>NC_135269.1:53571138-54807527 GCF_051311805.1 Agelaius phoeniceus | reverse complement strand
CAAGGGCAAATTGTGCCTGACAAATTTGGTTGGCCTTCTTCAATGTGGTTACAGTGTTGGTGGAAAAGAGAAAAGCAGCTTATGTCATCTACCTAGACTTGTGCAAAGGAGGGAAGGGATGCCATCCAGTGGGACACTGGACAGCCTTGATGGGATTTTGAGCAACAAGGTCTAGTGGGAGATGTGTCTAGCCATGGAAGGGAGTTTGGAACTATGTCGAAGGTCCCTTCCAACTGTTCCATGATATGATTCCATGATAATCAAAGTTTTTTCTTTTAGTCCTGCCAGGATATATCTGTGGGCACGTTCCCAAATGAGAACTTTATACTGTTAGAAGGAAGGCTGGCAGATCAGAAAATGGGCTCACACTACAGTGTTTTTCAGGGCTGATTTAAAAGAAGTTTAAACTGTTGGTCATTTTGTATTTCCCTGAGACACAAATTACTTAAAAATTGGAAGGTCATGGGAAAACATGATTATACCCCTACCCATTTCTCATATTCTCTCACTGTTACAATTGATCATACGACTGTTTCTCATCTTCTGACAATCTGAAATAAATATAATCACAAACGCACCTGAAATCAATGTCACATAGCTGATCAGCATCGGTGGTATGTAAAACTGGAAAGAATTAACAGACTGATGCTGTTGTCAACAGTAAGAGGAAGACATCTCCTGGAGGCAATTTCAAGATTTCTCAGGGTTGCCTTTTTAGGATGTCTGTCTCTTCTGGCAATAAAAGTAGCCTATAATGCTGGAATCTTTCACCAAAACTGGCCTTGGTGAACAGCCTCTGTCCTACACCAAAGCAGGGTAGGACATCTCTGATTACACAATCTTTGTTCCTGTGTACTTTTGGGAAGTTACTTGTATAACAAAACCTGTATGATTTCTAAGCACATTAAAAGGTCATTCTCCGTTGTAAAATTTTCTTAGCCTTAGGAGAAACTATAGGGTTAAGACCCTTGTTGTAAGAATAGCCACTGAGGATAGCCTTTTGTCACTCACTTGGCATGGTACAGCATTCATTTAGCCCAGCTGTTAAGGACAATTTAGCAAAGTACTTAAACATACCCTATATGCAGCCAGAGGGTATAAAATGGTAGAATAGATTTTCCTTTGGTCCCCTGGGGAAGGAGCAAGGCAGTCTGACCCTGGTCCTCCCATATTGTCCCTAAGCATCTGCAGAGCTGCATTAAAGAGAGATCTGTTACATCAGGGCAAGCAGAGATAATGTAGTAGAAACAGCATGTCCACAGGCACAGGTTCATACACATATGATAAACATTTTGAAATATGGATGTCCCCTTACAGGGCAATCCTGTTAAAACTCAGCACTGCTGGCAGAACACTCCATGTTCTCTGATTCCAGAACACTTTGCAAATGAACTAAAATACTCCAAACATACTCTTAACAATTCCTCGTCTATGTACCATATTATTCTGAACACTGTGGAGCACTCCTGTTATTCTTGGGCCTCCTCACAGATGCAGGGACTGAGACGTAAGGTCTGGAGCCTATAAATACATGCTTTCATACTTTATCACTGCTTCTTTCATTTACATGGAAAAAAATACAGGGAAAAAGGCAATTTTCCTCAGGCAGCCAGAGTACTTGGACAGGAGCATTGTTGTAGAATCGTACAAATGTAATTCTTTATTTCTTTCTTAATATTTTAAGTTTGGTGTAAGTTTTCTCTCATAGTGTAGACTTTGTGATAACAGTTTCATTTCAGGATGGGAAAAATGTCGTATAGGGAAAATGTGTAGACAGATCCATCAGATAACAAATAACTGAGTAGAAAGTGAATTGAGAGTGACAGCAGCAGCCCACTGGGGGTAACAAGCTAAAAAGACAGGAAGCCAGTGAGACATGACAAAGACAGCAAATGAAATTAATCTTCTTCCTGCTGACAACAAATTTCAGGCCAGCCACAGCCACCCAGCTTTGCATTACCCACAATTATATTCTGGTTAAATACTTTTCCAAATTAACAGGAACTTGCTGTAGGTTTCAATCAACTGGATTTGTGATACACAGAAATAAAGAGTAGGGTTTTTCTAGATAGGGTTGTAGATAAATTTTATATAACCCATTAGGCTTGTTGTACTTGTCTTCCATTAATTTTTTTTTTATTTAAGTCTCTTGGCTTAATGTGAGACTAGCATGCAGGCTATAACTGTATTTCATTTCCCTCGAGAGACTTCTGTGAGTGGTCGCTTTTGCAGAGTAGCAAGAAAACACAAATCAGAACCAAATGTCTGTTTTAAGTAAGGCATGATCTTCAATGTCTTTACACTGTCATGATCACAACTGATAAAGGGAATCAAAGTCCAGAAGCACAACACAGGATGGAAAGGTCTGACTTTAAATTAGACATGCACTGATTGAATCTAAACTATGAATAACTGGAAACAATCCCACTTGCTTTGACAGGAATAATTGCTTTTATTGGTGCTCTTCCTCTGCTTAGTTTGCCTGGTATTTCTCTATCAGTCATCCATGACATGAAATTGTTTCTAAAGAGATAATCTAAAGAACACAGTACTCACTACTAATATGTATACTGCTCATCTTTATAAATGAATATGTTGAATTTCAATGAAAAATATTTCAAAACGAGATCTGTGAAACATAATAATATATCAAGCAATTTTTTCTCTTTATATGTAGACCTAAATGAGAATCTGTTCCAATATATCTGGTCAACACAGACATCACTAATAAACTAATGGAAAAAAAAAGAGAGCATTTTATGCCAGTCTTGCTTTCTATTATTATTTCCTTTTGGAGAATTATTTTCTTTTTCTATTTTGCTTTACTAATTCTTCCATGAACATACAGCTATTGACCACTGCTTTTGTCACACAGATAAAATGACCATTTGTCAGAATTTTGGTTTTTAAAGAGTTTCTTTCATAGAAAAAATTTTCTAAAAATTAGCTATGACATATGAGGCATACAGAGGCTCAAAGTTTCACCCAACACACCTTTGTGTGTGCTCATGCATAAAAATGGACATACACTTCCACTGGAGAAATAAAGAACCACTTACTGTGGATGACAATGGATACCTTTACAAAAAGGTTAGACAAACATCTTCCAGGACTGCCACAGGTAAAAGCAGATCAAATCAAGCACATGGACTAGGTGACCTTCATGCATTTTTTTCATGATTCTGCAAAACATAATATGCTTCTGCAGAAGCACTGATTTCATATCATAGGATAGCATCATTTTCTCTCACTGGGACCACAGCCCGAATTATTTCATAAATTCATCCAATGATAGAGCTGTTGCCAGAAATGCATTGACTTCAAATTCCCCAAAAAGCTCTGAAGCAAAATGTCATCTGAAAAGCATTATGTTTGATTTTTCTTAGTAAGCATAAAAAAATAGAGCTGGTTGAGCTGCATAAGCACATGTGATTACAGAATAACAATTCAAAAATTAGGTGGTTACGTAGAAAAACAAAAAGGTTTTGGATGTAAAAATAAATTTCAAGATCAAATAAATACCAGGCAATAGAAAAAAATCCCTGTAAAAGTAATAGGAACACCTTCTTACATGTATGAATTCTATAATTAGATGAAAGTTGAAAAAGAGTTTTCAAAAAAGTGTTTTAAGGACAATCACTTGCTAGGCAGTGACAGATAGAGGTTAATAATATTCCAAGGCATCTCTTCTCTCATCCTGCGACTGTCTGTTCCAATTGGAAAGCAAAATATAAAGCACCAACAACACAATCCTCAGTCTGACTAGGAAATGTAAAACATATGTTGGAGATCTTGGGTGAGGTTCAGGGTTGGCAAATCTACTCACAATCTGTGTGTAAAGGGCTGACCCCTCATCCCAAGGGTAAGAACTTTTTGTGCTCCAGCCAAAGCATTGTTGCAGGTAGTGATTACATGCAATAGATGCTACATAGGGTACACAATGATTTGAGGAATTTGTCTTCCTGAGCAAGACACATGAAAATAGCAAGAAAGTTCCAGGTATTTAATTTTTTCTTTTTTAGTAGAGGCATATATAACAACTTCAAAACAACAGCAAGTTTTAAAATCAAGCCACATTTAACTATTTTTTTAAGTTAGGGCAATTTTTCAGTTTACACTTAACACCAGATATCCGGAATAATAGTAAAGGCTTAATGACTTTTTACACCAGCTGATAAGTAAAATGCTATGTATCTCCTAATTATTCAACAGATTTTTCAGCAAATATTTTCCATTTGAAGCTAAGACATCCCTCAAGTCCTACTCAAACTGTCAAAAAGGGGTAGAAAAGGGTGAGATTATTATTCTTTTCTTATATAATCTAGAAATTTTATAAGAAAAGAATAAAATGTTTTAAACAGATCATCTCTAAAAGTTTGTGGGACACCTTACATGGTCAGAGACCTTATGCAGCAAAAGAGTGCAATAAGAAAATCCCTGGCCCAACTGGGTTTCAGACATATTTTTATTCCAGGTTCTAGCAACACCGAATATTTGATAAGAGTGTTGCTAATCAGTAATTGCAGAATAATATATTTTACTAATAATATAAAAAGACAAGCCTAGTTTAATTTATGGGTCAAGTTTGCATGTAAAGGTGTTTCTCTCATTGCCTTCAGATTCCTTGTCATAGATGAGAGTTGAATTTTACTTGAAGGCCCTGTCTGGGACTAAATTCTGGTTTTGCCTTAGAGGGACAAAAGGCAAAGGAGGCAGTCCCTCTATTTTCTTAGCTCATAGACTTACTCCAGAGCCTGGACATCTGCAGCAGTCCTATTGTACTTTGCTCTTTGCACTGGCAATCTCTTGCAGGGTTTCTGTTTAGCTCCTCCTTGGCACTGTTAGGTTTGCAGTTGGACTCAATGATCTTAAAGGTCTTTTCCAAACTAAATGGTCCCATGAATGTGTGACACTGGAATGGTCCATCCTCAAGATCAAAATATTTTAAACTAAGGCATGATGAAAGTAGCTGCAGCTCCATGCAATGTTCGACAGTTGCAAGAGAATTACAGCAAAGTGGGGGTTTTTAGACAGGCATGAATTGCACCACATTTATTGGGTTCTCACATTTATTATCCACACAGCAGGTATGGATGTACCCTGCCAGAGATGTGGGGGGAAGAAACTACAATAGCATGATCTGACTTCCCAGGAATAGCTGTACAAACACACCACCCTCAACCTCTTCAGTATTTGTTGCCCAGGATTGTTAGTTTTGGTCTACCCTTGATAAATTTGACAGTTTATTTATTTCAGCTGAGATGTGGAGAAACTTTGACAAACCTTATCTGAATTAAACATAAGAATCCTTCCTTAAAAAGAATGAGCTAGAAATGTTGACCTATATCTTCATGTATAATTTGATTTCATTTTCAGTCTAGACCATAGCCAAGTAGGCCGGGAAGTGAACAAAAAAAGGAGGGGAAGAGGGACAGAAAAGGTTCTTGGTAGGAAGATATTAAACTTAATCTCTGGAAACTTTTATATGGCAAAAATTCAATATTTGGTCAAAGTAAAAATAATTTGCTATTTTTTATAAGTATCCTGTTTTCTTAGGTCTGTCAAATATGATGAAAAGTTTAAACTTTAAGTTGTAGATTTATTATATTATGCTTGAATTATTTGATAAATGAAGACTTGTCTTTACTGTATCTATCACCTGGGGAAAAGGCTTGTTTAGAATAGTCTGGTGATTTACATAAAAAAGTTTTCAGAAAGTATCTCCAACACATTTTGCCTGATTGAATTTAGAATTTTTTTACACTTCAAAATTAGCTGAAAGCCAGATAAATTTAAAGATAGCTAACTTTGCAAGGTTTGTGTATTATGTATTCAAGTAAATTTATATGATATTGAATGCTCACCATATTCTCCTGATAGTGTAATAATAATGAAGTACAATGGAAGACAAGCAGCATTGGCTTTCCTCAAGTGTAGGACATGACTCACTAACACATGTACATCTGAAAATCTGTGAAAATATTCAGACCTTTTGCAAGGAGATTTTCAAACTGTTGGTTTTAGATGGGAGTCCACAGGAAGCTTTTCAACAGCCTAAAATATCTACCTTGGTTCTACTTATGTCTTCCAGTCCTGGGATTTCTTCCAGTACAGAAGCAAATGATGTGCTATCAATGCTCCTAAGGCCAAACTGTGACTCTGTGTGCAGGGTTCTGCCACCACTGAAACCTCTCCAGCTGTGGTGTCAGTTGGGTTCACGCCGCCAAGTTAAGGACTTCTGATGGCAGTGGCAACTACAGATCACCTTCTTCTAGGTCACTGGTGCCCAAAATTGCTTCTGTTGAAAATCCAAACACCTTCCACAGCGTAAAATGACAATGTAGCCTTATGAGTTGAAAAAGAGACTTTGACTTAAGAACTTGGTTCCTACTTAGTATGCAGGGGTCCTGCTCCGTGCCACTGTTTTTCCTGGGAGCAGGGATGTGTGCCTCAGCAGCTGGCTGAGCCCTGGCAGCCTGTGTCTGCAGGGGAGCCTGTACTTGCAGAAGCTCCTGGCCTGCACTGCCTGCCACAGCCATGGACAGTGCAGGGCAGCTTCCCATCCCTGCTCGTGGTAGCCAGGACGAGCTGCAGCAAGCCCAAAGAGGAACGGCAGAAACAGATTTCAGAGCTTGGGATAACAAAGGCAGCTACAGATGAGTTAAATAAGCTGTGAGCAGGGACCAGATGTAAACTCCTTTTCAATTCTAAACATCTCCTGTGCCAAGTATTCTAGCTTGACCACCCCATAGCTGTTTGAAGCAAATGGAACTCATTTTTCTCTTCTTTCTTTCTTTCTTTCTGTTTTTTTAAACAACAGATGGCAAAGCTATTCACAGTCTCCGTTTAGACTAAAGTTTGCTGTATTGTAAACAATCATGAACTGAACTTTCAGTCCAACCATTCCCCAGCCCTCAAATATTTTTATGCAACATATGATAAAGTGGTTCTCAGAAAAAGTTCACGTGTTGCTGTTGTTTCATTGTCTAGTTGTTGGGATTAATTGTGTCAGGTGGATTAACAGCCTGCCAAATTCCAAGAAGCCAAAGAGCAAAAGACTTTGTGAGCTTTTTCTATTACCACTTTATTGCAGAGTAGATATCTGTGCTAGAAACTGCAGATTGTAACATTGCCTTAGGGGTCTAGAGTATCAAGAGTAATCTATTATAGCTTTCAAGTTCTGACATAATATGCTTTGTTTATTTACTACTTTGCAGTGGGGTGACTTAACATGACAGCTACGTATATAAAATGATAATAAGTTGATCTACATTTTCTGTTTCTGTATGCTTTTGGAACTTGAACAGGGCTAGCTCATCCTGTTCTTTCTCCAATTTATTGTACAAAGTGGCAAGATACTAATTGTGATGATGGCAAAAATACAATGTCTTCATGATGAAAATCATCTTACTATTTAAACAATTTTATTTGAAGTCACAAGCTGCTCTATCTTTTTTAACATTAGAAACATTTTCCAAAACCAGTGAAGTTTCACAGTAGAAAATGAACTCCACAGCCTGAAAGTAAATTTAATGGATTTTCTATTTATAGTGGAAATATTGATATATTTAAATCTCTAGAGGTTTTCACTTTTTTATCATCAAAAAACAAAATGAAACAAAAAAATATAAAACCAAGTACAAGTTCTATCTAAAGATAAATAGTCAAAGACATATTAACACCATATATCTCGTGCTTGATAAGATTTGGGTGACCGTTTATGACATCTGTCACACTCAGAGGGAGAAGGAAGAGCTGCTGCATAGCCCTTAACTCTTGCTGTACTGTGTGAGAAGACTGTATTTATTCTTCACTGAGTAATGCTAAATAGAAAAGCCTGCTGAATTCTTTGCTCTTCCCTACCTAGATCAATCAATGAAAATCATTACCTAATATGATGATCACCGTGATCACATTGAATAAGCACTCAGATCACAGAACTGTAAAATGTAAAGAATACAATAACCATTTAAGTATCTAGAAAGAGAACTGAAGGTGCATTGAGAAAAAAACAAACACAAAAATAAACCAACCAAAAAACCCACCAAAAACCCCAGCTCAAACAAAAGAACCAACAAAACTCAAACCAACAGCACTTTTTAAGTATTGCAGAGGATTAAGGTGCTTCAGTCCTGGCCAGTAAAAGAATTGCTGAATTCAATACATGCCCTGCATAGGAAAATTGGGAACCCTGAAGAAACTGCTGTTACTTTCCAAAACCATGGAGATATTGTGATATCAGAGAACTACTTTTAATTGTTTACCTCCATCACATAAAAAAAAAACAACTGTCTCAGAAGCTATTACAAAAGGCATTAGGGAATTTGTTTGTCAATAATTTAAATTCTCTGAACATTATTGAAGTACCCTGTCAGTATGGAAATAGACTTGTGACAACAAAGTCACTTGCCTCTTGTGGCAGACAGAAGGGAAACTAAGACACTTATTTACAAAGCAGGGAGCAGAAATTCTGCAATCATTCCATTATTCCTGTTTATCCCAATTCCTGTTAACCCACATTTAGTCATTCAGTCTAGAGGGTTGCTGGGCTTGTGGCAAACACTTACAGCTGTTCAGCACCACAGTCACTACATCCACCTGGCTTTGACATCAGCGTCACTGTTACTGCTCAACTTTCTCCTGTAGCAGGAAACCCATCTCTTTGTATCCCTCAGTGAGACAGCCTGATTAAAATAGAAGCAATTAACAAATTTTCTTTGTCCCTGTGGATGCAAAATACAAAAGAATGCATTTCATAAGGCCCTAAGAGAGCTACATACATATATGCACTATTTTATATCAGGTATAAATAGCCAAACCCTTGACTGCTGCAGAACAGCATAACCACATTTATTTCAGCGAAGTGATAGTAATTGTCAGAGATGGAAGCTGTTTTTCCTGTGGACAATTTCTAGAGAGACAGACTCCCTTACACTGCAAAGGAAGTGTCCAATCACAAGAGATCATCAGGCTTTTGGACACAAATCCTGTAGGACACATAGAGAGAGTGTTGTTTTAGTTTTATTTCCCACTGTGATATTTGGGAACTGGATTTAGTTTGGGCCTTGCTTGAAGGACTTCTGCAAGACAACTACAAAACTTTTTGTATATTTTGAGGTCTGAATCCCATAGTCCAGGTTAGGATGTGAGTCTGGTTGTGTTTAGAGTTTAGCTGACTGTTGTTTGCTTGAAGAGGATACCAACAGCCTGCAGCCCTTTGGCTCTGTCCACACTCTCAAAAATGCTACCCCTATTTTGTCCATAATTTTCTGTTACTCGTCATGTACATTGCATATTAGAAATGAGCCTGGCTCTTTGAACCTCAGGGAGCTGTGACTGCTGCAGAATATTTGGATTCAACGTTGTAAGGCACTGAGCACCCTAGCCACATTCCATAAACCTAGGTAAATACCCAGGGTAGAAGAGGAGGGCTGCTCTTAACCAGAGTTAAATATTAAATAAATAGTAAAAAAAAAATTATTCCAAATATGAAGTCGAATATGGGCCAGGGTGACAATTACCAATATAAAGTCAGTTATTTTTGTCATTGCTGCTAATATAATCACATAAGCAAGAACCTCACTATAGTTCTAATCATAACTGCAGCTGCCAACATACTGTTATATACCAGCTTTAATAAAATGGAATGAAACAGAGAAAAATTTCCCATGAAAATGTTTGTACACAACTTTGACACAAGTCATACTTCAAATTAACATTGTACCAAGTTCTGTAACATAAAATGTAATACACATACAAAGTTTTGTTATGTTTAGAAAATGATAAAATGGTATCTATGTAAAAAAGGACAAAAATGAAAGTGAAAATTGTGAATATAATGAAATATAGATTTCTCTATAATTCTTTTCTTTCTTAAATGACAGATTTTTTGGTAGGCAGTTAGCAAAAAGACCCTGGAATAAGAAAATGAAATAAACAAATATTCTATTTATTTACTAAGACACTAAAATGTGTTTTTTTCATTGTTTGGTTGGGGTTTTTTTGCTTTGTTTCTGAGAAGAAGAATGAAGAATTGTCATCATAAAGAAAATTTCATAAACAAAATGATTAAGATTAATTTCTTTAAATTGTACTTAATTCTGCAGAAGAAATACATGCTATAAATTATTATTATTTTCTCCCGGAATTAATGATTAAGAGTAGATTTTCATTATGAAGTGCTAACACAAGTTGTCTCACTGAAAGATAAAATACAGAAAAGCTTATAAATAGAAATAACATTTTATATAAGACTACTTAGCATAATAGAAGCAAAATAAAGCAAAACTGTGGTTATACAAGATTATACTGTGGTTATCCTCTTCCTGCAGGTATTTTTTTGAGCTTGAAGTATGAATTGTGTCTGAAGCCTTGTGAAAACTTTTCATCAGTACTTGTTGATCTAATGAAGTATAAGGCTTGTTGGTTTGCTTATGAACTTTGCTCTGCATGTGTGCTAGTTGCAGTGAAATATTACTTACACACTGATTTTAGAAATACATGAAAAATGGTTTTGTAAACATAACTCCTTCTTATGAGGAAACATATGGAACTGGTTGGAATTTTCTGTGAGAACATCCTTTCTAATGCTAATGGGATGTTTTCCACATGGTGAAGATTTCTCCTCTGCATCCAGAGAGAGAGGTGTAGTGAGTTTGTTGTTTCTTCCGAAAACACAGAGATATTTATGTAACTATGGATGACTAAGAAGAAAAAATCCACATCCTCATCCTATTTCAACTCATATTTATCAAAGCTGGCATTGCTATAACTTCATAGTCCCAAATAAATATGGCCTATAACTACACCAACAAAAGTCCTGTGTTACCTTGCATTTTTTCTATATTTTAATAATAAATAATGCAAGACACTTCTATTGGGAACCAATCAAGGGAAGAGGAAGAATGTATTTTGACCCAGTCAATTCTCAATCCTAATGCCCAAGATCTTGACTTAGCAGATGAATACCTGGAGCAAATGTCTGGATTTCTTGTAAGCACACAGACTCTGGTAGTATTCCTGACTAATGTTCAACTTAAAAATCTTTTTATTCTACCTTTTTTTTTTTTTTGTCACCCAAATGGATACATGATGTTTGATCAAAACCAACAGGGCATTTTGAGACAATTTTTCCAGGAACAAAAAAGGTAATTCCATATACTTGATTTCAGTAATTTTAAACAATAGTTTGCTTTCAAATATGCTCAAAATGTTCTTAAAATAAAAGCAATTGGGAAAAATAAATTACTCATTTATCCATTTAAAATGATCAAAACTAAAATAAGAAAACAAACCCCAAATATTTTCTTATTCCACCCTTTTAAGAACTTTGAGTTTCAACAGACCAAAACCTATTGTTTCAAATGGCTGTATCCAGAAATTCACAGAGACAAAGTATTCAGTCCTAGAATTTGTAATTCTGAACATATTAGGAAAATATGCTTTATTACAGCAGATGATTCCTTTGGACTGGATTTGGCTGAGTCAACTCTCTTTGGTGAGTGCAAAGTCACTATTTCCATGGACCAGTGACTGCCAGTCTATCCCTTCTCCCTTCTCACAACTATGAGACACTGAGACTTGAACTGAAGCAAGCAGACGACAAATAATATTATCTGGAGTTTTTCAGCTACTAAGTTTATTTTTTCACTAGAAAATGTAGACCTTGTGGTACAAATATGAGAAGTGGAATATCTTCCTCTTCCTAATACTATCAACACAGGTGTTCTCCCAGTCAAATGTTTCAGGAGCATGTGTCAAGAAAGTAGGAGCAAAAATAAATATTGAAATAGATGGAGGATGATCCGGGCACTACATTCCAACACTAAAATACTTTGAAGAATTAGAGCAACAAACAAAATTCTTCCATTTTGATAAGAAAAACACACAAGTTAAATTAATCTTAAGTGAAAACAATAATATATTAGAATAATTTAGTTTTCACAGTTTTCTGTCAGAAAGACTGATTTTCCTTTTTCTTTTTTTTTAAACTAACTTAAACCAACAACATATTAAGAAAAATCACTTCATGGTAAATATTAATGAAGAAATATTGAATCCAATGTTTAAGCATAAATATACAACACTTAAAATATTATCTTACAGTGAACTCCTGAGACTGCTGAAGCTTCTAGATTTTAAGGAGTAACTCCATAGGCAAGTAACTCCATAGGCAAGTTATAACAGAAGGATTGTCACCAAGTTGTTTCCAACTTACCATCAAGCATATCTTTTATGAAGACATAAAGCCTTTTCTCATAGCAACAGATATTTCAAAAACATACAAGCTTTTAGCTCAGAAAACCTTTAGTAATCCTAAAAGGGATACTAGAGTTCAAAATTTTTTCCAATTTCTTTAGTTTTTTGGCTGGAATGACATTAGTAAAAATGTTTCCTCACACTGAAACATTTCTTTCCATGTACTGTAAAAATTTTTTAAAAAATGCTACTCTATTTAGTATGACCCCTAGGCTTAGACAGAAGTAGAAATATGTGCTTGCTTCGGTTATTGTATTTTTCTCCAACTTTCAGAATCAGGATTTGGTAACAAATCTTTTTTACTGAGAGTTTATTTATTTGTTTATTTATTTATTTATTTATTCTTCCACCCCTAGTGCAGCAAGTGTCTTATTTGTCCTTGAGAACTTATTGAAAAAAATTATAGATGGTCCTCATACTTTCCTGATACCTTTATAGGAAGGGATGACTATTTTTCATTCCCTTAGAAAATATATTTTATCATAATAATTCATGGTGAGGAATAGCATAAAAACTTAAGTGTAGTTAAACATCTCTGTCTCATGCCCTTCTGAGTTTAGCCACTGAACTGAGAAAATATATTATCTATAAATATCATAGCTTCCAATCAGTTTAGCAATGCATCTAATTACATCTATTCTATGGGAGTTCCAACAAGCCAGTTTTCCCTATTTATGTCTGAAGGCTCTCACAGTAGCCATGTGCTGTTCTCTAAACTAGATACTGCAAAGGCAAGTTTTGATTAACTTAAGCTAATTTAAGATTTGAAGCAACCTTAACAGGTTGCATGCTCTATTAGAAAGGATTTAAGCAGTTTCTTACTATCCTTGAAAATATATATATAAACCAATCAATAAATGGCTTTACATGTTCTTCACAAACCCATCATTGCTGAGGGTGGTCATCAGGAACAGGCAAAGGAGAACAAGTTTCCATAGATTTTCCATTCTGAAGAGGCTGCTGGTGAGGAGAAAGGGGATAAGAGGGATTGCTTAATGGAAGACAAAGGAGGTCAGTGACTACATCCAGAAAGGACTGAGTAAAACCCTGAGATACTTTTCAGACTATGAGCACTTCTGTGTACATAAGTACATGAACCTACACAGCACCTTGCTTCCCCTGAGATGTCAGTCACCTGCATGCTTATCCCTACCATGCTAAACATGAATGTGGAGAAGCACAAGGGCTATGACAATAAATATTATGGTGTATAATCAGTACTAGAAGGAGCTGCTAAACCTTTTAAATTAACTTAATTGAAGTTCAATAAAAATGCTTTCGTAAGTGCTGATACATGTCAAAATGCATCAGTTTCAACTTAGTTGCTCATTATTTTGCTATCCAATAAAGAATGTTATAAATTTGTTATATATTTACTAGATGTAGCTAAATAAAATAAATTATAATGAAGCAAATTGGCACACCCACTATAGATTTAGTAATAAATCTTTACAGCTGAGAAAGGCAATGCAAGTCTTTAAGATAATGTTAGTCAGTGAAAGTATTATAGAACTAGTACATAGTGAAATAATAGTCACAAGAATAACTACAAAAAATTGCACTAGCAGGTGTTTTATTCAGATGTACCCCATGGTATAAGCCCATTTCCTCATCTCTTGGGCCACGATAACCAGATAGATATATGTAACTGGCTTTGAATGCCTATAGCATGTGCAGATTTTCCTTTATTTTTTCTTTAGTTTGTTAATCTTTTTTGTAATACTGAAGATCAATAGGATGGACATTGGTATTCTGCAAATATTTAAGATATGAACTCCTTCTCTAAAAGGAATTGCATAGTATTAATCACACAGTTCTGTGTTTCTGACAACAAAAGCATAGCAGAGGAAAAATGAGCTATGACTATCAAAAAGGTACTTCAAAACTTCAAAGGAAGAAGGAAGGAAACTGTGAAAAGTGAAAGCCCCTTCCTTGTATTTGCTTTCAGGTGTGAGAACAAGTCTGGGACCCATCTGTTCTTTAAAGTAGGTGTTTAACACTGAGGTACTGACCTACGACACACTCTGTGCCTCAGCACCTCTTGGATCAGTGACATGGAACAGGGAAGGACAGCAAAGGACAGGGAAGGACAGGAAACAGCAAAGCACGTACACCCTGAAAATCCTACAGTGCTGGCAGCTGTGTATTGACAAAAGTCTTATTTGCAGGATTTTTGTAGGTGTGTCTTGTGCTCTGTATATGTTGAAAGCAGTGTTTATGCTGATATAATCATATATTAGTATAAATGGCATAATGGTGTCCTTATCAAGTGTGTACATAGTCATTATGTTTATAATTCTTCTGTCAAAGGAGTCCAATAGAAGTGGGGTGGTTTTGTACTTGACTCTGAATATATGCTGTTGTATCAGCATTTCTGAAGGTCATAAATAATGGTACAGGTATTTTACATGCTGGATGTATGCCTAATATTGTGGGCAGAGAAAAGAGATTTCTTATGTTTGAAGAAAAAATAGAGTTGTTCTTTTTTCTTTTTTCATTAATTCTTAGAAGCCAAGTGTTACCAAATATACATGGTATGACAAGTAATCTCCAATTTCCACAGAATTAGATAAATTAGTAGAATTCAAAGCACATAATAATGTCCCAATATATCTATTTCAGTGCAGCACAAAAGGCCTAGACCTGTGTGTTGCTAATGACTAATGCAAGCTAATAGCTGTTTGTGTACTTCAAGGTCGTTGAAGGGCAAACAATTCAGTTTTTGTAACAGCAAAAGTAAGTCATTAACTCAAGGAAATATCTCAGCTAGCTTGGAGAGTAAAGAAAGAAATAAAGTACTTTATTTTTCAACGCATAAGTACACACATTTGGTTTAAATGAGTTTTGTTAATTACAGAGTTAGGCAATTTTACTATACAAATATAATCCCTAATGTTTATAGAAACTTCCTAAATCTCTGACACTCTTGAAAAACCCTGCATTTTTACTGGACAGATATGAAAGAAGCAGTCTGTGACAGGTGTCTGAACAACAATTCTTGAAGAACAAAAACGAAGAAAAAATTCCTTATTATTTGACTGCCATTCCTTATATTTTGACTGCCACTCTACAATACTGCAGAGTTTGTTTTGCCATGCTGAAATAATGTGTACTATGGGAAAAAAATCTTAAGGTACAGAAATAGAAATTTTATCTAATTCTGTCAATACTTAGAGTTAACCTTTATTCTTCATATATCCCTCTGGTCTCCAGTCATAGTCAGAGTTCTCTGGGTCAGACACTGCTTTGTCCCTAGCTGCCTTTCACAAGAGGTCAAAAAGCTGCTACCCTCCAGAAAGATGTTGGAGTGATCTTACTAAAGCTATAAATTGAGGCTCAAAAATCTCATTAAAAATAAAATAAAATATGATTTAACATGGAAAGGAATAGCCACATTAATATTTGATTATGTTCTTTGCTTGTGATATAATAATGACCCCAAGAAGTATCAAAGCCTCACTTTGGATAAATGCTATGCAAACTTATAGAAACCACTTGTGACACAGACAGCTGTTACAGTAATTACAGCAGCAAGTCCAGCATTGTAGAAGAAAACAGTGGGAGTGGAGATGAGTCTTTAAAGCAGATAATGGTACAGTGTTAAGGCCTGACAGGGTACATCTTTGCACTCAGCAAAAACGAGTTCAAAAGCTGCCACGGATAGACATGCAAGAAGAGGAATATGAGTTTGTCAAGGCTCAGCCCTTCCCCAGCACATCCTGTTCCCCCTGATCCTTTCTGTGGCAGCACACTCTCTGTATGGCCTGCACTCCTCATGTCTAATGTCAGCACCTCTCCAGACCTGCCTCACTGCACTGCTTCAATTTTTAGATTTCTTTCATGTGCTTAACATATAATGAGAACAAACAGCTTCCCATAAAATTGAGTTCCAAACATATCTTCAAAGCTTAGTGGTTCTTCTATACTGTGTTCATGGCAAATTTTGCAAAGTTATCCCTATTGTAATTATTTTTGGATGTTTTACTGTGTGCTTTAAAAAGAGATATCCTTGTTTAATTTAGCATTTGTTTTTAAAACAGGTTAATTAAACCAGTAGAAACACTTTTTTTTTTTTTCCCAGTGTACATAAGGCTTATTTTAGTTTAGTTTAGGTAAATTAAGAGGAAATGTGAGCTAAATGAAGCAAAACAAAAGAAGAAAGAAATAAAAGCAAAGCCTAGTCTATATGCTAAATTTATGCCAGCATAGCTAAGTAAATTTGGCACATTAAAAATCACTGCACTAAGCAACATCACTATCCTAGTTGAATAATGGTAGCATAAATATGCCAACAGAAATGTCCTCACCTAATTTTTCTTTCATTCAGGTACAATCTCTGACAAATCGTGATGTTTATATGAATGCAAAGAAATTTCCAAAGTGGAAATTGGAGTAAATGGAAATTGATGTAAACATTTTCTTAAGTTTTCTGGTTTGTGTTTTCAGTATGGATAGGCTATCAGATTCTCTAATTGAGTGTCTGAAATTGATTCAAATAAATGCAAGACCACAAACAGACTTTTGGAAATGTCACTGGAATTCTGATGACAACCACCTTCAGTCCTCTATTTCTCAGAGAGGTTGCTGGCCTCCCACTCAGCATCAGTTTCAGAGCTGTATTTTAGTCCTTTACAACCAGGATTAAATGAGCAAGAACAAAACATAAAAATAAATTTTTTTCCCCACACAATGCCTGACTAAATGGTGATACTCACTGATGCAGAATGCTGTGTAAACCAGAGGTATAAACAATTTTGAAAAGTGGCTGTTATGGTGGATGGGCTCGCATTAAACATGTGGCTTGGTTACAATAACCACTGCAGGAAGCTTGAGAGGCACAGGCAGTAAGAAACCACGAGGCTGTCCTAGAAGCACTCCCTTCAGGCATGCTCAGCTCCCCGTGCCTCAGTAGCCCATGCTAAGAAGAGTTGGCCAAGGCAGCTGTCACGGCTGTGGTGCTGAATAAGGGTTGGCAAGCCTGCTCTGTTCACTGCGCAGGAGCAAAGGAAGCCTTGTGTAATGGCCCCAGCATCAGATCACAGGTGTCAGGGGCTGTTGGCAAACCAGCCCAGGGTGAAGAGGCAGCACTTACCAAGCACATCTTTCTCTGTCCCTTTATTCCCTGCAAAATTTTGCATTTAAGCAAAGCCAGAGCACTGCAGTTTCTCAGATGTATTTGTTTTAAGTGTGCTTCAAGTAAATTTCCACATTTTGATTTCCAAATATTCCCTCTGTTCCATGTAGCTTCTGTCCTTTGTCTTGTCCTAGGAGACTTGCTTAGCCATCATAATTCCTGACAGAAGGTGTCCAACTGCATCTAGCTCAACTCTGATTTTAAAGACTCAGGCCAATACATGTGTCTATGTGTACACAAAAAGTTCAGTGCATAAAGGCTTATGTATATATTATATAATTCTTCCATAATGTAAATAAATTCCATATATCTATATATTCCATTTAGTTTGTTGAATATCATATTTACATACAAGCTCTCTTGTCCTAGATATGAAAAAGACCCCTCATATATTAAACACAATCAGTCAAAAACTAGTGCTAGGTATTATGAGGAAAGACAGCCTCTGTAATAGCTTTTAAGAAGATGAAAAGTGAGAGATTTTATAAGTTAGATGTTCCATATATTGGTGTCTGGGCGACGATTGTTTTTAAAGTATTGAGGAAAACCACTACTGCCCATTAAGTTTTAATGGGAGTTCCTCCCTATGGCTTAATTGTATATAACCTGATTTATTTTGGGGTTTTCTGTTTCTTCTATGATAATTAAAAAGTAGACACATGTTGAAATGTTAAAAGGAGAAGAACCGCTGTCAGGTCTTGGAACTGGCAGCAAAAAGAGCCTAGAGAACAAGATCCTTACCTATAGACAGGAAATGTTCTCATCAACACTTAAAAGTTTGGCTTGGGGCCTTCAAGGGGATTTGGATTAAATGAACATTCTCATCACATAATAAAAAAAATAAATATGGGCTTATAAATACAGTGCAGAAAAGATCTCAAATTAGTTTATCATGTTTAATTTTCATACCCACAAATGAAAGTAAAATTACTTATGGTTTTCTGGAAGAACTAGTAGCAGAGAGAGATAGCAACTTTGAAAATTTGTGATATTTAAACCAGGTAAAAACAACCTGAAGAAAGAGCTGTAATTTACATGTGTAAAAGTGGCTATGAAGTTCTTACAGACCTGTCATTTTCAAAATCCTAGAACATAGAGAGATTAATAGAATTACAATGATTCAGTTGCACTAAAAATTGTTTCTTGATGTCATCCAACATACTGCGCACTAACTCTTAATTTTCCAATTATTTATCTATCTATTGTATAATAAACATGACACAGGAGGGCAACGATAGAATAAATAGAAACTGTGGGGTAAAAGGTGTAGAAACTCATTAACTTCATACCCATCACAAACAGTATCAAATATGTTTCCATGGTCATATAGGGATATCATTCCATGAGTCAAATCTTGACTGGTGTTATTTGGCTTGCAGATCCTATAGCTAAGTTGATGGCTGAAAGCAGGAAGTTCAGTTCCATGCGTGCGGGGAGTTTTCTGCCCTGTTCCACTTTTCCTATTTCCATAAGAAGGTTATGTGTTTAGAGAGGAGATCCATGAAGTTGTAGGCCCTGATGGCATTTCCATCTTTGGTCTCACTGCTCCTGCACAAGTGATTTTTTTCCCCCAGATTTATCTTTTTATTCCCTCCAAAAGAGAACATTACGGTACTATTACAATGTGGATACAGTAAAGCATATGGGAAGCATAAAACATTGTGCATGAATGGTGACAGATCAAGAATCAGAGAAGCATCATTGACCAGTTATTCTCACTCTTATGCTGA
Organism: Agelaius phoeniceus; assembly: GCF_051311805.1. Classification (NCBI taxonomy): domain Eukaryota; kingdom Metazoa; phylum Chordata; class Aves; order Passeriformes; family Icteridae; genus Agelaius; species Agelaius phoeniceus. The sequence continues at coordinate 54,788,405 of NC_135269.1, read as the reverse complement.
GATTAGTTGTTAGGAACAATAACCTTCCATTCCATGTCTTTACTTGGTCCATTTTGATGTTTACAATTCTTCCACAACAAAAATGAAAACTAAGAAAAAGAGTGATATGTTTTGCACAAGGCCATATTTTGGTCTTTGATTTAGAGATTCAGCATTGGTGTCAGTGACAATAATTTTGGTAAGGGCTCATCCCCCCTCTGAGCTGCCTAGGGAATAATACCACATCAGTTTGCTATCTTTGGTATTTTGCTACTACTCACTAGCATGGAAATTGTCAAATAAAATCTGGGCAAAGGCTTCATAAGTTCAAACTTCTCATTTGGACATTTGCTGTTCCTCAAATCTCACTTTTAGACAAAGTTTTGGTATACTTCTTACAAACAAGCCCATTTTTCTGGAGTGCTAAGGGAGTTACAAACTCTGAAAGAGAAATGTTCCAAGCAAATAGGGTAAATATAAACAGTCTCAGCTTGATTTACAGGGCCAGATTGTGGTTTTGCTCACACCAGTTGAACACTTGTATAGTCATATTAATATGAAGTGTTTTCTTTCTGTGAAATGATTGATTTTCCCTCTTACCAATGAAAAGAAAGAACTATGAGTTGTCTCTAATGTTCTTTCCCCTCTTCCTATTTTTAATAATTTTTTTTTACAAGAGCAGACTTATAACATTTTGTTATGAAGAAATTGCAAACAGATTAAGAAGGTAGTTCTTCATTTTTGATATGTTATGATTTTCAGTTTCTTTTTTCTTGAATATGACAATTGGGGTCATATTTCAGTAATAGCAGCTTCTTTCATAACTTCTGAAAGACCCTGTGATCTTTTTTGTATCTTTCCTGTATTTTCCACAAAGATGAAAATTTAGGTGAATGTGGATAACATAGCTAGGAAACTATTTTCTCTTTTCAGGATTCCTTTTCAAATGAGAGGCATGGCTGGCCTTATAGAAGTCTTGCTCCAGCAACCTATTGAGAATTTCCACTGGCTTTTTGGCTAAAAAATTTGTTGGCAAATGCAGTCCTTATGTTTCCCCATTCCTTTTAGGCACTGAGGTGAGTAAGGATGTTCTGCTATTCATGCCTCTTTACCAATTCCATACCTTGTCAGAATATCCCTGATGACATTGAATGCTTTGTTATGCAGATTTTTCTTACACAGATAAGTCTCAGCTTTCACTTAGTAACATTAATTTTTATACAATTTTCAGACCTTGATAAGAGAGTTTTCTGATTTGGAGGTTTTCTGACAGAGAGGAACAATCGTGTTATATCTCAGACGAAATAGTCATTTGAGTAATTGTGATCACAGCAGGGTTAATGTTTGTGTCTATCAAAAGGTCAGAAAAGTGTTGCAGAAAAAGTTAAGTAAATACAGCAGAAGTTCAGGTTGCTCTGTCTGTCAAATAATTGTGTTTGTTCTTCGCAGAACAAACACAACCGTTTTTGATCACAATGATTTTTTTAAGTGCAATGAATCCAGATTTTAAGTTTGATTTTCATGACATAAGTACTAAGTACTTAGAACAATGGTCAACATGTTCTTTATATGACCTGACCATAGAATCATTAAGGTTGGAAAAGACCTCTAAGATCATCAAGGCCTACCATTAAACCACATTGCCATTCACCAATAAAACATATCCCCAAGTGCCACATGCAAATGAGTTTGCACTGACAAATATATCTCCATCCTTTCCAAAGTTTCCTGAAGCTTTCAGGGAATATCATGCAAAGCCTTCTGAGCAGACTGCATGAAGTCAAACTTGTGTCTGGAGGTGGCCGAGCCACAGTTAGGATCTGACCTTCTCAGTTCTCAGATGTTGACTCTTTCCAATTTGCAAGTTTGTACACTACAAAGCCAGGCACCCTTGCTCCATATTACCCAGTTCCTTTGTTTCCTGTTCTAGGGTTAGCATGGGCATTTCTTTTTGGTAGTACTAGCCATTTCTTTTGAAATGTTTTTTCTGTCAATCTTTAGTGCTCTGGATTCAGCATAAACGATTGCACCTGTAGCGTCTCCAGGGCCACAAACCTGGGAATGTCCTGGTGTGCTCTCAGTTGAAGTCTCCCTTCCTGAGGTTTCCATCATGTCCCTCTATTGTGTGGCATAGACACAGCCTTGGGCAGATGCCCAAAGGCATTTAGAGAGGGAAGGAGGGAGGGGGAGAGAGAGGGGTCCTTTCCTGCAAACCAGTACAGTGACCCACATTTTTAATTTCACTTAGTGCTGTGGGTCACCCCTTCGCTCCTCAAGTCTCTCAGTACATGTGGCACCATCCTGCCCCAAACCTGTATGGCTGCATGAGGAAAAGGAAGAAGCTTCCCTTGTTCTTTTCCCTACTTGGCACACCTTGCATTACAAGTGAGATTTTTGCCTTGAGCATCCATTCTGAGAGAGAACACCACACAAATAAAAGCAAAGTCTTTCTTTCCGTCATGTCATTAAATAATAATCCCAAAGTAGAAATTATGTACAGCGTCTGCAAAATTTATTCTTTATAATAAATGTTGTCTGTTCTTAATGTTCACTTGTAAACCCTCTGGCTTTCATTGCAATAAAACTAATCTTCAAAGTTCTGAAGCAATATGAAGTTTCTCAATGCTCTGTAAAAAAGCCTCACCCAGTTTCGAAGGTGTCTGATTTCAGAAGTTGACTTCTTGGCTGAATAAAATATCTTTATCCACCTGTTCAAGTTGTAAATTTATGTCATCTTAAAAGGTTCTTTTTTTTTGTATGGAGAGAAACTATGATTGACCACAAGTTCTAAGAAAATATTTCTTTACCAAATGAGTGGCTGAGAAGATTCAAATTAGTTGTCTTGAATAATGTCCAAAAATAGCAAGTTACCTATGTAGTTTGTTTATATTTGTCTTTTTCCACTGATGTTTTTATTTGCATTACAGTCGTGCCTGATCTAGATCAAGACAGGTAATGTGCTGGTACACAGACAGATGCATTTCCTTTCCTAAAAAAATGTCTGTTTTCAGATGAGGAACAAGAGGTGGGTGTAACTAATACAGCTGGGGGGAGAGGGTAAAGGTAAACTGAAAAGATGATGCAGCTGCATGAGTAATGAGTGTCTAACGGTTTTGATTAAATTAATTTGGTTTTAATTAGTTATATAACTCTTGCTTGACTCTCCCATATTGTGTCTGCAGAGTTGGCAGTTAGGAAAACCATCTCCCTGTTTTCAGATTTCATCTGGAAATTGTTTAGAAACAATAAGCAGCTATACAATGCCATTTTAATGCAGTGTATTTTTTTCTCAGAAGTCTGTGGTTGTACAGTATTGTTCCTCTCATTTCTAGCCCTCAAATCTGGTAGTGAGGCACTCACAAAAAAATGCATGCTTTCACAACACTGTACCAAACTCTGTGAGAAATAACTGAATTGTATAAACAATGATGTAGCATATTGCTATATGTTTCAAATAGAAATTAACCAAATACATCTTGACTGTTTTCTCCCTTCAAATTCTTCCCCAGCATGTAGGAGGAAATAAAAACTCTGTCAGAAAAAAAAAATCATGAGACTGTAGGGATGACATTTCCCACAGAAGGAGAGTAAAACACTACATGAATAAAGTTGCTAGCTAAGGCTCCAAGCCCTTATTTAGTAAGATGCTGTAACCCCCCAATATGGTTGTTCTAAAGTTTAAATCCTATTTCCATGCTCATATCCCTAATTAGTCATGTGTAGTGCTTTGCTGAATTGAGGCCAGTAAGAAGACATTGGTGAGTAACCCCAATACATTTAATCAGTACCAGTGATCTGAACTACATGCCTTTATTTGGTTTAAACTGTTATCCAAAAACCCCACATTGTTCTGCTTCTGATGCATCTCCTACTTGCTTCTTTTAGATATTTATTCCTTTGTGCACTTAAAAGAGTTAAGATGGAAATAATGTATTTACATACTATTTTAAAGTGAAGTGAGTGGGGTTTTTGTGGATTGGTGGATTGGTTTTGGTTTTGTTTTGACTTTTGGTGTTGTTTTGTTTTGTTGTTTTCTTTTTTGTTTTAAATTTATGGAGATTTGGCAGCTTTATGTTTTTTGGGTTTTGGGCTTTTGTTGTTTTGGGGGTTTTTTGAGGTTTTTTTGGGTTTTGTTTGGTTTTTGGGTCTTTTTGTGTTGGGTTTTTTTTTGTTTTTTTTTTTTACTTTATTGACTAATCTCTTTTACAGAAACTTTTAAAAAAACGTGAGAAGGAAAAAAGACATTCACGTTTGATTTGGGACTAAGCCAGTGTCAACGTGACTGATGATGGGAACGCTGATGATATGTTGGGTGAGTCTTTCAAGTTCTGAAACATGTAGAAACCTGCTAAATGGAGCTGAGAGATCCTGACAGAAGAGCTCACCTAGTAGTAAAACTCACTGCAGGGAAAAAGGAAAAAAAAACCTAACAACAAAACATGCCACATTTAAAAATTCTCACCCTTCTGCACATGTTTCAAATCAGAGAAGCAACACTAGCTGTTGCAAATGAATATTCTGTGCATTCCTGATATGCAGAAATACAGGTTGGCATTTTTTTCAGTACAGGTTTTTCAGTACAGTACATTTTTACAGGTTGGCATTACTTTTTCAGTAATATCCCCAAAATACTCGTTTCTCCCTTTAAAATGACTTGTGGGTGTGATTTCCTTTATATTTAAATATTTTGTATTAATTTGTATTAAATTTTCTGTTGTTTCATTAGGTGTAAGAAAAAATTCTAACAAATATGTGACCTCTTAGTTTTCTTTGAATTTAGTATTTGGAAAAATTGTTGGTTTGTTTGCCAGATGGCTTAGTCAGAATTGAGTTGTAGCTTATACCATAAACTGCATATTTATACAAGTACAAAATTTCAAAGCCAAAATAGTCCAGTGAGGTTCCCACCTCCCCTGCTTCTAGTGTTGTGCAAGTGCTTCCCTCCTCCAGTTCTGTTTGCCAGTGTTTCTCTATTCCAGTCTCAGCAGGTGAGAACAGTTTCCCCTGAGCAAACTACTCTGTTTCTCAAATAAAACTGAAACAGGGTATGGCTATTTTATCCAAGCCAAGGTCTGACTATGCTTTCTTGAATATTGCTGAAATAAGATAACAATAGCAGCTGGGAGGTGTTGCCACTGGTTTCTGATCAGGCTGAAGGTGCAGAATGTTAGCATATTATGAAACCATACACTGGAGTTTCATGGTTACATGCTTAAATTTCTATACCATGCAGGCATTTATGCAATGGTGCTGCCAGGTCTATTTTTATGTTATTTGGCCATTGCACTAAGGTGGCAATGCTTATTGCACCTTTATTTTGACGTGCCCATACACCCTTGTTGCTGCTTTTGTGCTGTTTGTTGCTTCATGACCTGGCCACAGGATTCAGATTGTAATTAGAAGAGATCTTGTATTTGGTACCAAATAACCATTGTAGCTTCATCTAACTAGGATCAAAACATTAACACACTAAAAAAAATAACTTGTTCTAAAAGTGTTTATTATGTACAAGCCTATTATGTTTACTCCACATTTGCATGAATCCCACCTATGTGCTAAAGTTTACGCCTATAATGTTTACTCCACACTTACATGGATCCCACCTATGTGCTAAACTGATGACTTTTACCTCCTTTTCTAGACAAGGTGGACTTTTCAGTCATTTCTAAGTTAATATAAATTCAGTGTCACTGAATCCCTCATGTCACCCTGCACATCATATTCATAGTTACTAAACATTATTTTGGAAACAAAATTAATGAATCCTCCTGTCTACCTTTGGGGTAGAGGAGAGGAGAAATTTAGCAGCTTGAAGACCAGAAGATATAATGCTTCAAATGGTGGTCTTCTATAAATGCAGATGACTTGTGAATTATGAACCAGGAAGCCCACTAAAAGTAAGAAGGAATGAGCTAGTGAGAAATATGCCAGGGAAAAATAAACCACAGAAAACAATTGCATCTTTCAGGCATGCAGAAGAAGGACAGAGTGTAACACAGAGTGTAATACTAGAAGTTAATTTAAAACTTGGACTGTATGTAGTTTCACCAGAGATTTTGCTTGGAAGGTAAAATAACAGGTAACCACCTGTTTTCCATCTTTACTCAGCTGTCCTGGTTTTAATCTTGTCTTTGTTAATCTATTTAAAACAAAACCAAATGAATTCATTTAGTATTACACTGTGGCTCCACTGGATTTCTTTAATAGCTTTAAATGAAAGTTATCCTGGCAAATTAATATTTCTGAATAATATTAACCTCCTACTACAAAGAATCCCCTCACCTCAAGTCCCCAGACCTCTGTCTTGAAGAAGAAAATAACAAACCTTTAGTTCTTAACACTAGCACTGAAGTATTTTCTGTGGTCATTCATTCAAAATGAATAAAAAAGACAATAAGCTAAGGACTATAAAAGCACTGTTCATAGCAATAATGTTTTGTTTTAAAACTGCCTGTTTCTGTCCATCCACCTATCATTTGCTGTATGCACTGTCATTCTTACTTAACCCACTGTATTCTCTATCTGATTTGGACTGCCAAGTGACAGATTAATTCAGCTTAGAAGGGACCTTAGAGTGCTCTTGCTTCAGAGGGGCGAAACTGAAAGTAGAGCAGGCTGCTCAGGACCTTGCCAGCTCTGACTAAGGGGGAGATTTCCTGGCCTTTCTGCACAAGCTGTTTCAATGCTTGGTTATCCTTGCAATTGAAAATATCTCCTTATATCTGTCTGGAACCCCTCTAGGTCTGGTCTATGTCCTTCTCTCATCCTCCACAGTGCAGATTCTGGCTTCATCCCCGCTTCATCTCCTCGGTGTCTATGGGTGCTGGTCAGTCCCACTGACGCCAATCCTGCCCCAGGCTGGACAAGCAGGGCCCCTCACCAGCCCACACATCCTGGTCACCCTATGCTGAACCCACTCCACTTTATCAGCATCCTTGTTGTCCTGGGGGCCTAAAACTGGATGCAAGGATTCAGATGTAGCCTAGCAAGTGCCAGGAAATGTGGGATGATCATTTTCCTTCATCTGTTGGCTATCCTCCCATTGATACAGCCTGGTGTGCTGTTAAGCCTCCACCACTGCCAGAGCACACTGCTAGACCTGACCTCTGGAACAGCTTTAAGCGATAATTTAAACTGATTTGGCAATTAATGCTTTAATTGTTCTTCTCTCAGTTCACAGCATTTCCTGGGTCAGAATAAATGAAATTGGGTACAGAATGTGCAAACCCTTAGCAGCAGGTTGTAAACATTATAATTCACCTGAAAATCATGGGCCCTTCACTGTGAACAGCAGAACAGATACTTCCAACATATGATCCAGTCAGTGGGGACCTGAAAGACAGCTTCCAGGAATCTCTGCAAGCCCCCTGGTCATTTAGTAATTTAGATTTCTTGCAACTCCACACTTAATGCTCTTTATGTATTGATCAACTCAGTGTAGAATATCACTGATCCTTCTCTACAGTGGATGCCTTCTTTTGATGCATTCTATCAGGTTAACATTTCAGTGGATTAAAGCTCTGTATATTTGGGCAACCTTTGTCTAACATTTATACTGTGCTTTGTTATGTAACACTGATTACACTGATGAAATGAAATAACTGGCCTGTGAACTGCTCTGCCCAGCAAAGGCTTTTGGATGTGCAAACGTGCATGATTAACGTCAGCAACGTGAGAGGCCATGAAGTACAGTGAGCACTCACGATGGGGAATGGAGTATGAAGTGGGACACAAGGCTTTACTCTGCAGGTCTACGAAAATATTTCAAACCAGGCATATGGCTGTTTTAGTAAAGCATTGCAGCACTGCTAATTTTTTCTGGGTAGTAATTGATTGTAGTTATTTCAGAGATACTCATCAAGTACTTATTTTGAAAATGCCCTGTTAGTGACCACAGGTAAAGTCTACCTTAGCAGATGCTATTTTTGCTTTATCCCACTACATCTAATTTATGAGGAAATCAATGGTAGTTTATTACATTTCACTACAGATGTACGTGTGTGTGTATATATGTGTATGTATATATGTGTGTGCATGTGAGACAGGTAAGGAAGAAGGAAATGCTTGTGAAATGTCAAAGAAAAAAATCAATGTTTATGAAATGTGTCACATGAGAGAAAATTGCTGAAAGATCACAATATATTCCAATTATTTTTAAACAAGTGGTGCATTTTTAGTTTGTTGTGGTTTTTTTTTTTTTTCTGGAAACGTGCAACATTTTTTTTCTCTCTCTTTTGGTTGCATCAAGCCTTCTTGAGATGAAGAAGATTGTGATTACACCCTTTCCAGTCTGAACTCCCTTTTTGAAAAATCCTTATGAATGCCTCACCTTTTTTTTCTCTTCCTCTTTCTGAATGTCACTAGGACAGTTTATAAATTCAGACTTTTTTTTCCCTAGTAAAATTTGCAGCTATATGGAAAAAAACCAAACAAACTCCAAAGTCTTCTGCTGGGAATAAAGGATTTTGTTTTCCATGCTGACTTGTGCAGGTTGTAGTTAGAGGCTTAATACCCTATATTTTGCTCGAGTGCCTTTGCGGCCTGGCCTTCCATGATAACCTCTTATTGAATTGCTGCAAAGGACCATGGCTACTCCTAACTGTGCTAAATAATGGGAAATATCTCTCTAAGAAATCTGGAACATGGAACAGAATGAAAGCAGCAGGTATACAAACACTGCAGTGGCTAATTAAATAGACTGTCTGCAGTGGCCAGGTCCAATAGACATCACGGCACCTTCTCTACAGCAACAGCTTCGGTTGCCAAAGAATGGCAGACCTGTAAAGTAAGCAGTCAGAATTTTTCATTGTTTTTTCTTTATTTTGTTTAACTTTTCATGTTCTTTTCATCATGGTTACTTTCCTATTGGATTGCCTGAAAAAAGTTCATCATTCCCCTTCTTTGTAGAAATACATCTGGAGAGCAGTGCAGCCAAGAGAATCATGTGGAAAGGAACAAAAGTTACTCTTTGTAAGACAAATTCAGATTTAATATTTCTATGAAGAAGAAAGTAAGGGATCCAGGAGATTAGAATCACTAACGTTAGAAATTGCTGCAGATTCCAGAATCCAGACAAGATCTGTATTGTAGGATCTTGTGAAAGGGAAAGTGATTTTGCACAATTTCATATGGAAAAACTACTCCACTGCAAAATGGAATTTTAACATTTTTGCAAGAAACTTTTTACTTGTCAGTGCAATTGAAGAAAATGCACTCTCAATAGCATAAAAACAATCCTTTAAAATGACTATAGCTTGTACAAATAGAAATGCTTTTGAAAAAAATTTAATTGTAATACTTACAATAATGTAATATAAGCCCTGGGCCATTTAATGATTTTGAAAATGTTGTACTTGAGGAGCTAGAAAACACTTGTTTATATATATTTTACTTGAAATGTAGGTGGTTGATGTGGGAGACTATGGGTTTAGTCTTTTCCAACTATTTTTTCTCTACTTCAAGTTGAAGTACAGGTGGACATCTGCTACCAAAAGTTAAATCCTTATTGGTTTTCTTTCAGCACAAGATTAATTATTCCATAACCAGACTGGGTGCACAATGCAATCCTACCCATGGCTACATTCATTTATTTAAATTGCTTTGGAACATGACAGTGATAGATGTTTATATGAAGCTTGTGTTGATCAACAGCAAGGTCCCCACAAAACAGTTAAGTACAAGCAGTGCAATAATGTGAACAAATCATTCAGCTAAACAAGCTGGCAGGTGGAAGATCTGGTTTGAAATACTGAGACTGCAATCAGTTGAAGTGCTGAACTGTAGGCACTCTTGATTAGCATGTGATTCTAAGAGAAAATAGGAAGGGACGGCATAGAGTGGAACATTTTCTCTGTTAGGGAAAGCCAACATTTATTTATCTTAATTACAGTGGCTTATAAGTAAAAACCCCTTTTGACAAGACTTCCTATAAGATGAAGTGCTACTTAGTTTGCAAAAAGAGTCAAGATGGAAAGTGAATGTAATTGGAAAGTGAATATTCAGAAATATTGTTTAATAGCACACTTGAAATCAAGATTTTGTACTTCACAGTGCTGAGGACATCCAAGTCATGATATTAATCTTTCCCGGTATTAGTTATACAGCAGTTTAGGTACCTTGCTGCACTGATGCCATAAATAATAGCATTGAAGTTCATGTATATTGAGACAGCACAAACTGTTCCAATGTTTTTTTCTTTCCCTTTAAGAGCTGCTAGATCAAATGGCCATTTGATTTTTTTCTAATATTCTCCATAGAATGTGCCGAGTAATTTTCTTTGTAGGGCAGTGGTCTGGCTTCTCAAAAATGATGGTCAGGCTACCAGCCTATAATAATCTGGACTTTCTTAATTGTTGATCTATAAACCCTTCCTTTGTTTTTCTCTGGGGTTTTGTTTGCTTGGTTGGTTTAGTTGTTGTTATTGTTGATCTATTTAGTTTTGGTTTTTTTTTTCTTGACATGTTAATTTCTTCCTAGGATTTAACATCTTCTGCTTGAATTATACTGCAGGCAACCAGGTCACATATATTTGTTGACAATATCTGCTGTTCCAGAGTAACTTAATGGAGTGATATGTAGCTGTCCCAACTTGTAAGTAGTGGGAACTCGTGATGTTTTATTGAGAGAAAAAGAAAGTGAAAACATATCTGCCCAACAACTTTTCTTGTTAAGTTTTTGTAGATTTCTATTAAGGCATAAATCGCACCACAGTATCCATTGTGTGCAGTAAGAATATTTTGTGGTTATCCTGGATAAGTTTAGACTTCAAAGTCCCAGATGTTTAAGAAGTCAGTTCATTAACTTATAACACCTCAAATATCCTGGAAATAAGGAGGAATTAACGTTTCTTGTTTTGAAGGAAAAGTGTTGCAGGCAGGACCCTGCCTCTTGACCTGCCTTCAATGTGGCTTACAGGCAAGAGCCTGAACTTCAACGGGCTGTACCCAGTGCTTAGGAAATGAATGAAGGCAGAGGGGGAAAGAAAGATTTCTATGTAAAATGGGATAATTTCCAAAGTGACTCACCCTAAATCATAGCAAAGATTTTGATCCCTTGAAACTGCTCATTGTGCCAGAATTACACAGCTGAGTACTCTCACCCTCTCTTTCACAATCTCACTGTACAGCAGTTTACCGAAAATAATCATAGTAGTGCTCCACCCTGAAAATAAAATACTGAAATCAACCTGAGGTTACATGAGGGAATTCTGCTAGTCTGAACAGTGAAAACAAATGGGAAAAAAATAGGAACTACCTTGAATGTAGGTGGATTTCCCAGGTGCCCTTGTAAAGTGATATCAGTTTTTTGACATTATCTTTCTTTTTATGAGAAAGGTTACTAAATGGCCACAGGCTTGGCCCCATGTAGACAACCTGAATCCACCCCAGAGCATGTTATATACTTGTAAAAAAGTCAAGAATTGATGGCAGAAATATTTTCACCAAAAACTTGTGTTCTCTTTGGCAGAATTCTTGAAATCAGTTTAAGTGTTATTAATACTTTCACAAAGCAACAAGTCTGAAAAATACCTTCAAGATTAGCATAGCAGGTTAGAATAGGGTTTCCAAGATTATGGGTTCAATTCCTGTATGGCCATTCACTTAGATGGACTGCTTATAGGTCCAGTCCCTCCAAACTCAGAATATTCTATAATTCTGTGAAGTAAATGGAAGGAAAATGGACTACATCATCAGTACAGAGAAAACAGAGAAGCTTCAGGCTTCACACTGCTCAGAGCAGTTTGTCTTTTCACTGGAGTGTTAGGACTTGTGCTTTATTTTCTTTTACCTTGACCTTTATTTGGGAGAATGAAACTTGTGATCTTATGAGGAACAGGTATGGGAAGAGTCAGGTGCATGAGTCAACTCTTTTGCAAGTGCTGATGAAGAGGCCAAGATTTGCGTCATACTGAGAGGAACCTTGTTTTACGAGGGGGTCAAGACTGTTGTTGAAATGCCTCATTTTGTCAAGGACTCAGCCTGTAGTGGTTAATAGAAGATAAATATTTGTCAAGTGAAATAAACCATGAAATTAATAAAAAAGGAAAGCACAGAGACTGATAACTTGCAGATGGGAAGTTATCATTTAAACAAACAAAAAAGAGTGTGTCTATTAGAAAACAGATAAATTTTATTATGAAATAATAATTTTTCACATTTCCTTACACTAAAGAAAAGAATATTAATTCCTGGTCTTATCCTATATGGCAAAAATAATATCTTAGAATAAACTAATCCTGTAGTGCCACATAATAAAGCTAATATTGCTGCTTAGCATTATTTTAAGGAGGTATCAATAGTGGCAGTAGCTGCTAAATGTTTCATGTTTAGGAAGAGAACACATCTGAAATGATTTATGGGAATACAGACAGCTTTAGCTGCTCCGCACAAAGCTACATGAAGAAGACTGAATCCTCATTCAAGCCCAAACTTTCTTCACATCTTCACTACTTTGATGCAAGACTGTTCTGAGTCAACAGCATCCCAAGGAAATAATTCAGGCTCCTACATTCCTTTGCAGTGGAGCGTACTTCCCACTGTGCAGGTTTCCAATGTCAGGCTCTGAAACTTTACTCTGATCTCATCCTAACTTTTGCTGAGCTGGGGCTGACACCATGCAGAGGGCTCAGCTGAGAAGGTTTGTTCCAGAAGGCTCAAGGCTGGAATCCTTCGCCCCCTTTTCACACTGTTCATGTTGGAGCCAACACCAGTGCATCTGCCATGATTCAGTTTAATATAATTCAGAATAAATTTTGGATCTCATTAAAAATATGGATCTGGTTCTTGCCAATCAGATGCATAAATTGATAAACACCACACTGAAACATGGCTTTGACCAGGAAGGTTGGAAGAATAGGAAGTGATTGTTAGTGATTGTATCTCACCCAAGGGCTTAACCTCCAGGCAAAGCCTGAGGGCGTATGAAATTTTCAAGAAGCCAGTATCAACAACTTTCTGCTTTCCAGAGATCATTATTGTGGTTATATCGGTTTGTGAGTCTGGAGCTGAAGAAGGTCACATCATTAGCAAAATATCCACATTTCCTTGAAGTAGAATGTTGTCAGAATAGCTTAGCTTTGACATTGACCTATAAAATATAAATTAAAGTCTGGAAACACTGGTTGTCATTTCTAAAACCCAGACATGATGCTTTTTCTCTTCTTGCACCATAGAATTTTGGAAATATAAATATTTAAAAAAATTAATAAAGCATACTGGATCATTTGCCTCTTTATTACATTTCTTAATTTAACAACTAAGAAATTCTCTGGTAATTTTCCTGAGGAAGAATTTAAACTGGAGAAATGAAATCTGTGTTGGAGATAGTATTGCTCAGAATTTGAGTTTACTTCCTTTAAAACTAATTTATTTCCATTTTCAACCCTTCAATTCCTGCCTATAAAAACACTGGACTAATTGAATATTAGGACATGCTTTCTAGTCTGTGCTGTAGGTAAGAAACAAAAGAGGAATATTTCAAAAGGTATGTTACTGCAACATAGTCTTCATTAATAATGACAACAAGTTTTTTGTTGTATTGATTCTTTCAAGCATATTTGTAAGAGATGTTCTTTGAGGGGCAACTTCGCAGTCTACAGTTAAGAATACTCTAGATCCATTTTCTCAACATTTACTGTCTGATGGTCCAAACATGCCAAGAATTAATATCTTGGTGTAACACCTATTGTGTTGCCAAGACTCATTTTTCAGGGGAGTATGTTTGTTTACAAAGTACATGTAAGACCACTCCAGTAAAGCAGGCTGTTCACAGTCACCATCCAGGCTAACACATTCTTCAGAAATTTCAGACAAAGCCTTTGTGTTTTATGCTAAGTACCTTTCTTGCTCATTTGCTCTCCTTTAGATTTAACAGCTGTCTCTCTAGCCAACCAATAATTTGGCTTTTCCATTTTCTTTGCCTAGCCCATTGCTCTTACACTGGCATAAGGGACACTTCTACAGCTTGAAAATTTGACAATAATATCTTCCTTACACTTTTATATGTTTCCCTCTGTGTATGTCAGCCTCAAAACACACAGATATCCCTAATACCTTGTGTCCTGGACATAAAAAGGGGTCTGTCTATCATATGGGCTTTCCACAACTGCTTTACCACTCAAGGAAAACTGGGAAAACTCTAAGGCCTTGACAAAGAAGGGGATTCTAATCCAAACAGTTTGGCTAAGAACTGCCTGGCTGTTGTTACTGGAGGTAAGATTTCTCTGGAGAATGTCATCTTGAGAGATTACATCTGTAAGCATCCTCAGTAATGGGGCATCCATTTACCTTAGCACTATTTTCATTGATGCCTCATTCACTTCCTGCCTCTGTTCTTTGTTTATTGCAATATAGTCATTTCACTTTGTCATTCCCTAATTCATTTCTCAATTGGATGCTGCCTTCTACTTTCTCATCTGGTCTTAATACATGCAGTTTAAAAGGAGTCATGCATTTCATACATATAATTTCTTTTTTACCCTGCTTCTCTTCTTTATCCACCAAAGACTTAATGTCCTTTAAGGGAATATATAGTATATATTTTCTTTTAATAAAATTTTCTGTGTTATATGAGGTAATAATAAGCAGAAAAAGATGCTTTTGATTTTGAAGTCACAGTGTTTTTCTCCCTCTCCATTCTCCTGTAACATAACTTCTCAGTGGAAGGAGGGGTGAAATTAGAAAATTGAAATCTAATTCTACATATGTGTCCTCAAAGGCTGGAATATCAAACCCAAAATATATATTAGCGGGAGAGGTGTGTGTATGCAGAATATATTGCAATATGTAACAATATAAGTAACTGTATAATATGTGATTCTAACTATTTATATGCAAAAGTACATAAGATTTGCATTCATTATTTTTGCACGTATACTATATAAAATAAACATAATTAGAATAGAATAGAGTAGAATAGACTAGACAAAACTAGAAAGCAGTGAAATAAATGAATAAAATGGTGATTTTATGACAGTAGGTAACACTACATCAGATTTCTATTCTGTCTCCATATATTCAGAGTAGAATTTATGGATCATGCAAGTGACTGAAGTGGCATGGGGGAATATTTACATTTGTATAACTTTATGCCTCTGGCTTAGGTGCCTAAATTAGCCAATAGTCTATATTCTTGTGGGAATATAGACTTCTACTAACATTAACTGTACCAGAAGGCTGGCCAAAATTCTCTGAAGTAACCTTTGGAATTTGTGCTATACAAATCCTGTAACAAATTATGCCCCACGTACTGTGATCAGAAACTTGAGAATTTTTCATCTGGCTTAATCCAATTTGTTTGGTGTACATAAATTGGAACAGAAGTGATAAGTTAAGTCTTGGTATAAAAAGGACAAAGTGTAGTCTTACTTAGATTTTGATAGCCAGGGTAAATATTACTCTTTTCATCATCTTAACTTCTGTCTTCAGGCCAAGCAGCCAAGTTCAGATAAATCTACTCATAATATTGTCCATGATAGGAAGAATTATTTGAATTATGGAATTGTAATTTTTCTTTTCTAGTTTTAGAGACATTATGGGGGACTCTGTGCAGTGATTTACCCAGATGCAGAGAAATCCTCTATCAACCAGCATTCTGCTATGGTTATAATAACGCATAATATTTGGGTTTGGAACGCAGATGCACTAACACCTGGAGTAAAAAAAAAGATGCCTTACATTATTTTTAAAATTCCTAGTGCAGAAATAAATGATGATCAATGGACATAGAGCATTGTCACTGCTATATTCACCTACTACTTTTCAATAGCAGGTCTGCAGCTACGAAGAGGACAGCTCACGGAGCAGGATATTATTTTCCCTGAGAAAAGCTGACAATGTGTCCTTGAGATACTAAATGTGACAGAATTCAGTGCGGCATCTGTTAAGAGAGACACAAGTTCACAGTCTGGAGCACATTTTCACATACTATTATGTAGCAGAAGATTAGCACCCCATGAAAAATCACTTTCAGTCATCCAGTCTAAAATAAATATAGATTGTATCAGATTTGCAGAGGTGAGTGCTGACCTATTTTTTTTTCTTGGTAAGAAAATATTAAGTGATTGCTTCCACTTAGCAAGTTTGTGAAAATAGAAAAATAATGGCTTGAAATATATATTCTATTTGCTTTATGTTGTGTGTTATTCTATAACTATGTAAAAAAAGAAAGAATGTAGTGGAAAACATTCAAATCTCAAATGAAGCCATCATTAGAAATGAATGGGCTGTGTGCAATGGAATCATTAGCACAACATCCTGTAGGATACAAAAAGCAGACTGGCAGTAATTGCAGTACTGCAGTAAAAATCAATAAGTGCTTCTCAAGCCTTTCTGATCGAGATTGTAGCATGATATTAGCAACCTGTGAAACAATGGGGTAGGGGTACCCATTTAATCTTACTTGAAAGTATAAAATGTTTATCAGCTCATCCATATTGTCTGTGCTTGCATAACTCCTCAGTCTCTGGCTATGACAGTCTTTCTGACAGAATCCTGAGGGAAGAATATTTCTTTTATGCTTAGGAATTATGTGCTGAAGAGGAAGAATGAAGTGGTAATACATTTAAGCATTCCAAAGTAAAAAGAAAATAATTAACTTAAGATACCAAAGGTCTGTGCTGCACCACAGGACTTAATTCTTCTCTCTTTGTGTAAATGAGGAATAAATCTGACTTCATTAGAGCAACACCTCATGAATCTGTTATAGTATGAGAATTGAGTCTAAAGGATAGAACTAACCCTTGTCTTGCATTATGGCTACTAATTAAGAAACAAATAAGACTTTAATCATTTCTACTTAATCATAGCCTTTCAGAACTACTCTTTAGTTCCCAAAATGTTAATGCCAAAGGGACTTTATAGTTATAGATCAGATTGTTTATCATGCTTAAAATTATTTCCTTTACAGATGATACTTGTCCTCCCTACCTGGGTACCTACCAGGTACTATTCCTACCTGAAAAATTAACTACTTTTTAATGGGAAATTGAGTTGCTTTCCAAAATGGAGAGCTCAAGAAGCACATTATAAAATTCAGTCTCTTTCAGGAACATTGTATTGTTCTGTAACTAATTTATGGCTCTATCTTTTTGGATTTGACATGAGAATATAGAATACCATTTACTTACAATTCAGCTCATCTCATTTGATTAATGTATTTTAACAAAAATACATTGTAATGTCTATGTGGTGCATCAACAAATTCAGCTCCAAGTCTTCTTTCTAAACACTGACTCGGTCCATCACACATGTAAAAGCTTATCTTGAATCATATACTTAAGCTAATAACTTCTGGGTAAGCCACTTAAAATGGGAATTAACTTCAAGCAACTACTTAAATGTCATGCTCGGGAAAAGTCAGAACCTTTTCCTTCTTACTCTCTGCCCTACATCAGCTGTCTGAAAAGCATCAAAATGCAACCCTGTTCTACAACAGGGAAAATTTCAATCCACAGATCAAACTGAAGAACAGGGTGAAATGAGTAACAAAGTGTGTTACTCTATGCAATAAATAACAGACATTACAATTAAGCAGTAAAACCCATTAGGATAATATAGGTTTCAGTACAGTGAAAACAATGTAAACTAGCATAATTAAATATGTTCATTGTTTCTTGAGTCATGTTTACTTCAGATAAGTTCTGGGGCAAACAACATTTTTAACAGTGTTCAAACTGTAAAAAAATGTGAACTCATGTTTCAAACAGTCTATTTCAAATGTTAAAATAAAATGATAATGATGATTCCAATATCCTCTGCAAAAAACTCCTTAAAGAAAGGATGCTTCAATTTTAACACAGTTAAATGTGTGCTCTATTTAATTAAGCTGTTTAAATATTTCACAAGATATCAGATGTTTTCTAAAAGGCCTGAGGAAGCAACATTACATTGGCCTAGACTACTCTCATCTGATTAGCCCTCAGTACAGTTTGCTTCAGTAATTAAGACCATACAAAGTATTTCTATCTGAGAATAAGATAACGTATATCTGATCAACTTACCTGTGAATAAACTGCAATGAAGTATGTTTGTCATTTTAACCCACTGCATGAGGCCATAAGAATAACCAAGCAGATAAAGTTTGCATGCTGTCTACACTCTGTTTGCTTGGCCATAAATGCCTCCAAAATCACAAATTCTTTGTATAAGATACCAGCAGAACTAAATAAAATAGGTCCATTGCTTAATGTTCCATTAAATTTTATGTGTACCATAAACCAGACCTACACTGGATAGGATTCTTAATTTAATTATTAGATTATCATTCAATTTTATCTCTGGAAATAGATACCTACTGATTTTTATGAGCATGATTTTCATGCCTGCTAAGTATCTGCATCTCCCAATTTCATTAGAAGTTGTGAATGACCACCACACATTTAGGTTCAAATGATAGGAACTCGAATGGATTAGAAACATTTGCCTCACAGCTCAAAAAATGCCATTTGTTATGCCACAACAGAGTGATGTCCAGGGTGAGAAATCTGTGCAGGTAACACACCATTCTGGTCATCACCTATCTGCATGCTTACACGTAGCCTGGCTTTGTACTACCATGTATACCTAAAGCAACTCATTAGGTTAATTACAATGCATTTGTCAAGTTGCAGATTTTCAGGCCAGAAGGGACCAATCTAACTAAATAATATGACCACTTGTGTAATACAGATGATACATTTGCCCAGAAATTTCTGCATCAGACTCAAACTTTTGTTAAAGCTCAAAAGTAGCTTCTGGAAAAAAAGACTAATAAAGCTTGTAAATTACTATTAATAACAGCATCATGTCACATGCCACCTCTAAATGCATCCTGACTTACCTTCATGTCTACACCAGTGTTGTTAGGTCAGTCATTACAATGTTTCTGCTAACCTATTACATATTGCTTCATTTACTTACAGCCATCATTTAATCATCCCATTTATGATGCACAACCCGATGCTGATGTCATTTGAGGATACACCTGTCTGATTACCTTCTCTATACATGCAAACCAGTTTCTTTTTGTGATTCAGTGCTGATGCACTTGCAAAAAAACCAACCAAACATAAAAACCCCAAGCAGTCTTCACTTCCAACTTTCCAGAAATTTGCTTTGTATGTTTCACGTGGATACAATATCATCATAATAAACAACTTGACATCTTTGTTTATTGAAAATATGTCCTGACAAATCTGTAAGCCAAGTGATTTCCTGTGCAGAAGCGATATATACTAAATTCCCCATGTAATCAAACTAATAAATAAATTTACTTTTAGCTTATGTGCCCACATTACACACAAATAGCCTAGCATAGGTAAGTGGATTAGCTTTCCCTATAAAAAGTAGCTAAACTAAGTGTTTAAATAAGAAACATGCTTATACTGTAATGCATTTTGTTGACAAGTAGGGATAGGGAGAGAATAAAATTTTTTTTCAAAGAAAAAATCATATGACTAGTAAGGAATTGTTCAAAATTCTGTACTATTACAACTAAGAATAAAGTAATATACATTCAGAGAATACATTGGAAGTTCAGTTATGGCTCAGAATTAAAAAAAATATGTTTATGATGTGGATAGGTATGCAATTTGATATAGCAACAGGACTCCCTAAATCCAGTATGTGCAGCTTGCAAGTCTCTCTTCTAATAATGAAAATTGTTCAAATAGCAGCTACTGTGCCACACTGCACCAAGATCATCAGCCAAATTTACAAATTGTTTTCCATACCTTTCTATTTCCTATATGAGTGTGTGAAGTTTTGGACTGGGAAGCACTCTCCATCTGCCGGGTTCAGAGACATGCATGGATATTTGTCATCCCGTGCTGGGGCCAAAACTCTGGGACACAGTATTCCACCTTATCTCAGCAAACTTCTGTTTTCCACAGAGAAGAGATGTTGTGGGCGAAAAACCCAAAAATAAAAAAAAAACCCAAAGAAACAAACAAAATAGAACCCAACAACAACAACAAAAAAACCCACAAAAACAAACAAACAAACAAACTGCCCAAAAACCAGAAAAAAAAAACAACGAAACAAACCCAAAACAACACAAAACCCCACAAACAACAAAAAAACTATACACTCCAATTTCTCCCAAAGACAACAAAGTCTTTCCTTGGTGGATACCATTCTGAGTCACATGTAAGCCCTGTTGGTTCAGGCTGCTCATAGGATGGGTCAGGTTGAAGGAAACTCAGGAGATGTCGTGTTCAGCCTCCTGCTCAGAGCAGAATGAGCTGAAAGGGCAGACAGATTACTCAGGGCTTGGTTAATTTGGCCTTGGAAATAAGTAACCATAGACGTTTTATGAACATGTTCTCATCATGAAACTTTTTTTTCTTATATCTGGCCATATGTTTGTTATTTCAGACAGTGCCTGCTGTCTCTTGTCCTGCCCCTTTGCCCTCCACCTTCTTGGTGCCCTCCCTGTAGATGTTGAGGGCTGCTACCTTCTCCTCCTGAAGTCATCTCTGCTCCAGGAGGAAGAAGCAGCTTCCCTCAGCCTCTCCTGACAAGGCAAATGTTGCCTTGCCAATAATATGCACCAAACTCAGTCCAGTATATTTGTGTCTTCCTTATTGGAAGGCCAAATTGGGCAGGAGCTCAAGACAGCCCAGCAAGTTCTGTGCACATGGAGATAATCACTTGCCTAATTGACAGGCTGTGTCACAAAAGTCTGGGAATGCTGTTGGCTGCCTTCACTGCCAGAGCAGGCTCTCTTGTCTCACACCCAGCTCAATGTCTGCCAGGATCTCCAGGGGCTGTTCTACAAATCTGTCCCCCATCCTTGTCTGTACTGTTTCAAGGGCCTCTTCACAGGTTAAAAGGTACAAGGATTTGCATTTGTCCTTGAATTCCTTAGGCTGCTCTGAGCCCATTCCTCCAGAAGGCCCCTCTGGATGGCAGCCATGACCTCAAGTACATTGGCAGCTCCCCTCAATTTGCTGCCAGCTGCAAACCTGATAGGAATGCACTCCATCCAATTCATTGCTCTGGTCAGGTGATTTGGTAGGTGTTGTAGGAAGGACTGAGACAGAGTGAGAACACATCCTGCTTTCCTTTTCCTTCTGTTCAGTTGCCACAAACATCCATAAAGACTGGTGATAGAAATAATAATCTTCCAGTACCTAGAGTCATCAAGAAGGGTGCAAAAGGACTTTTTACAAGGGCATGTAGTGATAGGACAAGGAGTAATGGCTTCAAGCTAAAAGAAGAGAGGTTTAGATTAGATATCAGGACTAAATTCTTCACTGTGACGGTGGCAAGGCACTGGAACAGGTTGCCCAGAGAAGTTGTGTGCTCTGCATTCCATTCAGGTTTGAGCAACCTGGTCTAGTGAAAGGTGCCCCTGTCCAGGACTGGGAGGTTGGACCAAGGTGATCTTTAAGTTCGTCTCCAACTCAAATCATTCTGACTCTGTGATCCACAGTTTGCAGTTCAATGCTGCTGTAGTAAATAGAGACTATCACCTCTCCTTTTTCTTTGCCTTTCAGAGACTTACCATGAACAGGAAGCAGTTTGACATTAGTTTGAGGAAAGAAAGGTGTTCAGTATAGAATCATAAAATATGGCTTCTTTACATCTAGCAGACAAGTAATGAAGATTGTGTGTGGCTTCTTGCATCATTATCTTTGCATGTATATTCACTAATAAATGTTTGAGCCATATAAGTTTGCTCTAAGCCAAGTATTACATCTGTCCTAGACTTTGTTCCGAGTTGAATGAGCAGTCCTGTGCTGACTTTCCAAAAATAAGACAATCAATGTCAAAGGTGGTACCAATTTTTTTCCTTGGTTTGGGTATTCTGCTAATGGCTTTGAAGAATAGTTGCTAGTTCTGTGGGTGTGACAGATACAGAAATGCAAATCTTGCTGTTTGTTTAAATTTCAAAGTAATTTCTGTATGAATTAAAAAGTTTTGAGTGCTTATGGTAATTTTTATATTTCCCATTAGGATGAACTATGGCAAATTAATATTCTAGAGAAATCTGATCATAAACACCTATAAGTTGATCAGTTAGTAGCATCACTCATGTACATGAAATTAATTCTTGACTGATTCCACAGGGTTCAAAATATTGCTACTCTCTTTAAAAGGTGTCTTTCTGTCTATGCACAGATAATAGCACATCTTTTGCAAATTTACTGTAAATGTATGACACATGCTAAAAGATTTAGTGCATTCAGGTCTAGTGAAACAAGTATGTGGAAATGGTTCATATAAGAAAACCTTTGGAGATTTGATAGCTGAAAGAATTCATGTTCCTTACTAGTTGAGTTTTTGTAGTCCAAAGAGATGAAGGAAATAACTATAATTTCATAATGAGTATCTTCATTCTGCAAAAAATTTCAGTACTTCAGGCCTATGAGTTGTCTTACTGTAGCGTGAAACCTGCTTCATTGATAAAGGTTTCCTACATTGATGAGAATTGAGTAAAAAGACAGTTTCCACAATGGAAGAAGCAAAACTCTCTTGTTAAAATGCAAGTTCATAAAGAAGGGGAAAATCTAAATTTTTTTCCAGTATCAGGAAAGGTGAAGACTTTTAGAAGTTAAGAAGTGTGTAGTGCAAGAAAGACCAAGCTCAGATCACTTTATAGATCTAAAGCTCAGCTGGTGCTTACAACAGCAAATATTGGAGCTGGGGCTGCTGAGGTGGTACCAGCATTATAACTGTCATGTGGTCTGTAATCAGACTGTCTGGCACATATCTTTTGCTTCATCCTTTCAAAAATCCCTAACAATTTATGTATTGATGCCTTTCTTAAAATGAGAAACAAATGCCACCTAAATACTGTGTTGAGTTGTCTCAAATTAGATAATTTCATGTCTTTCCCAAAGCCATGTGTAAAATAAAAATTACCTTAATAGCCTGTTTCTTATAGCTAAACACTACTATAAACAATATATACTGCAGGAGCACGTGGAGGCTAAATCAAGTAGGTTTTGCATTGTGTAGGCCCCTCGAAGGAGAGCACAGGAGTTCCTGCTCCATGGAGTTTACTGCCTGAGAGACAAGATATAACTGGCATATGCAGCTAGCAAGCAGGAAAAAGCAAACCTGAGTTTTCAGTATAGAGGAGCCATTTGAATAGTTATATTTTTTTTCTATATTTAGGATTTTTAGGATAATCCTAATACGATTTATAAGTGGCTTAAACTAAAAGAGATGCCAAAGAAAACTCAAACACCCAAACCCAGCAACAACAGGTAACAGTTATGTTTGTTTGTTTTTCATAATTTATGCTTAATAAAAAAGTATATTTAGACAATTAGTATTTTTCATCTTATCAAGTTAAAATCAAAGGGGAAATGTATTTTCAGTATTTTATCACATGAGTCTTCATATCTAAAAGTATAAGTAGTGGCAATTTTAACAGTAACATTGCTGTATTTAGATGCTGGCATGGCTGACATTGCACTTAGGAAAGTGCCGTTACAATTTATTTGCAGCATTTTTCAAAACCTGCAAGTCAATAAGCAATGAGGAACAGATTAATCCAACCTATAGTACTGATAGAATGTCCATTGATAACAAGAACTTCAGTAACAGATGAACTATAATTTAATATCCATATAGATTAAAAATAATGGCAGATAATCTGCAGGTTGGAATACACATATTTCATATTCTAGAATACTGTTGTGGGGATTCCTTCTCTCCCTCCAACACACCCCTTCACATCTTCCCAATACAGTGAATAATCTGAATGCTGATCTGAATTAATTTCTGAATTCTCAATACTGATTTAAATGAAATCTTGTTAAAAACTTTTAATTTTTTTTTTTTTTAATTAAGGATTGGTAATCCCTTTAGGAATGTATCAAAAATCAGTCTTACAAACTCTGTACTTCCAGTGATGTCCTGGCTTGACAAGAATAGAGAGAGATGGAATGGTGGAAGGTAGAAGTAATGATGCATGCAATGAAACACAGTTTTTGTATTATTAAACTTTAATAAAGTTTTTGGATAGAACATGAAATGGATCTCTTTAAATTAATTCCTCCATTCTTACACTGAATAAAATACAGGTAGTTTGTGGCCATATACATTGATAGAAGTATAAAAGGTTTGGATTTTAGGATGTTCCCAAGCTCATTTTGTAAGAAGAGACACTCAGTTGAAACCTGCCCTAAACCACTGCTTGTGTGCTGTAGATAATATTTCTGTAGTGTAAAAGGTCATTGCCAAAATTAGGAAGAAAAGCCAGTACCCTACTCTTTTATGAGTATGAAGCAGGTTTTATAGGATAGGAGTTTCAGAGAGAAAGAGAACCTTAATAGCTACAGCTTAATCTTGTTCTGTGTAAAATATGATTACAGTGTAGCAACATTAAGAATAATAGCTTAGAAAGTGTTATGAATACCTTGATTATAAAAAAGAGTGGAAAACCAAATCCTATTTAACTAGATTGTCATTTCTCAATTTTCCCTGAAAAAGGTTAGCATGTTAGCAATTCTACTCTCAGGGAAAAACATCATACATTAAATCTCAGTATGTTCTAGGTCTCTTCTTCAGCAGTGGAGTAACCCATTTGTTATTTGAGCTAGTATAAGAACCGAGTTTTATTGGCTCAAAAATACCAGCAAGAACATACAGTCTTCTGCAGTCATAAACACTGAGGACTGCTTTATCCCTTTCACTGTTACCTGTAATTAAATAAATGATCTATGTAGAAAGATGATGGGATGTTCTCGACTGAACTCATCTTGTTTAGTTTTAAAGGTGATAAAGGTGATTAAACATGAGCAAATCATTCTGTCTTGATTTCTACCAAATGAGAGGAAACTAATATTTTCCAGATATTCTTAGATGTCTGCTTCTAAAACTTGGTCTTACTCACTAAATATAAAGGAAACTAGGAGTTCCTAGTAGCATACTTAGGAATAATAAATACCAATACAGCAAAAGGAATATCCTCACACTATGTCTGTGAACACTCACACTATAACAGTGAACTTCACAGTTTCATGATGTAGAAGAAGCCTGCAAGTTTTTCTAATGTAACTTTTTGGTTTATGTTTCCCGTGTACTTTTTGCTCTTCAAACATCATCTGATTCTAAAATTAAAACACATATCTGATCAAAACAGAGAAGTTAAAAAGCAGCAATCTACAAAAAACACTAAAAAAATTTTCTCAATTGTCCTATGAAAATTAAATTCCTCTATAGGAATTATAAATTCTTAACCATAGGAATTATAAATAATAATTTAATAAAGTTTAACACTAACTTCATTTAAGCTAGATTGTGCTATATTAGATATGACCTTCATCTATCACAACTCTTAAATATATATTTGATGTTAAGTAAGCAAATAATATCCTTGGCTTCAGAGACATAATTTACACCCAAGTTCATACACATTTGTAGATCTGAGACTACATATTCAGAGAACAGAATCTAGAGGATAAAACCAGGCAAAACTTTGTTACTTTTCCATAAACTTAACCTCTGCTCCATTAGGTGCTTAGGTAATGGAATGATCAATAGCTATTTAAAGTTTTACCCAGGTTAATCATTGCACAGAAACAAGCTGAAGATTAAGTGAAATGCCTGCCTGCACTTTTCACACAGGTAGAGATAAAAACCTTCTACTGTGACATTTAAATTAGTGAACCAAAGTTGAGAATAAACAGTCCTGTAAGTGGAAAGCTTTTCCTAACACTTTCCACCCCTCCTCAAATACAACAACAGTAAAGCTTATCTTACAGGCTTATCATATAGGCACTTAATTTTTTTCCAGTCAGGAAATTTTCACACCACTAGTGACAAGTCCTCCTTATGTAAATGGTTACATTAAAATTTCTTCTAAAACTCTGTTAAAATAATAGCTTTCTATTTTAAATATGGTGTCAGACATTTTTTTATTTTCTTTCCTTCTCATGTTCATCCTGACTACTTACATTTCATATATTCTGAATTTCTATGTTCTGTCCTACTTAGACCTTTTTATTATTCAATAAAGTGGTTTCCTAGCTATTGCTGTATTACCTTTTTTAATTATTTTACAATCTTTGGAAAGAGAAAATAATATGCCGAATAAAATCTATGGCATCATATCAGGAATGGCTAAATAATATGATATAACAGCTCTCTATAGAATTTGCAGCAATTCAGATATAGAAATCTAAAAAAAAATTCTTATAAATGTAAAAGTAATTACATTAATTAATAGTGGAACATCAGTCTCTTCTGATGAGTATGATTTATTTGGAAGAAAGCAGTTTAGAACTTAGTACCAGCCTTCTTCAGGATATTTTAGCTGGGATTACATTGAATTTATTTCAAGTTTGTCTGTTACTAAAGGGAAATATTGAGTAAAACAGAGAGTAGAAATGAAATCTACAGCTCAGATCAGGACACCCTTGAGAGCAGTTTGTGCATTCATTTAGTTACACTGCAGGTACAGGGGTCTGAATCCTGAAAAGGATGAGCGAGTAACTAGTGGAATCAAGTACTTAACTTTTTTTAGGGTTTGACCACTCTTAAAATATAAATTGCAAATAGTCTCTTGCATACAAATCTGTTCTTTCATTGGTATGACCCTGAAATGAACAAATCTTTGAACATTGTCTCTTCTGTTTATGGGTATCCTACAGGACAGAAACCACAGGCAAAAAGGTGGACAGACCAGCTTTGAAAGAGTTGGGAGGAGCTCTAGGAGATTCCTCTCCTCAGCTGAAAGAGAAGTGACAAATAAAAATTGACACTCTTAGGGACACTACAATTATTTTATTCATGGAACATCTGGGACTGTCTAGTGCAGCAGCAAGAACAAGAAATGTTAATTGAGTGATCAGTCATGGCTCCCAGTGAGTCACGCTAGCACAGACACTGTGGAGCAGCAGCAAAGGCTTCTGCAGGTCAGATGAGAACTTTGAGATTTGTTTTCTTCCTTCTCCAGTATTACCTAAGTGTGGTGGTGATTTTAACGTCTTTATCTTAATAGATGAGAATGAAATAAATAATTTTAAAACAATGAAGCAGTGAATCTCTGTGAATACTCACAGAATTTGTTTTCTTCTGTGGCAGTTCATGATAAGAGATGTCACTATTTTTACTTTCAAATGTAGATAAATCTAGAAAATCTGTAGGCATTGGGTAGGCAGTCAGTACTGTCAAAAAATTGTCCTTTATGTGTCACTAGAGGTTTTCATGATATTTTCAAAAGGAACAAACCTCTAGTGACTTTAGATATTTTTCCTATATGGTCTGTGGAATGCAGATACTTTTCCTTTATTCTGAAATAACTTTTGAACTCTGTGGAATTCGACATTTTCTGATTTTAGCAGGAAAACTCAACTTCCTTTCCTGTTTAAAACAAGCATGTTGAAGTCACTCATCTCTGATCTTTTCAGTAGTTTCTATACCATGCAAGGACACTACCCTTTCTAAAAAACAGGGTCATTAAAATTCGTATGCATGTAGCAGATGAGAGATTCAGATTCAAATATAAAGTCTGTTTGATCTGAACTGGATACTGAACCAGAAGTTCCTGCCTGAAATGTATTATAGGTAACTGTGTCAAAAACCTTCTGACATGAACTTTCTTTAAACTCTTCTTATGGACACAGAAACTGCAGTGAGTAGAAGACTTCCCTGAAGACTTTTATTATCTGTGGAGAATGGAGAAACTTGAATTGAAGAAATCTGGCAAATCAGAATATCCTGTAATTTTTTCAAATGACCACTCACTTTGCAAAGTGAAATTTTCATTTCTCTCAAGCAAAGGGTGAAGCAAAGATGGGATTTGAGCTTTGCTCTCCAAGATATGATTTCCACAATATTTTCCTTTGAAAAATATTGATGAAATCATGGGCTAGAAATCTTGAAATTGAATCTTTATCTGATGTTACAATGGCAGATAGTAGTATAAGATGGCCAAACTGGTCAATTTTTTGTTTCATTTTCTCAATTTGTAAAACTGAGATATTAATATCAGCATCCTTTGTAGAGTGTGATGAAGTCACTGAATTAATATTCCATTTTTTTGGTCTTTCTGTTGACACCCTGAATCTCTACCAACTTTAGGTGTTCTGCACTCAAGTTGCTGTCATGTTAACTGTGTGCCACACCTCTGTCCAATGGCCAAATATATCCCCCACAAAATATCAAGTCTCTGAAGATGAGGACAACAAAAGAAAAAGCAGGTGAATAAACAGCTACTTCTGCCCAGTCTTATAGTTTAAGCTTTTGCTTAACTTTGCATTCTATTTATTTATTTAGTGTTGTCCAGGAGGGACCCCCAGGCACAAAAGCAAGAGTAAAGCCCATTCAAGAAGCACTGATAACTCATGTTTTGTTCCACTGCTTCATTTCCCATTGTGTCACATGCTCATCCACATGGTTGTAAGCATTCTTCCACAGTTTCCTTCTCCTTGGAGGCCTTGATGACTGACACAGTAAGGAATGCTCTGAACCCCACAAGATTAGGATGCCTGCATCTCACTGAAAGGACTAAAGACACTGCTTTGATATCACTGCTTGTCTCCAGCAGCATGTATTTCTACTGACAGCTAGATGTCCTATATCCTAACAATGACTCAAAAATATGATAAAAATATGGGATCTACACATGGAATTCACTGTCATTAATGCATAAATTATATAGAAGATGTATGTGATATTACAGCTCTACTTTTTCAAAATCATACCTGGCCAAGGTGAATGAGGTAGCAGAATTCAGGACTACAGTAGTTTGCATGTGACTTTTTTGTCACACAGCCTAAGTGTGTTTGGTAATACTAAAAATGACCATTTCATTTGTACTTACATTGGTGCAAGAGAAGACATCCAACCTTATTTTACTACAGTACTAGAGATATAATCTCAACCTTATTAATTTCAGTTGGAATCCACATAAAAATCGGCACTATCATTAGAGAGCAGTTTTTGCATGACCAGAGCCAAAATTGCTCAAATATCTGCAAAAATTATCCTTAGCTAATTGTCCAATTAATGTTTGTTACTACTCTTCAAATACATTACTTAATGAACAGTATTTGATTAAGTAGATTTGTATATAAATCAAGTTATTTAAAATAATTTATTTAGTGCAGAGATGACTTTCACTAAACAATGCATCTACTGCAAAAATGTCCACCCAGCTTGTAGGATAACCATTTCTCATGCTTCAGTACTTTATCCAGGTGCCAAAACTTCTATGAACTAGGAGAGGTCCCATCACAGGTAATCAGCTGACCATGGGTTCAACTGAGTTCCCTTATCGGACTTGGTTTGTTTTCTGCAGCAATTTGTCTATCTCACAGCTGTAATAAGGCAGTGGTTTATACTCACCAGGTACAGAGTTTAAGAACAAGTTATCAGCAAATTAGTTGAACTTAGCAAGGGTCAACAGCTACCTGTTACTTTTCCAACAGTTTATATTTGCTCTTCTCCTGGCAGTTCTACCAAGTGTGCTACAGCCCTGTGGTGGTTTTGAGTAGAGCAGAGCAAACGTTCTTCACAGTAGCTAGTGTGGGATTATGATTTGGATTTGTGCTGGAAACAGTGTTGGTAACACAGGGATGTTTTCATTGTTGCTGAGCAGCACTTGCAGGGTGCCAAGGCCTTTTCTGTTTCTCACACCACTCTACCATCAAGTGGAGTTGAGGGGCACAAGGAGTTGGGGGTGAACACAGCTAGGATGGCTCACCCCAGCTGACCCAAGGAATATTCCAGACCAATTGGCATCATGCTCAGAATATAGAGCTGTGGGAAGAAGAAGGGGGGTAATATTCAGAGTGATGGTGTTTATCTTCCCAAGTAAACATTACATGTGATGGGGCCCTCCTGAACACCTGCCTGCCCATGGCAAATTAATTAATGTCTTGTTTTGCTTTTCTTACACATACGGCTTTTGCTTTACCTATCAAAATGTCTTTATCTCAATCCATGAGTTTTCTTATTTTCACCCTTCTGACTCTCTTTCCCATCCCACCAGCAAGGAAGTGAATGAATCACTGCATGATCCTGAGTTGATGGCCAGGGTCAAACCATGACAACCTTCAATGGCCACAACTGTACAATGCAATGTCAAAGTGATATTTGTCATAAGTGTTTTATAATCCTTTGTGTATCTGACCTAACATGCCTAGGAAAAAAAAAAAAGAATAAAACTGATAAAAAAAATTAATTGTACAGTAAACACCATCTCTATATTAGTGAAAATTAATACACAGGATAAATTATAATCCTGTTACTAAACCCAATTAGTTTTTATTGTTATATCTCATTTTTATTGGTGTTATCACACATTAGAATAGCATAAAGATGCCTATCAGAATCAGGAACACACTTTATGAAGTAAAATAGAGGCACTTCTTGAAGAGCATTTTGTTTGATTTCACCTCAGATTTCTTTAGCTTTTCACAGAACCTGGTGTTCTCTGAAACAACTTGCATGGTATTTTAAAATTTATTCAGTGACTGGCTATCAATATTTGTCTGAAATCTAGATATTATTGAAAAGAAGAGCAAAATGTGTGTTATAGGACTTCTCAGTGAACTGAAGTCTTGGGTTACTTCTGTGGTTATTTACTCTTCATGTGAGCACATCAAAAAAATCTTTATAACAGATTTGGTCTTTGTCTACTGTAAATCAATGTATTTTCATCAGTTTTTCTCAAATATGGACATGCACTGTTCTCTTTCTGGGGATGGAGCAATCCATTAATGTCTGGATTCAGCTTCAAGTTTTCTGGACTACAAATCTAAACTGAGGTTTCTATCAAAGTGTTTGGAACATCCCCAACCAATTTATACTATGGGCATAGCAGAAATTTCATGCATTTCCAAGAGAAGTCCATGCATTTGGTACATGTCCCCACCATCCTGTTCTTAGCTTTACATATTCTAGTCATCTTGTATGTTTTGTGTTACCAAGCTTTTCTTTATTGCTTATCAAAATCTATTTATAGGCCGTTGATAGGGTTTCTCTTTATGCTGTAAAGTGATTTCTTTATCAATATCACAAGGGCAAAGAGATTGTTCTCAGTGTGACAGCTGCAGTTTCCTTCATGACAAGTCACTGATCTTGTGCTACTGAGACCTAAAGCATCTGCATGCTTTAGGAAGATATCCTTCCTCACCTGCTTAACGCTGGAAAAACATATTCACAGGGTTTTGTTTATTAAAATAAGGCTTCATAAAAGTGCTGAAGCATCTCTGGCCAAGCTAGGAAATAGTTGTTTCAGAGAACTATTATTTCAGTCTGCACCGATCAACAGATTTGAAAGATTGATGTTCTGATGGGAGTTTTGCTAACTCCTACCAACACGAGTGAAGCTTTAACCAGCCCTACCTTCCTGCTCCCACATCAGAATCAATAAAACACATCCACACCACAGCAGGGCCAGAGTGCAGCCAGAAGCTATAGCTGAAGGCATACTGAAGGTAAATTTGAGTTTATATGCTGGGTTATAAACTGTGGTAGCTGAAGTGCTGACACTAATTTCTGTCCTCTGAGGATGTTACTGATGTAGAAGCCCCTGAGAGACCACTAGGAAAGGCTTAGGGTACAAAAAACACAACTCTGTTCCTAAATGTAGTGATGTTTGTATGTCAGGGTCTTGAGATGTACAGCTGAGCCTTTAGAAATAAAACAGAATATTTTTGCCTGTAACTGGTGCTTTTTCAAAATGAATGCATACAATCTTAGAAATTATATGATATAGTCTTCATTCTGTCTACACCACTCATAAAAACTGTTATTCCACTATGATTACAATAGGAAAATAATTTAACTATTTATTATGTTCTACAGGATAATTTCAGGAGCCAATTCTTTCGTTTATTGTACACTTCTGTGGACACAATTATTATTTTTTGATGTAGCTCTAACATTACCTTGGCTAAGCATTTAGTGGGTTTTTAGCAGTTATTTTTCACTTCTTCTGCTAAAAGTAATGTTTCTTCTGCCATTTATGCATTTATTCTACTGTTTATGATACTTTCGTCATTACTGTTGAGATTATTAAAAGCAACAACAACCCCACCAAACAACAACAACAACAAAAACCCAAGCCAACCAACCAAAATACCCCAAAAAACCCCAAAACAAAGAAACAAACAGAAAAAAACCCAAAACCACTTCCTGGAATTGTAATAATAATAATTAAAGCTTATTCTGGAGGATGGACACTTTCTCAACACATTCACTGTCTTGGAAATAATGCAATTATCTCTTTCCAACAAAAAACTATTTTTACTATGTTGTTCTACTTTGTTCATAACATCAAACATAGAAAAGACAATATTGCAGCTCTTAGGATTGAATTTGCTGTAGAGTGTTCCACTTCTTGCTAGGATTGATGTCACAACAAGCAATACTGCATCAAATTTTTGGCCATGTTGCAAAATCAATGTCTTGCAGATCCTCTGCAAAACAGTATAAACCATAATGTTTTGATCATTTTACAGTGTTCATTGCTCCTTCCTTCCTTCCTTCCTTCCCTCCTTCCTTCCTTCCTTCCTTCCTTCCTTCCTTCCTTCCTTCCTTCCTTCCTTCCTTCCTTCCTTCCTTCCTTCCTTCCTTCCTTCCTTCCTTCCTTCCTTCCTTCCTTCCTTCCTGTCCCTCCCCACTTTGCTTCACTTTGCTTTATTTATTTATTTAACTTCAGTCAGATTAGAATGTGTAGACACAAAAACTCCAGCTACAATTTTTTTTGCATCTGTCTCTACATAGTTTTTTGTTCAAGGAATGGTATATCACAGCTCTAATCCCAAATCTGCATCTTGGAAGGTAAATCTGTTCATGAGTGTGTCTCATTATACTCAGTCGAGGCCATTGGTGTCACAGTTATGATAAAGCTTGCAATAAAACCAGATTACCCCTGAACTGGAAGATATGCTATTAGGAAAATGTTTAAAAGAGAATAGGTAGAGGCATAAATTTAGAACATTTTCACCACAGTGTAATAAGAAAGAAAAAGTATTTCCACACTCCAACTGGTTTAGAGTTTTATTTCTGTAATCCAATCATAGTTTCATTTTCCAGCTCAAAATGCAATGGACCAGACTTCTTTGTGATGAAAGCTGATGTAGTAACTGTAAAGATATTCTATTTTGTTCAATTAGAGCATAAGAAATGGCTGAAGTAAAACAAACAATTAAGCAAAAGAATAAACCAATATTTCAGGGATACTTGCTCATCCAGTCATATTTGATCTCTGCCAGTGTACATTACAAGGCATACAACAACAAAGAAAGTTAACATATTGCATTTATAACCATATACTGAATGTATTTCACAATCTGTTGAGTACATTTAAAAATACTTGGAAGCCATCCAAGCTCTTAAAAAAATTGATATATCTCTCATTAGCATTTTGAAGATGTAAGCCATTTTTATATTGGGTAATAGAAAGTAATCTGCCAGGGGAAATAGTGTACTGCTGTGTGTCAGAACAAATATGATTAACATTGTGCCAGATGCATGTCCTCATGAACTCCCAGGAGGGAGTGCAGAAGTAGACCTTGTAGTCAATTATTGAAATTTGAAGTGCTTTGTACCTCTGATTTGTGTGCACCAGCAGTAACTTTCACACAGGGCTACCAGAAATGCTGCTTGTGCATGCCTCCATGCAGAGCATTAATAAGCAGATATGTGCACATCATTATCCATGTTTTCCTCTTCTTCTTTGCTGATTGTCATTTTGTTCAAGAGAAATTAACATGCTCTACTGCTTCTACATAATAAACATACATTTAGCTAAAAGTCATAGAAAGCAGAAAAAATATTGCTGATGTAGATGTTTATTCTTTTTTGCTTATTAATGGTCTAGGAGAGAGATAATTAACTTGAAAAGTGGTGTAGAAAAAAAGTGTAGTATATGTAGGTATAAAATAATGTATTTTTTACTGGTATATTTTAATTTTGCTCCTCCA
This sequence comes from Agelaius phoeniceus, assembly GCF_051311805.1. Lineage (NCBI taxonomy): Eukaryota > Metazoa > Chordata > Aves > Passeriformes > Icteridae > Agelaius > Agelaius phoeniceus. Next base: position 54,754,555 of record NC_135269.1, on the reverse strand, counting down.
TCTTAGGTTAATGTACACTGATTTTTTTCAACTATTTCTAGAGTAGAATGATAGAGGATCAACACATTTATTTGATTTTTTGCAGTTATTCTTCTCTGTAAATATCAACTGCATAAATTTTGTCTGATGAGTGATGACAAAATATGAATTGATGAAGTTCAAAGCTGGTTCATAATCTGTGGGGTAGAAAGTGTTTTTGTAAAGTCAGCTGAATTTTTCAGGAAGTCCTTGCTTCAGACTCCTTTCCCTGAAGACCTTTTATGTTGAGATACATCTGAGAACTGTTCATTGATTCATAGGCATGAGGACAATACAGGCTGTATCACAGGCTAATGGTTCACTCAGGGTATTTACAAACACTACAGCTGGAGCAGACAGGAGTCTGTCTGCTCATGACAGTCCCAGGATAGCAGGATACAAGTTGTGTGATGGCATTACAACAGCGTTGAGTCTGAATGAGTAAGTGCTGCTGGAAAGAAAGACTAGTGGTTCAAAACCTTGACTTGATAACTGAAGTTCTCTGGGTTTAGCCACTTCAGAATAGCCTGAGGAATGAGGTCACTAATTTTTAATATATTGTGCTTCTTTAAAACCATATGAGATAAGAATATTTCTTATGTCTCCATTGCTCACACTGTGTAAAATCTTCCACAGGGAAATTCATTGTGAACAATGTTAAAGGAGGAACACACATTTTCTGGTGACTAGCATGCTGTCCATCTATCACCTCAACCCTTGTTATGTGATGGGACATGGGTGTAGCACCTCCCATAGTTTCCAAACCAAGCACTTGCTGTGTGGACATTGCTCTTGCCATATATTTAAAATGCACTGCTGCCCTAACACCTGCACTAAACTGTAGTCTCTTGGGTAGACACATCCCAAATATGCACAGAATTGAATCAGCATGCCACATGCTGAAGTGCTTATGAAAACAACCTGTGCTTGTTTGCTGTTTGGTTGGGGTTTTCTTCTGTCCTGCAAAAAACTATGCTTTATAAAGAGTAATTTTGGCCGTAGATGGAAGAAGTGTTAAACACCCAAATAGTGGAAGAATTAATTACAATAAGTTATATGATGGAGTTCTATACTACGAATTTATTTGAGAAAGATGAGCTATGGTTATGATTATAGTAGAAAACACAATTCCTGACATTCCATTTTACTGCCCACCTCCTCCTCCTCCTGTCCCCATCAATTATCTCCCTTTTATCTGATCTGAGTGCCAAGTTTCAATCGCACCCAGACACTGTGCAGGCAAAGACATTGTGCCATCTGGGTTTGCTGTTTTGCTGAGAAAGGAACATTGATCTGTGTCAATGCAGTACAGATTTTAATTTTAATTACCCACCCAACCTCATGTGCACACTGAACAAGACAGGTGACAGCAGTGATAACTGCATAACTTCACATTGGATGGATAGCCTCACTTTGGGCTTTTATTGAGAAGCTGGCTGAGACTAACTAGTCTGATCATGTAGGATGAAAGAACAGGACTTCTGAACTTCCTCATTCAGAATAGAGTAAATAGAAAGCATTCAATAAACACTGTGTAGAGGTCTTATGTTGGGAGAAGAGTACCTAAAATATGCATAGAAATAATAATGTACTTTTGTAGCAGATTAAAAGTGCAGGTAAATTGGATTCTGACAGAAAACAAGTCAAAGGAAAACAAAACAAATGTACAGTGACTTTTTTTTGTATTTTTAAAAATTGAGAGCAATGTAAAGAGAAATGTTCTACATGCCTTACAAATAATTTAAGAGAGCGAGACTCTTTTTTAACTTTACCATCTTCCTTTATCCATTTGTTCCATCTATCACATGAAAGACCATCTGTTAGCAAAAGATTATTTAATTTTCAGGCTGGTCCCTCTCTGGAGGCATTTAGGTCCCAGTCTCTAAGAATGCTGTGGTTCTCGTCGACTCTCTGTACTTCATTTGCCCTCTGGTGAAAAAGCAAAGCAAAAAGCTTTAAGTCTGGGTAAAGAGCTTTCAGACAAAAAGAATTTTGAAAATGTTCTCAGATGCAGCAGATTTGGCCAGAGTCCCTATGACAGAACAGAAGAATGCCCACAGGCACCTGTTAATAGTACAAAACCTCTCAAGAATTTAGCAGACCTGTAAACTTCTGGAGTTTTTAAAAAGGTAACAATGGACAGCATCTACAACCTCCTTTGTAAGGTAATTGAAACCTTTGGACATTGCAGGAAAGAATATACATTTCAAGCATACAGGTAGGAAGATATTTTTAAACACCTATCATCCTCATTTCCTTTTTATTCCTGTTTTTGCTATGGCTGTTTGCCCTTTCCAGCAATAAAAAGGTTTCATTTATTTATCTGATGTTCTCAGCATCAATAAAATAGAATTGAACAGTGTTATTGGTATGGACTTGCACAGCAACAATTAGATGCAGTCTTAAAATAATGAACTTTCACTTAAGAGAATAGGAGCCAAATTTTGAAGGAACTTGAGAATCTGGGGATGCAACTGGGAAGAAAAATCTGTCTTCAAAAGAACAAAAGGATTCTTTAAAAGATTTGTATACTTTTCAGAGGGTTTTGCAAAAATGTCTACTTATTTATTATGACTTAAATATTTCAAAAGTGAAGCCTTAGGAATCACTTTGAATCATAAGATTTTAACTTCAGGAATATTAATTTTTAAGTTACATCTACTCATATTTAAGTTAAAAGAGACATTTCATTGTGTCTTTATTGTAATATCAAAAGCCAGGAGCTGTTTGAAGTGTTTGTTCATCCTATTTCAGTTCCTATTGTATTGGAGACATTCTTGTAATCACTTAGACTGTAGCTCTCTGTTCTTTAGTTCTCCAGCCACAGGAGAACTATTCCCACCCTTTAAGGAGTATTTTGAGGAGTACTAAATTAAATATTGTGAGGTTTGATATCACATGCAAATAGGTACAATTGAGAGGAAAAAAAATTTAAACAATTTTCACTGGAAATAATTGACTATTCTATCAGTGTGCAAATGAGGGTTTACATAAACAAAATAATACATGCATATACATATATGTATATATGTTCATGTGTATATATACACATATATTTTGAGAGGGAAAGCAGGTATTTAAATTAGGCAGACAAAAAGTCTAGCATTTAAATGTGTTCTAATCTTCCAGTTGTCATTGGTTTATTTTCCATCTCATTTTGACTTAATTTTTCCAAAACAATGTATTTAATCCCTGAGCAAAACTGATAAAAGAGGTTTTAGACAGACAGAGAGCAATGAACCTTCCAAGGTTATCAGCTTGTGAGAGCTCTGCCACCTGTATCTTCCCAGAGTTCTTCAGATCTTTCCTACTGTTTGATTTTCCACTCTCTGCTGTTTTACATCCAGCTGTTAGAGTTTGACCAGGTCCCATAACCCAGGCCATGTCAAGGTTTGAACAGGAGCATGATAATGGAAACAGCATGCTGGCAAGACAGTCTTTTATAAAGTTTTATGGGAGATTTACAGGTGTTTTTCCTGAAACACAAGCTGTGCTGGGGTGAGGAACTGTGGGGGAAAGTTTTGGTGAGTTATGAAAAGGCTAGAGTTGTGCCATCCCTTTGTAGACAAGACCTTCAAAAGCAGATTATTGAAAGATATTCCAGAAGCATTTAGAATTATTTTAAAATATTTTAGAAGAGAAAAAAAGAAATTGAAACATTTTCTACCTCCTCTCTCCCCCAAAATTTCATATATGGAAAAAAATTATGAATTTGCTGATGTTGCAGATTCTTGCTGCTGTTGAATTTCTGTGTGGCTTGATTTACTGAAAGAGAGTCCCAAGATCAATCTGTTCTGTAAAGGGTAATCCTTCTATAGCCATGCAGATGGGCAACTGTTTCTCTTTAATATTTTTATAGCCCAACTTTCAGTAACTATGGATCTGTTTGTGACTGAAATCTGAATGTAAACAGTAAGTTGTTTCTGTTTGTTGTTTATTGTTTTTTCCATCAGTGATGATAAAAGCTAGAAAACCAACCAAAGGCAGAAACAATTGCAAAATAGGTAAAACACCCTCTAGGAAAATAACACACTAAATTAGTTTCAGTGTTAGAGGTGGAAGTGGTAACACTGTCTTTTATTAAGATTTCCATTATGAGTTGTTGCAGTCTGCAACCTATAATTTTGTTGTGTTTTAAATAATTGAGCTGACATTTCAAAAGCTGATTGTCTTTCTTAGGCCAAATTACATTATTTTTGTATATATTTTAAGTCAGATTGATTTGGATATTTCTGAAAATGAAGCTTGAGAAAATATATTTCTTTGTTCATATTAAATAAGAGAAATGTTTCCTTTGAAACAAAGTAAAAGTTATTTGAAGGAACAGGAAAAGGTCTTTCTATCAGAGATGTTCCTTTTGCCACCCACAGGAAAGGCTGCAAAGATTTGTCTAGGTTTTAAATCTGTCTGGACTTTACAGGTCAAATGGGAAAACTCAGAAAAGCCATAAATAGTTGCTTTTATCTGACCTTGGACCTGTTTGTTTAGCATTTGACAATTTGCTCTTCACTCACTGTTATAATCTCAGGAACCTTGGTGCTGGCAGATCTTCTGTTCAGGAGCTCCAGCACAGTTTCTATTCAGAGAATGACCATGGACTAAGCCCAGAGTGCAGGGCAGAGCTCTTACACACTTGCACTCTGACACACAGGTCTGACTCTTGGATGCTCTCACCATGTATATAACACCACTAAGCATTTCTGAGACCTGCAAGCTTTTTTACCCCCTTTTTTTATAGAGGTCAATATGTTTACATGTTACATTGTACTTGCATCCTCATCTGGATTTCTACATACTTAATCTGTCATACAGCACAGGAAGAGCCAATTATTCATAAATTTGTTGTCCTTTTTCTCCCTTTTTTTTAACATCTTTTTTTTTACCTTTTTTTTTTACCAAAAATGTGTTCACCTTGTGCAAAACTCTTCACCACATAAGTATATTTATGTGTGGACAGTACTCCTACCTCCTGCATCTGTGTTTGGTAGGACCTGCTTTGACTTATTATCCACAATACCTGTGTATGATCAGACCTGTGTGAATGTCCTAGCAGGAATACTGAGCCTACCACCACAACCACAGACAGAGAACCTGCCCATCCTGTGTAGTCTGATTTATCTGCCCCTGGCCCTCTCTCAGGCTCTTCTCCAAGGAGTATAAAGGAAAATGCCAGGCAGAAGAGTGAGGGAGGAATAAGATTGCATTAATGAATAAGTACAAGCAACAATAGGATTGGGAAGGAGGAGAATTGAGATCGAAAGTCAGAAAACAGAAAATTGGACTAATCAAGCATGAGACTGGATGCCTGAGGGAAAGAAAGCTACATGAGGTTTGCAGTGAAGAATGAGACTGGAGTCTGGTGACTGAGCAATTGCATCCAAAAGCTGGTGAAGAGACAACGTATAGGTTGGTCTGACAAGAAAAAATAGCGTGAATCAAGGAAGCAGAGGAGAAAATGGTATCTGGTTTGCTGAAAAAGAATGACAAGGAAAGAATGATTAGACAGCTTTCTGAGGCAAAGGATAAAACTGCCACATGTTACAGCGGGCTGGAAGTAGGATTGCTTAGAAAACTTAGGTAGAATGTTAGGGATCAAGTATTGTGGGAACTGACTGTAAAACCAGTCTGTGAAAAGGAGGTTGTAGGGACAGTAAAACAGAAGAGACTTTGTTGTTTTTTTGTTTTAGCAGTTTCAAAAGACTCAAGGAAACAGCAAATGAGCCATGTTGGGTCTAAAGGTAAAGAGGAAAACAGGGAGGAACAAGAAACCAGGATGATGAAATGGCAATAGGATGCTTGGAGGGGGCCAAAAATCTGACTCATGGCTGGAGTGAACAGAAGCTCCTGCTAGAGTCCAGGATGGACCCTTGATTTTAATTCCAAATTTCTCCTATTAGCAAATTTCTTCTTCTATCTGCTAGTAGAAGCACTTCTGTGGGTGACATTTACACTTATTTCTTGTGCACAGAGCCTAAAAACCTGCAACTGCTATGTTTTAGTTACTCCTTTAGCTCCTGACCACAATCCATGCTCAGGACACACGGGGAGGCACTGTGATGCCCAGAGAGGGAGCGTCTGTTTTCAGGTTGCAGCTGCAAGGAAGTCACAAAGTCACACATGCACACACAAAAATGGACATGGATACATGGTACATATCTACATAAAAGAAAGAAAACAAACCCAAAACTTAAGATATTCAGAAGTTTCAGAATTCCAAGATAAAATTGTAAGGGTAATATTAACTCAGGCTGCTTATACATAAGCACTATGAAACAGTCTTTAGTGATGCGATCATTTCCCCAAGAATCCTCATGCATTTAGTGCATGAGGCATATTCAGAGTGAATCAGGTCTTAGTAATAAGAGTTTGCTTGTAACTAAAATGGAACATCAAACAGAAAAGTGAGGATTTCCTGATTCAGATCTTTGAATATGGTTCTGAAGAATTTCGTTTCTTCTCTCATTCTTCCCATCTGTGTGATGCTGAGCAACTCATGCAACCCAAAACTTTTCTGGGGTCATCACTAATTGCATGTCCTCGAGTTCTACATGTTCAGCATGAGACATAAGGACCTAAGAGAAATTCTCTACAGTCAGAACTACAACTAAACTTACTGGAACCTGAACTTGAAAAACATGAAGATCGGCTTCTTGGGAAAATGGAATAAGTATTGCAAACTGGCACCTTAAACTACTGTGGATGTTCTGTCCTTTGATCCCCTTTCCTCCATCCTGTCTTGCATTTGCAAATTGGAGGTTAAAATGGCCTTGGTTAATAGGGGTGTTGTAGAAGCAGATTTAGGAATGTTTGTGACATGATCAAGTACTAATCTCTAGTATTGAACAGCATAAAAAGTACTCATTTTAAAATTAGTATTCTGAACATGTAGGATAAGGACTCCTCAAAGTAGATAAAACCTGAGCCATTGGTCTTTTGCACTCATAACTACACTTGGTTAACCCAAACCACAGTTCTAGAGCTTTTCCCAAATGACTAACAATCTTCTTTCATTTGCATTAAGCAATAAAATGCCCTTAAAAATAAGAGCACATAGTCATGTAATTATGATTAATGTCTTAATGTAAATATACAAAAAGGTTGAATTGGAGTTGAGTAGGTAATCTTAAAGGTGTTTATTCTAAACTCTGAGCAATAGATGCTTCAGTCTTAATAAAGTTCTAACAGCATTTCATGCACATTTAGGCATAGAAGATGTACTTATAAGATACAAGTGTGTGTGTCTTGTACAACCATAATACCTGTTTTTTTCACTAGCCTTTTTGTCACACTTCCTCAGTGCTTCTTTCCATCATTTTGCCAATGAATAAGGAGAATTCAGTAATGATTTAGCTGAGCTTTGAAAATTTAACCCAATTCTCTCTTAATATAAAATAGAGTGTCTGAACCAGCAGGTCTGAGTGCATGTGAAATGAGGTAAAACAAGCTTATGAATCCACAACTGAAATACAGTTCTCAAACATGTATTCAGTGTGTGGGACTTAGTGCAGTGCACTTCTGAATTGTTTGTTTTTCCAGCCTCTAGTCCTTCAAGAGGGTACATTATATGTGGTGGTAACCACAGAGGAAGGTCTGCTGCCAAGAAAACATATTACTACAGTTCAGTAATGTAGCCTAATTGTTTTCCCTCTGGTCAAGTTACCCAGAAATACTTGCTTTTCTACAGCTCTGCAGCAACAGTTAGTTAGATTAAATTATCTGCCTTCAAGATAATTAGAGACATTTTCCGAGGTTCTATTACTGAAAAAGGCTTCCTTCTTTCACAAATTATGTATCCTTCCTGAGCAGGGTATTTTTACAAATGGAGATTTCTATCGAGAACAATCATTTTATGGTGAAAAATGTTCCTTCCTTGTGGATGCATTACATACCATACTGTGTGGGATTGCTGTAGGACATGAAATGATTTGCAAGTTACTAAGAGAATAAAAATACAATGGGCAAAAAGCAAAATTAACTACCATGTGTAGGACTAGCATTTTCTCATTTCTTACCCAGATTTACAGGATGAGGAATGAATGGTCAAAGACTGGCCAGTGTTCCTGGATACAGTAATCAGCTTCCTTCCTTATCAGGAGACAGTGGATCCAAAGCCATGACGGGTCAGAGATTAGAGGAACTAATCCTTTTCCCCTTTTGCAGTACGTTTTCTGCACTCCCTTAAGGCTCAGTGCTAGGGTTTCACTCAGTATGGGACTTTGCTTTTATGGCACAACCCAGAGCCTTAGAAAGTGTGAAGATATTCTCAGCACTCTCAGAGCTAAGTGAGACAAATTAGCTTATCAGTCTCTGGTGGAAAGCTGAAGATTGTTTCTTTACTTATCTCTAAATAACCTACTATTAAGCTAAATTTGATAGAGGAAAATTCTGTCATCTGAGAAAAAATTATAAAGCCCATGAATCAAATAAAATTTTCTGTAATTGGTCTAATGAGCTGAAAAGGGCTGTTCTTCAGCAGTGTAATTTAGAAGACCCTGCTTTGCTGATTCTATATATGGAAACTGATCTATTGATCTGATCTCTTACACTAATTGAAAAAGCTAACAAAATTGACTGAAGAGAAAGGATTCTGCAAGGTAGAGATAATAGAAATAATTTAAATATTTTATATTGATTTAAAAGAACTGCAATTAAGTCTTCCTTGTAATTAGTAATTTCTTTTTTCTACCAGGATAAATACATTATGCCTCAACATAGTTACTCACACAGCAGAGCACAAAGCAAAATTGGCTAACAGTCTACTGTAGGCCTTTCCTAAGAGGTAAAATGAAACATAACTTAAAAAAAAAAAAGAGGTTACACAGAGATTCTTCTGAGAGGAGTGTGCAACCTGACTGGTCCTAGGAGCTGCACAGGAAATTCTTCATGTGTCTCAGTCACAGGAGGTGTATCCACAACCAAGAGGAATGGGACCTCCAGAAATAATTAATGTAAGAGATTACAGCAGCTCTGCAAGGCCCTGGTTGCTTTATTTCCAGGGGTTACAGGGTTGTCTCTGCTGCCTCTTTCCAGCCTCTCACAGCTTCCTGCACCACTTCTGTTATATTATGGGGTGTAGGCATGACAGAAGCACTTTGTCTTCAGGTTATAGACACACTTGGGAGTTACTACTTATCTAAAGGATACGAATAAGCTACCAGAAGAGAACTACAATACAATGAAGTCATACTGAACTTGCACTTATAAAATGTGCACTTTGTGGCTCATCTTCAAGCCTTTGTAGTTTCTCTTTGTTCAGTAATTTTCCTTTCAAAGAAACCTGTGAAAACTCCGGAGCAAACGAAAATAATAATGCATTTTCAAGGAAAAAAAAATTATTTACAGCAGGTAAATAATTATTTACTCCCTTTTTGAGTACATCCACATATAAAATTTTCAGCAGCTTTTGTAACTTGGTTATGCCCATTTTCAATACACTGCATAAAAAACCCTATGGACTCCTCTTGATTTTCCTAATTATATATGTAAACTAAATCAGTCATAAAAAAGTTTCTAGAAACACTACAATCTAGAGGTTGTTCTGATACATTTAATAGAAAAATAAACAAAAGCTGGAATTCACCAGGAATTTGGGACATCATGCAGTTTGGTTTTTTTACTATTGACGAACAGCAGCCATTGGAAAGTCTTGAAGAAGACTTTTTATGACCTTTTCACCACGCTGAAAATTGTATTTTATTCTAGATGTAGACAGAAACAGTTTTACCAGTAGGTTTTTTTCAGCCTTTTAGTTTTCTCTGTTTGGAACACAAGGGCTTTGGGATGTTGTTAGCTTCTGTTAGTAATCAATGTGTTTCTGCTGGCAAATTTATTTGCTGTAATTAATTTTTCTAAAACTTTTAAAATATCCATGGTGGGTTCTTGAAGTACTAGGTCAGCTGAGGCCCTTTGATTAGGAAAAAAATTGCTAATGGAGTACTGTTGAGAAGAACTCAGCATGGAATTTCCCTTTTTAGTTGGCCTGACAGTCATAGTCTTAATTTGCTACTTGGCGCTTCAGACACCAGAAAAATTCTGGGCAAATGTTGTGAAGGTTGAAGTTATTACATTTTACTTTTGCAATGGAGTACAGAATAAAAGGTAAAAACATTGTGAAAGGGTTTTGCAACTTCAGAATTAGCTGTCTGAAATGTAAGGGAGATCCTGGAAGGTAAGCAATCTGAAAAAAATTAGCTCAGAATTTTAACCCTTTCTAGAAGGCTGTCACGTTTTTCCTGTGAATCTCTTTATTTAATCATTTAAGATTTAGAACAAACAATGTATAATTGCTCAATATGAACCACAAATGACAAAGAATATTCAGTGACTATATAAGACAATCTCTAAAGTAGTGTTGAAGAAAAAAAAAATCTATTATTTCTGAAAATTGCTCTTAGTATTTCTGATAATTGCTGTTTATTCATTAGAAGATACATTGGACAGGATTCTTCCCCAATATCTGTTCTCTTACTTCTGTCAAAGAAAGGCTTCTCATTTTCCCTTATCCTAAATTCAAAATCATTGTTCTCCATTGTCTTGCACAGTGTCTTGCACAATAAACATATTATTGTTTACATAATTTTATACAATTTCAGGGTGTATGTGAAAAGCAGAATGCTTCTACATCTAGCACATGTATTCAAAGAAGTAAATTAAGTGCATATGTATGTATTGTTCTTATTAATAATCCAAGGATCATGGTTATCCTTGTGTAAAACCAGATAATTTTGCACTATTATAAATAACTACTTTAATTTATTTTATTTTATTTAGGAAATCTATTAAATCCACTGTCACAGCAATTAGAAGTGAAATTACTTCATGTACTATGAAAATGGCTTTATTTTGCAGGGGCTATTCCCGTATTTTTAATAACTTACATACTTACTACTTTTGCATGAAAAATAACATGGCTGTGCCAATCTACAGAGTCTTATTCTGCACTTCATAAGCCAAAGCCAGGAGATGTTGAGCTCTAACAGGCTTTACTGCTTTTAAGAACATGTATATATACACATGTTTGTGCTAGCGATGTACTTGCAAGCAAATAAAGTGGATAAAACATTAGAAAAGGGCCCAAATGTCCAGTCTTCTCTACTTATTGACCAATTATTTAAACAAGAAACAACAAACCCCTTCCCTCCCACCTAGAAACCAGCCTTCTGGAAAAAAACCAAAAAAACTTGTTGAACTTTTAATAGAAACTGTTCCTAGTGTACCCTTCCTTCCAGCATTCAGGTGTTAACATTGAAACATTGAAATATTTTGTGCTTCACAGTCTTTTACCAGTGCCTGATGACTTAAATCTTACATGTGTGTTTTAATTATGGCAGTGTAATGCAGTTTTTTGCTCCAAGTAGTGCAAGTCCATACTGGCATTTCTTCAAGCTGTTTTAAGTGCTAATTCCCCTGCATTGTATAGTGTAACTACTTAGTGGAATTCTTTAAAGGTTTTTCAAGAATTCTTCAGCTTTGTTTTTCCTTTGTGTGAAACAGAACCCACTCTAGGACACTCTATAAACTGTCATTTGGGTAATAGTTCTTTTCTATTTCCCAGAGCCAAATATAATATTCTGTTCCGTATTTAATAGCTGTAAACATTACAAGAGGTTAATTTCACCATTAATTTCTCTTAAAAATTTCCTTTTGAGTGTGATCCAATTGTTCCATGTTTTTTTTTTTTTTTTGTGTGTGTGTGTTTTGTTCTCATTCTTCATAGAACATTCTATTTCTGTCTTTCCTTTTAATCCGTGCTGTGGAGAGGCGCTTTCCCATTATTACGTAGCAGACGATGCCTCCACAACAATAGCAGGGAGACAGGCATTCTGTCCCACAGGGAATGACCTGGAGGTATGAAATGCTAATTCAAAGCTCATGAAAATGGGGATCAATGAGCAGGAGCATGACACCAGGCCTGCCCTGTGACTGTGATGCCTGTCACCAGAGAGAGGACTGCTGATGCACAGGTTGTCAGCTGGGGAAAGTTATCACCAAAGACTCGGAGCCGAGCATAGGTGAGTGCTTTAGGCAGTAGATGGAGCAGATGGAGTAGATGGAGCAGATGGATAGGAACCCCACTGGTAGCAGGATCTGGTAGTTCCAAGCCATGGATTTGGTCCTTCACCCCTCCCTAAGTGAGAGGGTGTGGCTTTCTGCCCTTATGAAACTTTATCTGTGACATTTTTTCTCCAGGGTTCTCTCTATGGCGTCTGTGCCAACACAGAAACCTCTATGAAGGACACACACTATTACTGTGGCATGAAGTTTGTTTAATTACTTGAATAGTTCAGGCAAGAAAGAGAGATAAAGACCAGTTTCTTTCAAACTCCCTCCTTTTTTCCTAGAACTCAGTTTCCTACATTCCTGTAGTCTGTATTAAGCTCTGGGAGTGTTTAGAACTCCTCCTATGAGCTGTCCCAGAACCAAACCAGAGGGGTGTATCTGCTGCAAGGATGCTTTTTAAATAACTGATATGTGCAGCATTTGTGAAGCTTGATTTTCAGAAACCCCTTCTAGCAAGTTCTTCAAGTTGCACATACTACAACTGTACAAGAACGCCCTAATTTTAGGTTATTAATTCTTTTAAAGACTAAACCAGAATCAATCAGTTCCCCTTAATCCCTTTAAGTGCTTTTCCTTTTAAATTGTTACTTCAATTTTTCAGTGCTTCAGTTCACAAAGGAATAGGAATTAACTCTGCAGACATAACAAATTAGTCATATTGATCCTGCCAAAAGTGCTAAATTATTAATAATCAGCTCCTCCCTTTGCTGCCAGTTTTAAATTCACAAAAAGCCCTCATGAAAACTCTGGTGTAACCATCTGGGCACACCTGAGCACCTTTTTACTCTTCCCCAAATCTGTTTCATGGTTTAATCTTCACTAATTTATGCTACTTGCAATACACATAAAGGAATATATAAAAATAGATTTTACCTGTTTTGCTTTCATATTTTGGGAGACAACTAGCATTCTTAAATGCACTAAAGTTCCACCAAAGGGAAACAGATAAAAAAGAAGAGAGAGAGTCAATATTCTTTAATGGCATTCCAGCTGTCTTAGTTCTCAGAGCCTTGTTTGCAGACAGCCATGTCAGCACTCCAAGTGAAATAAACTTTATTGGCCTGAAGTGCCAATAGTGAATGACTGTATTACAATTGCTGATATGCATACTCTGGTGCCAGAGACTGCTTAGACAGAATGAATATTGTTGTTATAAATTACTCCTCAGAGTAGAGAAAAAAAAAAAAGTAAACACTTCTGCTCCTTTCTCAGACAAGTGGCTGTACCGACAGATATGTCTGTTAGATTTGCATTCTGGATGAGCTGTGCTCTCTGCAGAGATACTGGAGCACTATTTAGAGAAGGTGTTTCAACACAGAGTGCTGCATTTCTCCCACATGAGTGCAATCTCTGTGCATTCCCTCCCCTGTCATCATCACTGTACCCTGTGATCACAAGATCACAAGAAGGATGAAAGAGGTTATTCCTATAATGGGAGTCATATTCTATTATCTTAATTCAAAGTGAGTTGTCTTTTTCCTCTGGAAGTGTCTCATAATTTTAAAAAAGGGTATGCCAAAAGGGCAAAACTTTGATATCTGTACTGGACAACAATATATATATAGACAATGAACACAAGATGAAAGTGGTGCTGTGAAACATGCTGGTAGTTTCATTCTCATATGGTATTAAACCATTAAAGATTAGAATAGCCCTAGTGACTCCAGCACCTATTCATATAATAAGATGCTTTTAAGGAGATAAAAACCCATCTGAACAAGTTCTGGACCTTAACCTGTTATTTATGCATACTATATATTCATAGCCATCTCATGAGACCTTCTAACTTGTGTATCTGAAGTAAAATTTTACAACTTTCAATTTCATGCTTTTTAAAACCATTTCCTATTGTATGTCCACAAACCCCTTAACAGTTGCCCTTCACCCATTCACAGAATTGCACATATATGGAAGATGCATATGCTCATGTGTTAACAGAGCAAGATGGGTGTACATTGTGGATCCCAGTCAGGTTTTAGTTACTTAATAGAACAGAATAGAATATTTCAGTTGGAAGGGACCTGCATTGACCAACTAGTACAACTGCCATCAATTTTTTGGTCACCAGGAATTTAGCAGGACATTTAAAAATATTTACTATTTTTTGTAATGCATTTCTTCCCCCTCTCACAAAACAGCCTTACCTGCTAAAAACTGCATGGAGTTCTCTCAGAGCATAGCTACTGCCCAGCCCTGCTGAGCTGTCAAAGTCAATGTCCTATTGCTCAGATAACTCCCTGTCTCAAAACAAAGGACTGGTCCTGACCCACTGAACACTTTTTTCACAGGGTTCTGTGTCATAGAGAGCTATGAAAATTTAAGTTTCTAATTATCCCTGGGGCCAATCCTGTACTTTTTCAGATCAAGATGAACTCAAAGTAATATCACAGGAAACAGGCAAACCTGATACTCAAATGTTCAGCCTTTTCATACAGATACAACGGAAGAGTCACCAAAACAGAACAGAATCAATCAGTAGTGAATAGACAGATTATCCTGAACCATTGTTATACCATTGTTATAAACCAAGGCATCTCCTGACTAACCACCAATGTAATTTCTAAGTTTTAAACTGAGACAGAGCTTCACTACAAATAAGCCATCATTCTTCCACTGAAATTAGGACCACACCTTGTTGTTTATTAATAATGGTATATGGTTACACTTCTTTTTTTTTTTTTTCCTACTGGAAATATAAAAGGAAAAAATCTGTTAAGATTATCCTTAGAGCTGACTGGACTTTTGCTTACTTTCCCAAGTGCTATTTACAGACACAAACTTATGCAATGGTTTTAAAATACCATAAAATTGATAGCTTCAGAACTCAGATGTGGAAATGTCAACAAAACTTGGGTTTAGCTCAAATCTAAAAGATCATTAAAGTTTATATGTGCTTAGATTTTGTTCCTAACTTTTGGCCAAGACCTAGACTACAATGATAAAAATAGCTTGGCAACATCATGTAAACCCAAGCCATCTGCACCCAAATTAGGCAAATTTTCTGCCTTTGCTGATTAGTATTTTTGGACCATTGCCACTCTATATGGTTCAACTAGTCTAGTCTTGCCAATGGGACATTTCAAACAGTGCAAAAAGTATCTGCATCATTTAAAAATTACATCTTTTTGAGTCACATAACCTACACTTATTTTTGTGGCAGCTGAAGTATAAACTCAAGGCCTGGATTTTCTCTCTGAAGTGCCGTCTGGGAACTTGAAGGAAGAGCTAAAGTCATGAAACAAGAAACTGTATCCAACTTCACATGATTACTATAAAAACACAATGTTCTCTTTTTATTTAATTATGGGATTAACAAATTAAATTGGTAAATAGTTTGGGGTTTCTTTTTCTAATTAAAAATATTCCATTAGACAGCCTTAGGTCTACAAGAAGGAAGCTAAGGATGCTGCAGGTGATGTGGATTCTCCACTGCTGACTTTTTTTATTATACTGATTATAGTTCTACGGTAACCATGCCTATAAAGCTCAGTCAAAATCATAAGCCATTTTGTTAGAATCTGCAGATAAAAATATTGTGAAGGAGTTCCAAGGCCTATATCCTCATAACTCTTCCAAATCCATAGTTTTTATCAACTTATTTGCTTGCTTTTGTATGTGAGGAACATAGAAAAGTCTGCCTGGTACCACTGGGCAGGTAATTTCTTGTTTCATTAGTGAAAATTACCTATATCATTACCTTAAAGTTTATATATGTCTTTACAATTTATGTAGCAGAAATTAAGTGAACTCTACCCCATTTATCTCCTCCTTATATTTCCAAGGATGCACCATTTGTTATGGGCTCTAAAGAACCTGAAGTGCAATAAAGTAATTAATTACAGTTGCAAATCTGCAGAAAAATTGAAGGACATAATGCATTTAATTTCCAAGCTGACTTGTCACCAAAAAAAATTAAAAATACAGGGCACACTTTTAAAAAGGACAGTTCAATTACAGCTACACAAAAGTGCTAAAGGGAGATAAAGTAAGTCTGTGTCTTGACCTACTTTTCTCTTTATACTTCCAGGAATAATTCTTTGTCCCTGTTATGAAATAAATTTAGAGTTTGGGAAAAGAATTAGTGTGAGAGCAATGGAGACTGAGCACTCAGTGAGTTACAGGTTTAGCCAGAGAAGTCAGAGAGTTCTTTATGTTCCCTGCAGACCAGCTGAGCTGTGACACAGAGGAAATATTTGGGAGTGAGAGGTGGAGCTCCATCTTCTCTTTCTGTCCTTGGCCTTTTCACTAAGGTATCTGGAAAAAGGACCAAAATTAATACTAGATTTTGTCATACTGACAATTGCCAAACTCCAATTGGAATATCTATGTTCCTGTTCTGCACCCTACATACCAACAAAAAACCCAACAAACTTTTGCACATTAATGCCTTATGTTGGCCAACTTTTAAAGCCATCTATGTCAATCTATATTTTTTTTTTTCTTAGAAGGAAAGAGCCACATGTTCAGCTGCTGGAAATCAGCTCACTTTTTCCTGGTGGGTTCCAGCTCTCCCAGTTAGTTCTAATTCCAGATCAGGCAAGTGAACAGATGTGAGGTCAGGATGAAAAACCACGGAAAGAGAAGCCATTCTTATAGATCCCTCAATTATAGATCTTAGTCACTTTCTGAGTATAGCTATATACAGGTATTGTATAATCTGCCAGTAAAATACAGAGGTGCAGCATAAAGGAGAGGGAGATGTCCTGGGCATGGGGCTGGGCTTGGAGTGTGCAGTGCTCTTTCTCTGCCCATTGTTAAATTCAAAGCACTTGCTAATACTCACCCTTATTTACAGACTCTGTCTGTATAGCATGTAACAGCAGCAGTTCACAGCAAAATGCTTAGATATGCTGAAATTAATTAAACTATATTAAAACTTTCCAATGTAAAGAAACAGTGATTTCCCAGTTTACTGCACAGATCACTTTTTGGGATATATATCTTCTCCTTCTCCACATTCTGCTCTTTTGCTTCTCTTACATTCCTCCCATTTTGTCTCAGGCATAAGCAGATACCACACTAATAGCTTCATCTTTATTCCCAGAAAGGAAAAAGAAAACAAGAGACATGAATGAAGGTGTGTCATTCACATACCCACTCTCTACTCTGGAAATGCCAGCTCCCTGGTGTTACATCCTATAGTAAGGTGCATTTAGCAGGCGGAATTCAGATGTTAAGTAACAACTATTTCCTGTCCTTTAAGAACAAGAGAAAGGCCACACAGGTTACATCCAGTCCAGTATTTTGTCATGGAAATTAAGGTACTGTCAGATGATTACAAGAATAGATATGATACCTTTCATTCCACCAGTTACAAAGTGGGCCTTAGTAAACCACACTAAGCCAGATGTAGTTCCTATATATTTATTAATCTTTTGCATTTTTCTCTTATAAGGACCAAAATATTGAGACTCATTCATGATAGTGCTTTTATTTGCTTGATATATTTATAAATTAAATTCAAAAGTTAGGAAAAAGATATAGACTTCAAGGCATAATCACACAGGAAAAAGACAAGAAGAGGTATTACTTTTTGTTGCTGCTGTAGGAAGGAGAATGGCTCATAGTTATTACTAGCATGAATTATAATAAAGACATTTTAAAACCTGCAGAAAGTATCACCACTGCATGCTGTAACAGGCATAACAAACCTGTCCAATTTCGGCTTCATATTGCTGTGGGTGAGGTGTTAATGACCTATTGGAATTGAAGCTGATTACAGGTCTCATTAAACAAATGGGTGGAGTAAGCATTCAAACACCCTGAGTAGTAAAAACAGCTGTGTATGCAGGAGCCAAAACACACTGCCACCTGACAGGACCGTGCTGTCTAATGAAAAGCATGAAACTGAGAATGGGTGTTGCTGTTGTGTAAGGGGTGGCGTGGGCAGCCACGGGAGCTCTGGCAGGGGCACACGGGACAGCGTCCGTGGGCTGGGACCGAGAGGCACAAGGGTGTTCAAAGCTGTGCCATGGTAATCGTACGCACCGGGACGTTCCCTCAAAAACCTATCAAAGGCAAAAAACAACAGCAGTCGATTTCTTTCATGGCAAAGGAAATCACTTTTGAAAGTCTCAGATTTTAAATGTGAGTCAATGAAATTGTGAGCAATATCTGAAGCGTGGCTTAATTGTTTTGTTTTTTTTTTTTTTTTCATCTGCTTACAATTCTGCAGGATACTTAGGATACACATTATTTACTTATCCTCCTACTTTTGGTCCTCAAAAATATTTTAGTTCATATGTAAAATGGAAACAACAGAGAATTTGGCAAAATTCTGGAAAAAATAAGAATAACTATTGATGAGTATAAACTATTAATTACCCCCAGTCCACCCACCTACTTTCATAACAACCACTGTCTAACAGGAAAAAAATCAGACACCTTTCTGGATTATCCAAAAAAGTGAAAAAAAAATTAAAATACAGCAAAAAAAATTCTTAAGGTTGGTTGCAATAAATAATCAAGGATCATAAAGGATAATAAAACAAAGCATTTATTTGTTGCATATGCATTTATCGCAGGAATGGGAATTGAAATAGTCTCTTTTTCAGTGAAAATGTAGTAACACAAAATAATGGAATTCTACATTTCCTATGTTTTTCCAGCTTTGCAGAGGAAGTTGATGATGCCTTGGAACACAACAGCATCTTCTGATAGAATTTATTCAACTGCTATCTCCATGGGGTTTCTGAGCACTGTATCATCCAGGGTACTGTGGTACGTGTTTGCTAGAACTGGTTTGTTGGCAAGTGGATGTACATGCTCACTAATGGTGCTCTGTGGATGTACGTAGATCATAACACAAAAAAAGCATTTAAAATTATGCCCAGTTCTTTTACAATGTTAATTCTTCTGTGCACTGTGTTATCAGAAATGATCCATTTTTAACAATAGTTCTGTGAGGAATACAGAAGCCTTTACCAGTATCCCTGTCTTACAGAGAAGGGAAAGTGAGACAAGGTGTCTCTAAAATGAGTGTGAATTGGTATCACAGCCACCATGATGGTCTCTCTGCATGGCTCCAGTTAACTCACCGTGCTGCCCCTGCAGGTTTAATTCCTCCCAGGCATGTGCTGTGTCCTGTGACACTTTCACATCAAGGTCTGCCTGAGTGACATCTGGCCTGCAGCTGGTGATTTGTGTTGTCTGTGCACTTCACACCCTGGCGAGGTAAAGCCGAGACAAAGGTGACCCACAGAGGCAGGGAGGAAGTCTCTGCCCCCATGCAGCAGGTTTAGCCACTTCCATACAGATCCTGCAAGGTGATTACAGAACCTGCTTAGAGGGTTTTGCTGCTGACTCCATCCTAATGACTAAGCTTGCCATAATAGAGACTATGCTCAGGCTTGCTACCCTTCAGCCAGAGCTCCAGAAAGAATGCAGGTAGGATTCTTCCTCAATGCCTCCTGAAAAAGCTTTAGAAAATAAATAGCATATTCAAGAGGCCATATTTTGCAAAAGTCACAATATTTTTAGAGACCAGGCAGTGTCCTCTGCACCATTTTCCCTGCATCAGGATGCCAAAAGGAGAAGTTTGTCTCTCTGCTGTAACTAATAAGTTGAGCATCCTTCCAGGCTATAATTTTCCAATCCACAAATAAGACTCTACTTCTACAATTGTTACCAAACCAATAGTTCACAGTGATCCTGTGAGGAATGGCAGCAATGGAATGTGTTTTCCTACAAAAGTCTGGTTTTTAGACCACCAACTTTAACAGCTGGGACAGACACTTCAATTAGGACATTTATGAAGATTTTGCTGTATTTAATTCAATTCTTGCACCTGAGCCTTTCCCTCAAACATGCCTATTGGCGGTTCTGATCCATTTAGCCTCCCCTAGCCATTTATCTTCATAGTTGAAATAAATTCATTTGCCTTCAGACCTTTACCCTCCAAACTGTATCACTAACTTTATCATCTGCATAGGTAGGGAGATAGGCACCCTGAACATGATTGCATACACTATGTTTGTCTAGGCAAAGAGGCAAATGTCCTAATAAATATCTTTTTCTCTAGTCTGACTAGAGAAGGGTGATGACTTGCTGAGCCTTCTGAAGAAATTTTCAGTTGTTGCTCTCAGAAAGGAAAAGAAAAGTGGAAGGGTCACATTGGTGAGAAAGGTGTGTACTTCCCTTTGGAGAAGTGCCACTGAATGGTCAATGCACACTTTCATAGAGGCAAAAAGTTCAGCTCATACACAGCCAGATTTGATTATCCAGTTTAAAGCAAACATGCAAAAGCAGTGAATCAAATCCAACAAGTCAAAATAAATTAGAGTACATGTTGTATATTGATAACAAACAATTGCATACATGAATGAGTCTTTTTCCTGTGATAATCTCTTATGGGAACTTCTTTCTCTGACCGCATGCACGTCAGAGCTGTGAGAATTCTACTAAAATGCAGTGACCTGCTATGCAAACACTACACTGACATTTCAGAGATCATTTGTTTAGCAGTTGTTTCATGAGGTGCTTTAAGACATATTAGACTTTTGCGTAGATAGGAACTATTAAAAAATCTTTTCCTGTTTCTCAATGTATTGACCCAGTAATATACCTGGCAGAGACACTTGGGAGAGTACAAACAAGCAGACTGTCACACTTGGGAAATGCATTTTTCAGAGCAGGATTCTGTATAGGAGCTTAATGGATTTATGAACAATCAGCAACATTGTGATTCTGCCTTTCTAATAATGAATCAAATTTCACCTCTTTTGGCCATAATTTAGACAGTAAAAACCACTTGGCCACATTGTACATAATGACTTTCTAAAATTTACTAAGGACAAAATTAAGGGCATGAATGCAGACATGCTAAAAATTTGTCTATTATACTGTGGTTAGCTTTCTTTTTTCTAATATTTTGTGCTTTTCATGCACTGCTGGGGACTGGGAATCCAGGGTGGTGTGATGCAATTTGATGAGAGCTGTGTTTGTAGCAGTGAATATCCAGCCACATCTGCAGCATCTCTGGCTAACAGCTCTTCAGGGTCTCTGACGCTACAAAAGACCTTCAGATAATTCAGCAAAAAAATATCCAAACAAACAAAGGAGGTCAGAGAAGATCCAACTCAATTTTTTCCAGAAGGAAATAGAAGTGACACTCTCTTTGATGTTTTGATTATATATTTTTTTTTTTCTCATGAGCTTCTCATGTTTTTTGACTTTGCTATTAGTTCTTAAAAGGTCATTACAAGTGTAGTTGTTGGAGGTCGAGGACGAGAATTTTTGTTTTCCTTTTCTGACTTTCAAGAGTGATTATAAATCTTTAAGTTCTTCAGATCATTGATTAAGATCTGAAAAATCAAATCTTTGTAGATCTATTTTGAAATAAGATCTGAAGTAGCTTTCCTATTTTTCTGTTGTTCTTGACTGCTCTATTTGCCTTATCAGTCTCATTCAGTATCCAGGGTCTCTTGCCCATTCCTTAGTTAAACTCAATGAGGCAAATTCTGGTTTTTAAATATACACGCATTTTTTGAAATGCCCAGAGCTGTTTTGAGTATTTTGCTGCATGACTTCCATCAAACTTGTAGATCTTCCATTAAATTTGTAGACCTACATTCCTCGGCTGGCTTTGCAAATCTTTATTATTGTCTACAATAGGATTCCTGCATGTGTTTGCAGTAGCAAAACTTCAGCACTATAAATTGAAGGTTAATAAGGGATTATCTTTTTCATGCATCTCTATTGAAAAATAAACATAGACAATCACTGGTCTAAATCTATTTTCATTTCAGCCTTCTTGAAACAAAATATTTTGATTTTTTCTTTTAAGGAATGTCTAAGTTTCTATTAAAAAGCAAAACACTGCACAACAAAAACAGTACACTTTAAAATTTTCATTTAAAAAAGAAAACATTAAACATTACTAAAATGAAATACATTCAGAGTTTGAAAACAATTGTTGACATTCAGAAGTCTAACACAAAACAAAATTTTCAATCTCACTACTCTCATTAAAACCTTTTGATTACTAGTTATCCAACAACTTGTGCACACCACATGGCCCAGAGGGGATGATTCTCCAAGGGCTGTCTGTCCAATCTCAGTGCAGCAGGTCAGCATGAATGTTACTTTTGGTCCTGATATTGGCTAGAAAAACATCCTGGGCATATCCATAGTCCTCAGTCCAGCAATATGAAAGTAACATCTTTGGAAAAGTACTTTTTGAACTATTGTGTGTGAAGACTCATAAAAGATAATATTAAGTTGTTATTACTATCCTTGGGTGTACACAATACCTCAGTTTTCAAATGTCACTGAAGTAAAGTGGCTTTGTTAAGCAAAACATCAATCTCATGATTCATGTAGGATGGAAATTTAAAACCCCCTTTGGCTAGGGAATGAAGGGGAATTGATTTCCTACATACCATACTCTGTTCTGCTAAACTGAAGAGAATTTGCCAGCAGCAGCCCTACCATCTTTCCCACAGCTGAGTCTGGGAAATTTGTCCCACGGATACCCCTAACATGGAGTTTGTAGGTAGGACTGGCAAAAAGTGCCTGCATTTGCATCCTGAAACAACTCAAATCTTGACAGATCACAGACACAGAATTAGCAATTAGTGTCAGTTTTGCAACAGTTTAATGGTACTTTTATATTCTAATAAATGTAATAATAATCATCACATAATAGCTATAATAATATATAATCAATATTCTCTGCTTTAGAAGAACAGTTTGAAGATCATTGAGTCACTTGTTTTGTACCCATTTTCCCCATTACTATTATGTACCTCGTGCCATTCTTTATGTGCAATTAAATAATAAATGCTGTCCTAAGGAACATGATGGGAATTTGAAAGGTTTACATCAAATATAGAACAAACTGCAGTTAATTTTCTTGTTGCTTTCAGTTATTTCTGGTGGAGTTAAATTAGGATTTTTTAAATTCCTCAATCAAATCCACATCAATTTAAAGGACATGAGAAATGGTTAAGCAATTAGAAAGGATGCCATTCTATAAGCTATTTTTAAATTTGACTTTTTATATTCTTTCGAATGCATATCTAATTTTTTTTCTTTATGTGTAATATTTTTTCTTACTTCTTTCTTCCCTGTTTTTTTTTTCCTTGCAATTCAGGAAAGCAGTCTCAGCAGAGGAATCAACTGGTTAAGTTGGTTATATGCTCTGTTGGATACAAATCAGCAGAAATAAGGAGCAGTCAGACATCTCAGTGGGGTGTGAGGGACCCTGGGTGTTCCCTGGTTGAAATGATGCCTTGGCTTCTGAGATGAAGTTTTCACTGTTTTTACAGTAGCCTCTGTTTTTACTGAAATGAATAAAGAGAAAGAAAACAAACAAACAAACAAACAAACAATAACCAAACCCAAAAAGATCAAACCAGAGCAGGATATTTGAGTTACTTAATGTGTTTTCCAATGAAAAGGCAAATATATTTTTTGATAGTGTGCTCAGTCTAGAGAGTGCTGGACTGTAGACTGTCTCCAAATAGACATGCACATCTTGTCTGATGTAAGTCCTTGTCCAATTAGTGAAAGAACAAGTCTTTCAAAACCAGCACAGGAGTCCAATGCACCTTTTTGAGCTTCATAGGTGGATCCATTTGCTCTCTGCACACCTGGGAGCATCATGCACGGGGACAAACAGGAGCAAAACCCTGCTAGCTATGCCATTTTGACTTGATAAAAGCTTTGAAATTACCCATTGCAAAAGCTGCTTTCTAGCTTGTCAGCAAGCAAAGAATTATAAAGAGTTAAGAATTGTAAAACAAACACCTTTTTTTCCTTTCTACTTCTTTATTCTAGAACAATTAGTGAAGAAATTAGCAGTAGAGGCATTTAAATCTCCATAACAAAGCTCCAAAGTTAATTCTATGAGTAAAGTTCCCCATAACTTACATTTTAGACTCAGTCATGATTTCACTCAGTCATGATTTTACTTAAAAAAAAAAATACTTTTACGTACAATTTTACTCTTTTTCTTTTTTTAAAAAATCCTTAACTGCATTCTGAAATATAAGAAACATGCAAAAGGAATGATAGGTGATGAAATACTTTCCTATTGACTAAAAATAGAAGCATATATTCATTTTTCAAAAGGAACAAAAAGAAGTGAGAGTAAAAATAGATAAGTGGAGAATTTTCTATTCTGGTTTGGAAGATAGAGGATTTATCTGTTATACATAGTCTGATGAGGAACATTGAACAGATTGTCTTACAAATTCATAGGATTGTCTTGTGAAGTTTAACATATTTTTATTTATCAAGAAAGTGATATTCTCTAGGTAGGAGGATAAGTTTTACTGTGTTGCTATAAACTGTTGAAGATATGTTCAGTATGTTTTACCCATAGATCTATTTCATTTTTGCTGTTGAATGGAAGTATAAATTAAATATTTACTTTTTATTCATTACTATTTAAAGTTAATTACATAGTGAGTTTAACAGCAATCAGATGCATGAATACATGAAAAAGCAAACCCCTCATTAGTCTTAAAAACATCAGTGTTTTAAATTTTTAGTCAGCAGTTGAAATAGTCCACTGCAAGATAAAAAGTTTGCTTTTCTGTTGAATTAATTTTCCAGCAAAATAAGTCATTATAAATATCTCATTGCTCATTCAGCTCTCCAGAGCCAGATGGACAAATGTCTGTCTGAACATGATACTTCAGAAAGCAGATCATACAGTCTAAAAGTGGAAAGACCTTCCTTGTTTCCAGAAAGACTTCTAAAATTTAAATCAAAATTTTAAAATGCTGGCTATATAGGAAAATCACAGAATAGAATCACAGAATGGTCTGAACTAGAAATTGTCTTAAAGGTTCTATCTACTTCCCATCCCACTGCCATGGGCACAGTCAAAAAATGTGGAACACTTCATGAATTTGCATGCCATGTTAGATCAGTTTAAAATTCCATTTGAATTTTTGAATCAAAAGTCCATTCTTGCTTCATGATGCAAATTATACTGCTGGTCTATATTCCCATAAATCATCAGTGATAGAGGAAACCAAGGCAGAGGGATAATTTTGGAAAGCAGGTGCACAACATTTTCTGAAATTAACAAAAGTCACTCAGTATATTCAAGGATGAACCAATAAAGCAAGCTCTTTATCTATCAGCAGTGTCATTAGATGTTGAGACTTTGACATAACAGCAGATAAAATTCTATTTTACTAATGCTTTATCTGAAGTAATAAATTGTATGCTAGATGCCTGCTTGTGGTGCATGTGTACTTGAGACACAAATTGAATTATACAGTTTTTTTGGCTCATAAAAATTAGTGAAAAAGTTTGGCTCTATAGCTAACAGGACTTGTTACTAACTTTATTGCTTCTGTTTTAATGTTCAAATGCCAGGTTGATGTCTCAGTGTAATTTCTCAGAGATGTCTGGTGGTATGTAGAAAGAACTGTACATCATGGTACACTATTTGATCTCTCAGAGCACAGCAATTTAGGAAAGAGGGGGTTTCATATAAGAAACATAACTGAGTGTTCTTAAAAAGTCAGATAAAGAAGACATTATGAATATAAATCTTAGAATTATAAAGGGAAACACTGAATTAAGACTGAAATCAACTAGTTTTTCACTTCATAAAATCAGAATACATGTGAATAAAACTTGGCAGTAGTAAGAGCCCGATATCTAGTTTACAAAACCTGAAAATCCTTTTCTTCTCTGCCTCGGATCCCTTTGAGTTTGATCTTCATGTTTTGCAAAATGCCTTGAGAGCAGGATGCCACAACATGGATGATGCTGCCCACTGAGAAGTCTCGTTTGAGTTCAGGAAGAGAAGACAAAACTGTAGAAAGAAAGGCCATACCCAACAGAGCTGCTGATTTGAAGACCAAAGCAATATAGCCAATATACAAGGAACATGCTGTAACTTATAATATTGCTAAAGAAAATAAGAAAATGAATGCAAATCTGATCTCATGTTACATGATACTGGCAGAAGTAATGGAAGTGGCATCAGGTGTGCATCTCTTGTTGAAGATTTGTAGCTGGAGATATTCCCTTGAGTGGGTAAGGTGGGCTTTAGCATTTGGTGAGAAATGCTTTGAATAGAAGCAGCATGAAAATGCATTGAACAAAATACACAGAAAAGGCAAAACAAAGCATAACACCTCTACCACAGAATACTTTCAGATTTCCCTTGCACATACATTTTCCCTGCACCCTGGTATGGAAGATCTTAATATTGTCCTCTTCTGTCTCTCATGCATGTGCCAGATGTGGTGACTTTGCATATTATATGTTACTGTGTTTATACAGAGAGAGAGAGATGCAGATATGTTATGCAACCTGGTTTTGGTTTGGAAGACTAGTATAAGTGAAAGTTTTACAGTTAGGTGTTTTTCAATATCACCAAAGTGGACAGAAGACAGTTCATAAATGAGGTTGTGGGAGCAATGAAAGCAAATGGAAAAAGCAAAATAAAAATGAATAAAAACAAAATCTACATTCTCTTTCTGCTCTTCAGCTGGTGCTTTCTTCAAAGCAGTGGTGTGCTGGGCACTGTTAATGTTTCAGAAGGTGTGCTAGAAATGAATAACACTGTGTGGAACCACAGTGCCCAGCAGATATGTGAACTGTACTGTGAAAACTGGCAGGTCCTTGACAACCTTTGCCTGTCTGCATAATGGTTAGAGGCAATGATTTTGATCTGACTCTGCAAAACAGACATATATGCAATGAGCATCAGCTGAGATAGTGAATAGCTCCTAAAACAAGCCTTTGCATTCTCCCAGGATAGCTGCATTATTCAGTGCTAGTGATAACAACTGTCTAGTATTTGCTGTGAGAACCCATGCCAGTAAGATCAGAGGAGTTTTCTAATTGACTTCAAATAGAATAATCTGAGTGAGGGCTTTCTGTAAACACCACAGCAGTATTTTTTAGCTCTACACTAATAGCATATCTCTAACCTCACATGAGATTTTCAGAGGGGCCAAGTTGATTCATTATTTGCCAAAAATGACAGAGATCAGTGCAATCCAGCAGTGCTGCCAAAATGGCACCACCCTGTTCTTTTGTCATTAGTGCAAAGAGAAATGTGAGGCGTTTGTTAGTTTTCTGTTTAATATTATAAAGTCCAAAAGACCATGATTGCAGTAGAAAAGTTATTGTTACTGACTCCAAAAGTTAGGGACAGTTAGCTTTATTATAGCAAAATTATGCTGCATGCCTGGGTTTTGAGACAATATGTACTTCTGTGACCACTTACACATAGCTGCAGTGAATTTTATTTTCCCAGAGTTCAGTATGGCTAGAAATATGAAATTATCTATCTTCACTGTGGAACTTTGTTGTTGAGAGTTTTTGCCCTCATTTGCCTCTCCTACAAAAATACAGACATGTAAATAGCAAGTATTCATGCCCTAAGGAGAGAATGAATGCATTTCAGAGATCAAGGTAAGACTGAACGTGGGAAAGAATTAGATATGGAAACTTTTAGTAAGCTCCTTTGATTCCAGTTCTAGTATCAAATTAGTCATGATCATGTATTGCACAAAGAAAGGCAAATAATCTTTCCTTCTCTATTTCTTCATTTTTCACATAGCACTAAGTCATAGATCAGTACAAGGAGTACACAATGTAAACAATTTTAACAGCTTGTCTTTTGCAGAGTTCATCAACTTAGAAATGTACGTAGCAAAGCCCATGCTGTGCCAAAAGAAGTCTGTGCCTGGTTTCAATAAACAGTTTTTATCCAAGGTATAACATTATTAATCTGCTGTCTAATGATACTCAGCAAACTTGGTGCTCTCTCCTGACTTCCAAAACCTCGAAGAAACCAAGTCCATTATGATCAGCCTCTTGCAATGGCTTCAGCATGAACAGAGAAAGTTCAGTAGAAACACACGGTCTGTGACAGAATCCAATTAATGCAACTGAACACAGTTGCATGTATGAAAAGTTTTTTAGATTTTAGAATGATTAATTCCTTGTTATATGTTCACAGGTTTACGTGTCATACTCTATTTCTTGACGGTGTAGTGGCTTAAAAGGTGTGATTCTTGGGATGGTTGTGTGCAGGGTCAGGAGCTGAATTTTGATGATCCCTCTGGGTCCCTTCCAACTCAGGGTATTCTATGATTCTATGACTCACTTCATCAGTACCGGAAAAATATGTGCTTATTTGAATTCTAGGGAAGGAATACAAACCCTTTTTGACACTGTGGTCCAGCACAATCCAAAGAACAATTTTTCCCTCAGAAGGATTTCTAATTTTCAGCTATAAGTTCTAGCATCCCAAAATCCTTCTCTGAAATTAATTATTTTGAAATGGAAGAGAATAGATGCTTCCTTAACACAGTCATTTTTGAGTGGGTTCATTGTACAGAGTATGACAAGAGATGAATTTTAGCCTACTGAAGCCAAGTTCCATAAGTCTCATAGAGCCTGTGGAGAAAGATAGATCCTTCCAGAAAAAGTTGCCAAAATCCCACTCTGAAAAGCTTCAGTGGAGGAGGTTCTTACCTTCTGAATACTGTAGAAGAAACCCATGGAGATTAGGTTCACTGGGCTCATATTTTCTTTTAGAAACATCCCACTGAATCCCTCCTTCTTCTCCAAGTGTCTTTCTATTATCTTAATATCTTCTTTGCCATATAGTCATGGATTTCTAAGTGACCTTTTTAAGGAAGTAAGTATATCCACCTTTGTGTGAGGAGCCAGTGAAAGAGAGGATCCTGACATCCTAGAAACAGAGGGGCTGAAGCTGTGCTGAGATTTTCACTGTCTTCAGCAGCTGAAAATGGATGGCACTGGAGAAATTTTGAATGTGGTCCTTGCTTGTTATTCTGGAAAGCACCTCTGTTCATGCAAGTCACTGAAAAATAGGACATATATTTCCTTTGCTTCCTTTTTTGGATGAAAACCACTTTTTTTAAAGCATATTTTTCACAGATAAATTAATATACATTTCTTTACTATCACAGCAAATACCAGTTTTAAATGGGAAAAATGGTCTTCAGACAGGAAACATAAGACAGCACAACACACTTGTACTAATTTTTACTTGAAAAGTCCATCACTATTTTATCTTCTTGTTGTTATTTTAGAAAATCATCTGTGACCTCTCCTGAGATGAAGTGGCTGTCATATCACACACTACTTACAAAACCAGACCAGACATATTGGTTAACATTCCTTCTGTTTTATTCGCATAATAGTTTAAATATAATATGGTTTAAATATGTTTGGAAACTATAGTTTATCTGCTATTTTATTCAGTTAAAGCAAAATACTTCTTCTGAATATCTGTTTTACTGTCTGTCCAGTCAAGATATTCAGATTCCTTGAGATGCACATTCTTTAACTATCTCCAGAATTGTAAATCAATAACAGATTAGTAGGTTCTAACAGAAAGCAAGTGATTTGCTCTTCCTGACTGATAGCAGTCATGTTGCTCATAATCAGGATTATTCCTTTCAGGAGACTGAAGATTACAACTATATGTACACTACAGCATTTTTTTTTTCTCTTTCAGTGTTTCTTCCAGCTCTTTATTCCAACTTGGTCAGTCTGTATGACTTCTGTCTCTGCTCCCAAGATCACCCAACAAACCAAAGAGAGCATGTTGTTTGCTTTTTAAATGGATAGAATTTGGCATTATGAAAGAAAGTCCCAGCAGGATGGCCTCCCCTGCTGAAATATGTCAGTAGCCATCTCTCCTCATTATCCCAATGGCCCTTTTGATGAATGGCAGCAGCAGTCTTTCCTTGTTATAGCTAGTTAGCTGGATGCTCATCACTATTGTTTTAGCATAATTATCTTCAGGGTTGGGTGGAGGCCAGACTGTTCCCCATTAATGTTACAATACTGGAGCTGATTTTTGTTCAGGACTGTTAGCACCAAGGCATGAAAATAGATTGTGAATACTGAAAAAACCATCCATCATTTAGTCATGTGGAATGTGCAAGAACATTTTTTTATTCATTCCTTTTTTAGAAGGTATTACTTTAAAAATTCTTTGAAGTGTGTAAACTTATAGTCATGTCAAATCAAATGCTACTAATCTGTTGAGCAGGAAGGAATTAATATATTTTCAGGAATGTTTGTATCTCCCTGACTTGTTTTAACTAAGCATAATCTCCTGATGTCATTGCGTTTGTGAGAGGGGGGAGAGAAAAGGAAGGAGAGGGGTGCAGTTCATTAGTTAAGAAATGTGAAGTGATTGTGTTACTTGAAGTTGTAACAATGGAAAGGTTTTGATAGTTTGAGACCTTATTGCAAAAAAAGGGTGGGGGGATTTCTGTGCTAATCTCTTGATAACATATTACATGTCCCCTTAAACTGTAAAACCTCAGTCCACCACCTCAGACTGCATGCCTGTTATATAAGCTGTTATTTGAACTATGAAACTGAGATCTGATTGCAATTCACTCATGGGGAAATAAGCCTCATAGGGTCTATTCAAATGTTCAGAGAAGGCACACGTTTGTGGTGCTTTTATGTCCTCCTGCATTTGCTATGTAATCCTGCCAGACAGGCACAGAGGGGAGAGGTCCCAGGCATCCCTGTATCCCCATGGGGAGCAGGAGGAAATGGGAGGGAAAGAGGGCATCCAAGGGCTTGGACCTTGTCATGTACGATATGTAGGGAGGTCTTTATTTTGTTCAGTCAGGCTTTTTTCTAGCACAAGAATCTGAGATTTCTTTTCTAAATTCATGATTTGAAACTACAAACTGTGGGATTTCTCTAAGCTGTGGAGTTTCAAGTGCTGGAGTTTCCTGCACATGAGTAAGAGGAAACGTTCATCTCAGAACGCAGAGATTTAACCTGAACAGATGAAGTACTTGTATCTTTTTTTCCTCTTCTCCTTTCCACACCTGGCCCACCTAAGGTTTTGGAATTACCACATTCAAGTGAGGTATGTTGTTATGTACCTTTGTTATTTGTTTCAGTGAGGGAGACAGGTACACAGAATGCACATGAGTTTAAGTAGTGTTGTGAAGTACTATCTGGCTGATGTAGAAGTGGACTGGAGAATGAATGCAAAACAGAACCTGCCTGATCAGAGCAGGTGTTCCCATTGTGGCAAGACTCTAGGAAGTAGGGGCATGGGAAGGCTGAGATGTCTGTGTGGTGCTAGACATGAAAAGTATTGGCCAAAGATCTGGAAATATATAAGAGTAAGAAATTAGTTCCAGAAATTTACAGGACAGCCTCCAGCCACTTAAAATACTTTTTTTGTGGTTTTTTTTTTGTTTTGTTGTTTTTGTTTTTGTTTTTGCTTGTTTGTTTGTTTGTTTCATGATTTAAATAAATATTTTTCGTTTCAGTAGGAAGCTATGCATTATTCAAATGACAGTTCTGGTACAATTTATTCAGATGCAGAAAGGACTTTAAATTGATTTTGAAACTAATAGCAGAAGAGAGGAAAAAAGGGGATGGGAGCACAAGCTATCTTTCCCAATACATACACAAATAATTGTGTATTTCATATCTTGATAGAATTATATTTTCTGGTCTACAAAGTGCTAAAGAACATTAGTTATTCTTGACATTGAATTTAATTAAGCATATTTTTAGTCATAAACATGAGTAACAAGTAGCTTGTTGGAGAAAGTTTTCTTATCACCATTTAAAAATAAGGGAAGGGAAGGGAAGGGAAGGGAAGGGAAGGGAAGGGAAGGGAAGGGAAGGGAAGGGAAGGGAAGGGAAGGGAAGGGAAGGGAAGGGAAGGGAAGGGAAGGGTATGCTGTTTAGTAATTTTGTGGGTTATGAGTATTTAAAGTTGAATTGGAACACAGTGGGAGTATTGCCTACCTTACTTTAATGATAAATTTATGTTGCAGCTATTGTTACTGAGGAAGAACTTTATTTAGTTCTGTCATACTGTATGCATTTTCCCCAGCCATTTATATTAGGAACAGCTTTTGTATGTCAAATAAGTGAACCTGGCTCTAATCTGCAACTGATTTACTGCTCTTGCCTTCAGGGCCATCATCTTAGTGGAACCAGAGGACATATCAGCTTTGACATACTTACAGGAAGTTTTTTTGAAAATATCAGGCTTGCCAAACCCTGAGGTCGTCACTGAAACAGTCACTGACTGAGTAAAAGCTGAGAAGTCCTTGAGGTCTGGGCCACTGTTTAACATCAGATTACAAGCTTCTCTTATTTAATAAAAATTTAAAGGATGGCCTCAAGCTCAGAAAGCCATTGTGCACATGCCTGTCTTTAAGCATGTGTGAAGTCCTGCTGATTTGAATACGAGCACTTCCTGCAGCAGAAGGCCATGGGAAGTTGGAGAAAAGTACGTGCAAGATCAAATGTCATCTTCTTGGGTCTTGATCTCCTTGTGAGGTCTGAGTACAGTAGTGTCTTTTTTTTTTGCCTAAGATCTAGAGATCATTTTCCTACCACATAAAAATAAACTTAACAGAAAGCAGAGTCCCGATTCAAAGGCTGGTGTTGCTTGTCACAGTTATTTGGATGGACAGATATTTTGCTGGATGGACTCCTGGCACACATTTGTGTATAAGTGCTGTGAGCTCTCACCAGGAGCTTCAGGCTTTGTGTGTAACAGCTCAGACACTGGGTTTAGATCTCTTGGAAAGCTGATTTTTTGCTATCACAAAACGTGTGTAAGAGACTTAACATAAGCAATCCTAGAAAAAAAAAGAGACACTGGATTAAAAAAAAAAGTAAAATAGCTATTTAGGCAAAAAATTATTGAGGTAAAAATAATTTTAATGTTTTTTGGAATGGATATGCAATAAAAAATCCTACTAGTGTTCTATGCCTCTTATGCCTTGCTCTGCTTTTAATGACATCAATTTCCCACAAGGAACACAAATAGGAAACTGAGAGAGAAAATAAACAATCATCTACTAACTCTGAGGTTTGTGTTATTGCTGTCACTATGGTGTCAGAAAGCCTCCCATGTAAAACAGGTTTGTTTTGTAACCATACATTTTCTAGGGTACTTCATAACTACCAAAAGGAAATTTGAAAAGAATTTACATTAAGGTTGGAGGCTTAGAATATATTTTCATTTAGAAATAAAGGAAAGTGATCATATTTCTAAGGGAATAAAATTGAGTATTGCAAAAGTTTCTTGAATTTTTTTCCTCTAGTTTTTCAATCTTATAGGGTATGGGAGAAGAACTGGTTTTGTCATGACATCATAAAGGTCATTATAGTCATCTTATTTTGGGTGCATTATTACAGCCATTTAGATAAGTTAAAATAACTGAATGTCAAATAACTGTACTGTTAAAAAAATATATTTTCCTGGTATATATGCTATTTCTAAAGTTTTCTAGTATAATGAATATCTGTACTCTCCTCAATTTTTTTTTAATAAAATTCATATTTTCTTCCAATGTGTCCATGATTTTACTCTCAAACTGCTCATTTCAACACCCTGCATATCTATGTAGGTAGTTGCAGTTGTATGCTTTGCCTTTGAAAGGAAAGGAAGATGAGATCAAGTTTGTGTTGTGCAGCATTTGGCTGTATATCTTTATATAAAATGACATTGTACAATTCTTAATGCAGTATCTCAGACACTAAATGGTTTGGTCTCCTTCTTCCCTCTCTAGAACAGAATTTGATACCTGGCTTTCTCCCAAAACTAAGAGCATTATAATGTGGGAACTCAACCTGCTAAACTTGGGAGGGAGTGGTTAATTGTTGTTGTAGGTGTTCACATTCCAGAGCATTTATATTTACTCCTGTTTGTTTCTAGCAACCCTTACCTCAGCAAATTTGGCAAATCTCTCCATTTAGCCCACATCTCTATTGTTTACAGACTAATTGTGGAATTCAGCACATAGAGCACTACTGTGGTGTCTCAGGCATGCCTCCTTCAGTGAGAACAGAGATTTTTGTTCTTTGCCTGGAATATAATTTACTGAAAAATTCCCAACTGTTTGGCTTCATCTGGAATCACTTTAGAGCTGTGAAGAAAGTGTAACAACACACAGAAAGTAAAACTGCTGTCAGTGCCAGTCTGTGAAGAAGTGCTTGCTGAAAAATTATTCTGTCTCAAGGTCACTAGCACTTAAAGAGTATCAGGAAGTTCCATGACTTTGAAAAATAAATAATTTTTGTCTGGAGTTCTTGGTTGGTGTGAATCTAGCTAAATTGTGCACATGATGTTAGTGATAAAGAGATGTTAGAGTTAAATAATATAACTCTTACAGCAGTGCTTTTGATCAGTGTTTTACTGTACACAATGGGCATTTGGCAATATTTTCATCACGCTGTCAGTGACAATTTCCCAGCCATTTTTTATAGATCTCATATATTAAATGCATGCTTAAACTTCATATTTGCAGCCTGCACCTAGAAAGTAAAATTCAGCCTATACTTTTAGCAATCCAGTATTTTTAAGGCTTTCTTTATTTATTTGAAAGTCCTATTTTCCTGAAATCTTCCTCCAATGTAGTGCAAATGGAACCTTAGAAAAGAGCACAAAACATGACCCCTGTATCCTGTGCAGACCCCTTATACAACCAAATGTACACCAGTTGCACTCACCACTGAAATCCACAGAAGAGATCCACATCATGAGCTTATTTGCATGACCACGGACCAAATTTCAATGTAATTGGCTTATTCAAATCACATTAGCAGGAAATGCAGACCAAAAAATGCAAAGAATGAAGGCAGTTGCAGCCTTATCTAAAATCTCTTACACACAGATAGTCTATTCACTTTCTGAAAGTCCTGGGAATCAGACCAAAAGTTAAAGGAAGTAGCACTAAAATAGGGCTCCAAAGTTGGAAATTATAAATAGCTTTGGGCCCTCTTAAAGCTTCCAGTATGTGAGAGATATGTGCACTTTAACATCACCTTTGTATGGCCTATTTTCAGTAAAAAGTAGAAGAATGTCTCCAGGTAAATTTCCTTAAATAGCATATGGATTTTAAATAATTTTTGCTGAGTTTCTCTTTGCAGGATGAGATTATGAGTATTTTCTTAAGAGTTGTGTATGAAAACTGGTTCTCAAATGTCTATAGTTTGAAAGAATGTTGCATAACATAACAAAAAATTATCCAGAACTCTGTAGTTTTGGTGGGCTAAGACTAGTATATTCACATTTAAAAGAGAACCTCCTACACAACTATTTCTACTTAAGGCTTGTCATCTTGTACATGTGATATCATGTAATTTCTTTTGAAGCCTGTCACTAACTTAATAAACATCATGAGAGAGTGAAATTTCACCATAAAATAACTCTCAATATTCAGCAAATTTCAACAATTGTGTCCAAGTCTCTAAGAAACTTTATAAACAGTGTAGGGTTTACATAAAGGTTTAAACATACCCATGTTAAAGACTCTTAGCCAATTTGAACCATCTGAAATCTTGTTATAAGCAGTTAGTACAAGGAGCTGCTCAAAGGAGGGAAT
This sequence comes from Agelaius phoeniceus, assembly GCF_051311805.1. NCBI lineage: Eukaryota > Metazoa > Chordata > Aves > Passeriformes > Icteridae > Agelaius > Agelaius phoeniceus. The sequence continues at coordinate 54,719,129 of NC_135269.1, read as the reverse complement.
GGACATAGTAGAAAGAAAAAAAAAAAGCCATACTACTTGCTTTCCCAAAAAATAACATGAACATACCATGGTAAATAAATGCAAAACCCCAGAAGACTAAATTAGGCCAAAAATCTTGCAGAAAATATGTTTTTTGAAGCTCCAATCATAACAAATATGTTCATATAACCAACTAAAATTCTTGAAGATCTTAATTTTGTTGCCCTCCAGTTCCACAAGTTATTTTCCAGCATAATTCCAGGTCTTTGCTCTGTACCCCCTCCCTGCTCTGTTAGCTAGGTGACCTGCTGGAGGAGGATATCAAACTCCTACAGATGCTATAGAATGTAATCTCCTTATTCCCTGGGGTTTCCAGTCCCCTCTGCTCCTGACTTTTTTTTTTGTTTTGGCTCTGACTTCATCTTCTGCACATGGCCCCATTTCCCTTCTGATATCTTCTTCTGAAACTTCCACACCTTTTTCTTGTTCTATTCCCACCACTCAGCTTTCTGCAGAAATGATTTTACTGCATTACCCTTTCTCCATCAGTCTCCAACACCCTACCTGTAGCTGAACATCCTTCCTTTTCTTTTGATCATATCTGGTCTTTCTTAATTTGAGTCTAACACTTTTTACAGTGATTTGCTACATCAGGAGGGCAAAACACCAAAGGGAGAGATGAAATGAAATCTCAGGAGAAGCACCAACAGTTTTCTATATATTGGCTGCTGTCAGTCTTCTCCATATTCATTTTAGTCCTTCATGCAGGTAGAATGCTCTGAGAGTTAGTGGAAGGAAGCTACTGATGTTGTATGAAGTGAGACTTTCAAGAGATGCAAAGTTGAGTACTTTTTAGTATCTCTTGAAGAGATGCCAAAAGTGTAAAGTGAGTGTCTCCCACGTGTGAGGTCATGGCTTCTTTCTCTGCAAATAAAGAGGCATTGATAAGTTTTTATCAATCAATCAATAGGGTAACAAAAAAAAGATCTTACATTGTCTTCCTTTTACATGAATTTCACAGCTGCCTCTCCTGAGTGTCATTTCTTTACTGCTTAGAAGAAACTGATAACATTTTCTTTCTTGAATGGTGTGAGAAATAACTGGAATAGTTTTGGTAAAATTTCCCATTACTGAAATGTTCAACATAAGCAGTTAAAATTGGGCAAGGTTATAAACAATTGAATATGTGGCTAAAAAAAGAAGGCTCAAGCTCATAATTTATACAATATGACAGTTCAGCACATGGTATTGTTCTATAGCATGACATCAGCTAAATTTGAAGAGCTGTAGTTTGAATGAGAAGATGGAGGAGAATGTGAAGGAAGTCCCTCTCATAAACCTGCACAGACTGTAGTCAGAATATCAGTGTCCTTACTTTGAGAACCTCAGGTGTAGTGGAACCTGAGGGGCAGCCAGTGACTTTCTTTCTGTGCTGCTTGGCAGTCAAGGATTTACAGGAGGTCAAGAGCATTAATTAGAATCAGTTCTGTGCTTTTTCTGACCTGAGCCTTAGGAGAGAGGTCTTAACAGCCTACCTGCCCAATTCTTTAGTGCCAATACAGCTGCAAGCTATTTCAATTCATATCCAAGAAAAAGATTTTGAAAATTAGAGGATTTCTGATGAAATAAGAAAGAGATATATTAGTACCACTGGTTTCTTTTTCACTTGTCTGAAGTCTTAAGCTATCTGTTTAGAACTACCATGCACATTCTGGACACTCATCGAATTCTCTCTTTTTGAATGGCTAGTTACACATTTGCATATTTTTAAGCATTTTAAAATTATGTTCTAATTTCCTTTATTTAAACCACTTTCTTCAAAATGGTATTTTTAAGTTTTTGTTTTCTCTTTGTGGTCATTAGTGGCATGCACATAAATTTGGATGTGAGAGTGTTGTCAGAATGTACAGGACACAAAGGGCTTGAGGCTGTTCCTTTAAAGGTCTCAACAAAAATCCATAGTGTCAAGTGATTCATAAGGCATGTGTGATCAATAATTTGTCATCACAAAACCAATAGCCATTTTCTCCATTGCAGTATTTCCCAGAAAGCACATCAGAGACAGCTGTGTTTAATGCAATTTTATATGTGGGATATCTATAGAAGGCTTATTGAGGCCTAAATTATAAAAAATAGAAATAATTTGTGTAGCACCAAAAATGACAGTAAGATGAAGAAGAGTTTTTGGATGTTGCTGTTATTTAATCACCTTTCATAGAAATCAGTAGCTGAATTCTAGAGCATCTTGAAGCCTGTTCTTAAAGCTGTGGATGAATTACTGGAGAAGTGTCCTTGACTTCCCAATGCTTTATGGAGTTTAGGAGCACTGCATTTTTATTGTAAAGTTCTTAATAGGGCTTTGATGATATTGTAAACATTCTGAGTGGTCACTAATGTTTGAAGTCACATCACTAGGGTTAATATTAGATATAGTTTTATCATTTTCCATAAAATATTCACTATTTATTATGAAAACAGTATTCTGTATTCTCTGCACCTAAACCATGCCTACACATTTTAAAGGTTTACCAATAATCTATACAATTTTACCATTAAAATGGTCCAGCTCAGTTTAAGTTATGATTAAAAGTATTATTAATTCTAATAGAAAATTAGAGCTTTGAAGGTTTGTCCTTCCTGAACCTTCATCATGGCAATGAAGTGACATAACCCCATTAATCTGCAATAAAGGTAATAGACTGTTTTGACATATTTTTAATAATAGAATTGCTTGGATTGAAAGAGACTTTAAAGATCATCTAGTCCAACTCTCCTGCCATGAGCTTTGATACCTTCAGCTAGACCAGGTGGCTCAAAGTTCCATCTGATGTGGCTTTGAACAATCAAATTCACTGGGATCAGGTATGAATGCTCTTCAGAGTGACATTCTTTTTTTAGCTAATGGAACACAGCCCTTGGTATAACTTGGGAGGCACAGAGAATTTATCTTCATGGGACGTGAAGTCCAAAGTGAGGTGGGGAGCAGGGAAAGACATGTATGGGATGAATCTCTTTGTGCATGTTAGAGACTGAAAACCAGACATGTTTGTGAAAGTAGTTCCAAGGGTTTTGGCAACAGGAGGAAATGCCACTGGCTTGGACTGGTTTACTCAGCAGAGTGAAGAAATATTTTGGAAGGACCCATATGATAAACTATCTAATTTACCTTTGATCTTGAAAGCTTCATTTGTCTGTTTTTTCATTTCTCCATCTATTGTTTTCATCTCCCACTGGTTTTGTCAGGTCTGCTAAGGGCCTGACATGTAAGCTCCTAAGGGCCTGGAACATGCTTGCCTGTGTTTCTCAAAAGCCATTCTGAGCCCTACACATAAATAGTACATTTATGCAATCTGTACACTGTCTGACCCAATGTAAGTTCTCTCTTTTTCAGAAGAGAACCATTAAAAACATGTGCACATTCATGCTAAATTGTTTTCTCTAAGAAATATGAGAAGACCCCTTTTATGTGGGGTGGACTCCTAGTCACCTCAGCTGTCAGTAAATAGTTAGAATTCTGGCTGAAGCACCAAGCAGCCACACCAGCATTCCAGTGCTCAGCCCTGATGCCTCTGCTTTGAAATGAGGCCTTTGCAACACTGGGCAGCTGCTGCTTGTCAAAAGTATGAACAAAATGTGGTCAATTAGGAACAGAAACTATACAAACCATTTTAAAAATTAGTTAGAAAATCAAGAGTGCACTATGACTCATATGCTTCAGCCTGTCCAGGACTGATGCAGAAATTCATAAGAGATGTAAAATATGTAGTCCAAACAATAATAATAATAATAATAATAATAATAATAATAATAATAATAGGAAGAACACTCAAAAAGCAGATTTCTTTGCCTTAATTTTCTTAAAACATTTTGTTGCAACATGTTATTGGCTACAATAAGAACGCTAGAAACTACTGCATGTGTCCAAAAAATTGCAAAGGAAGAAATGAATTATACATTTAATTTCTGTTTCTCCCGATGACCAGACAATTCCTCTTTCTTTCTCCCATAAAGCAACCTTTGAACACAGAATACTCTTGTACATTTTTTAAATTTTTAATATAGATTGCAAGACAGAATGAGGCTTACTTTTCCATATGCACTGAGAGAACATCTTGCACCACCTGCATGTAAAGGTATTCCAAAAAAACTGTGTCAAATATCAAACACATATGCTTGATCCTTTCATTGCCTAATTATATTATTTTGCAATTTATTAAATAAAGACAGGAGCAAAGAGTCAAAACCCTTGTTATACCCCACAGATGCTCAGTGTGTCATGGTAGGTGTTTTAGAGTCACAACAGTATGTGTGTCTTCTCCCAGACATCATGGTTAAAGAGCTATTTCTGCTTGGCCTTTGAACCACCTCCCACGGGAATTTCATTGAGTGGAAAAGCACAACATTAGACCTACTCTTTCCAGGCTCCTTAAGTGTCAGAAGGCAGCTTTGGCTGGAGATACATCAGAAAGCTGACCTTGCAGAGAGTTGTGCATGCTGTGATACAGGCTGGGATTGCTCTGACAAAGTTCCATGTACCTTGTAGGTCAGTTGACATGAACAGACATCTTTTTTTTATATCGTTCTAGTGAACAATATATACTAAAAAAAGGACTATTTCATTAAAGTAAATAAGTTTATACTGTCAAATTGTACTATCCAGTTAAGATCAATTAAAATTCCATGCCCAAATAGGAAGTGTTCAGAGATTTAAGAGGTCAGCAATTTGATTAATAAAGCAGTTATGACTTCAAAATATCAAGGGGAATTAGTGCAGCTGTAAAGGAATAGTAGTTGTAAACTTGGTTCTTTAGGTTGGTCATCTACCCAAGTAAATAAGATTAATATAATGAAGAGGCATAGTGCACAGACTGTGTTAAAAAAAAAAAAATCAGTTACTAGGAGAAAATACTTAAAAATATGTTAGAACAGTAGTAATCCTTGATTTTCTTTTAAGCAGTGCAGTTCTATATGTAGCTGTTAAAGAACCATTTTCTCATAGTGAGTGTAAAGTGTAAAATTCATCATCTCGGTTGGATGAAAGGAGACATAAAAATGCACACTGCATTGTCTACCTTCAAGTAAGGCAATGAGATTAAAATGAGAATGCTAATTACAAAGCCATTCTAAGTAGCAGCTGAAACTTAGGCTGCTTACAATTAGCACATCAGTTGTTCAGTGTTCATGCATATCCCTCACTGACAAAAAAAAATCCAAACAAAACACCATTTCTACCCAAATGTAAAGAAAATGTAAAGAAACGAACACAAAGATTGGTGGAGTTTATTGGCACTCTAACAGATGATGCCAAAAAGAAGAATACTGTTTAGAAATTGTAAATTGTGGCAGTACCTAAAAAGTAATGAATGAAGAAGAAACAAGTTAAATGCAAGCTCTTAGGAAGTCAGGCTGAAATTATTTTGACAAGCAATTTTGCTTAACTAAAAATAACAACCTCTTTTTGAAATGAGATGTTGAGAAGCTTTCCTGTGAATGGAAGTCAAACTGGAGCTTTTCTACTTAGTAAAAAGATGACTGAGACTATAAAATGAAAGAATGAATAGAAAACAAGTATTCACCATTTCTTGTTCAGTATTAAGTGCATCAAAAATACCATGATGCTGAAAATTTTAATACAATTAAAATTATTCTTTCCATCCAATTAATAATGAAATTATGAATTTTCTTGCCTTATTATTGAAAAATAAGGTGATAAGGTGAAAAATACAGGAGGATTCAGAAAAAAAATTAAACAAATGCATGGTAAGAGGTCAGCTGATGATGGTGTCAGCTAAAGATGATGGTCTGCAGGCAATCACCAGTTAAGAAGTTCTTAAGCCATGGAGTATAGAAGGAATAGACTCATTCTGTGTACTTGTGCTGTTTTGTATGTTTTTCTTCAGTATCTCTTATTAGATATACTTATAGATACAAGACCCTATACTAAACAATCCTTTAGGTTTGAGTTGGCACTACTGTTCTCAAGGTCTTAAGTTGAAAAGATACAGCATGGAGTAAAATACAAATATATTTCTGAATTGCTGTGATAAAAATTGTTCTTTTTGTTAAAGAGCAAAAGACTAAAACTGCAAAACGCAGCTGATATTTATATAGCTGAAAAAGAGCACTGCAAATTGTTACTTCCACAGAATATAGCCACATTATAATGAGCTATGAAATTTAATCTAAAACATTAATGTTGTTTTCTAAGTTTCCTAGCATTTTGCATGTGGTGAGACGTTGGTCTCCTAGTTGATAATTAACTGTTTTGAAAACTGAGTAAAGAGAATTTGTTTTGTAAATTTAATTCCTAGGAAGGCTCTCAGATGCTGAAATGTATGCAGAGGTTTTCATTAAAATCCTTCTCATTTGTTTTTACAGGCATTATTCTTACTGCTTATATTGGTCTCATGTATTTTAGAACTTGTTTAGGTCTGAGAATGTCTTTGGCACTTTGTGAACCAGAAATGTCAGTTCTCTGAAGGAAATTAAAGGTGACATCACTGGCATAGTAGGAGGACTGCTCTAAGTATGAAGCATTTGAATATACTTTACCCAAATCTTAGAGTGCTGTGTTGAAATAATTTTTCTTATTTTGCACAAGCTTATATTACATCAAGCCACCCAGCTAAGACAGCAGAGTGGTAGGTATGTACAACACACATTTTTTCTTAAGTATTTGCTAAAGCTCAGTGTTTAAAGCAAGCACAGCTGTTGAGGACAACCAAGCAGAAACCTTGCTAGTGTGTAGCTATACTGCACATTCAACAGGTGCATTATCAGTTGTCAGTAGGGCCAGGAAATATTTTTTCCTGGATGTCCCCTATCAAACAGATCAATAAGGCAGGATGATATCTTGATAAAAAACAAGAGTGATAGGTGGTTCTATCTATTGTATATATCACAGAGGCCAAGATATCACAGAGAATTGTCATCATCATCATCATCATCATCATCATCATCATCATCATCATCATCATCATCATCATCATCATCATCTAAAAAGAGTTAATTATCTACATTTTGCAAGAAATCTCAGACAGTTATAGCTGTTCTCATAAATGAGTATATGCTCATATTTTCCACAAACTCTCAGGACTTCCAGTGTTTTTGAATCAAGTACTTAACATCACACACAGATAATATTTCAATCATGTCTTTCTAATCTGTCTTTTAGAATGAAGAAGTTTGAAGGAATCAAAACCCTTCAAACTGGGAGATGCCCTTCCAGTAATGTAGGATCTTGCAGCTTTTGGCCAAACAACACAAGTATAAAGTCTTCAGTAGCAGTCAAAACAGATTAGAGCAGTTCTTTACTTTTTTTGCATCACAGCTATACAGAACTGCTTCATCTTCTTATCTGAGATCAAGGTAAGTGCAAAAAAAGCAGAAGACATAAGATCCAGGTGGTATTAGAAGGGCCAAGAGCCAAGGACAATTTAATTTTCTTTGTTCTACTCTGGCACAGGACCTACCTTTCTGAAAAAAAGGAGCAAACATTCATTAGCAACCATTGTGCTGATTTACTATGTCCTGTATCTTCCCAAGTTTTAAAGTACATAAACTGTCTGACATGAAAAATTGTCTTTTAGCCTAAACCTTTCACTTGAGGTCCTTAATAATAATAATAATAATAATAACAACAACAACAACAACAACAACAACAACAACAACAACAACATATATCTATATCTATATTATAAGCATAACAAATGTAACTGTTTCTTGAGATATTTAGGGTTTATAAGAACAAGTTAATGTGTTCATGTCTTTGAGTATTTATGTTTGTATGATGGCTATTACAATATGTATGAAAGGAAAAGAGGAAGAAACAGTTAATGCAAAGGTTTTTTAAATTTTTATTTTTAACAGAAATTACTAGTTATTACATTACTTTTATACATTATATTAGTACAATTTGCTGAAGTGAAAAATATATAAAATCAAGCACTTACTGAAAAACAGATATTCAAAGAAAATTTATTTTCCTCATAATGTTGTGGATCTTAAATAATGAAGAGAATATGTGCAGTGCAATCCAAATAAATAATTTTTCAGGACATTTACTCATGTCAAAAGTTGTGGTTGAAGGGAAAGAAAACATTCATTTACAAAAATATGTGCTTTAAACATGAGAATGGATCTGCTGCACCACTTTTCTATCTTGATTCTCAAGGATTCTTAAGAAAATGGGTTTAACTATCATACTGTGCTCTCATCCACCAGAGAAGCTTCCTTCAATATGACATTTAAAAGGCAAACATTGAATTGTGTGATTTTAAACTTCAGACAGGATTTGCTAAACTATATTTTTTCTCTAAATATTAGTAAATCCAAGCTGTAAATAGGCTTAAACCTTTTGATACTTAAAGGTGAACTGGAATTTACTTTAGATGACTGGGTTTGATGCATGGATGGTTTACACATGCACTATTACATTTTTTCTGTTAAAATAAATTAGAAGAGTTTTAGAGATAACTTTAAAGGTCACCTGCTAATTATCTGTGCTGAACATCCTCAAATGATGTGACATATTGCAGAGTGAAGCACAACCAAGAGTGGTGTTGGAATCAGTGAACTTTATAATCAAAGGGATGGCAAATAGTAAAGGTTTACCTGGAAAAAATGAGCAATATTGGCTACTGAGGTCAACAATTACATTCTATTCTGCAAAGATGAGTGCCTTTTTTATGCACCATATTATTCTTTAACCTTATTAATTCATTATTTTTTTTCTTTTTTTTAATTTTTTTTTCTGGATAGACAAATGAATAGCATGAACAACAGTATTACTCACAATTTTGAGCTAAATGAATGTGTGGAGGAGAGTCACTCAGCAATGATAGTATGCCCTAGATTTGACATGCCTATAAACTTAAAATAATTTTCCTTCCTCTGGGACTCTGAATTCAAAACTCTCAGCTTCTCTTTGTTTCCTGATGCTTTTTCTGAAGTTGCTTAGAAGGCAAAATAAACCAAACTTTTATTTTCAGTTCTATTTTGAATTCCTGAACAAGATTTAAATTATCTGCAGAAAAATGTGTAGAAATCTAGAAATCCCATAATGACATCCTGCAGACAAAATATAGGAGTAATGTGGGCACAGTTTGGCTATATGTGAAGCCCTGGTGTTTAGGGACAATTTGGGGTATTACAGAACTAAAGTAATATTGTAAATATTCTTTTGTATACAATTTTTTTTTAAAAATAAACATTTTCCAGAGCCCAATTTAAGATTAGGTAGCTGAGCACCAAAAAGAAAGCACTCAAAATTTCTAAAAATCTAGGCTTATGACCCTTAGCTTATCCAGTAAAATATGGATTTCATTACAAGGCCTATTTTGCACTTTCTTTCTTTCAGCATAATTTCAGAATTTCTCATTCAATGGCTGAAGTCCTTTTATGTCATATCACTTTACCTTTTCCCTCTCATGTCCTGACTGAAGTAAAATGACATTTATTCCTTAAAAAAAGTAAGCTTTTTATTCAGTCATCTGCATAATTGTGTAGAAACTTATGGTCTTTTGAGGGTGAATCGTAGGAAATAAATCTGTATGCATAACTTCCTGTGGAAAAAAAAAGGTAGATCTAAATTGCACTAATGAGACCTAACCCTATCCTGGGACAGTTCAGAGCTTAAGTTTTGGGAGTAAGGAGCTGAGGCAGGAGGCAGACCATGGACACCGCCGTGTGTCACTGGATGGGGGCTGTGGCCCCGCAGAGTGGGCACCACTCCGTGCACTGGAGTGTGAAGCTCCACGTCTGCACCCAGACTTAGAGGACCAAACCCTGGATTCAGGATGGTAGATGTCCCTGTCTTGCTCTCATGCTGTGCAAAACAGGGGGATAAAATCTGCACGCTCACCAGTTCCATATATACGAAGGAAAAACAGAAGTACTCAACTTTTCCCATACGAGCAGTCTTAAGAACTTGCTCATTTTAGAGGCTGGAAGATTTCAAGAATTAGCATGATCTGGTTCTTACAAGACTTAGAGGAGTAGAAATTGGAAGTGCAGTGTGAAACTGTAAGGCATCTCAAGTGAGCCATGATGTGTATGGATTAGCTCTATATGTCTTAGTCTGGAATGTGAATCTTGAATTTAGGGAGTTCTCATGTCACAAAATATATTTTGTTCTATGACTAAAATCTGTAGGACCAATATAACTTTCTTGGAATCATTTATGGAAATGTCGTGTACCTGAATGTTAGCAAAAGGGAGAGATAAAAGTTGTCCAAAATGGTTTTAACTTAAAAATTGGAGATATGTTTGGAACGGTCAGGTCTTTCTTTTCATGCTGATGATATTTTTATGTAATTAATCTTATTATGTTGACATTTCTTCCTAAAGCCATATTTCAAATTTTACTTTTGTTCACGTTGTTGCAGAAGTTCCATTCATTATCTGATAGACTCCAAGAGAAAGTACATAGGAATTCAGATTATCAGACACATTTCTTAGCATTTTAAGGCAAGTCTGATGTAGTTTTCTTTGATTCTCTTTCATCATTGATGATTTCAAAATCTAAAGTTTGTCTACATGACATTTTCATATAAACAAGAAATGTGCTACTTTGTGGAAAAAGAAGCACATTAAGATCTATTACTACCATGTGCATGTGTCATCTTTCTAAACTTGTGCTGCTTGATGAGTGGTATTTGTATTGCATTTACACAGGGTAATGTAAGAAGCTCTGTAAATCCCTTGGATTATGTGTGTGGTATCAAAACTATCCACCTAAATCTATCTGCTTATTCTGATTGGGGAACATAATTCTGAAATCAAGTAACAAAATCATTAATATCTTCCTAGAAGCTAACAGACACTAAGCTCCTTATACACGCTCATTTGCTCCCCAGTTCTCAGAAACAGTAGTAGAAGTAAAATCTGAAAGAATATGATCTTTATTGGCATTATTGAACATTTAGATTCCTGACAGAATAATTTAAAATATCTTTCTGTATTCAAAAATTTTTTGATTAATATCTTTAGGACCAAAAGTTACACTACAACATCAGAGGTCACTAAGATATCAGACATGGCAGAATTAGATATCATCATTTCTTGAAATAGGAAAATAAATCAAAATAACTAAGCTTCCTTGAATTCCAAAAATTGCATTACTACTCCTTTCTAACTAGGATACATTTCACAGCTATTTTTTTCTGATTTTTTAGCCTCAATACTGTGATTGCAAATTAAAGTTCCATCCTAAATTTGTTTCTGCTGTTCCTGTTCTGTCAGTTTTTGTAGCCTAGTTCTCTATTAAAAACATGCATAGATGCATGAAGGCAGCTTTAAGTCCTCCCCCTTTTTTTTTTTTTTTTCTGTTAAATTAATCTGAAGGAGTTTCAATGCAACCATGAGCCGCCTCCATACAACACGTGGCATAATAGGAGAACATTGTCTACTCCATTACACAGCTACTTCAATGGAGCTGGAGACCACCTCCTGCCCCACTAAATCTCCATCCATATTATAAATTGTGCTTGTGCAGACACAGCAGAACGATGAGTATTTAGCTGTCCAAATAAAATGTAGGGAGCCAATACTGCTTTCTTCAGAGCATGTGGATATGTGGAAAGTGTTTTCCCACATGAATCCAGAATCACCAATATGGCTTGTACTTGTAATTTAACCCAATGTTTATGGTTAGTGTCCATATACACACAGGAAATATTGAGTTTCAGATGACACTCAAGACTCTGGAGGGTCCACTGCATCCCCTCCAACCAAGGACACAAAGTAGTTTTATGGATGACAGTCAGTAAAGAACTAAACTCCAAAGAGCCATGTGTCCTGGATCCAATCTCCCTAGCAAAGCTCTGGGTAAGCGATCAACCCTTTGCTCATCAAGATTTCTTTCTAGTAAGTCTTCTGAGGGGAGGCACAGAATGATTTCCCATTGGATAAGAGATAGTTCTTTTAAATGGTCATTGGTATAACTCCCAAAAAATGAGATTATCCTAGCAACAGATCAAAGATATACTACTATTTCCCTTTGTCTATCCCCATACCAGAAAGCAGTGTAATTTTATTTATGTTAATAATCAAATTAAAAGGAAAAGTCCTCCAAATCTACTTTACTTACACTTCCTCTTTACTTAATTTTTTGGCACACTTCTGCAGATCAGTTTGTAAACAGTGTCATATTTAGTAAACCTGAACAAAACTTGCAACACACTTGTCTGGGACAGATTACCGAGTACAGACAGTCAGTGGTGCAATAGAAGCTGAAAAAGTAGCTTGTACGAGTGGGAATCGTAGCACTGTACCTTATCTGCTGCTCATGAATAATACCTGCAACCATCCACTTTTAAAGAAATGATACAGCAAAAAATTCTAAGAAAACCTGCTAAGTGCTTTATGAGTCACTGGAATATTTTTAGTTTCATGTGATTGAGCAGATGCCGAAATAACCTAGTGTGGCATCAAATGAGTTAATACCATTATACCCCACAGGTAGAGGTGACTTTACAAATCTTGAAAATCACAGAAGTTATTCAAACAGTTCTGGGCTCTTTACTGGATATGCTGAGAGCCAAATCAGGATGACCAGTAAGGATCTAATAACCTAATGCTTAGATTATTTTGTAGGTGAGAAAACAGGTTGTTTTTATTGAAAAGATCAACTGAATAGGGGGACATGATCTCAGATATAATCTTTTTCTTTCTTCATACAAGTTTACCAGTGCTACTACTCATGTGGAAACTGAAAGAGTTGAAAGGCTCACTTTCCTTCTCATGCAGATTTTTACTCCTGAGTCAAATAGGAGACTTTATTTAAAATTATCATGAGGGGAAATCTCCCAGATGCTGGCCAAATCTTCACATTGCTCCAAGTCCTTGCCAGCTGACTTGGAATTAAATTCTGATTTCTAGCCCAATGGCACAACGAACTGCCGCTGGACCTGCTGAATGGCTCAAACTAAAATCTTTGACCTTTTTTGCACTATTTAAAGAGTAAAAATCTTCTACAGTCCTTTGCAACTGTTTTATTCCCACCCTCAACAATCTCCAGGCATTTTGCTTGTCAAACAACCCAACACCGAATGTGCTGGTTTTGTTTGACCTATATTACAATGCAAAGCTACTTGGTTCTTTAATTCACTGCCAAATAAAGCTGTTATCTCTGGATAAAGGGAACTAGGCCAAATGGTGATAAAGTCTCAGGGATGAAATGAGATTAAACCAGTTCTACCTCACCTTGCTATTTGCTAATTATATATGTGCTGGTCAGCAGAGCTCGCTGTCTGCCTAATCATATGTCCAAAGGTCAATTAAAAGGGGTTAATGCCCACAAATTAATATCCAGTGAAAAGTATTAATTGGCATAGGGGTTATACCTGTCCTTTTCTTCCTTTTTGTATTTTCAGGATATTTTTGGGCCATGATACATAATATATAAAATTTCAATGTCCTTTTGAAACACAAGAGGATTTATATGCTTTTTTTTTCCCTTTAAAATTCAAAATCACTTGGCAAACTCAATTCTAATGCAGGACTACAATCAGGTCAAAGAACTATCTCTCATTTCTTTTTTAATTAACACTTGGCAATATTGTTAAGGAAAGCATTACTCAGAGAGCTGTAGTCATGTTAGCACCAGAAACCTCTCCAGGGCATCAAACAATGCTGAGAGGTTTTCATGGAAGCCTTTTTAGAACAGTGGTTCACTTTACATCTTTGCTGTCACTGCATATACAAACACAGATCCCTCTGTAAAATGGTTGACTTATAACCAAACCCAGCAGGCAAGTTTGTTTGGCTTGTTGAGGGGCAGTGAAGAGGAGAGCAGGGGTTTATCCACTCCTGCCCTGCTTGCAAATGCAGCTGACAGAAAAAGCTGTGGATGGGGCAGTGGTGTAACCAGGAAACACGCCGCTCTTTCCAGACTGCCCCAGTGTCCCCACTCAAACTGAGGGCTGCCCCTCCTGGATCCTTTTCCCTCTTGGGCCCAGCTGCTCATTCCCAGCCATCAAGGCATCTGGGCAAATCAAGTGCAAGTGGCAAGAGGATCAGGTCCTCTTGCTGTGCCATCCAAGCAGCTCCTCCTGAGGCACCATCTGGTGCCCAGCAGGTGAGAGGAGGATTTGCAGCCTCGCAGCTGCTCTGCTCTGAAACACACACACCTTACCAGCCTCCTGTCCTCCCATTTCAAAGGAGGGAGTAAACCAAAAAATGATGGGGAGAGGCCCAGTACACAGAGGCCAGAAGTAAAAGAAAGAGAGCTGAGAAGGCAGGGAATAAACCAGGATGAAGGAGGGCAAGAGAGAAAAGCAATGTAGACAGAAGGGAAGGGCTGTCAGAGAGATACCTCTATGTGCTATGTCCTATGGCTTAAACAGGTGCAAGAGGAAAAATGTAGGGGGGAATGGTATCAAAGCATTAAAACTGTCAAGTTAGAGCACATGTGTTGTTTTGAATTTCAAACAGTTCATAGATTAGAAGCAAGGAGTGGGGTATTTAGGTTCAAAATAAGAGTACACACAATATCTGAAGCATAGAAAGCTGAAGAAATGCCAGTTTCAGGCAGTACAATTTCTTTGGATCAGAACACATATGGAATAATTTGTCATCAAAGCAATGAGCATTAGCAGATGTCTAGACAGTTTTATGAAAAAAAAGATACTGATGGTACAGCATGACACAGTACGGATGTGAGATTGCATTTAGAAGTGGACTGTCTTTTTAATAAAGAATATTTCCCTGCATCTTTTCAGGAGCAGATTGACATTCTTCTGAAACTCTAGCTACTGAACATTCACATTTTGCTCTTTCAAATTACTCTGAGATCATTTAGTCAAAACTGCAAATGCAGTAATTTGAGTTCTATCAGACATTTCCACTTGTTCTCAAATTTTCAGGAGAAGGGACCAGAGCATCTAGTTTTAACCAAAATGTATTATCTGTTTTACCTGTATTACTTTGTTTGAAGGTCTGTTACTGAATGTTCGTAGTAAATGGCATTGTATTGAATGGGAAGAAACAAATAATAGTGTGGAAAGGAATCAATGTTAAGTATTGTAGTAGTTAACATCTTTGTTAATGAACTGGAAAAGGGGATTAATGTCATGTTAATGAAACTCACAAATGAGTATCTGTTAATCTGTTTCAGATATATATATTAAAATAATGGGATGGGATCCCATGGAAACATAAGCTAGAAAGAAAAAAACAGTTCAGGAAATTGTGTTTCAGCACAGAGGAAAATAAGTGAGTTTGCATCTGTACACATGTATAGATTGTGTGTTTACATAAAATGAGAGAGTAACATGAAGGAATAATTTTGAAAACCCATAAAACTGTGAAAAGTAATTAAAAGTGGAAAGTTAATTAACTCTGCTTTGAAAGAGAGTTTTAGGTTTCCTACCATTTCTTGAAGGGTCTTAATTATCCCTCATTCCATAGTACAGTGGTATCTCAAAATCTCAAGAACATTCAACCATATTTTAGCTCTGCAAGGAAAATTCTTTTAAGATAATTATTTGAATATACTATTATTTTTTATCTTATAGATGGGCAACCTATGGATCCAGGAAGATTAGGAACTAGAGCCAATAGAGGACTTTCCTGGTAGTTACTGATTGACCGCAAATTAATACAATGAATTAATGCAAGGCACCAGCTCTGCTTCCTACCCTGTCCCTCTTCTGGTCCCCACTAATTTAATGGTGGGAACATTTTCACTGCCAAAGAAACTGAACTTCAGTCACCTCTGTGTAGACAGTACTTCCTAGCTGAGTGCTTTAACCAGTACTAAAAATTAATCTTTGCCACAACTGCAGGAGGGAATTCAAACTTACCAGCCAAAAAAAAAAAGGGCAGAGGGAAAAGAGAACAAAGCAGGATTTTGGGTTTGAATACAGGTAATACAATATGTAAAATGTCTTTGATTCCAAAAAAAATGTCTTAATCACCTAAGTATTGGAATAAAATATAGTTTGAAATAAACTTGATAGATGGAAAAATTTACTTGATGACTTCCCTCTTTTTTTTTTTAATGAAGTCCAGTAAAGTTCTGCCTTAAGGACCTCATTGTCTTTTGGCCCTGAAGGATTTGCCTAAAATTACAGAGGATATTTGTTTTTTTCAGAGAAAAAAGTCCAAATATTTGATGCCCAGGTTAGCATTTAAACCATTGTGCCATCCTTTCCTGACAAAAATAATTACACCTAAATCAAAAAGTTAATAATGTTTTGAGATGTAACTTAGAACATACACCCAAACCGTTACAATTAGTTCTGGCTCTCTACTAGTGAGGGACATTGACAAATCTGAAGAAAATGGCAAAAAAGTCACAATTTATAAAAAAGATAGAGGGAATGACACATGGGGGAAAAGCTAGATAATATATTTAGCATGTTTAAATAATAGTTAAGGCATGGAAAGAGTCTATTCATATTTAAAGTATTTAAAACCCATGACAACAGACAGATTATTTAAGATTAAGATTATTTATATTTCTATAAAGAAGCATTGAAAAATGGTCTTGAACTTAAGTAAAAACTGCAAACAAATTTCTGGAAAGTTACAATATTGGGTTGAGTACACATCAGAACTCCTGCACTATAAACTGTATGTTTTAAGTCCCTGACACCTATCAGAATGCAAAACTGACCCTTGAGAGAGAATTTGGGGATGTTACATCTCTCTCTAACATTTAAATTTTGACTGGACAGGTTGCTGAAGTATTTAATGCACTGTACTGGTGAAGACTTGGACTAGGTGGATCTTGTTTTATTTGAGTGTCTGTTACCTGCAACTTAGCAAGGATTTTCAAGATTTGTGCCATCACTGACTAAAAAAAGAAGTTGATTCTATAATAGAGCATAACCAATATAATTTCCTGGGATGGGGCCAGTAATGCATTAATGAACTTATTTATCCCATTAAATGCTTGTTCATCAGGTTGGGAGAGTTTAATCCTTGTAAGTAACTAATAATCTTGTAAATAAAACCGATCAATTAAAAAAAACCCTACATTACCTGTCAGAAAGAGTGGAAAACTAGATTAATCTCTTTCCTATTTCCATATTTTTGATGCTGCTTTCATCAGGCGATGAGGTTGTTCTTTCTTCTCTCTCTGCCTATTAGAAAGAAAATGTACTTGCTTTCCAGATCAAGACCTTGGTATTTTGTGTTTCATCCTCTGTCTCAATCCTTCTTTTATGAGGGTGACATATTTACAGTAAGATTTCCTTCCCTAGAGGAATCAGAAAATCTATATAGTCTTTCACACATCCACAGCATCCATGAACACAAAATCTGCTGAGAAAAAGCAGACAACTAAAAATTGTTAGGGACCAATTCCTGAAGTGTGTGGACTCTCATGAGAATAACAGAATCATAGATTATTCTGATTTGGAAGGGACACAAGAAGATCAGGTCCAAATCCTGATCCCACACAAAAAACCTAGAGGTAAGAACATATATCAAAGAATATTGTACTCACATATCTTGAACACCAAACACCAGCTTTGGGCCATGGACTCTTACTTGGGCAGACTGTGCTAATGATTGATCCACCTACTCAGGAAATTGCATATTCCTAAAATCCAATGTGAATAAATGTATCCCCCTGATACAGTTTTTTTAAGCCACTCCCTCACATGCCTCAATAGAAACCAGGGATAAAAGATCAGCGCTTCGTTTCTACTCACCTTCTGTCTGAAGTTGCAGACAGCAATGAGGTCACATCTCAGTCTCTTCTTTTCTAAGGTGAACAAACTAAATATCCTCAGCCACTCCTCCTGAGTCTTGTCCTCTAGTCCTTTAATGATCTTTGTTGCTTTCCTCTGAACATATTCCACTATTTCTATATCCTTCTTATATTGTGGGGCTCAAAACTGCAATCAGGACATGAGTTGAGACTGCACCAATGCTGTATTGTGGGACAATCACTCCTTTCCACTGCTTAGCTGCACTGCACTTCATGCACTCCAGGATATGATTGGACTATTTGTCTGCCAGGGTACATTTTTGGCTCGTACTGAGTTTTCTGTCAACCAAAACCCCCCTATTCCTTTCTGTACTCCTGCCCTTGTCCCCCCATTCTATGCATATAGCCAGGATCACAATGTTCCTGGTGCAGAATCTGGCAGGTGTCCTTGTTAAACTTCATATGGTTGGTGCCTGCCCAAGGCTCTAATCCATCAAGATATCTCCTGAAGGTAATCAACAGCTTATACAAATTTTGTACTGTTTGCAAACTTACTGTGCATTCAACTCCTTTGTTCTGGTCACTGATAAAAACATTGAAGAGAATAAAAGGGCCCCTAAAATTGAGTCCTGTGGAATCCCAATAATATCTGGCTACTAGCCAGATATTATTCCATTTGCTACAAACTCTATTAGCCCAACCCTTCAACCAGTTGTTCACTCATTGCAGTATATATATGTCTATCTGTGTGCTGGACATTTTGTCTTAGAGGATACTGTGAGAGACAGTGTCAAAAGCTTTGTTAAAATGAAAAAAACCCAACATTCAGCAACACATCCGCTATCTTGCCTCCATCCTGGAGGAAGGTAACTTTAGGATACTCAAAATAGGATACTCACTTAGTAAGGCATGACTTTCCCTCCACATACCCATGTCAGCTTTGACAGATGACTGCATTGTCTTTCATGAGTTTTTCAATACCTCACAGAACAATTGTCTCTGTAATTTTACCGGACACCAAAGTAAGACAGGCAGGCCTATAATTACTAGAATCTTCTCTTGCCCTTTTTGAAGTACAAAAACCATCTACTAGCTTCCAGTTGACTGGGATCTCTGCAGATCTCCAATACCATTGATAAATAACTGAGAAAGGTCACACAGTAGCCTCACCCAACTCTCTTTTTACTCTGGGATTAATCTCATCAGACTCCATAGAGACTGGCTTTAAATTCTTATAATAGAGCTAGCTACCTAAAGAGCTTTTCTGAACTTGCTTACTTTTACTAGCCATTAAAACATTTCTTAAATAAATTTGTTGCTTTTAAAACTACTTTATGATATGTGGTTTTAAATCTGACTGAGTTATTCAAAGCCTGTATAATACAGCTTTAGTTTTATTTCAAGGTTATACACTTGAGTCAAATGTGCCAACCCAAACATCAGATTGATTATACAGACAAGTTTCTTACTGTGCTTCTGTTGTTGTTCTCTTGGTAATGACAGTGACAAAATTAAACAACTTCTTCATCACCACATAAAAGAGGTAAATGACCTGGGAAAATAAGCCGTAGCTTATTACTCATCATTATTAATAATTGAAATGCTTCCTTAGTTCCATTCAATGCATATAGTAAGAAAGTAAGAATGTTTGTAACAAGTTTTACTGTAGAATGAAGCAAAAGTATCATATGTAACCAGTCACATAAACTGGTTTCATATGAAAGTGCTAAATTGCCTTTTGTGGGTATGGAATTCCCTAATTGTTTTCAGGAATCACAGATAAGTGACTTGATAATTCTGGTGGTTGCCATTTGTTTTGCAGTTGTTTTCAGAGTGCTTGCTCATGTCAAGTTGCTGTGGTCCTGGGTTATAGTTAATAGAATGTATGATTCTGTTTTGTCCTCTTGCAATAATTTAACTCTTATTTTACCATCTTCAGTGAGCTCCTTAAACAGTTTATCAACAAAAAATTTAAATAATTAATTTTGTTTAGTGATCACTCACATGCCTAAGACTACAGAGGTGACAAGGAGAAAATGAAGCAGATCTTTGGCCACCAGCTTTACCTCTCTGACTTGGGAACACTTCTATGCTTAAAGACATTCAGTTATTGGTCTTGATGCTTATATTTTGCAGCATTTTTTTTCTTTGTGGTTTTATATAGTATAAGAAATAATAAACCTATCTATATCTATCTATCTATCTATCTATCTATCTATCTATCTATCTATCTATCCCATTAGCCTCTCTCCCTTATCACCCATAAACACATCAAAGAGTGGCTAAAAGGAAAGTAAAAACTGCAGTAACTGATAGTAGGTTCTAGCTGAAATGCCTGATGGTAAGGACCTTTGCTAGATGGTGTCAGCCCTGTATATCTTACAAGTGTCTTTAAGTTTCACTGGTAAGTTCAGGCTGTTCTATCTGCAAAACCTCTCCAGACCAGTCTGCCAGGAAGGTCCATGAAATCTCTGTTTTTCTCTAAACATTCAAAGTTCTCTGTCACCTTTATCTTTTTAATCTACCTTTTAATCTTTGTGGAAGGCTCCTGAGCAGTTAGTTTAAGAAAGTGAGAGCCTATGTTTCCATAGGAGACTAGTAATTTAATTTCCATATCTTTTAAACTAAGCACTTAATTTTCAGAATTCATTATATGTTTATACCAATGGGTTTCTTGGGGCAGGGTTTGGTCTTATAATTAAGATATATTAACTTAATAAAGAGAATATACAAGTAGGATTTAATTGTCAGATTCAGGTGAAATAAATTATTTTGCAGTAAAATTTTAGTTTTTTAGTTTGCCAAATGATGCAAATAATTTCTATTTTGTTCCATGTGAATAATTTCATCATCTATTTTTAACCTAACAGAAAATGATATTATTTTCTCATTATTATGTCTGCCTTGCCTGCAGTGTTTAAAAATTTTATAAATATCTGAAGAATAATTCTACTGTAGCAGAAGAAATTCTATCGTAGTGTAAACAAAACCCATCAGTGTGCATTAATAAATGTAAGCAGAAAACAAAGTTGGTGAGTTTCCATTTTTTCAGTGGGGTGAAGTTCTAAAAGAACTGCAAGACAAATAAACCTATTTAAGTTGTGTCTCAGAATTCATCAATGACAACCTGAGGTTCCGTGGGACTCTGGAGAGTCCTTGAAAATATTCATAAATCTAAGATCAGGATTTCTAGATACTTAAAAAATTAAACACAGCCTTTGGAAATTTCATGGTAGTGCTTGGTTTGCTTAAAAAATCTCAGGTACCTTTCAGGATACTGTCAGAGGATACTAAGCCCAGATTCCTGACTGAAGTTTTTCTCTAAATCCTTTTTCTGCTTTTTATCTTGGGGTACAACCGAAGGTAATAATAAAAAAGGATGGACCTGAATTATCTGCTTCATTAAGATGACTGAATGTCACAGACATTTTTTATTCTTTATGTATTTCATACCAAAAAGTAGAACTTCTAAGAGTTATCAAAGGATTTAGTTTGTGTTGTATTATCAAAATGTCTGCTACATTAAATTAGAAGTGAATTTAACTCAAGGTTTATCACATTTTTTGTTTGCTTCAGTTCTGATTACTTTCCTGACTGGCAATAAATTTCTGTTTTTTTTGTTTCTGGTGTGAATACTAGTCTGTAGCATTTTTTTCTCTGATGTTACAGGTTGATAATCTTTGAACAGCTCAGCATGAGATATACTATCATGTCTACTAATGCTTATTTGCCTATACTTATACATTTGAACTTATTATCATAATAATTAGGCATTTCAGATATGCCTTAATGTTTAGATGTGAATTGCTGACTACACAGTTACTTGTAGGTACTGATGTCATGCTCATTATCTTAAAGCTATGATGAACTTTCAGAGCACAGGCACATTTTTTTAGAAAACAAAACTATGTCCTAAGTACTAAAAAGATGCAGCTTATGCAAATATATCCTTAAAGAAATATTTGTCTCTCTCTCCTCCTCACTACGAAAAAGCCTCCAAAATTCAAACAAAATAAATCCTTTTGAATGATAACTGACGTAAATAAATTTTACAAAGTAGTAGGAATCTTGAAGACAACTTCATGCTTCCAAATATTTAACAAAATAGACAGCTGAGAAAAGGAAAGACAGTCTGTAGATTTTTTCCTACAGAGGAAAAGGGTGAGTTCTCCATTTGTTACATATGGCAGAATATGAGGGTGGGAGAGAGACTCAGGTTCTGTCCACACACAGGAGAAATCTCCAATCAGATCCTTGACAAGTGTAAGACACAAATCAGTAGCAAACTAGGCTCTATTTATTTTTGTGTACTCCAGATGATTTATTCCTCTTATAGGTTTAGCTTACAAAGCTGGACAAATCTCATTTCTTTTTCTTTTCTTTTGAAGGGTTTATGGTTGGATGAGGATGTCTAGGCTGAAACAAATTAAAGTCCCTATTATTTAGCTCAGCTGCAGCTTCAAATTTTTAAGTCTCTACTGCTTTTGGACCTAGCCTGTGCCAAAAGCCATGATGGGTCATCTGGAATTGCCTGAAATATCACTGCATGATGTTCCATTGTGTGGCCATTCAGGGGGTGTCTCTTACCTGTATGTTTTACTTAGAATGCTTCACTTACTTCCATTTGGATAGATACATGTTGAGGCAAGGCAAACCCTTAGCACAGGCATTCACAGAGTCAGGATGGAAAGGGTGAACCAAGAGGACAAAACACTCACAGTGTCCACCAATCTTATCCTGAAATGGCTGCACTGGAAACAGAGACAAGCTTTTCTTTTTCTCTCTGGCCTAGTAGTAGGTATTTGAGAATTCACTGCAGAATTTGAAATAAGTTCCTGTCATGCTGCAAGTTTGAATTAGTAAATTAAATTTAGCTCATTAATGGTATTTGAGCCCATGTTGTACTAATTAAAACAAACTTATTTTTCTTTTATTATTTGCATAATGTTGCTCTGCAGCTATGTACTTGGAAGGATAATACTGCCTTGAGAGGCCAGTTTTTTGGCATCACTGTATGCTATGAACAGAGCTGTACTGGAGCTATTCTTAAGCTGTACTGAAGCTTCTTGTTCTTTTTTGAATTTGTCACAACTACATACCTATGAGATAACAACTTCTCTAGTTAGACTGTGTTAAAGAACTGTTTGTTTCTATAATGAGAAACAAAATCTACTTTGTAAACTCATTTTCATATTAAAAAATAAAGTCCCTGTACTCTTTCCAGGTAACAAATTATTTGTGACTGAGAGAAAAAATTCACTTGGATGGGAAAACAAAAAAGCAGTAGAAAGTCTGTGGGCATAGTGGCCAAGGAAGTGCTTTTAAGTGCTTTTAAGATTGCTTTGAGTTTCCACCGTATGCTATGACCAAAATAAAGGAAGTTGGAAATGCCAGAAAAGACTGTACCTATATAAGCACATAGGACTTGGAGTGTCCTTACTGATCTGAGTGCTTCAGGATTTCAGACACTGCCAGATCAAAATATTCAGAGACGAGAAAATTTCAGACAAATTATCAACAGAATGGACTCATGGGTGCAGCTCTGGAGTCTGATCCTTTTGGTTTTTCAAGTCACAACAGCAGTGAAACTCTTATGTCAACCCTAAATATTTAGCCATACTTAAAATCTCTTCATAGTCTCAGATAGACAGAAGAAAGCTGAAGAGTTTCTTGAATAAAGACATGTAAGAGAAAAGCAAAGTTTTTGTAAGAAGCCAATTTACAAGTGTAGTAGCATATTACATAGAGCAATACCTGAATTTGTAAAGTTAATTATATTAAGGATTTCTTAATCCATAAAGAGTTTTCAAGATAGTAGCTTGACATCCTCTGCTTCATGCATTTGCTCAATTGCTGTGATCAGGGTTTTGAGACACCATCTTCTGCGGCTCCTAGTTACCTGGGAAATTTATTCAGTCCTCTGTCATTACCCTGTGGCTTTAGGACTGATTTATTCCATTTCCCCTACTTACATAAGTAAGTTATTATTAAGAGAACTTAGCTGATATTAAATGCTTTTATCAAAGTCTTTTCACCACAAATTTTTTGTGCAGGACAGAGTGGAAAGGGTGGTCAAGCTGAAAGAGGAAAAATAGGCAAACATAAAGCATTCTTTAACTGGGCAAGTCATTGACATCCCTAATAGCTCATTGGACCTATTGGCATCCATAGTTAATTAAAGCTGCCAGAAGCCTGGTCAAAATTGCTAATTAATATAATTATAGACTATTTTTAATTTAAATTGACCATTAAGGAACTTTTGTGTTTTTTCTGTTCATGGGAATTGATACATTGGGAAGTTTCAATGGTTTTCAAAGGTGTTAGACTGGGTCTAGCATAGGATCAGTATCAGTGAAGGTCAGTAGCATAGGATCATGTATGGCACCTTTCCCCTATGCATGATTCCTCTAGGCTGGCAAAATTGTTCTGTGGCCTGCCACTGTGAGTGACACTTGCCAACTGAGACAAATTCTGGTACACCACAGATTCCAGGGTTTAATAAAGAAAGGTGAAGCTGTGAATAAATATCTCATATTTTTCAAGTGTCTTCTGCCAGTTATTCCGAATTGCTAAACTATGAGCAGCAGGTGGGAAAGCATAACAAAATCCTTTGAAATAATAAATATGGTTTATGAAATAGCCATTAAAACAAATCACAATGTAGATTTTTCAAAATGGAGAGAAGAAATTAAAATCACTACAGTTAATTAGATGAGACTATAAACCTCGGGGAAACAAACCAGTCACTTCCTGAGAGGAGGAACACACTATTTGTTTGCATTAATCTTGACAATAATGTCAAGAGTTTCTGATCTTCTGAAACTCCATCATATTCCCTTAGGGTAGTTTGCACAATCATCCCTTGCATCAGTACTGGGTTTGTGAGGCTTCTCAGTGAGTCAAAGTGGCAGAGAGCTGACTGCAGATAAATTAATCCCTTGTTTTTCACCTGAGTCAGAGAGCTGATCTAACAAGTGCAGGATCTCAGGAAGGGAGGAGGAACATTATTTGTAGCAGCAGCCCAGTTTTATAGCTCCTTAATCCAGTGATGAAACCACACCCTTGGAGTACATTTTCTTTCCTCTCTTCCATCTTCTTCAATGTCTGTGGCCACCCATAGGTCCTTGCCAGTTTTAACTTTTAACCCTCTTATAAGATTCTCTTATATCCTTATTTCTCATCATCTGTAAACATAGACTCAATATTGGAGGTCTATAAAGTCTGTCTCTTCTAAAAGCAATTGGATGTGTCAGCATTAAGACAAAATCTAGAATCAATTTCCATCACCAATTAAAGTTAATCATGGTTTTGCATGAGAGTCAGATTAAGTTCTAGGTGGTTCTATCAGCCTACAGGGAAAAAAAAAGCAAAACTGTTTTGCACAAATTAATTTCAAAGTGATATTTACTGTAATTGCAAAGAAAATGTGTGGAAAAGTTTTGAAAATATATGCCAGAATTCTTCACCCTGCTCCACCTTACCATTTTCTCCACTGGGGACTGCACTTTTCTGACTTATTAGTACCTGCCATGTTGCCATCTCTCTCCATTCCCTAGTATGGGTAATTGTTTAAGTGGTGCATCCTTAAGGAGGGGTTGGAAAGATGCCTGTGACTAACAGGATGAGATCACATAATGAAGGACATATTTTCATCATTTTCATCAAAGTACATGGTAGAAATAGGGGATCAGACCTTTTTTCTCACTAAAAGGGAGAATAAAGAAGGATGGCTTTGCTGATATTCAGATGTTCTAGAGGACATGTGATGTGGTGGACACTAGAGATGCTTATAATTGATTTTTCAGTGAAGTGGGTTCCAAGGTTTGTTACATACAAGGTGTCAGGTCCACATAGCACTGCCAGTAGACATTCGTGATACCCACAGACACAATTAGGGTGCAGCTATAGGAAATGTAGAGCAGCTATCTTCACTTCTCCTTCCAGCAGTCCACTATTCTTTGCTTATATGGTCTCTGGAGCTTAATGATGAGGGGATTTGTCATGAAAACAGTAAAAAAAAAAAAAAATCCCTCTTCTTACTCCCTGGAATTAAAGTGTGTAGTGCTGTGTTGAGTCAAATTGTTAAGCAAAAAAAGAAAAAAAAACCCCAACCAGGAAATGAAGTGAAAAGAGAAGAGGAGCAGGACCTTTTCATAATGATTGGCTTAGCTGTCTTGTGTAACTTCTCTCTTAAGAATTATTTATAGAAAGTGTTTCCTTCCTTGGAAAGGTTATTTTAAGAAATCATTCCACATTACCAGGAAAACTCTGCACAGCTCTATACTGACCTGGATGAGATGGGTTGATTTTAACTAGATTTTGGCACTTTTTTTGACAGGTGTTTTAAAGTCAAGAGCAATTTAATGATTTTGACCCATAAACACCCATACCAATACAAGTTTTACTATGTCAAACTGTGTCAAAAAGTTGTCATGGTTTGACCATAGTCAGCAACTAAACACCATGCAGCCACTCACTCTCTCCTTACTGTCCTCGTCAGTCAAAAAGAGAAAAAAAGGGGGGGGAAAAAAAAAGTAAATTTTCAACTTGAGATTATAAAAGTTTTAAAATTAAATTAAAAAATATGCTAATAATGATAATAATACTGACAATAATAGTAATAGTAATAATTACAATGAAAAAGAGAGAGATGGGAATAAAACCTGAGAGAAAGGAGTGATGTACAATATGATTGCTCCTGCAGTTTATATACTGAGCATGGTGTTCTGTGGTGAGGAACATCCCCCTGGCCAGGTCAGGTCACCTGTCCCAGCCATGCTCCCTCCCATCTTCCAGTGAAACTCCTCACTAGCAGGGCAGTCAGGCACACTGAATCTCCTTGACTCATTGTCAGCACTACTCAGCAACTGCCAAAACATCAATGTGTTATCAACATTATCCTCATACTGCATCCAAAACACAGATCTGTACTGTTACTAAGAAGAAAACGAGCTCTATCCCAGCTGAACCCAGGACAGTTATTCTATGCAAGACTGTCCTGGTGTGAGAGAGAGCAGGGAAGGGCTTTACCAGTGAAGGAACTGATTGCATAAGTATGCCACTAAGTACATCTAAGGAACTCAATTGTCCTGAATGAACCTCTCTCCCTCAAGAAATATTACAATGTCCATTGGTGTGCTAAAATTATGCAAAAAGACTCCTTTACTTTAGTCGTGTTCCTTTGCTTATTCCTTCTCTTTGCAACATTCCTTTGCTGTACCAATATTCCACTTTGTCAGCAGGGAATATTTGAAAAGGTCTTTGCAAATGTCACTTCTTTATGCACTCACTTAAGCTCACTGTACAGACCAACCACCTCTGTAAAACCCAAATCACAGAGAACAATTCAGGAAAGCTTCCTGATGTTACTTGGCCTTCATAAAGAAAAACTGGTTTTTTCTTGTTTTGCCTTTTAGATTTGTCTTTCCTCTAAAAAAATGTATCTTTTCTTACACATACAAACACACAAAACTCCCACCATCCTATGATGTGCTTGAAATTATTTTTCCTAAATAATCTTCTGTTTTTAAGGACTCTTCCTACTGATCCTTTCTGCCATGAGGACAACTACCATCCTTAATCTGTCCTGTGCATATTCTGCTCCTTATTAGCCATTTGGGAAAAAACCAAACCTGTTGGACTTGTTTGTAGTGCTCATGAGAGGAGTTTGTTCTCTTAACTAAGCATCTCTGATCTAAAATAATCCTTCCTTTTAATGTTTGATAACCTGGAAATGCAGAGTTCAGAAAAGTGATGGATGTAACTATTTTATTGACTCTAGTCTAAGTAGTTAGCTCTTAATTCAGATTGAAAGATGTACAAGTCCTGTGAAAAGCAATGGTTTACATTTACATTGTCTACTGGTAAAAACCAAACATGCAAACTTCAGAAGATCAACCTTCTACTGTCACATGGGAAACTGTGGGTTATTGTAAAACTGTGAACTAAGTGTAAGACTTGAAAATATTTTAGTACAAATTTAAACAATAATTGCTCATCTTTAGTGCTGTTTCCAATTATATCTACTTAATAAATTACTAAGTGTTGCTTAAGCTCTTAGTCCTTAGTCATAACAATAGTGCCAACCTATTAAAAGATCAGTTTTCCAGAAACAAAGACTCCAACCTACAGATGTAGCTCCAGCAATTAAATCTGTTAATGCTTTAATTCCTAATATAAAAAATTGCCTTGCAAATATTCCTGTACAAACATTAAAACTAGAATGGTAGAAATCAGTGTCTGCGGTAAGAAATGCATTAGGAATTCCAAACTCATACATAAATTGTCAGGAAGGAAATGGAAACACAGATGGTATATATGTTGCAACAGCAAATAACAGGTCAGTTCCACATCAGAGGAAGACCTGGAAAGAAGGCAATTCTAATACTAATTCTTTGGTTTTTAAAGAAAGGAAAGGCAGGCCAGACCACACATTCTAACAGGCAACTTTTGTGTCAGTCAGACTCAGAATAAGGTACACAGGAGTAGCACAATCTGGAACCCTGTCACATTCTTCTCTATAGCTACAGATAAAGGTATGGAAGTGCTTGATGGCAACTTGACTTTTTGAACTTTCTCCTCTGGCAGAATCTGGAACATTAATACCTGAGTAAGCATAAGATACTTTTTTTTTTTTTTTAAATCAGGATGTTTGATTTAGCGGAGAACTGCTTATGTTGTATGTTTAAATGAATTGTAAAATTAATGACTTTACATTCATCTCCTATTTACAGGAGAAGTTATGGGGTCCAAACACTTTCATGTCCCCAAAATACTTAATAACTTGAAATAAAGTACTACATATATTAACACAAGTAAAGTCTCTAAACTGTCATTGATTTGATTTTGCTATTTTGAAATATCTTGATGCTTCTTTTTGTTACAGATTTTGTTAATGACGACTAAATCTAAAAGAAGAGTACTTATATCATTATAAACTAGATCACATTGCATAAACTTACAGACAGCACTTAGCATAATTAAAAGATAACTCACATAACTTGTTAAGATGTTCAGTAATAGATGCAGATTTTTTTTAATTTCTTCTCCGGTACAAGACCATGAAATCAAACAGACTGAAACCAAAATGTGACATATCATGGCTTAAAGAGACCTTCCGTTTTATTCAATGCATTGCATGTACATGTCTGCTGAGACATGGCAGTGGTTAAGGAAAAAGAGAATTTTGGAAATCTGTAAACAGAACCTAAACCCCAAGGGAATGAATAATGTGGGAGTGCTTCATTTACTGAAAAAAGAGAACTCCATTTGATGTTGCCTTGCTGGGTATGAGGAGTCTGAACGAGGCAGCTTCTAAACCCATGTCCTGAATCACTTCCACAGTTTGCACTGGTGGCTGAGCAAAGATGGTGAGATGTTAGCATGCTTAAGAGCTGTGCTTTATAGGTATGTGATAGTCGTGTGAACACACATATTTCAGTCAAAACAAACCATTTTAAAAATACATATGGAGTCTATATATGCCACATGAGGAATGCCACAACTAAAATGTACTGCATTTCTTTAATAATATTTAGGTTGGAATTAAAAGTGATAAAACACTAGTAGACTTCTCTGGTGTGGCAGAAGAGCTGGCACTATAATCAGATTTTAGAGGAATTAGAAACAAAAGGTAACAAGCCTGTGATTGAGGAAATTGCACTGAAGTTAGTGTAAGGAAAAAGTCAATCAAAATGCACATCTGCATGGGACATTGCAGGCAGACAGATTTCATGCAACCTCTGAGCCAGCAGGACCTGAGCAGTGTGACATCAATCCAGAAATCACGTGGCTCTTTTACTGCAGCAACACAAGCAGGTATTTCTGGTTCTTCTCAGGGTATGTTATTTCAGGACGAGCAGTACGTTGATGCTGTGATGGCCTTCATCACATTGACTGTTTTTCAACTACCTGCAATTTTCCATGCAGACACAGATAAAGGCTAGTCAGACTTTTTTTTTTTCCTACGGGAAAAATTATACCAGACAGAGCAAAACCACAGGAGAACCTTTATCTGGGACTCAGTTTTGGTACATCAGAGTAGTAGTCTCACATCAAAAAGCATGCAAGACTGCAAGGTGAAGAAGTGCTTGTAGTCTAACTGGTGTGAGCAGGTATTTGAAATGCAATTATTTCTTCTGTAGACAAAACACCTGATTCTAAATAGCAAGAACCTCAACTATGAATAGCAATTAAGCACATGACTCTTTTCACTAAACATAAATAAAAAAACCCCAAAACAACAACAAACCCCCCCCAAAAAACCAACCAACCAAACAAACAAAAAAACCCCTCCAAAACCAACCAAACAAACAAACAAAAAAAACCCAAACCAAATCACCCTGCTTTTACCAGTGCTCAAAATAATAGGATTATCTTCAGTATTGAGTCCAGAGCAGAAAGCTCTCTGGCTAAAGGCAGAGTAGGACAAGGATTTTTATTCTGGTGTTTCTTTAAAAGTGTCTTTGTGGGTTTTTGTTAGTTTGAGTGTTCTTCTCTGTTTTTGTGTTTGTTTGTTTGTATGTTTTGACTGAGTTATAGGGTCTTTTCAAATGTTTATATACATTTCACTTTTTGTAGCTGTCCTTCCACGTTTTAATATGTCACGCATGGTTCTAGGAGTTTGCAGCAAAATGAAAGAAATGCAAATATTTTATTCAAACAAATTCACTGGATTAATTACTGAAAATTAAAAATTTACCTTATTCCTTATCTGCCTTTCTCTTTCCCTTGATCTATGTCACATTAGCTATCGAAGTGAATGGTTACTAGAAATGCAGCAGATGCTAGAGCTTCTGGGATCTTATTTTGGAAGTGAATATTTTCTAAGCATTTATACTAGCTTAGAAAGAGAGGAAATTGGACTGAAAAATACAGTATGTGTGTGGAAAGCTGGATGGAATATGATGGGCAGAGGTAAAGAATGGAGAGAATACACACCTACACTTCCTGCAATCCTCCCTTAAAGTAAATACTTAATATACCTATATCAAATCATTACGTAAATCTAGACTGTATGCAAATCTGCTTCAGTGCAATTAATATGAATCATCTATCTGAGTAATAAAAGAAGGTTATTAATCATTTAATCCCAGCTTTCAGCCTCTAGTGTCTGCAAATGTTGCTGTCTTCAGCTGGAATCCTCAACTAAACACAGCTGTTGAGAAGCCAAACATTGCTCAGGAGGTTACTTTCAGCAAGTGATCTGTCATTGCCTGATATATATTCCTTTATAAGAAAGTCTGCTACCAGATGTGTCTATAAGTATGGCAAGCTCTCCCTCCTGATGACTGTACAGATGTTTGCTGTAAGGTAGGCAGCTCCTGGGCTTCTTCCTCTCTTTCACACACTGCTTGTAGTAAAAGAGCCCTGACATAATGTAACTCACTATGTCACTCATTCCTTTAAATATTCTGAGATATTAACCTGAATTCTTTTTACATGCAACAATTTACACTACATAGGTCTTGAAAAAGCCCTGTGAAGTTGTTGTACCTGTATCTCAACCCATGGAAAAAGAGAAGAAATTTAACTGGTGGCATACTGTTTGAAACAAAAGAAAATCACTCTTTCAAAATAAGATTGATGTAGAAGATAGACAGTTTATGAATTCATCTTGTTTTCCTGGTCTTAACTACATAGTTTTGTACCCCAACTACAGAAAAACTTTTTACTTACCAAAGATCAAGGAATCAGAGAACACAAAAAGGTGCAGTGTTGCCAGAAACTTCCATATGTATCGCCTAAAGTAATCCAAGGCAAGATTATGTTCTACAAAGTGCTCCCCAGAAAAAGCCACATGAACCACAGACGGAAACTTAAGTTTGTCTTTCCTTGTGATTTTCAAAATGTCCCTCATGTCCCAGGCAGGAGAGAATAGCTATCCCTACCTGAAGCAATGAACTGTAAAAACAAGATTAACATTTTATTAATGGATGACAAAAACTCATGGCTTTTAATGTTCCCTCTATGAGATACCTGAGACATCTAGCACACTGTTAACAAACATTGTGCATACAGGTTTTTCAGCTGCAACTTTAAGCTTTCCAGATGAATTGTCCACTGAAACTATGTAGTTTCACCACAGTGAAAAACTAGGCTGGTTTTACGTGTTTTGGCAAAGAAGTAACCTTAACCAGTCACAGATTTACTTCTGAGGGAGGATAACAGTGGTGAAGGGAAGAAGAATAGAGAGATGTAAGCATAAGTGGCTGCTGCTTGCATTTCTACATCATGTCACACTGCTTTTTGCTTCTTCCTCAGATCACATCACCTGGCCTTGTCTGAACTTTCATAGCATAGTTTTTCAGGCTATGCATAATGACAAAAACTAAGACTAAGGAGGGATTCTAATGATTGTGTTGTTTTGCTGTCATTTGTTTCATTCTCAATCTGGCAAAGTCAAGAGGAGTTAAAGACCCTCTCCTGGGAACTAGGATACAAGTGCTTTAATTCTCTAGAAAGAAAAAAAAATCTCTTTCCTGTACCCTTAAACCATGAGTTCTTGTGTAAGTGAGGTCACATTTCTTTCCCTTGAGCTTTGAATAAAAGCAAAGGGCCTCAAGATATTTGGACTCTGTCCCTAGAGGAATTCATAATTATGTCCTAAGAACAGGGTCCTCAACATGAACAAGCATGGGAAACCTTGTCTGTGGATCCTAAATGTGAAATGTATACAAAACTGGTTAGATCAGATAAAAATAAATTAATTCTGGAAAAATGTGGAGGGCTGCTAGTGATTTAGGGGGTATAGTGGTGACAGATAGGATATTTATGGACTCTCCCTACCTAAAGGTTTTGAGAGAGAATTTTATTACAGAACTGATAAACTGAAATGCCTAAATTATATGAACCTGTCCCTTGGTCCCGTCACAGAAATTCTTTTAAATTCTTTTCAGTATAACCCAGAAAGAGATTTTTATGTATGTTGGCATATGGCTGTTAAGGGTTGTTTTTTTCAATTTAGTTGTGCAAGCACTATTTGATGAACAATGTATTGGCCAGATTTTGTCCATATTTGCCAAATAAATTATTCAACAAATCATTTTTGCTTTGTTTGATCAGCTATAACAGCCTTTCTGACTCTTCTGCAATCTAGATACCTTTTAAATAAATAAGTATGCTTGCCTCCAGAGACTTTAGGAGTCGAACAACTGGTTTCCATCACCATGGTAAAAGCCTTGAGGGTGATTCTGGATGAATACCATTATTCTTTCCTGATATAGGATGGTGTGTAAAAAGAACCAGAGAAAGATTTTGTAATTTAAGTACACAAGAATGTTGGGAAAAATGAGTTCTAAGTTGGCATTTGTTGGAAAAGAGACAAGATTCTGAATCCTAGTTTAATATGAAGCAGGTGACACCAAGGTGCCTCATTTCTTAAAATGGATCAGTTGTGTGGGGTGGCAGGTGAACCTGAAAAATCAGGCATCAGAAACTGAGTCTGCAGGACAGTCAGTTCAGCAAGGCAGGTGATACCACTCACAGAAGGAAGGAAATAAACTCTTAAAGGTACACATAATTTATTTTTTTAATAAGAAACATAGAATTTTGTTAAAGAACCTTAAAGCCTTTTTTAATGAAGTGTCTTCAATCATAACAATCTGATTCACTATGCTTTTACTGGATAAATGAGAAAAATATGCAACTGTGATTCCTAAACTTTGATATTCAGAGTTATTTAAGCTCAATATAGCAATTCCAGACTGCTATTGTTGCACATACATGTTCACTTGCATAAAGAAGCACATTTTCTACCACAGCAACCTCAGGGAAGCAGCTGGCTGCAAATGGGACTATCATCATTATCTTTAAGTCCTGAAGGAGACATTGTTGTAATAATAAAGGCTTACAATTGTTTTACCTAACTTGCAATTAAATAACCTTTTCTTAATAGAAAATTTGGATTAATAGAGGAGAATTTGTTGAAGAATTCACACTCGATTCTTCATGGTTATCATCAGCCTCAGGGTTGTACCTTACACTGAAGGTAAATGTATACATAATTTATTTAGGATTCATTAATTATTAACAAAAGATTCAAGTGTGTTACAGGTGTATATGGTATGTGCCATGGATGATTATGAACACCACAGTAAAATGTATTATATTCACTTGCTGTCTGTGACTACAAATGATAAAGTTATTTGTCAAATTCTGTCATCATATCTTTAAAATAATAATTTATTAACCACATGCTAAGCTCATGTTAGATGTTTATCAGGTATTTAGAAATTTTTCTTAAAAAAGAAATTATGCCCAGTCAGTGGCTGGGCAAATGTCACATGAAAATACAGAGCCTCGCTGTATTTTACTGATTAATTCTTAGAAAAATGGATTTATTTGGGATTAACAAATTATAACTATCATTTAAATTATATGTGTTTCATTTTGCTGCAAAATTTGTACTGATAAGTAGAACATTGCTAGATAGAAGATCTGGCTGTGATTATTCTCTACTTAAGTGCTTCTTTAGGCACTGCTAGACTAATTGCAAAAGCTACCACTGTGAAGGGAAGGACCAAACAGTGACATGTTAACTGAAACAGTGTGAGTTGCAATCTCACTGAAACCTTTTGGATAAAGCAAAGACAGTTAGATTGATGAGAAAATTCCTGAAGTGAATAATGAAAAGGAGACAGTTTCCTGAAGGAATCAGTTTCTAGATAGGTCTTTTTCCAAAACAATGTGGTGTGATAATAGGTTTGGGGCATATGTACCTGCATGTATTTATAGATGTGTAGTGCCATGTGATTGTAGATGTCAATTCTTCAATTCAAGAGTAAGAGTATGCTACTCATGACAAAAAGCTGGGAGATACTTAAAAACAAGTAAATTTTAGAAAAACAGATGAACTTTAGAACAAAGAAAAGCAGAAGTCCATCTCTCCAACCTGTTGAGGTCATTCTGAATGGCTGCACAGTAACAAAACCAGCTCTCAGAAATCTCTGACTCAGGAGGCCAGGGCAAAAGGAATGTTGAAATGAAGATTTTCCCTTGTTCATGGAGGTTTGGATTAGGGAATACCTGAGCAAACTTGGCATCCACAAGTCCATGGGCCCTGATGCATCCGTGAATGCTAGGAGAGCTGGTGGACAGCATAGCAGGGTCACTCCCAGGGGTCTTTGAGTGGTTGTGGCAATTAGGAGAGGTGACTGGAAGAAAGCAAATCCCACATCCCCACACACAGAGTCAGGATGGGTGAGTGGACAGTGAGATGGATTGAGAACTTGTTGCAGTGTGTCACCATTTCCGGTCTCACCTATCCCATGCCCCTCAAGTACATCAACCTTTCCCCCTCCCCCTTTGCCCTCCTGCCTGGCACCTTCCAGCAAGGCCTCGTGTGATTGGCAGATGCCCCCCAGGCCTGGGCTCATTGGTTTGTCCCAGCGTCCACATCCCCTGACCCTTCCCCTGCTCACACCTGGTTGGCCCTCACCTGTCCCTCCCCTCCCCCTGTCCCCGGGGCTTAAAAAGGACACGAGACCATGCGGTCAGGGTCTCTGCCATGTCTCTGCCGTGGGTCTGGTTCTGCCTGTCTGGCTGGAGCTGATACCACATTCAGAGGTCTACCATGCTACAATAAACTCTGGATCTAAGCTCCATGGCAGAACCCGCTCCTTTTCTCTTCACCGTTGCCTGAACCTTTTCCACCAAAGGTAAACTGAGTTCCTATTTTGCCTGGACTTGTTCTGAGTGCCCAGCTGCAGCACCCAGCCAGCCAAAGGCATCTCTGGGGTGAAAAACGCCACAGCTGCCGCCTTTGGTCCTGCAGCGAGGCCAGATGAAGCCAGGCAGGACACACCCCGAAGTATTCGGGGCTTAAAGAACTGGCTGAGCAGCAGCTCCCAGAGGGCTGTAGTCAGTGGCACAGGGTCTGCCAGGGCTGTCACTGCTGGTGTCCCCCAGAGTTCAACACTGGGCGGAATATGAAATTATTCATCAATAGCTTGGATGAAAGGTTGGAGTGCCTCCTCAGCAAGTTTGGTGGCAACACTAACCTGGGAGGTTTTCCTGGCTTCTGACAGACCCATGGACTGGTCTGCACATAGGACTTAGAGAAGTATACAGTAAATTCCTGGCTACATTTGAAATACATGGTAATACTGTCTGTTTTGTAATCTTCTTCCTGCCACTCTGCAGTGAATATTAGCTTCAAATGGACTGGGAATTCTTTAAACAATTAAAGATCTAAGACCCTTTGTCATATTGTTCATTCATGAACTATTAATCTGATTATACCTGCCACTGAAGTTGGTATTAATTTGAATTGTAACAGGAATATTAGTTTTGGCTGTCAGAAGAACTGTCCTAGTGGGTCCAACTTGATTATTGTGTGGTAGATTCTTTTAATAATTTTTTTTTACTTGTTATGGGACATCAAAATTGTATACAAGTACAAAAATTAATACTAAACAGAGTAGAAATACCTAAAAATTGTATTGATTCTAAAAATAACTGAAAAGGCACTTCAGCAAAACATGACCTCTCTTAATATAAAGCAATTGTCCCCTAGAGGATTTTGTGAGTACTGAATTCAGTACTTTATCCTGTAGTGGAATTCAGTGCTACCCATGGTACATAAAGCTTCAAATCAAATAGGTGTCTACATTCTGTGTTATGAAGAGGAAGGAGAGAAAGCACCTTGAGGATATTCTAGAGAGAGAGAAAGTCAGTGTTTTTTTCAGTATAATCTGCAAGTGACACATAATTTAACCCACATCTTAAAGAAAAAAAAAAATAAATTGTGTCATGCCAGGTGTGATTTTTAGATAAAATAATCCTGAAGTATTTCACAAAGATATAGATTAGATGTTCATTACATAAATGTACTTCCTCATCAATCTGTTTTTTGTTCACTTAGATAAAGTGGTGCACTGTTTCGATGTCAAACAACTCCTGATTTTGAATAAATAATTCAGCAATGAGGTACACTTGTCCACAGTGCATGAAAAAGGGAAATAAATTAGAAAGAAATGTCAGTAAATTGACAATATTAAATGTCAATCCAAGTTACTCTGATTGCATAAATAAGGGGAACACCAACACTGCCAAAGGGTGCTAATATTTAACTTGTTACAATTGCACATAAAGCCTTATAATGTAGCAAAATATGGTCCCCATATTGACAGAAAATAAAACACTACCTTTATCACATCATAATATCAACATTATTGTTGGTTTTAATAACAAGAAAAGGAGGCAATTAGCTTATATATACATGAAGCACTTACACTGAAGCATTGCAATGAGAAAAAATAATATTATTCTCTGTTACATCAGATTAATTTTGTTTGAAATTGTGTCTCAGGGGTTGATATCAGGAAATTCTGAGAAAGAGAAAATATCAATGTAATAGACACTTGTAGAAAACCCTGGCCAAGGGGAACATTTTTATCCAATTGTTGCTCCAGTAGTGGTTACGTTAGTCAATGGGGGAATAAATGTATTCTATTTATTTTGTTTGAAGGTATTTTGGATAGTCAAACAAACTTTCTATTTATGATATTTAAAATGTAGAAGCATCTTTGCATAGTGCAAAATGTTTTTCTTCATCTGAAACTATGTGTAACCTTTGAGAAAACGAATAAGCATTTTTTTAGTTTTGGACTGCTGGCTTTTCCACAGAAACTGTCACTTTGCTCCTTGTCTTCCTACCTATTACAGAGGAAATATTTCCTGGAAACCAGCTAATGATTTTTTTAGCAGAGATTTTTGAAAAAGAAAAGGAGAAGACCATATTG
Source organism: Agelaius phoeniceus (assembly GCF_051311805.1). Lineage (NCBI taxonomy): Eukaryota > Metazoa > Chordata > Aves > Passeriformes > Icteridae > Agelaius > Agelaius phoeniceus. The sequence continues at coordinate 54,681,749 of NC_135269.1, read as the reverse complement.
TTTCAGATTTCTTTATTCAAAAATTTTTTGTTTCATTAGATTTAAAGGATAAATTTGAGATTATTTTTCCAGGGCTCCAGAGTAAATAAAAAGTTGAAATAGACTTTTCCAACTGTATATTATGTTTCCCCAATACATAAAATTATACTAGCTGATGATAAATTAAACAGGAAGACTTAAAAAAAAGTAAAGAAAAATAAAAAGCCACAAATTTATAGTAGAAGTAATAATGGGACAAGCCAATTTTTGATTATGAAGCCCTGAAGGAACTTCTTAGTTAATATTTAGATATTTACAATAAGAATATATATTTGCACATATGTTCTGTATTATTTTAAATTATCTTATTACTGTCATTTTAAATACAACTGAATGAGGAAAGAGATTTAGTTGAGTAGCACTAAACATTTTATGTTTCACTTAAGCATTTATTAGGCTACTGCTAATTAGACTGGAGGTTTTCAACTATAACAGCACATGTTCCACTTTATTATACAATTAGGGATGCAGTATGAATATTTCATGCTTTCATTAGCTTTCCTGTACACAGAAATGGTTGCTTCTCCTACAAACAACAAAATCAAAAGATTACAAAGGCCCAACAGGGAAAAATCAAGTTTATATTTGTATTAATGTAGGTTGAAGATAGGTTGAAAAAAAAGCTGGGAACTAAGCAAATTTTATTTTATGCCAATGTTTCAGTATGTTGAATGCATGTAAATGTAAAGAAGGGGAGATATTAGAAGAAAGATGAAGAGAAACAAGCAATGCAGATATGAGCTAGGGAGAAGGAAAACAGGGAATGTTCAATACGCAGGTTTTTTTTGCCAGCCCCAAAAATTAATTTATCTGGTTTCTTTGCAGATATCAAGTCATAGGTAAGGCAGAATTGAACTCTAGTTCAAGAGGGTAGATCTTTAGCCTCTGATGGTGTCCCAAGTCAAACTGTCTGATAGCTCAGGGAGGAGGTAGCTATCAAGAAAACAAGCACCAGATGAAATTTACATTTACCACTGTATACTGAAAAAAAATCCCAAATTTAGCAGGCACGGACAGAAAAATGTTTGTAGAAAGATGTGAAAAAATGTAAAAGCGATTCTGTTCACTTTTAGATTTTATGTGCAAAATAAATTAATAAAGGAAATATTTTTGAATATTGATAAATGTCTGGGCTTCAGATCATACCTGTGGTCTAAAACTGCCACAGGTTCTGGAATTAATGTACCTAAGATGCAGTGCAACATACTGTATATAATATAATCATATTATACCTGTGCTGAACTATTAAAAGTCAGCAGACATTCACTTCCCATATTCTCCATCCTTTCACTCCATCCTCATCCTCCACTGCACTTCCATTTCACTGCCTCTCTTTCAGCCACATGTTCTTTCCCTTCAGCCAGCTTGTGCTTTTACATGGTGCCAGTTCCTGTCTCCCTGCCTGTTACTCAGTCACAGCTTGGATCAGGTGAGTTCATGTTAGCAGCAGAAGCTTGCAGAGGGGTACAAGGCTAGAAAAGCCTCCTTTTTCTCCTAGTTATGTATGAACTGTGCTTTTGGGTACAGCTGCTTTCTGAACCCTTAGCCTTGCAGACACAACTGTTTTGCCATTGTCTGAACTGAAGCTTTGCTGAGGTCCCTGTGCTGTTACTGATTGCCAGTTGTGGTAATCAATTGTATTTCAAGGCTCTTTTGACTGGTTCTTCAAAACAGGTTTCACAGCTTGCCTAGAGAATGCACAAAATGCTTGCTGACACCCTAAAGCCAGACTGGAAGGATGTGGAGAGCTGTTAGCATGCCATGAGTCACTCAAAGAGATGGCCAGCAGGGAGTCTGCAGGATTACTGACAGGAAGGCTGGGGGTGTAAGGAACAACACCACCCTGTGTGCTTGGTTTGGAGACTGAGCTTTCCAATCAATACATCCAAACAGTCTGAGTTTGAGAGAAATCTGCATTTCGTTTCACACCCATGTGTGAACAGGACAGAAATCCAGAATCTCTCATTGTCTAGAATAAGTAGAAAGAAATCCCATCCCTCAAAGTTTTCTATTCTTTCTTTAGGGTACATATTTCCATAAGTGTTGTGATACATATTTCCCCACTCATTTTGGACTCTGTAATTGTGCTTTTTCCAGAGGTTGCTCTCCCCAACACACTCGCCACTTTTCCCTAGTGATGTTTTTGTAACTTTACTAAATACCCAGTCATGAACTCTGTGAAAAAAAATATCCAATATTTTTATCCTTCCCTCCTAATAGACAAGCTGGTCTCACCTTCAGCTGAGTTCAAATGACAGATGTCTTCCAGGGGAATGGGGAGGGGTGGTATGACACAGGAAGAAACAGGAAGGATACTCTTTCTTCTGGGGACAAGTGAAAAAATTCCTGTCTCTGAGCATTTCTCAAGATTTCTCAAGACTGCTGTTTATAGAAGAATTGGAATAAATGAGACAGAAAATGATAGAAGAGAAAGAGGCTGGCAACGAAATTATCTTTCTAATTTGTGACTATAATGGGCTTGTTTCTGTAATTTAGCTCTCCTTTAGAAAGTAGTTAAAATATCCTCTTTGTGTCTTTGCTATAAACATAAAATAATTCCTGAAACCTTTATTCCCTTTCATTGCTTAAGGAAACCTTCTTGGGTGTTGGTGAAAGGAGAATTTCCAAAGCAGTCTTCAGCTACAATCATTGAGTTCTGTAGCCATGCTGCTTGCAAGGTGGAGGCTGACATACGTGTGGCAGAGATTGTCATCCAGTGATTTCCAACACTGATGGTGTCAAGATTTAAAGAGGGGAAAGTCCAGGTTCTCTGTACTTTCCCCCTTTTTGTGTAAGAATTATGCTGATCAGGTTTCCATAGAATACTTCACTACTCTCTTATCTTGTATTTGTTTTAGATCTGGTGACTTTTACAGTTTAAAAATTATCCGAAATGAAACACAAATGAAGTGCTTAAATGCTTTCCCAAATGGAGGAGGAAGACAAAGTTTGAAAAGGTCAGGGAAGCCAGAAAACTGAGGACCCAGCAGCTCCAAGAGAAGTTTCTTCCTGATTTTAAAGAACAAAGTCCTGGAATTTCAACTCAAATACCAACCCATATTTTGAATGCTGTATTATTTTATCTAGGTTATTTATTGAAGGTTATTATGCTTTGTGTTAAACAAGAAGAATTATTTTGATTGTTTTCTGCAATAAACATTATTGAATATTCTGTGAGCATTTAGAAGGAAAGAAAATATTAATCTCTCAAAAATTCTTCAAGTCTTTATTTTTTTTATACATCTCTAAATATTGAGATGCTACTGTAATACACTGTGACTTGATAGTTATGTATATAACTTCTAAGAAAATACACAATTATTTAGAACAATGGAAAGAAGGGGTTGATGCAGATTCTTCAAAGACTGTTACCAGGGGTAATTGATCTCTCATGCTCACTTTCCATTAGAACATTCAAGTAAATGATTTTTCATATATGGGCTTGTATAAAATCTCATCTTAACATTCTCAGTAGAAATAGTCTGAAGCAGATGTAATCTGTCTTTTATCAGTCAGATAAGATGTTCCCAATCTGTCATATTAAATCATCTCATTAATATATTGTCATCAGAGAAGGTGCTTTCACATGTTTGGAGCTGTTGTGAGATGCTCATCAATACTACCACCTTTTGACAGAAGGGTGTCATAAAATGCAGCCATATATGTTTGAAATCTTACCCAAAGTGTAAAATAAGAGATAGTGCTTTCATGGAGAGACTGTAATAGCCATGAGATTGTATTATGGGAGTATCTGTATTTCAGAAATTCATCCTTGTTTATGTGGCAATGCCCACTCTTCTCAAGTGAGCTGTTCTCATGATTGCAGAAAACAGTGGGGAGCACGAGCCAGGCAGGAGCTGCCTTCTGTCCCTTTGGTGTCCCCTCATCATGCTGGGTGTCAGTGCCAGGCAGAGGCTGTGGGCCCTGGGAGGGGAGGCCAGAGATTCCAGCCAGATCCAACCACCTCACCACAGGGCACAGCAGAGCCCCTCAACCCAAGGTGACAGTGCCTCTGTAAAAGAACAAAGTGCAGATGGCTGTGAGCAGTTTAAAGCAAAATAATTTTGAGCCAGTGTGCAACTGAAAGAAAAATGAGAAAGATAGTTGATTGATAAAAACTTTGGTTTGTTTCAATACATTATTTTAATTTTGCTAGCATATTTTTCTGTGGAAATTATTTTCTTCTTTTCTTTTTATTAGTGTTGCTCATGTATATGGGTTCCCAAACAAGAATAAATGGTTCAACAATTAACAGAAATGCACTTGAAGCTGATGAAGCAGCATTTCAAAAGCTGTGTTATAGGTAATACAGTCTATTATGTTCTACCAGCAGCAGAAACACCAGATTTGTACAACTAAATTTGACAAGCAATGAAAAGGTTTGGGCTACTGCTAAAATTGACCCTGGCTTAAGCACACAGCAGAGGTGAGTTGTCCTGTGCCTGTACTGATGATCCTTCTGTCATATATCAGCATAATCAGCATTGCAGTGGTAGACTATGTGTCTAATAGTGTAGCTCAGATTATTGCAATAGCTTTGTTTTCTCTCTCGCAGTGTTGTCTCAGGAATATCTGTTTCAGCTGCCTTGGAAAGAAAGAAGATAAAACTGTTTCAGCATTTTCAGATGTCTGAATCCTTCCTATGTCATGCAGTAGCTCCAGCTCTTTTTTGACTAAATGACAACCACTTCCTCACTGGAGCTACATTTATGTGACCAAGCAGTGAAAATATAAAAATGAAGCAGCCATGCATCTTAAATATTATTCTCACAGTTGCCTTCCTCCTCTGAAGTGAGTTCTTCTTCACGGTCATCAAGCATCAGCCAGATGTTCATCTGACATGTAAACAACGTGGTTTGTGGGAAATATCTCTTCAGTCTCTACCCATTACTAGAGCATTCAGACCAGACTCAAAATGGTTTCCTGGCTGCACTTACACTGCTTTTTAAGTTTTGCATTCAGATAACTGGATGTACATTTACTCTCAGGGGAAGAAGATTTGCCTTTTAGTCCAGATCTCAGTTTGCTTCTACTTGATTTGTAGACTGGGCTGAGATAGATACAATATGGCACATAGTTTGCCTTCTTTTGCCTATCATCTGCCATTTCATCCCTGTGGAGGTTTTATGGGTGGTAAAAGTTAGCTCTGAGTACTTTCTCAAACACCCAGAAGGATGTTGGTCAGGGCATCTGGAGAATGGGAATGCCTCAGGCAGGAATGAGGCAGTAGTTTCATCTACTGTTTGCTTACATAGTTTGTGGTCTTTTATGCAGTCTAGACAACCATGTCTTTGAATCTAGTCTATGAACGAAAATGAAGAATTCAAGTAGTCTAATAAAATATGTGAATCATATCAAAACCTGCTCTGTTCTGTATACATGTGGTTTGGTTGATATGGTGGTGGGTGTTTGGTCAGAGTTCAGACTCAATGACTTTGGAGGTCTTTTCCTACCTTAATGATTGATTCTCTGTTTCTCTATTCTGGATGAGTTGATAAAAACACAAGTTATGACTCTCCTTATGGACATAATGGTCTGAAGGATACACAGCTTTTCATTATTTCTTTCCATTCCTCTGTTATTCTTATTTCTTATAGTGTGTGCCTGTTGCCATTTAAAATGTGGCACCATTCATAATTGTAGCAGCCACAAAGAACTCAGTTCCATTTTTTTTCCCAGAGTATCTATTCAGTTGACCATTAAGGGACAAGGTAAATCATGTGATATATTTATATAAAACATACATATAACATATATAAAACATTAAACAACATCTACAGACTTTATTCTCCCAGTCCTCAGGCAGGAGTTGCCTCTATGATGAGAGGCTGGGACTGCCCCATCCAGGCCACAAGTTCAAGCCTCTGCACAGCAGAGAAGAGTGAGGGGAGAAAATATGTGAGAAACATGCCTGGGAGCACCAAGCTCAGAAAAGTAAGAGAGAGAAGAGATGCTCCATGTGCAATAGGTGAGATTCCCCAGCAGCCCGTGGAGGAGCTCATATCTAAGCAGGAGGATATTCCCTGCAGGAACTGCAGTCCATGGAGAGGACTCATGTGAGAAGAAAGGAGCAGCAGAGACTAAATGTTATAGATTGACCATAACAAGTCATAACAACTATTATGGATTACATGGTGTAATGGTTTTAAGCTGAAAGGGGGTAGCTTTATATTAGTTGTTAGGAAGAAATTCTCCACTATGATAGTGGTGAGGCATTGGAACAGGTTGCCCAGAGAAGTTGTGGATGACCCATCTCTGGAAGTATCCAAGGCCAGGTTGGATAGGGCTTTGAGAAACCTCATCTTGTAGAAGGTGTCCCTGCCCATGGCAGAGATGTTGGACCTAGATGATCTTTAAGGTCCCTTTGAACCCAAACCATGCTATGATCCTATGATTCTGTGACCATAAATCACTATTCTCTACCTTTCCTGCACCACTTAGGGGGGAGGAGGTAGAGGAGTTGGGAAATGAAAACTGAAGTTGATCTTGAGCAAAAGGGGAATGGTGGAAGAAAGGTAGTTTAGTGTCTTTGTTTTCACACTATCCACCTCTGTTATTAATTGGCAACTAAAGAAATTCATTTTCCACAATTTCTAAATCTGTGCAACGGATAGTTGTTGCAGTGGGAGAGGACAGTAAGTAAGACCTTTAAGCAGCTGCAAGGAAGAAACAGCTGACAACCTTCGTTGGGTGTAAATGTGAAATGTACATTTAGTGTACTTGTTTTATCTTTTGTTCTAACATCTGTGACTTAGTCTATATGCCACCAGCAATTACTTGTAGAATTCTGGTAAAGAAAATAAAATATGATTACAAGTAGGAAAGCAAATATGATGAGTTATCATGGCCATTATAGAACAAGAATACTGATCTGGCGCTCTTCAAATTGCTTAACTACACTGCAAATGCAATCAATCAGCTTTATTTGTGTAATATATTAACTCTTTTTAAATATTTTTTTAAATCTTCTAACAAAATATGTCCTTTATTATTTCAATTCCATTGTGTACTCTTTTTTGGGTGTCTCTGGTTCTCACTCTCTCTCAAATCCTTGTTCCTAGGAGAGCTCTCATATCAAAAATGTTGTCCCAAGCTGTTACCACTTCATGGTTTATCTGGCAGGAAATGGAGCTTCAATTGGAAGGGAGCAGATAGGTTTTCATTAATGCCTTTCAAAACTTAGTACCAAAACTTTTTATTCAGTACTCATTTACAACGTAATTAAACCAGGTCAAAGAGTGAGAAGTATTTGGACAGCTATTTTCAAAATGCTTCTGCATTGTTGCAAGGATGTCTTACATTAGTTTCTCTAGGTTTAGTAGCACATGCAGTAAACTTTCCTCCTCCTGTGATTCTTTTCATTCTTTAATTTTCTTTATCCACTGCTTCAAATGTCAGGGTTACAACTGAAGATGGTCTTATTAAGGTAGAAATTAGAATAATAAGTGAGAGGGATTTCCATGTTGATAAATGATGCACTAGAGGAAGGTAGAAAAGAGACTGAGTTCCAGATGGATAATTTCTCTGACCAAAGCAGTCACCTAAGTATGGATTTTTTATCTAAAAGATTTTTTTTATAATATGTTAGTAATATTACAGTTCATACATCAACAGTATTTTATTTTTATTTACTTTTTCATCAGTTGTGTTTGATATCAACTTCAGCAAAACTGATCTCTCTCCAAAAATGTTCTTCTGTAACATATTCTCTCCCCAACATTTTTTTTGTGTAACCCAGACTTTGGCTTGTGGTGGTATTTTGTTACAAATGCACCTTTCTAAGTGGATTAGCTTTGATACATCAAGAGTAAACATAAGATAATAAACATTTAATCAAATAGAAGGTTGTGTTTACACTCTTGATGTCTGTCACCTCTGTGAGCTAAAACTGCCAAATCCAGAGCTAAAAGAAAATGGGCTATTGAAAATATGAAGACGGTTAGTTATTCTTCATTAGACTTAAATTTTTTTGTTCAATTTGTGCCACAAAAAATTAGGTCTTTTTAATCCTTTCCTCACCAATATTAAAATCATAAGTCTGTAATCAACTTCAATCAATTTAATAAGAGTTCAGGATGTATCTCTCCCTTTCTGCTTGTGCAGGTGCAGTCCTTTTGGCACTGTTTGTGTTGTAGCAGATCAAAAGACAAACCTCTGTGACATTTGGTATCATCAGAGTTCTCAGACAAAAATATTCCATCCACAACAACCTGATCATATCACCATTATTCACAGAGCATATTACAAAAAGTAAATCAGCATGGAAACCCAATGGCATGAAAAAAACTTAAAAATAGCAAAGAAACAGAAGTCCCAATTAGGTTGTGCCAACTTTCATCAGGTAAGTAAATTAGGGATTTAATGATTGAAAAGAAGGAACTATTAGAGTAGATTGTAATTTCCAGTATCTACTGTATGAAGCCCTCTTGCACAGGAATAAGCACACAATATATCATATGGCCAATGCCTTTCTTTGTGTGGAAAAGGAGTCTGATCAACAACCAACCCAAAGGAACATGGAGATATTCCTGGTTTAGTAGCTTAAACTCAGCATTTACTACTGCTCACCATTTCACTTTCCCTTCATGTGTACTATATTTCAAGTAAGAAAAAATAATAATGACAAAACTGATGTTCTCTGGATACAATCCCTGCATGCTCTGGAGGCTGTCATGCTTTTGTTTGGACAGCTGCAGTAGCCCAATGCTGACAAGATATCAGTGGCTTACTTGCTTTGCTAGATCTCTATTAATGCAGGAGTTTTTTCTTCATACTACAGCTTTATCCTGTCAAATGCTTATAGCAGTACTTAAATATATCTCTAGCTTTAATGTAAGTAGATATATAAACTGAAAAAATAAAAACTATGCAATCATTTGTCTCCCTTATGTTTTTTCACTCAGGGGCTCTAGCAGTGGAAGCAAACGTAGGCTTCAGGAGGATTTCTTACATATTTCATCCAAACAAAAACCACATGTAGATGTTTTTCAGGTCATTCTTAGACTTGCCTTTGATTTGATCTGAATCTGAAATGTAGGCAAGTACAGAAGTGGAGCTTATAGCAGATGTTTTTCATTCTGAAAATGCTAAGAATAATAGCTTCATAAGAACAGTACATTCATTTCAAGGCTTTAAATTATAATTGCTTTAAAATAGGAATTCTAGATAAAAGTTGGTCCTGAAAAAAGGACCTTTCAGATGAAATTTACTTTTATTTGGACATGTAGTGTAGTAATAATTTGCTAAAGGATCTGACTGACCTGTGGAGGAATGGCTACGTGACAGGGGCCACGTTCTGGACCAAAAATCGGGAGGATGCAGCTAATCTGGGTCCCTGCACCTGCAAAACACTGTGTCCTTGAGCATGGCTGTGGTACAGTAACAAGTAGTGAGAGAGACATGAGAAAAGAAAGATGTAACCCCTAAGGTATGAGGAAGAGCTGATATTGTAGTATAGCCAATAGATTGCTTAGCTTGCAGAATATGTATGAGCTTATTACTTGTTGTGCATAAAAGTCTGCTGCTCTCTTCAATAAATGAAGTTTGCTAAACACTCATATTGAGTGTCCAAGTTTCCCTCACCGCAACACTGACCTAAACAAAATAACTTCTTGGCTAAGAGGATAAAAGCAGATCTAGCACTTCTCCACATGTGTGTCTCTATAGTTTCATTGACTAGAATAATTGCAGGAGGATCTTTTCAAGCCTTCAGAAACTTCTTCCAGGCTGCAAGGCCTAAAAATCATTCTGCCAGTAGGAAATTTACTGAAGGTGGGAGAGAAAGGGTGACCTGGAAACAAGGAGCAAGAAACAGGAATAATATAAAATCATATTAGTAGAAATAAGTTGAAGAGAATACTAAAGATGTAGATTCAGATCTATATGAGTATAATAATCTAAAAGTTGCAAGGGCAGAATGGTGAAACAAGCTTTCATGTTTTCATGTTCAAGATGGCTATCCTGTAATTCTTTGTAATTCCTGGAGGGGTGGTGGGGTGACACTTTTGGAGTCCCTTTTCTTTCGGCTCTCTGCAGGAGGAGAATCTTTTCCTAAGATACAGCCACCTGTTTTTTCCAGATATTTTCCTCTTTGTATTTATCCTTTTTTTTTTTTTCCTGAAGGCTTCTAAAATTATCCTTTGCTACTCAACTGTGTCTAAAGATAAAGTTAAAACCTTTGCCTTACTGTATAAACAAAGAAGGAAGTCAATGCTCTCTCTCCAATTCTCCATTAGAGCAATGTAATCTGTGAGTTTAAGTAATACAATACCTCAAACTGAAACATTTCTTGTGGAACCCATCTATCAAATTCATTCCTCTAGTTAGGATTAGTTAGGTTGGATCTGATATATGGGATGTTACAGATCAGGAGGGTTGGGGAGATATGCTTCTCTTAGGTTCATCCTTCCTATTCTCTCTGGTACAATGTCTTTTACTGGTTAGATACTGTTTTCTATACTGCAGTATGATGCTTCAGCAAAAGACTGTTAAGGGAAGAAAATTCAAAGTCTGCAGAATATGTAGGGTCCTGATATTTTGTTTATCACTGTCACTTTTGGCCTTAATATGGTAACAGACACAGGGTTTTTCCAAAATCACAGTATATCTATGTGCAGATATATAAGCAGAAGCTTCTGACACATTTCAGACTTCAAAAATAATTTTCAGGAGTTTTCTTTAACCATAGAGTTCTAAATTACTTTATCTGCTTACTTCAGAAATGCCACTATGGCATGGATCATCCACTGTGTCTGCAGCCTGGGAACCTGTATGCCTCAGAAGGAATAAGCTCATGAGAGATACTTGAGCTGCTTTAAAGTAGCTGCCCCATCTTTATGACACAATACAGCTCTCTGCAGAGGGTCCCAGCAGCAACATGATTGTGTCAGTGCAGTGGTGTGCTGCACGAGTTCTCTTACAACAGCTGAGCAACAGGGAAGATGTTTTTGGGCATAGCTATATTTCCATATAGCTCTTGGCATAGCTATATATCCATCTGTGGGTTAAACTTTTTCCAAGCATGGCACTTCACGGATCCTGTCTGAAATCCAGCTGTAGTCAATGTCTTCTGTTGGCAAGATGATGAGGCCCTTCAACTAAGAAATCTGGAGCCCTTGTTAGGTAGTTAACCATAGTCAAGTGTCCTACATGCAATCCATGTGTGTCACCAGTGCCTTGATCCAGTCTACTGACCCTGAATTAGAACAGACAGAAGTTTTGACTGACAGAAGTTTTCAGGGCAACAAGTGGCTCTCAGTTACACAGTTGCCAGGATCATTAAAGTACTGTGAAGATAATGGTATAATGTGGCCTTGATCACCAGAGGTTTGCACATGCCAGCAAGAGGAGGAAGGTTGATAAGAGTTCGGCCACAAGATCTCCATGCCAAAGTGGGATCAGTGTCCTTTATCTGGCTTTTCTCATGAAAAAGTGAGCTCTGGTTTTGACAGTCCATCTCCACTGCTGTTTGTTTGCAAGAAAGGATATTCTGAAATGTTTGGTAGGAGAGTTCATGTTAGTATAGAATGGCAAGAGCACTTGATTGCTGAAAAACAGCAGTTGTAAAATGCATGATCTGGATTAAACACGGACTTTGAGGGAAGTACAACATTTATAGGAATTAAATCAAAGAAGCAGGCATGTAAAGTGGCTTAGCAAACTAATGTTTTTATCCATAAGACACTTCAGGAAATGTGATACTGCCAGTTTTTCACAGGATGAAAGAGAAGAAAATCTTAAATCCTTAAAAAGGAGTGAGCCTACCATATAAATTTTAAGTAGTAGAAAACATGCATTCAAATAAATCAGAAAAGCTCTTTCAAAAGCTTCTCTTACTACAGAGGAAAATAAAGCAGTAATTAGCCCTACAATGATTGTAAGCCCACTGTGTATAAAAGTTACTACTTTTTACTTTCCATCTTCATTTGCTGCATAGGCACAAAGGATGTCATGCTATATAATATGTGACTTTGTTGATAAACAATAGTGAATGCTTTAGACACACCCAGGTTTTCAATCTTCAATTGAGCTTTTGACATTTGTACTCCCTCCGATTTGTTCAGTCTGGTGTTAACAAACACAGTTGGGATGACAACATACTGTAGGCAAATCATCGCCTTCAGATCACATGCAAAGGTTTCGTTTGCAAATAAGCACATAAAGTTTCTAGTGAATAAAGTTCTGCATCACTGACTTTCCCTCCAGGAAGCTGGCAAGGCACAGACAGGGATATGGGAACAAAGTCTCATTTGTAAACATTTGTGTCTGTTGCTATTTACGGTACAGTAAAATAACCATAATGGGTTTAAGAATAGACCACACCTAGGTACTGCATTGTATATTTGTACAGCAATAAAATCTAAGATACAGCTCTGGGTTTTATCTGAAACTTCACCTAAAAATCTGTGAAAAAGTTGTCAGATTTTCAGTATGGTTTGGTTTGGATTATCTGTAATTCAATGCTCCCATTACACCAGATGTATAATGTATGCATTTTGGGGGGCCAAATGCCTTTTGGAAGTCCCCAGACTATCTAGCAGTTTCTCCATAGATTGGATTCTTGTGCTGATGGCTTGCCAGAAGTAATTTAAGTTTTGGGATGATGCTGTCTTCAGCCATGGTACAGATTAATAGATCTTCATTTGATTTTGTTTCCCACCCTAGGAGGTATTTATTGAGCCAGGCTCTAAATGCATACATTCCTTTCACCAAGCTATTTCACAGTCCAGTAACTTGAATTCCTCTTTCCATGACTTCTGACCAACTCCAGGCAATGATCTCAATAAGAATGATTGTTTATTAAGACTTCATATTGTTCCTCCAGAACAATGCTTCAGTATCACAAGAGGAAAGATGTTAATCCATTTTTTTTCAGATATTTTTAGTGGTGAGATTAACTACAGGACAAGAGCAAGGGGAAAAGTTTCTAGGGAAGAAGGAAAATCTGATTTGAAGGAGAATGTTTTCAGTATTCCACTTCTGGAACAAATTTCAGTTCTGAGCTGGTGTCAGGTTTTGCAGAAAAATCCACATTTTATTATGCTGCTTCTAATTACTGGGTAGGAATATAACCACTCACTATTTTGGCCACTATCCATTTCTTTCTTTCATGTAACACAATTACTGAATTGTAGCAATGAATATTTAAGGGCTATGTGTAGCACTCTGATCAGATTTATAGTTATAGAGATATTTGACTAGGTTTGCAAACCTGATTTGGGATAATATTCAAATGAATCAGAATTCAGAATTATGGAAATTATGCTAAAGACCTCATGCAAACAACATTTTCTAAGAAATATGCAGTATTTTCCAGTTTAAGTCTATGGTAGAAATACTACAAACACAGCACTTTCTTCTCTTTTAGGCTTATATTTCTTCCTCCACTCCCAGCTGGATATGTTCATATTAAAAGAATAGGGTGAATTTCCACTGTGACACTCATTGTAGTAAGATAACTCATGGTGTTTGGAATTTGTTTTTACCAGGAGGAAGAATAATTCATAACAGCGTGACTGTACTGAAAATTGCCTCAACAGGCTTTTTCCCACAGTATCTGTTCCAGATACTGAGTTTCTCTTCCTTCCTCTCCCTATGGCTGCTGTTATATCTCTTATATGCAGGGTGGATCTCACCTGTTCCAGCAAGTCAGCAACCTTCAATATCTCCCTAATAGGCTGCAAGTATCACAAATATGCAGTCAAATATTCCTGTGGTTTTCTAACTGCCAGACAAAGACTGGGCCTCACTGGAGGCAAAATTAGGGCAGAATTCTGTGTGGTTTTTGTTTAATGTTATCAAATCCTAACTCATCAGTGGAGAGAGTAACACAAATTCACAATGACTACTTTTTTCAGGTGAATCTAGCAGATGTTCTTAATTTGGGCACAAGCTCCACATCAGTGGAATTATTCTGTGGCTCAGGTTCTGTGGGACAGTAGCACTTGGCTTTCTGTTACAGACTGAAGTGCCATCATAAAAAGGAAATGTCAACTCCCCAAACATCCATTGCTTGCAAGACTGGCCCTTCCTAAACCCAGCTTGACCTTGCAGCTCATCCAGAAGCCCAGGGCTCTGTGACAGCACCTGTGAAGTCAGAGTATCTTTCAGGACTGAGATATGGGTATTGTCCCATCCTTCTACATGCCTCAGTTTTCTGTAGATATTTGGGTTCATGGGCAGGAAGAAAACTCCAGTGAATTCCATTGGGTTCCCCAGCTCATTCTTTGCAGGGAACTAAGCAGTAGCTTATCTGCAAACAGAAAATTCAGAACAACCTGCACCATTAAATGCTGAGGATCACCAGCTAAGTGATAAGATTTCTTTTTTTTTTCTAAAAAGAATCCTCTCTAGAACACCATTTTATCACCCTAATGTCATATTATTATTGACATAACAGCTCTTGCTTCTGAATGTTTGAACTGGATACAAGTATTATATGAGGAATAAAACACATTTTAGTTATTCACAAATTATTAACTTAAAATCATAAGGGTAATTTTAAAAATGTATTTTAAAAAATCTTCCAGAATTCATAGTTTGATCAAATCTGCTAGGTATGGAAGTTTGGCTAACTCTATTCTGAAGTCAAGGGACATTTTTGTTATCATTTCTAATTGAAGGCCTGCTGCAGGAGGGTCAAATAAATTCAAATACGTTTGGAATTTACATTTCCTGACTGTATCTTTAATACTTGTACACTTTTTTTTTTCCTTATATTGTTCAATTGAATATAAGAGCTATGAAATATTATACGTTTTTGACTGGATTGATAATAAATTGCACCCTGTTCTGTTTCATATAGGAAAATATGTAGAATCAGTGAGAAATATTAGCTCTACTCAATGACACCTCCCAATAACCTGCTCTTACCAGGGTCACAGTCTCCCAATGTGATTGCTTTTTTCATTGTTTTGTAGACAATTCTTTGGGGAATTTCTTTCAGAACTGAAGAAAATCTACAAGAGCAAGAGTGGACTGCTAAGGTCAGGCACATTCATATGCACCTGGCAAAATTCAAGTGCTCTTTAGATGACTAGAGCTTCATGATGACCTTCTGTGTAAGGATCAGACTACTGATGTCTGCAAATGTTGCTTGGTTTATTCTAGGTCTCAAAATAGCCAGTGTAAAAGAGGAGGCCAATGTCTGTAGGAAGCTCATCTCTATAATAATACATGTCAACAAGAAAACACATGTGTATGCACACATACACACAGAGACAAGGGGTTCAGTTTCAGCTTGTCTGGGATATTTTCATACTCTGTAATAAAAGTTGAAGTTTCAAAGTTCTTCTGTGCTTTTGTGTTTAAATGGCAGATGGTTTGAGTGGAGCAGTCTATAAATGAGTTGGTGCTGACCAACACTGGGCACCATTTATTTACTTTCTGTTTATAAACCTTGATGTTTGTTTTCCATGCATTCTGCTTCATGAAGATGATCACTAAGTACAAGTACTGCTTTAAATCAGCAGTGACTGTGGTTTGGCTCTTCTTAACAATGTAAGTTTATAACTTGGTTGAAGACATTCCAGACTCCACTGCCCAGTTCTTTTCTCCCTTTTTTTTTTTCTTTTCCTTTTGTGTCTGTGTGTATCTATATATAACTGATGTTGATTCTGAGTATCTGTCTTCAAAAACAGCACACAACAAACGAAAACAAAGAAAAGTCAGGGTTTGGGTGGATTCTGAAATTCATCATACAAAAATGAGCAAAAATACATCACACATAAAGGAAGATTATGCAATCATTTTATATGATGCTCACCTTCTGGTCCCTATATGATAAATTTCAACAAGTCTACAAAATAATAAAGGCAGAGAAGTCTGGCATTCCTGAATATACATTCAGCTTTTCAAATTTCAGTTCTGGCCTCTCTTGCTGACAGCACAGTCTGACCTCTAAATCAACTTTCCTATGTCTGCCTGCAATCATCCCTAAATCATCTTAGTCAGAATAGGTGACCTAACAGGACAGCAATGCTCTGTGGAGTGCCTGTACATGTTCTAGAATAATTCTTAACAGCACAAAGAGAAGCTGCAATTTCCTAGCTGTTGTTTAGGTCTTTGTTGACGAAGAACAGAAAATCTGCATGCTCATGGAAGTAAACCTAACCACTGTCTAGGAAGACAGGGATTCAGAAGTGTTCAGTGGAGCAGCCAATAATATTTATGAAGATTAAGATGGAATTTTATGATCACTCTTGCCGCTTCTGCTTTTTTTAGCATACAAATACAGTGACTTTTATGAGTAACACAGATGAATGGAAGTGAGCTCAAGCTCTGAGAATTGGGTCATTTTCACTTTTATCAGTGTCCCACTTGTAGCTGCTGCTAAGGATATACCTGGTTTCCAGGGTGTTTTCATGCCACGTGGCTGCCTTAGGAAAGGAGAATGTTCAAGGTAGCAGCTCAGATTCTCCAAATCCAGATGAGATGTCATCAGCACAATGCTTTCAGCAAGTTAGAGGATTCCAGCTTAGACAGCATTTTCAAGCCAGAAAAGGATTTTTTACCCAATTTTCCATTCTAGTTCTACCTCATTGAATGTGAACCTCCATATTTTCTATCAAGTACATGCTTTGCTTCTCAGGAGGCAGACAAGAGGAAACAAGATGAACCCATTTTGTCTTTCACCTGATTTTCCTACTTCAACTTCTTAATTGAAGCGGAGAAAAAATATCTTGGTTTTAAATTACCCTCTCTCTGTGGAAAGGGGTTTTGGGTGATTATTTAATGGACTGATGTACATCAAATTTACCTTCTTCAACTCTGAATGCTTATGGGACAATGGCTTTGAGTTCAAATCAGACTTACTGCTCCACACACTTAAAATGCAGTTAGTTGCTGTATATTTATCCAGTATCAAATGCAAGGGCTTGTGTTAGTCTTTAGCTTTTATGATTCCTGTGTCAACTGTCCTTTTTTACTAATGACTCCTGCAACAAAGCAACCACTGATACTGGGCAGCAAAACATTGCAACCACAGTTGTCTAATTTGAATACCTCCGCAAACATACAGACATACAAGCAAGTAAACAAGGTAACGAGTATCAGCTGACTTATAGTCACTGTTTACATGTACACTCAGCCTCTGGCAAACACAAGGTAGCACAAGTCATGCCAGCACATTTCTTTGAGTACTTTAAATGAAGTCCCAAGATCTGTCTCATCCTCTTAGAAGAAAACTTTGTGAGTGCCATCTGGACTTGCTTGCAACTGACAAGTGCACCTTGTTCAGTTGTTGTTATTAAGTCCTAACTGTAGCTAAAATACCAGGTTTTGGGTACATAGCATTTTGTGGCATTCCTAATGCTGACTCAAGTAGCTGTTGTTGTTATGTCTGTGGTCAATTGGTTACTTAAAAGTGGGAACCATAAAATTCAGGACACTAACACAGCTGCTTACACTTAACCTACGGTGAAGTGAGTGTCTTAATCCTCCAGCTACAAAGTTGTCCCTAAGCTTGATGGGCATGGAAATGCTTCTCTCCACTTAATATTCATGTAATTGTAATTTTTTGTAATTTTTTTTCATTGAATTAGAAATGAAAGGCAGCCCTTTGTCATCACACTTGTTCAGACAAAGGAGAAGTTCACTGAGCCTGTCATGCAGTGCAGTGGATCTGTATGGGGAAAAGCTGTAGCTGAAGCCATCATAACTATGTTAAACATGTTTCAGGGGTTTACTTTGGCTTGTCTGTTGCCTGGCCCTGGCTGCTAAATGCCCATTAGTGGCAGCAATGTGAGGCTGTACGTACAATTTAGTTTCATCTGAAAGAATCCATATTGAGTTCATTAGGAGGCTTTCACAATGTAAGCAAAAATATGGTGCAGGTGATTAAGAGGCTCATTTTGAGTGTACACCCCTGACCCCAAGTATAAACTAAGCCAGGTAACCCCAATACCTCAGTGATTAGACAGCTGGGTTTGGAGACTCATACTGAGTTTTAGGTAAACTTTGAGAAAAACCATGCCATCCAGAATCCGTTTTCTAGCTGGTTAATTCACTGGGATTCAATACACTGATGAATATTTTCCAGTTTCTTTCCAGTTCATGTGAATTTCTTTTCCCTAACTGTTTCTATGTAACTGGCATTTGGTTAACAAATGGGCCTTTGACCCCCAGGAATATATGTTTCCCTTTTGATAAAAACAGGACGTGATACTCTGTAGTTCAGCTGAGGCCCAAGAATGCCCTTGTTGATGATCATGCCTTGGAACTATATATACATTTCTACATGGAGAACTACTTTTCCTTTTCATGATTCCTCAGATTTCATTGCACAGGGTTGTGCCAGAGATTGCTACCTTGCACACATTCCCCAAGTTAGAACAAAATTACTGTTTACAGTTGCATAGAGCATTTCATAAACCAGCCAGTGTATTTGTGAACACTAACTGTTCTGTCTGCAGCGGGTTTCAGAGGAACAGGCATAGCAGTGTGTTTCTGAGCTGGGTTACAAAGAGCAGAGCACCTCTGCAAGGACTCTTGGGCCAGGCCATCGCCTGCTGTTATGGTGGAGCACTTCTTTGCTCACACAGTTATCAGTGAAAGGTCAAAGGCACTTGAGCAGCTACAGTATTTGTGCTTTAACTCCTGAAAGGATAGACTGCCAATCCCCTACAAACTAGAACCCTCATCATTTGACCTCTTTCTCTTCTCTTTTATTTCTCCCCCATCTTTTATGTGTCTTACAGGAGGAGATGGACAGGACCAAAGTCTGGGAAAGCTCTTGGCTGGCTAAACTAAAAAACATTAGTCACCAGATTCACTTCTATCATTACCTACAAGAAAGGTTTGCCAAACCAGAAAGCAACAAATGTAACCTGAAAGTACTTTATGTAAGCTATGGAGGTTTTTTAGTTTGTTTGTTTTTCTTCCTTGAAAGGTTGCCACTTTCAAACATCTCCAAACATAAGCTTTCTGTAAACAAAATACAGTATTTTTTCCAACATTTTGTACTACAGGTTTTACCAGATCTGCACTTTTCATTTTCATTTCATTTAAAATTCAGACATCAACTGTGTTGTATTTTGATTTTTCTTCTGACCATTTTAAGGAAAGAATAAAAAGAAAGATGATAAAAAAGTATAACAGATATAGTGAAATGAAATGTTTAATAGTGCAGTATCTGCAAATATTTTTTTTGAAACTTGTAATGTACTTTTCCAATCTACTAATAAATCAGTATTCTAGTAACCTGATAAGATTAAGTGTGAAACCATCTATGTAACAGTATTTATGACTGTATTTAAGAAGATTTATTTTATTTTTATTGTTGTGAAACCTGTCAGGAAATTAGTTGCAAGGCCTGTCCCTGTGAATAAATGATCATGTGCATGAAGATTGAAACACCTCGTTTGGTGGTGTATGGCTAAATGAAATTTTAACTGAAACAATGAATTATCTAAGATGCAGGTCTTGGTTTCCTAAAGGGCTGGCTTGAGTGGAGTTCTTCACTCATATGAATATGAGAGTTGCATGTATACATATGTAGTTAAAAGAGGATTTCTTGGCAATTTAGCACTCATCATGTTGTTTTGCAGACTGACACTGGATATGCTAGACATAAACATATGTTGAAAAATGTCAGTATGCAGTCCAAAGTTAAAATATGCAGCTCCTAATTCTTGACAAAACTCTTCAGTGTATAGAAAGGAAAGTCAGGCTCCCACCATGATCCTGATATTCTGTGAATAAGAACATGTTAATTTATGGAAAGGGTAAAAAAATGTACTCTTTGTGGATGAATCTGTGGTAGTATGACACATGAAGGAATAGGTTCAAGATTTCCTCAAAGGTCAGCTATCAAGAGTGTTTTAATAGTGATTTCTAGGAAAATTAAATGTAGGTCTCAGCTTCAATCCTGAGGCCTGCCCACTACTAAAGAAAGGGGTTATATGAAATCAGTCTAAAATCTCAGGTTTTTTGTTCTCCCCAGGCTATTGGTTGAGATATATAATTTCTCCTGCTAAGATGTAAATCAATCTTTTCCAGGTAGTGACTCCATTCTATCCCCTCATTTTCACTGGCATGAACAAGGCTGTGCACAGACTGTCTGTGATACACTGCTGCCTGTGATGTTGGGAGTTGGCACTCTGCACTGCACTGTGATGTCTCAAGAAGGTGTGTTCTTTTAAGAAGTATTATAAAAAGAGTTATTCTTTTACTCACAATATAATTAACACATGAAATCTGTGATTATTTACCATGAAGATTAGTATTTTCCCCCCAGCACTTATTCAGAAAAAAAAAAAATTAAACACATCATAAGGCGAAACAGAAAACTGGTGGTTGAAGTGGGACTTTTACAGATACTACTTACCTAGATATGTTGAGCTTAAACTAGTGGAATCAGCTTAAACTAGTGGAATCAGGAATGAATTTTCTCCCTACGCACAGAACCATTCTAGTAAACACGTTCAGGGAACGCATCTTTCCTTGAAGCATCTGGGATTCAATTTTAGGAGGATACAGAACTAGAGAGAGCATCCAGACCCAACATGTGGTAACTGGTGGCTGTGGTTTTCCATCAGATGTCCGTACTTTGTTGTGATATAACTGGCCATGTTCTGTTACATTTCATAACCTATGAATGCCTTACAAACAAACATGGAAGAACAAGGGTGGCTTTCCACTGGGAAGAACCTGAAATACAAATGGGTTAGAAACATTTCTGTTCACTTACCTCCTGCACTTGGCCAGACAGTGACAAATCTTTCCACCTCTGACAGGTTTCATTGCAATAAGTGCCAATAACATTTATGCTAAGTTTAGCTGAATGCAAATTCAGTCTGAATTCCCTCAGCTCTTCAGATTTTGACAACACTATCAGTTCATAACAGACCACCTGTTTGTTTTGTAGCGCCTGCCAAAACATATAAGTGGTAATGAGGAAAGGAGATGCTGTTTTTAATGTGTGTATATTTATATAATATGCATAAATTCATACACAACTAATGTACACATTTCTTTCCACTGAAGCAGATAGAAGATAAACAGCTTGATTACAAGGTGACGCTGTTTTGTTTTTCTCCTTTAGTCACCTTAATGAGTTTATTTAGCATCAGGGTTCAGTGTGGAGAGGGAAAAATGTTATCAATACTTTCATGCAAAAATTGTAAAGAACATCAGTTCTTTACAATTCTTGTCCTGATTTCAAACTCACAACTGTAGAGATGTAGATGTAGACTGCAGATATCATGGAATGATCTGCAGTTGTATATCCTGAAGTCAGTGGAGCTGTGCTATTTACAGCAGCTGTGTTATTTTCACTACACACCAATTATATGCAAACAAGCATGCACATGGCATCTTCGTGAAAATAACAGCAGAGAACAAGGTCCTTTTCTCTCAAAACATTTTAAAAAATACTAAGTATTTTAGACTATCCAAAGATCACACAATGGCCTGCACTGAGTGTGCCACATGTCTTCCTACTTCCTTTCTCTATATTTCCTATATGGCACTGCTCCTGATGAAGATCTAGGCATACATGTTTCACACATGACTTAGAAGAGAGGCAAAGAGAGAGAAGACCAAAATTTATAAGAGTTTTTGTCTCAACACAAGGTACCAAACCTCTGAATTTTCAGAAGTTCTGAGCAACTCTCCCATCTGAATTTTCATGAGAATTTGAAATTATGAAGACTGTTGATTGGGAGAAGTAAATTAAAAACAAGGGAAAATGATAGAAAATAAAAAAAAAGGCAAGTGAATTGCAGGGGAAGGAAGGTAACTTATTCCAACTCACTACTTCCATCTGAGGTACAACACTTCAGCTGTTTAGAAATATCTTTTTTAGAGCATAACAGTAAATTACAAAATTTTAAATTCTGAAAATTGTGAATTTTAACTTCAGAAATTACTTCCTGGTTTTGAAATTTGTGTTCAAATTGATGAGTCAAAGGGCATCTGTAAGTGTCAGGTAACACACAGAATCAAATTCATAGAGCAATGCTGTCTCTTCTTCAATAGAATTCCAGCTATTGCATTCTGAAAAATATCTGTGATTGAATGGATCTGTTTTTAATCAGATTTGGAAGAAACTTCTGAAACATATAGAAAGTGGTAAAATTCTGAAAAGACTGAGTATCCTTGTCCAGGTTATCAAAAGGCAGAAAGGAAACATCTGATCACCTCAATCTCCAATGAGTATTCACATTTGTTCCATAAATTTTCCTGTAGTGTAAAGCTAGTTTTCAACCTTTCTCAAGACTTTGATTCTGTGTGTCCTGAAGCTTCCATCAACATGTTATTATTTCTACCCAGAAATTTGAAATTCTGGTATAAGCAGAGCTATGTATAGCCTCACACTCTTAGCATTTACCAGTGTTCAGACCCTACATCATCATTATTTCATGCACTAGTGGGATATACATCATGTGCTGTAAATATAATTTAAAAGGAAGTGAGACTTCAGACCTTTGATAATTTTCAGATGTTTTCTCCCTTTGCATAAATTTACTTATTTTCTTGCCGGCCTTTATGCATTCTTTTCAAGAATTAAATGAAATGAATAAATTCATTAATAAAGTTAAAATGCACTTGCAAAATAAACTGGATTAAAAAGCTAATTTTAGCAGGTTTTGAAGTAAATTAGCTTCTTGTGTTCCAGAATTTAGTCCAGAAAGGTTTATTAAGGAGTAGCTTCTCTGCAGCAGCTATTTCTGAATAACTCCATAAATTTGCAGAAAAGCCTAAAGATAGACAAAGTACCTCTGTATCTAAAACAATACAGATAGAGCCAGAAGCAAATGATGCTGAACATTTAGGCTGCTGAGAATGGTAGAACTACCCTGAGTGCCTTCATTCCGTCCTGCAGTATGCAATGCAGACACATTCCCAACATGGCCTTGGACTAATCTTTCATTGTGTGTCAATGTCTCATCTTTGGAAACAGAACTATTGTGTTGATAGAGTTCATTAGTGAATGTGAGATGGTCAGATGGCATTGTGATGAGGTAATAGAACGTGGATTATGCCTATGCATAAGCATTCACTCATACAAAAACAGGAATTGGGAATGATTTCATCCACATCAGAATAGCCAGAGAGAGAACCAGAACAAGGTATTTTTTATGGAGAAACTGCACTCTGGCAGAGGCCAAATTTTGTAAAGCTACATGGATTAATGCAATACTCCTGACTTTATCTGGAGTAAATTCAAAGGTTCCACCGGCCTTCTGTCCCAGGGTTAAAGGATGGAAAATGGACTAAACTGATAATAAATCATGAAATCTCCTCTCTTACCTCATATCATAAAGGATAAGCAGTCCTCTGTAAGGACAGTTTTGAAAGAAACGCTGGATTAAAAATGTTTATCAAAACAGATAATTGATTAGAAGTTCTAGGGACAAATCCAGTCTTGCTTATAATACAATAGGCAAAGAAAATGTTGAACTACAAGGTCTGTGTTGCTTCGTCTTGCTGGCAGCACAAAGAGAAAAAGAGAACCAAAAGAGAACCAAAATCGAATGCTAATTATGTTAGCAAAAGTAAAGTGTTACTTTTTGTTCCTCAAAAAAAAAAAAAAAAAGTTGGATTCTACAAAACTGAAGCAAAATGCTAAAATATGGTGACAGAAACCAGACTACTGTAGAAAATATATGTCAGGAGCCATGATTTACCCTTGGAGCTGTATATCATGACTATTAAGGAAAGAGAATGAGTTTATGCAGAGTATATATGCCTCACTATTATATAGTGAGATGTTTTGAAGAAATATTTGTTTAGTCCCCTAAACTATAATGATTTCAGCTGGAACATAGGGTGAATATCATCAGATACAACTAGTAATGCTCTTTTCTGGAAGAAAAGTGATAGTCTGCAAATTTTAGAACAGATTTATAATTGTCAGGAATACATCTTTGGCTTTTAAGACAAAGTTTTCAGATATTTGAGGTCCACTGACACACCATCTTCCACATCAATGTACTAAGTACCTATAGTAATTTTGAAAAGGTTGTTAACACATTTGTGTGCAAAACACTCAGCCTGATGGGTCTTTTATGGCAAGTGGAGAAGTTTCCTTGAGGTTTAATTACTGGTGGAGTAACACTTTATCTTGTTCATGGAAGCACCTGGTAACACAACCTGTGTCAGGTTTCACATTGCAATATGCTCAGTCTGTCTTCCAGGAAGTTGCTAAACTGTGTCTGTTCTATGATTTTTTCAACTGCTAAGTGTGTTTTTGGTATCCAGGTCCATGGCTACATAAAAATTTTGTTTATGAGTATTTAACTCAAACTGGAGTTGACTGAAATGTCTGAAATGTGAATATCATGAAAATATTGAGAAAAAAATGTTGTGAATTTTTTATAGGAAAGGGGTAAAAATAAAAGGCAATCACCTTGGAAATTCATAACCTACCACATCCTGTTAAAAAACGCTGAATATTACTTTTAGCTTGTTGAAGATACATACACACACATATATAAATATATGTTATCCTCAAAAACACAGTAATGAATTTCAAAATATGATATACTGTACATTCTGTGTTCTATATGTTACAACAATACTATTAACAACACTCAAGGTATTTAATTTGAAATTCATTGGACAAATTCCAAGAGCACGGTTTAATATTTACTGTTTCCAGTGAAATGGCTTGGAAAACGCTGAGTAATGCAAATACTCAATGCAAATAGGTGTGCCCAAGAGTTAGTGCATCCCACTAACTGCACAGAGCCAGGAAGTCATGCTGGAACAAAGAATCAGGCAGCCACAGCCCCAAGCATCTGTGCTTGGCATACAACCAGCAATGATGTGGTATGTATTCACATCCAGAGGGAGAGACAAAGATAAAGAGGACAGGAAGAAAAAATTATCTTTCTGAAGGAAGAGCACTCAAAAATTCTCTTTAACTCCCTTGTTAATTAAAAACTGTGGTCAATAAATGCAATTAGTCACAAGACTCCACTTGTCAAAAAATTTTGCAAACAATGGGTGAATTAAATTAAAATAACTTCTATGAGATTTTTCTTGTTTAAGAAAAAATAAATAAAACTATGTTTTGTTTCTTCCCCTCAGCTCCCAAATGTATTTTGATAAAGGAAAACATTTTACATGCATAATTTTACAGGTAAAAGCAAATTGCAGTAATTTGTTTGTAAGTGGAGGAATCAATATGATGTATAAAAAGACTGCTTAAAAGCTCTGCCCATAAACCAGGTCCTGCCATGAATTAGCTATTACCAGTTATTCTGATCAAGAGCACTTCCCTTGAGATACCTGGCATTTTCAAGATTACTCTTCTCTCTAATGGGCAAAACCAAGACATCCACTGGGAATGTGAGATTTGACATTTCAGGGGGAAGAATGTGTGTCAAAATGCTCTTGGAGCTATTTCTGAATATATGGTTATTTCACATTGTCCTTTCTTGTGATGCAAGTAGTGTTTTTTTTAAGCTCTATCTTTTTTTTTTTTTCTTTACAGCCCACCAAATTTAAAGTTAGCTTAAGGACCAGGGCACTAAGTTGCTAGGAACCCTGCTTATTAGTGTTTCATGCTAATTTGCAATAATGTATAGGAGCAGCAGTAGATTTTGCACAGACAAGGACCATTCACAACAATTTTTAAGGTAAGACATTATCACCATGAACTGCACTTTTTCATCAGAATAAAGGACCAGAAAACAGACCTCTGGTCCGCAAGATTTACTAGTACAGAAACAGTTTTAAATTCCTCTAGTGCTAAAGGATTATGCATTTTCTTTATAGAAGTATTTCCTTCATCAGTTATCACAAAAGCATATGAACACTGAAATCATACTAATGATTTGAGCCTTATGGTGGGTAGCACAAGGGTTGGCTGCTGCACACACAATGTATAAATCCCAGCTTGTTAATGTGTTTAGCAGGGAAAAAAGGGACAAGACTGTTTTCCATATGTCTCTTCAGACTTCAATAATCTCATGATGTTGTTCCTTGCAACTTTGCTGTGCAAGACATGTTACAACATGCTGCTGATACAGTCCTACAGTTTAATGGACATCAGGGTCAAAATCTACCAGGAAGCCTGCCTTTGTCAAAGCCAGGTGTCCTTACAAGTTCTAGTCCAAGAGTTTGGCTGCCCTTTCTTTTGCCACATCTACCAATCACGCTAGTCTTCCTCTTTGTTGCAGATTGACAGGGAGAGAGCTAGCTGAGACATGTAAACACTCCTTTTTCCTGGCAATTGATGTTTTCCAGAAATGTGTGTACCTTCCCTATATATCATAATAATATATCAAAAATAAATTATCTGTGGGCAGGTCATCTGTAGTTTTGTGCCAGGCCATCTGTGGTCCATGCATAGAGACAGGAGTGCTAAACAGAACAGATGTCATTGGAAATATAAGTCTTAAACATGCATATGTTACATGCACTTTCATCAGAAGACTGAGTTATAAAATGCCTCTGACTTTTCTAGTATCACTTTATTCTGTTTCAGTGTGGATCATGATGTCCTCAATTGCCTGTGTTCACAGCAAAAGCTTCAAAATCTTCATCTGTGTGTTTAATGGAATAAAGTTATTCAAAAAATTTCCTCCCATCTTTCTGTCTTGGGTCATTAGAACAATAACTCTTAGACCTTTCTCATCTAAAACTGCAAGGGCCACAGAGGAGGGAAATTCATACTTGTTCTTCATCTCTTTGCAGCAATCCATAGGGCAAAATTTATTTCAAATATTAATAAATAAAGCATTTTAAGCGGACTACTGGAAGTACAGCTGGGACCTATATTGGGGTTATCGTGCCTGGGTGTCCTTATACACACACTGAAGACCTTTCTTAAAATCTCTGCAGGAGTGCCCTATCTGCAGAGCACTTGAAGAGACTTAAGCAACTAAGTGCCTAAATTTAGGCTTATATCTCACTAAAGAAAGAATTGAGGCTACATCTCTATGCCATATTGTGTGGAGCTTGATGCAGAGACCTGTATTCTGGTTTTGGTTTTTCTGTTGCAGGTCAGCAGTTCATCACTGTTCTTGTCATTGCTGGGGCTGGCTGGGGACTGGAGCAAAGTCTTGTTTGTGAAATACTTTTTAACTAATAAGAAATTATCTGAGTATTACAGTGCTTTCAAGTGGTTTTAGAATAATTGGATATTCATAATCAACATAGACATAATTTATTAATTTCAGAAAAATCAAATATATCCCTAGCATATCCCAGAGCCACAAGGTTTTTCTTTAAGATAGAAACTGCATTCCTTTTCTCCTTCTGTAATTTACATCAAAATAAATATTTTGAGGGATGTGACAAGGAACAACAGCCTCTTTACAATGCCTTTAGTTAGAACATAAACCTAGGTGCTAAGCACCTATCATTGATTTATTCAAATCTCAATTATGTCACTTACTTCTATTTGGAAAACCAGCCACTAAAAGATGCTTTCAAAATTAGAATTATAGTATAAGTAGGGCTTTTTTTAATATTGTGGAAGTTTTAATCTCTCTTTTTCCTACTTTTTTTTTGTGGTAGTAACTTTTTTTGGTTACTACTTGATTTTATTGTAGAAAATGTATTAAAATCCATCTGACTCCTCATTAATTCCAATGTATAAGAATAAGTCCCAAGTAAATAATTCTGATAAATTTTAGATTATCAGGAAGAGAAGAACTTCACCTAACTTAAGACGTCCAGGTTCTGATTCATTCACCTGCCGAGGCAGCCAATGACTCTTTAAGCTGTCCCTGGAGATCCAGCAAGTTTACTTCCAGATAAGACATGGGAGGCACAAGGGATTCAAACCCTTCTGGAGATTGTCATACAGGGTTCAGCTTTAAGATCAAGATACTTAAATATTTATATCTACTTTATAGACTTTACAGTGTCATTATAGTCTAGACTTTCTTTATAGGAATAGAAATTTATGAAATTGATACAGCTATTGAAACCTAGTTAAGTTACTTTAAACATCAGTTCACTAAATTTGTTTTTGCTGAAAAGTACTTCTAATGGCTCTATGGATGCCACTGTATCAACTGAACTTGCTGACTGAATATGAGTTTAGATATCATTAGACCAAAGAGAGGGTTGTCTAGTTCTGAGATTCTCTAGGGTACCTTCTCTGGCCTATAGCTGCCACTGCAGAAGATCATGAGCCACTTGTAGGTCCTTTATCAAAATTATTAACAACACATGAATGAATCACAAACCTTTGAGCATCTCAGATTACACCTCAGAGACTACATTTAGAAAAGGGAAACAAACTCCATCTTGCCTGCAGTCTCAAACATCATTGTTACATAAAAATTTGTGTCTGAACATCCTTTTCTGAGATTTTAAGGAGCTCCTCTGAGCCTGGAGTAAGGAAAACATAGCTTCTTAGCAGGGAATGGGCAGTCAAAATTAATAGCAATTTTTAAACTATGCAGACACACACATACATTATGTTCTGCCCTCAAGGAAAAAAAGTCAGCAGCTAGGCATTTACTATCTCATAAACATAAGAAATCATGGGTTCTAGAATGCTTAGACACTTCTTTCCATCAGCAATATCATGACTGTATAAATTTTTAGCATATTGTCTTCTTTAGCAGATATAATTGTTGCAATAATAATATCCAGTAATGATCATATAATTGCAGCATTCTACTCCTCTCATTGAAGCATATTATCAAGAAGTTCAAGATTTACTGAGACCAAACTGGCTCAGCATTACTATGGTGCACAGGATAATCATATATCAGAGGGACAATTTATGTCACTATATGAAGTAGTGGCTCTTTGGGAACAGGAGGCACAAAACCTCTGAATTGCACATAATCTCACTTTTCCTCACTCTCTCCTAAATCCTTTTCTAAGTAATGAGCCGTATGCAAAAGTGCAGAGCCCCTCTGAATCTTTCCTTACATATAGTCATGGCATAGGGGCTGGATAACTTTTTCTTTTAAATAGATGATTCATAGAGAGCTTTTCAGTAGGTGAGAGAAATCCTTACTTTCCATTTGGCTGATCAACAACTGGAGAGACAAATACAGAAGTGCTCAGAAAATCCATGATGAAGAATCCTGTTTGATAATTTAGAAACAGGTCTGATCATTTTATTGACTTGTCAGCAAAATTGTAAATTAATTGACCAGAATAAAATGTGTTAGATGAGTATTAAGTAGCAGACTACATGCTGCAAGGTTGCCACATGTAGTCTACTATTTATACCATTAATTTACTGATGTCAAGCTGGACAAGATTGTAAATTTTCCAGAAAATGTGTTTCATTTTGCTAATATTGTTTATTTGTCCTTATGAGAAACCTCTTCTGTCATAAGAAAAAAAATCCCTGTGTTTTCCTAGTACAGTTGTATGCAAATGTTTTCTGCTGAATGAATTTTCCTCCTTATTTTCTACAGTTTCACATCAGTGCCTGTCATCATGCAAATTTATTCTCAATGGGATTACTCGGAACTATGCTGGTGAGAGCTGTATTTGTTTATTAATTTAGGTCTTATTAACCACAAATAACTCGACAAGGATAAGAACAGATTATTGTCACTGTCCAATGTATATTAATAGATTGTTTATTATGTAAATATAATTGCATACTAGTGAAATTTGATACTGGGCTGCTGATATAACCTAAAATTCAAAGTCTCTGCAAGGAACATTATATAAAAGTCTCTTAGTCTCTTAGACTTGAATGTGCTGTGTTGACAATGATAATGCATAAAGCAACATATATAATACGTGTAAATTCTAGTCTGTATTTTGAAATAAGGTATTCATCTAACCTCAATTAGACTATGTCTGTTTGGTTAATAATAAAATAATTCAAAACTTTTTCATCACTTAAAAAAGGTATCTACCAGTGTTCTAGGAGCAGATTAAGAAATTCTTGACATTGGTATATGTCATTGATTTCAGGCTATTTCAGAAAATAACTGCACTGGTAATGATCAGTAAAAGGTGATACATGATCCTTAAAATATACTACCTTGGAACCTATTGATTATTTACTTCAGTCAACTTAAGTCATTTTGCTTATGCAAGTGCACAATTTATCCAGCTAAAAAGTGCAAGAACTAGCAAATTTAAATATTGACAAGAAAATATATGGTGCCACACTTGCTGTCATGAATACCAAACATTAGCACTTAAACACTGATGTTTTGCCTCCATGAGGCAAGTCTAAATTCAGGCTAAATTTTGCAAAAAGCTAAATCAAACTTAACTTACAGTTGTAACCAACTACCAATTCAACTCTTTCCATGATCCAAAATGTCCCCCATTACAGATGCAAATACTATTTTTTAAAATACGGCAGAAGTTTTATTAACATACTTAGCCAACTTGGGCTGACCTCAAGCATATAATTACAAAGATAATTGGCATAAGGCTCATTATTGGGCAATGATATCTTCCTAAGGCACTCCCAAATGATTTCTCTCCCCGTCTTTCCCCACCTTCTGTTGGTAGGTACTTGTTCCTGCTTGCGTATCCAAGCTTGTCCCTCCCTGGGCTTTGCCAGCTTAGTTTCCCGGGAAAGAGGGAGCTGGAGACATTGCAACAGACCCTGGACAAGGGAAAAATGTTCTAAAGTTGGCCCTTGAAAAGTAAGGATGATAAAGAAAGCAAGACAAGCAGTGAGGGAAGGGAGCAACCTGCAGAGCAAAAAGGTGGGGGAATGCTTTTCCGAAGTAAAATGTATAGAGCTTAGGCTGAAATTTCCAAAAATTAAAGCCCTGATCAAAAAGTTTTGGAAAATAAAATTAAAAAGTTTGTGTTCCTCCCTCTGCTTTCTGGAGGAGTTCTGAGGAAGGGATGTCCCGCTTTCTCTTTCTTTTAAATGCAAGAGTCATTTAACATTGAAGAGTTTGCCTTGATTTTACCTCACACCCATACACCTGAGAGACATGTAGGAAATATTTTAACCTAGGCCTTTCACAAGACTCATTTTTACTTCAAGATCTGATAACCTTTTTTGGAACATGAAAGTATGATCACATGTTGTCTTATTTAAACAAAACACTTCCTTGGAACTATAAACAGGGAGTGAGAAAATTTCTCCTGGCACACATACTCATGTTCTTTGCAAGAAATATTTATTCATTCACTGTTAGCAAATAAATGTAAAATTTGGCCTTTCCTGCTAGGGCATCTCTCTCTGCTACATACCTGTGCAGCTGCATAATTTCTGTGGAAGCAGTCTGAACAGTGTCAAGAATGTAGACAGGGATTCCTTCCAGAAGTAGGTCCCTTTACAATTTCAATTTGTTTCTGATGTGTGCCAGAAGTACTATGAGCAGGAAAGAAGTGCAGAACATGATCTAAGACACTCTGTAAACAACTGAAAAAAAGGTCTACATGGGTACAGCTGGTTTACAGTGTATAATATGAATTTTTAGGGGAGAAAAGCCATTCAAACTTCCCCTTCTGAAGTATTCCTAGTGTAAGGAATTATAATCTTAATTTTGCTTTTAAACGCACTCATAGCTTCACACAACACATAACTGGTGATGACTAATGCCACAATACTTCTCTGTGTGTGATTTCTCTTTAGCAATATCCTGAAAAATCCTAGGCCAGTGCAGTTTGGATAGTGAGAGCTATGAAATATTTGAGTGGTATTGTCAAAGTAACTCACTAGGCTCCTAAGAGTTCTGGAAAACTGTCTGGAATGCAAAAGCCAAACTTGCTTCCTTTAATGGCCTCAAGTGCCCTTTGGCAACTCCCTTGCTATGAGAGGGTACTTTAATGGTATAGAGATAGCTCAGGCTGACATCAGTACCTTTCAAATAGCTCTGAGATAATGTTGAACAGAATTCTTTTGAAAGCTGTGAAAACAAAACATCATGTCTTGCTTCATAAGTTATGTAACTAATTATTACTACTCATGACTTTTCACATGCATGCCTTGCATCAGCTTTTATATGTGATGCAAACTGAAGAATTCAAACCTGGCTTCTTAAATTAATGGCTTTGCATTCCCTCTGAGCATAAAGTTTTGATTTGAAAATCTGCAGGTTTTGGCAATAATGGGGTAAAAATATACTTTATTCTATTCCATACTGTAGTTGCACCTACAATGTGCAACTACAAATAGAGCTCACCACAAACATTATGCTATGTACTATTCAGATAGTACTTACAGTCTAGGCTGGAATAGAGGGGGGTTTTTGGAAGAGAAATATGCATAACACTAGGGAGGGGTTTGTGGTGCAATCGTCAGGCTGCAATAGGATGAGTTGTTTGAAGAGTCTGTGTTGAGTATAAACTGCTAACTGCAGTTAGCACTGTCTTAAATCATGCAACCACCATTAGACAGAAGCAAAGAGGCTAAAATTTAAATGGGATTCTACTTGTCAAAGCTTCCTTCATTTCCAGTGGATGACACAGTTCAGTCTTTGGTTTGCTTTGTCATGAGTGGATTTTAATTGCTGGTGTAGTCACTTTTCTGAACATATAACTTATCACAATGACTCTAATGCTTTTATGATAGCCATCATAATTGCTGGAGATATCTTCAGAAGTCATTCACATTCCTCTGAGCTGGAAGAATTCCAGAGTTCGTATTGTTTTGCCATGAAAATAGCTATAAAAAAAGTGTTATCTGCTGAAAACATTTCCTTCTCTGTTTGAATTTTAAAATTGTTATCTGATTAGCTCACTGTAAATTGCAGAGGTAAATTTGACGCAACATGCAAAGCACTCTGCTCTTTAGTGGTCATTAGACTTACAAATGCACACAGCGCTGGCTCCTGACCCTGCTGCCACCTGAGAAATGGCTACTTGCTATTCTGCTGGGCTGATACCCTACACTGCCAGGAGTAAGGCTGACACATATGAAGAGAGGTTTCAACTGCTGGGCCTGTGGTTCAAAACCAGCTTTTTTTTCATGAAAATTCATCACTGTTGAAAATAAGTGAAGCAGTTTGCTTGATGAATTTCCCTCACCTGTAGGAACCCTACCAGATCATATTGTCCTGTGCTAAGCTTGTAAATATCTCTTAAAGGGCTTAGAAAGAGTGAATGATCTGTCTAAGGGATCTGTAGCTGCCTTAGCTACATATTTCATGACCCAGTTCTCAGTCTGGCCCTGACCTTTTGCAGGAAGCTTTAAATGCCCTTTGCATTCCAGCTATTTCAGCTCACTAATTATGTCAAAGTGCTGGCTTTAATTTTTTGCTTATCTTTTATGCTTGCACCATGTTGTGTTGCTGAAGAGGCTTCATACAATGGCTGTTCATGGCTTTGTTACCTACATATTTTCAAAAGGGTCTCTCCAGACAAGGTCACCAAGTACTTTACTGGGAAGGCTCTGCAAGACATCAGACATTTTGAACCATATTAACTTTTGGATTACTAAATCCATGTGCTTTCAATAAACTGTATTACCTTCAGGCTGCATCAAAAGAGTAGCTGAGCATACAAACTTTTTGTCTGTGCAGAGAAATTTCCATGGCAAAATAATTAATACTCCTTTTCTTTCTTACATATCTCATTCTTTCTGCTTTACTACCCCCAGCTTGTGTAAACCAAAAAGCCCCAATTCTCTAAAGACTTTGCAGTCTTATGCAATGTGAGAGATTTGGATGTTCAAACAGCAGATTACAATAATCTGGGAGTGAGCAAGCAGGAAAACATATTGACAAGTCATCTTGATGTAGCTATTTATGTCAACAAAAGTTTTGACACTGGGAACAGAAAAAAACATTTAACAAGCACAGAATTTACACATAAAAGTGGTTCTGGGAAAATTTCTTTGACCAAAATACAAAATTATGTGTGAAAAGGCCAAAAAGGGAAAATGCTATTAAAAGGGAAGCATTCACATGTCAAGAAAAATGGAGAGCTAAGATTGAAGTCTTAATGCATTTTCTGGTACATTAAAGCTCAATTAAGTGATCATAAAAATTTTCTCCTCATGGGGACTCTTCCTCTATATGTGCAAGGATATATTGTTTTTTTCCTAAATGAGAAACTATTTCACAATTTCTATTATTGTTCACTGGGTGGCCAAATATCCTACTTCTTTCACATTATTCAAACATTTTAAAAAGGCAGAATATTAATTTTCTTGTGAGTTTTCAATAATATTTATTATCATATATGAATATTTCACAATTTGGAGGATTAATCTTGGAAATGTTTCAACAAAAGGAGAATGATTTTATTTGCAGTGCATAAATTCATTGGTTTGCATATCACAAGTTTAAATAAAGGTCAAATAATTTTACTAATATAGAGTCCCATACTGAAAAGTCCTGGGCTTGTTTTTCCAGATAAATTAGCACTGTTAAGCACTCTAAAATGTCAACATACAGCTTGGTGTAACTCAGGGGAGAGGTGCTAATGCTCAGTATTTCTAAGAATCTGTGACAAGGATATTATGGTGGACACTGGAAAAATGGAAAGTATCAAATTAGCTATAGTCTGTTACCGGCTTGTACAGCATCAGATTTACTGGAGGCTTGGATTCCCCAGAAGTCTCCTAATTCAATTCAATACTGTCACAGATGTTCAACTCATATTTATCTTTATTTAGTAAACAATGAACAAAGCATCTTCTTCAGTGAACAAGGTTGCAGATCCCTTGGCAGTGCAATCTTCAACCCTGAATCTCCTCCACAGCCATCTTGAGCACTGAATGAGGTTGAAAAATAATGACTATGATATCATTAAAGACTGTCAACACCTGCATATACACAAAGGAAATTAATTCAAATTGACCAGAAAAATATAATTTTGGTGTTTCTTAATCTTAGTTTACAATCTTTTGAAATACCATTATTATACTTGGCTATGTTTTGAAATGGCAGTCTAATACTGCAGGTTAGGAAGAAAAAGCCAGACATCCTAAAGCACTTTATATCGAACAAAACATCTGTTTGGTGACCAAATATTGATGGTCACTTTCATCCTTTGTATGTCTGAAATAACTGCATTTTTGAATTTGACTACTACAATATGAGTAAGAGTATTTAATAGATATAGAAGTTTCAGCAGAAACTGTCCTCTTGGCTTCCATTACTGGATACAGACATTTAGTGTTTGACTCCTCTGTCATTTCCAGCCCATTCTATTCTAAGATCCAGTTTTCATTTCTTTCTTTAACTTTACTCTCCTTTCCAGTGACACAAACTCGTTGTGCATGAACTCTTCAATGAGAAAAAAAGTAGGAGTTCTAAAATTCAGATTAAGTCAATAACATATTAATTCAGAAAAAAATATTTGGCCTGTTTTATATTTTCCTTTGTATTATGCAGCCCCAGTCATATATCTTGATATCTTTATTCACCTGACCTGCAGTTTTTAAAAGTTCGTGTGTTCCCTACATTCTTTATGTTTTCTCTAGAGTAAATTTTACTTGCTTCAATCTGTGGCTGTCATATAGATAGCATTTACACTGCCTGGGTGAGAAATCAGATTCCAGTTCTCATTGCATTTTCCTTGGCTTGTTTATTACCTGTACGGATGCATTGAAGCATTCAATAGTAGTTCCAGTTTGCAAACTTCCTGCAAAGGATTTGAGAACAATTATATGAATATGGTCCATATAATTCTAGACATTGTCCTAACCTTAATGGATGCATTGGACAGCATTTGTTAACCTAAATATATGAGAATTCAATAAATGACAATAGAAATAATACTAATATAAAAGCAGTGTTTTGAAAGCACAAGCATGATTTATGGTCATAACATTATGTTTCCAGGCTCGCTGAAGTGCATAGAGCTTAGAATGGTATCAGGTGTTACACAGATAATGAAAACTCCATTGCCATTCAGATTGCACACTGGTACATTCTGTAGAATAACTATATTTTTCACTAAACAGATATTTTCAAAGGAAAATAATTCCCCTGAACAACATAGGCATAGGGTTAAACTGATAGGAAAAAAAATTTCTCTCCCATATCCTTCCATCTGCTTTTCCCTATTGTGGATAGCACACCCTTGTTCTGTCTTGTCAGGTGAGGCCACTGAAAGACTAAAGCTGAACTTCTAAGACAATAATGGGACAGCTGGTTTTTTGGAGTTTTTTTTTTCCCCTAGTCCTTGCTCTTTCATTACATGTGAGTAAAAAAAAGCAAGATCTGACATGTAAGAAAAAAATTAAGATGTGACTCAAGACCTTGCTAACACTGACTGAGCCAAATTTTGAACTTCCAGGAAGCTCAAAAAATTCCTGGAACATTTTATCAGGGAGTTCCCCTGATTCTCAAAGACTCTTCTTCCTTGTAATAAGCAACATCAGAAGTGACAAGTTATGAAACTACTCTGGAAAATGTCTCAATACTTTCGATCACAGCAGAAGCAGGAAATTATTCCGACATCACATCAAAGAGGAACAAATAACTATCAAGGCTCACTAGATCATTTGAAGTCCATCCAATACTACTTTAAATTAAAGATTTTCATCT
Source organism: Agelaius phoeniceus (assembly GCF_051311805.1). NCBI lineage: Eukaryota > Metazoa > Chordata > Aves > Passeriformes > Icteridae > Agelaius > Agelaius phoeniceus. The sequence continues at coordinate 54,645,360 of NC_135269.1, read as the reverse complement.
ATTACTTCCTAAAGCCAAGTGTTGTCTGTAGAGAGGACAGGGAATCAACTGCCTGAGGTCTAATTTCATCTCTTTGATGTAATGTTGAGAGAGTCTTTCTGCAGGATAAAGGCAATATCTTCATCACAGAAATATTGTCATCCAGAGGTGAATGCCTACAGTTGATGTTCAGTTTCCCCATTTTTGAACCCACATTGGAAAACAAAGCATGTTATGATATTTATTTTATTTCTAAAGCATTAAATGCCATCTCTGTCTGCAAATGCTCTTCTGGACAATGAGGTGGTCTGCTATGATAAAGTGGCTGAAATGGTTGATAGGGGAAGCCTGCACGATGTCATCTCCCTGGACTTCTGCAAGGCCTTTGATGATCCCATACAACTTCCTTCTCTCCACCCTGAGACATGGATTTGAAGGGTGGACATGGATGTGGTGGATAAGGAATTGGCTGGAGGGACACAGAGAGTTTTTGTCAATGGTGGTCTGTCCAGTGGGAGATCAGTGAAGAGTGGTGTTACTCAGAACTTTTTTTGGAACAAGTGCTCTTTAATATCTTTATCAAGGACAGACAGTGAGATCAAGTGCCCCCTCAGAAAGTTTGCAGGTGACACAGAGCTGAGCAGTGCACATGACACAACAGAAGGGAGGGCTGCCATCCAGGGAGACCTGCACAATTTTGAGAAGTGGGTCCATGAGACTCTCACAAAGTTGAACAAATCCTACGGCTTTTCTTCTTTAACAGATATAGAAAAATTAAGCATGATTTCTTGGATTTGCTGTATATTTTGATCCAGGAAAATCTGAACAGAATTTTGGCTGTACTAGCCTTGATACAGTAGTCTTGAACCCACAATGCACAGGACTAGTGATATGTGTTTTTAAACATATAGACTGATAGGCTTTCTAGATCAACTGAAATGAGGCTGTTGAACAGAGGAAATATCAAGTCCTTTGCTTTTGTACACTGAAGGACAAATGCAAGATAGTTGCTAAATCAATGTGTATGTGCAGAATTTATTTGCTGAGAATTTTCTTCTGGCCAGAGTTCTGCCTGATCAAAACCCTAAATTTTACAAAGAAATTTTGAGGTGCAGAAGAAAATGTATTTGGGAAAAATGGATTAAAGAAATCCTACCTGTGAGTTCTTCCCCCAAAACTCTGCTATTGTCACTACTATTGGTTTGGAGAGTGACAGAAATGTATTCAGGAAGCATTTCAGTTTAAACTACTTGTGCTCTTATTCTGGTACTTAGAGTGGCATAAAGGAGCATCTTACCATGTGGTCAGACAGCATGCCTCCATGACAGAAAAGTTTTAGGGGAATTTGGAGCCTTAAGATATAACAGCAAATACTGACTGATGAAAGAATGCAGTTTCACTGTGTGGTGTAGCTTTAAAATCATAAATGTGTCTTATGTAGAGAAGTATGCATGAATTCATCCTGATCTTTTGAATTAATTTGTGTCATTAGCAGAGAGTCAGACATGCTTCTACAAAAGGATGGTGATGAGGGACTGGGAATAGTTGCTGCATAACTGTGACTGAGTGGTGTTTTACCATCAATGCTGCAAACATTGAGCCAGATGTATCCAAGGCCTTGCCTGTGGCTTGATGACACATACCCTTTTCACAACAATCGGTGGATTTGTGGTAACAATCAAAAGGCATTTAAAATGCTTGGAATGTGGTTTAGAAACCCGCCTTGGCATCTCGCTTTTCATGTCTTAGCATAAATGCCTCAACTGTTTTTATTGTTCTGCAACTGCTCATTTATTTTGAAAGAAGGAGCTTGGCCTGCAGTATTTGCATTCAACAATACTTGAAACAAAACATTAAAGTATTTTTTAATTATGCCAGTGAAATATTTCATATGAATAATGCCAACAGCTGGGTCAGACCTTTTGGTTTTGAGTAAGAGTTTATTCCAGGCTTGCTAACTGAGAGGTTCTTTTTTTAGAGAAAGTTTCTGATAAACTGCCAGTTTGGAAATATATCACAGAACAGGAATGTCTTTTCAATTTGTGTTGCAGTTGTACCACATTCTTTATTTTTTTCTGATTTTTTGCCCTTATGACTCCATCATAACAAATTACTGCATAACTGATGAAACGGCACAGAACTACTTTAAATAAAATCAAGAAAAGAACAATGTTAATGTAAAACATATTTAGGAAGAAATTACTTCATTTTGGTAGAACAAGACAGAAACAGACTTATAGATCCATGGATAGACAAGGTATTACTCCATAATTTTAAAGATAGATCAATTGATTGATTACTCATTAAATCAGTAGGTCAATAGACAGAAGGGTGGAAAATCTGTCTGTTACTGAACAGCTTGTTTAATTTTAAAAATCATGTACAACATTTTTGGCTTTGAAGAAGCAGCCAATAAACTTTCTCTCCTTGGGGTTGCAGTTTATTTGGCAATTATTGATTAAGAAAAATTTTCTAGATCTTAGCAAGAAAGAAATCAGTATAAGGACTGGTGAACTATATCAAGATGAAAGAATAATTTGTTTGACCTCAAAGGGAAGCAAAGTTGATTAAACAGCTAAACTTCATCAAAACTTTTGTGGATAATCTCTCTTCTATCACAAGAAAAAAACCAAACCAGTTTTCATGTCTGAACATTTGCATGCTGATACACAGGTTTGGGATCATCTGCTTTTATGAACTTATTAGCCAGTGAAACTCATCTCCTTTTGAATCAGAGGACAGGTGTGGGGAGAACCACTGTTGTTGCACAGTGACCTGTGAAGCCAACCCAGCTGGCTTTGGGGTAGTGGAGCAAGTGAACTGGAAGAGCAGTAGAAGTTCCTGCCACCTAGTGCCAGCTCTGCCTCTCTTGCAAGGGAAAAGCTTCTGCTCACATAGCAGGTAATTAGCCTAGCATAACAAGGAAAATCAAACCAACTACCAGTTCATTGTACTAGGCTTCAAAATACAAAATTCAGCTCTTGCCACATGTTCAATAAATCTCTTTTATAAAGGTGAGAGCTTCCCATGAGAAGGTGAAGAGCTGTGAGTGGATTCAATTGCAATTATCCCAGGAATCCTGCCTGTGGCTTAGGCAGCTCTAACAGCCCACACCCTCAAATCTTTACTATTTTATTTCTTTAGTTGCTGTGATCAGATTCGACCAGAGTCAAGGAAATATATGACACCTTTTCATATTCATATAATTTCTTGGCTTCTCTGGAAAAACTTGTGTCAGTATTTTATTATGATTACTGTTACTAATCTGAGAGTATTTTTTATATTCTGTCAAGAATTCTACACTGACTGTATCTCTTCTAAAATCTGCAAGATGGTTGGAACACATACTGACAACTTCAGCAAACTCCAAAAACTATGTAGTCTCCAATTTCTATGTAATTCTTTAAAATGTAAGAACACGCCTACTTTTTTTCCCTCATCACATTATTCATTTACACAGGAACTGAATTTGCCTAATTTTTCACAACAGACACTGTCTCAAACCATTTTGACTCAGTAACTCATTCTTTTGGTTTTTTCTGTGCCCAGCCCATAGGAGTTTTTGTTCACTGTGGGAAACAGTAGAACCAGTAGCTTTAAAGTTTCCCCTTTTCATAATATTTACATTTGGTTTTCTTTAGGGAGAAAATTTCTCTCTAAAAGAGTCTTAGTCTCTTTGATTGTTGATACAATGGCTGTGATTCTCTGCAGAAGATAATTTTTGAACAATCAACTGTTGGACCAGTTTCTGAGTCTGCAAACTGCACTGACTATGATTTGACCTAAATAATTTATTCCAACTATCACGCCAAATTTTAAAAGTTATTATGAAATCTTGCCATGAAGGATATGGCCATAAATAGTAACAACCAGGAAAAATAACACCCAAACATGTATTCCTTTATTTTTTAAAATTATGGCAGAAATATAGATTATTTCAGTAATATACAGTATCATGTTAACACACCATTGCTTCAGTACCCTCGTGCTAGGAATAGGAAAGGAGAAGGTTCTTCTTCTGTGCTATCCTTATTTAGCACATTTTTGGGGCATGAGCTTGGCTCCAAGTACCTCTTAAGGACATTATTGCACATAGTGGAGGGAACTATCTGTAAAAATCTCTGATGGAAAATTTCATACAGACTAAATTTAATTTCTTTGTAAGTTAAGTTATTAATATGAAAGATACTAGGAAATTATATTGTAGATTCAAGATATAACAAATGTGATATAAAATGTTGTTGTGTGTCACCTGGAAACCAAATCAGAAACATTTTTAACTATTTGAAATTGTTCTGACTAGCTCTTTAATTATCTGAAATATCAGAAAACAAATTATGAGAGAAGTAACTTTGAAACAGGAAAGTATTAATTCCTTTGTTTATGCATGCTAAAATCACAAAGCATCATGTAACACACATCCATACAGTTTCCAGACAAGCAAATCAGGAACCCAATCAAAATATATGTTTTATTCCTCTAGTGAATTCTCATTTTTAGACATGCTGTTTTCTTAAGAGAAGATGTGATGTGAGACCCTTCAGTTTACATTCCTGAGGGACTTTACTTTTTAAGAGTGATCTGCAGATCATTTTAGTTGATTTGGTGCCTTACAGTTGCCTCAGTCTTCTTTTCTCATAGGGTAAAAAGAAGTGTGAGACAAAAAAAATCTCCTTTTCCTTCTGATCAGCTGGTTGATACTGACAAATGCTTTTATTTCAAGGAAAAAAACCCTTTCTCAATGAAGATTTGGGATCCTTGCTCTTATTCTTCCTCTGAGAATATTTTGATCTGCTCATAATCAGCTGTAAGCTGACTCTTACACTGCACAGAAACGAACTGAATTTGAATGTCTCTAGATTCCCTGTAATTTTGATTGCACTTTGTGTGGTATCTTCAGAGCACTGGGTTTATTGTGTTGCTGTGATTAGTACCAGACCAAAGGACTCTCATACCAAAGCTGGCTACAAACTGGAATAACCTTTTGCTAGTTTCTGGCACTGGCCTTTTTCAGGGAAATCATCAGTGTAGATGTCTGCTTAGTAACTGTACTTTTGCCAAAGCTTTTCTGTTTTCTTCCTCTGAGGCCAGCTTAGAATATTTTATCACAAATACAGTGGAAAATGGTAGCTACCAATGATTTATCTTCCACATGTGGTTTAATATCTACTTTGTGACTCAAAAATTTTTTAACCACACTGCATTCATATTTATAGGGAGAATATCACTCATGTTGATAAGATTATAAAAGTTGTGTATTAATGCAGTTTTCCTGACTAATTAAAACATCCAATTTCAAGAATATATTCTAAGAAACTTGATCCAGGCACTGCAACACTTCATAGGATTTGGACCAAGGCTGCCTCTTCAAAAATCATATCCTTCATTTATTTCTAATTTATTGATCCTATCTCTTAAATTAAAGTGTTGATTTAGGTAAGTTTTCCTTGCAAATACTCTCTGGAGATCTAGAGAACCCTTGAGAATGGCTCTTACTAAAAGGTAGGTAACACTGCTCTGGCTATGACTTTATAGGGAAAGACAGTTCAAAATCAGTTGCACCACCATAACAATTAGATCCTCTTGATATTTCTCTCCAAATGCTGAAAAAGGAAGAGAAAAAAAAAATCTATCAACATTACACAAAATATAAAATCCCTGGTAAAGTACGACTAACACATAATGGTTGATGTGGCTTTCTTTTCTGCCTCATCGTTGATCAGTACAGACACGCTGTACTGATCTAAGTCTTCGGCTGCTGGAAATTACTCATTTAACATAATCACTCTTCTTTACTGTCCCTGGCCAAAGATCTAGCTAGGTTTTGGCTAATTACTTAGCATTAATTTTATGTAGGTATTCTGGAATCATAACTTCATCACACAGTGACTACAACTCAAAGTCTATCAAGTTGCTGGATAAAGTTCACAAGTAGAGAAACTTAGAAGCTGAAAGCACACTCCTTGATTCAATATTCTACTGTATGCACTTGGTTCTAATTTTTTTTTTTTTTACCAGAAATGTTTTCCATTTCTAGAAACAGCTGTCATGGTATCAGTTCAAAACACACTTCAAAGTTACAAATAAGTTTACAAATGTTGAGTATCAAAGGACGAAGAGAGATATGATGTACTTTCTGATTAAAAGACTGAAAATTACACACAGAAAATTTCATCTATTATTTTATTTCTGGTGAAGTCAAAGGGTCTCTCTTTGTGACAAAATTGCAGAATTGTCATATTTCAGTGCTAACTGTTGGACGTTTAGCATCTTGCTGAGAAGATTCTCAAAAGAAACCTGCTAAACCATATCTCTTTTATAAAGGGATCAATTAATGATTAATTCTACGTCTGTCTATACAAAATCAACTGAATATTGCATCTAAACGCTGTGAAATCCAAATATACAAAAGACTGCCCATCATGTATAGTTTCTGAAAGGTATTTTCCACCCCCAGTATCTCCATATGAATTATCAGAACAAGAGCACTTACAGTGAAAGGATGTGAAAGATTAAGATTTATTCAAGTGTGTGGGCACAGTGCAATGGCCACAAAGTGCTGCATAGTGATTGTTGTGTGAAAAATGTAGCATCATACCTTCATGTAGTTCAAGCAGAAACATTGTACAGCTGGTTTGTCATGCTAACATGACAGGGCAACACCTCAAGCAACCTCGCATTATTGTCTTCCCTGACTAGCAGGCATTCACTTACCATTTGGCAACACCTGGTGTGTCCTACTATAATTTGATTTACAATGAGGATTTGAGGCTCACATGGCTTCTACAGCCCCCATGATTCTTAATGAAAATATTTGAGTGCCATAAAAGAATCTAAGAGCCTCAGGTTTAGCCAGAGGGGAACTCACAAAGCCAAAAAGCAGGGGATGTCAGTGTTCACCTGAATAGCCTGAATATGGACCTCAGGCTCACTAATCTTCAACTGAAAAGATTGGACTGAGACGTGAATTAATCAATTTTCAGCCAGAGCTATTCTTGTTCACTAACCAGTTCAGAGGAACAAGGACGCCACATACAGGCTTTGTGAGCATCCCTCCTCCTGAGCTGAGATTGCTGTTCTATATCCTTGAAGTACAGCAACAAAAAAAAATCACTTCAAGCTTTTTTCTTTGCCTTTAGGGATAATTGATAATTTTGACTGTTAAAAGCTGGGCCATACTCACATTAAAGTGAAGAATTCCTGTCCTATTCTTGCTGATCTGATCATTTTTTAAAAGTACAAAAAAAGGTCTTATATGATCAGCTACTAGTTTCTCAGCCAGAAAGCCGTTTCTTGTAGGAGAGAGGTTAGTTAGTTTCTTCAAACACTTCTCATCTTTAAATTACTTGTTATGCAGTGCAATGCAAATAAGTAAATCACTATTAGAGGTGAGGTCATGGAAGCATGACTGCTTCAGATCCAACTTCCAGCAAAAGAAAAAGAAAATAAGGTGCCTAGAAAGGGAAAGTTCTTGAAATATCTTCATTTTATTTAATGTAAGATTCTACAATGAAGGATGGTTGAGAATGTAAAACAGACATAGGAAGAAAATTGTCCTACTTAAGGCAAAGTATTTCTATGATTTTGTCTGATTTCCCTATTATAAGTATCATTGTCTACACTGGAATATTTTAATAAATAGTTTTGAAACGGAATTTGATTTCTTAAACATTTTGTTTTATTAAGAGCAGTTTTGCATGTAATGATTTCCACATAATAAAAAACCCAACAACCTGGAACCAAAAGATGATATTTCTTTCTCTGAAGAATGAGGAGACTTTACAAGAATTCAATTTCCTGAAGGTATGAGTCCCACAATATTCTGAAACAGATTCCTTTTAGAAAACAATCAAACCCTGTGAAGTAAAGGAGTAGGTTGAAAGATCTTTTGCCAGCATTAACACAGTCCTCCTGCACATTTCTCTAGAACCATTCATTCTCACAAGCAGCATTTGAATTCTGCAAAAACCAGTAGTGACACAGGCATTAGAACTGAAGTCTCCTACCTATAGTTTAAAGGAAAAATATTTGGTTTTCTGACATTGTTCACTGCCACAAGATGTAGAAAAAGTACATTTAGGCACTCATCCAGGTTAGACAAATATGATGTTTCCAACAGGACACTTCATCCTCAGTGCAGTGAAAGATGACAGAAACACAGGAGCCTGTGAACTACCATTTATTTAATGTGTTTTCTGACAAAGTACATGTTAGACACATGTACTAAATGCATGAATATGGCTAGCATAAGGAGTAGTTTGGTATATCTAGCATAAGGAATACTGTAGTATGGCAGATGATATCTTTGGATACATAAACTGAAGAGTCTCAAGTGAACCTGAGTTTCCTTTGCATTTGCCCAGTGGCATGCTGCTGAAGTTTTATGTCCAGTGGCCAGAGGAGAAGTGTAGATAAGTTCAGGTTAAGAGTAAAGTGCATCTGTTCAACAGGACAATTAGATATTGTATAACTTATCCAGACTTCTAATGATTTCACCGATGGCTTTAAGATCCACATGGTTTACTTGTTCAAGGCACAATCTAGTTCAGTTAAAATTAGTTCAGAGAGCTCTGTGTTAACCTATGTTAATAAAAGAGAGTGAAATAAAGATTTTAGTAAAGCCTACCAAAATAATTTGTTTTGTTTTTAAAGTGGGACAAATCTAAAGGTGAAAAGGAAATATCTGAGGTAATTTATATCTATGGCACCATTTCTTCCAAACACAGTCTAGGTGATGTGCTGCTTTTTTCAAATGTAGGTTTTTTTACTTCTTCAAAGGTGGATTCCTCTTACACATTGATCTTTCTCCTTTGACAGAGTATGTAACATTTTAAACAAATAATTGCCTTGTTTCTCATATGAACTTTGCTCTTCCTAATCTGTTTTGATTTTACATGGATACCTCTGATCTATTAAAGCTCTATATTAATGGATTATTAGATAAAATTAAAAGGATAATTTGAAATCTTCACTTAAAAATGATTGGTTCCTCCACAAACAAAAACACATGTAAGGAATAGCATTTTTCCCTGGCACTTCAGATGTTGTTTGTTTATTTAATATATCAGTGTTTTGGTATTTCTTTTTCACTGAAATCTTGAATTTATGAAATTTTAATTCTTGAATATGTTATCAAATCCAAGTGTTCTCTTACGTCTTTAAGTAAGGCAGATTTAACTGGCACTTTCTATCAGGCATTGTTTACTATGTAGCCAGACACTTTCCTAAAATCGCAGACTGCTTTGTGTATTTATTTTAAGCAACTGTTCAGGTTAGATAAAAATCACATGATATCATCGCCTTATAATTTTTTTTCTGCTCTGTTCTTCCATGTCAGATCTCTGTGATGGATTCAGGGGGTTCTATCCTGTACAAAATGTTCTGTGATCCTTGCCACAGAGAACAGCAAAAGAGATGATGGACATGCTTCCCTGCAATTCAAACAAGAGAGATTCAACACTATTGATTTAAGCAGCTGGTTTTAGCTGTAAATAAAGGCAAATAAGCCATTCTAGTACCTGGAAGGGAACAGGAAATGTGGATTCTGTATGGAATAGGACTTAAAACAGGAACTTCTGCCCTATTCTAGTACAAGTGTGCTTACATCTAGTGAAAGCACAGAAAATTATTTATTTTTTATCTGACACCATAAGCAATCTTGTGAGTATTACAAAGTGTTTCATCCTTTGTGAGTCTACTTTGAACTGTGTCTAAGACAGAGAATGTGGAATCTAATTTGGATAGTAGTGTCTTTCTATTTTTATTTATGATTCACAGGTGATTGGCCAAGTAAAATCATCATAAGATCAGGACTTTGTAGCAAAGTATAACAGAATTAAAGGTCTCCCCAAGGGACTTTACACATCCTATAAAATTCAAAGGGGATATCCACAGTTCCTGGAGATTTATCTTTTTTTCAGTCTAGCTGCTGGCACACAGTTTATTTGTTTGTTATTATTTTATCTAAAATATATCCCGAGAACAGCATGTCATTTATAGAGATGTTTTTGTCTTTTAATTACTTCTGAGAATCAAATATCTGAAGTGGTTTTAGGTAGGCAAAAGCAGTAAGGCTTCTTATTTGCATGCCAATCTTTGACTTTCCATAGCTTAAAAGTCCCTCTTTTATTACTGCTATCTTTTTAATGAAAAATCTGCTTTGTGTGCCTATTATACTTTGAGTTTTAACCTCACACACTTTAGCATGTTCAGATGCTCCCTAATGTTGCTAATTAATGAGGTTCTGTGATAAATCTATTTGTTTACATCTTTATGTATCTCTGTTTATCTTTTAATCTCCTCTTTTGGATATTTATCTGAGTTCTCTATCCTTTTTCAGCATATAGAAGACTGCATTATTGACTTTATATAGAGATTTTTTTTCTATATTGATTTTGACCAAGACCTGTATTGCTCGCTTGACATGTTTAATTTAATTTCCCAAAACCTAGATAGTAGGCACTTGGTCACTAAAGGGAGATGCCAGATAGATTAAGTCATTTGCTTCAATTTGTCCCTATAGTTTTGCTTGGTTTTTTGTGTTCTTTTTTTTAGTTTGTTTAGTTTGTTGGGGTTTTTTTGTGTTTTGGTTTTTTTTGTTTGTTTGTTTTGATGGGGTTTTTTTCTTCTTTTGTGGTTGGGGTTGATTTCTTTTGTTCATATGCCTGTTCTTGGGTATTTTTGGGGGGCTTGTTTGGTTTGGGGTTTTTTTGAGGGGGGTAGGGAGTTTCTATTTTTTATTCTCCTGAATGCCAGGTCTTTTTGATTGGTTATTTACTGACAGGAAATGGATACAATTGAATATTTTCAATAAATAATTATTTTCCTCAAATTTCTGCAAATTTTCAAGATCGACTTCAGACAATATTTTTCCTTTGCTTTGGTTTTGGTTTTCATTGGGAGAATATAGGGAGGTCACAGTTTTTAGTCACCTAATGAGAGAGTGAACCACAAAACTTTCTCACATGTGATTAACAAAAGCAGGGCTGGGCAAAGGTCTCAAACCAGTTCTTGTGACCACAATTTAATAACCAGACTAACTTAGCTTTACTAGTTAAGGTATCCAAAAAGATCTAACTGGACTTTGCATTGACTTTTGTTATGCACTATCAATAGAAAAAATAAAGTTCCTCACTGATTTTCAGTGAAAGATTAGACTGAAGTGGGCCCTAATTCTGGATTGTAGTTTTACCTAATCATCTTTCAAAACTAAAGCTCTGAAGTAAATGGGTTTAAAGTTCGTGTTTAAATTCTTTCCTGGAAGGATTTAATTTAAAGAGAACAAGTTATACAAAGGAAAAGAAAAAAGGAATCTAATTTCTCATTCTACTAAGCAAAAGTAAGTCAATATAGTCTATGTGAATTAAGATGATTTGCAAAATTAGGACTGGATATGCCATGCAAGACAATAATTATCTCATTCTCTCGTACCTGGTCATACAGTAATTTAAACTATCAGATCCAGCTTTGTTTCTTTGTTAGTCATTTAAAATTATAGCCATTATTTAATTTGAATATATCAAATGTGAACTGAAAGCAGTACTTTGGAACAGTATTTTCTGTGTAATACACAGCAGGTTGTAATTAAAGCTAGATGAGATCTTTAAAAAAAATTCCCTTAATTTTTATATGTGAGCACATGGTGAGTTTAATCAATATCAGTAGGGTAAAATCAAGGAGTTTAAAGTGCTAATTTAAGATAACAGAATATGAACTGCTGTAATTCTGAAATGCTCATTTATTTCTAATTGTTTAGTATTCTTCTGAAGCATTTCATTGTTTTCAGTATAAAACAACTGAACTTGGAGGATGAAATGGAGAATAATCCTCTAAGATGCACTTTCTATTTATCTGAAAGCATAAGGGACTTGAAGATTTGAGACAGAAATATTATAAATCCTGTTTAGTAGATTGCAATCAGCTCTCTGTTATCTAGAGAGGTAGAACAAATTTGCAAAATTAGTGTAAGTATTACTAGAACAGGGTCCTGCCAGGCTCCAATCAGAGCACCATCCCTTGCTGCGGCGCTGTGCTAAGTTCCCACTGGAGAGGCTTGTCCATTTCAAAAGGTTTGTCCATTTGCCAGGTTTCTGGCAAATGCCCTTCAAGGGCAAATATTTTTTTTGAATCCTGTCTTCAAGTTTGTCAGGTATCTATGTTTGAGCTCCAGCATTTCTGGAAATATGAAGAACCAACCTTAGGTGTGGAGCCAGCTTAAATTGAGCTGAGACTGACACAATTAAAACTACATCACAGAGTCAAATTAGCTTTATGATTCTGTGACTCTGACATCATATTAACAATTGAAACAAACCTAAGATTACTTTCACAGGACAAGCTCCACTGTCTCATTGTCTTAATGGAATTACCTATCTGCCAATAGAGTAATGAACTTACTGACAAAAAATGGGATTCAAGGGTATGTGCTGCATGGTTTGTCGCATGGTTTCCTGAGATGTCCCAATTTTAAAAACCCTCCTTTTAAAATAACTTTTGCTTTTATTTTATTCACAGAAATAATGTTTCTGTGTGACAGGAGAAAAGCAGCCAGGAGTTGAATATGCAAGCTGATTACAGATCATTTCAGCTATTACATTCAGAACTGCATAAATATGTAGAGTAGCTATAAAAAAAGCCGGCTCACTGGCAGAAAATTGCTTATAATGCACTACTTTGCCAAACCATTTGTGATTTTTCATGGCATTGTTTAGAGTTCAAAATATCAGGAGTCACAGATTACAAAAGTTAAGCAAATGACTCAGGACACGTCCTTCCTGATCTGTTAGCCTGAGGGGAAGGCACTTGTTATGGGTAGTTCTTTCAGTACAGTCTCTAAACCCAGAGTCTGATTTGGTCTATTTTAATACTGTCTTCTTCTTGAATTTTTTTTCCCAGAACTCTGAAAAGTCCTTCAGCTGAAATATTCTGAGTTTCCACCATTGTGTTACATTTTGAATGGCTGAGATTTCCACCTCACTGGTAATACTGGCATTTCAGTAGTGCTGAGTATGTTTAACTGAAATAGATTGAAGTGAATAGGGCTATATAATGGAGATAACATTGTTATCATTATTTCTGGAAAATCACTGCAATCGTCACTTAAAACACTTTTGCCAGATCAAGCACCTTCTGATCCATGTGATCACATGAAAACATGATTTGCAAAAAGCATAGTTTTTCCATAACAGACATCTGCTCTACTTTTCCCTTGTAATCAGAGGCCCCTCTGATAAATAATCTCATTTAAATTGTTTTCTAGGACTAGGATTTCTGCAGCAGAGAAAATGACACATTTCATTAGGAATCTTCTTACCTCCTGGATATTTAGCCTTTTTCACAAGATGGGAGAAAATAATAATGTTATACTAGAGCCAAATAAGAATAAGACTTTCTATCTCTTCTGTTTTTGCAGGAAATTCTCTTACACAATTGTGATAAAAGTTAGTATTTGTTTGGTATCCATCATGACAATTAGTACCATCATTTCCTGGGCGTGGTCCATTGTGTGTCCTCTACAGAGTTGTAGGGGATACACAGAGATTTCTATGACATGGTAACTGTTTTATCTGTTTCAACTGTTTTAGAGAATGTGTAGCTTTAGTTTAAGACCTTATAAATATAGACAAAAGCAATTTTAATGGGAAAGACACACAGAATAAGAAATTAAACTATTTACAGGCATGACAGTTTTCCATCTCCTCTCTTCCATCAAGCCAAAATTCTGCACTTGCTTTCTGCGCCTGTTATTGCAACTTTTCCAGCTAAACAGAAATAGAAGCATCATAAATTCCCCCATAAGCATTTTTGCAATAGTTCAACCTAGTTTTATAGATCAAAACATTTTGATTAAAATCAGGGACAACATTCCTATTTAAGTATTCAACTGACCTAAATCTCTCAAACTTTTGAAGTTCCTCCAACTTACAAAAAATACAAAATTGTGTAGAATATAAAAACAGAATCAAAGATACCCATTTTGTTTCAGATGTAATTGATTTCCAGGCAGTAACAAAGGTCTTTTCAGAGAATAAGATAAGTATGATATTGATTTGTAGTTTTTTTACCTTTTTTACACGTTTCTTTTAGAGAATGAAATTAAATATTTTATGTTCATGTACTTGTTCCTTGGTGAAAACAACATGATATAAATTAGCAGCTGTGTTTGGTGATAGAAACACAGTAACTCTTACAAAACATTTTTTTCTTAGCTTTGCCTAAGAGCAGTCTGAAGACAGACTAAGCAATACGTCTTTACAGAATTTTTGAGTATTTTTTATCTCTGAAAAATCTTAGTGTGGGCATTTATTTATTTTAGTAGCCCATTTTTGACATCTGCTATACTCTTCAGTTAACAATTTAGGGCAAAGCGAACCACATATCTGTAATGGTCAATGAAATACTAATTTCTTTCATTGCTGATTTTTATTAGTTTTTACATAAAATTTCTTCAATTTGCCACCTTAAAATCATTGAACTCAATGAATATGCTTCAAAATGTCTTTAATACAGGGAGATTTGCTGCTGTCACAGAAGAGCCTAGACAGCTGGGCAAGAGTGAGATGGAATTTATGTATGTCTAGTCTGACATTAAATACCCAGGCACATCTTCTGATAGCAACATGTCTTAGGGTCTAAAAATAAAAAAAAAAGAGCCATGAAGCTGTTCTTTTTTTGTGGTTCTGCACTCACTGCCCTTCCTGTGTCATGACAAGACATAATGCATAATTTGACAAGTTTCAGCACACCATTAATCTGAGCTGAGCTTGTCGATCTCCAGTTTGCTACATTTAGGCTTTGTTAAAAAGTAATAATCAGGTTTCAGACATGGTAAAAAATATGATGATTTACTCTGTGTCTGATGCTTCATACATAGGTCTACTCCCTGATAATTACTGCTTTTTTTCCCTAAGTAATGCTATTTCAAGAAAATTATCTGACTCTATAATTTTTCCTTTCAAGATATGCAATTTTTTAATTCAGAAATTCAGGTATGTATAGTCCAAAATCACTGAAATAGTTTGAAAGTACTGATTCCCCACAAATCACCACCTTTGGCCAAGAACCAAAGATGTGTTTTGAATGTAATTTCCTGATTTACTGCGACACAACATGTTGATTTGATTTTGAAAGTTTGAATACACATTGGACTTAGTTATCACTACATACTACCACTACTACAGAACTACTCAAGTAAAACTTTTATTAACTATGTCATAATTTTCCATGACAAAAAAATTATCACAGTGACTAAATGGGTTGAAGTGATACATTAAGGGTGATACAAAATTAGGTGGGGTTTTTAGATGACGTCTTCATTCATTCCACCTTCAAAAATAAGGAAGTTCATTTAATTCTGTCCCAAGAGATAAGAGATCAAGGCAGCATTTCTTTAAGATCAATATCAGAAATGTATTAAAGCCATTGAAAATGTCTCAGCTAGGGGAAAAATATTAAATGACAGGACTGCTAGTTTGCTCTTGGAAGGTAACTGTGGAGTTGCATCTCATTGCTACCCAAGAAGAAAGACATGAAAGATTTTACTGTTAATTATCAGCCAAAGGAAAAATTCTCCCCTGACAGAAAGAGATCTGGAAAAGAACGGAGAAAATTACATTTATAGAGCTGTGGGGCTAGTGATATTATAATTTTTTGAAAAAAATGCATGCTCCAGTATATTCTCCTTTTTGATGTAATGTAAGAGAATACATTCAAGAACACCGGGTGACAATAATATGACCAAAAAACTCTAATAACATTGAAAAATATTTTGAATTCTTTGAGGGTTTTGGTTTGCATTACTTAAGAAGCTGAATTTTGTATTACTTAAAAATATTGTTTTCAGCTGAAATCAACATTTTCTTAGGGGAATGAGGAAAGAAACCCTCCACAATACTTAATTTCTGCATTATTAGTCACCAGTATCTCCTTAGGACTGTTTTATTTTATCTTTCCTTACAGCCAGTCTTATCAAAGAGGTTCATTTCCAAAGAGACACAGTTGCCATGTGGCTCTCAGGAAAGGAAAATTATCACTCTGTAAAGAAAATGGAATGTGAAAATAAGGAAAACATCAGGCACTGTATTTTCACTTCCAGCTAGCAGTATTATGGTTTGACATTTGACTGAAAACATGAAACATGAAAGGCAGACATTTTTATCATTTCTGTAAGAAAAGATTCAGGAAAATGTATTTTCTAACTTATCTTTAAAAATATTAGCAACCTCGATTCAGTGATAAATTTAATGAACAGTAGCCTCATAGAATATTTAGGCTGCAATTTACCCCTGGAGATAATCTACTCCTACTCCCCACTCAAAACCTACTAGCTCACTTCAGTCATGGTCTTGTCCAGGCAGGATCTGGATATCTGCATGGAAAACTTCACAGCCTCTCCAGCAATCTGTTCCTATGTTTGACCACCAGCATCACACTGACATTAACAGGAACCTTTAACATTGCAAGAGTTCTTACAGTAATATTTCACATGGGCATTTCTTCCCATGTGTATGCACATATGTTTCTATGCATATGTATTTGTCAAATTTACACTTGCAAATTCTAATTACCATGTTTTTTCTTATATTTATTAGTCATAAAAAGATGAACAATTTCCTGCTACATGAAGCATGTTTCATTTATGAAAGTATTGGGCTGAAAGCGAGGAAACAAGACAACATTGTGCTTTATAGCTAATATGCACTTTTGTGTTTTCTACTGTTTTTGATGGCAGTGCACAAAATGGGATTCTCAGTACTGTTCTGGTTTCATTCTTAGCTCTGCAGACACGTGGTACATCTGTGATTTTTCAAATAGCCTGAGGCTTAAAATAGATTAACACTTTACCAATGCTTCCACTTCCTAGAAAGTTTATTTTCTTTGTAACTGGGTTTGAAGGCAACAAAAGGCTCAAGGGCTTGCAACAACATCTTCAGTATATCAGAAGACCTACTCTTTTTTTGAAGTAGAGAAAATTATACCATCAATTTAAACACACTTAATTTCAATGTATGACAGCAAATATTAGAATGTCAACAGGGTATTACAATATTATCAATACTGATTTTATTTTGCAGGAACTGAGTGCTCTCCACTTTATCTTGATCTTGATAAATTTTTATAATGATTTAAGAAACACTTAATAGCAATAGTTGAAATCACTCAGTTTGTTGTTACTGGTTCTATCTTTCTTCCCAACTGCCAGGACTGTCAGCTTGGATCTAACCTGTATACTGTCAAATGACTGACTACAAAACTGAGACATACTATGAAAAAGTGAGAAACTGGCCTGGATTTGACCTGGGAAATATCCCTAGAAAAATAATTTAGATTTAGTAACGCTGCTTGATCTTATTGAAATTGATAGATATCTGAGATTAGAGTATGTTTTACATATGCATATATGTGTATATATATACATATGCATACTCATCTAAAAACTAATTCACACTGTTAAAGACAGATTTGCAGACTGTAGGCTGACAGGTTCAAACCAAGAATCTCATAATTGCACCATAATGTAGCACTGTTAGACCTAGAGAAAGCATTTCCTATTCCTTCTCTCAAGCTACGTGAAGAAAATTATTACTCATTCTGGAGACCAGAAGAAGAGCACTGAAGAGAGGATGATTGTATCTGAGTTTTCACCTAAGTGAAAAGCATTCACATCCCCCTGGGCTTCTACTTTGCTTTGTCCAATGGAAAACTATTGCAAAATACATAAACAGACCTTCAAAGAAAAACTAAGTACCCTAAGCCTTCCTGCTAAAATACTATTTTGAGACTAAATTTTAAATCCTTCCATGAACAAGAACAATTTTATCCAGTACATAGTCAAGAAAACAAAATCTGTCAAGGGCTATTAAGCATACAGATGTATGTCTTAGAAAGTTCTTGAACCATGAAGTCTTTTAGGGCAATGTCATTGTATCTTTGACCTCTTATTATAGTCTTTGCTGTTGGTCTCTGTAACAACTTTATATGATATTTACACTTATCTATGTCCCACAGTCAGTGGATTGTGGGACAAAAGACACACCTCTATCTGCAGGTATTATTGTCTTTATTTCCCCTAAAAATAAAATCCTTCTTGGTATATTATGTGTAAGGAGTCAGGGTTCTGAATATGTGATTTTGGATTTCAGTAATTGAAAGTGAACTACCAGGTTCAAAATAAAGCAAAAGACCCCCCAAAACAACCTACCAACGATTCTTTTGTAGCAAAGGATGTACCCTTGGGAAAAGAAAGAAGGCATATACAAAAACAGTTCAGCAGCAACTGGACTAAGAACTGGGAGAGGAGTCACAAAATGGTTAATTCAGTCTTGGATTCCACAAAAGCAAAGCACTTTCAATCTTTTTATGGAAACAGGCCTAGAAATAACTAATCTAAAATTGTGTTGTAAGCTTTTGGACTGTTATTAGTGTACAGTTCATGCTCAACACATGGTACTGCTCCCTGATATACTTAGGGTCTTATTTTGCTTCTCATTACCCTGCTCTGATTTTGTTAACAAAAATTTTTTTCTATTTCTGAGATGAGCCTCTTCTCTCCTTGAGGGTATTTAGTAGGCAATCTCTCTCCCAGTTCTTATTTCAACTCAAGAATCCCTTAGTTAGATTTTGTCTCAGAGGTCCAGCTGCAGAAGAGGAGTGAGCAAGAGGCTTTTGTGGGTCAAACCACTGATATGTTATCATATCAGAATTCAATATTGCCATGCTAGTGATCAATATGTAATCCTTGTAATCAGGTCCAAATTTGTGTTTAAACTGTGGTGGGTATAGAGACTCTGTAGTGATGTAAAATAGTGCTTGACCACAACTACAAAAACTCTCAGCATGCAATTGAACAAGAAAATATCACAGTCCATGGTACAAACATCTCTCCCAACTCCAGAAAAGTAATATACTTTTAGTATATTTTACTTCTAGTAGGGTATTCTGCAGCCAGATAGTGGCTGGACATTCAAATAAGCTATTTAGAATTACTGAAGAATGCAGTACAAAAGGCATTCTGTTAATTGTATATAGGCTCAATAGTATGCATGCTGGGCCGCTCTCATTCCAAAAATGGTGCCATGGTGTAATTTAGAAAAGAAATATTTTACACTATTATCGAGTGACAGAACTGAACTGAACTGAAACAATGACTTAGCCAAGTCTTATTTCTCCTAGAAAACTCTTAAAATCTGTGACTGAGTTCCACTTCTTCAGGCAAAATGTTCCATCCCTAGAATAGCACATACAATCTATACCCTATGCATTAAAATAATAATGGGAACATGCTAGACTGCTGCATAGATGATATTCATATTTTTTCAGCATGAAGTTTGTGTCTGACATCTTGAAATTTAAATTGGAGCTGAAGACATATACCAAAGGGAAATTTAATTTTCATTATCATTCTCATCACCACACAGTTTGATTTAGGTGCTTAAGGAAATGAAGTGGAGGAAAATATTTATATTGGTCAGTGTGTGGTGGGAGGGTTAATCCAACAACCCCCAAACTAACAAATGGTCATTGCTGTAAAGAGGAAGAATAAGGGCCACAGCAAATGAAAGAAATGTGTTTTATTTTGGAAATGTGACTTGACATCACTTACAAAAGGTAAATTAAAATCATGCGAAAAACTGTGGTCCATAAGTGCCTTGAAGAAACTTTTAGGTTATAGGAAAATCATGTCTCTCAATTTAGCATTGCTGAGTAATGGGCATGTTTCTCACAGTTTTCAGAATGTACTTGTTTCAAATATAAATGTAATCGGGATAATTCATTTTAGGGCTGACCTTCCCCATGGTCTGACCTCAGACTTTCTAGACAGGTTTGTCTTTTTCTCATAGTTGTCCTTTGGCTTTGGAGAATGAGAAACAGAAAGTAAGCTTGTTTGAGCATGAAGCCTGAAAACAAGGAGCTTGTTAGTACCTTAAATTTTGAATACCAACAGGTGGCACAAAATTGAGTACATGACTGTATGGAGATGAATGCCTGACCAAATTTCTGAAATCTAAAGTAAAAATCCGCTACCTCCTGGATGCCACTACTACCAGCTGGTCATAAATTTTGGTAACACCTAGACTAAACAAGAGAAATACCTCCTGAATTCTGATATTGATTAAAGATATAAGATGCATTCACCAGTTGGAGAGAAGACCACATACTGTGCTTCAGTGCATACAGTATTTAAGAGGGAAAAATGAACTCCTGAGAGAAGGTTTTGAATGCCAAAAAGGAGGATTTCTGAGAAGCAGCCACGGAAAATAAAAGAGGGTCTAAAAAAGGAAAAGTGAGGAACCTGACAGGATAAAACATCTTGCAAGTTAAGAGGATTCTGGAATTGTGATATCTGCTGGGAAATGCCCAGGGACCCTGGCAGGTAGCATGAGGGACTGGTAGCTATGAGCAGCTGCATAGCATGAATGGGCACAGCTTTCTGAACCAACCTTCCAGGCCCAGCAGAGACCTCCCAGCTGTGAGCATAGCACAGCAGTGGAGCAAGGAAGTGCAGTAAACAAACAGGATAGAAGCACTAATCTTGATAGTTCTCTGATAATACCCAGTACCAAGCTCCACTATGGGTTGTTGCTTACTCTGTCTCACTCTGATAGCCAGGCAAGGTGGTTTAAACTGGGAACTAAAAGAGAGAGTAGAAAAAGGACAATTGTTGTTATCTGTTATTATCCTAAAGCAGCACTGATTTACTGAAACACATAGAAACAACAGTGATAAGGAGTCAGGAGGATTGTGCTTTAAGATTTCTTTCTTTTTAGCCATATGTGAAAGGTATGGTAAAGGAATATTACAAGGATTATAAAACCGAGTAGACAGATGTCAACACATCAGAACTAAGATCACTGATGCAATCTGAATTTACCTTCCCCATTGTGAATATACATTATGTTAACTGTCCAGGACACAGCTCAGTATTTCAATCATCACACACCACAGAGGCAATGGAAGCTGGACACCATGAGGGTCCTACAGCTGCTAGGCAAAGGGCAGATTGTTAGGGATTGTTAGGAAAAGAAAGCTGTCTCATATTTATGGGAGCTGAATACTGTCTCAGAGAAATATCATAATCAAAAAGATGTTGTTCGATGATTTTCAAGTCACTTAATCCAAACTTAGATTAACCATTTGGTGTCCTCAGTTATAGTAAAAGTTGGGGTGACATGTATTTGAATAGATAGAGCTAACATACAAAGCTTTAGCCTATGAATAAAGAATCCACTCTTGTCTTAAGCTGGCCATGCAATAGAAATTCTGGACTTGAATCCCTTTACATATCAAATCTCCATCTCTGATGGCAATGACATCATCCTGGGTATCACAGGGTGCTGAGAAGGCTTATGTGCTGTATTCCTACATGATAGTGAAATCAGAAAAGAAAAGTCTGTGAGGAAATTAATAGTCCTCAGTAGGGATCTGGATTGTTAGTGTCTAGTAAATAACAAATGGGACCACACATGCTGAACAATGAAACAAAACCAGTATTGAGCAGCTGCTCATTAAGCAAGCATCATCCACTCTGTACTGTGAATGAAACAGAGGTCCCCTGAAAAAAAAAATCATTTAATTAAAATTACATCACAATTTGTACAAATCAGAAACCTTAACAAAAATGTGCTGAATGGATATTTCCCAGGTAACCCTCTTCCAGCATTTTCTTGCCTTCAGATGCATGATTTTGCAGTTTTAATAAAGCAATGTAGCCCTGGGGTTTTAATGTGTTGATAATGAGTTTCTATATATTTGTGTATTGTGTGTAAACAAAAGTTGATAGATGAATAGGGTATTAAATACAAAGAAATACCCATCTGGTGAAGTTCCAGTCCCTGTCTTTTCCTCCTGTCTCATTTTCCACAAAAGCTGAGCTCACTTCACCTTGCTTGTTCTATACTTTGTAGCGTTTGAACTTCAATTCAGTGAAAAATAGAAAATGAAGGCTGGAATGTGGGGATAAGTTTATTTGTTATCTCTCTTCCATCTCTACCATAAAATTGACATCACAGAGCTGAATGAATCAAAGAGTGTCTGCTGCAGCTCTGCATAAATCCACCATATATCTGCTGAATACTGTAAAAGCATATTGTTTTATGCACTTGTTTCTTACACTTCAGGTTATGCATTATGTACTTCATTTGTGGGTCAGTGCTGATTAGATTTCTTATTAAATGAGTGTATAAAAAACTATTTGCTTCAGTTTCAAAAGCCTTTTTTTTTCCAAGCAGACCATGACACATGGTACTGATTGTCATTATAAAACAAGCTCTTGAGTGCTTTATAGGTCTTTCCATGTCATTGTTTTGCATCTTAGATTTTTCCTCTTTGCAATATAATAATGTTGTATTCTATGTGAGGCTTATATCAGCTTATAGTTCTAACATTTCTATTTCTGAAGTTGTATGCCAAGATATAGCATTAAAAATTTTAAATATCTTATTTTTGTCATATGGTTAGCACAAAGGCAGACATCCAGGTCAAACTAATAGAATACAATGAAAGCAAACAGAAGATACTTCTTTCTGTCATAATTCAAACCTTCTGTGCAACTGAGATTAATACAATTACATCTATGTCAACAGACTTGTATTTAAATGGTTAAATGCATTTGTTTTGACTAAAATAGAAAGGAAAACCAAGAAATCTGCTTTGCCTGGTATAACCTCTTTCTCTCATGTCATTTCCATTTGCTCTTAACAGCTTCGTTAGTTTATATAAAGTAGATGTAAAAACTCTCCAAACTAAACATAACTTTGTCTTCCTGTGAGTTGATTTTAAACTGTGCCTGATTGTCATGGCAGGTCAGCGTTAGCTTTTTATTTAAGTGTATGTGATTAAAAAGCTTTGTGATTCAACCTTTCAAAAATTTCTGAGCATATAAACTTGACAGAAGCAAAGACATGCAGCCTGATACTTAAGTAAGAAGTCAAGCAAGGATAGAGTTTTTTTTTTTTTTAATCAAGGAATCTTCATGTAAACAAACTGATGTTCTTCAGTCACTTCCCAAGGCTTTTTTGGCTTGTTTAGTGTCAGGAAAGGTCAAATGGTATAACCCAAATATTAGGATTTTCTTCTTTCTGTTTGACTGAGGGTATTGTACGCCTTATGCATGATTTCTAGGGGACTGTATCAAACCTGCCATCATTCAGCTGACACTGGGCAGGTTTGGTATTTCTGCTACTCCATCATATTTGCTGAAGTTCATCTGAGAAGGTTCTGCCCATCTGTTTGTGTGCATCTCATGGCATGCATGAGCTGAGCTAAGTGCTCAGGTTTGTGTTTGGCTTTCAACTTCTCTGGGTCATTCTTCAACTACATTTGCTAAGATAGGAGGCACAAGAGTTACCTCAGCTGACTTGCCACTTGGGTACACACTGCTGAATCCGCAATGAACTTTAAATGTAATAATAAACAAGAAGCCTTTCAAATATAATTTGCTATAAATGTAGGTGTTAATGCAATGAGCTATAATTGAAACATAAAAGAACATGCAGATACCTGGCAATTACAGAAAAGTGAAATAGCTTATTTACAGGACTTGTATCTGATTGGTAGTATCAATCCACTTCTTGAAATGATGTTTTAAAACTCTTCTGCTTTCCAACAGGCATTTCTACCTGGATCTTCAGCCTTTGTCATCTGAGGATAAGACGCCTTCATATACTGGAGGTGCTAATCTCTTCCCTCCATGGAATCTGGTATAAAAGTAAAACAAAAAAGATAAAATGCTATCCTTTATCCAATTAAAAAAAAAAACAAAACATAGTCAAATAAAAGCAGGTACAGGACCATTAGATAACAGAAACGGCCTAGTGAACCTTTATCATCATTCCATTTCTAAACCCTACAATTTTAGGGAAGAGGAACTCTTTGATGCCTTTTAGATGAGCGAACACATTCTAGAAAATGCATATAGGCTGACAGAGGAAATTAATTCAGTCTTCTATTCACTCCTGTTTTGCTGCTGGGAGTTTCTGCTGTGAAGAACTGTGTCTCAGCTTGGACAACTGCACATCAAGAGAATGGATCCAGCCACAGTCACTGGCTTGTTTGTTATTCCACAGACTTTTAGTCCTTTGTTGAAGTTCAAGGATTAATATTAATTTCTTAAATAAATACCTGTACTAGACAGCCATCTTGAACCTATTGTCAACATTATTACTAACTAGAATTACTTCTCAAAGGTAATTGCTATTTTACCTACTTTAGAGAGGAGGAAATAATGACACAGACAATGTTCCTGAAAGAATCCTGTAGGAGGAAAATTGGAATATCCCTCCCAGAATGACTTTCGAAGATTAGTTTTGTCATTGGTCCTTCCCCGGATGCATTTCCTCATTCCCATCAGATAATTTTGCAGCCCACAGCACAGTGGATTGCAGATCAGCAGTCACCTCTCAGGTGGTTGTTTCTATAGCAAGATTATTTCCTTCATAATTTATTAGCTACTTCACTTTTAATTATAGGCTAGGATTTCCCTAACTCAAGAATGACAAAATCTGGGTCAAAGTCCCTAGCAGGTACATTTCCTTCCACTTACTGAAGAGGAAGAAGGAGCTTCTATTGACTTTGGACAAGGAAGTGAATTTTTGGGGCCCTGAACAACTTGATTAACACCAAGTTTTTTTTTCCTTTACGCCACTTCCTTCCTTTCAGAGAAAATTTTTGCTAAACATTTATATTATTAAATATCATATAATCAGTTTCTAAATTATGTTTAGTATAAAAACCAAATTCTGTGCTGCATTTAAAAATATTAGCAACTCATCCCCATCATTTTTCCTCCACTTTTTTTTTAACTGAATACAAAATGGCATCTGTCATGAAAAGGTTATTTTTTGGAGACCAGCACTTGTCTTTCCTACAACCAGTAAAATTTTGGTTTTTTGGACAACATCTTCTACAGCAAGCCTGACACAAACAAAATCCTTACGTCATCAGGAAAGAACTGACAATCAGAGCAGAGCATGCAAATTTAAAATAAGTGTGCTATTTACAATATCACATACACTTGTTATGTCCTATCATCTTCTTGAAGATTCCTCTACCCTATTCATTGTGACCATGTCCAGAGTAAGACATTTGTCAAATTCTCTTCTAAAGTCCATACTGGGCTTTTAAAAGTTTGTACAAAAATGAACATTTTAAATCTCAGAAGGCCATGATTTTTAGCATTTTCTTTCACCTTCATCACTAGAAGAGAGATGCTTTCAACTGAATTATGAATTGCCTATTTGATTTTGAGTACATCAAAAACAACCCCCAAAAACCCACTTTCTCCATCCAAGTCACTTTTTAACCATAGAAACCATACTGAAGATTACATCTTGCAGTTTTTGCTAGAAACATCTAAGTACTTTATGAAGGGAATAAGAACTGAGATAAAAACATGCTGCATCTAGAAAAGAAGCTTAAGTTAGCATTTCAAGGGGTGTAGAAATGTGAGCCATACAGGCCAGCACTAATGGAGCATCTCTCCATATGTGTCACCTGCTAAATCTGTGCTGGCAGATTTCACCTCAGTTGTGTTGTGAGTGAATGCAGTCCTGAGTGAATGCTAACTCTTCATGGTGTCTTCTGGTCTGTCCTAATCCTTTGTAGCACACAGTAGCTTTCTGATTATAATTACCAGATTTGGGATCTGGCATATTTCTCTGGATTTTCTTCTGCTTGATCACACCAGCACATCCCCACATAAACAAAGCACACAGTGGGTGATGATTATAATAGCTGATTAAAATAAGTAAACAGATTGGAGGACATTAAAGTTTTATGCATCCCTGCCATCTGTTTTCTCTTCACACTGTACATATTAATGTACATATTGTACACAATTGGTTTTGTTTCCTGTTCAGTAGCAACAGGCATTGTGGTACACCATCAATGGCTTGAATAAGTCACAAAAATGACTGCCTTGACTGCTCTAGATAGTTACATGTCTGATATTCTGTTTCTTTCTTTTATGATTCTGGCAATTATGTGAATAAAAATCTATTTGATTTTTAAAATTTTTTTTACAATTTATTTGAATAAAAATCTTGAGAGGAAAATAGGAGCAAAAGAGCAGTTACCTTTTCCAACACTGAGAACAACTTTTTTATATTCAAAATAGACCCACTCATGTAAGGACTTACTCCATTTACTGGTGTAAAGTTGTTAACAACAGGATCATGACAGTTCTTTTTTACTCTTGATTTTGCATGACTTCTAACTCTTTTAAGTTAGACTTACAACAGATTAAGACGGATTTTCTGTACAGTTTAAGAATTGCAAATGAACAGCACACATAAGGTAGACAGTGATATCATTATGTTGAACAGCATCTTACTCATAAACCCATCATGATGAAAGCATTATCTAGCCTTAGGAAAAAAGCACTACCTACTTTGAATGAAAGAAATGCAATCAGAAACTTTATTAAGGGGCTGTATCAGGGAAAAAAAAAGAAACAGTCTTCTGTGATATTCAGACCTCTTTCATAATTATCTGGAAACGCTGGATTTCAACCAATTTAAAAAAAATCCAAGCACACAAACTGCAAAAACAAGAACATTATTAGCATGACCAATTTTCAGATAGACTAGTAACCAAGATGGTAGAACGGCCAAAAGACACCAGCATGTCAATATTTGTATTGTAACTAAGGTCTACAAACATTTTTTTTTTCCACACTGACTTTCAATCAGAATCAAAGAAAAGCAGGTTGGAAGAAATCTCAAGTATCATCTGGTCCAACCATTCTTGGCAAAAGTGTGGTCTAAAGAAGATGGTCGAGTGCCTTGTTCTGTGTTGGGGAATCTACCACTTCTCTGGGGAGATTGATCAAATTGCTGACTGCTCTTATTGTGAAAAATTTTCCTTTTGTGCCTAAATGAAATCTCCCCAGGAATAATTTATATTCCTTCAGGCCTGGCCTTTGCTGTGTGACTCCTTCTAAAAAGGGAGCCTCCATCTTCTTTGTAGATACACTTTAAATACTGGAACATGGTGATAAAATCTTCCCTAAGCCTTCTCTTCAAAAGAATGAGCAAACCCAGTTCTCTCAGCCTTTCCTCATTTTTCAGAATTCCAGTCATTTCAGCAGAAGGATTTTGTAAATTATAGAAAGGAAGTATATATATGTTTAGTCAATTGACTGTCTTTGAAATAACATGAGTTTTCTTGTAAGTTGTTTTCCAGGGAATTTCCTTCAATAATTTGATCAATCTATCATAACATTTTTGCCAATACAATGATAATAATATTTTCCCAGATGATATTGTAAGTACAGTTCAGTTTGTGTTTATTATGTTCTCAGTATATAATTAATAAAACAAATGAAATTTATCCTTCAGTATTGACCTTGTCATGAGAAAGAACCAGGGAGTGAGCACCTATCATATCATACCTAATTAAAGAATTTTTAGCAATTGGTCTTCGTAGGGTGTGCACAGAGAGTAACACTAGCTGCCAAAAGTGTGAAGTTACTCTTTCCTTGAAGAGTGATCTCATATCAACAACCGTCTTTTAGCTTAAAAAAATTGAATTTCTTGAAGAGTAAACATAAATTATAAAAAAGTGGAGAAGCTGAAAATATGTGATTTTTCCTTTAATAGCAAGAAGAATCAGTCTCAGATCTTGATTAGGAAATTCCTCAATCTCACTGTTTGTTAGTTTTACACATGATCATATAAATGAAACAAGGTGTAGCCTTTTATCTGCATAAATTATTTGAAAATAAAAAATATAATTACTGTGTTTTCATGAACTCTTGAATGTTAAAAAACTCAATAAAAGAATATTGTTTTTATGAGGTGTGATATTATTTTTTCCTGTAACATATTTGAAGACTTAATTGGAATAATCTATCCCATTTAAGCAATTAATCAGGTCAATAATTTTAGCATGAATTTATTACCTAGATATTTATAAGGTCTCATTTTTAATCTACTTGGAAGAGAATTAGTCTAATCATAGCTCATCTTTTAGGAGCCATCAGGTCACTTTCATGCATGAATTAAAACTAATATTTTTTAGATCATTATTCTACTATACTTTCTTGATACAGATTATTTCTACACTGACAAGCTATTCATTCAACTTCAGTTTATTGACTTCTTGAAGATCTGAAAGGCAGTCATCCCAAAAGGTTATGACAAAGCTGACAATCGTCTTTTATTTCAAATGTACCTGGGACTTTAGTTCTGGAAGGATCTGAACAGTATCTGTGGTCATATTCTAAAACTACAAGGCAAAGACTCACAATTTTTGATTGTTATGGGAGATAGAAGAAAACACTGAGTACTCCATGGAAGATGATGGTGGAAGAGAGTTAATTGGGCAGTTAATTTATCCATCATCCTAATAATAAGGTGCACTTCCTGTATGCTGATGGAGGAGCAGCCAGCCCCTGCCTGCATTTACCTATGTACACAAATCTGTGCAACGTGCTGCTGCAGAGTTGAAAGGCAGCTGTCTCTCATACAATAGAGGTGCCCCATTTTCTGGAGAGAGAAAAATACTTCATGTCCCTGAGTCTCATTAGTTGCACTGAGCCTTTAGCACAGGCTGTGTCCACAGTGAAGTGTTCATCTCAAAATAAATTGACAATGTCCATCCTGAGTGCAGCATTTTCCCTAAAATGCTGCTTAGTGTGCTCCAAGTGAGGCAGAATCAGGCACTAAGTGAATATCTGCAAAGAAACTAGTTCAAGAAGATAGCCCAGAGCATCTAAAACACTGGGCATCTTTTCCACTTTGCAGTCATTTATGACTCTGATAATTTTCTTTCAAATGAAAAGAATCCACAAATGTTGTCATTACTTCATCTTTCTCTCTCTTCACCTTTCTTGCAGGTAGGGAGGCAACAAAGCGACTGTCTAGTCCATGAAAGTCTGTTTGTACTTTACAGATGTTTCATTTAAACAGCATTCCTGATTTGCTATATTTTGATTTTGGACACACACACACACACACACACACACACACACACACATACACCAGTTTTGCGTGTGATCTGTTTCTCCAAGAGGGAAGCAGTTTGTGATTGGGTGGGGATGGTAGAGTGGAGGGTTCTGTGAGCCTGTTTGACTTTACCTGTGGGGCAATAACTCCATTGCTGATCTAACATGGGCACATCAAACAGTGACTGAGATGTAATAGAGCACAAGTGACCTATTCCCAGTCAGAAACAGCTTTGCTGTCTGTACTACAGATGATTAACTCTCCTATTTTTACTCAATCCTGTTTGCTAACTCACTAAGCCAGAGATAGGTAACAGAATTTTTTTTCCTTTTTAAATAACTATGAGCTCACCATTTAGTGACTCAGGAGTGTACAAATGAACACATACTGACCCTGAATTTAAGTGACCTCTTTATTCAGACCTTGAAGCTTTGTGAAACTGCTTGCAACATGAGACTTGAAATAGCCTTGAGTAACTGTAACAACAACAACAACAACAACAACCACTACAACAAACCGCTGTCACTGAACTTAAGTACCCAAAGAAGGGTAAGAGGCAAAACTTATTAGCAGGGCCAGGAAGGAAGTATACATTAAAGTCTAACATCACTAAAGCAGTTCTATTATCTTGTGATCTCTAAATGAACAGAAATATGCCATTTCTAGGAATCACACACTATAATTTGTAAAACAGGTTCTCTGCTTCAATTACAATTTTAAAATTAAAGGACAACAGAAACAAGAAAAAATAATGCTCAAAACATTTTTATCATAAAGTGAAATTTCTTTTTGGCTAAATCTTATGTCAGTCCTTCCATGATTTAATTGTAGTTAGTTCTCCCATTCACACCTTGCATTTAAAGAATGCTGTGATCAAGTGAATACTTGCATCCCTGTATTCTCAAATTAATAGAGCATTTTTTCTGATTTTGGTAAATCGCTCTAGAATTTTTCGTAGCAGAAACTAACTCAGAGGAAAGAGTGCCCAGAAAAATGCCCTATGAGATAAGGCTGAATTGTCACTTTTAGCTATATATTTGTTACTACTCATATAGACTTTTTGAAAAATACAGCCTACAGAGGGCTGCATTCTTGCCACCTTTACTACTGATAAATTAATTTGTGTGTTTGTCTGAACTACAGCTGAAGTGCTGTAGCTAACTTGCATAGTTAGATTTTTGTGGGGTTTCCCTCTTCTTGTTCTTTTTTGGGGTGGCAAAAGAACTCTGGAATCCAAAATCATATTAACAGGTTATCAAGGCAATTCTTCCTGCATGAAGCAAATATTTTTAAAGTATCAAATTCTGATAAAAAAAAAATTATTTCAATTAAAGCAAGAAAGTCAAAGGACCTGGTGATGACACTTCTCTTTTTCCTTTCTCCACTGAAACTCAGACAATCAGCAAAAACCATTTGTAAGACTCACAGTCTCCTGAGGAGAGACTTTCTCTCAACATTTGCATGTATTCATTCCTGTAGCATTTTGAAGGTCATTACTCATTGAACAAGCAAACAAATATTCATGCTGTCATCCCAAAACAGTTCCAATAGTGCATGAACCTTAACCTTCCCACTGTTCTGTACTTTCAGCTGAAGCTCTTTTGATGTTTTGACAAATGAATAATCTGATATACCTTTCTGTTGTTATTATACCTTCTGTTCTTTGGTATGTGAATTTATCTTTATTTCCATTTTCTAAATTAAGACAGAATGTTCTCCAAGAATAAGCTACTGGGCAACTGGAATAAAAATGATATAATCTATTCTCCTCTTTCTGAGAAAAACTATGGAATGGCCTTGAAATGAAGTTAGTTTCATGAGAAACAGCCCCAGGTCATTTTTCTTGCATCATATAAAAGTTTACCTCAGGGTCACCTCATACTCTCACTCTGGTACTGTTCTCACAATCCTGGAACACGTTAAAATAAAAACTAAACTAAGACTTAAGGATATTTATAGATATCTTATTTGCAGACTACTCAAGGACACTAATCCAACTTACTTAAGATTCTACCCTAATCATGTACATGGCAAAAACAAAAGCAAAAGGCCCAAGCATGCTTTCTCCTCTAATTCAACTGAAGTGTAAGTAGCTATTTTAATTTTAAACATGATCATAAATTACATTTATAGCACCTTCAGCATAAATTTGTAATTTTGAAGACACTATTCCTTGTAATAAGTATTGCTGTTGTAAAATCTGTAACTGGATAAAGAGTATTTCTTAAAGTGTACCAGGGTCATGTGTAAGAAACCTTGAAGTAAGTAACTAATCCAATCAATGTTCTCAAACAGATGATCTTAGTCAGGTGACTGAAACTCATCTTGTTCTAGCAACCCTGTAAAGAGGGACCCATACATGAAATCAAAACAAGTAAAATTGGGTCACTGATTCACTTCCTATTATTCAGATAATATATAGATAATATATAGATATAATATATAGATAAACTCTTCCTCCTAGGACTCTGAGGCATTGCCAGCCTGAACCTTGTGCTCTGTGGAGGAGCTGCTATAGTCACCCCTCACCTAGGTTTCATTTTTCTGGATAAAATCCACAACACACTGAAAACCAGGAAGAACATATGACCCCTGAACATCAACTGTGTGAAAGCTGCTCCCTGCATCCTGCTCTGATCCCTGCAGCCAGGCTCGTACTCATGTCCTACGCAGCTGGCACATCTGATAGAACCTGCAGATGCTAAAGGTTCAGCTCTGCAAAGATCCATTTACTGGCTGTTTCAATGTGACTTACAGCCCAGCTAGCTCATGTCTTATGTTGTTTTTCCTGTTCTGGCTGTCAGTTGCTCAAGCTTCTAAGCTTATAGGCAGCTTCTTTTAAGAATCTGTGTGTGTCTGACCAAACTAATCTGGGGATCTTTTGCCTGTATAGTCCATTCTCCAGGATCTTAATCTTATTAGCTCTAGTTATTTATTTAACTATTTCATCACATATACATATGTGTACAGTGTGAACATCTTGTATATCCTTTTTTTAATGAAGCCATTGAATTTTGAATGTAAAAATCCCTTCAATGATAAAAGTGATTGTTACTTACAGTTGTAAAGCTGATATCTCATCTTAATTATCTGCTAACATCTCTAAATTACAGCAAGAAAAATCATGCAATTTTACAGTCTAACTATTGCATGTAGGTGTGTATCATTTATGCAGTTATTTCATGTCTTTTCTTTAGTAAATGTGTTTAAAATTTTACTATGAAGAACAAGAATTTCTATACCATATTTTCAAATCAAGAGTAATTTTAAAGTTTTTCAATTCTGCTGTATTTGCTGCATTTTTTTTTAATGTTGCCATGGCTGGGTAGCAGGAAATGGTTTAAATAAATTTTCCTTTAAGTTACGATTTGAAAGAATTAAAGAATATTGGAACATTTCAGTAGTGGATAAACAAGGAGATTGTCATTCTAGTTTTCAAGGAAGCCAGTGTATTTTTTTTCTTGGGATTTTAGTGGAGATTGACTCTAATTTTTTAAACTGAAAAACAGAGAAATATCATTGCAATCTTCAAAGAAGTGAAACTGTTACAGAAAACATCTCCCAGGCCATTGAATTTCTTCATACTTCAAAAAATCCTGTGAGTGTTTTCCCAGTAAATTGAGGAACCTCATTGCCCCTCTTCATGTATTCTGCACAAGTTACTAAATTACTGAATTACAAAATTTTCATAGAGGAATGTATCACTACCTTTGACTGGCAAGCAACATAATTCATCTATGGAAAGCATTATCTATTTCATAACTTCTATGACATTTAAGTTTTTAAAAATTCCAACCTTCCTGACAAACAAGGCTTTCCCAGGGTGAGTTGCAAACACCAGTGAAAGATGAATTTTAAGTATTTGTGTAGCCCATATAGGAAAATAGCACCCTCTAACATCCTCAGGATTTTTGTTAGGATAAGATTAAACCTGAGATAGATATAGAAATCCCCTATTTTCCCCACTTTTAGAAAATGGTTGATTGCTACAAACAAACCAAAAATGCTGGCATTTGACAATAATCCAAATATCCACAAGTTATCATGCTTTCCTGAATAAAAGAATTCCTTGCAAGCTAAAATAAGGCACCATCTGTAACAAACAGGCACCTTTTGAAGTGGTGGATAGGACAAAGCAATAAAGATGAAGCAATAAAGCAGAAATATGTTGGGAAAGATATTTTTAAAGAAGTGCCTCAAAACTACAATATGGATTTTCATTCAAAATTACAAAACAGTTTTCTTGCACCAGGTAGAACATGGGACTGATTCTAAAAACAGCAGCAAGTGAGAGGACAAAGAGGCAAGAAGAAAGAGGAGTGTAGTCATGTATCACTTCCTTTTATGGTCTACAAACTAATCTTAGCAAGCTCTGATGAGTACCAAGCTGTACTTACACTTAAAAAACCTCACATAAACTTTTTAAATCTGGCCCCAGCCTTGGGAATTTTTACTTGCAGGAACTGTCCCACTGACATCATCACAGTGTTTATTTAAAAATCATTCATAACCTCTTCACAATGTATTGTACCAAAAAATTTAAAGAACAATTCTGTAAAAATGTAACTGAATTGTTTTAAAATAAGCTATACTTAAGAGCTCATTTTTTAATGTAATATAAACTAACACCTATTACATGCAAATTCTTTAATTCCATCTAATGATCTTTGTTCTCTGGCATGGTGCCTGTTTTCATTCTTATATCATGCTATTTAAGGACACAAGTGACATACTGCATCACATCATGAAGCTTTCTGAAAATTCACTGATAGTGATGGATTAAAACTAAACCAGAAGAAGCTTAAAAAGTAAATAGATCATGGTAATGACAATCTGTAAACTAATTAAGGCCTAGCTATACTGCTCAATTACAAAACTAAACTAGTAGGGTGGGTAAAATATATACTTTATTTATGGATTGATAAACTTACTAGTTCAGCATTGTAATGACTAAATTTGTGAAGATTATTCCTTACTGAGCTTTCAGTATGCATAATTCATAAGAAGTAGGGCGTGTAATTCATAGGAACTAGGGCAAATATATTGGGTGTTGAAACTGCTGTCTTCCCTGGATGCTCTCCACTGGTTTGCAAATCCAATGCTCAGAGAAGAGCTTCCCCTATGGTAGCTTTCTCAGTAGGTGGCTTAATTAAACTTCAACACAGACCACTGGCTTGTTGGGATCAGACTACATGTTTGGCTTTTCCCAGAAGCTGTGGTAATTCCTGAAATGTCGAAACAGATTGTTTCAAGCAGGTCATAAAAACATAACTTGTCAGTTCCTCTAATGCTCCAGCTGCTGCTCCCAACTTTCTGCCCACCCTGAAGAGAGACAATTGTGTTTTGGCTATTGTGCTAGCAGAGATGCATTCCTTGCCCAGCCTTGAGAACCACTGGATGCAATGCAGGTTATTTACATGTGGAGGAAGGATACTTTCCATAATAGCTCTGAGTAATAGCATAAAAACCTTAATGTGAACTTCAGTTCCTTTTAAGGCTGCCTACATAGTTTACACACTATCATGCTGAACTGAGGGATATCTTAGTAACTGTTTCAATGTCTCCAAACTGTTGATTGTAAATGCAGTTAATTAAATTATTCCTTTAGGATAGAATGTCAATGCTACATTTTGATATTTTCATAAAATGTTCAGTGAACACTTAAACTCTGCTTTGGAGGCGAGATGAGAAATGTCCCTGGTTTTAACTGTTTTATAATTATGCTTATTCACAATTCCACTTTAAATTTTTGACTGTTGACTTGAGTTTTATAAGAACTTATTTCTGTTTTACATAAACATAAAAATATGTGGCTACCCCTAAAATCCTTGTAAATATTTTTTATGTATGCTCTGCATATACTAAATTTATCTATTGAACTTTCCCAGCTAGAAAGGAAAAGAACTTACACAAAAACAGTTTCCATTTTCATTTTTCTGATTATCCACACTGCCTTTCCAGTCCACAGTTACAATGAAGCCACAAGTGACAAATTAACTTGATTTTTAAAAAAGTGTATCTCAGAGATAAAATTGTGAGACATTCTGATTTCACTTTCATTCTTTTAAAGTAAGAAAAAAAGTAAACAGACCCAAAAATTAAGCCAGAACTTCCTGCTGTTTTACTTGTCAAAACCTTGCCTAATTTGCATACAAGATTGCATATCCATAGTGAATGGTGAAACCTTCCCGCATAAATCTGCTTATTTACTGAAATATCTTCCTTGGTAAGTTTTCTCACCACCCAGAAACAATCCCCCATGGCAGCAGGGTTGGAACTTTAAGGTCCCTTCCAACCAAAACCATTCTATGATTCTATGAAATCTCTGTTGAGAGTGACAGACCCAAACATCTACATCTCACACTCTGGAGAGCCCCAGACATCTACAGAGGCATTAAAAGAAATATCATCTCTATCACCCAGCATAATGTGCCTTGAGTCTTTGTTTTGTCCCAGTTTTGTTTTTTTTTTCCTGCACTAGATGCAGCCATTTGGCTAGTTCAAGTAACAGAATAAGGCGTCTGAACTTCAGAATTATGAATTCTCCCCATATATTTCTGTTATTCTTTTGAAAGATTTAATTATTAAGTACTCTGCTTTGTCTTCGGTGAGAAATTGCTTCCAGTTATCAACATTTCTAAACTGTCCAAAACATCCAGACAAGATAGATGTGCTATGAATAGTGGATAGATATTCATCTGTATTAATAATTCAACATAGAAAGTTCCAAAAGTCCAGTAAAAAAATGTCACCATTGGAAAAATATACTTGGTAGCAATCCAGCACAACATTTTGGTAGTATTCAATGCACTCTGGTTATGCACAAAGACCTATACCAAGGAAAACCTACCTTGAGAAAAGTTACTCTGTTGGTGAAAAAAGCATGCAAAACCTCAGTAGCCAAACAGTTAGGAAGGACCTGGAGATATTCTCTAAAATTTATGTATCTCCTGATACAGTTGACATTTATAACTTCTGTTCCCCAAAATTATTTTATTACAGGTGTTCCTCTAAATACCCATCTGTTGCAGTTTCATTGATGATCTAATTTTAACATTAACAAAAAAAAAAAACAAAACAAAACAAAACAAAAACTCTTAAACCTGTTAAGGTTTAAAAAAGAGTCATGCATTTTCACCAGCCTCTGCTGAGAAGGTTAGCTTCCATTTTTTCTGTTAATCGAGAAAAAGACTAGAACTAAATGTTTCTTAGAGAATTGTTAAGGGGAAAAGAAGTTGTTAAGGGGAAAAGACAATCACAGAAAAAATCTGGCATTTATTCATCCAGAGACTGAGATTACTCTGGGGTCCAAGGCAATTGGCCTCACCAGTATCTCATTGCACCCACATGCTAAAAAGAAGTGCAGGGAACTCCTGCCTTTCCATTACATCTCAGCATCTCTTCAACTCTTCAGGGCAGTGTCAGAAGTGCTAGAGAAAGCTGTGCAATGGTGAGATATGGTGTCCTCCCTGCCCACAGCCCATCAGACCACACTATCAATAAATAGGTAAAGCAGGGAGGCAAGTGTTAACATCCAATCCAATATTAAAATACACTCAGATATGAACATTCAACATATAACTCTGAATTTGCATTAGAAACTGCTCTGAATATCCTTACTGAATTATCAGCAGCTGACTGAGAATTATAGATATAAGTAGAGAGAACTTGCTTCCTTGGATTCTGGTTGTATGAAATCTGACACTGATATTAGGTTAGAAATAAAAAGGAAGTCATCCTGTGTATGAGGATATTATTCCCATTTGTCAAAATGTGGTTAAAGATGAAAATAGAGTAGATACACAATTCTGTTAAAGAGAAGCACTTTGCAAGTGCTCTCAGATATTGTGCCCAGGCACTAAAATACTGACTAAGCTCAGGCTAGCAACACTTGCTGGGAGAGAGAAGGTCTCAGATAGCCAGGACACAAACAGTGACATGCTTTGTTGCTGAGAATGAGTAGGCGAGAGGCCGACATATTTCGTAAAAAATATATTTCCTTTTATTTCAGGAAACCTTGTTTGACAGAAACACAGACACATTCTGAAAAGGCCTCAGATGGATATTCTGGATACAGAATTAGAACTATTTTAATAAACCAAATTTATAAATTTTGGTGCAATATGATGAGTCCGGTCTTTAAAAGAAATCATAATGAATGCACAGCTCGACTCAAAGAAAGACTATTTTGGTTATGTGCCACCCAATGAAGGTACAAACCACAGGTGAGGGGGCATCATTGGAAGCTTTTTCCTCCCCATAACATGCTCTCTCAAAAACACTTTCTACATTGGCTCATGTTACTGTAGCCCAAAGGGAACTTTAACCTTCATCTCAATCCCCATGTCAAGAACTTCTCATTATTCTGATAATTACATTGGAAAGTGGTGATAACAGTGAGTAAAACAAGCAACAAAATGTCTAAGAATACCTGATCTGACTGCAGCTGTCATTCCCAATAGCAAAGTTTAGAAATAATATGGGAGAGGTCTGTTGTTACTGCTGGATGCTCTCCACAAGCATTAGAGATTCTGGGCCTCTCAGCTCACTTTTACACTGCTGCAGTTTTCTGTTATGCACCCTGGCTCATAAGGAAGACAAGAATAATTTTTTTCTGAAAATTATACCATGTAGTCTGAGCAAGCCAGGGAGAAGACTATTCGAGAATCAAAATCTGGACTACATTTTATGACCTTTCACTTAGATTTTAATTTTTTTTTCCCCCAGAAACTTTGAGTATTTCAACTTGTGTAGTCAGTTGTGCCAAGATTTTGTCTTTCATGAATGAAACCAAGTCTTAGACAAAGATGACACGTGGATCTTGTGTGGCCAAAAGGTTGTGACACCTGCTAGCACAACAAATGCCTGCTTCTGGTTTAGCAACCCATCCTTGTCCTCAGTCCCAGGAAGGATAGGGGAATGTGAAATCCAGTGATTTCTGTGTTTTACCAAAGGGCAGCTGTTTTCTTTTAGAAATTTCAAGCTAGGTTTAGTCAACTAAAAGGGAGAGGACATTAAATAGGCCACTTCCTGTACAGTAGACTAAATTAAAGGCTCGAACAACAGAAGCAGATATTAGTGTCTGAGACTAGTACTTAAAAGCAGTAAAACAAGGAAGTCTTGGTTCACATTCCATCATAATAACATGAAGAAAATCAGATGAGAGGCAGAGTGGTTGGCACAGTCAAGACATAAAGCAATTAGGACTCTGCTGCATGACAATAAAAGATAAAATCCCTCTTACTCTAAGGACTTGCACATGTGATATATACACTTGAGGGCTGTTTAGTTTTTCTTGTTGTGTTCATGGTGTTTGAATACTTCATACAAAATGAGATGCAGTCTAAACAATTTAGTAACACACACTTAACAGCAATTACAACACAATTATTTTGTTCATTCAAAACATATTTAGATTGTTTAATTACTCTTCCTCTCAGCTTATCCAGAAATCATGTTTTGATTTAGTCAAAATGCAAGAAATATAAATATTTTGAAAATTAATCTTCACAGTGACCAGCACAGCAAAATTAATCTGTATCTCCCATTTAGAATTATTCTCGTTATACAAACAGCAACAAAATCTATTTCTGTTATTAACATTGTATTCCTTAGCAGTTCCATGAAACACTGTAGTTAAGTTGGTGCAGGGCTACCAGGGCTACCACTTGTTTAAAGACTTTGAGGTTCTATAGTTAGTGCCATAGTTTTAATGGTCTATGATCTTATTGTGTTACTCTTCTCTTTTTTTTTCTTTTTTTTTCTTTTTTTTCTTTTTCTTTTTTTTTTTTTTTTTGAGAATTATTTATGTCTCGTGGAAATATTGACTAATATCTCATCTACAAGAGAAAACTACTTCAAGTTGTGCCAAGGAAGGTTTAGATTGGATATAAGGAAATTTCTTTTCACAGAAATGGTGGTCAAGCATTGGAACAGGCTGCCCAGGTACGTGGTCAGCATCCCTGGAGGTATTTTATAGATGTGTAGATGTGGCACTTAAGGACATGGTTTAGTGGTGGACTTGGCAGAGCTGAGTTTACAGTTGGACTCAATGGTCTGAAAAACCTTTTCCAAACTAAACAATTTTATGAGGCCATTTCTTTAAAATATTAAAAAAACTGAAATCAAAGAAAAAAGCTACTGCGTTTAATTTTTTTTAGGTTTTTTGTTTATGTCCATGAAATATAAATTGTATTCTAAGGAAAAGAGAAAACTGAGTGATACAGCTGTTATTCTGTTTCAGACCTTCAGTTCTCCAGAATTTTCACTTGCCAAGTATGATGAAAACTAAACAGACTTCTTTACTTATTTTCCTTGGACTTAATATTGGGACTTGAAAAGAGTCCCAGAAGTAAAAAGAGTAGTCCAAGAGATGTTTGCAAGAAGTGAAAAAAACTTAAAGAGATCAGTATGTAAGAACAATGGAGTGATTTTCATTACTTTCACTTAATCTCATTTTATAGGATTTTTTTTTCTTTCTATTATTGTACATGCATCACCAAGAGAACATTCTTGTAGAAAATTTACATGTTAACAGCCTAACTGTCTAAATAACTCTAATAAATAGGTATTCATTTCCCAAAATAAGCATAGAATAAAAAAGCACCCAAGGCTTTCTCTGTAATGAATGCTACTGAATTTTTTTGTAGCATCTATTACATTAGATAAATAACAGAAAAAGAATTATGCATTATTAAACAATGAAAAAAGGTC
The DNA here is from genome assembly GCF_051311805.1 of Agelaius phoeniceus. Taxonomy (NCBI): domain Eukaryota; kingdom Metazoa; phylum Chordata; class Aves; order Passeriformes; family Icteridae; genus Agelaius; species Agelaius phoeniceus. Next base: position 54,605,728 of record NC_135269.1, on the reverse strand, counting down.
CCCCTTTTTTGTTAAATACCAAAAAGACCACTAAGAAATTACAATGACATGCTGTAAGATACTTTTGGTAAAATTGACAACATTTCAAAGTCTTTTATCTCAGTACAATCATCTCTTTAGTAAAAAGAATCATAGAATCACAGAATGTGCTGAGTTGGAAGGGATTCACAAGGATCATCAAGTCCAATTCCTGGCCCAGCACAGCACTGTCCCCAAGAGTCACACCATGTTCTTACAAAATATGTATGTTATATCAAGATTTTAAAATTTTAAGGGGATTCTTAAAATAACAATGCCCAAACTCATCACAAAGTCTTTTATACACCTAAAAGTATTTTGAATTCCTTGGCAAGAATTCTGAGAAGAAGCAAGACATTATTTGTTTTTCTTGTAGGATTGGTGGGTTGTAGTTTGGTTTCAGTCTGGGTTTTTTTCCTTTTTTTTTCTTTTTGACAGTGGAGAAAAGTTTGCAAATAAGTGGTGTCTTAGACAGTTATACCTTCTTTTTGAAAGTCTCTCTCTCTGCTGGCAGTAAGAATTTGTATAAAAGCTTAATTTTTTAGATATATAGGAGTTAGACTAAAAGTCTAAGTTCTAGGGATCTAATATGGAAAAGATGAGTCCTGTCCAAGACAAGGATTCTAGATCAGCTGTTAGGCTGTCCCTGCCTCATTTAGCATGGGAGTAGGAGTTTCCAGATGTGCTCAGGCTATGTCTGCGGCATGTCCTAAGAAGCAAAATTACTATAAAAACAGAGATTCAGAAAATAAAAGGCACCCTACTTACTCCAGTTGTTTTTTATTCTGAGAACTTACTATGCCCAAAGGCACAACATTGCATCACGGAGGTCTAGAGTCCATGGCATGTTGGAGAGACTAAAAGAACCCAGACTCACAATAAGAAGCAACCCAGTGTGAGATTGGACATTCTAGGGCCAACTGCACCGGAGTGATGGGCTCCTCTGACCACTAAGCTGCATTTCTGCCAAGCCAGAGGGCCCCTGGTGGACCTGCCTCTGTTTGTGAGCAGGTTCAGTTGCCAGCTATCCATCTCTTTCTACCTTGTCTGAGAATCACTCCTCCTAAAATGAGTCAAAATAGCAGACATTTAGTTGTGTCAGAGAACTCAGGCAAATATGCCAGCAATTGTAGAATATCAGCTGAGATGTGGCCCCCAATGCTACACGTAATTATATCTCTAAGGAATGGATTTTTTCAATGAAGGAGAGGGAGGCATTTTCTGTTTTTTATGAAAAAGATGAGGGGTTTTGTTAGCTGATGCATTTTTACTTCTAATGTCATGCCATGCATTCTCAATTCTTAAAACCAGAGAATAGCATTTTTTACAGCTACTTTAGCTATAAATAAGAAAAAAGTGCATGAAACGGAGTATTTTACAACTTTCTCATGAATTGCCAATAAATTACTGCCCACCACCGGTAGCAGCAGCCATCTATTCTTCCAAACCTACTGATTCTCATATAAAGAGGTTCTAGTAAGACACATTTTAGTACTTAAGCATTCAGTAGGATAGATTTCTATGGTCTGCTGGCTTCATGTGCCAGCTTTCCATTTCAAAAAAGAAAAAGTCCATGGTCACTGACAAAAAAAAAAAAAGGACAAGAGCAATACACCTTTTTCATGTGGAATATGGAATTTGTCTGTCTCAGTGGCTGTTGGGATGCAATTATGTACTCTTGATGCTATTCGAAATTACCAATAACATAAGATGAATAATAAAATAATAATAAAAAATTAAATAATAATAATAATAATAAAAATTGTTTAATAAATAATAATTATTTTGTAATTCCATTGTAAAAAAAATTCAGCTATGAATCTTTGAAAATGTTACCATGGGTGCCCTGCCTCAGCGGCTTTATTCAACCTCTGCCAAGCATAATTCTCAGATCACACGGAGGGCAACAAAGAAGAAATTACCTTAATTATTAACCTGGTCTGTTTGGAATCCTTTTTTTAAAAATGCTAACTTTGTTGAGGATGATATCAGTAGTTTATTGAAAAATGATGACTTTCTCAGGCACCACTAGGGATTTTCTCTGCACAATGTTTTTCCCAGCTGTTTTTAGCTGTGCTTTTATTTGTCATAGAATATCTGACGCTGTTGAAACACAACATTACCAAGGGTAGACCCAAGAATTTAATCAGAAGGATGTGACACTTCGGGCAGAAATTTTTTGCGTGGATATTAACTGACCATGTTTTCATCCTCTGCTTTTTTTTTGTCTTTGTCATGACAATCATTGAATGCTGCTTTTTCAGCACCCTCCAAGGCGAAACACTAACCGTTCCCCTTTGTGGCAGCGAACCTGTCGAATTCATGGTTAATTGTCTCAGCGATCCCCTTTCATCCACCTATGATCAGTTAGCAGATCAAAAAAGTCAGACACCACTCACAGACCAGAGGGTCCTCAATCAGCCCTAAGCTGCTGGGTTTAATGGTTTGTTTTGACGGCGGATGGGCGCGCGCGGTGCCCGTGCTCTGTCTGGCGGCCCTCAAGTAGGTCACGGCGCGCGCCCCACGGGAGGCAAGGCCGCCACTTTCATCTCCCGCCCGCGCCGGCCCGGGCTCGCCTGCAGTTGCATCAGCAGCCCAGATCCCTGCAAATTAAAACCACAAGGAAGAAATATGCAAGGCATGAACAGCTTCAAGAGCTCAAAATATTTAAGCTGCTGACAAGTAAAATGAGTATCTGGAAGAGGAAAAGGGTCCCGCACTGAGCTTACAGTAACAGGACTACAATTTTCCTTCAGATACACATTTTCCCTATTCAAATTTTTTTGCTATGCACATATTATTTTCTTTGAACAATGAGAAGAAATAATAAAATAATAATGTTTTCTCTTCTTCAAAACATTATTTTTGTAAATTATGTTTGTTCCTGAAAATTTATTTTTCCTCCATCAAAGTACATGAAAAGAAGTGACAGCAAACTTCTACATTTGTCTCTTTTTAGTGCAACAAATATTGAATAATATTAAGTTTTTCAACATGTTAAGTATCTCACATGGAATGATATAAAACTGTACAGTAGGAAGTTCTTTTATTGTAGTCTCTGATCTTGATTCAAAGGCAGTTCAAAGAACTGCAAAGACGAGAGAGGCAATTGTTTATGTCCTCTAATTAAAAAGGATAAAATTCAACATTTTAGATGAACTTCCAAGATGAATCTGTTCTTTAGGGGGAAAAAATTAAAAAGAACAAGAAAAATAAAACAATCATCTTCTATAAGCATTTAATAATGAAGAAAATATTTTAAAGGTGATAAAAATGTGTCATTCTATTTTTATAGCATATTCATAGTTCAAGAAGTTTAAAATTTAATTTTTATGGAAGACAATTCTAGTGTTGGTATGAATTTGTCCTGCACTGAAATTCAAGGAATGATTCATACCTAATTCAATCAGAACTTTCTTATTAAAAAAAATCTTATAGGATCAGGTCACAACTACAAAAATATTATATTTTCTATATTGTGTATACAATCTTGCTAACACCAACAACCCAGTTCATGGTATAAGGTGGCCCAGAAAGTTAGCAGAAGAGTAATATTTTGATACTAAATTAATTGGTCAGAAATATGAATTTAGTCAATACTTGGTGGTCCATTAGGATACTGTACTATCAGAGGTGTTGCCTCTCACAGGAAATGCTTAAAAAGAGAGAGAGCACCAGAATCCATCACTGAACCTACAAATCTTAAAGACAGTCCATTGAGCATAGGTCTGGGATGCATACTACTGTAAAAAATTATTTTACTAAATTATAAAATACAGAATTGGTATCATATGAGGACATGATAAGTAGAGGTGCACACCTAAATATATTGTGGTTGCAAGACTGTTATGTCAGAAGGATCTGATCTAAATTTTATTGAAGTAGGAACTCTCTACAGAACAATGTAGATTGGACTCCAGTTTGTCGTGGAATAAATTACAACAAACGGAGTCTTATGGTATTGTGTTCATCCTGTGATTTTGATTTCTATCTCTTGATTTGGATTTGGTCTTTCTAAAGCATTATCAAGCTAAAGTGTGCTTAGTCTGCTAAATTTCACCCAGGCTTTTAAGAAGGGGTAGGATTATGTTTTCTAGATAGAGTGAAAGTAAGTTATTTGGTTCAAGATAAACCTTTATGTTTAAAAGAATTATAGCTGCCATCCTTAATGGAGCAGGTGTAGTATTATATATTTTCCTTACGGTCTGATGATTTTCCTTCATTAGGGAGATCAGCACTCCCTTCAGTAATGAACCAAACTCAGGTAGCGGGGAAATTGCAGCTTACTTTTCTCCAGAGGAGATAGTCTTTATTCTATTGTTTGTCTTCCTAATTGTGTGCATTTTTTCTATGCTTCATATGTTGTTAATTGCTTTACCGAGCCCTATATTGTCAAATGAGTCATTAAAATGGTAAATTTAAGTCCTGCCTCTAAAAAATCACCTATATTTACAAACATGGGGCTAAATTTTGTCACTCTTTCTGACATGTGTAGTAGGTACTTATTTTGATTTCAGTGAGAAATTTGTACATAATGGAAGAGATAAATAACAATGACAATCTCTTCAGTACCTGCTGATAAGAAAGCTAAAGTCTAGATATCAGTTGTACCAGTTTGTATATTTCAGAAAAAAGACATTAATATCTTCTCAAAAGTCTTTGATTTCAGTATCCAAAACCAATACTTATTAAGTTAGACATGAAATAGATGGATGCATAAATAATAATTTAAATCTAGGCCATTTAAAAGTTTTTTCACTAACACAATCTCTACTTATTAGATGTATCTTCCTATCATGTCCTAACATGACATACAGACTGAAAAATCCTGGGATAAGGCAAACATTGTACAAGACAGTCATCCAATGCTGAACTTGTATATTTCTTCATTCTTATGCATATTAAATGTTTTTTCTTATTTCCTTGTACAGATTTGGCTCATTTCAGCATCCAACTCAAGACTTGGGAACAGATATTAATTTTCTTTACTTTCACTAGTCTTTGAGGCATAATGGCCTCACAGTCATCACAGTGAAGTTACACATTAACATTAGGCAAATACTGGAAAAAAAACATACAACCCAAGTCTTCTTGACTTGCAAGGAGGCAAGAAGTGTGAACTGTGATGTATCAAAGAAGCTCGGTTACTTCTCTCTTCTCATATTGCCTGGAAGAGGTATAACACTAAATTTGAATTTAATTGCATCTGCATTGTCAAACATAACTGCATAAACAGTTCTGTTTGACAATGCTTTTGCAATGATGAGTGAAGAATGTAGTACCATTTCTTTTATAAACACCTGCTGAAATGCAGCTTCCTCAAGACAGCAGGAGTGGCTCCTCCTTCTCAGATTTTAGCCATCTCTGCATTTGTGTGTACATCAGGCACTCTGTGAAAGCTGAGAACTCATGTGAGGTTATATGTAGATGCAAGACTGAATGAGTCACAACAATAATCATCCTGTCTTTTATAAGTATCCATACTTAGGCCAGGTTTTTATTCAAATTAGGTATTTTAATTAAAGCCAGTTTTAAAAAAGACTATATTCCCACTTTGAGAGTATTGGCACTATGCTATCCTTTATCAACACCAACTGTGTCAAATGGAAACTCACTGAATAATAAGAAAAATGAAATCATGGTCACATCTCTATGTCTTGCCATATATTTTTTATATTTTATGTGTTAGTCATAGAAACATTGAATCATAAAATCATAGACTAGCTTGGGTTGGAAGGAATTTTTAAGTCCAAGTCCAGTGTGCCCCTGTGCAGTGAGCAGAGATGTATTCAACTAGACCAGGTTGCTCAGTGCCCCATTTGACATGACCTTAAATGTTTCCAGGGATGGAAACAACATCCTAGGCAACCAGCTCCAATGTTTCACCACTCTTATCATAAAAACTTAATCTTTATATCTTATCTTAATATACCCTCTCTCTGTGTAAAGCCATTACCCCTTGTCCTTACAATAGGCCCTGCTAAAAAGAGGACCTAAGATGAGTTTGTTCCCATAACCACCCTCTGGATGTGGCTATCCAAATGCCTTAAAGTTCTTGCTTGTAAGATATGATGGAAGACTTAAAATTTAACTGATAATACTCTTAACTCTAAGACCATACATATTTCTGAAATCAAGTTCACAGACCAATCCTTAGGAATCCTTATAACCAAAGAATAAACCATGTTACTAGTGTTTGGAACATGGCTTTCCATTTACATAAAATGGAAAAATATTCATGAAGTACATGCATCCTTTATGTGTATTCCCAAAATAAAAATTTGATAGCACTATAACTGAGAGTTATATTCATATTGTGATGAATTTTTAACACAAGATACATCAGATAGGTCTTCTAAAAACCAATAAAATAATACTAGGGTTTGAGGTTTTTGCTGTCTAATCAGGCTTTACTCAAAATAAATAAATGAAAATAATAATAATAACCATATCAATAACAATAATGACAACACATCAAATTTTAATTCAAATTTAATTCAAACACTAGCTGCTAGGATTCCACTCCTGTTGTAATTTCAAGCAAGGGAGTCATTGTTAATTAAATTATGTTTGGATCATATTTTAAGATATTTAAGTCATACACTCCACATTTTTGCAATCTGACACAATTTTGTTCCTATTTCTTTGAGTAGTACAATTATCATTAAATTTCAAACTTTTACTAATAGGTCCATTTCATTCAGAATATAGGATACTTTCCATTCACCTACTTTAATCAAAATTAACTTACTGTCCCAGCTCTGTTCCAGACTTTGTTGCTTGAGCTTTTCTGCCTTGTCAGGGATCAGGTATCTCTTATGTGCTTGTTTTTAGACTAAACATATTAGCACTTCTGATGTCCACTGAAATTGTGGTATGAAGCAATTGAAACGTATTGAAATATAGCACTGCATATCAACATCATGTTAATTCAAGTCCTGGAGACTATGGCTATTCACACAGCTGCAAACCATAAAAATCAGGTATTTCACAAAGTGCAATCTGTAAATTTGATAAAATAAAGGCTTTTCTAACATTAGGTCTCTTCATCTAAGAATAAAATGTCCACCACATCTTGAACTCTACAGATTTTTTTTCTCTGTCCTAACTGTTTATTTTTCCTGCCCTTGTTTTACCTCAACCTTTTCTTTATGTTCACCTTGTACTTTTTCTGAGTTGATTATAGCATGCCAGAAAGTAAACTTACGGTGCAGGACTTGGCTAAAAGTCAGCATTTTGAACATTTTGAGCCAAGAATTTCTCAGTTCCAAGCTTTAAAAGAGTCATCAGAGCATCTCGTCCTTGGCTTTCTTAAAAGTTTCAGAAGTGATTTATATTGGTTTTGATTCTTCTGGAGATGTCTGCAGCTTGATAGACTTGCAGAGCTCAGGACACTAATTCTGCTGTTGCTGGACACACTAATACAAGAATTACCTGGTGTTTCTAGCTAGACTATTAACACTACTCAGAATAGATGGGAAAAACAATACCTCTTATCAGGACCTTCTAATTAGTCTGTTGCAGATAATTAATTAAGATAATTAATTAAGAAATTGTCACATTACCTCTGAATTGTTCTTTTTCAGTTGTTATACATGCTTTACGTGACTTATGTCATTTACATTGCATAAAAGAAAAGAATACAGGAAATCAAAAAGTCAGTCACTTTTTTAAAATCACATATAATTACTGGAGATGTGTCTGTCCCTCAGGGGTCTAGACAACTGCAAGGAGTCACCAGCAGGAGCACTTCTCACAAAGGTGTTGGAGAAGTGCTTGGAAAGGTGTTTGGAATGTATAAATGGCTAAAAAACAAAATAGTCTATGATCTATCAAGAAACTCTGGGAATTAAAAGATTTAAAATAGTCTTTACTGAGATGGCCTTTAGGAATAGAGGAAATAGAGTCAAATTTAGAATTCTGCAAAGAACAGACGCTTTGCAATTCCAATTTTGTTTCAAAGTAACAGTAAATGCTGAAATAATGAAACTCTACAAAACATATATCCTATCACTACTATACTCCAATATAATTTTTTTAATGTGGTTGATGAAATTTAATATGAAATGTAATTGCAGTTTCAGTATTAAAGGAATAAAAACAATAGAAACTTTCATCATTGCTGAATTTTTTCAAGGTATTGAAAGCAAAGTTCCAAGAGTTTCTAAGTGTTGAAAGGTATTTAAATTGTCGCATAATTTCAAATTTTCAAAACCTTGTTTATGTCAGTTTTTTTTCTTAGTCTATTAGTGACTTTTTAAACTATTATATTTTAAACTGTAAGTCAAATAATGCTTTCAATTTGGCACATAGTTTGAGTAAAATTGCCTGAAGCAACCTGGGGATTGAGTTAGTCAGTGGTATTTAGTTATCTTAGCTAAATTTCAAAGTAATTTTTTATATTTAATGATCATATATTAAATCTTTTAGTGTAATGTCTATAAATGCATTTGTAAATACACACACACACACACAGAAGTAAAATACTTTCTGTTTAATATTTTATGTATCTTATTCTAATATAAAATTAATAATGTAGATATTATGAGTCTAATATCTCCCTGGCAAGGTAGCTTGGTCAGTCACCCTTCAAATTCAAAATAATAATTTTTAACAAAGTGCTTCAGAGAAATTCCAGTTTTGAACCAGAAGAAACTACTGTTTTAGATGATGATGCTAGCAAGGCTTCAGGCAGTCTGAAGGTGTTCTGGTCACAATTCCTGCGAAGCCATTTTCACCTCAGAAGCAGGATCAAGAGAATGCAAGAGTCAGAACAGTTCTGCACACAAAAATCACAATACTTTGTTCTAAATTAACTTTGTGATTCTCAAAGAGACATGTCCTGAAGTGAAGGGCATCTGAATTCTGAATTATACTGAAAAATATTTTGTAAAAAAAGTAAAATTCTGAAGTATTTTTCAGAAACTAGTGGTCACAGATTCTGGTGTGTACTTCACAAATGTATGTAATTTTAAAAGTTTTTATTTTTTTCTCATCTGTTTTCTCTCTTTCCCCCTATTTTCTTCCCTTCTTTCTTTTCTCTTTCTAATTTCTTTATTTCTTGCCTGCTTATGATGGATGTGTGTCCTTTATTTTGAAAGAATATGTCACAGAAATTTACTACTAGTGGATTCCATTATTACCCCTAAAAAGATATACTCTATCAATTTTCATGTATTCATATTTTACAAGTCAAGACAGATCTAAGGAGATGCAAAAAAACCTTTTCAACCTTAGTAAACATTCTGCAGCATTTTTGAAAATGTTTTTTGAAGTGGGTATCATTGAAACACTGTCATAAAGTGTTTTATAATGATTTTCATACCATGAATCACACAGATGGACTTTTTACATTGGTCGTTTACTTTTGTAGGTTTTTTTTTGCCTTTTTGATGCATCTGCTTTGTTGAATGTCTCTTTACTAATCCTTTTTAAATTTAAAAGGACATCAATTATGAGTCATCCAGGTGTCATGGTTTAACCCCAGCCAGCAACTAAGTATCACTCAGCCACTTACTCACTCTTCCAACCCTATCCCTGGTGGACTGGGGAGAAGAATAAGGAAAAGAAGTTTAAAAGCTTGGGTTAAGGTATGAAGAGTTTAATAATTGAAAAAAAAAAAAAAATAAAAATACAACTACTAATATTACTAGAAAAGGAAAGGGAGAGAGTAATAAAACCCAAGAAACAAGTGATGCACGATACATTTGCTCATCATCTGCTGACTGATCCCCATCCCATTCCCCCCAGCAATGATCAGTCCCTCACAGCAAACTCCACACCACCCAGTTTATACCCTGGGCATGGTAGCCTGTGGTGTGGAATATTCCTTTGGCTAGTTTGGGTCAGCTTTCCTGTCCATGCTCTCTCCCAGGCTCTTGTGTGCCTGCTCACTGACAGAACATGAAGCACTGATAGGCCCTGTTGACTTAGAGTCACCACTACTCAGCAACAGACAAAACATCCATCTGTTATCAACATTATTATCATACTGAATTCAAAACACAGCACTTTGCCAGCTACTGTGAAGAAAACTACGTCCCAGATTAAACCAGGATAGTACCCATCCCTTATTCTGTATCATTTATGTCATGTCAGGTTCCACACTTCCCAATGCTCACCACCTTTCCTGTCTTTTGATACACACAAATATCATTTCCATAGTCTATGGACTATCCCATAGGATAGTTGAGGACATTTAGTTCATAAATTTGACTCCATCATAACAGACAGCAAAAATGGTGTGTGGTGTTATATTTCTGAATGTTCAAGCCAATTCTGATTCCATCACTGATGTGCTCATCTGTTTTCATCAAATTTCTTGCTTCATTAATGTGATGATCATAAGGGAATCAAATTCAGTTTCCCAGATCCCATGTGGTTAATATGAAGTTTACATGGCACCCAGTGTGGTGATGGTCATATAGCTGCCATGACAGTAACAGTGTAATAAAACAATTACTATTGTTGCTGTTGTCCAGGTTATTAAATTGGAACTCATATAAATATGGCTGCTCTTACATATTTCAGAAATGAAAGATAGCTGCAAAAATGTTTTGGTAACCATCCATCTTCTCTAGTGAAGGAAGATGTGATACAAATATCTTTGATTATCACAGCTTTCACCAAAGATAATACATCAGGAAATATTCAACAGAATATTCAATATTCTCAGTAGAAACCTGTAACAAAAAACACCATTAAATTCAGTACAATAATGTCATTTTAATTCACTGGAGTTTTTATTCACAACAAAAGAAAGTCTATATACATATTTTTACTTTTACAGTATAGTTGTATTACAAGTATTTCTCTCAATGTGTTCAATTTCAGTTAAAACACTTTCTGATGATTCATTTGGATTCATTTAACTTAAACACTCTTTCATTCATTTGGGAGAATTGAATATCTGAAGAAGTATTGCCCCATATTTGGTATAAGGTGATATAGCCATAAGCTAAGTAATACTCTACTATTTTATCAAATTCTAAAATAATTCTACTGGTCATTGACATACCAAACTATTTCAACAAATTTCAATATTAGTATTCTTTTCTTCTATACCTTGTTCTGTATAATATTTTTGTTTATAAGTTTTGCCACATGTTATCTTTACGTCAATATAAGTTTCTTCTTCAACCCTCAACCTAAAAAGCTTGAGTTATAAAAAAATATTTCAAGGAATAAAATTGCAGATTTATAGGGTTGGAAGACACAATGGAAGTTTGTTTATTTTATCCTTATGTCTCAATTCAGGATCATCCCAGGTCAGTGGAGACAGATGTTTGTGCAACTTCCAACAATGAAGGCCAACAGTCTGCTCCAGCATTCCTGCAGTCTTTTGCAGTGTTTCACTGTCTGTATCATCAGAAAGTTTTTCCTCATGACTACCCTTAATATCAGCTTGGTGCAGTGACATGAACCAGAGTTAAGCATGCAGTTCTCACTGAATGTTAGTGAAAGACAGTTATCTGATTTCCACATACCACATATGCCTTTAACCTCTTTTATACTTATAATCATAGTGATATATTTATTTGTGTATATTTAATAAGATTTGCAATAATAATAAGGCTTTCTCTCTGAACAAAGACATTCTCAAGCTGTTTAATTATATCTAGAATATTTAGAGTTTCCACAAATAAGTAACTGTAAAAAATATCCATTAGACAGCAAAGTAGCAGGTATGAAGAGCTTATAGTAGAGGATGAAGCAATGGTTTCCTTTCATAATGCTTGGAACAGAAAGACAACACTTACTGATTATGGCACATCAAACAGTCTTTGGGCAGCAATTTTAGAATTTGTAGATGTCAGATTACACAGTCAGAGCTCCTGATTACACAGTTTTAGCAAAATAATCATGACCCATAAGAGATTCACACAGGAGAAGAATGCTACATTAATTATCTGTTCTTGTCCTTAAACTATTTTTGTCTTGAATCTGCATTTATATACAAGTGTGCTGCTCCATTTCCATAGACTGATTCACCCACCCTCGTCATCTACTATGGACATTTTTACTATCATATTATGCATGCAGATGCAACACAGGGTCTCAGTACCAAACATTGTACCATTTTTTTTTTCCATATATCATTCTTTTCACAAAATACTTGGAGTTATAACAAACACATTCAAAATAGTTTATCTATGTAGGGGATTTCAATATATGTATATACAACGTTAAAGTTCATTGTTGTCCTATTTCATAAATAGACATTGGCTTTCTATCCTTTTCCAATTTGAATGTTAACAGCTTCAGCAGTCATTTAAATTCTATATCAAATGTTTCTGCAGAGCTTTCTACTATATCTTTGATTTTTCTATTAATTTATTTCTGTTGCACATTACTTTAACTAATGCATTTATCAGTGTAATGGACTTATGGAACTACAGCTGCAGATTACAACACAATCCTTACCATAAACATTTAGAAAATCACCTCAGTCACAATAAGACACAATAAAGATATCAAGCTACTTATGGTAGATTTTCTACCTAATATTTCCCAATTTCTTAAAACCATTCATTAAAAATGCAATGTCACAATCATGTTATGAAATTCTGTATTCCGTTTTAAAGCATATTGTGTATAGAATTCTCAAGTTTTATGTTGGTTTTCTGAAGACTGCAAGTTTCATCAAACTCAACTCTTGATTGTGCCTGTATGTAGAGGCCTAGAAAAAATATCAGAGCAGGCACAATACATAGTAGCATTTTTCTGACTAATTTTCCTGTTTCTGGTTATTAGTGGTTCAATAATCTCTTGATGACATAAGACAGAGTCATTGTAAACAACATGACTTATTTTGCTTTCATGGGCTTGTCCAGCATATTCTTGAAGGTGTGCAAGCATTCAGCAACCCCATTGCTCTTCATCAATGCAACCCCATTGCTCTTCATCAATGCTCTGCATTCTTCAAGAATGCCTCTAAAATTTTTCTGCTGAAAATCTAAAAAGCTTGAGTTATAAAAAAATATTTCAATGAATAAAATTGCAGATTTATAGGGTTGGAAGAGACAATAGAAGTTTGTTTAATTTATACTTATGTCTCTAGTGATTTCTTAGTTCTGAAGTTTCCAAAATTTATCTGGTATGTATTTTAGGTTGTTCTATGCAAAGATTGTTTTATTAAAAAAAGAATAAACAAACAAAATCTAAACAAGATGGCTCAACTTGTTTGTGAGAAACTAGGTACTTCATGGGAGAAAAGCAGCAGTTCTCTACTAAAATAATTTTCCTGCTGCTTTGACCTGGCCAAAGACAAGTTTAAGCTTTCCAGCCTCCATTGTCGCACAAAAAAATATCACTGAATGCATTTTGATACAAGGAACTTAGCAATTACTATAGAAATGGAAAAAAAAATCAGAAATGCATGATTCTGTAAGAATTTAGGAGACACATTAGTTAAGAAACTCAATAAGAGCCCTCATTAGTAGTAGTGGATAAAAAAGGTAATACACTTGCAGTGCATAAACTGAGTGGTAATGAGTAGAAAACATCCAAAGTCAGAAAAAGTTCTGCAGCCTGTTAGTGAAGTATGATTCATCTTGTCTAACATAGGCATTTAAAACAGGCTAAAAGCTGCATGCCTTGAAAGTGCCTGTTTCTTTGAGTTGTCTGAAAAGGGATCCTGATAACCTCAGTTGTAGGTGTCTGTGGAGAGGATATCTGAATTAAGTGCAATGAATCCTTTCTGCAGAACTTCCTTTGTCAGTGTGATAAATATATGGCACAAGGCAGAGATATAGCATCCACATTTTAAAAGAATGTCGCAAAATTGGGTGAATGGCTGAAAAAAATTGAGAGTTTAAGAACTTGTCTGTCCAGGAATTTGTATTATGATGAGGCACAAAGAGGTGACTTAGAATGAGGCATGGCCTAAATGAAGCAAGGTGTGCTTCAGTGAATAATGCTGCTGGGAGGAATCAGGGGTTGATGGGCACGTATAGGAGACAGATGATATGAACTATCTCTATGAACCTTATAGTCTTAATCTCTGTGAGAAGAACAAGGAGAAGAAGAATGAAATAAGATAATGCACTTATACTAAAATGCTTTCATTTTTTTCTGGTTAAGAGCAGAAAATGTCCTCAATAGAAGCACTTATGAAATTAGCTTTACATGGTGGCAACCACTTCAGACTGATAACAGGAGTAAATCTTTTTTTATTCTCCAGGAATTAAGGGAAGAAGATGAAAAAGTCCACTTCCATGCATAGCAACTAACAGTGTAAAAAATATGCCTATCTCTTTATTTCATATATTCCTGGTGAAAAAAATGTCTCTTAGGGAATATGTAAATTTCAAAGAAAGAGCAAATGAAATTTTTTCAAATAACTCCATGCCATTTTATCTTACTGAGTCATGGACAGACACTTTTTATGATGTTATATGCAAATATAAATGCAATGGGTATCTCCACTTGAATAAAATTGGCCTATTTTTGGTTCTGTATCTACCTTTCATGTATGACTCTATTAGTCCATCATTCCGGTAATGCTGATGCAGCCTGCTTGTGTCTACTTGGAAACTCCATGCCAGAGGGAGGCACTGAATTCCAATTTCTCACCTGTAATTGCTGCTGCTTAACCACTGGACATAGCTCCTTCTCTTAACAGGTTTAAAAGGATGAAGAAAAAGGCAATAAATTATCATACCACTTCACTCTGGCATTACATTCTTAAAGGGAAAGAATAAAATATTAACTCAATTTTTTTAAAACTTCAACACACAAAATTAAAGAGAAAAATAGAATAGTGGGAAAACAAGTTGTTGCAATGTCAAGTTGCAGGAAAGAGCAAAGTCTTTTGCTAAAACTAATAATTGTTGGCAGAGAAAAAATTTCCAAATACAATGGAAGAAAATCTAACAGAAAAATTATGATGAGGAAATACGGTTTCTGCAATGAAGATATCTAAGTCATTGACAGAACCTGACAGAACAATTTGAAAATGATGTCTAAAAGATCCTCTAATAGCAATTTAAGTAAATATAACATTCTGTTTTAAACTTGAGCATGCTAACTGGACCTAAATGCTAAATGGTGCAGCTGCTAAATGGAGCAGCAGATAAAAAATATAGAAATAAATAAACAAAAATACAATAAAATTTGTAATCTTCTAAGCCTTGTATAACTCTGAAGAGTCATACAGAGAACACAATAAAATATAGCATAAATAAAGCCTTGTTTTAATAAGAGAAACAGAGAAATAGATGAAAAAGCTAGATGACAATACAACAGTTTACTTTTGTGAGCCAGTACAATGAGTACAGCCAACATGAAAAATTTGTTCCAGTTTCAGCATGGAGAAACGCTGAAAGCTTTACAGACTACCTCTTAAATAAAGTGCAGACAAAGAAGGATTAAGATAAAAAGATCTTTCACTACTGATAGCGGAGGAGGAAAAGAGAAAAGTGCAACATTATTTTTAGAAAAGGGTTCTGCATAAGGAATGTCTTGTGATTTTAGGAGGAGTCCTGAGTCATTCAGAAAGTTGATGTGAATCAGATATACACCTCCAAGTTTGGTGTTGTGGAAAGAGAAGACAGCAGATTTTCTTTGGTAGAATAACAGTAAAAACTAAAATCTCCTCCCACTTGACTCATCTTCAGTCAATAAACCTGCTGGAAAATCATATTTAGTCAAGATCCCACCAATGCTGAATAGATAAATAAATCCACAGCTGTAGCTTCTCCTTAACCATGTAGAAGACTGAGGGAGTGGAACTGCATGAGCTGAGTATGGGATTCAGCTCAGCCAGATCCAGCCACCTAGCTGCTCAGCTTGTGATGTAAGATGGCCAGTCAGGCTCTTTTCTGTACATGGAGAATGATAATACCTCCAAAGGAGGCTTTATCTCCTCTGAGGACACCCTGCCCAGGTTAAGGGGGCTATCTTTCTCCATTGATGGTTTAAACAACTTTGATGGCTACCATACAGCAAATCCCACTTGGGTGGCCAAATCGAGATAAAATGCAGATATTCCTAAGATAAAAAGTGAATCTTTTACTGAATAGGCTTAATGACAGGTGTTCATTTTGAGACTGTATTTCAGATACAAGTCTTTTTTTTCAGAGTTTTTTTCCTTACTTTGTATGCATAGACATTTATTAAAGAAAATATTCCTTGCTGCAGGTGCAATTACTGCTGCTTCTCTTTTTAGTGCATCTATGTGGCCTTCATCTCACACTTTCATCCAGGCATAGCTATACAAATTTGCATCATTTCTCTCTTGAACTGTATTTCATTCAGGCCTCTGGAGCAACTCAGATCTGCAGGAAAGCTAAAGCTCTTGCAATTTGTCTGTACTGCCACATTATTAATAACACTTGTTAGAGTCATATGACTGTGTAAATGTTAATTTGGATCTAGATTCCTCTCCAGAGTGAGCTAAATCTGTCTCTGGTGAGAACAGAGAAGTGCATGCTGGTTCTCTGTCTCTGCATTCAGTAAGGGCTTGCCTTTAGACTGCTCATGAATACAGAATTCAGAATTCAAATTATATTTCGTTCTTTTGGCTCCCTACCAGTCTAACATGCACCTCAGAAAAAGCAAAACCAGACAAATACAAACTACCAGCTTCTTAACTTCTGCTGTAAGCAAAGGTTTAGCTTCCAAATGTGCAAGCTGGACACGGCTGAGGAGCCTCCCCAGCGCTCCTGCGGAACGGCTGCCTCCCATGCCAGCCGGTGTCAGGGCACAACAGGCTTTGAAAGTCAGGACCTCATGCAGCCTCCTGTATCAGTTCAGGAGGCAGTGAGAAATGCCAGACACTCCCAGAAATATGCACCACGCAGCTAGCAAGCTGCCAAATTCCGCACCAGCTGTGTGAATTTCTGAGACATCTTGTGAGAGTCACATACAGACTGCACTGCAGAGGCCCCATATGGAGGAACTGGAACAACATTCTTTATCTCTTGTACTATGTGCTTATTTTTCCCTAGTTGAAATGTTGTGGGTGTTTATTCAAATATAAGACTTACAAGAGTCACACATAAGTGGTGGAGAGCTTGGAACATTTTCATGGCAAAATATTTTACTGGACCGCAGGAAGCTATTACTGGAAAAAAAGGTGTCCTTAACTTTTCCTCATGCTGTATTCCAAGATTCAAAGCTTGGTTATTCATTTTAATTACATTTAGGTGAAAAGAAAGCCTTAATAATGTAAATGCCTGTACTTTTGTCTTTATGGCAATTAGTAAAGATTGAAAAAATAGCACTAAAATATTTCTAGACATCTTCCACTCATCTTAATTGGAGGACTTAACGTTGAAGATTAATTTAAATGACAACATTTTTAACTATTTCACTGCTGCTTGTCATCTCATCACTACCCATCAACTGTAGATGAATGTACCTGTCATACTATGACGTTTTATTAATTTGAAAGAACTTTTTGTTAGAGATATGACAGTAGGTTTACTTAGAATATGCAAATAACAATGTAGTCTATTGCACATTCTTTCAATCACTTGGATAATTGGGATTCTTCTGTTGCTCTGACAAATTAGAGTAAAATGGTGCTTATATAGCCAACAGCTGAAAAAAGTAAGACTGCTGGAGAGCAGCTTGCTTTCCATGAGTAGCTATTTCTGCAGTGCTTGTCACCTGCTTTGGGCTTAGAAACAGTGAAAAGTTATGAGAACAGGAAGATCCATGCATGCTGGAAATATTGGTTAGTATTAACAAGAAAGTTAATATTCTTTTTCTGCCAAAATGCTATTAAATAAAAGTTATGAAATGAAAATTAAAATTGATAATTTGAACTGCCTATCATTTGAGGAAAACTGGTTTAGAGCTAAGTTTCAGCACTTATTTTAAAGCTATACTTTTTTGTTTACTGAGATTCCTAAGACGTGTCACACTCTTGATGTAGCACAATTTCTAACTAAAAGGTGTTATCAACATTTAGAAACAATGGCTTTTTATTCTGGATGTTAAGGTCAATTTTCTCCTTTTTGCAGGTAAAAACTGAAAGAAGTTAATGTTGAAATAGATGACAAAAGAGACAAAGGAGGGACATGAGGTTACTCATATGTGGTTTATCTTCACTTATATGACCAAATTTATCGCAGTTACTAGAGAAATGTTTTAACTTGATTTTTTTTTTTTTTTTTTTTACTAAAAATCTTATTCTAGTAAACTCAGAGTTAGAAAACATGTCCCTGTCTGGAAAGTTTTTACGCCTTGAGTAGAAAAAAAAAAGCTGTCAGACTCCCTTAGTCACAGACCCATTTACTCAGAATTTCTTCCTGTCTTTAGCCTTGGGTGTCATTTTCAAGAGCTGTGTCCTACCTCATACTCAATGAACATCACAATTTTAACACTAAGAAAGTAGATATTCACAGAAAGCTGCATATTTTCCCCACATCTTGCAACACTGTAAGGAAGTAATGAAAAGTAATTTTATAACTTCCCATGCTTTGGTATTTTAGTAGCACCATCACTTTTCCTGTTATTTTCTACACTGTTTCATTATATTCAGAAGACTGTTGATGAGAATTTAGTGACTATAAGTTCCACAACAAAGGAAGCAGCATTATTCTCTCAAAAAGGCTAATGGGCTATCATAACTACTATTAACGTGTTTGCATTTTTGAAGTCGAACAAGAGGTAATACAAAAAGGGCTTATTCAAAATCAGCCAATATTGCTTCACTTATGGTCCTCAGGTCTTCTGGTCACTGTCACTCTTCAATACCCTTCTGTATCTCCTGTATCCACTATGATCATTCAAAATACCTGAGTTGTCCTTCTATATTCAGCTGTGTTGGTCTCATCATCCACTACATTGAGAAAGGACAGTTTTTCTCCCTTGTCCCTCTTTGCCTTGGCCTCTCGTCCTCTGCCTCTTCTTGTGATCCTACAGATTCCCTTCCTCCCTTGTGCCATCTGTAGCACACTTCCCAGTCTCCCTGGGCTGTTAAACTGACCAGGCAGGAAATGAACCAGTTTCTGAGTTAAATCAGCTCTTTGAGTCAACTAAGAAGACCAGACTCTTTTCCCAGATGACAGATAAGTTCACCCCACGACAGAGAGCTGTTTGGCTCAAGATCTTTATTTCCAGTGGTGACAGACTGCCATATTCCTGTTCATCCCATCTTATAAAACCATGGCTTTACTTATAGGACTGTTATATAGGCAGGAATATTGATGCTGAAGGCTAAAATTCTAATACTACTATGGATTTGGAAATGGTAGCTCAAGTATCCTAAAAAAACACACTTTGTGTAAGATTGGGATTTGCACTCAAATGCTTTGCTGGCACAGTAGGTCAGTATAGCTCCACCAATACAACAACACTAAAATTAATAGGCATACCTGCTTATGTAGCATTTTAACAAAACAGAATTCCAGGTCTACCTGACACAGGAAATATTTCTACTACAAATAGATTTTAACAAATTCTGATAAGATGAATTTTGTATCATGCTTAAATGAATTTAGGAAAAAAATTAACCATCTAGTCATAGGAGCTGTGTCTATATAAATGGGTATATCCTAATATATTTTCATGGCCATGTGTATAAAGAAGGAGATACCGTAACATATTTTTACAAACATATGTATTGCTTATATATGAACACCTCAACTATATCAGGAATACAATACACTCAAATAATTTGTTTGATACGCTGCATACAAAACTTCAAGTTTAATGATGGAAAGGGATAATCATGTTAGCATAAATGATTCATCCTGTTCTATACAGAATTTATCTTTTAATAATCTGTTACTTATATTTATTGATAGGGGAAACAGCAGGCAAGTGAAAAGCTTAAATAGGTGAAGCAGACTGAAATTAATTAAACAGACAGTGCTAGCTGAAGCATCTGCAGACTGCAGAGGACCCTGACCTGGGAACGGCACTTACCCTCAGGCCCCATGGCACAGACCCGCTGTCAGATCTAAAGGCCTTTGTTAACAACAAGCTTATTGGTGAGATCAGTCACAGGGAATCAGTTTTGGTTCATTCCAAGGCAGTGAGGTTTTTTTTTGTAGATGTCAGGAGGGATTTAGCAGAGGAGAGTTTATAGAGAAATAGCCATAGGATAACTAATTAAATTGAAAGATTTCCATCCCAAGTTGGAGGAAGATGTTTAGGCTCAAGGGACTCACAGCCCTGGAAGTCACACAGATTGTTCTGAGACTTTCCCATCACTTTAGAGGAACTGACTGTTCAAGGTCTAAACAACAATATTTTGCCTCATCAGATGTTCCACTGCCTAACCTGGGAAGAAAAATATTTTCTTTCAAAAATAAACAAAAATATAGCATGCAAGTATGAAATGTTTCTCCTAGACTACTGTTCAAAAAACAATCCAATATAAGCAGGTGAATGAACAATTTGAATGAACTTCTGGGTTGGTGTGAGTTATGCTTGCCCTACACTGGTAAAACCATTTAATTAAAAACAGAATTAAGAAAACATTTTTGCAAAATGATGACTAAAAATCCCCACAGCATTATAAAATATTTGGGATAACAACAAAATACCAACATACCAACAAAACTATGTAGATTGCTGCTACAGTATGTTGTTTTGCTTTTCTTTAGAGAAAAGAAGATGAAAATATTGATCTTGATAATTATTCCTTTTCTTTCTTCTTCAATTACTGAAAAGGGATCTTTACAAGTCTTGAAATGCTGAAGTTTTTAAAGGGAGGGCAAAAAATCTCACCAAAATTCCCATGAAAATTTGAATCAGTATCCTGAATGACTGGAGAGCAGGAAGTAGTAGAGAGACAATAAAGGTTAGAGAGCCGATAAAGGGTTGAGACACTCATCTGAAGCAAGGAAAATAGTGGAAGGTGAAAAAGTCTGGCTTTTTAGCTGGTTGGCTGTGTTCTCTGTTAAATAAGCCAGAAACTCTGATCAAAGCTTTTCCAGCATTAAAAAAATTGAGTACCTCTGGCTGCCTTGTAAATTCTTGTGTCTAATAAAGAGTAAGTTCTCAAAGCACTTCTTCATTGGAGTTAGTAACAGAGCTACCTAACATTATCAAATTTTTAAAAACTTAACATTTGTCAGACCTCTTCCAATCTCTCAAAATTTATAATCAGTGAGCATGTTCAAAAACTAGAGAACACAGGCAACACAACTGTAATGATTAATGGATTTTTTTTTTTACTGAAAATAATTAAAATTTAAAATCAATAATGCAAATCTCAGACCCACCAAAAAAAATTAAATAAAGTAATAATTTCTGAGATTATTTTGTTGATGGTCCTTTACAATAATAGATTTTACTAGTAATGGTGTGCAATAATTAGAATGATAAATAAATTATGAATAACAAAGCTATTTCAAATCTATGTGTGGAAGACACAATGTATTGAGGAATCTAAGAACAACCCTTGATATTTTCAAAGAAAACTTTGTCTTACAATATGCTATAGGGAAAGTTAAATGGAAGAGCAATTTTTTTAAATAGCTACGTCTGATATCACCATATCTCAGGCCAAGCTCAAGAAGAATGGAACAAATATACAATGGTTTTCTCACTCTTTTTTGAAAATGTACTTCTGCAGTTGTTGTGTATTACAAGTGTATTAATGAGTCAAAAATGATATTTTAGAATTTGACAGATCTTGACAGATATTTTTCCCAATTAATTAATCAAATTACTTTTAGAACTGATGTAAATTGTTTTATTTTTCATTCAGTGTTCAAATGAGTTGTACAATTTAATTTGACAGTGAAACATGAAATTTGAAAAGAGTCCCAAGATTCTGTATTGTAAGAAATAACAAATAATCACTTCCAAGCTACCTTTTCTCTGGCACTTCTTAATTTATAAACCTCCATATCATACTCCATCACACACCTTTTGCAAATGGACAGTGTAATACGAGAGCACAGAAAGTGCAAAAAGCCTTGTCCATCTCTTGCCATTAAACTAATTTGTTCATCCAGTGTAAAGTTTTCCTTGGTGAGTGTCATAGGAGTGAAATTTTTCTAACTACTGTAGAAATATTCCAAGTTTTATTGGTAAAAACAAATTAAATAGAAAATATATGACTGTATTTAGCTTTCCCTGGACAGATCCAATGCTTTAAGATAATGATTAAGTAAATGATTCACAGTTATAAAACAAGTCAAAATTTGAGGTTTACATAAAACCAGAAAAGATTAGATTCTTTTAGCAAATACATAACTGTGGGCTTTGTTGTATGGCACTTACAGTTTTACAAAGTTGAACTATTGGCAAGAATTACAATTAATATATGCTACCAGTTTGTTGTATCCAGTTTACAGAAAGAACTGATTCTATTCCCATCAATTTATGGTATTCAAAAGTGTTATGGCCAAAATAAGAGCACCATATATGTACAAAGCCAATCACATACTCCAAGTATTAACTGTCTAATAAAACATGGTTATCAGACCAGCTATGATGATGATAAGATGGTTCCAATTGTATATCATTAAAATGATGCACACACACACTTTCCAGTCTCTATGTGTGTCTCAAATGCTACACTCTTGTGAGGCCAATGGCTCCCTGCAGGGGAAAAACTGCAGGTTTCTGTCTGTATCTTTGCTTGGAGCAGTACAATT
This sequence comes from Agelaius phoeniceus, assembly GCF_051311805.1. Classification (NCBI taxonomy): domain Eukaryota; kingdom Metazoa; phylum Chordata; class Aves; order Passeriformes; family Icteridae; genus Agelaius; species Agelaius phoeniceus. The sequence continues at coordinate 54,583,145 of NC_135269.1, read as the reverse complement.
GTTGGTTGTTGTTGTTGTTGTTGGTTGTTTCTTTCTCTTTACAATCTGTATGGAGTCAGTTTCTTCTGTCAATTGACTTGTTGTACCCCTTTTTCTTTTTTTTTTTTTTGTCTGCAAATTAGTTTTATATGCAACTTTACTTTCAAAGATATGCTTTAAATATATTGTATATTTGTACTTTATTGTCTTTGTTATCTCTAAAGGTATATATGTGGGTTTATTCTTTTGATGACCTGGAATTGACCACTGGTGAAGTGTTTACAATCATGGGCCTGCAGTATCAATCTGTGCCTGTGCCTCAAAGCCTTTGACATCACCCTGTGCCTGCTCTCCCCTTTCAACTCACCCACAGCTGCATTTTATTCTGGGGTCAAAGACAGTTCATTCTACACAGAAAGGTCACTTGATATTAGTGTCTATTAGTTAGAAGTCTACATATATATAACAAAAAGTGTTACACTGCACCATTGTGCAAAGCAAAGGAAAAGCCAAAACAACACATACAGCAGTTCTCTGGGTATTAGATAATGCTTTTTCAAGCTGAAACAAATTTCTAGACAGGCCAAAAGAAGTCCTGACAAAGCCTGACAGGACTTGATGCTTGTTCTGTTAGCTTAGCACATAGTCTGTGACCTGTTACAAGCAACAGCAGTAGCAACTCCACATTTGCTGAGCTACAAGGTACATGTCTATCTTAAGAATTTCCTTTTACAATCCCTGGTTTTATTGAGCATTAGCAAATGCTTGCCATAACTTCCCACAGAGGCCTTATAAGAAAAGCATGTTTCTCATTATGGTGATATGTCTCTTTTAATGAGGAGCAATGTGTTACCCTCAGAGTACTCCTGAAATAATGTCTTTCATGAAAATATGAAACCATCTGTCTGACAATAACACTTTACACGACCTCAAAAAAAGCAACCTAAAACTACATATGAATTGAGATACATACTTTTCTGAGTGTAAATTGAATCTTTTGTCGTAGAACACTTATGATACTCAAATTACCTCCTGCCTGTTGATTCAGGTGCAATTCACATCCAAATTCTTCTGGTCTGTCTCCAAGTCTCTTCACAAATATCATTTACCACCTTTGACCTTGCTCTTGTCACTCAGCCCTCTGCTTTCTGGAATATAATTTCTGTAATTATTACTCTTCCACTTCCCTTCGTATAGCTCCTTCTTTCAGACTTTTCCTTGTTTGACAAAGAGTTCTTCCCAGGTAGTATCATAAACCATTCTTCTATTGGTCTCAGTTCCCACACATCTAATTTGTTGTAGTGCAGTCTTGTTGCAAAAACAGAAATACAAAACATGACTTCCTTCTTACTTTTGTATTATCCTTAGATAACGCTGGCACATATAAAACATACTACAGAAAACTGTGAATGAAACCTGGATATGATTATTTTAAAAATCTCTTGAGCAAACTAAGGTAAAACTTAATTAGTTGAAGAAGAAGGTATATATCACAATAAAAGCAGATCTTATGAGAACAAAAAAATTAGTATTTTAATTAGTTTTTCAATTACTTGGGATAGTTTCAAGCATTATTAATAAAAATACATTATGAGACTTTAAATTGCAACTGTTTTCTAAAACTGAAAAAGTAGACCTCAAGTCTCTTTCTAGAGGTTGGACAGAAATAACTTTGTGCTTAATTGTGGCATTTATTCCAATATTTTAAAAAATCCTTTGTGGAAAAGATTCCGTTGCCAGCATTTATGTAATTTTCTCTGACTATTGAAGAGAACTAAAGTGTATAATTCCTCACATATTTCTACACCAGAGACACTTAAAATTAATTAAATGAATCTCTTACTCAAATGATTCCTATTGATGAGAAAATAAGTCTTGTCTTGTAACCTAAGATGACATAGCAGAAACATCTGGAGGGATTGGTGAAAATGTAATGAAATCCTGAAGGGATTTTAGCAAAATTTTCTTTTTTTTTTAAATTTTTTTAATAAGAAAATCAAAATGAAACTGCCTTTGCACAGACATAAGTAAGATCTGCCACATTTTGAAAATGACATTTTCATCTTAGCAGCTGAAGAGAGAACTTTACAGCAGAGTCTCTGAGAGCAAAAACTGCTTATATGATCAAAATAGCCATTGTATAAAGATACAAGCACTTGCAGATGCTCAGCAAGAGATAAATCTATTCTTTCACGTGTCAACTAAACTCTTTGCATCTATTCTTGACCTTATGATTTATGGTTTTACTCTTGGACAAAATTTTTTGATTAAGTTTCCTTTCAATTGTTGCTGTAGTTGATTTTTAGCCAACATTTAACTATAATGATATTGTTAGCATATCAAGTAAGGGACTTCCATATTCAAGAATTTATTCTTTTATCAACAGAGCGTTTTAAATCCAGAGAAGACTCCCCTCCTGTAACTTGTCTGTGTATGTGGAAAACCTGCACCAATTTAACCAGATTCCTACTGTTAAATTTCATCATCTTACACAAAAATATATTATTTCTTTATGCCCTTTCCAAAGCAGAAGTATTCTTGCTTCTCCTTCATTCATTCTCACTGCATGATACTTTTCTGACGTACATTTTGGCCTTTTATCCCAGTATTCAGTACTGTAAATCAAATAACTAAAAAAATAGGCATTAATGTCATGCCTTTCTCACTTCCCTCCCGAAATTATAATCACAAGTTTGTGAGCTCTTCTTTGCAATTCACATCAATTGCATTTATATTAGAATTATTTAGCCATCAGTTTGAAATTTCTTTATATTCTTTTTTCTTTTCTCTTTCTTTTTTTTTTTATATTTTTCCTTCTAATAAAAATGAAATTCCAAGACTGAAGACTCTGCTTTTGCTTTTCCACCAGCAGCTCTGAGGCTTATTCCTTGCTGTAGATGAGTCCAAGAAGAAATTACTCTCTTAGTGACACTGCCTGGAATGTGTCTGCACAACCCTGGTCCTCACTCAGCCTCTTCAGTTTCCCAAACAAAAGTGATCTGCATAGTTAACAATACAGGCAATCAGTTTGAACACAGCTTTTGGTGTGTTCAAACAAGCACTACACCTCCAATATTCTTGCTTTACATTCTGTGAATAAAGACAGTTGTGAATGTAAAAGAAAGAAATAGAACCAAATTCTTTTAATGTGTCACCAAAGTAGTAATAAAAAAATAAAAGCAGTTGCAATTCCAAGCACAAGTACATAGAGTTCTTTCCTGGTTTTACATTTTATAATGTCTGTGAAGATCCTTCTTAATCAATTAGTAAGCTTTGAAAACATACTGTCTTTTTTAGATTTCTCATATTTTTTTTTATAAGCATATTGTACTTATTGTTGCATTCTCTACCCACATAGGATATTGAAGAATTGCCCTGTTTTTATGGAAGTGCACAAGCTACATCCAGTGGGCAATAGAGATGTTCTGTGACATCACAGCAGCCTGCAGTTAGGCTGGAGACTTTGAAAATTAAAAACCATGTAGAGTAACATGTCCTTTAGTTATGACTAGTTATGTATTATATTTTTTCTGGTAACTTAGATTCTTAAACTAATCCTGAAGAAATTTAATAATTATGGAATTCTAATATGGTAGCTACAGTAGTATAGCTTTGGGAAAGAAAGGACATAGAACCTGACTGAGTCAAATATACATTCTGTTGTGAGTATATTATTGCTATTATTCTCACAGACCAAATGACAAATCAGTTTTGGTCAGGAAAAAGAATCTGGCTCATGCCATGTCTTGTCATATGCTCTGGGTGCTTCAAGCATCTTTAAATTATCAGTTCTCAAGTACCATCTCAGAGCCAATGACTAATGTGTTATAGACAGGATTGTTGGTTCTGTTGATCTTCTCCCCTTCTCTTTCTGTTTCCTCATCAGTGTGGGGTGGGTTGAGACAATAAATATATATATTAGAGTCCTCTTTAGTATGTGTGTATAGCTTCATTATTCAAGCAACCTACTTAGAAGGTATTTCCTTTATCTTTCTGCATAGCAACGTAGCCATTCACATTGTCTAGCTCCAGGTATCGTTAGAATAATTTTGAAAACCTTGCATGAATAAGATATAATTTACTACAAGGAGAATCTAAGGGTATATATATTCCTCAGAACACTTTCAAATGAGGACATTGAATATTTTTTATTTCATCTTGAACTTCACGTTTTCCCGGATTTGCTGATTTAGGTTTTTCCCAGTAGTTCTTGATTGGCAAGACAATATAAGTCATTACAAATACCAAAGTTCAAATAAAACTGCTACAAGATAGTCTCTTAGAAAATCTGCTTTAGAGTGAAAAAGGGACAGGAGACTGTTTTCCCTCTAATTGTATGGGTGAGATCATGCACTGTCTAGAGCTTTCACTTGTCATTCTCTGATTTTCATTATTTGGCTACACAGTTTGAATGATGATTTGTCAGGTTAAACAGAAGAAATGTCAACAATTTCTTTTGTATCTGTGTATTCCTCATAGTGAAGAGCCAGCATAGACTTGGATTTTGGCTGCCATTGGAGACTAGGGACTGATAAAGAAGAGAAAACCCTGGGAAGTAAATGGTATTGATTTTTCTCAAGAGCTGACTTTGACCCAGTGACCACACTTCAGTGCTCAATTTGCTAAGTGACAAAAGATCCTTCTCCTTCTATTTCATTTGTGTAGGAGTGTTGCTTTATTCACCTTTTTCCCTTTTCTGTGCTCAATGTAAATCTTAGGAATCAGGATAACATGATCAGAGACTGTATTGGTTAAAAAACTAAACAGAATAATGATTTCATGCATTAAATCTTAATGTTTTCCAGGCATCCAAGGTTAAATACCTTGAAACCATTAGGGTAATTCTTACTAGTTACAAGACAGGACTATGAAGATTTCAACATATTTTCAGCATATTTTTATTAGAAATTGTCAAAGTAAGTAATGGTTTTTACTTCACCAGTGAAGGAACAAACACAGTGAAAGAAAATGCAGAACCACAATTAAAAAATGTTTGGGCATCTACTTCCCAATGAAGAAGATAACCTTTAGGTAGCAAATTACTTTGTGGAACTTTGATGTAGTCAGGAAACCAATAAATCACTTATTTTACAAAATTAGTCATATCCAGTAAAGATTCATATTTTCACATGGAGTTCCTGTCAGAAGGAGGATCAAATGAAGCAACTGGCATTTCTGAACATTTCTAGTGTTTCACTGCTGCTAGCCTGGATGGTTAACAAAAATAATTGATTTTCATTCCTTATATTTCATGCTGGGTCTGTTTTGGGTTTGACATAAAAATGCATGCCAGTATTCTACTCTTATAGTAACATGGCCAAAGTTAAGGACAGCAAAATACATGTTCAGTAAAACAATACAGAAGAAGAAAATGGGCTACTAGAGATTTAATAAGTACTGGTTTTATGCTTTGCTTTTAGACTGTCAGAGTACTCATAGGAATAAATTCTTGTGGCAAAATTACCAAACCTCATGATAATCAGATGCCCTTTGAAAAACTGGACACTGCAGCTACTTGAATATAACAGAGTCTATAATTTTAAAGTAAAAATAGTCTGGGTTTAGTCCTCAGAGATAAATTTAAGAAAACATGAAAATGAAGGTTTAGGAGTCGTGGAGCAAACAAAAAAATAACAAAACTAAATAAATCTCTACATGTACTATTTTAAAAAGCGTAATTTTTAGCTTATTTCATAACATTTGTAACATGACTCATGAACACTGCATACTGGCAGTTGCAGCACAACATTATTCTGGTGACTTCAGTGAAGACTAATTTGAATTTCACTCTAAACAAAATGTGACTAATTGGCTGATTCATTTTGGCAAAAATGTAAAAGTGTAATGACTCCAATGTCCTTAAACTTGGATACGAGGGAGACCAAGCTTGGCATAGAACTCCTCTTCTGTAGGCACTGAGTTGGGTCACATACAGCTCCACGTGGGCCTCTTTCCAGGTTCCAGACCAGGCAGAGCAGGGGGAAGAGAAAACTGACTAACAGTCTGTGGTTCCTAAATACAGTGCTTGAGCCAAAATCAACAGAAGAATATACTTTGTCCATTTTTCTTTGCACTGGGGGTTCTGTAGAAATACAAAAGCAAGAGAAGTGCTGAAGTAGAAAGGTAACAGAAGAAAAAAGGGATACAGGGAAGAGAAGCAACAGAATGGGAAGGTGCCTGGGTGAAACTGAAGACATTAGGGAAAGAGATCAAATAGGTCAAAGACAATTACAAAAGAGTCCCCCATGCTCCTGAGCTCTGCCAGGCAGAGCATTGCTAACGTCAGGGGAGATGATTCTTCTCCTTGACTCAGTGCTTGTGAGACATGTCTGAGACACTGTGTCCAGTGATGGACTCACACGTACAAGAGAGACATGGACAGACTGGAACAAGTTCAGAAGGGCTGTGAAGATGATTAAGGGACTGGAAGATCTGAGCTACATGGAGAAGCTGGGAGATTGTTGACTCTAAAGACTGGCAAAGAGAAGGCTTGGGAAGTAAAATGAAAAGAATGTAATGCAATAGAAAGTTTTGGGAAAGAAAAACAGTAGACCATTCCCATCCTTTCTGTTTATTACATATAAGGTATTAGATGCCTTATAAAATAATTTTAGTACCAAATAACCAATTTTTTAATCTAACTATGAACAAGTGGAAGATTGAAATCAAATTTTGTCTGATTAATTACTTAAATAAGAATACTTTTAAGATCTGTAATGAGAAAGTATAAGGAAACCATCCTATGATAATTAGGAGGGGTAGTGATGAGCTCCTTTTTGAGCTTGCCTTTCTCCAATACTATTTCTTTGGAAAAATAATTATAACAACTCCATTTAAAATGAAAGGTGACTTAAGACTACACGAAAATTCCTGGGAACAGCATTTAAATTTAAGGATATCGTTAATGCTTGTCTATCTTCATTCACCATGCCAACCTATTTATTTTAGTAATTTTCAGAATCTGATACTTCATGGAGAGTGAATCAGCATTTTCTGTTAATGGCAAATCAGAATCTGTAAAAGAATTCATTTAGAAGTTGCATAGCATTACTGGAAAACACAACCACATCAACTTGAAAAATATTACAAATGTATTGGAAACTCTGGTCTGTACAAAAAGATTTTAATGCTTATTCAAACATTTTGGGGAAGCTATTTTCATCTTCCCTATATGTTTTCTATCTACATTTTCAAATTAAAAAATCTAACAGTTTATCTCTTTTCCTTTTCCCTTCCTTTAAATTGCAGTGCAGTCCTAAAGCCATCTGGTACAAAATATGTTGAGTTTTCTTAGGAAAGGAAGGCAAGAATTTTATCCAAAATAATTATTGAAATTTTGGAAAACAAATAAAAATAAGATATATTTGGATTCTTTTTGAAGATATTTCCTGAATTTTTTTTAATGGGTGGCTATACAATCAGTAAGTTCTTGTCTTTACATGGAATATGTGTGCCCAGATAGCAACAAAAGGCTTACTTCCAATCTTTAGAGGACATTGAAACAAAACACAGATGGAGGAGGCCATTTTACATCTCATGAAAGGAACAGTTTTTCAAAATGTTAATAATTTTATTCTGGCAGAGGAACTTGATCAAAATGAGTTTCATCTTCCCAGAGATATGTGCAAGGTAATTCTGTGGAGATTTTGTCCATTCTCCATTATTCTCCACTCAATCTTCAGTCCATTCCTCTGGGTTTGTGAAGAAAACCAAGTAGTTAGCTCTTATTTTTCAGAGTTCCATACCACTAGAAATCTGAGAAGGATGTTGGTGCTCAGGTGGGGAGAGAGCTAAATACATTTTTACATATGAGATAAACTGACCTGTGACTCTCATACTCACAATTTTGTCCAAATTAAAAAATTTGGCTCGCAAACCAGTACAATTCTTATATCCGAGAATAAAGAAAGAATTAAACAGATGTACATGATACAAGTTATTCTTACTTTTCTTATTCCTTCTTAACATTAATATTTATAGACAGTATGTACTTTTACTGGACTGGCAGGTCTTTATACTTCTCTGATGTATATGCAGGAGTATCTTTTGATGTCTAGATCTTATGAAAAATGGACACTGTCACTGGCTAAAATTAATTCCATTAAAATTTGATGGTTTTTAAACAACATTAAAAAGACTTATGACTCCTAACAGACATTTTATGCAGTAAAAAGCAAACATTTTCCCCTCTTCTTTTTAATTGCTAAATATGGTATTTCTTCAGGTTGATTTAGTTCAGTAGGTAAATAGCAGAAAATCTGCTAGTCCTACCTATGGTTTTTCCAATGTTCAGCAATATCCAAATCCCCTAAGAGTCATTTACCATATCACTGTCTAATAAATTTTATAAACATAAGCTTTGTAAGGTATCTATGACATTTAAGTTGCATTATTAAAGAATAAAGTAGTGTATATGCTCAAAAAACAAGGGGTTTTATCATGCAGTGCAATAAAAAAAGACAGAAAACAGTGCAAAGTTTATATGCTTTGCATGAATGATTTCCTCCCATTTTTCAGACTCCTGTAGGTATTCTGTGTCTCATTCCAGAGTGCAGTAGTAATAAAAATACACAAAACTTCACTAACAGCTTTCTAATGAACTCCTTAAAGAAGGCATTAGGGACCTTTTAGTTTTACTGCTACCATGAATATAGAAAGCTCTGAAAACACAGCTCCAGAATAAAGAAGATGAAAAAAAAATATTATGTTGGTTCTTTCTGGCAATAATTTCTTCAGTCTTGTAATTCCTTATGTTCAATTCTGTTTCAAAAGACAGAAGTGAGGCTGACCTCCGCTTTTATCCTATAATGAATACCTTAATTATTATCAAAGCACTGACCTACTGCCATTTACAAGAGCTGCAGTGGCTGATAATCACCATAAATAATAGATTCTAATCTAAGTAGGTTAACTGCACAGATTGAAATGCATGGCCATTCCTGCCTCCTTAATTCCACCTGGAGGCCTGAGTGACTGTTAATAATTCTGCAGCCATATCTGTCAGGTTCCTGAGGTCAGACAGTCCACACCTGAAGAAATTATCCCCCAAATTTTTTCATTACTTTGCATAGGGTGTTTTCATTCCATCAGATTTGCCATGATAAGAAAAAAGTAAAAGCTTCACAAGCTCCTCTTAAGTTCCACACATAACAAAAAAAAAAAAAAAAAAAGAACAGCAGAGGAAAACCACAAGGATGCTAAGGTGCTAAGGGCTGTCTCTCTTTTATATTCATATAAAGCAATATAATATAATGCAAAATTAGTTTAAAACACTATCAGAAACCCCTTTAACCTTGCAGAGTTGAAAATGACTATGTGACATATACAACTGGAGAATAAAGTCCTTGGTCACCCTTGGGGTTAATTTTCTCTTTTCTGACCAAGTAAAAAGGACAAGTATAATTAATGGTTGTCACTAACACATGGGCATGTATATATGCTCAAAGCCTGACTATTTCTAGAAAGAACAATTAGTAACTCCTAAATGTTTCTCTGAGAAAAATAGCTGGATTTTAATGTTATTTAGGAGCAGCTAGTTCAGTTCACCAATTTAGATAAAGGAAATAGAGTTGTGTTAAGATATGGAAATCTGTCTGAAAGCTCATTGGAACACTGCTGTTGTGAAATGATTTAATGGTGTGCCTTACACTTCTGAGATGTGACATAGTGTAATATTTAAAGGGCTATGATTCCATAAATATCCTCCTCTTTTTTGTCACATTAATATATGGTTTGAATTTTGTTTCTAAAATATGGTGTAAACAATACTTTTAATATCCCTATTTTTAAAGATAGAATGAATACAGGTTTCAAGAGAGGATGATTTGCAATCAACTATTTGATTATCAGTCTCCATATCTTCAAAAATAATGTTCACAGACTTATTTTCTTAGCCATCCTGTAGAACAAATAACATGCACAGGATTTGTGACTAAGGTTTCATGCTCCTTTTCTTCTAAATCATCCTTGCTTCACTTTGTGTCACCATACCAATTCTGGAGGTACAGGGAGGTACAATGACATTAATCCATTCTCAAAAATATCTCTTAAATTGCACCATATTGCTCAGTTTAAAAATTAGGTGGGTGGTGTATTGTGTCAATAAGTCAAAAAAATGTTTTTAAGGGAATGGATTGTCCTGCTCTGCCTTCTCCACCTTATATTGAATGTCTGTCTCATTTTACTTGAATTTCTCCTGAGCAGTAAAGGCTGGATGCACTCATGTAAATGCAGCCAAGGCCATTAGAGATCCCCTAGACAGGCAGGGGGATCCCAGGCAAGTGTATAGAGCTAGCAGTCATGAGACAGGATTTGTGAAAAGCCTGGGAGTAGCAACCAAAACCTGAGCAGAATACCCCATTGTATCCAAAAATGACACGTGCTGTATGTCTCTTTTATACTGAATTAAAGAGAATGAATAAACTACTTGTGTAATAGCAATCACTATTATTTCTAAAAAAGGTAAGCTCACTCTTCCCTAATATATGCTTCACCTGAGCCTCCTAACATTTTTTCTTGTCTTGTTAATTGTCACATTATGGAGATCAAAGTCTGCAGTTTTCTATATTCTTCTAAAAGGAAATTTAAAAAAAAAATAATTCAAAGTATCTTGTTTCTTCTGTCCTTTTTTACACTGAGACAACATTAAGTTATGCTTCATACATTAAGTCCACACTATCATATCTGAGTTTCTTGAAACTTTTGAATGAATACTACGTAGTCATAGTAACATTGTATACTTCATTTAACAAATTGCTCTACATTTAAGACTTCAAACTTTAAAAGATACCCTTAGGACAATAAAGTTAAGTTCAATTTTAGAAAGTGCCATTTCCATAGTGAAGTCCAATATAAATACTTCAGTTAACGCTTAAGATATGGTCTTATCAATCCAAACCCCTTCTTTTTTGCACTTTTACCATCTGTAACACTTCAGTTCACAGAAAAAAAATCGAATATACTTCCTGGGGGAAGTAATTTATTTGTTATATACTACTTTATGTTCTCTTTAATGTGCAATGTTATATTTCACTAGTGTTAACTATTTAGCTATTTCTGTACAACTGATACCCTCATATTACAGCACACAAAAGTTATTCTCTTTCAACCAATGTTCTGAAGTGATAATTGCAGCTATATTCTCAATGGACACATACCAAACCTAATACCTTACCAGAGGAAATGCAGAAGTGGTCCGTTCACCCTAGCTGTATTTACTGAGAGCCACAGATTTTCTCTATAAAGTGTCCCTCTAAACTATTTATATTTCACACGCGTGGGAAGTGGGGCCAGAGAAGCATGATTGCTAACATAGACAGGACAGCAGGACCAATCAATCCACCTGTTTTCATATGGCTCTGAGTTAACTGTGATGCTCTTCTTTCTGTGACTGAGCATTACAATTGAACTCCCAGGGATAGATATTAAATTGTTTGAATTGGAGTTATATTGGCATAGGTGATGTCCCTTTCTGCTAATGTGTGTTTGTTTTGCAGTGGCCTGTGATCTTTGAACAGTTCAGTTATTAAAGGAACGTGAGGAAATAAGGGGACTAAGACAATGAGCCCTTGATGTTTTTAAGTATTACCACTGCTTTTTCTCAGATTGGCAAGCTACAGCACACTGGTACAGATGCAGTGTTTAACAATGGCCTGAATAATGATGTGCCAACTTTGGGTGCTCTGGAGTTGTCACAGGGCTTTCATTTTGCATTGTTTTAAATTTTCACCCTTATTTAATCATTTATTTATGAAGAAAAAAATTAGCAAGTTGCCCTCATAGTGCTGTTTAAGAAATGTGAGAGATAAGGAAACTCTATGTCCACTGTAGCATATTTTTTCTTGGATTCAAAGACAATAAAAAGAGAAAAACAAACAGTCAACTACAACAAACCACAGCAGGACAACCTGAAGGAAATTTAAAACAGTAGTTGAGATTTTCATATGAATATGTTTGTATGGATATTCATAAGTCTACCTGATGGAAGAAATCAAAACAAATATTGCACATAGGCTTTTGCAAACAAGACACTTAAAAAATTGTGAGAGAAAAGACTGTGTTTTTCACCATGCTGGATTAAGCACAGAATTGCCAGCTTGTCAAAGGAGGTGTCTGTCCCACTCTACTCTGCACCAAAGTCAATGCAGTCTTGGATCACAACATAAGATATGTTAGTGATTGTCCAGAGGGCTGCAGGTATAGTAAAGAGCCTTGAGTGGAAGCCATGCAAGGGGTGCCTGAGGTCACTTGGTCTGTTTGGCCTGAAGAGAAGAGGAGCCTGAAGGTATCAAGGCTGTATCATTGATCTATGCAAAGTGGACTAAGTCCCTCCTTGGGAAGTTACAGATGTAGGCAAGATTCACTCCTGTGAATCACTCCTGTGATTCTCACCTGTTCTGAGAAAAATCAATGGAAATATGTCTTGGAGTTCTTCACATAAACAGCCACGGTTTGCAAGGCAAAACCCTCAAGTAAATCAGTAGGCAAGACCTTCATTAATATTAATATAGCTGATATTTTGCCAAAAAGCTGAAATGAGCATTGAACAGCACTGGACTTGTCCATCATCTCTGTTGTAGTGCCTCCACACTGCAATGATTCTTTGAATTACAGTTAGTAAAATAATTTTCCTGACAGGAATAAAAATACTTAAAGAAAACCAATAAAAATGGATGCAAATCAACAGCCCAAATATTTGCTTTTGTGATATTTCAGTTGCCTGGATTTTTTTATTTGATAATTCAACAATCCATGCATCCTCAGCAAAACCCCCTTCTTTTTTAAAGTTGTGAGAAAAATAGCCTAAGGATTTTATTCTAGAACCATAAAATATGCTGGGATGGAAGGGACCTATCAGGATCACTGAATCCAACTCCTGGCCCTGTGCAGGACATCCCAAGAATCAAACCATGTGCCCGAGAGCATTGTATAATTTTGTTTCATTTTACTGCTTGTTTGGGGAAGAAGTTTAGTAAGAGGACAAGAGGATGGAGTCTTCATGAATAGAGGATTTTGAGTATTGCAATATGGACCAGATTTCTTGCTCACAAATTTGACATGACTTTGAACAAGTGACTTAGGGCTATATCTACAAATGGGTTCTAGATATATTGTTACAATCCATAATTTACAAGAATCCTGACACATGGCGGAATCCATACAGCTGGTCCCACAGGGAGAGACAGATGCTTACATACCAGATCCAGAGAGCCAGCTTGCTGCACAGGGAGCTATATTGATATTTGGCCAGTGGCAAATATGAGAAGCGCTGTCTGAGGTGAATATATGAGTACCATAAACAGGAATGTTACTAACAATTCTTGCCCACCACTACCCTTTGGACAAAACTGTCCAACCATTTCCTTATCCTCCAAACTACCCACATATCAAACACATTTCTCTGCAATTTACAGAAAAGGATGTTGCAGGGGGCTGTGAGAAAGATCTTACAGAAGCCCAGATAGATGATATTCATAGCTTTTCTCTTGTTCGCTGGTGTAATTATTCTATCATAGAAGGCCAAGAATTATGTTTTTGAGGGTCATAATCTCTGAATTTGGGTTCTAAATCTCCCACAGGGTTTGGCTTTTGCTTTGAAAAATTAAAGTGTTTTTGTGCATTTAGACCTCGTGTTTCAGAGATTTGGGAAGAGAAATACTTCAGTGTTGGCAACTCAGATGCTACACTCATGGTGCAACTCAGTAGATTTGTAAGTGGGTACTGTGAAAATGTGGTTTTTGGAAAGTAAAAAAAGCTTTTAAGCTAAAATCATAGGTATGCCTGGTGGGTACATTCAGTAAGATTTTTTTTTGTGAAAAAACTGTATGGGACAACAAATATTGAGTTCTATCCTATGCTATCACTCAAGAGAGAACTAATTTTAGCCCTAATGTAGGGCTGCAGCCTCCTTCCTGCTCATTTCCCCTCCAATACTATCACCTGATATGTCCTTAAAAACATACAAGGAAAACAAGTAGTTCCAGTTTTGACTGCACAAAGGACTGAGTGCATTATCCCTACATATCTATAACAAAAGAACTGATATCAGTAACAGTGGTTACCTCGGCTCAATTTATTGTATGAAGTAGAAGGAACTTTTAAGTAAAGAAAATTCTTTCCAGAAGACATTCCCAGGCTTTCAAAATTAATTACTATTAAATTAGTAATTCTTTTTCTGGAGAGCAAGCATTTTGATTTTTAATGACTGATGGTTAAAAGTTTGTATCACACATTAAAACATGGTTTCATGTGGTGCAATGTGTAATTTTTCACTACATATACAAAAAAACTTTATTACCTGCTATTGTTACACAATGAAGACTACCAATTTGCAGAAACATACCCTTAAGTATAATTATTAAAAAAAAAATCCACCAAAAACCTGGACAGTGATTTTTCCTGGCAGACTTTATAACCATTTAATCTTCTAGAGTTTCCTTGAAGTCAGTGTACAACCACCAAAAACCCCACCATTACTATATTCCATTCTCTACTTGAACTGGTAGAAAAATAGTCTTTGTGTGCTTATGCCTTTTCTGAATAAAATAGATGCCAGCAATTCTGAAAAGTTTAAATCCTTTATTAGCTGGCATTGATCAAAGGGTCAGTGTATATTATTTAAGCACTGGAGTATTTATTTATAAAGTAAATCTTGGGGTTGTGAAGGAAAGGTAGAAAACACTAATTTTAAAGAGTGAAAACCTAAAAGCAAATAAGACTGACATAATATTTGTTTTTATTTGTCTCCAGTTCTGTGATATATTTTAAGAAAGTGTCACTAAGAATGCTCAAGTGTTTGAAGAAATAAATACACCCTCTTTTGAAAACCATTAAAAATATCATATTTTCTTTTTCCAACTACAGGATAAGGCACAATTAACCAATGTGTGTTTCTGGTCATCTGCTACTGAATTGCTAAAGAAAGAAATAAAAGTGCTTACAGGTTTTGCAGTTCTTTTGGAGAGGCTATTACAGAGTTATTTATCTATTAAACAAAGCAATAGCAAATCAAAGGTTTTATTCTGATTTATTGTTTTTTACATGTAATACTCCTGAAAAAAATACCTTACTAGGGAAACTGTTCCTTATAGAGGAAAAAAAAGTGCTGGTTTATATATTTCATTTTATTACTTAAGCATGAACATTGTGGAAAGTTGAAAAAGTCCAGCTGAACTGCAAAAGGAAATATTTTAGTTAGAAGTACAATGTCAGGGTTACACTGAGACTTCTTGTTGCAGTTCTCTGCTTGGTCATAGCAAAAGAAGGTGACATGTACATCTCAATGTCAAAGGTTGTAGATCCCAGTTATAAATACAGCAAAGCTGAAGACAAAATCACTGAAAAAGAAAAAGCATAGTGCAATCATTGTTACCATTTGGATCATGCATACCATTATCTTCACAAATCTTTCCAAGGCTTCTCAGTCAAATTAAGAACAAACTGCATACACAGTCCCCTTTTTGACAAACTATTTAAAACCTGTCACTGAATAATTAGAGTAGCAAATGCAAATATTTCTGTAGCAAATATGTGCAGGTTGATATTGTGGAACCACTATTTCTAGTTCAACCACTGAAATGGTGTATAATGCCATTTTGATGAAGTGTTACCAGTTTACCTCATGCAAATACTTGGCTCTTTTCACCAGGAATTAATTTTGCTACGCTTTCTCTTTTCCTAGCAAAATGACTTTTTAGAGGTTAGTTCTAAAGAAGGTTTACAGAGACCAGGGAAAATTGTGAAAATAATGACATGTGAACAGCCAGATTCTTCTCTGCTTCAATAAAGAGTTCTACAGAATGTGATCATGTAAATCCCTGTGCATAACACAGAATGCAGAAGATATCTGGACAGAAAAAAAATAAAAAAGATATAGTAGAAAAAGAAACAATAATTTTTCACATGTCACTTTCTTATTTATTATTTCTGCAAAGTACTGGTATTGCTTTTCTTACAAGATCAAGAACAGCAGAGCTTTAATGCGTAATCGTGCTTTCTTATTAAAAATTCTTATTTCCATCATTAGATTTAATAAAATAGCATTATATCCATTAACTTTTAAAAATCATAGGCTTGATCATTTGAGCTAGTTCTCTTTCATACTATGAATTAAATAACCCAGATCTTGCTGTAACACAACTGAAAGCTCTAAAAAGAGGAATTCCACATTGCCAGCTGCACAACATGGTTTTGCCTATTTGCACCTGAAGTGCATGAAGAACACTATAGCAGAAATATAATGAATAAGATTTTGAAGAAAATAAATATATACTTAATCCCTTTCTTTGCAGCATTTCCCCCCCACCCCTATAACTGGCTAATACAGAGATGGTAAAAAAGAGCTGTATTTTTGCATAGGATCAAGTTGAGGGTTGGGTTTTTTTTTTTTAATTATTTCACAATAACCAGGGCATCATCAGATGTAATTACATTTTCTTCACAAGCTTATTAACAGTAAACTTAACATTTCACAAGTGTACATTTCATGCCATCTTAACATTTGCTTGCGTGCTTCTGAAGTGGAGGAAGTTCCTGCATGTAAATGTTTTCTCTTTATCAGTTTTTCCTTTGCATTTTAAGTAGCAGAAAACAGAAAGCAATTGGATTAAGTGCTGAGATTTCAGAAGAAGTAAAAGTGCAAATAGCAATGTTTGAACACATTTGCAGAGTGCCTGTGAATAGAGCACTACACACTGCAGAAATACTCAGAGCTAGAACCTTATCTTTATGTGTACTAATAATAGATAAATAAGGTGTGCTGTAGGCCCCTAAATCTTCAGTTTAGAGAAAGAGGGGCACAAGGAACAAGGTTCTATTAAAACAAAAAAGATAAAATCAGGCAGTTTTTCCTCATTAATTTTTCCCCCTCTTTGCCACCAGAGATAAGGACCAACAATGCCAAGCTCAGAGCAGCTGGTGTTTCACAAAGAGAAAGCCCTTGGGGAAAGGGATCTCTCCTGGCAGAGGCAGCCTGGGAGCTCTCTGCAGAAGCCAGGGCTATTTACATAAGCACATAAAGGCAAGTCACAGTGCAATTAGCCATATCAGGATCACACCAGTGAACTTGAGGCTTCTTTATAAAGGTTCCCCCACACACTCTCATGATGGTGCTTTATGCTTTTAATTAGAACACTGTTATTGACTTAAAGACATTGATTCCCTGGGGTCTAGTGGTGATGAAGTTATGACAGGTGATTTCCCATGTTCAACTTGTAAGTTACGTTCTTCTGTATTTTCTAAAAAATAGGGCTTTACATTTAGGTAAAAAAACCCACCAAACCTCCTATCTATTTGCCAGAAGGGAAAAATACTTTGGTAGTTCAGAAATACAATAACATACACAGGCCCTTGAAGAAAAAAATGCCGTTTAGATGTGTTAGAAGAAATTATAAGTGTCAAGAACATTTTTAAGCAAACGCAAATCAAAAGAAAATAATAAGAAAAAGAGAAAAACTCAACAGTTAATTTTGAAAAGGAAACAAACTAAAAGCTATAACAAACAAAACACAACAGAAAAACAAACAGAAAAGCCCTTCAACCAGATAGTAATTTATTATGTGATTTTTTTGTTCACAAAGTAATTTGATTGATCTGATTAATAAGTCAGATCTTTGAGCATTCATTCATGCCCTCTGCTTTGTTTCATGGTGAAAGTTTTTGTTTATTAAATTTTTTATATTTTGCTTTTAGGCTTTTGTTATTCCTATTACTTAGCTGAGAACCTCAGCTGTTCTTTGTCCTGTTGTTTTCTGACTCACTAAAGTGTTTGGAATAAGGAATAATGATCACTTAGGAAGAATGAATGACAAATAAATCAGTTCATCTGCATATTTTCAAATGATATTTACTTGTTCCTAAATTAAGAAAACTTTGAGCATTCTTGCTTATTTTCATAGATATTCTGTGATTTTTTTTCTTTTCAAAGCTGTCTGAATAACAGGTATTGCTCTATCAAAAGTGAAGTGCAAAATATGAAAATTTTTAGGCAAAAAAAAAAATGCAGAACAAGTTAATTGAGTAAACATTTAGCTGTAGTGAGTGTTAAATACTAGCTTTTTGGTAAATTGTGTTTTGTCAATAACCCAAGTGATGGAAGACACCTGGTTGTTATTTTCCCATCAGAGGGCAGTAGAAAGTTCCTTCTGTCTTGTGTTCACATTTGTTTCATTGAAGTTTGTTTTCTTATCATGTGACAAGGAACAGTCTAGAGGTCACAAAGCATACTACTTGCCTTGTATTTCATACAGGAGACATCAAGGGAAAAAATGATGTCAGGGCCAAAAAAAGAGATTTTTTTTTTAATTTTTTTTTTTTTCTGAGAAAGAATTCAGTTGTGAAATTCCTTGTTTGGGGAAATAATAGATGGGAAAAGTTTACATGGATCCAGAAGGTGATTAGATAGCTTAATCAGAGAGAAAATCCACTGGGGGTACTAAACACAAACCACCTCTGGCTCCAAATATGGGGGAGCCATAAATTCTTGGAAGCAGAAATAAATACAGTGTTTACTGCTGGGTACTGTTGGAGCCAAGGTACAGGCTAGATAGGCTTTCAATCTGTTATAGCACAGTCATGCTTTTGAATGTCATTCTTTGATTGAGAGATAAAAGAAAGCAGTGAACATGGCAATAATAAAGCAAGAAAGGAGAGCAGAAGTGTGCAATGTTAGGGTGCAGGAGTACAACACTTCAGTTGTAATTAATGGTGGTCATCTTCTCCCAGATTTTAATCACTGTATGTGCTGCCTGCATAAATATTTCTTGCTGCTATTGCGATAAATATGATGGAATAGAAATTAATATTCTGATCTCTAAACAGACCAATGATTCAGACTGCATTATGTTTTCATTTGATAGGATGAAGTATGTTATTTGGTTTCATGGAGGGAGCAATATCTTTCCCTCGTGACAAAAGCACTGGTGTAGTTGAACACTTCCGTTGCTAACTGAGGTATAATTATTGTATAAATGACCATTAGCATAAAAAATTGCATTTTATGGAAATACATCTTAATAAAAAATAAAAACTTAAAACCCCACAAAGTATTTACCCACATTTTTACCTACAATAATGTAACAGTGTATATTTTGATATATAGTATTTTATATGAAAATAGAATTAGTTAATTGCTCCTAATACAGCTATTTAGATTTGTACATATATTTACATTTGGATTATCATTAAGCATCTTAAAAAGATGTAACCTTGTATTTTTTGCAAAGTTACAAACAGGGTATTCAATATAGTCAACTTTATTTGTTGAAATATATTTAATCTGGACACAATTTTGTTATCAATAAAAACCCAATGAAACAAACATCATAACAATTCCCAATTCCTGCACAATAAATAATCCAATATATTTACATGCTGATTTAATAAGTAGAAGAACTCCTATCATAAGCCTTTTTTTTTGGAAATTGTTACATTCAAAAAGAGAATGGGAAATTCTTCATGTTGACTTTGTCAGGAATGTTCTAATTTTTTGCCTGTTATCAGTCCTATATCAGTCACAACTACCACACAATACAAAATAAACTTCTAATATTCATTGATCTTGAGAAATCTTTTACAGGTGCAATGTGCTTTTGTTAAAAAAAAAAAAAAAAAAGCAACCAATCAAACAAATCAAAGGAGTAAACATGTCAGAAGACTGCTTTCTCTTGAAAATGTAAAGGAGTGGAAAACAGGTGCTCAGATTAGGATAGTTTTCAGAGACACAGTGGATTTTCAGATTAAGAAAGGGTGTTTTCATTAATTTTAGGTATTTCTAGCTTTTTATGTATGTTGTATATGTATGAAACTGAATTCTGCATAAAACTAATACTGAGAGTAAAATAGTTTGATTTTATCTTATGTTGGCTCTTGTGAAAGTATTAATTTAGCTTAATAAAGTCCAGATATCTGGAAAGAAATATGCCTTTCTATTTAGGACCTCAAAAGCACTATATTTATTGGCAATATAACAGTAGTTGGTGGACTGATTGCATGGCAGGAGCTTAGTAAAGGCCAGATCTGGGTTTTTACTACTTCAGTAAATTCATCAAGGCAGTTCATGATAGGTTTAAGTAGCTGTCTGCACTATCAGCCAATGGTAAGCATGCTTTCACAACACAAAATGCATCAGGACTTAAAATCTCAGTTGTTTTTATCCATGCCAAAAGCTGTCAGACATCCCCTTTAGGGCTTCAGATGTACTTTTAGGAAATTCTAACCTACAGTATCTGTCAAGATACTCCTATGTTTAATGCAGATATAGAAGTAAACGGGGCAATAGAGAAGCTTCTGCAAGCTAACACAATATGTAACATTTTCATCATTCCCCTTGTACATGCTACAGCTTATTTCTCTAAGAGTGTGGCTGCAGTAATAGCCCCTGTACAGACCTCTCTCTTTCCAACTCCCCCAGCCTCTGTCTTTAGGTGCTACTTCTTTCCTTCATTATTTTGTGAGATTCAGAATTTTTTTCTTGTTGTAAAGGATTTTTAATCTCTCTCTTTGACAACTACTCACTATTTTCCAATGACATTACTTTCAATAAGTGTATTTTTTAAAAACCCTGTCTTCCAATACTATTAACATTTTCTCTGTCATCTTCTGAGAGTGACGTATTGTTGGGAGGCTGCCCAGCCAAGCTGTGCCAGCACATTATGTTAAACAATGTATTGAGAGATGTCAAAACAAATCTCAAAAAATCACATTTATATCAACAATCAATAACACAGAAAATAAATTATGGGAAACCAATAAAAATACAGGCTTTCAATGCAATTTGGTATAACTTCAATTACTTTTTCTGACAGCAGCTGAATGGCTCGGCCAATGCATTTCTAAAAGCTGCAGCATACAATTAATTTTTGCTATTACTTCAGAGGTGCATGTGTTAGTATTCTCAACTAGAATTTTCTGATATCTTCATAAAACTGCTGGAAATTCCTGAATTCTTCTCTGAGCATGGAAACTTCTGTCTAGATATTTTTACAGACCTGGATGACAACATTTAGAATTTCAAAAACATTTTCACTACAGTTATGTGGACATTAATTTAATAAAACATGAAATGAAACTGTGTCCAGTTTTCACCTGAACAACCTACCATATTCAATCAGGTATATTGAGCTATTGGAAAGCTATTATACACATTATCATGAAGAGCTCTACATAAGAAAGACATCACAATGTACTGCAAATGAGTCTGCCTACTCTTCTAATTCAGCTCTGTGAGCACACTAGTCATACATTGCTTTCTGTTATTGTGCATACAATGCCAAGGCATATTGTCCATTAGCAAAATCTCTTTTTATCTCACTCACTTTCAATATACTTCAACTAGAGCTGACTGCACGCCCCAGATCCTTCAAGTGTCAGTAAAAAATGTGGTACCTGGGAGTAATTGTATATCACACACCACCAGTGTGGCTCACTGCAGTTAGTTAACCACAGCTGTAACAGAATTAATGTCCTAAAATTAAAAGAGGAGATGCCGAAAGTTAGTCAACATTTTACAGTGTGGAGTATGGAGTATTTTTCAAGTCAAAAAGCATGCCAAGAATCTAAAAAGGTTTTTGGGAAACCTTTCTCACAGAAAGGCACTAGTTTCCTGATGCAAATTTCAGTTTGATTTTTCTCCATTCATGGAGAGCAATAAAATATAAAAGTTTATTTAGTAAATGTTCCAGATCTCCGAGGTACTTCAGTGACAAAATTCTTTCTGAAACAACGAATCTTTGAGGTCATGTATTATCACTTATCAATTACACATTATGTGAAGACATCTTTGATGATGAGGGGGAAAAAAGCATCATTCTGATAAGTCTTTGTTTCTAAACACCTGAATTTATTACTGCTCCTATTCCTACCCAGCTGGCCTTCTACCATTAAGCTTCTTACTATCAGGGAAGTGCTCTCAAAACTTGACATTCTCCTTAAATACTTACTGCATATTTGGACTTTAACTTGAAGTTATTTTCTCTTGAGGCAAGTTCATTTGAAATGGTGCATCAGTCAAAAACTTGATTACAAAATGAATAATGTAGACATTTTTAGGGTGGAAAATGCTGCTATTTCAGTAGAATCAACAGTAATATGGAACTATTTCGTGGCATTGACCAATGTTTTCCCTCTGTGTAAGAAAAACAAGAGATTGCTTGACAACCATGAGACTGCTTGGTCTCACTGAAGAGATAGAGGGTTTGAGGGCAAAATGACACAGAAGATCTGTTTTGAGATTGGGGAGATAAAAGAATGCTTTAAGCAGATTTTAAAAGCAGAGGAATAAAGGAAGGCTAGAAGAAGAGCAATAAAATAAAGGGAGTTCAAGGAGAATAAAAGCAAAAGGGAAGCAAAGGAACAAAGAGAAAGAACTGCTCTTGGCAATACAGTTTATCTGATACATTATTATGAAATGTAGCTTCGTTGAAAAGCACTGATTTATAAACTCCAAATGTTTTGTCTGAAACATCTCAGATTTGATTAACTTTCATCAAATCTAAGGCCTGAACTCCAGAAAGGCTGCCTTGAGGCTGCACAGACTGGGAACTGCAGATTGCCTTCCCCCATCCTGGTTGTTGCCCGAAAGCCAGGTGCCCAAGGAGTCCCAAACACTGCTTGACATAATAGTGGGCTTCTAACATTATTAAGAGGTTTGGAATAGTTCAAATTAAAGTATATAACCTTGTAACTTCCAACAAATCAGAATTTCTCTTTTGTAACCCCAAATAGTCAGTATGTCTTCAACACTTTTTATGCATAGTCTGGCATTTCATAGGCATGGACAGTGAGAAAATTTCAATCTGTTTTCCTGTTTTTCAGTTTCTGGCTACTTGAGATAGAAATTGAGTCAATTTTATAAGCAAGACTGTCCTAAAGGGATTTGCTGCAGCAAACCATGGAGGATCTACTACTGTGTAACTGCAAAGCATGTAAACTTTACTTCCCAAATAGTTTACCCCAGACCTATTTGTCCAATTACAGGGTAAGTGACTGCACAGTAAAAACCACATAATTATTTATCTTTTTGTTTGCATGGCCTGCCCTCAAAGTGATTCCTCTTTCTGTTTCTTTGCTCTATCCAAAAAATAACATGAAGGTTACCTTTGCTTTGAGCCCATGCCTCATTTTCACAAATGCCTATGCTCAAAGACCCCCAATAAACAGACCATCCCCTTCAGTATAGGAAAAACCTGCAAAATCTGCACCCCATACAACGTGTCAGTCACAGTAGAACTGGAAAAAAAACAAACTTATTTTTCTCAGAACCTGAATCTTTCACTCCATCATTCTCTTCCAGTATTTTGCAACCAGATTGAACATTTCTTAGCTAGGTTTATGTTTACTTAATTCTATTTTTAACAGCATATCAAGCAACAACCTAGCACTTGCACCCTGTAAACTACATCAGTTTTGAATAAACAATGGAAACTTTTTAATGTGCTATCTAATCTTAGGATCTTGCATTTGTTGTAATATGGCTATGTGCTCACTCACAGCCTGCCTTATCTAAATTAACACAAGACGGTTCTGTTCTTTGGAAACAGAACTCTGCCTTTGTACAGCACTTTCTCTTTAATAGTACTGGACAAGAAAACATCTTGTGAAATGACAGACTACCATAGAATTTAAGAGATAGGGCTAGGTAATTTAATGAAATAAATTCTCCCAGTTTGGTTTTTTTTTAATAATTAGTTGAATGGTTTATAAATGTGTCTCTAGTAGTAACTAGACATAAAAACTTAATTTTAAATTCTTATATGTGTTTAAAGCATATATAATTTGAATGAATGCATCATTAATGCACAGGAATGTTTACTAAGAAGTTTTAGTTTCTTATGTTTATGCTTGACTCAGTCTCAAAGATTCAGACCAAATGGATCTTGGTTGCCTTTTTTCCTATCTATTTTTTTTTTTGTCACCCTTCTGAAAAGTTGAGACTTTCAGTATAGGTTACATGCAGTTCATATCTGCATTACCTACCCACTCACCCCAGCTAGAAACATTTTTCCTGATATTAGCACTAAACTCTATAAAAATCTCTGCTGAATTTTGCTCTATCCCTTAAATAATTTATCCTTTTGTGCTCTCTATTGGTTCAGTCTTTTTCCTCACAAAGATTTTGAGATCACATAGTTTTAATACACAACTCTTCTACCCACAAAAACAAATATGCAAAGCAAAATCATTTTATATGGCAAGAAAGACATTATGTATTTGAAAAGAACTAAGTCAGTACTTCATTATAGGTGATTTCACACTGGATGGAGCTTTAGAAAATGACAGCAGGTACTGTTAGACTTATTAGTGATTTCCATTAACTCATGTTGGGATCTGATTGAACCTCCTTTCTGTTCATATATTTTTCTTGAGTATCTGGAGATGTTCCAAAATCTCTGTTAGAAGAAGCCAGAAAATGTCAGAAATTGATCACAGACTTCTTCTTCAGAAAGTCTAAATTACTGTGAGGCCTCACAAATGTAAGGCAACAAAAGTCTTCCAGTTCTTCAGATATTCTGGCTAAATATACCAAGATGGTCAGCACAGAGTGAGGAGTTCTTACACTGCACCCAGCTTTAAATGACTGGCACACCCACCACGATACAATGCCTCTTCATTTGTCAGACTGCCCAGGAGTAATCTTATCTCAAAGCAAAGTTTAAGAGTAGAATGGTGTTTACCTAAACTATGATTTGAGATAGGGGTCATGAACAGATATGACAAAACATCAGTATTGAGGCTATATTTAACAAAGAGGATTCTCTTTGGGTGTTCCAGCCGTTATCTGTTTTGCCACTGCTGGGTAATTAGTCTTTACAATGCACACTTGGCCCTAGAGAGTTCTTTTGGCTACTTCATTCTTTTTCCTATTGTTGAAGAAGACTATCTGCAGCATCCAGGGTGGCTGCCCTGGGTGACCTGCCCTTTCTCCAAGCTTGTGTAGGATGACCTTATTTTTCTCCTATGCTAATGTTTACCTGCCCCTCACACTTCATGCAGCTGGGCACTGAGACATCACAGGGCAACAGAAGGGATTAAATAATTTCCTTTTCCTCTCTTTTAAAGATAATTTTATTAATATTTTTTTGTTACTTACTTTAATTACCACTTATATTTAAAGTGACTTATGCATGTTGCAGTTTTCTTGAGAATTCTTGTAAAGCTATTGTGTCTTCCAAAAGATAAAATGCACCTTTTTCAACTAGATTTGCATCTTCTTTTTCTCTGTGTCTCTCTTATGAAGAGAAACCATTGCATAACAGGGATGGAGAGCTGAAAATGAAATATTCTGTCAACATAATCACAGACAAATTTTTAACCCACCACTCAGCCCCACAGATATTCACTGACAAAAACACTATCTACAGATTCTTTTTCCTGCTTCCAGACAGAAGGAAAATAATACCATGCACTTACAGGTTGATAGGCCCACCTCTAAGCTCCATATGACAGCTGATCAACAGAAAACTAGAATCACTCCAAAGCTATAATTTGCTCTTCTGCCAAAGGAATAAGAGAAAACACAACCAATGTATGTTGTGTGGAATATGAAATAGAATTGGAGGAGTGTGGCTATCCTATTGCTTCTAGGCAGCTGCTCTTGATTGCCAATGTCTAAATACCTTGGCTGATAACATTCAGGTTTTGTTCTCTGACCACATTCTGCAACCATTGGCCAGTCCCATAGGCATGGTTCCCAGAGAAGTCTGTGATGATTTCACCAGAAGAAGACTGGATTTTCAGAAGTAGAATAAATTCTTATTTCCTCATCTTCTGATGTTTATCTTTTGGAGATTTTCCATTTGTTAGTCTGTTAAACAGTCACATTTGTGTAGAAGCTCCACAAGTTGCAGGACACACCAAGCAATCATGGGATTTTAGTATTAAGAATCTAATAATAATTATTTTGCCCACCCTATTTCTCTCTTCTAGGTTATGATGTATGTTGTATACCAGACTTTTCCTAGGTATGTGTTGTTTAGTCTCAGCTGTTTTTTAGTTTGTGTGTGTATGAATTTATTAACTCAGTACTGGCATTCAATTTTCAACATTCACAGGCCCATTAAATCCAGCTTTCTCTGCTTTCCATTTTTTACAGAAAAAGGAGAATTTCCTAGTCTTCAAAGCATATCCTGGAAAGGCAATTGATGTCAGGACTGGTAAATGTGGAACAGTATCTCAAGGTAGAGCAACCATGATTTCTATTTATTACTGAAATTCACAGATGCCTTCAAACATAATACTAGGCACTTATCAAGGCTTTGAATAGTGGGACAATCAAAGCCAGTCATTCACAGGACCATCACAGAGTGCCTGCATTGAAAAGGACCTTAAAGGTTATCTTGCTCCAGCCCCAACAAGACATGTGCCCATGTCTTGTGCCCCAACACATGAGCACACACTTTTCACTAGTCCAGGTGGCTCAAAGGTTTATTCAACCTGCCCTTGAAAAAATCCAAGAATGTAGATGCTTGTGCCTATATTAAATTTATGTCATTTGAGATGGCTAATTAGGTGTTTGAACCTGAACACACAAAACATTTTTTGTTCAATCTATTTTATTCTTGTGAAATTCATAGATTAAATTTTTCATTTGAGTCCAGGCTGCTTGTTCATACTGAGGAGAAATTCCCCCCATGTCATACATATGAGAAAATAATGACTGAATGAGGAACATAGGACAGTATTTTCATTACTTGTGGATGAACTTTTTCTGCTAGGTAAGTTTGAATATTTATGTAACATCAAATTTGTTTGATTCTTAGTGTTTTCAGAAACTGCCCGAGCAATGTAAGAATTAAATGCATTTGCTTTAAAAAAATATTCTTTAACTCAATATTACAATTTTGCATTTCTTTTTGTCATTCTACTTCTCCTGTGACAAACATGGAGCCCATAACACCTTATCTTGTCTGGTTATGCCTTCCCTCTCTGCAAGTCGGAGCAGACAAAATATTTAGCATACTCATCATGCTCTGCTTATTTAAGAACTGGTGCACAAAAGCAGGATTTTTATTGTTTCTTTTTGCATCATGTATATCAGTATTAAAACATCAAAGCATGGTTCAACACTTGAAATGTGTAAGTCAGAATACCTATTTCTGAACAATTGGGGTGTTATTTCATGTCTATGGAAATGAGAATCAGGAATCATATTTATGCTTTAATGATTTGCAAAACCTTAACTCGGGTTTTGGTTTCTTTAATCTGTTTTTCATGGGGTTTTGTTTGTTTATTTGTGTACTTTTTTCATAATGGAAGGCACATGAAGATTATTGATTTAATATGACTTTATGAAAGGAAAGATTCTTTCGCAATTTTTATAATTGAAGGTTGAATGTGAAAATCTGACTTCTTATTGTACCAATAAGAAGATTGATCATATTTGTTAGAAGTGCTAATTAAAATAACTAGCTTATAGGCTGAAATGGTGAGAAAATATACCAGAATCTGCCCCTTAGGCTCTTGAATCACACAGCTCAATTGAATCAATAGACCTTCGTCCAACAGTTTAAAAGAGTTACACTTCATAATTTAATAAACAATAATTACGAAATTAAAAAAATTGTTTAATTAAAATGTAAAACCATAGTCAGTCATCTCGTAATTTGAAGCACTAATATGGTGTCAGGCACTCACCTAGAAGATAAAGCAAATTACCCACAATAAATTGCAAAACTATGTGAGAGACTCATGCACCTTTGCTACATTGCAATGAAGATTGTCACACATCAAGGAAAAGTGTCCATGCTGAGGAACAGATAGAAAAGAATTTTTATTGGGACAATAAAAAAATATGGTGAAAGAGGGTTAAATTATCCTCATTTTTTTGCACTGGATTAGTATTTCCCAGTTTGGAAAATACATTTATTTTCCATTAGAAGCCCACTATTGTAGCATCATCAAATGACTGTGATCAATGGAAAAAAACTCCAAACCAAGAAAAACCAAACACGAAAACCAAAACAGAAGCTAAAAACAAGTTCTGAAATAGTTGTCAAAATGTTTCTGTAATTTAAAAACCCTGGACTTTGCATTTTAGAATTCTTCAAAAACTTTGAGGATGGCAAGTCTGACATTCCAGATCTCAGAAAATTGATAATATTTAATCATGATATCTCAGGAACTTCTGATTTTTTTTTTAAATTGAAAGTATTGCTCCCAAAAATCTTTGCATTCTTGCATCTTCAATCTATTCTATAGGAAGTCTTTAGACTTAGGGGACAGTGATAGTTAAGTTAAAAATTTTTGATGTGTTTTCTAATGCTTGTAAGAAACATGAATCTGCAAAGAACCAACCAGTGTTCTGGGTTACAAATTGCAGTTGAACAACCTGCCTTGATCAAAGATCTTTTGATCACTGAAAATTCAGGGAAACCACAGTGACTGTATTAGGTTATCTGGAACCTCCTTAAGGTGGAAAATTAGTTATAACTAATGTGTCTGAAAAAAACTTTTGAAAACCCTTTGTTCCCTTCTACATACAATACCCAGAAAAAGTAATGTCAATAATTTGAAACATTCAAATAGCAAATAGACTTATAATTCAGCATTTGTCATCTCAGATAATTTTTGTCCAAGCATGCGTGCACACAGCAATCTTTAGTTGTGGTATCTCTGGTGACTTGTATGCCACATGCCACTAATGTGTCTGTTTAAGCAGCACCATTAGAATAAGACTGAGTTATAACCATGGTGTCTAGAATTACAGATACAATACCCCAATTTATTTTCAATTGTAGATGTAACACAGACGTTTCTAAGTCCTCAGATCACTGAAACAGGCATATGATTTGATTAAAATCTATCTATCTAAGTCTTAAAAGCCTATACATTCATAAGATCAGCTAGATGGTATCTTTTCATGTGGATCATGTTTGCAGTTTAGGTCTCATTACCAGTTCTGCTGATAATGATTATACAAATGCCAGTAATAGTGGGAACATGATTTATTTTTACTACTCATTATGCTGTGTGTGGCGTGAAAATATCTGTTGTATATCCTGCTCCATATCTGTAACATACGTCTTCAAAATTTGAGGACATGGTATTGAGAATTTTATACTATTTACTGGTTTGCTAGAAAATTTCAAAATGGAAAACCACTTTTCTTTCAAAAATAAATTTTCTATTTGAAGCATATCTCATCAGTGCTGCAAGTCAGTTTCACCACTAGGAGCAGTTATTTAATGCTTTATGACCTCAGAGAAGTTTCATACTTCTTGCAGCATTACAGTGCAGATGGCTGCACATCACAAATCGCTCTAGGACTACAAAGAGATTTTTTTAGTATAGGAAAGGAGATCATGTTACTTGATACTTAAAATTTTTATTGTCTTTTAAAAAAATGTCTATCAATTGCTGGTAATATTTTCAACAATAATTTTGCTTTTAAATTTCTTTGCCCATGTACTCCTAACAATGCACTGAAATATTATATCTTGCAGAAGATGTTAGTGTGTATTGTGCCTCCACAGTCTGTTTGCTCATTCTAATGCATCTGAACATTTTCAGTGTTCTAAGATTAGGATTAAGTGGAAAATTCACACTTTTCCCATCTTTTAGGTATATCACCTAATTAGGTATAAAAGAAAGATTAGGTATATCACCTAATCTTTTTGCTGAACCATTTCTCAAGACTGACAATTAGTGTCTAACATTCCTTGGCACTCTTTCACAAATTCTCATGCATTTTAGTCAGTTGCTAAGAACAACCATGAAGTTTTTTGGATCTGTTGGGGAAAGACAAGTTACTTATAGATAAACTGAAATAAGAAATGTCAACTGACTCAAAATTAATGTTTTACACACTACAAATATAAGCAAAGCAGCCAAAAACTAGTCACGACTAGTCACGCCCATTTATATAATGGGCACAGGAAAGCAGTGCTGAAAATTCTGGGAGTAAGAGATTTATAGATTACTTGTGCATGAGTTAACAGCTTTTTAAACAACTATTCATGATTGAAAAATAGTTTACTGTTAGTTTACTGTTAGTCAATAATTTCCAATATTAGTGTGCCAAGAAATGTCTTGACAATTTGGAATGCAACAGTTTTGAATATTTTTGTTACTTCATTAAATGTCATGGATTCACATAATGGTAATTTCATCATAGACCACTGAAGTTTAAGTAATAAATAATCTGCATTTCACAGGGATCACATAGTCCAACCCCCTTGTTGAGGCAGAATTACTGCTTTGTGCCTCATTTTTTGGTCATACATGTTAGTAATCTGCTCACACAAATACCCTCTTCAAAAAACTTCAGGAAGGATGTTTTCTCCCAAATGCTGTTACCACAAGCCCCACAAGTAATAGAAGCTGTAGTATCATGGCAGGGGATGAAGAGGAGAGATGTTTTTCTGGTATAAACTAAATCAAAATTATTTAATGCTTTATTAGACAAAAGCAAACCTTCAACTTCTGAAAATCTTTTGGCTTCAAACACAGAACACAGGCTGCAGAAATAATATGTTCCTTTAGGAAACTCTGTTCATTAGTTTGGCAGGCACATTCAGGACTTTTGCAGAGAACAAAATATTTTTTAAGAATCATGTTATGAACAATGCAATTTAATAACCCAATTTTACAGACACAAAACCACAAATAATTAAAATTTGAGATATCATTAAAAAAAATTAATCTATTAGGGCTTCTTGGTTAGCCAAAGTACCAGAAGTTGTGAGTGAGGAGATGTGATTGTTTTGAATATTTTTTAATAATTCTGTCTGCAGAACCTTGATATAAACTCTACAATTTTTGCTTTTCAATTATTTTAACTCTTCTTTGAGCAATGTGTGCTATTCGCAATACAGATATTTTAAAAATAGAAATAGATCATAATTAAAGCTACTGAATATTACATTTTTTGTGTGTACTATAGAAAACACCTAAAGAGGTAATGTTCAGAGGTTCTGTCACAATTACACTTAAGGTGTGGAACATTGTTGTGGAATTCACTGCTAAGAGGCACAGTGAGGAAGTGATGGAGTCACCACCAGTTTGATTGTGTATGGCAGCCCAAAGATCAGCATCAGTTGCCTGGAAGCCATGGTAATTATTTCTTTAAAATACTAAACCTGATGTCTTTTCAAATTATGAATAGCCCACTGGCAGTATTCTTAGAATATCTGCTTAGTGTGGCATTACTCCAGATGCACTCATCTTGATTGTCCCTGGATGGCATGATAATTTTGTCACACTCTACTCAGAGAGAATTTTGGAAGATGGCATGGACTACCCATCTACTTGGTTCATATCAAGTTGTCTACATAAGCAGTGTGAATTCTCCTGTGATCAGAACTGTCTTTCAGACTTCCATTCTGCATTGACAGATTGTAAGGGCTAAGACTCAAGGAACACAGCAGATAATACTTTTGCTAAAGATTTATCTAATTATTCATGGAATTCTACACTCTGTAGTGAAGTTCTATACAGTATTTCATATCCTACATAAAGCAAAATGTTTAATGGACTTTAGTTATATAGGAATTTTCAATGAAGTCTATCTAAAACCCTTCCACTAAACAATCCTAGGCATTCACTTTGTGTTACACATTTGGAAAAAATATGATAAAATGCATAATAAAGTTCAAGCTAATCTGAAAAGTAATTTCTTTCAGGGTGGGTAAATCCAAGTGAGCAATAAAAGATTGGAACTAGACCTTTATGTTATTTGAAAATATAGTAACATCTGGAGACTCCAGTTAAAGGATAATGAGTATGACTCTTTCACTTTGAGTCTTTTTAATATCTAACAATTCTACTTCAATAATTCAAATTAAATCTGCCCATAAAGACAGATTTTTTCCTAAGATTAGGCCAGCTTGCTTTGTTTGATGTAATTTCTTTGTCAGTATAGCTCACTTTTATCTTTGGTTTAAGTGCAAATTCTTAAAAAACATAACTTACAAAACATTTATGCAGAAACTGAGTATGAAAATAATCTGCAACACAAATTTCATATGAAGAACAATTGAAAGATCAAAAAGGACATTTAAAATAGATATGGAGAAAAAATGATTGAAGGAAAAAAACCACTTCAAAATATTTCCCAAGACTCTAAGAAAGACCACAAATTAAGGGTTCTTAAAAATAACTCCAGTTCACATTTTCTTTCCTTTTCTGGGCTCAAGCATTTAGAAATATACTGTATTCTATCATAGAGCTGGTATAATTTACAGTCTACTGCCTTTGCAGTTTCTCTTTGCAGACAGACCTGCTTATGTACTTATTTTATTTACCATGCCCCATTCCTGATATTGTCAAAATATGTATTGCCTACCAGCTCTCATACATGAGAGCTTCCAGTGTTTTTTCATGATCTTTTCCATTCTCTTTCCTGAAGACTGTAGAATGTCCAGCGTCGAACAGGACAGCATGAAGGGATTAGATAATAGAAATAAAATTTGAGGTTAAAGAGGGCCTGACCCACAACCTGTAGATAGCTAGAGATATATACAGAGCTTAATTCATGTAATTATGTGGTTTGAAAAAAAGGAGAAATAAAAGGATCTTGTCAGTAGACCTGGTTTATGAGGCCCCAGTAGCATTTTGGCAAAGAAAAGAGGATTCACACTGCATAGTATCAGAGGAAAAAAGTGCTGTGAACTTTAAATGAGACTATTTGCCCATTGTTTGTAAAAGCCATCATCATATACAACTGCAACTTTTGAAATATCTAGCCTCCTTACAGAATGTCACAGTGCTCCTGGTTAGTTCTTAAGAAAGAGATCAAAGTGAGATTTTCAGGTCTTGGTGTTCTTGCTCACACTGTGTTCTTTCTGTTCTGTTCACAACACTGAACAGAGCTTAATTTTCCAAGCAAGTGACAAGAGAACACATTTGTCACTACTTTGTTCTTTTATAAACCCTTAAGTGTACTCCAAAGGAGAAATTTGAAAAAAATGCCCACTGACTATACGTTATAGTACTCTTAATTGGACTGAATTGTCCCCTTTTTCATGTCATTGCAACCCAAAAAGACCTGTCAAGACAGGCTCAGAAAGAGTAATACCAGGATTTTTTGTGGAGCTAAATCACTAGATGCCAGCAGATTTGTCCTACTTGATCTCAGCACGTAATCTACATATTTAATCTATTTTCCTGTGTGGATACTCTTTAGTTTTATTCAAAATAACCTACATTTGCTACATGAGAGCTTGACTGATTATATGCAGGGAATGGATGTCACTGTGATTAATTTTATGAGGCTAACTTAACAACTTTAAAATAAACATTATTTTTATTGTCCCACTAATAAAACTCGGAAATAGCTAATGCTTCTCTTTGTCCAGTAATTCTGATTTTGTTTTCTGCTTGTAATTCTAATTTCTTTCTTAAAGAAGTTATTCTCTATAGGAACACTGGAAATATAGGCATCCCAAGAGTGAGAGACGTTTCTGTCAAGTGATAATGACACTGAGAAGAGACACAGAGAGAAAGAATAAAGAAGAACCATTTTATGTGACAGTATAAGAGCAGAAAGGTAATTGCCTGCAAGTTTACAAGGCAATAAATGGCTCTCTGCAGCTGATGAACATGAAAGCCATAGGCAGTAAAGGCAAAAGAACTCTCTGTATTTACCAAACCCTCAAATTTTAGGTGCAACATCTCAGTAATATTTTTATTGCTTTTTTAAATTTTTTAAATTTTTAATTAAATTTATAGTACCTTAGGATCCAATAATATAGAGGAAAAAATAAGAAAAACAGCATGTCACCACAAATGAAGCATAGACAGAGGAGACTGTCTATGAACAAGGTGGTGGAGAAAATAAACTGATTTACAGAATTTGTGTTTGTACTAATCCAAGTGAAAAAAACTCATCCTTGTATTGTCAAAAATTGGAAGAAAATCATAACCATAGTCATGTAATGAAGGGGAGAACTGCTTAGAGGTGTCCCCAAAATCAAAGATGATCTAGAAAAGACTATCTTCATACTTCCTTAAAGATAAATCCTCAAAAAGCATATAGAATTCATGCTACAACTTCTATTCCCTTAAGAGAGTTGACTTTGAAAAAATGCAAGAATTGACATCTGAAACTTGCAAAACATTATTTCACAGACCAGATAAATTAAGATGGTGGTCACTGTAAGCATTTGACCTCTGAATGTCACATCTTGCTAGTGCAAAACATTCTCTAGTTCAACTTTAAGAAGAAGCTGAGGTTGAAAATTAACTCCTCCTTTCAGGCTTGCACTGCAGTTCTTTTGTCTCCTGGAACAATTCCTTTCAAATCTTTTGCATGAAGATTTGAGACACCCAAGACATTTATTTGTTTGTTTGTGGTTTTTTTTTAATAGTACTTAGTTATTGAGTCTGCCATTATTTATAAAACTAGTCCCTTATGTCTTATAAATCCCCCAACAAACTAGCCAGAGAGTGAGAAATTACCATGTTGATCATTAATCAGTCACCTTTAGCTGCAGGTGTAGAGTCACACAGGTATACCTTACAAAATCATATCTACTTGTTTTACAAATTATTTAAAGATTTTTCACCTATTTCAGTCAATTCCATTCAGCAGTTTAATTACTGCTCCAGATAAATGGAGAAAATAAAAAAGGAAAATTTTTAAATTTTATAATTCTTTTTAGATACTAATGAGCTCTGGCTTTTTTCTTGTTTAAGGATTCTCAGCCAAAACATTGTGTTCAGTTCTTTAATCTATGTCAAAGGCAAGCATTAATATTTTACAACTGTACTCCTTTTAGTATTCCCTAAGTGCGGATGGATTTCTAATAAATGGCATGTGCCATTATTTCCTACAGAATTTACCTAGCTCTATTTTAGTTTTGTTTATTTGTTTTATTTGCTATTTGGTTGCTTTTTAAGAAAAGGCTGTGGAATGTCTTAATAGCCTGGTCACAGATTTTTCTAACTGATATGGAATTGTCAAGATGGCTATTTCTTACTACTTGCATGTTTGCACTACAAGTAGTGCCATAAATGTTGAAAATCAGCATCTTTGCTTAAGCACAGTTTAAGGGTCTAAAGCAGGCAAGGCTTGAGGGAGGTTCTGTGGCCTGGAATATGCTGGCAGTCAAAGTAAATTATCAGAACAGTCCTTTCTGCTCCTTCATTCCAAGAGTCTGAGACAACTCCAGTACTTATAGGAAAACACTCAGGCATCATTGTTGCCAGGGCCACAGCTCCTAAACTGCCAGCCCTTCCCCACAAAACAGGCATTCAGCAACACGTTCATTCACATACTTTGCGTGGGGGTTGCTATGGTTCTGTTATGAAGAGATGTGGAAGGCTCCTAGAAAATCCTTTTTTTTTGTAAATGACCACAAAGGACTCTTGCCACCAAACAAACTTTATACTGCTAGCAGTCACTGACCATAGTTTCCTAGGCCTTAGTCCTTTTTGAATGGTACTACAGTTCCTTCCTTCCTTCCTTCCTGTTGAGATAATGTCTCACAATGCAATATTTGAAAATCAATGGAAGCAAGTAACTGCATACAGAAATACTTCCTAGCAATTTCCAAAGTCACTTGTACTTGACTCAGTTGAAATGCAGTTTCTACTATTGGCCCTTTTCCAGCTGAACTTGCCTGTCCTGCACAAATCCTTTTCAGGAATTGTTTTATTATACTGGGGTTTTAGCT
This sequence comes from Agelaius phoeniceus, assembly GCF_051311805.1. Taxonomy (NCBI): domain Eukaryota; kingdom Metazoa; phylum Chordata; class Aves; order Passeriformes; family Icteridae; genus Agelaius; species Agelaius phoeniceus. The sequence continues at coordinate 54,547,560 of NC_135269.1, read as the reverse complement.
GCTATTGCATGAATAAAATCATATAAGCTATTTAATGCTACAATTTCTGGTTTTAAAGTCATAAATCACTCTTTTTCAGCTCTAATGATTGATATTTTTAAGTTTCCTCTATTTCATCCATTAGGTGTTCTGAGATAAGAAAACATTATTTGCTCTAATCTGATTTGATTCCTGTAGTTTCCACTCTTGTAAATATGGTCTGACTTGACATGTGATGAGCTAAATGAAGTTACTGTAAGTGTAAATACACATTATCTGCATCTTTAAGATTCTTTAGGACCATTTGGGATCTTATAGGTGAGAATAATATCCAATGGTGATCATCTTTGTCTACAGAATTATTAGCACAGTCAGATAACTGGCTTTAGTGTACAATATGAGAGTTAACAAAGGACAGTGAATATTGGTGTCTACTAAATTTGTTTTCTGCAGGCTTGATAACATGATACTGTAGCTACTGTCTCTGGCTGTATATGTTGAGTTAAAACCAACACCAGTTTTTTTACTTAACTCTAGAATCCAGGAGTACTGTGTCCATTTTGTGATCCCCAGTACAAGAAACACATGGGAACCTCAGAGTGAGTCCAATGCAGGACAACCAAGATAGGGCTGTAGCATACAGCACAAACAAGATATTGAGAAAACTGGTTTTGTTCTTAAAGGAGGAGGCAAAGGGAATCTTAAGAAGTGAAGGTTAGCATGGTCTCATCTATTGGAATGCTGTAGAGAAGATGGAGTAAGACTCTTCTGAGAAGTGCACAGTCTTGGGATGGAAGTCAAGAGTCACAAGTTGTAACACAGGAAATTCCCATTAGTTATTAGAAAAAAAAAGGTTTCCCTATGAGTGCAGTCAAATAGGAAAGGTTGTGAAATCTCTAAATCTCTGTTCTTGGAGAGGTTTAATATTCATCTGGGCAATTTCCTGTGTAACTTGGTCTGTTCTGGCCCTGGACTTGAACTTCAGGATGAACCAGGTTGGCTGTCCATTATAACCCAAATCATTCCACATTACCACAGTTCTCTGGATGATATGATGCTCCTCTGCCTCATAAGCACTGGTCACACTGTGCCCCAGCTCTGTTCCCTCCCTTTCAGTGACAAACTGGAGACACTCACTCTCAGGGGTGCTCTCCCCCTTGATATATCTGGTTTAAGCTGGCTGTCACAGTACTGTTTGAATTTAAGTGCACCATGCATGAAAAATAATAATCCAGGTATATTAAATGCTTTGATAACCTATGAACTATTTTCAATCCCCAATAGAGTGGATACACCAAAGTTAAATATTGTATTTTTCATTTTTCTCTATTTTCACCCACACATTTATTATTTCATAATCCACAATAGCACCCTTCTGAGTCACTGAATCACATACATTTTCCATGTGTTAATATTCTGATTAACAGTGTAATAAAAAATTAATCTCTTAAGAAGTGGCAGTGAAGCATAAGCATATTTTTGTAAGCAACACACTTGCTGAAAAAATAATTTTGCTATTTCAAAAAATATGTGTGTGTCAGAGAGAATTGTAAAGCTGTGAAAGATAAAACTGTGTAGATGCTGTTAGCCTCTGAGTCAGCAGCTCACATTTCGCAGAAATTAGCATTTTAAGCCTAAGTGCTCCCACTGCGTGCTCGGAACCACCTTTCTGCATAGCCCACTGCCTGCTGTGCTCTGACTGTGCCTCAGAGCTTACACAATTGAAGGAGTAACAAACTGATTCACTGTAAATTAACAAAGTGCAGCCAGTCACGCCGAGGAGACATTTACCACAAGAACAGCCTCTGTCATGGAGGGGGTAGGAGGAGCTGACACACACAAATTATTGCGGAGAGACAAGTGTTTTCTACTGAGGCTGAAGGTGAAACACCTGCAAATGGGTCAGATGATTTATTTCTTTAACAAATTAGGGCAAGCAGCAATCATTAATTAATACAGACACACAAAAAGAAAAGATTTGTTGGAATGATTTCATATTTACTTTGTATAATTTTAAAGTATTTATGCAACAGTGTCACAATAGAGAAACAGCAGAGTCGCTACTTCATAAAGAAGAATAGATAGCTTTTCACAGTTATACAGCATTTTTAATAAAAGACCTGTTCGTTTTGATCTCTGCTGGTGCTCTGCCAGCCTTGAATATGGTCAGAATGCCCTGGAAACCGTTTTCTTCTACGCCCAGCTCCTTTGATAGCAGGAAGACACAGTGACACAGAGCTGCTCAACTCTGAGTGCCTCTGATAAATCCAAACTGTCAGACACTGCTGGTCAAAGGTAAATGGGACATCAAAGGGGAAAAAAAAGAAGCACCAAGGATAACAGAAGCACTGACTTGTTTTGCAGTGCACTTGCAGTAGTGTTCCACACTAGCTTAGCTGTTCACATGGCACTGAACAGAAAAAAAAGGCTGCTATGCATACAGCATGGCCTCTTTTAGTTATTCTTTTGTGTGAAGTGGTTTACCACAGCTTTTGAAGACAGATAAAATCTAGCATAAAGGTGCATCTATAAATAAAATATTATTTTAAGTGAACTCCGAAAATATTAGATAAAGTAATGCAGTTTACAAACAAAACCTGATCTATTGAGGATGGTACATCTGAGGATGTAAAAAACAACACTTGGGTCAAAGGATGCCTCTTTAGCTCAAAACATAAAGCAGTGACCTGAAAACTGACAAGAAACCCAAGGAGAACAGATTTGAGGAAAAAGTGTTTGTAGAAGTAAAATGTACTACTGCTGCACTCAAAAGATCATAAGCCAAACTGAGTCTGGGGTTTACCAGGTCTTTGAGGAGTGTACAGAGGGTTCGTGCAAATGCAGAGCTAGAGAAAAATCTTCACAAAGAAGTATTGATTTTTTTTTGCTGACATACGTGGCATTTTTAAGTCAGAATTCTATGTGCCACAGTTTTTCCCAGAGAAGCAGAGCTTTGACACTATAAAAAGTGAAAGAGAAATTCTGTGGTGTCTCAAAAAAAGAGCCATCTTTCTATAATATCCCCATCTACCAGACCTCATGTGTCATTGCTGTTTTCCACATTTTTTCCAGTGGTTTAAATGTAAGGAGTTTCTAGTTTCTTATTATTTTAAAAGGCATTGTTTCATCCATAAAACCTGATCATGTAAAATGGCCTTTATTGCCCAGATAAAAGAGGACTATAGAGGCAAAAAACCTCAGACTACAGCACTGGATAGTGGGCAACAATCAATTATTCATTCAGAAACATCTAGAGCTAGTCAGATGATCTATCTGCATAACAAAAAAACCCGATGATTTCTCCTGTTTTTTTGAATGCATGATTCACGATTATATGATTACTCACGAGGCTCATGACAACATGACTTGATCCAATCCAAAAACAACCTTAGGAGGAATAGCTGAAGCATGTGGACCCTGAGTCAAGCATATGTGCTTGTTTTAAAATATGAATAGTCCTATTTAGGGAATTTGATCAATCTTACACCTAAAGTTGTGCATGTTTATTCATCGCTTAACAAGAGAGATAAGTCACTTTAAAGAGGATATGTGATAATAAAGTGTCCTGGTACCTGCCAGGACAGAGTTAAATTTTTATGGCACTCATGAGGGTGCAGAGCCTGGAGCTTTGTGGGCATGGCTAAGAGATTACTCTACACCACCTCACCTCATTGCAGGAGTAAGGCAAATCCTTGTTAGAGTTTGTTCTCACTCTATTCTCAGTGTCCCTCTACGGGGCTTACGTCTTCATATATCTCTTGTACCAGGAAGCCCAGAAATGGACACAATAAACCAGATAAGTCTCACCAATGCTGAATAGAGGGGCAAGATCCTTTGATCCTTTGATCCAGCAAGATCCTTGCTGGCAACACTCCTAAAGCAGCTCAGGGTACCACAAGGTGCCTTCCTTATTGCAAGGACACAGTGATGGCTCACTTTCTACTTGCTGTACACCAGAACCTCCAGCCCTTTCCTGTCAACCCAGTCAGCCCCTGTACTGAACAGTTCATGAGGCTGATCCTCCTCAGGTGCAGGACTTGACATTTCCCTTCACTGAATTTCCTGGGACTCCTGTTGGTCCATTTTTCTGGTCTTTTGAGTACCCTTCAAATGGCAGCACAGCCCTATGGTGTACTAATATTTCCTTACAATTCTGTATTGTGGAAACCCAGGACACCAGGAATGTTTCTCTGTCTGTTCTGGGGTGTCCTGACCCCCAGGGGAGCACTGACTTTGACCCTCAGTCATGGAGATAGACTTCAAGATAGACTAGAATCCAGAAAAGTGTGAAATAGATTATAGAGAGTAGTGTAGGTGTATCACTTGGTGAGAAATTTAGGTTTGGGATTTTCAGTATGTTGTGGATGGAAGCAAGATGGAGGGCACAGGGTGTCATCCTGGGTTTTTTCTTCATGCTTCTTCCTCTTGGGTTTGGGTGATGTTTTGTAATTGGACAGAAAAGTCCACATTGCAGGGTCTGTGGGATCAGTTATTGAGTTAAAAGGGAAAACAATCTAGGTGTCAGTTCTTAATTGGATAGTTTAGTCTTTAAAGACCTTGTAACAAGAGATTGTTAGCCATGCTGTGCCTTGCTAATGAAAAGTTGAGCTGAATGAGCTGCTGAACTCACAGTTGTGAGACTGTTTCACTGATAAGAAATAATAAACACCTGAGTCCAAACATGAAATACCATCTCAAGTGCCTTCAATGCAGACCCAGAGAAACTGATTATGTACCCTCTGCAAACTTCCTGAGGATGCTTTCTGCCTTATTATCAAAGTCATTAATGAAAATGCTAATCAGTGCCACTGATTACTCCTGTGGTATGCCATTATTGATGGGTTTCCCACTGGACTTTAAGCCTTCTATCACAACACTTTGGGACCAGCAATTTAGGCAATTTTCAATCCACCTCTCTATTTATTTATCTGTTTGTCAATTAGGATGTTAAGGGAGACAGTGCAACATAAAAGATGCAATTAGCAAGTATGGGTACCCATCATGAAATTATTGCTACAGCCAGCAACTAAAAACAGATCTAATATCTGGCTTTTCCAACAATGTTTTTTTTTTTTAAACAGAGAAGAAGCATTCTGGAGCATATCTTGGGAGAGCTATAATAAAAGAACTGCAATCTATTACTGCACAGTAAAGCTAAACTTTCTGCTTTTACATCAGGGCAGATAACAAATAAACCTGGGTCAGCTAATTTGCCAGTGTATGCACAACTGATAGCAAGATATGAATTTATTCCTACCATTAACAAAAAGATCAATGAAACCTAAACTGGCACCTTCTTTAAAAAAATTGTTAATGCAAATAAAACATAAGAAAAATGTAAAGCAGCCACAAAGCAGCACAAAACATGCAGAGTCTAGTAAACTAGAAACAAAACCAGGTAGTTTGAACCTTCATAACAAATCAGATTAGTTTTTCTTCTTATGAAATTTATCAATGATTGTTGTTATCAAATCATGATCCCTTTCATAATATGTGGCCATTTTTTCTTTCTGAAGAGTTATTCTTTTTTTTATAGGCCTGGAAGTTCCCTTGTAGAACATATTTTATGATTAATTTGTTCCTGACTCTTTCTTTGTCTCCATTACAAAACCTAACATCACTGGTGACAAACTCAACACTATCTTTCTGGTGTTTGTTTCTGCCTTCTGCTTCTCCTTTGCCTGGGAGATATATGGCCTTCTTTTGGGTGTCTATGATTTTGAATATGGAATCTGCATTTTCTCCTGCTTGGGCTAAACATTCCATGCCTGTTGTATCACCTGCTATAATATCACATAGTTTTACATTGTTACATATAATTATATGCTAATTACAATTACTGTAGTAATTGTCTATGTAATGGAAATATTTTTATCCTTCCTTGAAAAATAACCAGCCAACGAAGTACAGTGCTGGATCTAATAGACCATTGAACTACAAAAATGTAATGAGAAATGCACAGAGCAACAGCATAAATAGGGATATTTGAATCCTTCAGGATAATCACATTCTTTACCATTTGTTTGGGTGTTTCCACAAACACTTTTAAAAAGCTTATGAACTGATATATCAAGAAGATTTACTGAAAAAAAAGGCTCATGAATGTCAATTGTCAGATGAAAACCCAGAGCACTCAAATTGATTTAATCTGCATTGTTAATTTGCAAGTTCATGTCTTTCATAATATCTTATAACAGCTCAATTATTAAAAATAAGATATCCATGAATGGAAGAAGATATTTTTAAAATCAAAAAGGCTTCTTTATTTTAGCTTCTGTATATATGTCATACTTTACCTTGAAAGTTTTGTTTTGGTTTTGACCAGAATAAAGCATTTTGGCCACTAACTGTATGATCCTCAGGTTTCAAACACCTTAAAACCAGCTATCACTTGGTGTATTTATATATATATATATATATATCTGAGCAACAATTTAATAGAAGTAAATTTTACATAATTTAATTTTCCATGACAGATCTTTATCTCCAGTAGAAAATGGTAACATTTAAGGGTTTGTGGGCAGATAGAATGGTTTTCTTGCTGAGCATTTGGGGAAGAGGTTACAAAATAATTGTGGCAAAAAAGCTTGAAAAACTAACAGTCTTAAGGTCTTTCTCTATCAGCTATATCCCTGTCTTACATTGCTCATGCACTTGAACTCTGACACATACAAAAACATCTTCCAGGAATTAAAAGATCATTTCAGTCTTCACTCTGTTTTAGCCTCTCAGCTTCTGAGCAGAAGTGCCAATTAGTGCCAAACACAGTGATATTCTGTGAATGCATTCCAATTAGAAACCATCAGTTCATTTGACAGAGACAATTAGTGCCAGTAGAAAGTACATTTAAGTTTCCAAGGAAGTTATTATTATATACTGTACACCAGAAACTTCCTCAGAAGCCATTACTGTAAACAGTGTCAAGAAAATAGTGTAGAAAAGACAGATCAGTAGATCCAGACCATTAAGAGCTACCTTTTTAAGGAAAAGTAATATAACAGTTGACTTGCTTTAAATAAGAGAAAAAAGGAAGCAAATAAATTTTAAAAAAGAGATTCTGAAGGAATTTTGAATATTTATGGTGAAATACATATCCCTGTCTAGAAGTAACTGGACAAAGATCTATAACCATCCTTAAGTCTTATCTTTCCTCTGATGTGAATTTATATGTAAATCTGGGACCTTAAATATAAAAGCTGATATTTTCCAGGGGATACTATCTAAAAATGTCATGTGTAGCCCCAAAAGCATACACTTAAGGCTTTTGGGAGTTTATTAGTTTTTGTACAATTTCTGTCTGCTTCTTTTCTGAAATAGATGATCTGTCATTGCATTATATATTAGGCACTACCTTTTTATGCAACACATAAGAGTTCTTCACATGTTTCTTCATCCATATAGCACAGTCAACAATTGCTTATGGTACACTGAGAATATAAACTATATATCCTTTGCTAAAACAGAATGAGCTTGTATTTTATATAGTGGGTCTTTCTTTAAAAGGAGACGCTTGGGACAAGAATAGTTGGCAATAACTGACCTTCAAGACAGGAAGAGAGCAAATCTTACCTCTAGCTCATATGGTGCTCTATTTTGAAATAAAATGCTTTAATAGGATGTTAGATAACTGGAAGATGAGCTCAGTGTAAGTCCATTCATGATTTATAGTCCAAATCAGAACTTTTGTACTTCTTTTTCAATGACATTTTGATATCACCTTTGTCATTTTTGTCGCTACTTATGGAAGTGCCACAACTCTTTTGGGTAAATGAAAGAACATGCTACCTAAAAGCCAGCAACAAACTGAGAATGGACTTAAACAAAACATTTCATATGTTAAACTGTTCTGGTAGTTGATTGGACAGATTGGATGACATTTTCTTATCTGCAAGGACAGAGCAGCATTAGCAAAGCTCTGCAAAGCAATGGGATTTGGGTGCATTACCAGACAAGGTGTTATCCTGCAAACTAGAGATATAATTGAAGTATAATAACTTTTTAATGTCTTAAAATTCTGTCTTGCATTTAAGAATTAAAAAAAATATTTGCCCTCCTTTGTCTTGCACCACCCTTTCCTCTTTCACCCAGCTCACTTTTCAGTATATTTCTCTTTAGATGTATCCCCATTACACTTGCTTTGGGCATTTTCTTGCTGTTTTAAGGAAATAATTATGGGTGCTGAGGAAACAACCTCACCTAACCTGAGTAACATAATTCATAGGAAAACATACAGATTTAAAAATTCTAGTGAAGACTTATTCACACAGATGGACAAAGGTTTAACTTCAGCAGAAAGGAGTCTGCTGGTTTACAAATAAAATTTTGCTGTGAAAAAGGCAAGAAAATATTGGTACATTGTGCAAATGTTTGGTGGCTTGCAGTTTTGGAATTTATGAGTAGTTTTTTGAATCTAACAAGGAAAGATGTCTACATAGGACCGCCATATTAAATACCAAAACATTACTTAGAACAGGAAATTGTTTGATTCCTTTCCTATTCCTGTAATTGTTGCATTTGTATTCTTTATTTCTGTGACTATTTCAGTATGAGATGTGTAATTGCTTCCTGGCAAGCATTCTTAAACTAAGAAAACTCCAAGTTCAGTGTACTGGGAGTACTACAGTCTTGAATTTGATTAGTGTGATTCCTTACAAGACACTGCATTACAAGACATCTTAACTTCCAGTCCTCAGTCTGAAGGAATCAGTATTTTTTGTAACCTCTGATCTGTGAAATGATGACAAATTCTACAATAGATTTTTGCGGTTGGTTTTGTTTTCTTTTTTAACAGTAAACCCATTAATTCATTAGCAGAATGATGGTTCTGCTCTGATTCAATACTTGGGTTTCAGAAAAAGAAGGAGGTTTAATCTGCAGAATTGCTTGGCTATGTAGGTACATGGAGTTCTGGCTGATCTTCCACCACCATCTGCTCAAGTGCTTTTGTGTGTCTGTGTCTGCAGGAAACTTTTTTTCCCCTCCCTATTACCGTAATTACCCTCCTATTTCAAGGAAGCTGCCATTTATGTACTGGTCCACCTCTTCCACTATTATGCACTGATACCACATGATCTAAGACATTTACATTATAGACATAATAATCTGAAATGTGGTTGTCAGAACTCCATTTATAGTTGAAAGGTAAAAATAGGACATTTCTGTCATATCTCATCCTCATGCTTATGTAAAACCTAAAAATAAATCGCATAAATTACAATTTAGAAGTTCCTATTTTTCTCCAGTGAGTGACTAAAAAGGGAGGCAAGGATGACTAATTCAAATACAGCCCTCTGCTTTGTAGATGTTCAAATCAAATAGCTAATGTACATATTTTATTTACTACTGATTTTGTACTGCTTTTGCTCATTCATATATGAAGAATTTTAAGATAATTCTTAATGACATATGCTACTTTCTTTTTTTCCCTCTTCTTTCTTTCTCTTTTCAGACAGGAAAGGAATAGTTGAGCCAATTCTTTCCCAGATACCATCTCTTTTTTTAAAGCTTTCATGATGTAAGTAGGAGTTATTTGCTTCAGTCACTGAGATTATATCAAGAAAGCTTAGAAGGCATTTTACATTATCAGTGCAATTTTGAACACATACTCCACTTGCTGATGAAGTAGGAAAAAAGATACCACAAGAAATTTTGTTTAACATTTAATACCCGATTAATTTACTATGGTGGAAAGCCAATGATCAGGTAAGAGGCAAAAGCAGGAGGCAACAGTAGATTTACATATTACTTCTGAACAAAATGCTCATCTCAATTGGCCTTCCTTAAGCCTTTGATGGTAACACTAGATGAGATGTTTTCTAGAGGTGTGGGGTAATTGTTGTAGTTTATTAGCACTAATTTGTTACCATACTATTTCTGACCAAAGGATAGTGCCACAAGAAAGAAAGGTGTAATATAGGAAATTTAATCAGCTTTAATTTTTATCCCTCTTTCTCAAAGATTTCAGTTTAAAGACTATTAATGTTATGATTTTAAAAACTCATTAACTGAGACATTTCCATATGTATTCAGGCTTTAGGAAGTGAAATGGACTCTGAACATCCAGTTTGCTATTTCTCCTCAGAATACAATATATAGGCAGAGTGCAGTGTACTTAGCTGTTCAGTGTATCAGCTGGTAAAACATCCTGCCACTTCATACACTGAGGATGAAGGATATAAATTACACCATGTTAAACTACAGTGCAAGAGGGCACTCATAGAAATAGATGACAGACTTTGCAAAAAATAATAAAAAGTGTTGTATATGATTGCAAGGATGACCTGTTGACCCAGACTCCTTCACCTAGATTGTGCTTTATGAAAATATGAAAATTCAGGAGAATTCTGGAAATGTGCATCTATAAAAACATTCTCTGAGATCTCATCCTTTATCAGAAGTGAACATAATCTTACTTGCAGCTTGCTGCTTCTCAGGCTTCCAGATTGTTTGATTACTGTTGAGAACTTAAGGATGATATTTCTAGACTGGCTAATTATGGTTTCTTATGACTGTAGGAATAGGCAATAATAACTCTAAGAAAATCAAGTGCTCACAAGATCAGTTCTATAGAGCTCACATGAATAATATTTTAGTAACAACCAAATGAATTGTTCAACTTCAGGCACAAAATTATGAGATACAGCAGCTCAGGGTTCAACTTGATTCCTAATATAACATTGTTTCACTCATTAATCACATAGCTTCAAGAGGTTAACATTTATTGAATGGTGCACAGAAAACTTACTGAGAAAACTTATCATGCTCTAAAAGTAACTGCTGTGAGTAATGTGATGGATATCTCAAAACATTGTTAAACATGGTGTGTGAAAATGTAAAATAAGGATATTACAACAATTTAATATTACAACAATAGCCTCCTAAGGCTATTGAAGGCAGGAAACTCATCTTATGTGAAATGATCTTAAAATCGTCAATGCTGTGATGACTAAAAACATATTATAAGGCTTTTCTTTAAGATGGAATTTAAGAAAATTATCACGTAACCCTAGAGAATAGGGAGAACTCCTCTGTGGTTGTACTCTGCAATTTGGCAGTTCACTCTTACCAGAAAATAAAAACACTAAAGGCAAGAAAGATTAAACCACCAAAATGAAGAATGTTTAATGTAGTTGGTTTTAAGTCACAGTACATCACGGCCCTCTATCCAGATGAAATGTGTATTGTACACATATTGACAATATATGATAATGTAATACATTTGTGTGCTTTGCTTGAATTGATTTACAAAGGAAGGCAAAATTGAAGGAATGACACACCAAAATTTTAGACAAAATTGCAGAGAAGGGAAAGTAACACGGAAGGAAAAAAAAGGAAGAAAAGAGAGGAAAAAAAAAAGAAAAGGAAAGAAAAAGGGGAAAAGGCATAGATTATGGAGTACAGAGGAGTAGAAGGCACAAACACATGCACAAATGACAAAAAGGAAGAAAACTAGCAATCATCAGTGAAACAAGAAGAGAGAGAGGAAAAGCCGTGAGCAAAAAATGAAGCAAAATTGAGGAATAAAAGATTGCTGGGATCACAGTCCCACCAACATGTGAATTTTGAATGGGTACCAGCCAGCTGCTGGGAGAAGGCCAAAGAGTTGCTTGGCTAAATGAGAAGCAGTTGGCATCCTGGTATTTCACATGTGATGAGCATCCAATATGTGACACTTGATCTTATGCCAGGGACATGCTATGGTTTGAAATTTCTAGCATCCAATCAGGATACCCATTGACAACTTTCTTTTATCATATTAATCACATGTCCTGCACCAAAGAATACTTAATCCAGATACACATGAGTTTAGATGGAAAAGAACTCAGACTGTTTTAAACAGCTGTTCAAAATCAGTTCATAAAAAATCAGGTCTATTTTGGGCAGAAACTTGTTTCTTAGATCAAAGCACTTCACTCATTCCATATTTTTATTTTTAACAAAAAAATTCAGCTCAATCAGGAACAGGTGGTTTTTAATTATAGGTTTATTTGATAGCCCTCAGACAGGTAAGGGCTATCAGAGATGGCACTAGAAGTACACTCACTTGTATTTGTCAATCTCTAAATTTATCATGTTGCAGTGCTAACTTATCCTATGATTCTAACACTGAGAGTAATCTTTAATCAATAAAAAGGTATGGTTTTAGATTAATCATTATTCCTTTACTAGAGAGTACATTTCTGTTCAGTGAGTAATATGTATGCCTTTGCAATAGGTGATTAAAAACTATGAAGTTGTTGTATATATTTTAATACTAAGATTTATCCTGAGACAGGTTTAAAATGATGCTTTAAAATCTCTCTTTTCTAAAGATTAAAAGGAGGTAAGCAAAAGTAGGATGAGATCTATTTAAATTTTCTTATCCTACATGTCCTTTTCTATACTTATACAAATGACTGCATTAAATCTCTTGCTTGTTAATTTTTGCTAAAGGAACATGTCTGCTAATTAATAGTTGCAGATAGTTCAAGCCAGAAAGGTGGCCTGTGATTCCCTAGTTACAGGCCCTGTAACATAGGGGCTCTAGTTTGTTAATATATTCTTTTCTTCTTATCTTTCGATTTATGTAAGGTTCTGAAAGCACTCACTTCTTCTTCTGTGTTGCAGAAATATTGCAGAGACCTCTGTGAGCATTTATCAGAAGAGTTATTCACATGAGAAAAGCTTCTACATTGATATTTGGTGGAGTCATCTCATAATACTATTTTTGTTGCAGAGTATATCTCTAATTAGGACATTACCTATAGAAATATTAAAGGTGTTGAATATTAGGAACAATCCAACTGGGATAACACCTGCCAGCCCTACACTGGCCTTCTCACCAGTCCTCAGAAGGGACTTTCTTTCAAATGCCTGCTTAGGGTTAAGAACTAAATTGTAAAATTAATGAAATATTCATGTGAGAAAATATTTTGGAGGATGCAAACCACTATTTAAAACCCTTTACATGAGGTGACAGAATAACAGTTCAAATTTTGCTGCTCTGGAATCTATCTATTTTTGTTGTGTTAATTCTAACATGAGCCAATCTCCTTTTTTTCCTTTTTTCATCTAACACGGGGCTCCAGGAATATTTGCATGTGGGATTTTCATTCAGGTCTCTGAACTTAGCATGAGGTGTCATTGTGAATATATTTATATAGGCAATTTGTATCTATCACAGAAAGGTTTGTCTTCACCTCCACAAGTATTCTGGAAAGCAGATGCAGTCACTGGAAATTTATCTCTAGGATTATTTACTTTTAGATGCATATAAATATCTTGTTGTGAGCTTTTTGCCCATTGGCTGAAATTCATAAAACAATAAATGTATTAATCTAAAATATAGACTGAATTTTATTTTCCTAATGCAATAGTCCCAGTCTTCATTGTATACTTACATAATCTGAGTAGTTTTTAATCTATTGTACTGATTTCTAACATCCAAATAAGATTAAAATTAAAACTAACTATATAAGCTATCTTTTATAATTTAATGGTGCTTTTAACACTTTAGTAAGAACAAGCACATTGTAACTGCTCCTTTTAAAGTACCAAATAAGACTGTGTAGGGAAGGGGATGACTATATTCAAAGGAACCTTGGTAAAATATTCTGTGAGCTCATTATTCTACAGAAAATGAAGCAACCGTATTTCATACCACAAGCCCTGCTTTAAAAAGCACAGTGCTTTTATTCCCTCAGTGATTTTGATAAACATCCTACACCATGGTGATTACAAGCATGTGACCACAACAAAAGTCTCATATGACTCCCAGGGGCAGTTCAGCATGAGTAAGCAATTCCTAGCATAGTCCAAAGCCACATTCCAGTAAGAGATTACAGTTTTTGTACAGCCTCATGATTCCTGCCACTCCCCATCCCCCAACAAAAACATCATTGTCGTTATTTCCTCTACATCAGGAGACTTAATGACTCTCACACCTAACATTAACAATTCTTAGGAATAAGAAATAAGGCCATTTTCTATTTTGGTCCTGGGTGATGAAAAACATGTGCTAACGGGCCCCAGATAAACTGAAAGCTTCATTGAATCCAGAATGTCATAATGCATTTGGAAACAAGACAAAGTGTTTCCAAGAAAGACATGCTTTTACCCATCACAAATAACCCAATTAACTGAGTGCTTTAGAGGGAAACTCATAGAAAGTCAGGATTTTGCTTCCAGTGAATGCACAAGATTTCCCAATTCATAGTTCAAGCCTGGACAAATTAAAATAAACTCAAAGGTTCTTAACAATAGCTGGTTATTTAGAGGACTCTTATGAGACCACCTGTACCCTGTCCACTCCTTACTTTTTAAATTAAAAAAAAAAGCCAACAAAAACAAAAAACAAAACCAAAACAAACCAAAAGAAAACAAAAACCCACACAGTTATAGTTGGTATACACTGACATCCCAGTTCAGGTCAGCTGTTGGTCTGCTTTGATAACTCGACTGCACAAACTTGAGCTTACTGAAGAAATAGCAGACTATTTCTCAAATCAAGCTGCTGGTCCAGAGTGTCACAGGGCTGCTGCCGTGCTTCTTCCTGTGGCCTGTGCTGGATCATCTACATTGAGCTGTTTCATTCCATGATAATAAATATAACTAGTCTGGACAGCTGTATTCTGGAAATGTAGCAAAAGAACGTGAAAACTGCCTGAACCATGGTGAAAGTACCATACATTTTTTTGACATGAAGAATAACTTACATAATATTTAATGTCACCTCTCATTAAGACCATCTTATGCCTCTGATATAGGGTCTGAACCTGCATAATGCTCATCAATTAGGAACCATTTCTTTTCTATGAAGTTGACGCCAAAGAAGCTTTTTCCACATCTTCTCTTTGCAGGCCACAAAATAGTGAACAATTTGCCATTTCCAGCACACCTTTGCCACCCTACATCCACTTATCCTTCTGAGAGAGTAAGTTTGCAGATTAATTTCTACAAATATCTCCTTGTATAAGACTTCCTGGTAACATTTGCAAATTTTAAAGTATGGCCTAACTACCAACATTTTTGTTCACTTTGCCTTCAAGGTTTACATGCTCCATCTTGCAGTGTCAACTGAGCTTTGAAAGATATAGCCATGTCTCAAAATCTATTTCACAGCTTCTCCTGGAGTCCAAATGGGAAGCTGACCTGAACCTTAACCCATGTTACACAAACTACCAGAAAATTTTGCTTTACAGGGATTTTCATGAATACATGGCCAAAAACTAAGAATCATAGAATTGTAGAATTGTCAAGGTTAGAACAGACCTTTAAAAGCATCCAGACCAACCATCCCCCCAGCACTACCACTGTAACCCCTAAACCACTAAACCATCATGCAGTGCCAGATCCAGAGGAACACTGTCAGGGATGGTGGCTCCACCACCTCCCCAAGCAACCTATTCCAATCCATGACCACCCTAACAGTGAAACATTTTTCTGTTATCCATTCTGAATCTCCCCTGGCTCAGCTCAAAGCCATTTCCTCCGGCCCTCTCACTGAAGGCCCGGTAGAAGAGACTGGTCCCCACCTCACCACAGCCTCCTTTCAGAGAGGTGTAGAGAGCAATGAGCTCCTCCCTGAGACCAAACAATCCCAGCTCCCTTAGCTGCTCCTCTTAAGCCACGTTTCTAGACTATCATGAGCTTTGTTGCCCTTTGCTGGACACACTCCAGCACCTCAATGTCCTTTGTAAAGTGAGGAGAGATTACCTCTAGTACACTATCTGTTGCCCCACTGGGTTCTCTGTCCTTGCAAGCAGTCAGTACTTTCTGGATTAAATCAAATTGGTGCAGTTTTATGATATTAAAAAATTGTTTGTTCCTCTTCTTTTTTGACTCTACATGTTGAAATAGATACCATTGCATTCTTGCAATGTTTCTCATTAATATCGATAATAATATATAGAGATTTTTTTCTTTATGCCTATTTGCTTTGAGGTTTGGGCAGAGTTTTTTGAATTAGTGTTTTGGGTTGTTTTTTTTTCTTTTACTTAACAGACATATCTTTTTTTTCTTGCTATGAACATTTTACAATGTGGTAATAACATTCCAAATGGAACTAGGGATCACTCCATTAGTGTCTGTATATGTGCTGACAAAGAAATTATTATTTCTCCTATTTTGTATATTGCAGAGAGTAGTTTAGCACAAATGTATGGAATGCCTGACACAATGTGACTCCAGGCTACGCTTTGAGTCCCATATGTTAATAAATAATTGTTGTAGGTTAAATGCTTGGTGGAAAAAAGAGGTGAAGTTGCCATGAAGGGCCTGATAGTTACATTGGACTCTTCCAGGCTCATAAGCAGCTGAGTTTCATTTCTAAGTGGGTGCCTTGTAACTTCCTAGTACAATGCCAGAAGGAAGGCAAGACAGAGGAGGAGGCTGATGAGTATTATCTTGATTTCTAGTCCCCATATTGATGTCCTTGTGCCTTTGTTAGGCACAAAAATTATTTATAAAACACTTATTAATCACCCAGGGTGTGATCATTGACTAATTAAATTGACATTAAGTTTCTCTAATTAGACAGTGTTTGGGAAACATTTCAAATATCAAGAGAACTGCATTAATGAAAGAACTATTAATCATTTGATCATGTGAACTCAGCAAATGACCATAATACACATCCCTGGTTATCTGCATTTAAGCACCCAGGTAGTCACATTTGCTTTAATAAAACTTAATGATATTCTTTTATTCAGGCATTTACCTTGACCTGCTAGCTTTGAAATGTTTTACTTATCTGTGCTAATCACTTGACCTCCTCTCACTCATTTGTCTTGTTTCACTCGCCATATGAGATCAGAAGGAGAAGAGGCTCTGGAATAGTTTGGGTTTTGACAAGAGAAAACAAGACATTAAAGAAGATATTAAAAGAAGCTGCTGGCATCAAAAGACAACCAACACTCTAACCCTTGGCTCTGCAGGACAAAACAATTGTTGAGCATGACAGCCTCACTGTTTTTTAAGTATTCTCACTATATTCCTTAAGCAAAATTGCTATTCAAAGTAATGGAAATTTCCTTAAAAAGAAAATACCCTAAGAATATATTTTGAACCCTTGAGGCTGAGAGTTAGTGACTGATGCATTTTTAGGAACACTTTTATCTTTATCCTAGAAATAGTAGTTTTTGCAGGTGCATTTTTATTTAGCCATATGTAAGAGTGGATGATCTAAAAAATGTAGCTAATATCAGATGAAAAATGATTTTTCTTAAAATATCTTGACAGGATTGTGATAGTGTAATGTTAGTATTGAGATGCAGGTGAGTATTTTCATACCACTAGAGAAACCAAGATTTGATTTCAATTTTATCAAAACACAATGACATAGCACTGCTGTCTGAAGTAGTATTCATGATTAGAAATGGGAGAACAGCATGGCAAAAATTCTCATGTTCTGTGCTTTTTTCAATAAGTTTTTACTTCAGCATATAATCTTTGTAGACCTTTTCATCATTATCCTGAATTAGATTATGTATGTCTAGAGTAAAAATTGTAAAGGCATATAAAAGCAGAATGGTTGGCTGTTTCTTTTTCTACTTAAAATATTTTATTTTCACACTGATTATGAATAGTATGAAAACTGTTATTTGGAAAATGAGTAATACTGAAAGAAAAGTAGCTAATTACCTATAGGAAAAAGTGATAGGAGTTAATCCAGTGGGGAAATGGAAAGAAGACTGCCATAGATTCACATTCACAGGTGCAACCAGCAGCGAGGCTGAGCCTGAGTCTCCAATAGTCACACATGTGCACACATACACACCAAGTTTGTGTACATATTTGTATATATATATATGTATGCACACAGCTGGTCACACAGACCATAGCATGGACAGAGAATGCACTCATACATCAGCATCAATATCCTTTCCCTGTTCCCATCTCTGACTAATGAGAATGAAGGTCAATTAGTGAAACACATACTCTGTGTGGGTCCCTCCAGCAGCTAGGCTCAGACTCTGCAGCAGCTCCCCCTGGGTCACAGGTCTCCTCATCACTGGCAGCTGGACATGTGAGCCTGCAAGGCCACAGCCTAGTCCAGCTGCTGATACTCAGAGCACCTTTGGTAAAGCACAGACACTGGCAGACAGACACATAATCCATCTCTCCAGTAACTTGCCTGAATGGCATTCAGTCTACCCAGTCCCTGGATTTCACTCTGACTTCATGCAGAAATGCATATAAACAGGCCTCACCATAGATGTTTCCCACTTCTGGCCTTAGCCAAACTTCAGATCTCATGGTCTCTACAGGAGTTGGCCTGGACCTCCAGGTCCCTCCAGTACCAGTTTCAGACCCACTCTCCAAGATCTGACCCAGCCTTTTGGCTACTCCAAAACTTGACTCTCAAATCTCTTATCCTGCTGGCTTGCTAGACCAGCTAGATGTTTCTGGAAACTGCACAGGCATGCACACCCACACTACACTCTCCAGTTCCTCTAGGTGATGGAACCACAGATGCATGGCTCTCTAGACTGGCTGCCCTACCCAGTGGCTGGTACCTAGACCTCCATGCACAGACATGAGCACAGAATGGAGTCTCCCCAGGATAGTTAGGGAAGATTTTAAAGATCAGGCATAGGGCATGGCCATGTGAACACACTGACAAGTCCCTCTGCTAGCATTCAGCTGGCTTCTTTTACCCTGACCTTGTTTTCCCATGCTTGCTCCTCTTCAAACTACCTTGATTCCTTCCTTTGTTAACTGTTGGCTCTTTTCCCCAAATATGCCAAGTCTTGACCAAAATGCTCTTCCACAGCATCCCATAATAAGGCCCATAACCCTGTAGCAGTAGCCCCTATCCCCATCTCCAGTCTAAAAGACTTTCCTCAGGGAAAGCCTCCCCTTCAGCCTTCCTCCAGGAAAAGCCTCTCCATTTGTGCCACACCCCCCAGGACCATGGGGCTGATCATCCTTCCAGGGGAGCCCTGGGAGGATCCAGGTCAGAGGCTCCTGAGAACCTTCTTGGTGCTCCCCAGCTGTCATTGTTCCACTGGGCTCCTTTGTGTTCATGTTCACTCAAACAACCTAACAGAAAGATTTCTCGTTGGGTAAGAGATGATTCTCTACACTCCTGGACAGAAGAGGAATGAAAATGGATCATTTTTCACAACTTTATTTATTAAGT
Organism: Agelaius phoeniceus; assembly: GCF_051311805.1. Classification (NCBI taxonomy): domain Eukaryota; kingdom Metazoa; phylum Chordata; class Aves; order Passeriformes; family Icteridae; genus Agelaius; species Agelaius phoeniceus. The sequence continues at coordinate 54,528,461 of NC_135269.1, read as the reverse complement.
AATTTGTCTAGTTCCTAGGTCAAACTAATGGACCTGCTTCAGGTATTTTGTACTCATGTTTTAGTCCCTGGAGAGGCAAGGAAGGGGTAGTTCAGACATTTCAGTTTGAGTAGCCAACACACAATTTTATACAGCTCTCTGCACTACTATAAGCTCCTTATGTAGTGTTTGCCAGATCAATAATCTTTCTTGCCTCTAAATTGTTTTCTCTTTTTCCTGAAAAGTGGGAATATTAAACTTATATAACATGCATTGAGGGCAACAGTCACAAATTAAAACCATGACACCAATATTAGGATAATATATTCATTGCTATTTGTGTCACTGCTTAGCAGTGGCATAACTGCTATATGTATACCCAGTGAAGGAAAATCTCCACCCCAGAGAATTTATCACATTAGATAGGAAAATGAGTCAGGCAGGAAAACAGAGGTGGAGTCTGGCTTAGTAAGTCAGTGGTAGAAGTGAGACAATATGTTTTAAAGAGATGGGCTGAGCCTCAGGAAGTTTAAGGGATCTCCTTGAAGATATTGAAGTGCCTTATAAAAGGAGAAAGAGGAAGTCAGATGATCTTAATATCTTCAGAGCATATTGTTAGATAATTTCTTAAAAATTATTGAAGGTGTGTATTTTCTTTTATATTATTACTTTTAGTGGTTCTAGCTGTATTTGGTTAACTATTACTATATCACTAAAGAACTGTTAAACCTTTAAAGAATACTGTAAGTTTTACTGATAGAAATTTGCATTTTAGTGTCTTTTTTATTAAATGTTTGCTATTCATTTCTATATATTTAATTCTTGTACATAAAGGCAATAGCTGAGCATGGTTTATTCATCCATACAAGACAAAAAATATAAATTTAATTTATAACTCATTTATAGATAGACTTATTCAAATTTAAACTCTTGTTTGTTTGACCTTCAGTGATAGATTTTCCCATCACATTCATTCTAATACTTCTATTATGTGTCTGTCACTTTTGCCTTGTTTTCTTATCAACTCAAAAACCACTCTTCTTCTAATTCCTTTATTTTTCTACCCTTCTCTTTCTGAGCTTCCCTTTGGTCCCTAGTCACTCTCCAATTTCTCGTGCATCACAGTCTTCTCCCTCTTCCAAATGATTATCAAAATGAACCTTCAAAAAAACATTTGAGAAAATATTATTCTTTAATTCTTTAAACCTTACACTCATCTTTACTCATATTTATTGTCCACATTACTAGATTTCCATGTCCTGTCTTTTAAAAATTTTTTGAAATTCACATCTCCTTCAAAAGACTAGCAATGGGCTGTATTTTATTTTACTTTGTTTAGCTTTATAATTAGTAACTGTGACATAAAAAACATAGTCAATGAAAACCTGGCCATGATTAGAAAGTTTTGCCATTGATTTAATTCATGCACCCTGCCAAAGTAAATAAATAAATAATGTCCAATTCTGACCCTGACTACATAACTAAGAGTATTTGGCGTTACAGCTGGTACAGATCAATGTGAAATCAGTGTCCAGCTGGGTAAATCAGCTAGTTTGGCTGCAACTTTTTTGTGCCTGAGGGCAGAACTTCAGATCTAATTTCCCTGCTATACAATGTAGAAGAACCTTCCTCCAAGCACCCATATAAAATTAAAGTTTCATAATATAATACTATTTATAGATGGAATTTTAATTTAGATGTTGTCATGCAAACAAGAACTGTTATCATTAGAGAAGGTTCTTTAGCATCTATAATATTTTCTTAGATGGAGGGAGATGAATTTAGCTAAAAGTTTGCATCAGGTTTGCTTCAAGTTGGAGGACCATCCCAAGCCTTTCAGTTACTCTGCTGGGTTAGGCTTGCCCAGAAGCCAAACTCTTCTCAGAAGGGCAGGGGGAGGATGTGAGATGTCAAAGATCCTGGGTCAAGATAAAGACACAGACAGGACCTACCTATTACCATGACAAGCAAAACAGACTCGATTTAGGGAAAATTAGCAGAACTTATTGAAATAGATTTTGGGAGTAAGAAACAAAGACAAATGTTGAAACATCACCTTTCTCTCCATTCACTCTTTTCCTCCTAACTCCTCTACACCCCCAAGCAGCATAGAGGGTGGGAATGGGCACTTGGTCACTCAGTAAAAAATCATTCTCTTTGCTCCTTCCCTCTCTTTTCACCTACACTAAGGGGGCCCCTAGATGGACCATTTCCCCCTGCATGATGCTTCCAGTAGCTGGAGTTCTCCAAGTTAATCCTGCTGTAGTGTAGGTTTTCCTTGTGCCTCAGTTCCTGCAGGAAATCCCCTCTGCTCTGGTCTCTTCGGTGAATCTCTGCTTTGGCACTTGGGGCACCCTGTCCCTCTCCCTCTTGTCTGACCTTACTGTCTGCAGGGGCATTTCTCACATGTTTTTCCTTCTTCCTCTGCCTTTGTGGCATTTCTTTGTCCTTCCTTAAATGCATTTTCACAGCCATTAGTGCCCTGCAGTGGGTGAGCTGGGGCTGGCTGGAATGGGACACGTCCAGCTCAGGGCAGTGTAGGCCCCTCCTCAGGGAGCCCCTACCCATTGTGCTGTGCTGGCTTGCAAATTAATCGTTCCCTTTTCCCTATCACCAAAGTTTAAATTTGTATACTCAGAAATTTCATAGTATTTACATTTGCATACGGAATGTATAAAATTATGGGTGTATTTTCCATATTCCATATTTTCAGAATTATTCATGAACTTCTTAAGAGCTTCTCATGACGCAGTTATTTTAAGTCCTCTGGAAAGTCACTTGTTTTTTTATTAACAGTGATGACATTGAACCTTCATGAGGAGAGTGGTACGTGACCCAGGTTATCTTTCAGATAATTATGAAAAGGAGGTAAACTGAATCTCAGCAGAAATGTAGGCATTATATAAGTTATTGCTAGAAAGTAAACCATTTACCTCAAAAAGTGTTTGGGGAACTACCCAGCCCTACACTGCAGGAGCTAAATATAACCAACAATTAAATTTGACTAATTATATAGAGTATTCCAACAGGTATAATGCATGAGACCTCAAGCCACCTCTCAGTACTATTTTTATCTTTTCAACATGTATCTTTTATCAACTACTTTATCTTTTCAACACTATACTTATTGTAACATTTTTTTCCTTTATGTGTGTCTTTTTTAAAAGATTCTGAAGTTATTAGAGCTGACTAATAAAGTTTAGGGCCACATAGTCAAAATAACTTAGAAAATAGTGTTCTAAATCCCAAAATCAAGAAATTCTGTGTCAAGAAGCACAAACTTTGCTCAAAATGCAAAAAGCTACAGAATAGTCTTGGGACCTTCTTTTAAAATGAAGTCTTCCTATAGTCAAAGTTCCATGAACGCCTTATGTCTGTGGGCGTTTTCTTTCTTAATTTTTCAAAATAAGTATATCTTTGAACATGCATCCTGAAAAATTTTGTCATGTCACATTATTGAAAAACATTATTAATAAATTCTTCAGCACATGATAATACATCTCCTGGTAATATTTTATCATTGATTTAACAAGGGGTTTTCTGTAACAGATTTTGATGCAGTAGGTAAACAGGATTTTGTAGAGAAATGGAAGCAAAAAATGAGGCAAGTATATGGGAACAGTCTGAAAGTGCAGAAAGTTTAAAAAATGATAAATCCAAAATTGAAAAGGTTTCTGACACATCTGCCCAAAAGCGTTCACTGGTTTGCATTTAGAAGAATTTGGAATATAAGGAAAGAAATCCATACTGTTAAGGAAAAACATTACCACAACTTTAACTTACCTCTAGTGTTTCTGACCAGTGCGATAAAACTCTCATAATGCCTGAAGTTTGAAAATAGTGAAGCTTTTCATCACAGAGCTTAAATGCTACATTTAGCTTTCTATCAAGCTACGCCTTCAGGTACCAGTTTCACTTCATTTACTATCTGTTGCCGTTTACCAATATTCAACAAATGGGTTTGCTTTGTCTGCACCTCCACACTGTTGCTGTTCATTCTGAAAGGCAACCAGGGCCTCTAACATCTTGAGACATACTCCTATTTGGGCTACCATAGCAACGAGAATGTGTATTAAAGTGTAGGTCACATGGCTTATTTTTCTAAGGCTAATTAATTTCACTAATTATGGCCTCATACCAGCTGCAGAATGTGTTGGTGACCTAGTGAAATCAGCTGTAGACAACTGTTTTCCATACTGTGGTAGTATGACCTCACCATGTGGAAATATTAATGTAATTATGAGAATTGCATGCAGTATGTACAGAAAACAAATACTACTGCATGATTAGAGTCTAGACTGTGGGACCTTGAATGTTTTTAATGTAGATGTTTAAATCTTTATTGCTTTCTCTATCATATGCCAGTATTAAATAGGTTATAAAGAGCTGGGTAGTTAAGCTTAAAATATTGTCATTGAAAGGTTGTTTAATTCACCAGCTTTACAAAGGATTTATGAAACACCTACCACTTAGGGCAGTACAAATATATACATAAATATATATTTAGTATAGTAGTTTCTAGAAACAAGTAAAACCAGAACAGCTTCTGCTTGTTATTTTTTCTATATTGCAAAACTAACACTTAATCAGAAAATATTTTATGTCACAAATAAGATAAGTGTATTACATATTACAAGGCACTGTCTCTCTTCTTTGCCTGTACAATGGGGTTAATTTTATCCCCCACCACATATGCAGTTTGATCTGTGTTTTAATAGAAAAGCAGGTGTCTACCTAGGCTTTGGGGAGCAATTAACAATTCATTTTATATAACACCATGGTGTCTCACTGGTAAAACTAATTGAAGTAAATAAGACATTTTCAATCAGCTAAAAGAAGCCATTAAAACAACCTTGCAAAATTGTCATGACAAATTACCAGCCAAAGCACAAAACCTTCTCAGGCGGCCTTTACCGTGGTGATTGATGAGAATGAAAAATTAATGATATCTTACTGGCCTGTCAAAAGAAAAAATTGCTTGCCCGAGTGAATAGCATTTTCTGAGGCAACAATAAATTATAGAAAATTAATAAAATACACAAATGTATTTTATTTTTTAGCATAATTATTAAATGTGCTGATTGTCCTACAGTGGGGAAAAAGTACCACATTCTACTCTCAACCCCTCAGGACACAGACTGTCTCTGTCTAGGTTTGAGAGTAGCATTACAAAGTCAGTAAAAGTTATATTCAGGAAATTGTACAGTTAGGATGGGCACAGAAGAGAAAACTTATTATGAGGAGGACCCGAGGCGTTGCCTCCAGAATGGGAGGTGCACAGAAGGACAGACTGGCTCTTCAGTCCCGGCCCTGAAGAGGAATGGTCCCAACGCCCTACACTGTGCCTGTGCCCACCAGTCTGATCATGAACCACTGCAGACTTTCTCAGAGGTGGGTCCAGGTGGAAAAGCAGTGTTTAGTAAGATACAGGCTCAGAATAATCAGATGAGGAGTTTCATTAAATATTTCACTTTTGTCTCTATTCAGGGTGGGTTTTTTCCCCCTTTTTTCTTTCGTGGAAATGGACAAGTAGTCATCATGCATCTCATCCCTGTGTCACTTCCTCCTATAACAAAAGAGTCTGCAGAATTCTGCATAACTGCATGAAACAGCATGAGACAACATAGGGGAAAAAAACCCCAGATTGTTCAACTAGTGATAAAATCAAGATACTGACCATAAAAAGCATATTGAGATTTTAATCTTTTAATCTAATTTTTAATTGTGACTTTTATAATCAAGTGTCTTTTGTGGGTAAAACAACACATTAGTCCTCTAACATAATATTCCAATAAAAGAAATTGTCCAGGAATGTTTATTTAAGGAACAGTTTTTTCTCCCTGTTATGATTGCCTGTGATGTATACTTGTACCTGTTAAAAATACTGCTTTCTTACTGTCAGTGAGATGTATTTTAGGCTGAGATAAAAGAGGATTGTATGTTTAACAGCTATATAATGCAGCTTGTCAACATGATTATCTATCTCTCAGCTTATACAAAAAGGACATTGAGTTTATTGAAGCAAATAGCCTAGAGAGGCTAACAGGCTGAAATGCTGCCTAACTGCAATAACCCTTGTGAAAAGAAGGGTCAATTAGTGAGGCTGATGATTAAGAAAGGGCTCTAGTCTCTAGGTCAGATGCTGTGTAGACTGAAGCTAATGGTACTAATTTTGCTGCATCTTGTAAAGAATGCTAGTCAAAACATAGGTTTCAAAGAGAAAATAACAAAAAAAAGGGTGGGAGATTTTTGTGAATAGAAAATACCATCTTAAAATTTTTCCTTTCAGGAAAATAGACTTCATAACAAAAGCAAAAAACAACCCCAAGTAAAAATAATTGCCCACAAGGAGATAATCAGCAGTTCTACTCTAAAATCACATGTCATGTGACAAGTAAGTTTGTGCACCTCTCCCAGTATGAAAGGATCTGAGAATGAGATGCAGGGTACAACAATGAAGCAAAGGACTTGCAGTGGAAATATGTTCAAGTGGTAAAATTGAAATGCTGTGGGATTCTTTCCTTTGGTTCAGATGTTTTCTGCAATGAAGGGATAGGCAACATATGCCACAAGAGGTGACACTAAAAATCAAATAAATGATATCACACTGTGTCCAGGTGGTCAAAAAGGCCAAGAGCACCCTGGCTTCTATCAAAAATAATGTGACCTGCAGAAACAGGCTGGTGATCATCCCCCTGTATTTGACATTGATGAGGCTGCATCTCAAATCCTGTGTTCTTTTTTTAGTCCCCTCACTACAAGAAAAACATTGAGTGTAGAGAAGGACAAAAAAAGCTGATGAAGGACCTGGAGCACGTGGCTGAAGGAGTTGAGGTTATTTAACCTGGAGAAGAGGAGGTTCGGGGGGCTAATCACTCTCCACAACTACATGAGGGGAGGGTGTGGCCAGCTGGGGGCTGGTCTCATCTCTCAGGTAACAAGAGACAGGATGAGAGGAAATGGCCTTGAGTTGCAGCAGGGGAGATTTAAATTGGATATTAGAAAAATTTCTCATCGAAAGGGTTATCAACCATTGCAACAGGCCCTGCAGGGAAGTGGTGGAATCACCATCTGTGGAAGGATTCAAAAGGTGTGTGCAGGTGGGACTTGTGCAAATGGCTTAAGGATGAACACGGCAGTGCTGGGCTAACAGCTGGACTCAGTGATCCTCTAGTCATTAGTGATTCTACAATTCTATGTCCTTCAAAGGAGAGTCATGTGCATGAGTGTTCTACTTTTTTTATCAAAACTGACACACTAATGGTAGATCATCATGTTTCAGAACTCAATCCACTAAGCACAGAAATAAAGAAAAATTACTGAGCAGCTGAATTGCCACATTTACAATGTTGTGAGTTGAGAATGTTTAAATCAAAAGCATGATGGCTGCAGATTTTCTTTTTTTTCAGTTTGATAGCTATTGGATATTCATAGAACAGAAAAATGTATCTAGTAATAAATGTAATGATTTTTTATCTTCATGCCTATCACCTGATACTATTTTGGTGTGAGGGACCCATGATACTTGTAAGACAGAAACATTACACTCATTCAAGAAATAAGAGTGTCAGGACATCTGTGAATAAATTTTTTCATTTTATTTTAATTTAAAATCTGAAAATCATCAGGCATTATTTTATAAATCATCCATGGATAAATACCATAACACAGTCAAGATTTGTTTCTCATTTTATAGTAAACTTATGAACTTCTATACCACTCCATAGTTACTATGCATTAGCTGTGAGGGGAATTCATAGATGCTATCTCATTGCTGTTAGTTACAGCCATGTAGGCAGAATGGAAGTGTGATGAAGAGTAGGTAAAAACATCTAAACCAACTTCAAATTTTGGTAGATTTCAAATCTTATAAGCTTCAAATTAGATTTCTGAGTTTTTCAAAATTTTTTCTAGAGCATGCAGCTATAGGAAGTGTGGTTTTTTATTAAACTTTGTTAGGAACAAAGCCTGGACTGAAGAAAAACATATGTTTTACCAAAATTCTGTATAGCTTATCATCAGTTTGCGTTTTTATATATGTGTATATATATATAATATGAAAGACAATAGTATATATATTAGTCTAGACATCATATCACTGTTCAATCTTTACATTGATTTCTTGATCAGAACTACTGGTCCTTAAAAGTGGTTGATCCAATGTCCATTTGGGGAATTTTTCTTAGCTCCAGTCAGCTTTGAAAGAGATTAATGGGGAACTCATGCTAACACAGAAGTTCAGCAAGAAAGAAATTGGTTTTTCAGCTCTGCATCTTCTGACATCTGAGAGTTTGAATTCTTCACAACAGCCCAGAACTCACACTTGCCTAAAAAAATACAAAATCTTATGCTTATTTATACATGTAGTAGACTGAGTATTTCTTTAGCTCTAGTAACCAGATTTCAACATGTACTGGGGAAAGTGAAATGGTAGTATTAATCAGCTGGCTACCTCTCAGAATAGATAACCTTGTGAATCTGTGTTCTGCTTTGATATGGACAGATCTGTGTGACTTGGTGGTGTTGACTTATAGTGTTGGACTCAATCTTTCATTAGTAGCATTAGTGGCATCCCTTCCCTGAGATATGCCAGATCATATTTTCAGGAAATGACCTTTTTTTTCCTGAAGACTGTGATGACTTTATCAGCTGTTTTATCAGTAACTGTGTGAGGTTGGCGGAAAATTTATTGAGTAAATTTGAGATAAGTTTTCCTCAGTGAAGACATCCAGATTTAAGAGGCAGAGAATGTCTAGAGCCGTAAGGAATAACACTTTCATTTGATCTGCCCTGTGGTTTACCAGCAGACTGAACTTGACCCAAATGATTGACCTCATATTGAAGTAGTGAAGCCTTCCTACATGAATTCAAGAATTATTAGGTCAAGAAAATGCAAGAGGGAGCAGAGTGCGCTAGCTTAATGGTGAGGACACTCAGCTGATCAGAAAACCATGAATTTTGACCCCAAGCTTACATTTGAGTTTTATGATAAAGAAGATACAGCACTCTTCCTGAAATTGGGCAATGCAATTAAATGCCTTCAGACAAAGATGACAGAATGGATCAGATCTTCTGTACTGGAATGAGTATGCAAATCACTAGGAAACAAAAAAATTTGAGTCCACATCCTTTCTCTGTGTCTTTAGAATAAAATTGTGCTGCAAATCCTGTCCTTTACTGAGTTTTAAAATAATTTTATCAACACTGGATTTTCTAAGGATTCCATTAATAGCCCTGCATTCCGGCTATACCTATTCAGGTTACATTTGCTCTTTTAAATATTGACATAAGATTTACACATTCCTGTTCCTTTAATACTTTTCCAACACTGCTAAATGTGTCAAAAACTATCAGCAGACTAAAGGTCCCCTGGTTCAGATCATTCTAGATTCATAGAGATATATTACATTGTTCTATTCATAAAAATGTAGTCATCACTAGAAGGTGTTGTTTAAAAGTCATCACTTATAGTTTAGTGCATGTAGTCTGTTAGGAAATATATTGCTATGCTTGCTTTTTCTCAAATCAAAGATGCACCTGTTGTACACTGCTTTTTAAGTTCATTTTTAGTAGTTTTGTGATGAAGAGGTCCATAATACTGCTAAAATCAGCTTGATGTTTCTTAGCTGCCACAAGTTTTATTATTTTTACTCTTTATCATTAATGTCTCCAATACCTCCCCATTTTCATTCCACGTTTCAATTTCTCATTTATCTCCCCAGCTCTTTCTTTTTCTTTCTGTCAGCAGTAAATTGCTTTCTCATATCTAATTGATTTGTTCTCCTTTCTCCTGCTTCAAATGAGTTTGCATCAAACTTCTTTCTTATGATTGAGTCTTGATATTTTTAGCCATTTTCAGCCATTTTCTCAAATAATTCTCCTTGTTGACATAAAATATTCTCTATTGATCAGACTTTCCTTTTTAGTGTATGTTTTACATAAGTTGTTGTACTATATTGTAGATGGAAAGTCATCAGTAATCAGCTCACTAGTACCCAGGAAATTGACAAATTTAGTCTGGTATATATTTATTTAATTATTTATATCAAGATTTAATCTGAAAATAATTAAGTCACATAAAGCTACACTATGGCAAGAGTAGTGCCTTTTATGTTAGGGTAGTGAATTTTCTTTTCACTAATTGGCTTAATTTTTGCAACATGTTTCCCTAGCTACGGTCTCTTGTGACTAAATAACCTGTTTTTATAGACAAAAGGGTTTAGAAGTTTTTTTCACTATTTTCCTACTTAATTTGATGTCTTGTAAACATTTCTTTATTTTACAGGAGATCCATTCCCAAATTCAAGCTGGCACCCGAATCCCAATTTCCCCTGGAGCTGGTTACCGTAAAAAACCCTCAACATTAGACACTCCCCTCCATCAACAGCTGCATCACATCCAGGTTTGCATTGAGACTCAATGACTACAGGGACAGAGCCTCTTCAATAATTACCTAGATGTTACCTGGTTTACCTAGTGGATCCAGCCAGTGTCCCTCCCTAAGGCTAGATTTCAGGAATAAAAAAATAATTTTAAAAACCCCCAACAAACAAACAAAACAAAACAAAACAAACAAACAAAAAAAAAGAAAAAAAAAAAAGCCAAACCAAAAACCTTAAATACCTTGGCAACAGCTTGGCTCAGGTAATATAATCCTTTTTTTTATATATTTAAAAAAGGGGCTTTGGAAGCTCTGGAGTCTTATAATACAAGGTTCTCAGAAGAGTTAGAATGGGCAATGGCACTGGAAGAATTAGGAAAAAACCTAATCTTTACCACTTTCTTCTTTTGCTCATTCATGTTCTTAACAAAACCTCACCCCTAAATAACTTGGGTGCCCTCTAACATCTGGAGCACCTTTATTACTCTTCGTTACTCGTGCTGCTTTGCTGTCTGTCATTGCTATGTATTTATCAGACACATGGCAATGCAAAATCTTCTTACACTGTGAACTTCCGTGGTTGTCAGGCTGAGGCTTCCCTCATGGCATCTCACTAAGTAAAGTGCTTTTCTTATGGGTTGGGGAGAGTGTTTCTTTATGTTTCTAGGGCTAGAAGGAAACTGTGAAGTTTAGGTTCTTTTCTGCTCTTTCTATTTTGGTGGTGAATGCTGCATGTGAAGCAATATCATCATGCTGCTCAGGACCCCTGTCTGCAGTGAAGGCTTCATGACTGCATTAAGCAGAGCAGAAAAAAACCTGCACACCTGAATCTGTGTTATTCCTTTTCTTCTTTAAATTTCACTTCAGTATCAACTCTGTAGGTTTTCCACCCTCAGAAGTGTTTGAACCACAACTTTGGTGGTTATTGGATGGTGATAGCCCCCACCCCTCCGCCCCACTCACGTTTCTGATATTAAAGTCTGCAACACTAGCAATGAGCTGCTTGCATGGAAGTGTGTCCAACATGCTGGTGAAAACTGAACAGATAAAAAACAAAATGGATATTTCACATTTTCTTGTGGTTTTCATCTCAATATTTTGTGATTCAGGTTTCAGGTTAGATTAAAATACCCTCTGATTAGATCTTAGTAATTAAAATTTATGTTAATTAAGTATAGTTAATCTGCATTTCTGCATTTCTGTCAATCTGTTAGAAAATAAAAAGCATTTTATTCCAATACATGCATCAATATTACCTCCCAACTGACAACCTACATTTGTCCATGGTGTCAATTCCCTCTATCAAGGAAAAAAAAGCTTCCTTTTCTGTCTTTAGCAACAACTTTACAACTGTAGAAGTGTGTTGATAAGAATAAATGCAGATTAAGGAAATTCAGTACAAATCTAGGCATAGACTTTTACCTTTTCTAGCTGTCCAAGAGGAAATACTAATAGATACATTTTCCCATTTTAATGTTTAAAAGAATAATTAGTTCCCTTAAATTGATTTGCTACAATATAGGTGCATATGTAATAATGTGTTTATTACAGAGTTCTATCCATTGCTGTAGAATTCCTTTGATTTCTTTCCTCACTGATTATAAGAATACATTTTAATCATGTGAGCTACATCTAATTTTATCAGTTGGATTTCTTCTCAGGACCAAGAAGTTTGAGTTCCTGTGCCACCTAAACAGAACCTGTCACTTCTCTAGAAACTGAAAAATTGCTAGATTGACAATTAAAGAATTGCCAATTTAACAGTCAATTGCTGGCTGCCCCATTATTAGTTTTCCCACCCACGTGACAAAGGACATTTTTTACATATTTAGCTCACCAGTCTCTTTCTGGAACACAGGCTAAAACCCACACATGATGAAAACCTTCAATTCTTCACTAGTTTCTGACCACCAGCACATTTCCCATCTAATTGGTATAAAGCCCTACAGTGCAGTGACATTGCTTACACGTCTCAGAGCATTGTTATCACTCTTCTCAATGATGCAGTAAAACTAATTCCTTCTCCAGTCTGAGCCCACAGCTCTGCTACCAGTAAGAATGTGCAACACCATTGCAGCAATTAGAAAATAGTGCCAGTGCATTTGTGTTTTGTGAGTGGGTAATTTTCTACTTATTTAAATAATTTCTACATTTAGCATAAGGTGAAAAGAAACTTCTTTAGAAATTCAGCAGTTTCTGAAAAATTATTTAGGGGATATTGGGCCTGAAACAAACCATTGACTTCTTTAAAGAATAGCTTAATCCATCACTCCAAATTCATCTTTGCTATGAATAAGTATTATATAAGCCTAAAATATTTAAAGAAAGAATAAAAGAAGTAAAGAAGTAAAAACAATTTTTCTGTTTAAGCACCCTTGAGTGTTTAAACATACACATTCTCTTCGTATTTTAAAGCAGAACTCATTTTAAGCAAGCCATTATTATAGTTCATATCCAATTTTTCTTTAATAATATGTATTTAAATATTAATAATGTAACAAAACTACAGTAAGATGAGTTAGCATTTTTGTTTATTTTTTTTTCTGGATAATTGTGATGTTGCCTGGAGGTGGAGAGTGGTAAAAAGATTCCTACTTCTAGAATGTAAGAGCTTCTTATTCACAAGATTCTGATTGAAGCAGGCAGCTGATTGAATACGAATAATTAATAGAATACTTACATTATAACCTGTCATCTACATTATGGATGCATGAAATCTGTACATAAAGAGGTAATTAAATGCTCAGCCTGATGGGAAAAAAGTGATTATCCAGTGTGCACATGTAAAGAGACCAGATATGCACCAGATATGCACCAGATATGCTACAGAACAGATGGAAAGCAGAAGTCAGAGACCTCTTGCATTTAGTAAAATTTTGGGGGGTTCTCCATTAAATTTTCTGAAATCAAGCATTCTCCTTGATTTAAATCTTGAATCAGACATATCTCTTGGCCCAGAGGAAGTAATTTTTTTTTAAACAACAGATCAAAGGAATGCACAGAGATCACATTACAAGGAGAAAGGATGCATTTTTTCCATGCTTGCAATCTACTTAATAATCAAAAAGAGTAGCTGAGTCATTAGAGACTGTCAGGGGGGTGTCCTAGACATCTGCATGGGCTGTCATAAAATGCACAGAACTAGAGTTTATTTACATGTTTTGAGGCTGGGGAGGATACTCTTCTGGTACACAAAAGGCTCTAAATGCTTAAGTGTCTGAGTTGCTCTCCAGATTTTCTTTCCTTTGTGTTACAAGTTAGGTTCCTGTACATCTGAGCCTTTCAGAGATCTACCTTTGTGCTTTCTAAAGTGTATCCAGTGTCATTTGTCCCAAAAATCTACCAATCAGGTGATCAGAAGACAATATCATCATCACCTTTTGTGTAGTTTGTTTTTTTCAGAACCTCTGCAAACAATGAAAAGCCTAAAATCTGTCTGCAGAAGGAATAAAAACAAATAAAATAAAAACCACCACAAAACAAACAAAACTAACCAAACAAAAGGCAACCAATACAACACCACCACCACCACCACCAAAGGTGTGTAATAGCCAGTAATGTAGCTGTGTCAGCCATTAGGAATTATTTACACAAAGAGGAAAATGAACATACAGAAAGTTTTGTGTCATGGTTTGAGGCTGGCGCAATGCCAGTGCCCCCATGAAAATACATTCTCCCTGGTTTATGCTGGAAGATGTGACCAGGAATAAGCAAAGCAGGCTCCCACTTAGAAATGAAGAAAAGAAAACTTTATTAACTAAACTACAACTCTAAGTAAAAAGAAAACACACAGGGAAAATGAAAACTTTCCAAAAATATTTCCTCCTCCCCCCACCAAATTTCCAATACATCCTTCCCCCAAATCACCAACTCTCAGTCCATCATCACCCTTCAGACAATCAATCCTCAGTTCATCAAGAGGAGAGGAGTCCTTCTTGTGCCATGGGCTTCCCCAGGAATCACCGTTGAAACCTTGTGTGTTTCTGTGTCACTCGTGGCACTGCCCGCAGAACATCTGCCGTTGTGACCTCTTCCTTTTCATGTCCAGTGCTCTCACCACTGCACATGGACCAGAGCTGCTTCTAGGGTTGTCTTTTTAAGGATGCTTTGTCCCGTTCCAAAAAGAGCACAGTCTCACCTTCAGGACACCTGTCCCCCCCAGATTTCACCCCCTGGGGCCGAGGGGTACCAACACTGAACCCTCTCGGTTCTGAGCCATTGCCTCCCCCTGGATGCAGTCTCTGTGTCACAAGGAACATGGTTCTGTCCATGGCTATAACAAGAAGAGTCCAGCTAAAGCCACTTCATCATCTCTTCCCTCCTAAGATTCTTCTCTATTCTTCCGACATCTTCCACTTGCATAAACCTTCATCACACTTGCCCATTTCTTCTTCCACTTCATCTCTATCTCTCTTCTAGGAGGGGTTAATGTTCTGCAAAGTTTTCATTGTCCAAAAAAAGGGTTAAAACCTTGGGGTCTGCCTGCCCAGAGCTCCCACATTGGCCAGACACCTTCTCGCCCCCCCCTTCTCCGCCGGCCGTGCTGCCAGCACATGATGCCAAATTTCAAGGTGGCACAGGCTCTCTCTCTGTCTCCTAGGGGTGCAGGGAGGGGGGGCTGCCCGATGCCTCTTGGCACTCTTCCACCCTTCCATCCTCGGGGCCTCTTCACCTCCCATCTCTGTCCAAGGCCCAGCCTACCTCACCCTGGCTGCATGGCATCCCCTCCCCTACCCAGCCGGCAGCAGCTGGACGGGGGGGAGAGATCTCTTTCCTCACCGGAACCCAAGAGAGCTCCCCCCAGGAGTGCTCTGCTTTTCAACCGCTGTGTTCTCAGAGGCATATCCAATGTCCCCAGTGGCCACACCAGGTGCCAATATTAAAATCTGGACACCTATTGGTGACCACAGCATATCCCAGAAAACTTATTTCCTCTCAAACCACGACATTTTGTTAGGTTGGATTCCAATGATGTCTCCCTTCAAATGAAAAGTGAATCTTCTTCCAAGGCCACACCTTTCAGCCTTTCAGAATTTCATATACCATATTTCAAAAACTGTACATAGAAAAAAGTCACAAATACTCCAAGGTATATCAAAAGATATGCCAGATCTTTCATCTCTTTAGGTAGTGTTCCAACTAAAAGACAGCAAACTGTCATCCTGTCCTATCCTATCCTATCCTATCCTATCCTATCCTATCCTATCCTATCCTATCCTACCCATGTAGTGGGATAGCACAGGGGTTAGAAATAGTCAGATTAGTAGAACCTGCTCTGTCTTGAGATTAAAGGTATCCTGTGGTCCTGATAAATCTCCCAGAGAGATCTTTTAAGATTTAGCCAAAAGCGATGCTATGGTGAGTGATCTAGCCCCTTCTCCTGGCATTGCAGTGCACTGAATGACTCTGCAAGCTCAGACTGGTGCTAAATGAAGGTGTTTGGTGCCACACTCCTTGCTGCAGCTGGGGCAAGCAATCAGCTTGCATGTTTCCCCACAGAATGTGGGAAGACACTGAGAATCACTGCATTGGGCTGCAGAATCAGATCCTTTGTGCCATTTTCCAAGAACAAAACCAAGAAGTGACATCTGCTCTGTGCCAATGCAAACTCTGCTCTGGCATGGTTTCTGTGTTCAGGTATTTTGTATAATTTTGCACTGTGGAAATTAATATGGCCTTGGTGTTTTACCTAACAGTGGTTCAAACCTACAGCAGATTGAAATAGGCAGGAAATTCACTGTTTCATTCAGAAGAAAGATCACTTCCTAAGGTTAGCTGGAGTGCTTCACATTGCTATCACCACTTTTCAGGAATAAAATGAAAATAGAATTATCTGCTTTCTGGTTTTGCTCTGCTCTTCAGTCTATTTTTTGAGTGGTGTACAGTGGAAGATTGACACTCACCATATAAAAATATCATTCTGTTGAGCTCTGTTCCTCAGGGATCAGTACTGAAACCAGCACTTTTTAACATCTTTGTTGGTGACATTGATAGTGGGATTGAGTGCGCCCTCAGCAAGTTTCCCAGTGACACCAAGCAGTGGGGTGCAGTGACACGCTGGAGGGAAGCAATGTCATCCTGAGGAGCCTGGACAGGCTAGAGAGCTGGGCCTGTGCAAACCTCATGAATTCCAGCAAGGCCAAGTGAAGGGTCCTGCCCCAAACACAAGTTCAGGCTGGATGCAGAAGAGACTGAGACCAGCACAGGGAAGGAGGACCTAATGGTGTTTGTGAATGAAAAACTCAATATGATTTAGCAAAGTACATTTCCAGCCCAGAAGGCCAAATGCATCCTGAGCTGCATCAAAAGAGGTGTGACCAGGAGATCAAGAGTGATGATTGTGTCTCTCTACTCTGCCCTTTTGAGACCCCTCCTGGAGTGCTGCATCCAAGTCTGAGGCCCCCAATACAATAAAGAGGTTGACCGGTGGGAGGAAGAGAAGAAGAGAACCACAAAGTCGATCAGAGGGCTGGAACACATCTCTTAAGAGGACAGGCTGAGATACTTGTTATTGTTCAGCCTAGAAAGGGCTCCAGGGAGATCATGAAGCATTCTTCCAGTACCTAAAGGAAGCCTACATTAAAGCTGGAGAGGGAATTTTTATAAGGACATGTAGTAACAGGACAAGAGGGAACCTGGTCCTCAAGCCGATGGAGGGAAACCTTAGATTAGATAATAGCAAGAAATTCTTGACTGGGAGGGTAATGAGACACTGGAACAGGTTGTATGGGAAATACATAACCCAGAGAGGTTATATATTTCCCATCCCTGAAGATGTTCAAGAACAGGATGAATAATGCTCTGAGTAACCTGGTCTAAGTGAAGGTGTCCCTGCCCATAGCAGTGGGGTTGGAACAATATGATTTTTAAGGTCCCTTCCAACCCAAACCACTCTATTATTCTATGACTGATTCTACGATTCTATGATTCTACTCACATGTAGTGTATGGAATCTAATGCAGCAGTCTGCAAGACATTCGTTGGCTTACCACAGAAGGGAAAACAGACACTGAACTAACACAAGATGTTCCTGAATACAGTCCAGGGCCTACCTGTTTCAAAATAAAATAATAAAATTAGTTGTTACCTAAATCACTCTTGGTTACCTTGTTTGTCTGCCTGTAACTGCTCTCTGCTTTTTTGAAGCAAGGACTGATTCTGTTTCTGTATATACAATCAGAATGGAAGATTTTAACTTCCTTAGAGCTCCATGACCTACTTCTGACACTGTTCTTTGTAGAGACTAACTAACATTAGTCTCACTAAAATAATGGGGTTAAGTAGAAACAGACAACTAAACTACAAAAACTTAATGTACATTTTCATTTAAGTGGGGAGACGTTAATTAGAGAATGCTTTAACTAAGACCAGGTTTTTGTTTAAGATTATACAGTAATTAATTCTGGGTAAAGATAACTTCAACAAAAACACAAGTTAATAAGCTTTGTTGCTTCAAATTTGATTGATTTCGCTTGCTGGCAAAATTATACCATGATTCCAGTTTGTTCACAGGCCTTGCAGTGAAAGGCCTGTGTTGTTTGTATCATCTGCTCTGATGAAGAGGAGATGAAAGAGGTCATGTCCAGCTGCACTTCCTTGCTGTGTTCTGGGACTATGAAATAAAGGTAGCATGACCTTAGGACAGGCCTTTCTATAAGAGTGAATTATTGCTTGAAAGCTCTTTAGGACAAAGGGGATTATTTTCCACAACTTCCAATTTCTTTTCACAGATGCCTGAACATTTTCACATTTCTCATGCTCTAAAATGCAGCATAGGTAATGTGCCATATACAGTTCATATCCATCCACTGGTCTTAAAGGTTCATTTCATTAAGAAAAAGCATTGGAAAATAAGGGGTGAAATTGTCAAGTGTCATGTGTAGGCCAATGGATTGCTTGTATCCCTCCAAACAAATACAAGGACAGTCTCCTGCTCTTTATTAATCATCTTGCTCAATGAGCTCCAGACTTCAGCCAAGACCACAGTAAGTGGGTCTCAGACATCCACCATAAGGGCATTTTGCTTTCCATTCTCTCACATTCTTTTTTCCTGATGTCCAAACAAGTTTATATTGATGGAACAAATACTGGAAATGGTACTAATGTCTGGTTATATCAGGGCTTGGGGCAGAAAGGACCGTGAGTTGTGTCCGATTACAAGCAGTTTATAAGGCCAAATTGCTTCTCAGGGCACTGGTATTAATCTAACATGTATGGACAGAAGGGCTGACCTATTCTTTTTTGATGTTTATGCATGTAAATAGTGTTTAAGTTAGTTTTGTCTCTAACTTCTCCTCATTGGTTTTCCTAGACACTGCATAGACCTTTCTAATTTCCAAGTCACAAGACTAGAATCTAAGAAGAATGATTGTAGCAGAATTAAAATCAACAATGAAAGCATTATTAAATTGTAAGATTCCCAGTTTTGTACAAAATAATCTCTATTATTCTTTGAAATATAAATGCTTACCTTTACACCCAGAAATATGTATTCTGATATTTTCAAGCGAGTTGGAATAATTATCCACTAGAATTTTCTTGCATCTTATCATGATTACTTGCTTTGCCATGTTAAACCTCTGCTACCCATCATCATTTGCAGGAACCACATAGAAACTTAAGGGGCTAAATTCTAGGATTCTGATTGAACATTCTGTTTCACTGATTCAACAACATACACACATTCTGCAGTGTGCTGTAAAGTCAGTAAAACATTTCAAGTGGTGTCCAGTAGTGCTGTCATACATGTTTTTTAACTTCTGGTTTAGAAAAGAACAACTAAAATAATATAACCCCCTCCAAATATTTTCTTTTACCAGAATGAGAATCTCCAAGTGCATGCAGCACATTCCAGTAGCAATTGGTGGCCAGCAGTGAGTGAAAAATTTCTTAAGCCCACACTCGCAAAAATATGCACTTATGAACCTGGGAATGAATTGATCTACTCTGTAGATATACACAGGGTCTTTATCTTGACCCACTCACATAGAACAGATGTGAATTCGTTAGAAAGAAATTAGTGGTTGGCTTAAGCATCATCCATGCACTTTCTCTTGTTGAATTCTGAGAGAGTTGGGTTTGTAAATGTTCTAAAAGCTGAAATAAATATAATCCTTTATATAAAACAAAGATTTTTGCTCAGCAATAAAGCTTCAAAATATAACTATTGTTTCTTACTGTCCAAGTATTTTTAGAGTCTTTTGTATTACCAGGAAAATAAGACATGGTCAAAAAAGTTTGGTGTTAGTAGAGTTGTCCATGTTTTACACTGAGAAATGAGAAAATATAAATTTGGCACAGTTCAGAGGTTTGATTTCACAGGGACCACAAAGTATCTGGAAATGTCTGTAACTATGGATTATGCTGTCTGAATTCATTATATTTGATATGTAGCTCTGCCTGTTGCTCTTATACGTAGCACGTACTATGTCAAGACATCTTCAAAACTCAAAGCAACTCTGGAAAATGCAAAAGGCATCATCAGTTTTGGAAAAAGAATATGTGATAGCATATACTGTTGTACTTGATTTGTATTAATCCTTATAAGCAAAATGAAACAGAACAAAACAGGAGCGAACAATCTTTAATATAACTTGCCTAGATATTGAAATGAAAACCATTAGACATTCCTAAGAAAAATTATTCTCAGAGTTATCTGAAGACAATGCTTACAGGAGCAAACAAATAATTGTAGAAATACAGGTAGTTGTAAGGAAATTTAAAGATGCGCTTTAAAAGAAAATTTTAAAAGAAAATTCCTGCAAGAAGAAAATGAGAACAAATTCCATGTATTTTATTTATGAGATAAGACAACCACAGAATCACAGAATGCATAAGGTTGGAAGGGACCACTGGTGGTTCATCTGGTCCAACCTCCTGCTCAAGAAGGGTTATGTGAGAACACATTGCACAGGATTGTGTCCAGAGAGTTCTTGAATATCTCCAGTGAGAGAGACCCCACGGACTCTCTGGACAGCCTGTCCTGGTGCTTGGTCAGCTGCAGAGTACAGAAATTTTTCCTCATATTCAGGTGGAACTTCTTGTGCATCAGGTCCTGCCTGTTGCCTCTTGTCCCATTGCTTGGCACCACTGGGCAGAGCCTGGCTGCATCCCCTTGGCCCCCTCCCTGCAGATACTGATGGATGTTGATGAAGTCCCCTCTCCGTGGTCTCTTCTTGAGGGTGAACAGGCCCAGCTCCCTCAGCTATTCCTCGTAAGAGAGATGCTCCTGTCCCTTAATCATCTTTGTGGCCCTCCACTGGACCCACTCCAGGAACTCCTGATTGTGCTGTCCTGAGGAGCCCAGAACTGCGCACAGACTCCAGATGTGGCCTCTCCAAGGCTGACTAGAGCAGCAAGATCACCTCCCTCAGTCTGCTGGCAATGCTCTCTAGTGCACCCCAGGATGCCATTTTTTAAAGTATGAACAGAAACTTCTGGATGAACCAGATAAGGAAAATATATTCCTGTCTATATTGTAAATGGAGATCTCTTTAGATTTCCATAAGACTTTTGTCTTCATGCAAGAACTTTCCCTTTTCTTAGTAACTCAGATCCTTCCTTCTGTTCTTTCATGCACTATTATCTGGCTTTTTAAATTTGACATTCCTAAAAATTTGGCAAATTTCTGGTAGGGGACTACCTGCTAGAGTATCTCATTTAGCAAACAGTTTTATATCTACCATAATCACCAATGACAAAGCTCAAAATAATTAAATAAATTTTTACATATTATGCTGTGGAAGAAAAACAAGAGATTTGAAACTTGAGGAAAGGATCTTTTCCCAGAAGATACGAAGCTTGAGAAGCATGTACAGGCTACACAGTCACAGACATGATGCAGGGGCAAGGACTGGATGCAAACTGTTCATCCTCCTTAATTCCTCTAGTTTCCTTAAGAAATAAATTTAGAATGATTATATAAATTTAGAAATAATAAACTAGAGAAGAACTCAAGCATCTTCTAACACGTCTCAGGATTTGGACAATGTAGAGGCACACTACAAAATAGTCTATGTTATGTAACATTAAAGTATGCTAAAATGTGACACTTAAAATCTGGTGAGTATATATATCTTAGATCAATTTAAGAATTTATGGCTTCTTAAAAGCCCTAGAAGTATGTATTCATGATAGCCAAGGTATCCATTCTCTCAATATGAGGTGCAAAAATAGTCATCAAAATTTGTAATTTAAATTCTTCTTAGGTACCTTTTTCATTTCATTTAGCTACAATATGCAACATAATTAAGTTTTCCAATATTTACTTGAGAAAATTAGGTAACTTGTGGAATACAGTTCACAAATAATACAACCTCCTGAACCCACTCCAATATCTATTGATCTTATGAGAGAAAAACAAAGTCTTTTATTCATATTTCATACATTTTTAGTTTGTATGTTGATTTAAAATTTTTAGTATCATTCATAATCTCAGAAAAAGCAGAATGCATCACTAAAGAGGTCTTCTTTATTAAAATATGTTTCCCATGAAAAAAAAAAATCTGTAAAAAATTTTGGCTGCTGATAATAAGTAAAATTTTCAATATCAGCTTAACAACACTGCTTGATTTCTTTTGGAAATATTTTTTCTCTTATGTTTAAACAAACAGAGACAAGCTGTCTGCTTTGGAAATCTTTCTATTGACCCAGCTACTTACAGTACAAACAGTAATATAATACTTTGAGTATTCCACAAACCAAAATCCTGGGTTTTTGTTTTACCAAACACGTAAATAATATGTCTATATGTTTATATATGTCTATCCCAGGGTCAGCAGATAAAGGTTCTTATCACAGAGAGTTGGTATTATTTACTATACCATAAGTTTTGAATTGAACACCTTTGTTCCCATGAATCCAAGTGTTTAAAGAAAACAACAATTCACAATTCAAATTTATAACATAAAATCAGCATTATTTGGGTGTAGATTCACAAAATTTGCAAAGATTCCTTTTTGCCATACAACATTTCCTTTACAACAGTAGCTGTTACAAGTTAACAATTTGTTTAGAATAAGAATTCTTGTGATGAAAATAACTTACCTGCTATGAATAAATATGCTTCCTTCAGGATAATGGGGAAAAAAAGGAATTTCCTATTATCTGTCTGTTTACAATTACTCATAATATAGCATTAATTTCAAGAACTGAGACATTAAAATATTTTCCAAATACACAGACTTGAATATGCCCCTCTGTCATCACACACGGCATGGCAAATTCTATTAAATTGCTAGAAAACTCATATGTATTACAATAATTATTATGAGTTATTTCTGTTAACCGTAGGTCCGGCCAAAGTGTGTTCAACATTGTCAATTACCTACTTGAAATTAAGAAAGAGAAAATATAACTTCAAGGCCCAGACTACACATCACTAATAGTTAATTATGAAAGGGCCAAAGCTCCCAAAGGTACTGCATTTAGCATTTCTTCACATCTGAAGTTCAGTCTCACATGATTTATCTGAATGCCTTCACCTGAACTGAACACCTGATTGTTTCCGCTGGGCAAAATGTTGCTGGTGTGGTCACTTCTCACCAGCTACTTCTGACTCATGCTCCATCAATCAGATATAGGCCTTGCCTAATGATGGGCACAGACTCAAACTGCGTAATTATAGACTGCCAGTGCGTTACTGGCTACGCACAACAGCTAACTGATGAAGGTGGGAAAAGAAGGAGTTGGGATTTCATAACCTGCTTGAGTTGGAGATGACCTTGGAACCACAGAGTTGCAGTGCAGACTGGAGAATTTCAGAACCTTGTTTGCACTTACGTGGCACACGTACGCACATGTAGTGTGGAATGTCTGGAAAGGAAATACTGCTGTACAGAAATGTGATGCTTGCAAGCTGAATCACTGGAAGGCATAAGAGATAAAATTACATATATTGTCCCTCTTACCAGTTTGCTTTAACATTATTTTTTACACTTCCACAAGTGCGACATCTTGCCAAACAGAGCTGAAAGCCTGGGATTTAGCTGCAGTACTGCATTGCTGTACCATTGTGGGATTTCACACCCAGATGATCTTTATTTTCCATATATAATCAAAAAAGGAGGCTCAGGAAGTATATCACATTTCTCAAATTTATTATCCTCATTCCAGCCCCCTTCCTCTAGGTGCACAGCAGAGACACCTGGAGGAACTGTGGTGAGGTACAAAACCACTGAGGGATTAAAAATGGTAAAACTTTTTACAATCCTGGGTGTAGGACCATCTGAAAGGAATGAAGCATAAGAGAAGAGTATCTTCTTCCCAAGCCTCACCAACACAACAAACAACCAGATGTGGCAAACAGCTTCAGCACAAGGTGGTGTTCATTTTATGGTGAGTTTCTTCAGTGAGATATCAAGCAAAACTTGTAAAGCCAGGTTCAATTCAACAATGAAAGGTGGAATAAGCATTGTGTATGAATGAAGAAAAAAAAGACTTCAGCAAAGAAATCCTCCTTCTTCCAAATGAAACTGTTTTCTTCGGATACTTTATTCTAAAGACTGTGAAGAATAGTACTCACATTCTTATATTCTCAACCAGAAAAAATATAGCCTGTTTTGACACACACAGTGGAGAAGGTACAATGAAGTTAAAATTTTTGCTTTCAGATTAATAACCACTAATGGACACTGTACAGTTCCTTTAGCTTCACCCTAGCAAAAATATTACTGTCACTAAAAGGAGAGAAGAGCAAACTGTATTCCTCAGATTCAGAAATGAAAAAAAAAAGTAACAAAAGACAACACAAAACCATTATGCAAACTAAAAGACTCAAAATGACAAATGAAACTTTTAAAACACCTTGTCAAATCTTTACCTCCTCAAATAAACCATCAACCTTTTTCTACTAGTACCATTCATTTGGAAGGGCTTGTTAAGTGACTTCCATTGCAGGAAGAAGTGAAAACTAATATACAGTTTGTACCATGGAACAGACCATCTGCTGTGAATAGTTCCCATATCAAGATAACAGAGGGACTAGTTCCCAATTAATTAGCTATTTTAGGAGGATTGGATATACTCTTTCCAAGTTGGTTTCAGTTGATAAGACAATCATCTGTCTGTCAAGCTGTGTCTGTTTGCCTGTTAGTCTAGCTAGAATATTGGAGAAAAGTCAGAGAGATGTTTATTGTTTGTATCTTTCTTCTGCCTTCTCTTCCTCCCACAAAATGAAAGCCATCCGAGGAACAAAATAATTCAATATAGTCATACCCTTTTTTATCCAAAGCTGTTTTGGTCTCCTTTTCATGGCAGATACACAAATGTCCCAAAGAAGACATATGAAAGACAAAGGGTGTTATGGGAGTAGATTTCAGATGTTATTTATAACAAGATTTTCTAATGCAGAGCTATTAATAGCAGCTCATTGCACAAGAGTTGAATGAACAATACAGATGTCTCAGTCTTCCTTGAAGGACCTATTCTTTTCCTGAAGAAAAGCCCTGTTTGTACAAGGCACCATTTACAAGTCCATTGTGATTTTTTATAGCTATGAAATAATGTTGTTTTTATCTCTTTCAGCTGAGCTGAGCTGCTGGCTTCCGTTTGGCAGCTTCACAAACAATCTGTGTGCAGCGAGCCACGCTTAGCAGGCCCCAGAGCGGGTGACAGGAAGGATTGCATGCTGAGACAGGGAGACAGTATGGTTTCCTCATAAAACCAGACTTTGAAGCCCAGGATCATAGGGATGTCTAGCTAAGGGAGCAGGTATTTATAAAACCCAAGAGAGTTTCATGGAGAGTAGCAAAAAAAAGTGTGTTTAGCTCAATGCTCTAAAAGCCATTAAAGGTAACATGAGCATTTATAACGTGGGTGTATCAATAGATTTATTTCTTTTCTTCCTGTTTGCTTTTTCAGTTTTTTGCAAAAAAAAATATGTTTGACACCTTATAATCTCCATGATGTGAAAGTAATTACCCGACTGAGAACATGGGAACATGTAGAGAAAAGTGTAATTTCCCTATGATGAAGCAGCTTGCTATAAAGCATTCTGGAAGCTATGTCTATGAAAGAACAAGCAGTAATTACAGTGGAAACTACAGCCATTTCCATAATAAAGTTGTAAAATCACATCCATGCTTTTGGTTAAGAAGACCAGCTTTGTCTCTAGGGAATGACCAGCTATAAATCCTTGAGAAATTCATTTACATGAGTCTTGAATTGACTAGCTACTCAACAGCTCAACACTCTACCCAAAAACTTGTTACTCCTACAGTGATTTTTTGGGTTTTTTTTTTGTTTTTACTTCCAAAAGATCCCAAAAGAGGAAAGAGGTGCCTGTAACATAAAATGTCTTCTTAGGTTTTTTTCTTCAACAATTTTCCATGTTTTGCAATTTTTTTAGAGATTAAACTACAACCACAATTTTAGGGTTTGAAAGTTTCACTGAAAAGATCTGTCAGGAATTCAAACCAATGTATTTCCTGATAAGCAATTTTCATTGCAAAATTCAGTTTTGAAAGCAGTTGTGTTTTTTCTGGGGATGGGACTTTTTTACTACTCTCAGAAATATCACTTGTATAATAAGTTCATTACCACTGAAAAAATATTAATTCATCTGAATGCTGTCTATAACAATCTTGAAATACATTGCCTACTGTTCAGGGTGGTGGTGGAGATTCTTCATCCTGATTTGAAAATTCGGGATTATGGAATAAGTCTTTATTTACATGGAAAAAATCCATTTAAATCCTTGGAAACTTGAAACAGTTGTATTTTTTTCTGCTCCAGCTCTTCTATCTTTAGTCAATAAGACCAGAACAAAAGCATTATCTTTAAAAATGTGACAGCACATACCTTACATCTCCACAAATCTATCACATAAGAAGAAGTGACATGACAGGCAGAATACAGTTTCTTCATTTATGGAGAGAAAACAAAACTTTTCTTTGACCTTTTCTTTGATCAGGTACCTCCAAAAATATTTGGCTATTGAATATTAAAAGGAACTACTGATAGAAAAATAATGAGGCTAATATTTTTACCAAGTATTGCATCTAAAATTGTGACTTTGTCTTGACATTTAGTAACAGACAAAAAAAAATTAATTTGTTGCAGGAATTCAATCACCCCAAATTATTCATGCACCTTTAGAAAAATAATTACATACTACCAACTAATTTTTTTCCCTTGAACAAAGCATGTAAATTAGTATCCAGATAGATTAATAAATTAAGAATGCATGAGTAGTGAATGTTTTTGACTCTTAAAAAGAATGAGAAATGTGCATCCTCTCTAATTCATCATTCAGTTTCTATCTTCAACCATAAGAAGTAAAATGACAGCATAAGGCCTTCAACAAATACATTTTAGGAATCATGTACAAAATAAAACCACACCTCACTGTGCTAGTTCCTTACTTGACCACTTTATAAATTTGGTTCTGGAATCATGTATCATGTTGCCAGCATCCTCTGGAATAATCCCTGTTAAAACCTTCTCCACTCTAATTTGCTTTGAATTACTCTTGACAAAAGTGTTCATTTTTATTTAAATTAACTATTTTTTAATTGATGGAACATATAAGATCATTACAACCTTCTATTTTGATCAGACACTCCAGAACAGTAAAGTAAATTTGTTGCTATGTTGCACTTAAGGAAAATATACAGTACTTTAAAGCAAATTTAGTTTTGTTCTTTTTTTGTTAGATGTTAGATGTTCGCTTATACATGAGAGATATTCTAAAGATGCCATGGCTGGTAAAAAATTACTCCTGCAATCTACTTTATTATGAATGGTTGCATTCGTTTTATGTGATGGAGATTTTGGAATCAAGACCAGCACCACATAAATTAAGTAGTCTTTAGTACATTATAAATAATTCTGGCTTATTCAACATTTGCTGTCTGAAAGCTGGAGTGGAAACTGTAGTCCTTTATTCAGCATATACTACAGGCCAAGTCTGGTACAAACAGCTGCAAGGGAGTTCCCCATAGTTGCCCTGCCAACAACTTGAAGTTTGACTTTGCAAACTTAACCTCTGCATGCACATTTTAGACATTGCATTAGCAAAATCTGGTTGTTTGCTAAGGTCAGCCTGACATTGATGAGGATTTCAGTGAGCTGTCTGGAGCTTTCAATTTCCTTACACATACCTCAGAAACTCCCCAAACTTTTTTCATTTCAGCTATCACCTCTCACTCAGGATCATAAGCAGGTGAACAGCAACAAATATACTATAGGCACAGAGTGTTAATATTCTCAAAGTCATGTTTTACATTGCAAAATGTTTATACTATGATTTCAAATGATACACTGCTAATTTTATAGGTTTCTTTTTAATTTTAGTCATCAACATGTAAAGATCTATACATATTTATAGGGTTGATTTTATATACAGAGATGCCTTTGCTTATAAGGTTACTGAAGACTAGAAAATATATTTCCTTTTTTTCACTTTGCTAGGTCTTATTGAGCTGTGCCATGTAAGAAATTACTAGTGCCTGTAAGTATATGACATCCCATCAGTAAGAAATGCAATGATGTCTTTGGTGAAATTATTTCAAGTTACAAAGGACCTCCAGGAAAGGGTCAGAAGGTGGGATTCCAAGAAATAGATTGTAGTCATCTATAGAGAGTTTCTTCTGTGTTAAAGGAAAGATTAATTACAGACTCAAGGTTTGACAGAAGATTGAACTATGGGTGGGCCTGTGTCTTGTGGTTCAAGCAGGGAGCCTGAAAGACTTTTCTGGCTCTTCCTCTTTCCTAATATGTGTCTGAGCAATTTAACCTGCCACCTTTTGTTAACCTTTGAATAAAGCTTGTGCCCTCTGTATTTAGGATCTTAAAGTGCCACAGTTTACTTATGATTCCAGCAAGACAGTAAAGGGATTTCTTTTTTCTCTATCCATATGGTTAAACTGACTTCATTTCAATACTGACATGAAAGTGCTTTTAGACAAGACGTTTTCATATTGTATCATATGGAATAATACTCCTCTAAAGACTGAAAAATTAAATGCTGGAACAAGTTTAGATTATTCACATCCAAAAAAGTTACCAAAGAGATTCAGTGAAAGTCTAATAAAATGAAAATTAAATGCATATTCTCTCATTGATTCTAAATTATAAATGATGAGGCTCTAAATAAGCTCAGGAGTATATCAGACAGATATAAAACCTAAGAAAAAATAACTGTATTTCTTAAAATAAAAGTACTTTCTGCTAATGTAGGAGAAACAGTGATTTTCACAAGTATTTGCATTTAAAATTATAAAATTGGAAGAAATTTAAATAAATGAAAACTTAGAAGAAGATTAAGTGACTGAAGGGATGATGTAATTGAGATTTATAAACATGTAAAGAAATCACAGTGAAGAGGTTTTTATAAACATTTATGTGTATCTAGTTGAAAGAATAAGCCTTCAAATTACGATGTTAAGTGTGTTGTCAGCGAAGTTCAAATCTGTAGCTGGGGATACAAGCTCAAGACTAGGAATCAATGAAACAGATTTCAATAATCTTGTCCTGGAAATTATTTTATTTTCTTGACTTATAAGAAACTCCTTTTCACAATTCAGTTGGACTTATTTACTTTAATAAAGCAATTTATTTCATTTTTGATAAGTTACTAGAGTACCTGAAAAGGAGTTTGGTATATTATAAATTACTTTATTATGGCAGAGGGTTATGCAAGCACTACACTCATGTATTCACTTATATACAGCATTTGCTGCTGTATTTGATTTATTAATCATCTATTCTGGGGGACTTTAAAATATATGACATAAAAGATAACAATCTGTACATACCTAACAATTAGCATATGACAAAAAATATAGTAACTCATAAACAAGGACTTTCATTTATCTTCATTAACATAGCATTTATTAAGGTCTAAAAGTTCCCAAAATCCCAAATCATTACAAATGACTTTATGAGACACTATACAATATTATGTATATTATGGTATAGTATAGCATATGTTGTATTTTAAACCTACAGAGTAAAGATTTTGAATCATTCCTTATATAATAAATAGCATTAATCTTCTGCCTCATTTAATTTTCTAAGTGGGCAGTTCTACACAGAGTTATACACATTAAAGTCATCACAAAACAATACAGATATGGGTGCCTGACAACAAGGCCTGTGTATGAAAGTTGCAGTACCCGGACCACAGTAATAGGAAAAGTACTCCTGCACTGATAAGGGCATTCATGACCATCCCAAATTCCAAAGCACCACACTCAGTAGTGACATGTCTTGGGTTAGGAAATATGCAATAACAACAATCCTAGTCATACATTTCTTTAGTGTACCTTGCTTCTGTCATGGACTGAAGCTCAGCTATTTCCCACTTCTCCCAGCCCAAGTTCTTTAAAGCACTTGGATATACTCTTTCCTCAGCCCTAACTCCAGCGATGTAGCTGCCGCCCATGCACTAACACTTTAAGGACTATGTCAGCAAGGCCTTCTGAAGGCAGATCCAGACATTCCCTGCCTGCCCTCTCAGTTGGCCAGATGCTGCATGTTTGTGTCAGTGTGGCATCAAGACCAAGATAATAAACTTTGGCACTCAGCAGAGCTTAAAATTGTGAGCCCTTTGGCATGGCAGCCACTGCAACATGACATTGAGGTCAGATCTAGCTCGCAGACTACTGAAGGCAGAACACAGAACTCAGATTCACTACAATCATTTTTTGCCATGCAAAATATATATTTATGATGTCTACAATTAATGGAAAGACATGGAGAAACTCCCAAATGCCTGTGAACCCAACCTGTAACAGGTGTGTGATTAAAATGTTGATAGGCAACTGATAAACTGCTTCTATTTTCCACTGATGATAGGAGTAAAAAACCACGAGCAAAAAGTAGACATTGACATTTTTAAACATGTCAGTTTGCTAGATGTCAGCAGGTTAGAAATCTCATAGTCTTCTAAAATTTACTAGGAATAATGTGATATTCAGCTTCCTAAGTGAAAGATTAGGATTCCACAAAAGCTTTGCTCAGCCATGGAAAAAGGTAAGATTCCACCAGCACAATTCCTTAAATGTCTATCCCAAATTTCATGACTAGATGATTTTGTCTCTGTTCTCTACTGACTCTAGTGACTTCATCTTCCTCAATGCTAGACAAGTAGCTTTATACAGATCCATATTGTACCACCATGATATGCAACTTAAGTGGTACAATATGGATCTATATAAAGTACAATATGGTAGTACAATATGGATCTATATAAAGCTACTTAGACCAAAGGTTGCTATATTTGTATTCTATGAAAATCCTGGCTTGACTGGACTTCTAGAATTTAGAAATTAGTTTTAAAAAACACATGTAGATAAATCCATTGATAAGCACATCCAGAGAATAGCAATCCATGTTTCAGAAAATGAAATTAGTAGTTGATAATTCACCTAACAACGTGAAGTTTTATATAATGTAAGTCTTCAGTTTGATCTGTCCTGACTATCCTCAGCCTTTCCACTATTCTAAAGATCAGGCTTGAAGTGACTTATTTAACATTACTGTCTTCTCTTTAGCTGATATTACAATGCTGAAAGGAAATTAAAATTAATGGTATCCAGAGAAGGTGAATGCAGGTGAGATGGTGCCTGTCTTTCTGGTTAGTGACAGGACCACTCATGTAGCAAGCAGAAATCCTGTTTCCTTTTAATCATCTCACATGCATTTTACCTCATAAAGGTGTGTGAAGGTGCTCACATAGCAGGAGGAAGGAACCAAGATCCTTAATTTCCTGATCAAGTCCTTCAGCTGTCAGACTATTACTTAAGGTTTCTCGAGAACAAGATGGGTGAGATAAATATTTAGGTGGGTTGACCATCTGAATTTAAACATGTGGTATAAGCACCTAAGATGACAGGGGAAAGTGAGCCCCATATTGCACAGATACCCTGCTCAATGCTACAGGCATGCCCCACTAGAGATGTGAGGCATGACTTAGGC
Source organism: Agelaius phoeniceus (assembly GCF_051311805.1). Lineage (NCBI taxonomy): Eukaryota > Metazoa > Chordata > Aves > Passeriformes > Icteridae > Agelaius > Agelaius phoeniceus. Next base: position 54,497,182 of record NC_135269.1, on the reverse strand, counting down.
AGCTGCACTGCTTGGTATATTCATCTCAGCAGATCCCACTCAGCTTCACTCTCTGCTTATAGAGGACTGGGAACATGGATGACAAAACCTAGGTTATGAATCCTCATCATATGGGAGCCACATATAGTAAAAGGAAATGTTCTCAAACCCATATATTTTCATGTATCTCTCCTTTTGGACCTAGTTTTTGTTTACACCATATCCTCCTTTTACAGTTCCAGTAATTTAAACAGTTATAAAATGAAAGCAAACTCAGTTTTGCTTCACTTGATTAAATAAAAAAGAAAACAAACAACAATCCCTCTATTTATTTTAAAGAGAATAGTAGAACAGATAAAGCACCAAAAGTCGACAAAATTAGAGACAAGACAAGCGGAGAAAAGATTTCCATGCTCTTTTGACATTAGTGTCTCATTTTTCTGGGTATCTGGGTATCTTTGAAAACACAGTAAAGCTCCAGTCAGTTCAAGATAGAATAAAAAGGTAGACAAAGCTTCTATATTAATCTTTTTCCTTTCTTGTTTTAATGTTCTCTAATTTGAACCTTGTTCCAGAAAGTAATATTCTTTTGACAGTAAATGATACAGAGGGGAATCAGGTTATGCCAACAACTTCAGAGATCTATTTTAAACCTGAAGAGACAGGAACAATTAAATTCTTTCTCTCCAGACCATTTTAATGACAGAAAACAAGCATGTCTGCTTCCGGAAGGATGATGTTTCTCTCTCAAGGAAACATTAGGCTTCAGGATTTTATGCTTTACAAACTCTGCAAAACAGGAAAAAGTCTCTAGTTCCTGATGGGCTAACAATTTCTGCTAATTCACAATCGTTCAGCAATGATCTGCTCATTTGAGAAGCATTGTTTTCAGGCTCGTGAGCTACTTGTTGGATAAAAGCAGTAAAGATAAGAAAGAAAAATGCAGCCTCATAACAAGGATGCATCTTTTCTCTGTTTCTTCTCCTTATCTCTTCCTTCCACCAATCAAAGACCAAACTACATTTTGGAGTAAATTGACTATTATCAGACAATGCTGGAGTACAATTAATGCATTTTTCCTCAGGCTACCGTGATTGCTACAGCTAGTCCAAAAGCTCTAGTCAATGCCCATGGCTCCTTCTGAATCATTAAATTGGTGTTTTGAGACACACAAACCTACAGGATGCACTTCAATGAGAAATGAGGCATTGCTATTGGGTAAGAGTCACAGGGAGACTTCAACAACAAACCCTGGTCACACTAAGGATATTAGAAATTTCATTCCCACTCATCAGTAATTTCGTAGGGTTTCAATATTTTTTTTTCTCACATTTGTGTTTTGCTATCAAAAGTTTTCTTGCAGTTTCCCCTCTCTTCTCAAATAAATGCTGATGTTTTGGTGACTTAATGAACTCTCCCAAATATAGAACATGGCCTTTTAAAAATGAATATGCAAATTAGTACAAGCAGACAGTTCCAAACTCAGATATACTGGGTCTGACCTGGCAGGACTGCTGCCACAGGAGTTAGTTGCAGTTCAGTCTCTTAATACCTTCTCTAAAGTCAATACACTGTTTCTGGCAAAAGATGCGTAATGAACTCATGATTTGTAATTTTTGATCTCTAACAATCGGATAGGATATTCAAATTAAAAGTTCTCGCTGCTTTTACACAGTCCTTTGGTCTTTGTTTAGAGACACTTTACTCTTAAAGGTGGGTACAGAAATTCAGCATTTTCCCTGAGTAATTTGCTGTGGCCAGGCACTCAGTGTAGCCCAATTATGCTGTGTCCAGCCCTCAGAATGTCTATGGGGGAATCCTGTGGCGTATGCCATGGCCTGCAGGCACTGCAGTAGACCCTGAGGTAATTGTCCTAAAGCTGTGACATGGCAGGAAAATAAATAATTTAGAAGAAAAGGCCAGTATCCTGCAAAACAGATGGTAAACCATTCTTTGGTCATTTAACAGGATATATCCTGTAAATATGTAACCAGTCCTCTTCTTCCTATATCCATTTAAGTACATGGAAAAGGTCCTATTGACATCAAGGACTGCTGAAACCAGTCATGCACATCAATGGTGTCAAACCCTGCTGTGTGCAAGAAGGATACACAAAAGGAGTACCCTGTTTATACCAAAACCTGCATGCTGCATAGCAAAACAAAATTCTTATTTTCACATTTCATTCTGCAAGACCTAAACAGTTTCTTGTGCAGAAATCTGCACTCTTCTTTAAGGTTTTCAGATAAAATAAAAAGCATATTAATGTTGAAATTATACCCAGTTAATTAATTTATTACTGGAGCATTTTATATACTGCAATTTTATAGCTGTACAAATGGGAATTTTCAAGTAGCCATGTAATAGTGAAACCTCATTTAAAATAAAAAAAAATATGTCTTACTCCCATATTTTTGTATATAAATGTAAGACAGGGTTCAGATCTGCAGAAAACCTTTATGGTTCAAAGATGTTGCTGCACGTTTAAAAAGACAACTGCTTTTGAAATATGTCAGTAACAATGAAATTGTCAGATTCTTCATAATTTCATTTTAGACAAATGTTACTCTACTACATTTGTTAATCATCACTGAGCATAGAAACAGGCAAATAGTAGTGAGGGGGAAAATTTCATAGACATGTCAAGAACATGGGGGACAAGGCATTTAAATCCTGATATTTCAAATTGCTTTTCCTTTTCATCTAATCAAAGTGAAGAAAAATGTCATTCAACCCCAAAAAATACACAAAACATTAGGTGTCTTCTGGATATTAAACTCTCATCAGTTTATCAAATATTCTTAAATATCATACGGTAGACTTTACTGTTCCTGAAACTTCCCTTTAAAATCCCAGTACTTCACTGAGAAAGTTGGGCACATAGAATAGGATAACACTTCACAGTTGCATAACTTATTTTATTTTTTTACTTTAGCTGGAAAGTATCTTGGAAATTTTTAACTTTGTCACTTTCCAAGACCAACTATAGTACAGTACTGCTCCCTACGAACCTGGAAGAATGTTTTGCATAAAGTGGCAGCAGTCCATAGAATAGAAAGCTTTTTCTCACAGGGGAATATTTTACAAATGAGGGGATATAGGTATTCCAAAAAAAGCTCCACTTCTACATATACAAGGAAGATAAAAAATACTGCATAAATGGAGGAACAGACAAAAGTGAAAGGGGTTGCCTTTATGGTCAGGCATGATTGTGATACCTTGACTTTTCCTCATATGTGCACAACTGACATTGTTGAGTGCCTTTCTTCCTTTCCTCCATATTTGCAGGTTAAGTATGTTATGCATTTAACTTCATTGGAGGGCTGACCAAGGTAGACCTGACTTAGTTCTCATCAGATGAATAATGATCTGTGGTCTGCAGCTTAAATCAGGGACCTTGTACACAAAGCAACAGCCAAATATCCTGCTCAGGACTCAGGACTTGTATTCTTACCAAACAGTTTTGCAGTAGGATTAAATATATGATCACTGATGCATGACCTGATTTCTTTAGACTTCAGGAAATACCTGAATGTCTTTTTGGATGCAGCTCTGGGAGACAGAATATTTATGATCTTTTCTTTCACATAAAATCAAACTGGTGTTAGAGTTTGAGGAGAATGGGTAACGTTTTCATTGAACCAATTAAAATCCTAATTTATTATTTTTTAAAAACCTTCTATTTTTAAACTCTTTTTTCTGTTAGTCACCATATGTCAACATGTACTCTGTCTTTCTTAGTTTACACATGATGTAGTTTGCTTTATGTTCCAGACTCCAGTGTGTGATAGCTGTTTGGAGTTAAGAGAAAATCAAAGCATTTCTCATTTGTCTTTCATTTTAACATTAAATATTTCAAACTAACTAACTACATTTAGATGAATTAAAATAAAATATAAATTAATAATTTATCTCCTTCTCTCTATTTGGTGTCTCCCTCCCATATGATTTAACTAAAATTATATAATCTTCTACAATTTGAACAGACCAATTAGAAAAGTGCATGAATAAATGCATAGCACAGACTAAACCATCCTTATTAAATCAAGAGATGAATCTGTTTTTGCCATTTCCATTGACAGCCTTCTTCCAGCTCACAGCCAGCTGGCAGTTAATGGAATCAGATTTAAAACAGGCATTGGGGAGAAATCAGCTTCTATGTGTCATTCTTACACCAGACATATGTGCATCTGCTTTACATATGTCTTTATTGTGTTTGCATTTGTATTGTTATGGTATCTACAAGGATGTATCATTTTTCCCCTGTGTGCCAGTTCAAAGATATGCTGTATATTTCCTAATACCAAGCCTCCCACAAATATTAGGACATATTGTCAATTTTTCTTAAACTGATTTTAACCCTAATTTCAATATAGACAGACAGATTGCTACTAAATAGTTACGTTAGATAACTTATTAATATTTATTTCTATGTTTGTCAAAGTGAAAAAACCCCAAACAACACAAGCATGAAAAAAGAGTCACAATTGAGATGTAGAATAAGCTGTACTCAGAACACTTAGGACTTAACAGGCATCAAAAAAAAAAAAAAAAAGAAAAGAAAAGAAAAGAACAGAAACAGTGCTTCTCTAATGGATTTGATGTATTTAATTTTAAACATTTGCTGGGAAGGGAATAGATAGATTTCTTTATTTTGGGAATCTTATTCAAAGATAAATACAATTTTTACAGCCAGGATTTCTTTTCTAGTGTTTCAGCTAAAATCTTCTCACCAGAATTTCATATGAGTTCAGTTATTTTTCTTATTAGGTTCCAGTTACTGAAATGGGATGTCAGTGAAATACTGGTATTCCCTATATAGTATATTAGTTAATGACCACAGAATGTGATGCACATGCATATAGCATGCTAAACAGGGAAAACAATCATTAGAAATGCTAAAGAAAAAGTTATCTGTCTCAGAATTCCCCCGTCTGTTCACCTGCAGCCGTGCATTGGACAGGTCTATGGAAATTATTATGCAACTCTCAAGGCTCTCCTTTCCTTTCACAACCCTAGTGGAAAAGGCAGAAATCAACTTTTTGCTCCTGGGATGCATCTGCAAGACAGGGAAGAGAACACAAGTGAGAGCACAAGAAGGAACCTGAGCATGTGAGGAACTCCTCCAGAAAGCCTGAACTCTAGTCCTCATCCTCAGCAGCTTCCATACTTATCTAAGACTGTTAAATGGAAATAGCATAAAAAATGTTTGAATCAGAGCCCAAAATTATTCTTCTATCCCTCAAAAGTCTTGCCTGGGAATACTCTCACCAATAGAAAACTACCTAAAGCTGTTTTGTGCTTAGTCTTCCACCCCTCACAAGTCCTTTCTTCTCTTTGTACACTAATGTGACCCCAGCAATGGGGCAAGTTTTCTCTTCTTTTACCCTTTAGCCTTCCCTGGCCTATCACATTCTGTATGGAGAGAGTTTGTGTCCCCTTGCATCTGCTCAGGTTGAAATCAGGATATCCCAGTTGGTGGCAACCTGTTCAAGCCTTTCAGCAATTACCTTACAGAAGGCACATTCTCCTCCTCTGTTTCTGAATGGAAACATTTTGTGTTCTTGTTACTGAACATTTTGTGTTCTTGTTTGCGTTACTGAACTATAGATTGGGCCTGTCAGAGATTCCACAGAGGAATCTGAAAAAGTGCCTACAGGAAAACCTAATAATGAATCCCACATACCTAACTGGAACACACCCACCATACTGTTGAGGTCTTCTACAAGGACACTAGCTTGGGTAATTAAAGATGGAACAAATAATATGCCACAGCAGAGCACTGTAAGACTCAATGAAAAAATTGTCCTGAAACATTCTTATTGCAATCCTAGTATTCTAATTTCCAAAGTTACAATCTAGTTGACATATAAATTTTGTAAAGGAGTAGAGTTTAGACATCTGGACTGTTTGTGATTCAAATTCCATTACACCTACATTGCCTATGATTTTTTCCCCCTCTAATAATTGTTCCACTATTCTAACAACTATGAAAGTGAAATATAAACCAGCAATTTCTGGGAACAATTAGCTTTGTTTTTATGTTTATTTATATATTTTTCAGAAAACTACTCTGCAGCACCATCTAGTGAGAGTGAGAAGGACCAGTTATATTCTCCATGTTAGGAGAATTTTCATGTGTTTGCAGCCTGCATACCTTCCTCTAGCCTCAGTAGGAGAAGAAATGTCAAGCCTCCAGGTAGAGTGTATGTGTGAATCTTCTGTCATATCTTCAACAGAAAATCTACCTCACAATAAAAGTTTTTATTATAGAAAGGTATAGTGACCCTTTGGACAAGGTGCATTATGGACAGAATAAAAAACACACCTTGACTATAAAATAATCTTCACTTTAGAACCAAATTTCCAAAGTTCTCATCTTGCTGAATCAAGCACATCTTTAGCAGCTGTCAACCTGCTTGGTGTAATTGACTGAAGAATTTCTTCCAGTAACTAATGACATCACTGAATATTCACAGCAGTGAAGAAAATGCTACACAGTGAGAAATCCAACTGGAGATACAGACCCTTCTGAGTGCTTAGAGCTTGCCTGTTAATGGTGTTTATCTACACAAATCTTTCCTCTGAAGGTGGAAAAGGTCTTCCAAGGAAAAAAAGTCTAGTCATAATTATTTAGGTAGGTGGTTATATAAATAAATAAAGCCCCTTCACTAAAAAATCCATCACCACACTCTATAGGAATTACTACAATGCCGCCTCATACCTGAGTTGACTTCTAGCTCAATCAGTTATCTTGACGACTGATATGGCAATTCCCTACTGTGGTGATGGCAGCCATATGGCCATTTCCTCCAGTGTCAGTTGTGTAAGACTCATGCAGAGAAATGCAATTACTCTCTTGCAAAGAAAAGCAATTTCAGTCTTTTTGATGCCTAAAGAAGTCAGGTTACTTTAGGTCTTATAAGCTCAATTATAGGCTAAATAGCATTCATATTTTTTTCTTCTGTTTTTAACACTGATAAAAACAAAGGCCTTACAAATGAGAGTGACATTGCTACTTTTAAATGAAAAGCAAGTGCATTTGCACAAATACAAAACATCTGTTAAGAGATAATTCGTGAGTCTCACAGGCAGTTGCTCAGAATTCCACTGAAGTATAAGATGATTATCACAACAGCCAGTTTTCCAATTCTCCAGAGACAACTGACTAAATGGAAGTAATGGACCAGTAGACTATCAGACCACCTTTCTCCAGCTTTTTCTTTGTCAACTCCAACTCAGTTCTCAAATTCATCTAGAGCTTGCAGATATAAAGGATGTTAATGGAACTGAGGCTGAAATTTTATGTCCTTTAGTGCTTCATAGTCTCTGGTTCTGTCTCTGCAGAACACTGAGAATTCCTCTTATCTTAGACTGTTTGTAATTATAACAATAACATCATTAATAATAAGGATTTTCAGTTTAACTGTAAAATACTGGATCCAAAGTCACAGAACTTGCATGATGAAAGAGAAACTGTCATGAAAAAAAATATTAAGCTTAGAACTTCTTGAATTTAAAAATGAGCTGTGGATTTGTGGATTAACACATTGGATAAATGGGTAATTTTAAGTGCTGAGAAAGTCCTGAATGCACAAAGTAATCCAAGACACTAATTTATTAAGCCTTCTCAGATGAAGCATTTTCTAATGTAGGAATGTATAGTTTCACCAATGGATACTTATACATGCTACTAGAGAGGAGGGATATATTCACAGAAAAAAAATTACATTCAAAGCTGGATAATTAAGACCTTCTTATTTTGAAACATCTTGGGAGAAAAAAATAGGTGCATGCTAAATTATAATGCATAAAATCACAACTTCTGAATCTGTCAATATTTGCTATTTCTCCTATATTCCATTTCACTATGATCAGAATGCAATGGCATATGAGCTAAATATGGTGAACTTGAATGTATTGGTTTCATAATAAATTTACACTTAAAAACCAATATGCCTGCTGAGTCGTTGTAAAAATTCTTAAGTTGTCTAAGTCTTCTTCAGCCTTTCCTTATGTAAGAGGAAAAGAGGCAAGAGGTAGCTTAGTTCTCAAACAATGGTTTGTGCAGTAAAGCAAAGGAATAAAACAGTGAAAATATTTTTAACCTTTGTTTTTTCACTTATTGTTAACAGTGAACTGACTTGTACATGAACAGCAAACACACCAAAGATATTTGTATCTAATTCTGAAGAAAGAAAATAAAAATAGAAGGGACTGGTCCCACAATACTCAAAATTTGCCTCAAAGACCAAGTTTAGATCAATTTCTACTTAAAAATTTACTTGCTGTTCTTTATAGGAAATGTTTCAATATGAAGGATTTCTAAAAAGGGGTCAAAAGGAAAAATGAAAAGAGTGAAAGATAACCAGAAATGAGAAGACTATTCCATGTTTCATTAAAAATGAACTGCAATGTTTAAAAAAAAAACTATTTTCTTTCCATTTCTGCTGAAATGAGATGACTGAATTGTCACTGTGGTGCACCCAACAGATTATCTACTGTCACTTTATGGTCTTTGTTCTCAGCAGTGCAGTCACTCACCTTGCACCTGTCCATGAATAAGCTCTTCTGTCTTCAGAAGAGCTCTGCTAAAACAGTATTTCAATTAAAGGGAGGACATCAAGGTTAGGTGGAGACTAAGCAGCAGAGTGTGAACTGCTCCCAGCACTGCCACAAGGGATTCAGAGAGCATCCAGTCAGTATCTCAGCTGGGTTGGTGTTGCTGAATGATTGTTGCAAAGGGGATGTAGCACTCAAAATTGTTAATTCTACTATTCCCAATGTGACTTGTTTTTTTCATCAAAGAGCAGAAATTGTGGAAATGTATTTGTATGACACAGTACCAAAAAGTACCTTTCATGTTTAAACATTAAAGTTTTAAGCTAGCAAATTAATTGAGATTTTACACCTAAGCACAGGCATTTCAGCTATTTTAAATGAGATTCTTGAGAAATTTGGTCATTCCTGGTAACAAAATGTGCACTATATTAGCACAATAATCATGCGGACTTCAGACTCAACTGAGTTGTTAGAGATGTCTGCTGTGTTTGCAATTGACATTATGTTGACTTATTTGTATGCTTAACTCGTGGATCACAATGGTTTCTATAAACAACTCATTTAATGTAAAGGCCTATGAACTTGAAACAATCTCAGCAAGAAATACTTTTTTCAGATGCTGTCCTATTCTATAACTAGTATAACAGAGAAAGATATCGAAAACAAATATTGAAAAAAACAGGACAGCAAAAAAATCATATGAAATTTGTGCTCAATATATCATGTATCTATCACATCAAAAATAAAATCAGAGTACACCTGCAAACACACATTTTTATATTATACATGACATGTATTATATTTTTATTGCATACTGGGACTCCTGCAACACAAAAATGCAGTCAGCATTAAGTACCAAGCTGCTGTCAGAGCCCTGAGGGCATCACTAAGCTTTTCCTTCCCTGATGATTGCTCAGGACCACACTTCAGCCCATCCCAATGCTCTTGGTGCCTGCCCTGGTGTTGCTCTAGGATTCCAGGCTCCAGCCTTGTCTCTGACTGCATCTGCTTTGCTCCCAACTCAGCTCCCTCAACTGGACATTGCCATGGCTTGTGACTTGCCTGGTCTGGGGCTGTCAGGGAGCTCTGAGGCCAGTGACTGGTGCTGCAGGCTGTGGCCAGCCTCCATGGGACTGGATCACCCTTGTCTCCAGCTGCACATCCCTCAGGGAGCAGCCCTGCTCACACCACTTCCTGGGCATAGGGTTCTTTCTGCTTTTTCACCATTTGGACAGATATTCAATAAGCAGCATGGATCACACAGGGTGGTTCTAAATGTTTGGTGATACAGGAGAAAATAAATGTTTGGATGAGCAGTAATATTAAATTATAAGAGGAGATATTTTCAACTGGCTCATATGCCTTAAGCTTATATTAATCACTTATTTGAATGATGAGAAATTTAACTGAGTATAAGGTGTGGAAAATAAGTTTTGGGAAAAATGCAGATTGAAATATCCTGTAAGGCCAGTAAGTGGAAAGAGATCATATATCCTGTATTTTCCATTTACACTGTGGATGTAAATGTGGAACACTGCATATTTAAAAAGCTTCTTGGCTATAAGGTTAATCACAAAGTATAACTGGGACGTTATCATCAAATTAGCAGGAAGTCTTCATACTGGAGGCTATTTTACATTCAGTGTCATTCAAGATTTTCATTTAAAATTGGAAATGACAAATAAGACAGTATGCTAAACATAGAAGGATTCAGGAAAAGGGGCAATAATTATTACAGAAAACCACTGGAATAAAATGAGAGCCAACATAGACAGATGCACTGTGTGTAAAAGAGGAAGAAATAATCAAGTGTCAGATCCTGTCAGGAAGTGTAATGAACTTCATTGCAGATGCAGGTTCTTTGTGCCTCCCAGGATCAGCCCATAAATGAACATAGAGGAAAGCACTGACTCAGCTGGAAAGAGATGAATGGTGGGTTACAGTCTGTGATGGACTGACCATGACTGAGGGATACAGTGCTATCAATGAAAATGTACTGTGAGCTGAAAACAAGGAGTGCCCTGAGTAACACAAGCCATGTGTTAACTCTGCTCTCTTCGCAAAAATTTGGTTTTAGATGGACTTCAGTGTAGGATATTGTATTTCAAATAACCAGCTGTAGGCTCAGTGGTACAAGGAATGAGGGAACCATCATTGGTACTGAATAAGTAAAAAAGAGTTATTAATGGTATTAACTGTTGGATTAAATCTCAGTGAAATGAAGAAAATTAGTGCTTCCAGAATAAATATTTTTGATCCAGAATATCTATTTTCCAGAATATATTTTTAATTGATACTAATATTTTAAACTCCATCTTATAGTATATGCTAATAGGCTGGTGGATTTAATGCATCAAAATCATTATTTGTTTTCTGCAAGAGAAAAATATGTTGTCCAGATAGAATACAAAGGATTCCAAATATTAGCAATAATTCTTGACTTTATCAGTATTGAAATGTAAATATTTTGAAACTGCCAAAATTCTAGAGATGTTTTACTGTTCAGATTTATAAGGAGAAGTTTTGCAGAATAAGCAGATACTCATTTCAAAATATAGAATCATGATAAACATTCTTTGGGGACACCAACTAACAAAATACTACTTTCAATTTGTTTTCTCTAATTCATCTATTCTAAATGCTGTGTATTCACAGATTATGAAATCACCTCCTGTCTATTTCCTATATCCTTCAAACTGCCTAGTCATATGCACATTCCTGGTTAAAAAAAAAAAAAAAATGTTATGGCTATTTTGGTGATAAGCCTGGATGATAATTACCATAGGAGACTTCTTACTTTATTTTCAAATTCCTGAAATGTTTTAGATGGACTTTAATTTCCATTTTCCTTTTGCATTTCTGTAGAGAAACAGCCCAGAAACTGGAGGTAGTAGTCACTAAAACAACCATATCAGAAACTAAAATATTTCCCTTCCTTCATCTGGTCTTCCTTGTAAATGAAGGCAAACATTTTGGCTCAAGTATTAAGATCATCTTCTTCAGGACCTAAGATAGCCCTTGGAAGGAATTTAGACTTTTAAGTCCAGTAAACCTCCTCTCACATGCTGCCTGGCTGGTGAGGTGTCTCTATTCAACTAGCACTTTCATTTAATATTGAAAAGGAAGTTTGATAGGCAGCATGTGCATTGCTTTCATAGGAAGGGGGAAATAGAAGTTTGAATCCTTGAATTGAGAAACTTAGATCTCCTTGTTTCTGGATGAGTATATAGGATACATGACTACTATTGAAAAGTTTGGCACAATTTCCAATTCTTTCTCAGGCTGCATTTAAAGTTTGAACATTTTTTTTTTCAAGTCAAAAACTAACTTTGCAAAAGGACTGTTGCAACTGACCCAGGCTGGATGGAAATGATCAGTGTACAGCTCTGATTCAGTTATTGTGTATGCATGAGTAGATGCCCACTCACTATACTGGATTGCCTTTTAGAAATAACTTCCACCTAACCAGCTAGATTTGGAGTATTCTGGAACAGGTTGCCAAGAGTTGTGGATGCACCATCCATGGAAATGTTCAAGGCCAGGTTGGATAGGATTCTGAGCAACCTGGTCCAAAAAAAAGCGCCTCTGCCCATGGGAGAAGGGTTTGGAACTAGGTGATATTTAAGGCCCCTTTCAACACCAATCATCCCACGAGCCCATGAAAAATTTCTACTCTTTTCATATTCTAGTCTAGACTGAGCAAAGCAGCTCTTCTAGTCCACTGGGATATGGATTAAAGCATTGTGTATTGCTTCCTCAGCTGCCTCCCTTGTTAAGATGCTGTGCTTGAGTGTCTCCTAATTTATGTGTGCAGCAAGTCAAGTTGCTGCTGGGATCACTGGCTGTGTCACAGGAGTGCAGAGGGATGTGGATCACCCTGTTGGAAGTGCCACCTACTTGTCAGGTGTTGCCACCTGGCCAACCAGCTGCAGGGACAACTTGAAGGGACAAGTTCCATAAGAATGTCTGATTAAGCTACTGCCACACGCCCTCTACTCCCATCTTTCTATATCAGGAAGTTGTGTGATCACACAGTGAACTTGACTGAAAGCAGATTCTTTTGAACTGAGATTGGTACTTCCTTGAGTTCACAAGCAGTACCGCCTCAAAAATATAATGCGAGGGAAGGTGTAGTGATGAGGAAATGAACTAAGGAAAGGGAAGAGCAGGAGATGAACAGGGAAGTTCATTTTGACCTAAACTATGCTTCTTTAGAATGTGTCTGAAGTTAAACAATTTGTTAGAAATACAGGTTAGGTGAATTTATTAGGAGGTTTTTCCTCCTCCTCCTTCTCCTTCTTGGCTAAGCTCTTTTTCTTCTCTCCTGCACTGGCCATGGCTTGCAGTTCCCTCCACAGGCCAGCTGAATTCATGAATGGAGGAGAAAGTTAATGCAGAGGAAAACAAAAGGCATCTAATGTGCATCAGAGCCAGAAAGATAGAAGGTGGAACTACATAAAGAGAGGAGCTACACTGGTAGAGGAGAGGCTGGAAGAAATAAGCAGTTGAACAGCTCTGTGCTGAGCTAATACGTCAGCACAGGTATCGTACCTGCTTCTAGAGCCAGTGTCTTGCCTTATGCTGAGGTGATCACAGCACATTCTTAGTGATATGTCGTGACAACGAGAATGATAATTTTGTGTTGCTCAAATACCAGCCACATTCTGGAAACAAATAGAAAATGAGCAGTATTTTGGAGGGCAGCTTCACCATATCTGAGAAAACTATACAAGAATTTACTTATTTCCACTGACAAAAAAAGCCCTCTCTGACCTATCACCCTCTGATGTTCAGTCGCATGGCCACAGTTTCTAGAAGTAACCATTCACCTGGGTACAAAATGTGTCCACTTTCTAATTTTCTCATAGTCTTCATCCTGTCTGGGAGGAAAATGTCGTTCTATCCTTCTTTGCCCGTGTAGTGTCCTGAAGATTTGACATTTATTTTCTGTTTACTGAGAGAAGGAGGTTTTTTCTGAACCTGTATTCTCCCCTCTTGTACCAGTATTTTGAAATGTAAATGTTAACACAGCTTGCACAAAAATCATTACAAATAATGATATATAAACTGTGAGACCTGACTCTAAAATCATCTTTCAATTAAATCTTTATTTCATAGTAGCACAACTGAACCAATAAAACTAAACCAGACAATAGAAATTACCATTCACCAAGCACATGTATTCAACCTTCATTCCTAATAATAGCAATAATTAAGGGATGTTGACAAGCACTTGTTTGACAGCGAGATTGGGGAGGCATGTCTTTCCTGACACAGTGGGATATAGCATTAAATTGTAACAATGCTGGCAGCCTTCCAAAGGATGGAGTCAAGGCAGGTGGTAATCCAGTTCAGCAGCAGTGGAAAATAGGTGACTGCATGTTGGCTTTAAATTGCAGGGCACAGTTTGTTTTAAGAATAGAGGATAATTTATGTGATATATGTAGTGTAACACTTAAAGTCCTCTCATTTGTTTTCTTAAAAATGTGTAGCAATTGTTTCTTTGGATTTTTTTTTTCCTAGAAAGAATGAAAGAAAGAAGGCCTATAACAGTAAGTTGTTGATTAGAATAGTGAAGCACATTCACAGCACTAAATTACTAACTTTCATTTACCTGGAGTCCAAACATAGAGTGCTGTAAATAGAATTTTCACTGGAAATTATAGTAATGGAATTAGAAAACCACTGTTGGCACCAATAAACCAGTAACTATCTAGTCAGAATATTTTGCCCTCTCACTGACTGTAAGTTGTTTTTAACTGAAATAGGATCTCTAAACCCAGCATCCCACAGCTGGAAAAAATCCAGTAATAAGTGTATCTAGGGCAAATACTCCAACTTCAGGGCAAAACAGAGATGAAGTATTTTGCAGACATTAATAAACTGTGAAAGAAGAAAAAATGAAGTAGCTGAAGGAAATTGATTGAAGACTTCTCAGTGAAAACATCCAATTGTTTGATTGGTTGTGTTGGTGGCTCACTGAGTGCTGGGGTGGGATACTGAACTCCTAAATAACCTGCTCAAGACTGGAGAGGACAAAACCAAGGGCTCTGGGTTTCTGTCGATGATAGCTGCTCTCTAAAACATTTCATCACCTGTCTTTGAGAAAGTGCTGCAAAAGTGACCAGAAATGCCTTCAAAGGACTTTGAATTTTGCATTGTTACCTCTTTTGGTCTTTACTACAAACTTCCTGTGAGTGTGCATACTGAATATGCTTAGCTGTGTAAGCACACTCTGTTTTCCAATGGTGACATGGATCTAATTAGATGCTACTCTGATTAGATTCTATTCTATCACAATAAAGCCAATCTAATTTGCTTAGAATAGCTAGTATCATACTGTCAAAAAAGCATCTGGTCCCAAAAATATCTTCCCTTTTGGCATTACAGTACATTATGCCAAGAAAACTTTCGACTAAAACGTTTAGAGCATATTTTAAAAGACATTTACTTTTAAAGGATGTGAGTTTATGCATCTGGAAGAAAAACTTGGTTACACAAGTAAGTATCAGAAGTTTAAACAGAATTTTCACTGTGGTTTTTTCCTCATAGGCAAGTACACTGCAAGATTTAGATGAGTCAAATGCAGTAGGCAAGAAGGTAGGTTGGTATGTTAAGCATTTTTTGGATCACATTTTACAGATGCTCTCAACTTGTAACCTAGTTTATATCCATAACTCACACATTCTTTATCTTGCATGCTTTTTTCCCAGAAAAGCATGCTGCACAAAGTGACTTGTGTTCCTTAACAGCTCAAGAGATTTGGCAAGTATGTTGCATTAAATCAAGCATGCTTGCAAGTCTTCCTTGAAGTGCTTCTTGGACAGACACACTTCCCTTTCCTGTGCACCAGTTCACTACATAAGAGTTACTTAGGCATTCAGGCATCGTCTGTGCTATTTTGAGCTGAATACTGCTTGAAAAACAAAACAAAATGAAAAGATGCATTGCTTGTAATGCATACATTCTGACTTCTGGGAATTAATGTTCTTCCAGTAAGTGGATACAGTGTATCCTGTCTGTCAAATTTCAATTCCTTTTGTCCCCTGAGAGCAATAAATCAACAACATGTTAGCCACTGTAGCCATTTAACTGAACTTGTGGCTCCTATGCTAAGTTAATCTTTCAGAATCCAACCAGGCAGTAAATGTCTGCATATATCTGCAGTTTAAAATTTAATGAATATGATCACCTTTGATGCATTTTGGGGTTTTGTTTTCTCATTTTTCAGCAAGGCAAAAAACACAATGACTCTATGAAATTAAATAGAAATTGTTTCAATATTTTCTCCTTTTAGTCTGTAGAAGCAAAAGCAAGTGTCTTTCTTGGATCTTTATAAAAATAATCTCTCTGTGTATATTTTATTGATATCAAGTGGCATTTTCATAAACAGCTACATGAAGAAGTTTATTGATTCACAAATCCCACCCCAAAAGCTCCCAATATAGAAAACCACAACACTTACTTTTCAGCATTGAAGTTTATATTCTGAAAATCTTTACTATGTTCTAGGTGAAGTCATGCACATCATTTAAAGATAAAGATTCATTTGCTACATACCTACACATTGGTGGACACAGTCACAGATAATTCACATACTCAAAGACCAGTTTTAGGAACTATTAAAAGAACTCATCTTTATTGCACAGAGTGCTAACTTGTTCAGGGAGATGCCGTAGGCTCTGCTCTTCCCCAGCTTGCATGGATGAACAAAAGAAGCAGCCACACTGAATTTAATGATTATACTGGTGCAAAGCTGCTGTTAAGATAAGTGTTAATAACTAGATTTCCCTTTTGCCTTCTAAAGTTTTATGTTAGGTCTGTAGCTGTTTTCTCCTATTTTTTATGGACCACCATCGTGACTGGGCTATTTTAACATCCACTTTATAGTTCTGGATAATGTATCCCATTTCAAGTGACTATGTGCTGCCTGGATCAATGCTGATCAATCCAAATTGAGCAACATATCTCTCACATGGATAGAAATGAGAATATTTTCTCAGTGAAAGATTGACAAATTCTAGTGCCTGTCAAGTATAAATTTACCCAGTGTACATTTTGCCTGAATTAGAACTTTTTCTAAATGATACTTTGAGAATTTGTTATTTAATTTACTATTTCATTATAAGAATTATATAGAACTTTGTTGGACTTCCTTTTGCTTTTGAACAATACATGAGGTTATGTTATTGTAGTTTCAGCACTCAATAGCAAGCAGTTCCTGAATAATATTCTGCTATTCAAACATCTCATACAAACTTGTTGTTACCTCTTTAACAGGGTAATTTACAAGTCATTTGTGAGTAATTTTAATGTTTGCCTGGCATCCTGAGTTCCATTTTCCTCTTCTGACTCATGGCATCAATGACCTGTATGAGGAGAAATTGTTTGCATAGCACATGCTTGTTTTTTCATGCCTGCTTTCTTTCTTCAGTGTTGACATGCACAGGATCTGTTAAAAAACCAAATAACAGGAAAGAAAACTCTTCCTTTCTCTGCATAACAGCTGCTGGAGACAACAGAAAACAAATACCTGAGATATATCTAGCTCATTTTTCAGGTGACCTCATTATGAAAAACAGGAAAGACCCAGACTTCTGTGTTTGCTGTATAAAATGTTGTTTGCCTTTACTGGCTCTGTTGGGATTTAGGGACTAACTGTATGACAGGAAGCTCAGGGAAGCAGTCTACATTGTCTGATGCTATTGTTTTTCTTTTGAGTTCACTAAGTTCATTTCCACTATACTGTTTTTTTACCAGCATATTTTTGAGTCAGTTTAACTGACTGGAACTGACTTCTTAAAATAATCTGACAGCAGATTTGGTGGTGATTTTATGCTATCTTTTCATTTTTAATTTTTTTCCCCCTTAAATCCATTGCCAGTGATCTGAGGTAAAGCTTTGACTGAGGAGTACTTGTAGGGAATTTAAGGGTTTTTGGCTCAGTTCTGCTGAATAATAGCCAGTTTCAGCAAACAGAGCACACATGTCTTTTTAGCAGCATGATCAAAGAACATCGGGTGTCCCACTAGCAAAGAGAAGCTGAGCTTATCCTCTCTTCTGAACCAAAAGAAATCAATGAGAGCTTTCTATTTTTTAGAATAATTCTCATTAATTGTTCTGTTTTGTTTTGTTTTTTTGGTTTTTTTTTTTTTGCTTTGGTTAGGGTTTTTTGTTTTGTTTTGTTTTGTTTTTACCTGTGGATTCAGGCATTAATTAAGTCTTCAGCATTTGATTTGTGATTTTTTGAAACCACATTTTCCAGGCAGTGGACTTCTATGAAGAGCCTGTTTGACCCTTCATATGAACTGCCATGCATTGAAAAGATTCACGAATAAGGCTTAACCTAGAAATAGCACCGGAAAAATAAATAAATCATGTCATGAGCCAGGCAAAAATTCACTCTCTGTGTTGGGCAGGAACTGCATGAAACATGCCATAATCAGATAAGATAAAGTTAGGTGCCAAATGTATTATTCTGCAGAGGAGACACTTTGGGACCGTTGGCTTTAGGCTGTTTTGGCCACACCTAGACCAGAGAATACAGAAGCATTTTTGCATTTAGTCTGACAGCACACTCTAGTGCATTTCTGTTTCGTTTATGGACAGAAGGACATGGATTTACAAATTTAAGGAAACTACATAAACTGATAATGTAAGAACTATGGTGTTCTCACCAAGGACATCAGAGAACCAGCTATGTGGAGGAACAGAAACTAGACATGCCCTAGTGAACATCAACAGGTAACTGCAGATGTCACCTCTGTATTTTTATATTATATGCCCTTACACATTTAAATAGTGTAATCTTGCTTTGGTCCTCCTCACTGCCACTGTCCTGATTTACTCTACCTGAGCTCTGCCTTCTTCTGGGAGTAAAGAATTGAGGTGAATAAATCCATATACTACTTTGACAAGTATTATTCTTGAGATTTTTCATGTATATGTAGCAGTTTAAAACTTCAACATTATTATTCCCTCAACTTTGAATAAAACATTCAATTATAAAGAGCAACTCAGCTATCCACATTGAATCATTAATTCCCTTTGATTAAAAAGCTAGATGCATGCACACATATGTACATGTATCTGGAGTATAATATGTAGTCATTACTTTTACCTTCCAGAGACTTTGAATTATTTTACCAGTTCAACCATAATAAATGCAAATGTTAAATAGGAAATCTGGAATTTCTACATAGCACAAGTTAAAGTAACTAATTTTGAACTCCAGGTAGTCACTAGTAGTCAGATAGCACCAGTATCCCTATTTTATGTACCATATGAAACAGAACCAGAGAAAACTGTAATACTGAAACAATGTGGAAAGTTACACTAAGGAGGAGATTCGGCTCCAAATTAAAACAACATTAATACAAGTTAATATCCAAGCCACAGAGTAAAATTCAGCTCCCTAAACTAGACATTAGTGTTTCTTAATGTTACCTGGAGTGTCCTAGGTGGTCTGAGACCTGCAGCTTTCTGAATCAACAAGTGGGGAGTTGGCAGGATACCATGGCACATCCACAATTGTCATTACATGCCTTTGGATAACTGAGCTGCCTCCAGAGTCTTTACCAAATCATTACTGATGTAATGCCAGCTTTACTGTTGGTATAAGCTTGCAAAATCATACAGAGTAGTAACATTTAAATAGCTATGATATGATATACACAAATGTAGTGGGAGTTAAATATATTTTTCTTGGAAAACTAATCAATAAAAAATCAAGAATTCAATTGAAAATCAAGAATCATGTCTAGCTTAAGAAGCACCAAGCCAGTCTGTATACAATTTATTTCTTGATAGTTTAATAGTTATTTGAATAAGTTTTTCTGTGGAAAATCACGTGGTTTTCTACATTTTCCTTTTAGGGAAACAACATTAAACACTGTATTTATCTGTAGCATCAAGACATGAGTACAAGTCTCAGAGATGAGACTTTTACCAGTTTGGTGAGAGACATGTCAAAAAAAATTCATATTAGATTTAAGGTAATAAAAGAGAAATAAGTGAGGAAAGAAAGAGTTTCAGACATCATGGTAATGCAGAAAGAAAAGCAGAATTCATCACATGAAAGCTGGGAAGAAGATGGGAATGTAGAAAATGAGAGAATACAGACTAGAAGCCAAACATTTGGGGGAAGAAAACAGCATATTTAAGGGAAAATGAAGATGATTAAACACAAACATGAACAAAAGGACAGAGAAAAGAAAGGGATTGTTTTGAGAGTTTCATGATAAACTGGAAAATAGTAAGGAAATGTTACTTTTACTCTGATTAACTTTCTGTGGGTTTAGTTTTAGCTAAGTTAAATCCTGCAGTTCTTTGTTCAGGTGGTATTTCATTTGACTTGCCCAGTATGTATGTAGAAAAGAAAGCAAGTGATTGATTCCAGATACGCTGTATTAGGTAGGCTTTGCTAAAAACTAAATCTCAAAAATATTAAAATAAAACTCCCATATACCAGATAAGCAGTTTGCCTTCAAAAGCCAGCTTAATCAAATTACCTGCTATCAGAAAGAAATACATAATACTTCTTTTCTCATTTCCATCTACTCCTGTTGATACACAACTGTGTGTATGTTGCAGAAAATCTGTGATGTGAGGCTGCGTTTCCTATAGACATAAATGCTCATGAGGAAAGGATGCATTATGTGAGTCATTTGTTTCAACAAGGCCCCTCACAGCATCTAAGCCTTTCCTCTGTGTGTAACTGTCACAATAAAACACAAATTGTTCAAGACCTCCCTACAAGGACTTTTTATCTCACTCAGCTGAAGCCTCTGTGCTGAATAGTGCAGAAGGCAGTTTTACAATGAATTGTGTATTCTCCCATTCAAGAAATTACCATCAACAGCATCTGTGTCTGACACTAAGTAACATCTACTAATTGCAATCATTATAACTAAACTGATGATGCAATGGAATTAATGGGTTTTACCATGTGTCAAGGTGAACCATGATTTCACTCCTAACTCTCTCAACTTTCAATTTCATTTTTCAGAGATATACAATACTTAAAAAAATAAATTTAGTCCTGTAAACATTATTCATTTACTATTTCTCCATGGAGTAATGGAGTAAAGTCACTTCTCCTGTATGAGTTTGGCTTCTGTAAGTTATATTAACAACCAAAAAGGAGTAGGAGATACTAGACACATTCCTTCCCAAACAGTTTACAATCTGGAAGCTCAACATGCTTTAACCCAACTGAAAATCCAGCACATATTGCAGGACTTCTATGGCTTCTGTTCTGATTTATTCTACTGCTTCTGACCCAATATTTCCCAATAAGGAAAAGAAATAATCTGTTGATAATATTCTTCATTGCTCTCAAATCACAGTTGAAAGAGAGAAACTGAGAAAGGTCAGACAGAACATGAATATCCAACTAATCAGCAGATTAATTTGATATTTATTTAGGAAATTCTCTTTCTTTCTGGAAAATTTTATTTCTTCATAATATTTTCAGAGTACTGCTAACTCCAAATGATTTCTTTGAAACACTTTAAAATCTGAACACATGTTAACAGGCCTTCTACAGATATGTTTTATAGGAAATTAAAACCTTTAAATTTAATTAGAAGGAAAAAAACAACTCTAAATGCCTCTTTAGATATTTAAAATCTGTGTATTGTTTATACATCAGCTTATTAAGTAGTCCCTTTGCTGCTCTAAATTTAATGACAGTGAGAGAAATATGTTTCCTTTTAATTCTGTGTTTTGATTTGGGTTTGAAATGAAAAGGCATTGCAGGTGGACATACTGTCCACCAGCAGAAGAAGCTTCTATGAGCAGTTTCAACATGAGCAGAGATTCCTTCCTTCTCTCCCTCCATCACTAAATCGGCAAAGCAACGCACGGCAAGAAGGCAGAACTAAGCTGATGAAGAGACAAGTGGTGTGACAGATATAAATGGTGTTTTCTCTTGGCAGTGCCACTTGAAAAGAAAGCAGGAATTAATGTGTGTCCAGTTAAACTGAGACAGTGGTTTAGCACACTGTATGAAGCACAAATGTCCTCTGCAAGCTTGTCATGTGGATTCAGCTTTAGCTCTGCAAATAAACTTCTTTAGCTAGTACTGATAAAATATGTGAAGACTTTTTACTGTCTTCTGTTTCTAAGCAGAGAGAGTTCAAATTATTATTTTTGTTATTAGACCATTTTCCACAAGAAAAAAGTGGTACATGTAATGCATGCAGTTTTCAAAGTTCTTTTATACAAAATGCATTCCTTTTTTGTACAATCTTTCAAGATTTTATGGGTTAATTTAGCAAGTCTCAAAATCTTTTATGACAGACAGGTCTTATGTAAATGTTTCTATCAATTTCAATAATTTCATTCTGATAGGACTAAGTCACTTAGAAATGTAGATAAACAAATGATATACCCTATCCATATATTGGCTGTAAAATTCCTATGCATGTTCTCATTCTGCATTCAGGATCTGAGTGTTATACAGGAGAGCTCATCCATCAGGAACCATTTAAATGACCTCTTTAGACTATGTTCATGGGCTGACTTTTCCAGGATGGAAGTAAATATCCATATATAAATGTGCTAGTCACATCAAATATGCTACTAGACTGAAAGCAGCTCAGGCACCTTAATCATGGTATTTGGATATATCAGTTATCAGTGAATGTTCAGACACAGGCGTAGAAAAATTGTTTTTTTAATGGAAACTGCTGGATGTTAAATATATTTGGCAAATAAGGAATTTGCCTCTATTTTCAAAAGGTCCATTTTGAAAATTCTGGCACAACTTCTTGCTTCCTTTATCTATTTTGGCAGTTGCTGAAAATCATTTCTTGCCAAAGATACCTGCTATCAGTTTCTAACAGATAGCTGTCAATAATTCAAATGAGCAGAAATCCCTAGTAATGCTTAGAAATGTTAAACAAGCAGCTTGCCTTGATTCTCAGGCAAGTACCAAGCCCTGAGTAGCTGTTCAGTCTGAGCCTTGGAGACACATCCTTGAGATCATCACTTTAAGCTTAAAATTGAGAAATGTTACTGATACCAGTGATGTATCTCTTCAATAGCTACCTACTTACACCTATTTTTAACAATCTAATTATCTTTAATAGAAGAAAGTAAGGAAAATGTTGCTCTTTTCATGATTTTTGGAACAGATTTCAAATTTTTCCATCTTGCTTTGTCATTTGAATTAACTATAGACTCCTAAAGTACTAATCTCACATTAAGAAGGATCTGCTCTTTGAAAGTCAAACTTCTTTAAAGCCTATCTGTACAAACTTTTCTAGACAGTGCCTTTTCCAAGAAATATGGCACCAGACAACCCTCAAAGTGCCCTTCCAACATGGTGTTCTATGATTCTATAAAGTATTCAGAATCACTATTTTGATTTTGATCAGTTTTGCTCATTTTAGCCAGTTCTACATATTCTTCCAGAGTAGTTTGAAATTCTCTTGCATTAAGTGCAAATTCAGGTCACACAAACAGGATACCTGGAACAGATAATGTAATGTCACTGCAAAAGTAGTATTCAAAAAAATGAAAGCAGGTCGTGAATCATCCTGGGGTAAACACTGGGGGCAAAAGAAAAACAGCAAATCTATTTCCAACCTGCACAATCTGCTAATGTATTTTCTACTCTCCTTAGAAGAGTTGCTGAGAGAGTTTCTTCTCTCCTTAGAAGAGCCTTCTGATGTTGATTCATGCAATATAATATAATTAGGATTTCCAAATACTACACATAATATATAATACATGTAATATATAATCCTGGGTTATGCACAATGACCCAAATAAGAAGAAAACAGTGTCAGTCTGTGGTCTAGAATATGTCCTTCATAAACTAGAGCAGTGAAAGCAGCTTTCAAGTTAGGGTTGCAGTGACGTTTCTTCACTTCACTTGCAATTGCAAGTGGTGGTGTTGCCATCACCTCAGTGATGCATTACTTTCAGAAACTGGACTTGTTCTTTCTTCAAAACAAATTGTTTGTGAAAACAGAACTTGAATTTGAAGAATAAGATGCAAAGATGTTGGTGAACAAATTACATGTCCATGGAATGGGTCTGCTTCCTTCCATCATACAGAATGTGTTCTAGCTGGGGCTTGCATTGGTGAGATAGATAATGTGCACTATTAGAAGTCTTGTTGTATAGACTTAACTAGGCTTTAATAATCCAAAGCCAATTTAACTAGGCTTTGGATTATTAAAGAGAAGTATCTTTCTCCATTTAACATGCACAGCACAAAAATAATATTTTTGTCTTGCATTCATGCACCTGGCAATTTGAAAGATTGCAAAATGTGCTGCTACAGAACAAGGAAGCAGAACAGAGCAGTCAAGATCTCTAGAACATCTTTTGGTGACAGCTGGCTTAGCTAGCACAAGCTGGCAGTGTGCCCAGGTGGCCAAGAAGGCCACCAGCATCCTAGTTTGGATCAACACTAGTGTGGCCAGCAGGATCACAGCAGTGATTGTCCCCCTGCATGTAGCACTGGTGAGGTCACACCTTGAATCCTTTATTCAGTTCTGGTCCCCTGGAACAAATCGAGAGAATGGCAAGTGATAGGACAAGAAGAAATGGCCTCAAGTTGTGCCAGAAGAATTTTAGATTGGATATTAGATTTAGATTGGATTTATAAATTTTCTTTGCTGAAAGGGTTGTCAAGCTTCAGACCAGGCTGTCTAGGGAAGTGGTTGAGCCACTGTTCCCAGAGGAATAAGACCTGAAGATGTGGTTCTTAGAGATAAGGTTGGACTTGGCAGCACCGGGTTAACTGTTAGACTCAATGATTTTCTTTTCCAACCTAAATAATTCTGACTCCATTCTATGATGCTTTTCCGCTGTGTTTTGGAAGAGTATGAGAAATGTTTTAAAACTATTTTTTCTTTCTCTCTAGGATGGTTAATCTTTAAAATGCATTGGATTTACACATTCCAATTATAAATGCTGAAGGACAAAAGACAGTTAATAGGAGGCTTGGAAGAAATAGATCAAAAGGCCTTTATCAGCTGCTTACAATTCTCAATAATGGTTCTGACAGTGATTGAAAACATTTCTCAGGTTTTGGGTGCCAGCCCAGAGTACTGCTAATAGTGAGCAGACAATCTGCAGTTTTATATTTTATAAAGCTTTCTCCCAAAAACCCCATCTCCTTCTCCACCATCTTTAACATTGTCCAAGTTCTGCAACTGTAGCCAGACCAAGCTGCTCAGTGAAAGATCTTTAACACAATTGTGCTGCCATTTGTCCACAGCCGTGAATTGAATGCATGCCGTTCTGATTAATTATATTAGAATCATTCTTTCATAGGATTACAGGCTTAATTGGGAAACAAATACAAGTCAAAATGGACTGCTGCTGGATGCCCCAGGAGATTGTTTTTCTGAATTTTTAACAGACTGATCTTGTGTATACAAATAGGGCAAGACAATGAGAATAAAGAGCAAAGGAAGGTTGCCATCAAGTTGTGAAACCAACCAGGAAGTGGGGAACTTATTTTCAAAGTCCATGAAAATGCAACAGATGCTGTCTATCAAATGAGCAACTCTGTTTACAATTACAAGAAATGTCTTTAACAAAAGTTGGCATTTGGCTACATTTGCTAGATTTGTCTTTTGTTACGATCCAGATGTTTGTGCGGGTTTGCAAACGTGTTTCTTGAGGTCTGTTCAGTTTTGGGGACATTCTTGGCTGAGTTTTGCGTACTCAAGAGGGTATTTTAATGTTTTCAGATGGAAACCATGAAAAATTTCAATGTGTTTCATAAGATCTGGGCAACAGCAGGCAAAATAAGATAACTTTGTGCTGTTAGTCATTGTGTTTCCAAGGGTCATTTGAACCAGCACTAGGCTCAGTTTACTGTAATCTCTGTACATAGCACCAAAGAATTAGTCTAGACATGTTTACTTCAAAAGACATCATCAGATTCAAGTGTGCTGAAGAAGGGCACTTTGTCTGGCTCAGGCCCAGTGATATGATGCTGTGTCTATTCAAATTCAGGATTTGAGCTGGATCACATCTGCATGGCTTGAAATACAGTAGGGCAAGGTCTGTCAGCATCTGGCTACAATACAATATTTACTTCTTATGATCATCCTGATTAAGAAGATCCAAAATATTTATTATGTAGAAATGGATGCAGTTTTATCTAACATAGACCTTTGAACTGCTGCTCTTTCCTCTTCAACTGCTTGATTTAACTAAAACCAGTTTTAGCCATCTGTTTAATTGGTACGAGCTTATTTTAACTTTATATTCTTCAGGGTGATTCAGAGTATGTGTTGGTATGGTTTGCTAGAAGGGAGGCTTAATCACAGATGGGAGCTGTCAGTGTTATAATACCAGAGCATATTATTTGTACACCTAAGGGATTATAATTTTGTTGTTCTTTGGCCCCGTGAAAAGGAAAAGAAAATAAACAATACTTGTATTTTGGCTTTTATCAAATCTGGATCCCAAAATAGCAGCATGTATAAATTAAAATCTACTGAGTGGTTTTAACTATGCTTTTTTATTGTTAGGCCTTTTCCCATACATGATGTCCAAGAAACAATTAGCTGGTCTGAAAAGTCCAAAGGGGCCTTAAGAAGCAGCATAATATGCAAGGGGTGGTCAACCTCCCAGAGACAGATCGAGAGATTCAGGTGAGGAGAGAGGATAGTGCAAAACCTTAAAAAAAAAAAAAAAGTCAAATAATCAAAATCCAGACTCCCACCCTTCCAGGATTCCTCCTGATTGTGAGATCACAAAATGTCGAGACAGCTGAGCAGAGAGAACCCATTTCCTAAGTCTGCAGGCTTGAAAGCAGGGCAGTCATGCCTCCTTGAGTTAAAGGATGGTGGTCAAAGTGGTTTAGCTTTTCCATGGGGTCTTTTGGCTGGAGCTTCCAAGTAATGGCCGTGAGTGAATGGGGTAATGTGGATAAGGACTCCTGTGTAGTAAATGGAAATGGAGAAGTGGTTTTTGGATAAGGCAGATTTGTTGAGGAATCATTTACCTTTTCCTCACTGAATCTTTTTATATTAAGTATTGTTGGGAAGCAGAAGAGAACTATTTAAAATATCATACACCACAGTTTTCATGTGCAGGAAACAGCAAAACACCATATCAAATCAACTTTAACCAAAGTCAACAAAAAGGCCAGCTCATGATTTTTCAGGCAGATAATGCCTTAAAAAGTCAGCAGATGAACCTGGAGCTTGGTAAAAACCTAATCGTGATTCACTTTATACCAGCCTGACCTAAATTAGTAACCCACCCTGCTATGAACATACAGATTTTAATTAAAGCATCCTGCGTGTATAACTCTCTTCTCCTTAGTTATAGTGTAGCACAGTAGCCTGGTGACTAAACAATCCTTATCGACAGTTTTATTTTACATCCTCCTCCATCACCACCTTCTCTGCCTTACTCATGAAGAATGCTTGAGAAATTTCATATTGAAAGCAAAAGTTCTTAGTTGCATTGCAAATTATTTTCATACAGTATTCAAATCTATTTTCATCATAACATTTGCATATGCATCCTATCTGTGTGTATGACGCCAGAAATTCTGCTTTACTTGTTACCTATAATCTGAAATAAGGTCTGACATAACTTTTGACACAATTTGGCAATTGCTACAAAATGTGGTATTTTCAATTTTGTATATCAACGCTCATACAGTTCATATTATATAATATCATTTTATGGTTTTGTTGTCTTGATTATTTCTAAGTCAGAAAGATTCTAGCTACATGGAAAACCAATTCTTTTAAGCTTAGATCCTTGATTCTGTTCCCTGCATTTATAAGTGTTTACCTTCCCTGGTAAGTAATGCCACTTCTTTGTAGACCTGGGAGTCCAGTGCTATGTGAAATGTGTTATCCAGATTTGCTTTGCTTCTCTCTCCTGCCTTTTTTCTCCTACAGTATTTGGCACCTTAGCAGCTGGACACTGAACTGAGGTTTGTCCAAATGTCTGGGCTAATTTCCAAGTAGGTTCTTTGAACAGATGTTCCCACTGAATTTCACCAAGTGCTGGTTTCATTGTGCCTAGAACCTGGCATATGCTCCTTAAAAAAAGAGCACTTTTTTCTGGGGGAACTGCATTTTATATTGAGATTCAGCTAAAACTATGAGTTAGAAGTTCAAAGTTCAGACCACTCTTTAGTTAGCCAAATGTATATATAATTTTTAATTAGCCAAGTACAGTAATTCCCTATATTGTACATTTTCCCATGTCTCTCAATAATCATGTTTTCTTAGCACAGGAGAAACAATCTCTTTCCTTTCCATGAGAAGCTCCAGCATAATTTTCTACTCCTCAGATCAGAGGCTGTCTAAGTCCTGAATCAAAATTGTTCTCTTCTTTCCAACAAACTTGCTCAGATACTGGAATATTAAGATTAAAATGTGAATGCTGAAATTTAATGACAGTGTGTGCAGCTGAAGATTCAAAAAACCTGTTACAGCTGAACACAAATTGCACTGCCTATCATTTAGTTATGCAGTTTTTAAGTAGCTGATATGTGACATCGTTTGAATTCCAGTGATGGAGAAGACATTTTCTTTCTCTTAGCCAAACATAACAGTTACAGGAATCTTATCTGAAGAGAAATGTCTGATTTCCTTCCAGAGAACAGAAATATTAAATCCTAGTTCTAGGAATGCAATGTTTAGGTCATGTTGCCTTGGGCAAAAAGTATGTGTCTGGTAAAACTACGTGCATGTGTCCACTGTGGCTGAGCTGTGAGCAGCCTGCTGCAGCAGAGCAGTGCTGAGCCTGAGCTAATCAGCCTCACTAGGAGGACAGATATTCCAGCTTACAGTGAACACCATGATAATGCCATTCAGCAGATCTAGACCACTGCACAAAAACTGTGTGTGCCACTGTCTGCATCCAGCCATGAAACCTCTGATCTTTCCTCTTTCTTTCCATGCCATGCTTGGACTATTAGGTGTGATCTGAGAATGTCAGTTTGGGTTTGCAGAAATTAAAATTATAAAAATAAATTTAAAATTTACTGAGGAATGAGTCATTTTGCAAGGCCTTGGCTAAAACAATAATAGCTTTGACTATTTTTTCTTTCCAGGTGCCTAGAAACATAGTTGTTTCTTCTAAGAAATTACTAGAAATTAGTTCTGTGATGTAGATACAAGTTTGAAAGGTGTAATTTCATCAAGGAAATACATAGAAGTCACACACTGAAACACCTTGAGCTGTTTTGTTCACAATAGTAAACTCACAGAAGAATTGAGCATTGAATTTACTGAAAATAAATGCAATTTTACAGGATTGCTGATATCCACAGTTTTAAACATTACTTGTTTATATATAGGACAGAAGAAGCCCTTAGTAGGAAGAAAATCTCATGTTATGGATTTCAAAAGAAGCACTTCTTATTCCAATCACTCTCAGTGGCACAACTAGGAGGAAACTGTGAGAAAATGTTATCTCACCCAACGCATGTTTTGTCTAGGCAGAAAACAATCCCTATGTGCTGTTGTTTTTAAATCCTACCGTCTTTCTCCCTTGCAAAAACTCACTCCAGTGCTTTCCATTTTGCCTGGTATTTATTTCTTTCCATGTCATTTATTCATATCCACAACAAAGCGTGTAATATCTGTATAGAAGTCCCTGAATAAATGAGTCCTTTTTGTGAATTTTAGTTATTTAGATTGAAAAGAAGTATCTAGAGGACTAATATGTTGACAGATTGAATGATTAATGAGAATTAAGGATATGGTGTAAGAACCAGAACATAATAGAAAAGTTATTTTGAAAGCGCACTAAAACCATATTCAGCAGTCAAATTTTTCTTTGTTACAGTTCACTAACTGTGCTCTACTTTGCAGCCTACATCAACATTGGAATGCTACTGGAATTACTCCATATTTAGCAGTGCTCCATCTAATTGTTGTTTCTCAGAATCAAATTTGTGCTTCATTAAAAGAGAATTTTAAAAAATTCTCATTTCAATGTTATTACTTATACAGCAAAATCATTTTACTTTCCTTTAGTTTTCTGTGTAGCATCCACATTGTATTATCTACCACATTTGTTTCTGAAAGAGTCATAGCTTTACAAACAGAAACTAACAGGACCCATTACATTTGCCTGAGCAGTATTGACTACTTTGGGACATAGATTTGACTCTTATAAAAGCCATCCTTACAAAACCAAAAGAATTTGGTGATTCTTTTCTCAGTGTTTCAATACTTACCTAAAAAGAGTGACAGCAAGGATCTTCATCCTCATTAAGCCACTTCTTGTCTTTACACATTTGCATATTCCAAATTTAGTTCCTATTATATGCTAACGAGTACTGCTACACTGTGATGTGTGAAATTCAGAACTTGTTGAATTCAACAGGAATGGCCTGGATTTTCTGCATATGTTAAATGTCTCTGAGCCAACAGAATTAACTCTTATAGTATGTGAACCTCTACTTTTAAACAATGTACCTGGCAGCTAGACATGAAATCATTATGACTTTGTGTCTTTGTTCTCTTCTTTGCACCAAATGTATTCCCCCTTTTTTAATGAGGGGTTGCCTTATATTTCATAGTTTTTTTTTAAATGGCTAGATTTATAGCTGGTAGCTCTAGAGTGATTATTGCAGTAACACCTATTTATAATTCTCTTCTAGTGTTAAAACAGCACAACCTACACTGCTTTCCACATTTTTAGACCAGGAAAAAGTGGAGGGTAGTTTTAGCATGCTCTTTCTAGCATATTCCAATCTTTGCTTACAAAAATTGCCCCAATGAACAGTTAGTGTAGCAATTTAATTAGAATAGATTGTCTATGTTTTTAAGAACTATCAATTGGGAGATCTCCTTCCTGAATCCAAATGTAAATAATCACAGCTGTAGTGATTATAGTCATAATACTAAAATAAAAGAATTTCATCTAACTTTTTAGAAATGGCTAGCTGTAATGATTTTTTCTCTCTGAAGTACTCAGGGTAAAGTAAGGACTGGTAAATGGAAGTAATATGAGGAATAAAAAATAGTATGTGGGCAAACTTCTAGGCCAGAGATCTAGGAATAATTTGCCTGAAGTGGCTCATCAGAGCAAGGAGAATTGCATTTCCTAGTAGTTTATATCTGCAAATAAATTCAATTGGTCCACGTCAGTTTCTTTAAAAAAAATAATCTAAACTGGAAGTACATTTTCTTAGTCTTATAATTTTCACATGCTTTTTTGAGTTTACAATTATGAGTATCTTGTAAAGATGAAGGCAAGCATTTCACAAAAAACCTAACTACCATAAAAAAACCATCCCCCAAACCCCACACTGCAAAAATCAAAAGGTGGTGTATCCTAAGGTGGAATAGTGCAAAGCTCTTCCAATGCTAGAATTAAAACACTGAGAAACAACATGATTATGAAAAATGGTTTGAAGTTCAGTCAGAGTTGTAATGCAGTGCAGTGGTAATGTTAAAGTACCCTTTTCATAATGTTCTTGTTTATGCAATGCAGCCAGCAGGCCTCTAGTTAGAAAGATTAAGAAAAAAAAAAATTGGTAATACCTTGTTAACAATAGACCTTGTGAATTTGACATGAAAAAGAACAACAGATAAATATTTCTGAATGGATAACAGATGTTTACAGCCATATAATAAAAAGCCACCCCAGAAAAGCTCAAAAGCAAGAAATTTTAATATTTTGCAAACCACTACCTTAGCCTCATTAAAAACACATGACTGTCCATATAGAATATCATCCTCAGAGAATGGAAATTTAATATATTTTTTGTGTTGAGACTAAAATCTGAACATAGTACAGCAGCAGATTGGAACAAGTTGAAAGCCAAATTAGTATAGGTATTTTAATTTTTATACTAGGTTTTTTTCTAAACTAATTATGCACAGGGAAACTGTCTTTATCCATTACTTTTTGAAGAAAGCAAAGCTCCAGTACTGACAGAAGGCAGAGGCTAAAGAGAACAGATTATAGTCTAGCTTTATTTCAGAAAAAAAATATTGAAAGATTAATATTGATATTTAAGGATGTAATGGGTTAAAAGATATTAGCTGCTGGCTAATAGAACGGGCCTTCATAACAAGATCCATGGCCTAGTTTATAAAAGTAAACAATCTGCTTACTTTTACCACACAGAATACCTTTGAACAAAGAAAATGTGAATACATATCTCCTGTTCTGGAAAAAGAATATCTATGTAAGTAAGCTGATTGCTTCCACTTACAGAATGATCTTGGAGTGTGTGAGTGAATGCCTCCTTAGCCTTATAATCAGAACAGTGGACACAGTTTTTAGCTGAGTGCTGAATAGAAAGAACGTGGTAGGTTTTGGCATGAAGGAGGACATGGTTCTCCACACAGCTTATTGTAAATGGTTGACTTCCTTACAATTATTGCTGTCTTGGAAGTTCTCCCATGCTTCCTGTCCCTTCTTCCCTCACCTCCAGGCCAGTGTCTACCTTCTACACAGTTTTTAAAGATTTGGGAAAATATTCTTATGCATGTCATCCAAAGTGTATGTCAGCTTATGGATACATGATATATTTACCCACAGATCACCCAAAGAGTGTTAAAAACCACACAAAAGGCTTTACAAAATATGAAGAGTTAGAGGAACATGAGATAAGTTGAACTTCCAAATATATAACAAAGAAGAAAACAAATTTCTTTAATGCATTGTACCTTGGGACCACTGAGTATATCTGAAAAATTGTTCACTGTTAATTTTCCTGTTTGAGAAACAAAAGCTTTCCTAAGACCCATGAAACACATAGTTCAATATGGTGAGAGGAAGCACTGCCCATCTAGACTGCTCTTTGGAGGAGACAAAAGGATCCTATAACATCACAACATGATAACTTTCAAGAAGTAAAATTTATCTAATCTGATACCTTCAAATGGAAACCTTATCAGAAAACAATTATAAATCTCTCTATAGATCTTTTACTTAATTTGAGAACACATTTTAGGAAACTTAGTTGGCAAATTATTAAGATATTATAAAATACTCTGCAAATAGTATATATTTCCATATTTAAATATTCTGATTTATAAAAAAGGGAGGGGCAAGAAAACTCAAAAAAATCAAGGCTTAAGCTACACATTGAAGAAAATGTTCAAGTTGGATACATGGAGTAAAAAATGAAAAATGAATTATCTATCTTCTCAAAGAAAAATCTACTGATATCTACTTCTATTCATAGCACTCTCATATACCCATTTTATTGATTAATTTGTATAGCAGAATGATAGACACTTCTCCCACACGCACGCTTTTGTCAGTGGCAATGATTGTCTATGAATATCAAATCATATACAGCAGGGTGTCATTATGAGTTGCCAGGTTTGATTTGTGGAACACAGCACATTTGCATACTCCAAATAATACCCTGAGATACAAAAAAAAGGGGGAAAAAGTATTCTTTTTAAAGTATTCATGAGAAATATTTAATAAGTAGAAGACAACTTTCTGTATATCTGTTGCCTCTTTCATTTACTTGGTCTTCATCTCACATTTTAATTCCTTTAGTTCAAAGTGTTAGTACCTATGCCTACCAGATAATCTTACACAGCCCTACACAAAGAACAGTAAATGGTTGCAGGAAAGCTTATTTTATGGCCGAGCATAGCTTGTCTTTTGGCCTCAAAATCGTAGAAAGAGCAGCAGTTTCTGTTCCAGCAACAAAGAGCCGCATCTTTGTCAATAATTGCTCACAGTGGTAAGTGCAAATGGAGTGTGAGGTGACAACAAGAAAGTAGGATAGAGATAGAAAGCATGTAGTCAGCCTGGGTACAGGTGTATGCCTAAAGTTTAATTTCTGTGTTTTAAAGGGCTACCCTAGTGCATGGATAAGATTCATCCCTGAAAGCAAGCCACGCAAGGGCTTACTGAACATGAAAATTTGTTTCAGGTTAAGGGCTTGTGCTCCCCCTTTTCAGAGATGCAATATTTCACTTTTTTTTTTGGAGGAATGCTTTCTATTTTTTGTTGTGCTTGTTCTCTTCTTTTCAGTT
The DNA here is from genome assembly GCF_051311805.1 of Agelaius phoeniceus. Lineage (NCBI taxonomy): Eukaryota > Metazoa > Chordata > Aves > Passeriformes > Icteridae > Agelaius > Agelaius phoeniceus. The sequence goes on along the minus strand of NC_135269.1, from coordinate 54,463,676 downwards.
CAATATCAGCCTTGAGTAGGTGGCTGTCAGTGCATGTGGGAGAGCACTTGGTTACATCAGGAATTCTTGCTCCATGAGTGAGAGGAGTGAAGGAAAAACTCCCACCAACACATATTTTTTCAGCCTATTTAAATAATCTTGGCAATACCAAAGAGAAGATAATAATCTGGACACCTACAGACTGAAGGCCTACTCATGCATTCCACATCCACACAGAGAAAGCAGGAGTCATCCATCTCTGCTGCAGCAACTTCACCATTTCCTCAAATTTAGAAAGTCCATTTCTGTCTTCATAATCTTCTACACAAAGGCCTCCACTAGAAGTGATGCCATTTGGGATCAGCTATGATCACCCATTGGTACCAGTAATTTGGTAGAAGCTGACACATGCTCACTGAAGGTCCCTGTATGAACAAGGACCACATTGACTGCCAAGCAATTCTAAAGTCAAGAACTCTGGCAAAGCTGAACACCTTCTGTGAACCTCTGTAAATGGTTTGTTTGATACCTGTGATCCGAATACTTGGTCAGTTTTAAAGGAGAGGAACATATTGTACCTTTCAGGAAAACAAGAGGAAATTGAATATGGGAAAAACCCATTCATTATCCCCATGAAATTTTCCTTAAAAAGAAATACATGGAATCTTGAAGACAATTTGAGTATGAAATGTTGGCATCATGTTCAGTGGCTGGTTACACATTTTTTGTGGATTTTCTGTGACATTTCTGTGTCCAAATCTGTTTTGTGATGCCAAAACAGCCATTTCAGAAGAGAGTAAACATTTTAATATTGTCTTTATGATGTCATTAGGAAATGAAAGAATGATGGAAAAATTTCAGTGAAAGTCCATAGAGATTGTTTTTAGCTGTCCTTATAATGCATCATATCATCTCCATCAAGATGACAGATCTTGTGAGATCCTCTTAGGAACTGTTTTGGGGATGGAACAAACTTTTTCTGTTGCCTCTTTCATATTCTAGGTAACAGAAGGCAGTTTACAACTAAGCCATTATAGCTGCAGAATGCTGTCAGTTGTATTTTTTATTTTGCTTTGAAAGCAGCAATGCAAGTGCCAAGGACAGAATCTTGATGTGATACGTTGTTTAAATGATGGCATATCAAAGGGAACAGAAATATGTGCCAAGCTACAAGTGTGTGAATAAGCACCTTGTCCAACACATTGACAACTGTGTATTACTATGACAAACACCTAATGTTAATTCAGGTAGAAGAGATATCACATAATTTTAATGACTTCACATTTCTAAACTGTGGAACACACTGCCAAAGAGTTTATAACACCAAAAGTGTACATGCTTTTAGCTGGACAATGGTCATGTTCATTGCACAGAAACCTTGGGAGGATTCTTAGATACAGAGAAACAGTTCGTTCAGGGACTTATGGGCAGGAGTCTCTGGAAGAATACTCAGAACAATTGTAGTTTACACAACTTTTATTCTGTGCTTCCCCTAAGTATCTACTTCTGCTCATGACTGAAGATGACTGAGCTGTGTGAACCTTTGGTTTGCCCTAGTATAACTACACATCTTGTGTTGCACCTAATGTGAAATACTCTGATATTACCATAGCAATAATAGAAGGAACTAGCTCCAAACTCTGAAGAAGCTAATTATTTCCCCATCCATTGTTATTACCATGCTGCCTAGAATCAATCAGATGGATAGGATCTGCTAACACCTATTGTCTCAGATTCTCTGCAGAGAAATCAAGTGCACCCTCTTCCCAAAAAACTTACATGGCGGAAAACAGACACTTGGGCCCAAACACACATAGCAGATATAAAAAAAAAAGGCAACAGAAAGCCCAATATACAACAGTTTTACTGCTACAACAGCTTAGTTACTCTAAAGATTTTTTTTATTTTTAGCCATAAAATAAACAAGAAGCATTTGGATCTCCATAATATATTAGCTGGCTGATGTTTATAGAGTTTTAGATGTTTATAGAGAGCATATCCCCACGTGAGGCTGCGTGTAAAGAAGCATGAAAGTTCTTTCAGAGATGAAATCTCACATAAATAATTAGTCAAATGTGGAAGTGCATATTTCAGTAATTAATCAGTAATTTATGAGAACTAGTATGAGGAGATCTGATCAGTCACACATATTCTATTTCAAAATCAAAGGCAAATAAAATTGTCCTTACCCCTAGCCTAATGATGCTGTATGTATGCTGAACTATATGTAAGCTTTAAAGTCTTGTCTTTTAATATAGCACTTATTACAAAAACATAATAATGTACAAACTGAAATGCATTTGTTTTGCAAACTCTCTAAAGCAAACTCTTCAGCAATTATTTTCTAAAGTTATACAGGACACAAGCAAGAGACTTCTGCAGGATACAAAAATTCAAACTAATTTTTTACTGTTTTGAATTTTTCCTTTCTGCCACGTTATAGCTGTTGTTCATTTCAGGAAAGTGTCTTTTTAATCCTCTAGTTTCATTAAATTAATGAAAATTCCAATGGCAAAAAAATTTAACAGAATCTGCAATATCTCAGAAACTCAGCTGCAGTCCCTGTTTCTTTAGACATATAAACTACTGGTATGACATCCATGAAAAATTAACTTATAACTGTTAATATAATTCTCAATACACTTGATTCAGTGTAAACTGGAATCAGTTTATCTCTTTAAGGAACTTTTTAATTATTATTTTTATTCACATTTTTGATTTAGTGCCAGACTTTTTAATTGTATCTCTCAAACTTTTTTCAGCACAAGAGAATGAAAATGGGTAGCAAAGTTCTGGTTTTTATTTTCTGTGCTTTGTTTATATTACTTTTATAACAGGCCTTGTAATTTTTCCCTGTTTATTTTGCTGCAAGATGTTTTGGTAGATTTCACAACAAATGGCCATTTGCCTCATTTCTTTTTCATGTACACTGGATTTTACATAATGAGCTCTTGGGCCTGCAGTTTTAGCACCATTAATGAATTGTTATGTAAAGTTCTTACAGAATTCACTCATGAAAGAATTATGGTCTCCATGAATTGTATTAGTGCTAATCAACAATTCTTATCTTGCAACACAAGAATATCATCCATCTAATTGTCCATCAAACATGAAAGGTAAGGGGTTTAATGGGAAGGGGAACTGTAACTACCTTCCAAGATTGACTCTTACCTCAGTCTATGAGTAGCCTCCTTTGAAAGCATTTAATGGGCCTCAGATAATCTAGTATTTATAATCTAAAGGTTGGATGTTAAGGCTAAATTCAGGCTTCTCCTACACAGTAAGCAAAGGGAGATAAGTGTTTCTAATGACAGATTTATCCGCATTGTCTCTGGAGATGCCTAGCTTTTTGTGAAATAGTAAAGGACTTGGACAACTGATTTAGACCAGATACCTAATGTCAGTGGCTACAGGTTTAATTAAAATATCCCACCCATAGATTAGTTTATTAAAATGTGACTTCATTTATTTAAATTAAATTAATTTCAAGATATTTCAGTTACTTAGTTGTTCAATAGGTTCTACATAGCTTCAGTTTTTGCAGATATGTCATTATACAATTAGTCACTCAAAATATAGCACTTTTTTCTCTCAGTTTCCAACAGTAACTAATGAAGGAAATTTTGCAGGCAGAAAATTCTAGCAAGGAGAATACACCAATATGTCTTTTAAAAGAAGGTTCCTGAGTTTAGAAACATTTTCAGGTAGTTATTACATTTAAACAGTGCCTTAAAAACATAAGTTCCTGTGTGGCATTCTCAGACCCACAGATTAAATCCTATAAAACAGTGAGAACATTTGTAGAAATTAGAATTAACTAAGAAAAGCAAGCATATGAATTCTATTGGCTTTGATTTATATATTTAAAAATTCATTTATGACTATTTTCAATCTTTTACTACATTGAGTTTGATTTTACAAAATAGACTAAGATAATTAGCTGAAATATTATGCACTGTAACTAACAAAATTTGTGTAACCACTTCTGTGCTCTATTGTCTGCTTAGGCATTTAAGAAGTGGACAGCATAACCCACTGTCTTTCTGCTTTCTGAATTTTTCCCAAATTAATTTTGTTGAGCACCCTCTAAGCAATTGCCTACAAAGCAGACAAAATATAACATTATGACTAGCAGTACTTACATAATATGGCATTGAATAGACACATGATATATTGAACGTTAAGCTTGTATTCACTTGGAGGGCAAAATTTGTATTCACAGAAAACACTTACTTAAATTTATGTTCCAAAGCATTTACCAGGGCACATTCAGCTTAATTTATCCTGGTTTTAGCTGCAGCAACTTTGAACTATCCACATAATGGTTCAATCTAGCCAGTTATTTTGAATAAATGTTTCATTCTGGGTTGCACAATTATAAAATTATTCCAAGTACAAATGGAACTTTTAATGCTCTCTGGTTTTTTTTCTTCTTTTCTTTTTGAATCTATTAAGACTTGATAGATTTGCTGTAAGAGTCATTGCTTCCAGCACATAAAACTCAGCTTTATTGGCTACATGTATTCAACATATAGCAGTGTTGAATACAGCTGTCAGTTAGGCCCAGCCTAAGTGGGAAGCTGGGGTTCAGATGGAAGACCCACTATATATTTACCTATCTGTGTTTAGCGAGACAGCTGCCAGAAGTGTTTCATAGAGAGCTAGCAGAGAATTGAACAACTAAAATCAGTCACCTAGCCAGCTCAGATGGGAGTTTCCACTGGGAATTTCCCCCACTTGAGCATGTACTACTCAATAGTGGATTTGCTTCATGTTTGCTATCTGCTTTTGGCATATGCTGCATTCAAATTAGCTGCACTTCACACGATCCAGCCAGGTCCATGGGATAAAGAGACGAGCACAGGTTCAAGAAACCTTTTGTCTGGTTAAGGAACTGGATGTCTCAGCATCTCTGGTGTGAAATGGACAGTTATTGGGTTGACTGCCCACTGAGAGGTAATTTAGAGGAAAACCATACTGCCTAATTACTAATGATGTGGAGATTCATACTAATAACTGAAGATAAAAAACAGGTTCTTCTCTTCTTCAAACAAAGCTACTTTTGCTAAGACATGGCTTTTCTACATCTTTTTCCTTTTTCCTTAAGTTTCTTTGCTTGATCCTTGTCAATCAGATAGAGAGAGACATGGCCTGGAATGAATGGCACTCAGAAATACCAGCAAAATTACTGAAAAGATGTGAGACATCCTATTATTTTGAATACTTTGACATAGGACTAACTTACAGTTGCCTTTCAGCCTTGTTGCACATTGCTTGGGAGCAGGGTGTCAGTCAGCTAAACCACCAGGTTTTGCTTATCTGGAGGGAAACTTGAGCAAGAACACAATTGACATATGTAATTTTGTATTACATATTTTTACACTCTAATGTATCTGTGTTTGTGGGAAGCCATGTAAGCCAGAGATTCAAATGCAAAACATTTTGCTGTTGGAAGACCATTACAAAAGGAAAAGAAACAGGACAGAAAGTATCACATAAACCAGGAAGTTATCTAAAATACTTAGGTGATGCCATCTCTGAAAATAGTACAGGAGAGTAAAGTGTTTAATGCACTACATCAGAAGAATATTCAAGAGATCAGAAACCAGTAACTTCATTTATTACTATGAAAAAGCCCTAAACATCAGTGATATATGTAAAAAACTATAATAGTCAACGATCAACTCAATATTTAATGGAGATTTAGAGTATCTTGTTAAGAGAAACTTGACTGCGCCAGTATAATACAGATAAGCAGCTTCATGGAGACAAAAGTCATCCAGAACTACCATCTAAACCTTTGAGTTAAGATCTACAGAGTCCACAAACCTGACATTCAGCTGGAATATCTGGGCTAACTCTTGCCCTTTACTGGCAACTCTACACTGCAGTATAAAGATACAGAGGGACATTCACAGGTTTTTGTAGTACAATGAAATTCACTCTTATATCAGGTAATAATAATTCCTGATATATAATGCATTCCCAAATCTGAAATTTCCCCATAAAAAATATTATCTCCAGGTTTTAAAATGAGCTACAATATGTGTGTACAGTACACTGCAAAGTTTACAGTAGAATGCACTTAGGGGCACATTCTGCTTTTGATGATGCATGTAATTACTGTAACATAATGATAATATGAGTTACCTGCTTATTTTAAACCAAGTCCTTCTGATGACATCAGTACAAGTTTAACCAAACCCTCAGTAGAAAAAGAAGAGTAGTGATTGAGAAAGCAAGCTTCCTATAATATTCTATTACATCAAAACACAAATGTTGCTAGTATGGCTTACTGAGCTGCTTCACATTATTAATATCATTTTACAAATCTGTATGCTTTTCCTGTGTAATTAGGAAGAGTTTCTTCTTGTGGTTCACCAGTCAGTTTAGCACTTCATCCCCTGCTTTCATATGCTGCTCCAGATCTTTTTCAATCCATTTGTAGATCACTTCTTTCTCATTAATATCTCCATTAGCATCAAATATATCCTTGTAAAGATGTACCTGATCAAACTCAATGCCATGAGCTTTGAAGTGGTCAAGGACCTCAGGCTGTAGTTTCCTTCAGGGCAGCTCTACCTGCCCCAACATGGAGGTATCCCATATTCTGCAGATGGTTATCTGATCCAACATGCTCCTCCATGGGTTTGGGGGACAGTCTGCCTCACCACGGTCTTCTCATTGGGCCAGAGGTGGATATTTGTTCCACCATAATCTTCTCCATGACCTGCAGGAGAATCTCTGCTCCATCACTTAGGGCTCTTCCGCTCTCTCCTTCTTCACTGACCTTGGCATCTGAAAAGTTGTTTCTCCCATTATCTCACTCCTCTCTCACAGCTGCTGCACATAATTTCTTACCCTTTCTTAAATACTTTGTCACATAGGTGTTGCCAGTGTTGCTGATGGGCTCAGTGTTGGGCACCAGTGGGTCTATTTTGGAGTTGGAACTGGTTCTGTCTGACATAGGGTCAACTCCTGGTCTCACAGAATTCAACTCTACAGGACCCCAGTCTCTCCCCTGGCTAAAACCCCTAGTCACTTAAATCCTATGCAGGGATATTCAATGTTTGTTTTCAGTTTTAAAGGACCGATAAAAGACATTTTGATTGTACACTGGGTTGCCAACATTGACAATTCCTAGTAAAAGACTTTCTCTGAGCTTAGAACTCAATGAAACATTTAAAGTCTGGACCATAATTTTCCTATCCAAGGGATCTATCATGCTAATCATTGCTTTCTAAATGTCACACAAAATGTTTCTTAGAATTCCAAAAACAAAGAAAGATAAAATGTAATATATGACTAAAATTTTCTGGTTCCTTTCTCTTTTTTCCTGCTTGAGAGAATCCTTTAGCTCCTTAGTTCCTTAAAGCAAGTCCTTGTTGTATTAGGATGATCCATACTTGAAGAAGGTACACCTGCTACTGCGCCTATGAAGAGCCATTTTATCCAGCCAAAGTGCAAGCCTTGGAAAACCACGGGTAATATGTTATTTTCAGCACTAATGAGTGAATAACTGTAGCCTTGTGATGCTCTTGAGCCCCCAGTTCCATGCTTGGAGCATCTTACCCCACTAAGAGTGGATGTACCAGACTGAAGCCCAGAACTGATGTTGTGAAAAACATCTAATATCTGTAAAGGAGATAAAAGAAAAAACAGGGCAAGGAATATATTCACGAAGGCAACAATAATGGTAAGCAGGAACAGTGGATGGAGACAAGGGAGACTGAATTACAGTGGGTTGATTGAGTCTTAAACCGTAGCAAGAAACCAACTTAATCATGGCTTGGTGAAAATTGCTCTTTAAGGGTGGGTGAGAACAATATTGAGTGGCAGGAGAGCACTGGGTGAGCTGAGGAAGTAAAGACACAGAAAACAGAGCTTAAGGGAGAGGAAAAACAGCTGTAGGAAATAGGAGCAGGGTCCTGATCTATTGCAGAGTTTTTTTCAGAAAATCATACTGATGTTTTATATAATACAAATACCATGAAATCAGGATAAATGGTATCTCCTGTCAGGAGCCAAAGTGACTAAAGGGCAAAAAATAAATTTTGTGATCTCTAGTTCACCCTCAAACTGTGGAAGTTCCTCTCTTCAACTTTTTTCATGAAGCCTGCTAAAAGATTGGTTTTTTTTCCCGCTTCAAAACTTTATCATTTTTCCTAGCTTGAATTTTTTCATTATCAGCCCCTTTAGCCCTCTCAGGCCTGCAAGGAGATAATATTCACATATATATCTTTAACAAATGGTGCTATATGCCTGGTGCTCTTCTCTGATAAATGATTTTCCTCTAGTGCTCCCTTTAAAGGTACCCTATGTATTCTAAAGATTGATCTGATTTTGTTTTATGATGCTCCTAACACCCTGTTCATAATAACTTCTACAGCTGCTTCTAAGAAAACACAGGTTAAGGAAGGTGTCTCCAGACATGTCAATCACTGCAGCATGCCAAGTACTTATAACCAGTACTTATAAACAGCACTGTATTACTAAAGAATAATCTTTTTCCTTCTTTCACTCACAAATATACATACAGAGTGGTATTTCCAATAATTGCTTCACAGACATCTGCTATAAATCATAAATGATGATAAAATAATTACAGAAATGCGGCAAGAGATTACCCTTGACATTTCATCTCCTCTTCACACTTCACGAAGCTGTAATACATCCAGCTTGAGAAGCATTCCCACTCTGATTTTTATGTGTAACAACACAAGAGCTTCAGACTGACTGCTGGGCCTTTAAAGGCAGCACTGAACACCCAGACAGACTGACTGGCAGATGTGCACAAAAACAAAGCATACAGAAACACTTTCCTTTTTTTTTCTAAATGTTTGGAAAAATTATTTGAATAAATGGTCAGGGGAAAAAAAAGACATTTAATATCAGAGACTGCCCCTTCCATCATGGAGATCATGGGTCAGATTGCAACTGAACTGTTCAGAGGGTTGTGAGATGGATGTAAAAGGAATAATAATATGAAACCACAAGTGTTCCACCTGGGATTCACCACATCAGAAAGGGTATTTCTTCCTGTGTCCTCACCCTCCTACCACCACCTTCCCAAACTTGAAACATCTAAACAGTCTCTACAAACTTTCTTTCACTAATGTGGGTTAAGAAGCTGTGGCACTCTGATGCTATCAACCTGTATACAATAAATACTTATTTGAAGGATATTGGATTTGCAATAGTTCCAGTAGAGCAAGATGTCTTCAAAACAGACCCTGACCTGAGTGCTCCCTGGATGAATAGTCCTTATGTATTGAGACATGCACCTTCCCTTTCTGAAGGAACTGGAGGCAGATAACATTTTAGTATGTAGGCAAAACTGACACATAGATATGCAAACAAAGTCAATTTACAGCAGCAAGTAAAAGTCACACCATGCCTGATTCAAAGCAGCACAATCAATGCTTATCTGGAGGAGGCTCCACTCTGAATCATCCTGGACAGTGCCTATTCACAGGCACTGTAGGAGCAAATACACTTGACAGGAGGAGGATGCCATTTTTACTGTGCCAAACTCTGCTCACGCGTGATAAAAGCAGAGGGAAAGCCTGTATGAGATGGGAAAGATTCAGGCAAATGTGACATTTATTCCTCACTTGCTGAAAGCTGAGGCTGTGTCCTTCAAAGGCTGTTGTCATTAAATATCTGCGGCTTTTTCACAAGTGTTGTCTCTAGTATCAGTTCCCTGCTTTATCATGGTTTTTGTCACCTCAGTGTGAGATACTGGTGCATTGCTATGTCCTTTTACTCAAAAGCCTATCAAGTTAAAATGACAAAAAATTACCCCAAGTTGTGCCAGAAGAAAATTAGGCTGGATACAAGGAAAAAATGCTTCACTGTAAGGGTTGTCAAGCACTGGAGCGGGCTGCCCAGGGAAGTGGCTGTGCCCTGGAGGTATTTAAAAGATATGTAGACATGGGACTTTGCAACACAGTTTACTGATGGACTTTGTAGCATTAGGTTTATGATCAGACTTGATGATTTTAGAGGTCTTTTCCAACCTAAATGATTATTTGATCCTTTGATCCTTGTTTATCCATCTGCATGTACAGCTTCCCAGAAAAGTGGCTTAGATGTTTGGGGTGGCTTGATGAATACCAGGCTCCCCAGTAAGCAGGTGGAACAGGCAAGGCAGTGATCCTGAAAACTGTGCTGGAAAATAAAGAACCATATAGAAAAGGGAAGAAAGAAATTCCATGGTGCTACCCACATAAGCTTTCTCTGCATGGCTACAGCTCATGTTTCAGAGGAAGGCATACTTGACCTGATACAGCTCCCACTGCATCCTCCCTGTTAGGGCAAATCCAGCCTTATTCCAGCCCTCATTCCCACACTTTTCCCTACTAGTATTATTTTTTACCAAGCATTTTCTAAGTAGTGATCTCAGTTTGGGGTTTTTTTTCCTTTGAATCACGACTACTTTGATTTTTTTTCCTTTTTTTTTCTTTGATGTATATATGTAAAAAGACAAGCTTCAGTGTCACACCGATATAAACAGTAGAAGAATTTAGATAAACTGGCACTTACATATTTTTACGGGCTATAAACCCAGCAGTGGGATGAAAGTTATTGCCACAGAAACTGAAAATGTAAAAGACAGGATTAGAAGATGAAGCTTAATAGCACTGGAACCTGTTGAACATTCCTTTACATCCTGAATATGTATGTCATACACCCACAAAAGCATACATCAACAGGAGTGGGTAAGGCTAAGAATGAATCTAAGATTCAAGTATGCCAAATCTACAGGTAGAAAGGGAGTATTTAATTTTTCTACATTCTTTTTATTTCCTTACCTATAACTGTATTAATTTAATATTCAGCCTTATGCCTCTTTTCAAATATGCAACTTGCAGCTTTCTGCCTTCTGCCAAAAGCATAAAACACAGGCAGCCTATGTGCAAAAAATTTAGAGGAAAGGAATAAAAAAACCCCTCTCTATATATAAATCTTCCCTTTTAATTATGCAAATACAAATGCATGGCAGAAATGCATCAAATGTAGTACTTTATTAATGTCATTTAAAAGCTCATTACCTTTTAAAATAACTCACTGTGACTAAGCTTTTGCTGTCCTTTTAACCAAGCAGAAAAATGTTCAAGTCAGAGAAGTTTGGGTAAATTCAGCCACAAAACGTGCTTAAGTTGGAAAAACTAATCACTGTGTGCATATTTTGTTGCCAAGCGACACTTCAGAAGAGCAAGGCTGCAGTCAATCAAGGTTCACAGGCTGTTCTTGGCAGTGATGCTCAGAAAAGCCTGGCAGCCCAGGGTGGCCCTGCAGCATCACAGGCAGCTCGTGCTGGACCTTCTCCTCAGTCATAACGTGGGCATCAGTGCTGGGATGCTGTGATAGCAAAGGCAAGATGAGGGTTTGGGATAACACCTCTAAAACACAAGCAAACTGTGGGCAATGTACCAAACCTGTACCAAAGATAACTCTAATGCAGCTTCTCCCACCAGCTGAGGACAGTGGCATTTAGATGGTCTTTCTGTAATTTCCAGTATAATCTTTTCAGCAGAATAAAATTCATCCCCATTCAAAATAATCCTTGATTTCTACTGCTGAGACTAGTCACTGGCAGACCACAATAAGGGGTTCACCACAAGTTTTAAATCTCAACAGTTTTGAAAGAAACCTCTCTGAGATGAGATTAATATTACCAGATACTATTCCTGTTTTATCTGACAACAGGAAGATAAGTGAGTTCTTTTTTTCTGACAGGTCAGGCAAATGTGGAGACAGCACAAGATATGAATTATAAGTGAAGAAAATGGGAAGAATTAGGGTTCTAGTCCCTTTAGGTTTAACATCCTTTTAGGGGCAGAATAAAGAAGAGTTTTCAAGGTATAAAGAAGATAATGGAGCACTCTAAGTCAGTGTCTACACTAGTCCTCTTGCTGGTCAGTGTCCAGAAGCTTTAAATTAACTGGCCAAGGACCAAGCACTGAAGACTATTCAGCTTGCTCTGTTTGAACTCCTTTTGGCCACTCTCTTTTACTTTCTTTGGCTGTAACAATAATTTTTGCAAACCTCAGGGGTCACCTCTACCTACTGAATTTTATGTGCATTGCTTTCTCCATGTTTTAACACAGCTTTTTTAAGAAGAGCAGTTGCAAGTAGTTATTCTGTGCATGCCTCCAACATGTGATGGATACACTGCAGAGGAACATCAATTTGGCCTGCAAGCAGGGCTATAGGACACAGTGTATAGGAGAACAAACCATGGCATGACCAAACAGGAACCTCATGATGATGCTGGAGACTCCAGGCTATAAACTACTCAGCAGTTTTTAGGTAAGGAAATTGAGACTAGCAAATCTGGCCAAGCCAGTTTTAGGTTTCATTGGACTGCCCCCAGCTGGATGCCAGGTGCCCACCAAAACCACCCTATCGCTCCTCTCCTTGTCCTCCCCTGGACAGGGGAGAGAAGACAGAATAAAACACTCATGGGACAAGATCAGGACAGTGAGAGATTGCTCATCCATTACCATTGCAGACAAAGCAGACTCAATTTGAGGAAACTAATTTAACTATTTACCAATCAAAATCAGAGGAAGGCAATGAGAAAAAGAACCAAATCTTAAAACTTCTTACCCCTACCTCTCCCTTGTTCCTTGCCTCAGTTCTACTGCCAGTTCTCTACCTCCTCCCCCCAGACCAGGGGGATGGGGAATAGGTGTTGTAGCCAGTTTACTACATCACATGACATGATGTTCCTGCTACTCGTTTCTCCTCACAAGCTGCTCAGAGAAGTGGTGGAATCACCATCCTTTGAAGTGTTCAAAAATGTGTGGACATGGCACTTGGAGATGTGGTTTACTAGTGAGTAAACTAGTACCATCTTTTCTTATGCTAATGATCTTTTGATCCTGTGAACACCAGACAGGAAGGAATATGTGCTGGCAAGATTGTATGCAATAAATTTAACTGGTATTTTGTCTGATTTTTCATCTTCCACCTTTCCTCTTCCTTCTTCCTCCTTCCTTCTTCTTCCTTCCTTCTTCCTTTACTCTCTTTCCTTTTTCTTTCTTTTTCTTCCTTCTTTCTTTTTCTGCAACAAATAGATCTGAACATGTTTTTGCTACTGAAATTCATCCACAGTGAGAGTGATCTCATTGCATAGATGTGCATTTATTTTTTGCCCATAAAAAGAAATTTGACCATAAAAATAAGGATGACCAAACATGTACTTGATGATTTCTTGCTATGAAGTGAACTCAGCTGATTAACCACTCCAACTTGCTAACAGCATCTCTTCACACCTTTTTTGGGGAGGGAGATGATTATCCTAGCTTGATTCACAGTAACTCAGAACAAATAAGCCCTTCAATGTAATCTCAAACTTTCCATTAAAATAGTATCTCTCTTCCCCCCCTTTTCATTTCTTAAAATTTTCCACATTGGTTTTGTGTGTTGCAAAGATTTTACTATGTGTCATGCAGTTTATGTTTGCTTTTAAATAGGATTACTGCTGTGCGAACAAGGTGATCTCTAGGCTTCCAGGAGCTTCTGAGGATCAAGCAAGGTTCTCCAAAGTTTTTTAAAGGTCCTGAGAACTGTCACTTCTGTAAGCTTGTGTAGCTTTAAGTCATGTGACCATATGCCGCTGTGAACTCTAGATTAAAAATATAAATCAGCCTCAGGAGCTTTGCATCTATGTGCTTTACATACTTACAGATACAGAGAAAAAATATCCATAGACTTTCATTTTCCAGGGATTGGCTATTTTCTACATTTTCCTACCTGGAATGATGGATAGACTACATTACAAAAACCAGTTCTTGTCAGTGCTTCTTAGAGCAGAACCATATGTCCTTCAAAGTAGATAACATTTTTGGTAAATGTATTTGGGTTTGTCTAGACATCTGTGTCAGAGGAGTTAAAATCAAAAGGGCTAGGATCAAAGAAACACACAAGGGGGTATTAATTGTACTGGATGTAAAGGTTCACTGCTAAGCACTGCTACACACACACAGTAAGTGTTTAACACTTTCTTTCCTGGATTAGCATGCAGGTCACTGTCAAGGCCACAAAAGAGTAAATTCTAGTCATGTCTTGGTGCACTTTTTCTCTTCAGAGGACTGCAACACAGACATTTAAAATGGTAGGAGATTTTGTAATCTGCCAGCACTGCATGGCTGACTGTTATTTTCAGGTTTTATTATACTCATTCCAATGTTACTTTCAAAGACTCTACTGATGCTAATGTTCCCTGCCTCTTGAAACAGATACACTACTCAACCTATCAACTCTCTGGAACTTGTTTTGTCAAACTACACCCTAAGAAAGCAATGAGGTTCAATCTAATAGCTTTTGCATGATGTATACTGACCCAAATTCCTCCTTGAAGGAGGCATATATATCAATAAATCAATCAGTCATACATTACAATGGACTATTTACACAACTTCAGAGGGCTGCTAAGTAATGAATTTTAAATTACCTCAGTTAAAACTCAGTCATATGAAATGCAACTAAATGTACCTTAAATAATTTTACTGACAGATTTCAAATGAGTTCAAATTCATTCCAGAGGAAGAAAGAAGAGTAAAACAGGACCAGGACTGAGTTGCTGATCTTATTTTGAAGGAGATCATCATACAGAAGATCTTGTCACATAGAGAGAAAAGACAATCCTTTTAAATTTAAATTGTGGATGATGAAAAGGCTATGAAGCCAGTACAAAGTATATGAAATAGCTAAAAAATAATCTAAATGGTTATTAAAAAAAACACCAAGTCAGTCCTGTTTCAAGAAACCTGAGAAAAGTACAGTGAGTGTTCCAGTGCTCAGATGATTAAAATGTTCCACTTATAAACATAATGAAATTGTTTTCAAACATTAACTTTATTAAAGGAATGAAACTCCAAAGGAAAACTCCAACGAATGCAATATAAACAGTTTGTGAAATATAAAACCTGAGAGTTTTCCCTTCTACTACTGTGAGACATGATTTTCCTCCCCTGGAGTAGCTTTCACTGAGTTATTAACATTTTTAACTCTCATTGGGGATCAAGGTTTGATTAAGATTGATCCAACCTGTTGCTCATGTTGTTCCCTGCTGGCTGTCTCACTGCTGCAGCTGCTGCCTGTAGCTCACTTGGCTCTCTGTGCAGTGAGTTGCCTCTGCTGATGCTTCTGTGCCATCTTGGCTCTGCCTCACTTGCATCTCCTCCCACCACCTCTGCCTGGTGCTGCTCCTCACTCCCTACCTCTCCCATCTGATTCCCACATCTTTGCTAACACTTCTGTTTCAGCTCCTAGAAAAAACTGTGTGCAACCTTGCTAAGCAAAAGAGTCAGTTCACAGGAAATGCTTCAGCATCTTATGGCATCTCTAACACCATGGAATGCATTTACATAAAGTCCCTTGCTCTCCTATTTTTTTTTTCCTTTTCCTAGGTGCTAGCCTTTTCACCCTGATATTGGAATTGACTGTGTTAAGGGCAAACAGGAACCCTAGGACTATTTATACTGTTAATCAGCCAAGATTTCTATATGTTGTTACAAGACTTATAATTTTTAAAACCTCTTTAACTAAAAAATCCTCTTCTCTTTATCTTCTCCAGGTCTTCAAGTGTCTACAGAACACTGCCCCTTTCAGCTGCTCCTTGCTCTAGAACAGGAGAGAAGTATGTGCTCCTTAGAGGCATCAGGGATGATGAGCCAAAAATCCCCAAGAAATTGTTTTAATGAGGTTTGAGTGTGCCATTTTGAGACAGTTAAGGCTCAATACTAAAAGCATTGCATGAAGCAAATAAAGCATTGTGGTTCTTTATAGGTCAGAAACACACTGACCCTATCAAGCATGGAGGGTTCTTCAGTAGCATATGGTGCATGGTTTGATATTTTTAATTTTTTTTTTTTATTATTTTTTTTTATTGCAGGTGCTCTCTGGACACTACCCAAACTTGTGTTAAAATTGCTGCTGTCAAAAAGGCTGCCTGTATGTCCATTTGAAAGCAGGAAATTGTGTCTGTTTGAAGGAAAATTAAGCATGTAGAAATATCAGGAGGGTAGGGAGGCACAGTGGCAGAGCCTGTGGCAAAAGCTCATTCTCATGGATGTCTAAGAGGATCTGAGAGTTTACCTGGAACAGGAAGCAAATGAGAAAGCAAGCCCCAAAAGTGACAGAGAGATGTTTTCCCAAAGGTTCAGAAAATATTGGATGGAGTTTGTGCAACCAAAGAAGCTGCTGAAAGGATGGGGGAAAGTAAGACAGGAGGAAGGTACCTGTGTGCCTGCTAGAGGGTGGAGATTTCTTTTGAAAAACAGCAGACAACTGATTCTCCTTGCAGCATGGAACATCGGCTTCACTTGTCAAGAACAGCACCTCTACCTGTATGATAAAAATGCTGCCATCCCTCCAACTGAAAGTGCCCTAGGACAAGTTTGTCCAGGTTATCTCATACCTTGCATTGTCTCATACTTGGTGGTGTTGTGAATTCAATTACTCTACTGGAACTGCATCTGATTGTCTTCATGTTCTTTCTTGCAAATGCTCCAGCAGCATTTTTTCCCCCCGATGTATTGTACCTCCCACTTGGCCTATATCACTGTCAAGAGTACTTACTCCTAACTAACTAATTAATTATCCATTAATCCATTAATTAATTCACTATTCTTTTGTAAGAGGCCATGTTCATTTAAATTGTTGGGAAATGTGTTCAAAACCCTTATTATAAACTTTCTGGCCATGATAAGTTTTGACTTGTAGAATGAATATAAATTTATATTGGTTTTCATAACACTTCCATCTTATATTTGATTTCCTACATTGAAGTCTGTCGATGCTCAAGAGAAACAAAAATAATTTTGAGCTCAGTTTCCAACCTTCTGTTTGACAAATGAATGTGTATTATGTTATCCTGTGTACAATTATTTATTTTCTCAACCAGCTACGTTGCCGAGCAGTAATTTAGTGAACTTCTTTTCATGCATTTAAATAGATCTTGATGCTGATGCAATTTATGCTTATTTTCAATGTTTAATCATCCAGAACTATCATACATATCACAGTGAAGAATTCAAGAATGATATGACAATGTAAACCAATGTGATCTATCACTGGGAACTTTCACTTCCTTGCAGCTGTGATTTCATTTCTTACTGATAAATGACATCTTCATAATCTAATATTGGAACTATAGTTATAGCTGTGAAATTATCTCTTCTGCAGCATTCAGGGTAAGATGAACCATGGCACAAGGCAGGAAAACAAGTTTTGTCATGTATTTTACCATATGTAATATTTACATTATCAGCGTTTTTATTGAAAATTCCTCCACAATGAGTTTCTACATATTTTAATGGAAATTCAAGTAAGTTATGTAAATTGCAAAGAAGCAAATCCTCACCTTCCTTACTTATAAAATTTCACTTAATCAAATTGCAGCCTTTTGAGAAATAGCATTGTTGTTTGTCTACCAAGGGCCCTGGCACCTTTTCAGCCTCTAGTAGAACTCCTTCTTAGAGCTGTTCATGCATTTGAGAATTTTACTTTGCTGTTGGAAGCTAACAATCAACTTTATATGGTCTCCTCCTGTAAATAAGATAATACAAAGAAATGGCATTTCAGTTAAGAATCTTTTATTAATAGTGAAGGCTTGTAATTTATTATCATGCTCACAGAAGAACATCACATGTCCAATACAGACATGAAGCCAATTAACTGAGTGTGTATATACTAAATCTTTTATGGAGTCATTGAGACCTCTTTATGAATGAAGACACCACACAAGATAGATGACAATACTACTATCAGTAGTATTTAAATTATAGAAAAATAATACATTTTCATAGTAGGATATTGGCCAATCCTCATTGCAGCTAAACTTATGCCCATATATATCACCACAAATTCAGTCATAGTCCTCTTACTTTAGAAAGAGATTTCCTATTCCATTTGATATCCTTATTAGAACTGAGCATCCAGTGAAATGTGGCATGAACTGGTGTCACCCTTTCCTATACCTCAAGAGCAATTTATTTGGTGTGATCACCTGAATAGATTTGATCCAGCTGGCTGAGAAATAAAGGGATAAAAAATAATTTGCTGACATAGAACCGTTTTGCAGAAACAATGATAGATTATGTTTGGATAAACAGAAGAATACAGGATGAAGTTCTTGTCTGGCTTTAGTCATAGAATCAGAATGGTTTGGGTTGAAAGAGACCTTAAAGGTGATCTAGCTCCACTATGACTGCCATGGACAGGGATGCTACTCACTAGACCAGATTACTCAGGGCTCCAGCCAACCTGATCTTGAACACTTCCAGAAATGTGACATCCACAACCTTTGCAGGCAACCTGTTCAGTGTTTCACCACCCTCTGAGTGAAGGGTGGTGAAAAGAGTGTTGAGGAATACACCACGCGCAGGTATCTCAGTTTCCAAGCTGCAGTGCAAGATGCAGATTGAGGAGATTGAGCTCTGGGTGGGAGCCCAAGACAGCCTGACAAAGGGCACAAAGACTGGTGGCTGAGCCAGGGGAATGGACACCAGGAGACACAGCAGAAGTCAAGGGCTTGGAGGAAGAGTGAGACTTGTGCTTGGACTGTGCTTGGACTGTGAGGGTGTAAAAGCCGTGGAGTTCCTTTGTTGGGGGTCCCTCCTCAGCAGAAGCAGCTGGAGCTGTTTCTGTGTCACTGCCCTGTGAATAAATGGCTTTACAGAATGAGACATCTGAGGCTCTGCAATGGGAACTCAGGGGTCAAAGGGGTGAGGGAGCCTGGTCTGCCTGGCTGGGAGTGGGGAGTGCAGGGAGCCAAGGGGGCTCCCCTCGGGGCCTGGAGCTGCTGCTGCCAAGGGGCTCCAGTTCCAGCAGTGAAAGTCTCTGGCCTTGGGAGTGAGACTGCCAGAGAGGCTCGAGAATGGTCACACTGGGAAGTTTCCTTAACGCTGAAGAAAGTATTTATTCCTAACATCTAATCTAAACTTGCCCTCTTTCAGTTTGAAAAATTCCCCCTTGTCCTGTCACTGTCTGTTTGTATGAAAAGTCACTCTTCCTCTTTTTAATAAGCACTCTTAAGGTAGTGGAAAACCACACTGAAGTCTCCCAGAGCCTTCACTTCTTCACGCTGAATTACCCCAGCTCTCATCCTATATTCATAGGAAAGGTTCTCCAGTCCTCTGAATATTTTTGTGGCCCCAGTCCTTTGGAGCTACACCAGCTATCAAAATTACAGGGTGCCCCTATCATGGGAATGATTGGCATCTGACCCAGAGGCTTCGGAATGCTGAACACTCACTTTATTAAAACTATACTATATAACATATTAAAGAGAGATGCTAATCTATACAATACTTACAATATCATACTTACTACTAGCTACTAACTTGTGACTGTCTGCAGACTGACAGTCCACACAGCTTGGACCTGTTGGGCTAATTAACATAAACAATCTACACCAGAATCCAATTACCAAATTCCTTCAGGTAACAATCTTCCAACACATTCCACATGTGCAAAACAACAGGCACAGCAAGCAGAGATAAGAATTGTTTTCCTTCTTCTCTGAGGTTTTCTCACTGCCTTTCCCAGAAGAAATTCTTGGGAAAATGTGCCTTGCTTTTATCTGTAAAGAGAATTTGGCTACAACTATCTTACACTGTGGTAGGATAGAATGCTGCTTTCAGTCTCTTCCACTGATGAGCTGGACCTCAGTGAATGTTCAGGCCTTTGTGCATGGTAGAAGGATGTCAACAGAGAATTAATTGTAGAATACATTTCTTCTTCACAATAGCCCAGAGAAAATGGGACAACCTTGTAGAGGTGGGAAAACCATGGCTTCACATCCCTGGGGAAGGAATTGAACCAGCAAGCTCTCAGTGCACACAGAAGCACTCTTACCTGTTATAAAAATGAGAACACTCTCACCACAGCAGTCCCTTTATTCCAAAATGAAAACACTAAGCAAGTCAGGGTTGATTTAAACATAGTGTGGAACAATCTAAATAATGTTTCTCAGAATATTTCAATTTTGTTAAATGTTATATCACATGCAATATTCTTAGTAAAATCTACCTGAATGATCATTTTAACATATTTTTTTCTAATAGACCAAATAGTATAACACCCAAAGACACTACTACAGGAAGAATTATCCTGTTGTGCTGTGGAGTACAGAGTTTTTCTTCTGCAAGTTACTGTTCATGTAAAGTTCAATTTATTAAAATTACCACAGTTTTCAAAGAAAACAGTAGAGTAGAGACTTTTTCCTTTCAACTACAGTTTTTCATATTCAGTGGCCAAGATTCTTGCATAAGGGAACCCCAGTGATTTAACACTGGAGTGTTTAATAGTCATGGGAACTTTTACACTCAGGTGAAATGTTGACTTTAAGCACAGCTTTCTAACTTTTTTAACTATCAGTACACTTCAAATTAACTAGCAGGAATTAAGAATAGCTTTAGTCTTGGTTTGTCCAACTCAGACTTTCCCACAAAGGTTTGTAAATGGATTTAATTAATGAATGGCATGATTATGGCTCTTTCTGTTCTCCCAAAATAAGTAACTGTCTAGTGCTTTGCACCAATAGAGAATCAAGACCATAAAAATAATCTGAAATTTTATCAGTTCCACGAATATGACACTTAAGAGGAAGATAACACCACCTCCATCTAGCCTCATCTTTTCAGTAAGCAATAAAATTATTAAATTATTCTATACCATATATAATATTTTAAATACTTTTTTTAAATTCAGACTGTAATGTAATTAATGGGTCCCCAAGCAATGAATGAAAATGTACTGCTTCTGCTGCACTCACTGAAGCTGAAGGAATTAACTCCATTTTTCTGCTCATCCCTAATTAAGTAATGTGCTAAAATACTACATTCCCATTAAAGAAAATGTATTATACTGTATTTATGGCAGAAGCACTTTCAACATGGTTCTATTTAATGAATGCACATTCATTGTCTTGATGAAGATCCCTGGATTTGGACTCAAAAGATTGGCTTGGCATTCATTATGTTCTGCATTCATTAGAGGGGAAAAGCAATCGTGAAGCTAACAAGATTGTTTGTGGGTAGAAAATTTTCATTGTGAACAGCCCCAAGCAGAAAATGCTTGTATTTATCACACAGAACAATGGTGCAGAAATTGTGAAGGCCAAGGATAAAACTACATGGAATTCAGCCTGAAATTCTGGGTGATTTTTTAAGAGATTGTAGCTAAATAAGTAGCTGCAACAAGTTGGGTTAAATTTTCAAAGGTTTTTTTGTTTGTTTTTTTAATGTTGTTTGTTTGTTTGTTTGTTTTTCATTTTTGGTTGGGTTTTTTTTGTTTCTTTATTTGTTTATATATATATATCCATTTCATTTCCTTAGCCATTCACTTAAATCTCACACACATTTTGCGTACCTTTTTCTTATCAAAGCCAAAAGCAATGTAGTAAAAATTTCAGGAATATTTCAAGTGTGTGTTTGATTCACTCTTGTTTGACTTCTCATAGAGATGTGAAAAGTTTAGTATCAACTAACTTTTTACAGGAAAGAGGGGTTTAGGGGAGTAGAACAGACGGTGAAGGGGAAAGTGAAGTAAGAAAAAAAAGTAGCAAAAATGCATGTATAATATCTTTTTCAGAGAGAAAAAGAGAGTGTATGGTCTGTGAAAAGATTTAATTTGACCTTACAAGATAATAAGGAAAACATGCTTTACACAGGTGAACGGGTTGATAACATGACTTTTCTCTGAGTTTAATGAGTGTCATGAAAGTCATGCTTTATAAGAAGGAAATGGTGTAAACCATGCATTACTAATGAAGATGTTACTTTAGACAGGGCACCATGAATTTTACAGTACATGGATTCATATGGGTTTTGATTCTATAAAAGTTTTATATACGCATTTATCTACAGTTATCTACATATGTGCTCTTGTGGCTTATTGAAATAATGGCTTTATTCAGTGTAAAAAGAAATAATTGGTTCATTGAAATAATGTGATTCATTGAAATAATGGCTTTATTCACTTTAGACCACATGTAAATATTTGCTACACAAGAGCTTTTAAATACACCAAAAAGTAGATATAAATTTCACCCTGCTTGACTAAAATGTAATAATAAAAACCAAAACATATAAAAAAGGCACAAAAAAAGCAAAGAAAAACCTCCAGTTTCACTAACAAAGCTACTGATATTCCCTCATTACTGCATATTTAAACAATTTTGGCCAAGTTTTGCATAGCATCACTGAACTACTCTAGAGATAATGTAATTCAGAATATCAATGTTTGCAATTAGCACGTACTGAACGGCTAAAAATTAAGTCAAACTGCATGTTTTTCTCATTCAGAAGGAATGTGGAGTAAAGGTTTAGATAACATCACACAAGGGTACTGTTTAAGTCCTTCCAATAAAAAACTTATTCTTGCAGTGTGCATAATTGGCATCTCTAATTCTTTATTATGTTTCTATAGGATGACATAGAACAATAAATATAACTCTGCTATCTGAAAAATCAGCTGTGGTTCTTTCATTAGTTTATGAGCACTATATTAAAAGAGAATAAAATCAAGGAGAAGCAAAAAGAATCCCATCCATTCCATGGTTCCAAGGACAATGAAGCATTTTTAAACTTAAAGTTTAAAACTAAAAGTTTAAAAAAGGAAGGAAAAACTTTCTAAAATTTCCAACCTTTTATCAAGCACGATAAAAATTAATAAAGTTTCTCCATAATTTTATTTTTCATTTGCACCAATTTCCTGAACAAACATATGTTCACTGGAGTTTATTGAAGTTTGTTGTGTGATATTATTTTAATGCTACAGAGCATTTCTCAACAATCAGTGATGTTTCCAAATATAATTCCAGGTATGTCTCAAGAAGTTTAAATGTGTATATCCCTGTTTTCATCACGTTTAGTACACTCCTAACACCTTTAGAGATCTTTCTGAAGCAAATAAAGAACATATTTTCCACTTATTCTAATGGACACTGTTCCTGAGTCCTTCAAGCGACTTTGAAAATCAGAACCATTCTAGCTGATGTTTTATCTTCTGGAAAGTGTTTATTGCTGAAGAAGCCTGGTGAATAACTGATGTATTAGTACATTAAAAAATGTTTGAGAAATATCAATACACAGCAATTTTCCTTTTCAAAGATTAAATCCAAAATATCTTTAAAAACTTCAAGAGTCATTTTGATTGCTTGTGGTTCACTGCCTTTGAAGTGACAGCTGATTCAGTTCTTGACAGACTAGAATGAGAATTATAACTTGTGTGTACCATGTCTTTAGATATAAAGGATAAAATTTTTATCTCAAATATAAATTTTAATATGTCAAGTGCTGTGCAAACAATATTCTGTTTGGATCTTTGGGGCTGATCACAGGCTGTGACTATCTGTGGGTTTTGCCACTAGCAAAGGTGGATTCCCATCTTAAATGACAAATTTTTTCCTTTAATCAACTACTTACAGAACTGCATTCTCCAAACACTTATTCCCAAAATATCTGGATTATGAAGCAACTCCAGCAATGCAGATAGGAAAATCTTGGCTATGGTACATCCACTTCAGACATGGTGCAAAGTGCATTATTGCAGTACCAGCCTGGGATGCTGTAGTTAGGTTATTAGCAATAAATATCTACCTGTGTTGGTAAGAGAACTATGAGCCAAACATTGTAACCCTTACTCCAGTTCAAAACACTGAACATATGAAAATACTAGCATTACTGAACACACTGGTAAGTTTTAAACTGTCATACACTTCTTTGAAAGAAATATAGTAGGGTAGTTAAAAATAGTCTTTAGCTGATGGAGAAAGAGAGTGATCAACCATAGTATTATTAGTTCAGGCAAATCTTTGAGACTCAAAATTACAGATCACAGCAAAAAAAACTATATTTTTTTTGCTTTTCTGGATTTTTGAAATATTCTCATTAAAAATACAGAAGAGGCATTTTTACACATATTTAACTGAAAGGAAACTTTATTCTAAATCACCTTTAAAATAATTTGAAAATATATGTAGTCTATCTTTTCTCTTTTATGGAACAGTTAATTTTGGAAATAAATTAAATACACCAATATCTTACACTATATTGTTTAAGGAGTAATTCTTGCTACTTATTGTAAAAATATTGATTCTCAGTCAAATAATTTTTGCCTTTTCCCATTCAATATAGCGTTGTATAACCATTCCAAACTTTGTAAATCTTTTAAAGAATTCTGTAGTAAGAATTTTTTGTGGTATCTTTCAAAAACAAAGTTCTGGTAAGCAAATCCTAAACTTATGTTACGAAGTAAATGCAATTTTTACAATTCTTTTCATTAATTTCTGGCAACCCAAGGAAGGAGGCAGAGACCCTTCAGTCACTCCAGAGGGAAATTTACTTTTCCCAGACCTATCCTTTATCCTGACCAGGCCCATCAGCTCACACAAGTTGACACAATCTCCTTACAAAAGGGTCAGGCATTGTCAAGGAGGAGGAATTTCTCCTCAGGGTAGCTAAAACTCTAGAAATAACTTTAATCTATTTTACTGAGGAGGAAGCTTGGACTCTGTGGCAAGAATAAATGCCCTTATTTCCTTGAACAGGGCTATTCCTGTACACAGGGTGATATCTGCATGTCATGCATTGTGCTCACAGAGGGGGAAAATGAATTCTTTGAAGAGAAGAGATGAAGATTTTGTGCACAAAATGCTGTAAACAAATGTCCATGCCCTCAAATTTAGCAGCCTTCACATGATTTGGAGCTGACTGAAGTCAATTGAGATGTTTAGTCTGCAGCTGTTGGGACTATAAGCAGGATCATGCATCATGCAGGATAAGCAGGATTGCAAAAGTGTTTCAACTGACATCCATTAAAGATGGAATATGTAACCACAACCCACAGGCCCACAGCAGGATTTCAGGTGTTTAAAAACTTCTTGCTTCATCAGAGCAGCACGTACTATGAAGACTTACTAGCTAAAAGGCATCAGCTGTAGGATTAAAAATGCATGTTAAAGACTCTGTTTCCACATGCAGTCAGTGTCAGTGAATTTTTAATGAATAATTAAATGGAGGAATAAATTATTGGTTTTCCATCCAAAACAATTCTGTAATTGAATTTGAAGTGGAACAAAATGATTAGCATATTTAATTAGAATTTAGAAAGAGTATGCAGGAATAATTGTTATAATAATTCCTTTTCTCCAAAAGGTCAGCTTTTTCATTAGAACTTTGTGGCCTTGAAGTTAAAAGAATGAGAAAAGGGGTTTCCTTGGGTTTGGTGCTCAGTTTATTCATTCTTTTTACTAATTCAGGACAAATTCACTTTGACAGCTGGTCACACACAAAACAACACTTGTAGTACTAAGCAAATGATGTGAAGAGCCATGAAATATGCATTGACTTAGGCACTGTCTGAGTGAAGACCTTTCCAAAACAATGCACAAAAGTCTTGCAAAAAATGTATTTAAACTTTTAAAAAAATACATAATAAATGTCAACTTTTAATTGCTGTGGATATGCAGGACCACTAATTCATATGCAGAGAGGAATCTGGAGGATTTGAAAAAATTGTGCTTCATTAAGATTAGTGGTATTATAATTAAAATCTTTTCCAAAAGGATTTTTACAGTTTACTCAAAGATATGTAAACATATCATAGGCTTTTTCCATTAAGGAGTGGAACATAAGGAATGCCTCTGTTTCTTGCTTGCTAAGCCATAGAGAATCTAAAAATGTTGCATGTTAAAAGAGGCACTTACCAGACTCAAAGAGGTTCTATTTCCCTGAGCATGCCAATCACCAAGACTATTTGTCAAAAGCTTCACTGAGAGACTATAATTTCACCTTTAAGGCCTCAGAGAACTTCTTTAAATGGTTTCTCTATCCATTTTCTGGACAGACTGAATACTTAAATAGATCATACTGCATTGATTTAATTAATATTTAATTTTTTTTTCATAAAACCCCAAAACATTACTTAAATCTTGCAGAACAATTGCATTACTGGAGTGGGAAGGAGAGTAGCATTATGCCAAAGTTCCTGCTTCTCAAAATTATTTCAAGATTTAATTCAATTTTACTAAAACATTTTTTGTTTATGCAGACACTTTCTGCCTGAAATTTGTTTAGTAATACATGGGATATTGTCTTGTGGTGAGTTGTCCCTGACTGGATGCCAGGTACCCACCAAAGCTGTTATCTCACTCTCCTCATTAGCTGGATAGGGGAGAGAAATTATAAAAGGTTCATGAGCTGAGATAAATTCTGGGAGACATTACTCACCAGCTACCATCACATCTTTGAAAAATAGACTCAACTTGGTGAACTAATTGAATTTATTTCCAAGCAAAATTACAGCAGGATAATGAGACGTAAGGTAAATCTTAAAACCACCTTCTCCCTACTCTTCCCTCCTCGGGCTCTGCCTCCTGCCCCTGAGCACAGGAAGATGGGAATGGAGGTAATGGTCAGTTCATCCCTTGTTTCTGACACTGCTCCTCCTCAGGGAGAGGAGTCCTTCCCCTGATGCAGCACGGGGTCCCTGCCACAGAAGACAGTTTTCCACAAACTTCTTCAGTATGAGTCCTTCCCAAGGGCTCCATGAACGGCTCCAATGGGTGTCCAATCATGGGGTGCACGCCTTCAGGAGCAGACTGCTCCACTGTGAGTCCTCTGCAGGGTCACAAGTCCTGCCAGCAAACCTGCTGCAGCCTGGGCTCCCCTCCCCATGGGTCCAGAAGTCCTGCCTCTCTCCACAGGTTCAGAGGTTTCTATCTCCATATATCCAGTGTGGACTTCCCATGAGGTACCAGCCTCCTTTGGGCATCCAGCTGCCTCCCCATGGCCTGCACCAGGGGCTGCAGGGGAATCCCAGCTCTGGTGCCTGGAGCACCTCCTCCCTCCCCATCTTCCTGCACTGACCTTGGTGTCTGCAGGGCTGTTTTGCTCACCTATTCTCACTCCTCTCTTCTTTGGCCATAATCACTTCTGAGCAGAAATTTATTTTAATTTCTTAAATACCTTATGAGAGAAGCACACCTCTGACTAGCTCAGCCTTGGCCAGCAGTGGGTCCATCTGGCTGGCTGGCATTGGCTCTGGGACATGCAGGAAGCTTCCAGCAGCTTCTCAGAGAAGCCATCCCTATAGTTTCCCTGCTAGCAGAACCTTGCCACTCAGAGCCAGCACATACCTGCATTTTAGCTGTGTCCCAGGGCAGCCAAGGCTCCTGTGTGAGGCTTACAGATACTAAATTGAGAGTGTTGCAGAAAATCATAGACCTGTTTTTCACTATCAGGGATAAGAATTAAGATATTTTTAATAAAATGTATCTTAAGATAATATATCAAGATAAACTGAAATTAAAATAAAGTTCAAAATAAACCTTTATGAAAGCAGAATTTACAAAGTAGCTTTCCAAAGCAGAATTTCCAAAGTAGCTTTGGGTGAATTTTTAGCTGCATAGGCCTAATTACAAGGACTACTGATTCTTTGACCTGTGCATGCATTTTACAATCAGAATAGGAGGTGGAACAAAGCAAGATAGGCATCCTCTAGTTGCTGTACTTTTCTTGGCTACCTGGTAGCTGGATAAATGCCATTTAGCTCCTGCATGAAAACAATGAAACCAGCCTTCTACTGCAAAACATCTGGATCATATCAAGGCATATGTTTTAATTAATTTCTTTGAGAAAAAAATAGTATAATCAGTATTTTAAAGAAATACTAAGAGGGCAAAATGAACATGGAAAAGGCCAGAAAAATAACCCATTTTGTCTCCTACAACAGCTATTGGTTTTTACCATAATCTTTTCTCCAGAGGATATGTTCCTTGTCCCGCATGAGCAAACATACACAGTCATGAAAGAGGAACCTTGTGGGGAAAACAAACCATAACCACATGGACACCCACAATGCATATGGAGCACAGATATGATCTAAGCAACCTGCAACTCACATGGGTACGAGATTTCCAGGTGGATGCTTGGTTAATGCTTGGACCACTCTGCCATACTGAAAAACCCAAACTGAGCTCCTTGTTCACCTTGACTAGGAAGCCTGAATTTGATCAAATTCTACCTTGTACTGAAGTGCAGAAATGCCTGCACTAAACATTCAAGAGACAAGTTAGTAAAAATATAATTTTTGCACTCCCTTTATTATTAATGTTAAAGCTGCACAGTGGTTGCACTTCACAGAAATTCAGCTACTTGCCTTTCAAAAGCAGGACATGTTTGGGCTTATCAAAACGAGCTTTATATCATGATTGAACATGGCATGAAGGCAATAATGGAAGAATGTTCTTCAGCAAAGAACATTGGTTTTGGACCACAAAACTTTGGTTTTGACTGTTGGGCCAAGTTTTCCATGACAACCTTCTCTGTGCATCCACAGATTGTTTGTTACTGGCTTTAAGCTGGTTCAAACAGTTTTGTCAGTCAAAACTTTCAAGGTATATTCTGAATTTTGTAAATGAAAAAAAAGGTTTTAGAGCCTCTCATTATAAAATAAATATATGACGTAAGAAATTTTATCAGATGGTCCTTGAGCTGCATACTCAGATTTTAATAGGTATTTTATTACATCTGAAAACTCCTAAACACAATACCAATGTGAGAAGAATGTAATTTTGCAGACTGTTAAGAAAATGTTCAAGGGTACACCTCATTTCATTCCAGTTTTAATCTTTATCAAAGGTGAGGACTAAGTTTTAATGGTGGTCTCTATTACTGCACTTGCATCTCTTGGTTGGCCTCATCTTTAAAGGGATTGGCAGCTTTCTTTTATACAGTTCTATGTGGAATGCATTTGTAGGAATTCCTCCCTGCAGTACAATCTTTTACCTATATGCTACAGATACTCAAAACACATTCTCAGAAAATACAAATGTGAGAGATGAGTTTGCTGGTTTTGAAATCAATAGCAAAGATAACTGGTGACAAACAAAAGTAATTGCCAAACCACACCCCTCCTGCCTTGAATGGTGCTAATCTCAGAAATATGGAAACATTTAGTAGTTTCATAATGAAAGAAATAAACATTTCATGCTTCTGCCTTTGGATAGCAGAACCACCCATTTCATGTCTGTAATGTGACCTGGTAATTACCTTAAAAGTTTCTAGTTTTGATCTAAAACACTTGTGGATAATACGTTTTAAAAATTAAGTCTACAGCAAATGCCACACACTGGAAAGACAAAACCAGCTAAATTTGAATCACATTTGTTCAGATGTTTCTGCTGATGTGTGGTGTGTAATGACCACCACAAATCTGTCTGAAGAGGTTGTTACATTAAGAAAGATTTTTCTTATATGCAGAAATTAACAGGAGTCTATATTCTTACCTCTAATATCTGGCTGTTATCATAGTAAACAGCATTAATAAAAAATATTTTTTTCTTCCACTTCTCATTATTCAGACAATGTATTGACTCATCTCAGTGGGAATTTTTCCTATGTTCCAAATTCAGGACACAGATCTGAGGAGAAAGGTCTGGGTTTAGCTCCAGATCCACCACAGATTTCCTGTATGACCTTAAGCAAGCTATTTAGTCTTTCTTCAATCATTCTGTTCTTATGCCTATTTCATGAATATATTAATTTCCTGATCTTTAAATAAGCATAACACAGATCTTCCTTGGCCCTTGTTGTTGCAACACTCATACTGAAAATTGCAAGGTCTATGGTAATGGAGTCAACACATATAAAAACATTTCTTTAAGGTTCATTGGTTTTATACTGCACAAGGGAAGGATTAAAACTGAGGAAGATAACTAATTTTAGGACAGAGGTCTTATACATATGTTATCTATAATAACAGAAGCTATTTATTAGCACACCTATGTTTACATGGCTTTACATACATAGGTTACTGCCCATATTCTCTTGAAACCTAAAAGCTCTAGCTGATTCAGATACCTGTGAAATAATCAGAAAGAGTTTCAGAATGCCATTGCTTCAGTTAGGGTACTGAAACCATCTAAACCCTGTGCAAACCATTCCTGACTCCTTCTTATCAGTGAAGAGAAAGTGTTTAAAGAGAGAGTGGTCTGGTCCTAATGTAGATGCTTAGGATAGACAGATGAATTTTCCAATAGCAGGTTAATTTATGATTTATTTCAACTTAGATGCCTGATTTTTGGATGTATAAACCCAGGTAAGTTTAACTGACTCCTGCAGATCTCCAGTGGTATTATTACTGATTTGTGTGCAAAGGCCCCAGTCAGAACACACACCCATGAGCATGTACAAAACTCTGAGAAGTTTTAAAAATATTCACATGCTTTTTTTCTGATTTATTTAGCCACAGTTGCAAACTAGGTTGGCAAATGTACAAGGAGACAGATGAGTTGCACAAGGATTGAAGTCCTTTTCTTTCAGCTGTTACACTGCATGATCTTTGCAGAGATATCCTGGTTCTTTAGAAATAACAGACCAGAAACAATTTCATAGAACAATAGGTGTGTCAGTTTGTTGGCTTTGCCCCTGCTTTGTACGTAGTTTGGCACATCTCTAATCTAGAAATCTTTCTAAAGCATCTATTCAACTTTTCTTCTCTGCCATTGTGTATAATGGAAAAAATAACTGGAAGGCAAGAAAAAACATTAATTCAGCTATTTAGTGCAAGGATCTCAATGAATTAAAGAAATTCTTTAATGACATTACACAGTTTATTAATTGACATGTGTCTGGAAAGCCAATGACCCCTGAATACCTTTGAAGTAATAACTCCACCCTGACAGGATGTGATGGTGTCTGACAGGGAGCCACGGTAGAAATCTGAGCTGTTGATCAAATCTCTTTCTGAGTAGATCACCTGGGCTAGCACTCATCAGGTTCCAATCGTGGCAAAATTAGGCTGTAACTCATCTATCAGGTATTTTTTTCCTATGGGAAAGAGTTTATGTCAAGTTATCTATTGTCATCAAAACAACAGATAACAAAGGCATGGCATTTAATTAAATCTCAGATTCTTTTTTTTTTCTTTTTTTAAGATTATTCAACATGGTTTAAGAAATCAGTTTCTGCAGATTTATAGAAGGTCATTTGCAATGTTGGCCTGAAACTATTGCATAGCTGTCTGAGGTAGGGTGTTTATGATGACATTTGCAATTTGTTTTACTGACATGAGACATATATGGGGTTTTTTATGTTATCATGGGCCAGAGCTGTGAGCAAGAAGGTGAAAAGGAGAAAGACAAGGGAAACAAATAAATGCATTGTTTTTTCAAGTAAAAAGAGATTGTTAAAATTTAGAGCAATATTTTTTTAGGAGGCAATGATGAAAGATTCTTTAAGTAGATTTATACTTGATTTCTTATCATGCTACAACTTAGCTGTCTTGCATCTTCATTTGAAAAAAAAGATATACGTACATCCATTCACAATTATGTTTATTATTACTACCAGGGGGGATTGAGGTCATTCATACTTAAAATTTGCATAAGGATTCAAGGGTATCTGCCAGCACAAAAATATTGAATTAACCAGAGAAAATGCCAACACACATATTTATCCACTTTTGTGTATACTGATTAACAAGAGTCAATTTGTAACTATCTTCACACACTATTTTTAGAAACATTCTTCTATTGATTTACCATCTGCATGGGATTGTAGAAGATTTTTCTCTCTTTGGTAAATATTTCTGAGAAAAAGAGCGATAAGAGCTTAAGAAACTCTGCTTGGAATGAATAATCATCCTGAACTCCTTCTAAAGCAGTCTAGATATCTAACTCAAGGCAAACATAATTAATGTGCATGTGGATTTTAGCAATATGAAGGAAAAAAGAGAGCTGCTGAATTAATTGAAACAAATAAATCTTTCAAGACCAGTCTCAGGAAAACTCTTAGTCAGCATATAATGTTTTGTGTTGGGCATAAACAGGACATTATGCAAGATGGGAGAAAGTGGGTTTTTTAAAATGTATATATCATTTATACATATAAAAGAAGGAGGCTTGGGTTCATGTTGTTTTCTAACACAAGACTTTCCTACATATTTAGTCTTTGTTCTGTAAGGTGTTCTACCAGAATACATGGAGGAAATAACTCTCTAGGCAGATATTTATTGTTTCCTTGCATAAGCAGATGCTAAATGCAGGGATTTAACTTTGAGGCTCAGGTTTCTTTGCTACAGTTCTTTCATACCCACATAGGTAGTGCATCCCTAAGGACAAAGATTATTTTGTCTTCTGCGTCCATTCAGAAACTGGCATGGGACAATCTTCATTTTTATGCATAATTTTGGAAGAAAGTTCCATAAGTGAAGTATATTCTAACATAGTTCCCAAATTTAAAAACATTTGGATTCCATCCCTTATGTAAACCAACGTATATCAAAATTTGTCAGAGATGAAGATTTTATATGACAAATTTGAACTTCCCCACAGGTTTTGGTTGTTTGTTTGCTTAGTTAATTGTTTGTTTGAAATTTTTGCTTTTTTTTCCATTTTCTTCTTCCCCCTGAATTATATTTCATGGATCTATTTTCAAGACTCGTCGATAAACTTTCAGGAATGCAGAACAGAAAGCAGGACTTAGATTATTCACTATTTAATTAAAGTATGGTTCTACTATATTTCTTTTTAAAATAGGTTACTATCTACTGAAAAATCCTCTCACAGAACATAGCAGTAATTTGAAGAGACAGTACCAGTAGCATCGTATTTAAAAAAACAGCCAAAATGTAGATATTTAGCAAGAGTTTGCTTCTGATCTGCAAACAGCAAGGATACGAATAGAAATATTGTAATTCCTTATGAAAAAATAATCATAGTGGCCATTGATACTCAAGTGTATTAAACACTTCACTTGATTTGAGTGGGGCCTCTTAAATGTGCAAATATGAACACTTTGATGAAGGGAGAGCTATGTTGGTTGAATCTCAAGAATGACAAATAATATTGTATAACAGCTTCATGAATGTTGGCAAGCAATTACGGAAATTGCTGAAATACTTCTGTTTTATTTCTTTAGAGGTTTTTCAGAATATGTTAAACAGCCATGTAAAGGTGCTCAAGTACAGTGGATTCTGCCTTTGAGCAGGGTCAGAGTGATATGTTTCCTTTGGCCTTTTTTTGTTTGCAAGATTTATACTAAACTTTACATGTCTGTGAAGCTTCAGTGGACTAACTCACATGAATTGAGTTGAACACATAAATAGTTGTTTGCAAATGAACTAGAAAAAGTATGTATGGCATTATTTAAAAACAGAGAATGAGAGACAGAGGTGAATGGAGACATAATTATTCCTTTGCTCCTCTATGCTTCTTAAAAGGAAGGGAAATCTAAAAAATAGGTCTTTGGGCTGAAACAAAATGTGAATATCTTCTATAGAAAGAGCAACATGCCTGAGTATTATGAGGAACTGAAAGAAGGCCCATTGAGATGGTCTCAGTATTCATACTTAGTGCCTTCTATATTTATGATGTCTCTCTTGCTTGCCTATTTCTTGAAATAAAACCCTCTCTTATGAGCCATTTGAACAATACTGAAAACCACAGCCAAGCCATTCTGGGAAGTGCTGTAAACATAAGCTCTATTTTTTTTTTTTACAAACATTGTAAATAATTTTTCTATATGTAGAGAAAAACTTAATTGCTACATTAAAGATCAGACTTGCTAAGAAGAGCTATTCCACCAGAATATAGAAAGGAAATTTAAATACAGACATCCAGAGAAATTATATAAACACTGCATTATACACAGCTTGTAATAAAATAATTCTCAATTTCTTGTGATGACTCAGTTACTTTACACTTGGATGTTTTTTGTGAGTGTGCACACATATGTGGAAAAGAAAGATCTTTTCCACATATGTGTACACACTCACAAAAACACTTGGAAGTTGAAAAATTTGCAAGTAACTATGACCTGTAATCTGTAAAATATAAAAATGTTTGTTGTAACATCAGGACCTTTAAAGCTTTTGTAAATGGAATGCAACTACTGCATCACATGGAATGCACTGCAGACCTGAGGTAAAAAAGTGTCTCTGCATCTTTCTTATACATTGAAAGGCTGCAGTAAGGTTTCCCCAGAGCCACCTTCTCTTCTCCAGACTGAGCTACTCCAACTCTCTTGATCTTTCCTCATAGAACAGATGTTCCAATTAAATCAAATGACCTCAACTGGATTTAACCTAGGAGTTTGCTGAAGAACTGCATCGTCCTTACACTTCTACTCTTGGCAGAAATGGCTTTTACCTTTTATTTAGCTGAAATGTAGAGAAAAATCTGGTATTATTAGTGGGAGTACAACTATAAAGGACTCCAGGAATTTTCATTTTATTCATGTGATCAGGTCTTGACCTCAGACTTGTTGAGGAATCCACTATTAAACTAAAAAGTATAGAATTAATAAATGTATTTAATTTGTTTATGCATGGGCTTCATGGAAAATGTGACATGCTTGGTATGAATGAGAAATTTGTTCCTCTAGTACTAATATCTTCACTTTTTAAAGAAAACTGAATCAACTGACATGAATTTGCAATTAAGTGGGGTTTTTTTAATTTCAAATATTCCCTCAATTTCTTCCTTTGTTTTTGTTGATGCAGCACTAATTAAAATTAAATTAAAAAAAAAACAATGAGGAAAATATTTCTTTAATTCCAGCTGTTAAGAGTCTATGAAACGAAGTGGATGATGGCATGCAGACCATACCTAATTGTATCCCACATTTTACTAATTCCTCACAGGTTCAGGCAGGCAGATGCAAGAGGTTTAGACAATACCATTAAGCATCCCACAAAAATGAGA
Source organism: Agelaius phoeniceus (assembly GCF_051311805.1). Taxonomy (NCBI): domain Eukaryota; kingdom Metazoa; phylum Chordata; class Aves; order Passeriformes; family Icteridae; genus Agelaius; species Agelaius phoeniceus. The sequence continues at coordinate 54,428,971 of NC_135269.1, read as the reverse complement.
AATAACTTGCTAAGACTAGTCTTTTCAGATTTCAGAGCCTAAAGCTATTGGAACATGTTAATGAAACAAAAAAAGCCTCTGCAATGTTTAGTATCCAGGATATTTGAAGAATGCTGAACTCTGAGCACTGAATGTTGAAGTATATAATGGAAATATGAGGGTTTGATATTCCTTCTTTTAAATACTTTGAAAGATTTTTCTTCTTAAATATTTTTCCAAATACCAAGGGAGAAAAAAATTCTCAAGAAAATAATAATGTATGAGCTACAACTTAATGAAGTTTTGTAATTCAAATTTTGAAATTCTTTTGTGAATACACATGACTTTTTAGTAGCACATGATATTTTAGTGTATCTCATTAGGTATCCAAGTTTGAAATGTTTGACATCAAGTTCAGGAGGTAAGTTATCACCAAAGAAGCTCCTCTTTTATATAACCTAAATGCTTATACCCTTGTTTTGATCCCCTGGTATTTTAGTTTTGTTTGTTTGTACTCCTTGCTGCAAAGGAGTTTGGTGAGCACAGGAAATGCAACAGCTTTGAACAGAATACATATTTCATATATTTCCGCAGTAATGCTTTCCTTTTTTCTGTTTGCATGTCCCTTTGAACATTTCAAAAGCAATCTCTGGCAAGAAAAATCCTACCAAAAATTCTCCAGGGAACTTTCAAAGTGAAAGCACAAGATATCTTTATATGTGCACTCAGAGGCAAGGTGGCCTTGCAAGGGCCCAGGAGACAAGCTGTCAGATCACTGGCGCTATCATTACAGTAAGATGTACTTTTGGCCAAGGCAGCATGTGGTACATATTTGACTCAGGGTTTTCTGACTCTGTGACAGCAGTATGCCTTTGTTACTTATTCTACACCAAAAAAATCATCTTGAGTTTAGCTGAAGCAAAAAGGGAGGAAAAGAGTCATGTAACTTGTAAGTGCTGTCAAAGGGTTAGGGTTAGGGGCAAAGGGGCAGCTGTAAAGCTGTGCAAAATCAAAGGTAATGCTATTTCAAACATAACTCTGTTTTAAACATTATACTCTGACAGAGAAATCCTGAAGCTTGTCCTGTGTTTGCATGCACACTTGCACTGACAAATTGCATAATTGATATGAGTGCATACACATTTGATTAATCATAATTAAGACTCAGGAATACAGGTACAAAGGCAAAAGTTTTAGGTAAAGTTAACAGAAGTGGTGAAAAGAGATAAGGCTTCGGAAAGTACCACTTTCCATCCAAATTCAAAATAGACAGAAAAATAATATACTGAAGGATGACAATGCAAATTGTCAATATATTGAAGAATGACAATGCCAACACCCAGCTTTCATCAAAATGGGAAGGATTTCATTACAACATTTCAAAAATAGGACTGGAAGGTATGCAGGGGTGCATTAAGTATTAGTGTATTAGTTACACAACATACTTGCTCTTACAGCATGAAGTTTTGTCTCCTGCTCATAGCAGGGTGGTATAACAGTGTACAAATCCTGTCACCCTAGCTCAGGTGATGACATATGGGTTCATGTAATAGTCTCCAAGAGGCCAAAATTATCCAAAGGTTTTTCATGCTTTTCATCCCTTTTTACTTGTTTCTACTGTACATATAAATTATTATTTAATTTCATGGTTTCTCTGGATCATGGTTTCAATTTGCAGACCAAACTTAAGAAAAAAGAGATTTAGGAAATCCTGTATATAAGAGGCTTATTTTCTGCCAATCTTTGTGGATTTCAGAAATATTGGTTAATCTAAGATAGGCAACATGGGGTTTCCTTTTCATCTCTTAAAATATAGCTACTTTGACAATTGAAAACAATAAACAGTTTTCTTATTATTTCTTTCATTTTTCCTTTGTTATATTTTTCACAGGTATTAATGCCATTGAATTAAAAAAATCTCAGGCTTAGTTGACTCCTTTCAATATAGCTTATTTACAAAACATACAGTAACACTGCAGTACTTGAGCCTGAGGCTTATAAGTAGTTGAGTTTGGGTGCATTATGCCAGAAGAACAATGTTATGTTAAGCATAAGAGATGCAATGACGTTGAGCATGGGCAGAAGTGGGGAAAAAAGAAAAAACACGCAGAAAGGACAGTATGAAAAAAGCATATGAATGGAAAGTTTGAGCTGGAAATCATGAGCTAAAGAAAGACAGTCAAGAGGGAAAAAAGAAAACAATACCTTAGTGAAAAGCTAGGCTGAACTTGAAAGGTGAATTGGAGAAATGGAGTTACTAGTCTTCGTCTTTCCATAATGTGGCAGAATGAAAAAAAAAAAAACAGCAAAACACCTACCAACTCAAACCACAGAAAGTGGAAGTACTTTAAACAGCTCTCTTAGACTGGATAAAAGTAGTTGATGACAAAGAAAGAAGTAGTAGCTTTCCTGGCTTTATTAAAATATATGTTCACATTGAGCAGTGACTGGTTGCAGTAAGGTGTACAATCTCCAAATTAAGAAATTTGGTGTTGCCAGCAGCTTTGAAAGTAACAAGTTGCAGCTTGTTTATCTGATTATATTTTAAAAGGGTACAACTCTTCCTGTCATACTACTCATGCTATATAAGTTATTCCAAGCACAAGCAAATTGTCATTAACGGCAAGGGGCAGGTGTCTCAAATCTACACATAAATCAATGTTGCAGCAAAAAGAAAGGAGATTACAGTAATTGCCCATAAAGCAACACAGAATTGTGTGAGATTTAGGCCCTGTTCAATAAGGTAATTCCACACAAATGTGTGGGCTTTATATACTCAAAAGTTGTCCAAAGAAACATGTCACAGAATTAGGGACTTAACAGTTAGTCTTGTGTGTTGAAACAGCCCCAGTTTTTTTTCCAACCACATATGTACTTAAAGGCCTAGGAAAAAACTTCCAAAAAACCTTCCATATCCAGTTTTGTCTTTATCACTAAATAATCAGAACAATTTCTCTTCCCATTGTTTGCCTTGTACAATGAATCAACAGGATTTGTAGATGAGAGGAGGCTGTTCTTTAGAAGGACTTTTCATGCTGCATCCTGCAATATTCTTTATCCCAGTTAGGGTGCTACCACTGGGATAGGTGAAAAAACAAGTTGGTAAAAAAGAACAGTTGGCTAATCAGGATCAAAAATATGTTAATGGATGGTTTAATCCAGCTGAAGACCAGTTTAAGCCAGCTGGAATACTCCAGGGTGGAGTATCCAAGGGGTCTGTCTCCACACCTGTCCTGTTTACACATTTACCCATGACCTGGAAAAGACACTGGTGTGCACTCTTGCAAGTTTGCAGATAAAGAAAACCTGGCAGGAGCAGTTAATATGCTCAAGGACAGGACTGTCATCCAGATGGACCTGGACCTGGTGGAGAAATGGGTCAAGAGGTACCTTATGAAATTCAGAAAAGCCAAAGAAAATCTCTGCAAATAGAGGAACATGTCTTGCAATGATACAAGGTGGAGATTGACCTGCTGGGAAAAGGCTCAGCCAAAAAGAACCTGGGGGCTTAGTGGACAATGAGATGAGCCAGCAGCGCCCTGGCAGCAAAGATGGCCAACAGCCTCCTGGGTTGCATTAGCAGAAAAAGAGCCAGCATACTGAGGAAAGAGATTATCCCCCTCTGCTCAGCACTCCTTAGACTACAGCTAAAGCACTGTTCCCAGTTTTGGTTCCCCCAACCTAAAACAAACATTGATAAACTTGACGAAGTTCAGTGCAGAACCACTGTGGTGACTGGAGGCTGGGGTACTCCTCACCCTGTGAGGAGACATTGAGGGAAAAAGGATGGTCCAGCCTGAAGCAGAGATGGCCTCAGGCAGGAAAAGCAGCTGCCCCTGGCATCTGGAAGGAGACACCAAGGCAGAGTCAAGCTCTTCACAAATATGTATGGTGGGAGAACAAGAAGGAACAGACACTGACTGAACGAGGAGAGTTCTGACTGCTTATAAGAAAAAGCCTGTACAAATAAAAGTAACAGTTTTAACAAATGTAGGAAATGGACAGTAAATTAATATGTGTGAACAGCTTTCTGTGACTAACTATTCTTTACATTCTCTTGTAAAAAAATAAAGCCCAGGGCTCATGTAGAGGTACCTCAATTAATAAACCAGTAAGCAGAGTAAGGGAGTCAAATAGGTAACAGTCACTTAGGAAGCTATTAGAAGACATGGTGGAGAACAGACTGTTAGTTATTGTATATCTCCTAAGAACACAGCTTTAACATTATCAGCATCACATATATATCAATACAATGCAAATATAGTCAATCAGGAGCTGAGTCACATGCTGCAACTATACAGGTGGCTGATGACCTTATAGATTTTTTTATGATTGGAATCATCTGTTTGTATTTCAGAGGGCTACCACAGCAATCTGTTTAAAGCCTCAGCATGAATATTGCTCATTATCACACAATAAATTGCTTCAGTGGATCACAAACAAAGAGCAGTGAGAGAGATATTTAATGAAGTAGAAAGAAGGAGATTGATAATGGGGGGAGAAATATTCATTCCCAGCATCTAAGTGGATAGTTAATAACCCTTTTTCAGAAGCATTTTACATCGTCATACCAAAACTATACAAATGAGACATGCAGAGTGCAATTCCTTGCTAAAACATTGCCCATTTCTAATTTTTTTATTGCTTTTGTAGCATGCATACAGTTCAGAAGCATGCAGATGCATCATTAATTATTTCTGATAACACAGAAGTTCTCAACTTTTCCAGATATTTTCCAAATACCTGACATGGCAGATTCCCAGAAGCTAAGAGCTTCAAATGGACAAAAGAGATTATCTAGGGAAATAGAATGGAAGATAGTCACTGAGGGACCAGGAAAGGCAGGCAGGCAGGCATCCTGTGAGTTTCAATTATTTCTTCTGCCCCGCAGTTTGTTTTGTGAATCGAAATTGGCTCCATTTTAAAAACAAAAATAATAAAACAGTCTCCTTTCCCTAATTAGTTCCCAGCAAATTTGTATTATAAGACCCCAAACAAACAAAAAACCCCAAAGCACAGCTTCCTAGTTCAAAGATTTCTCTGAGTGGTTTTTTTGGGGGGTTGTTGTGGAGCATGTTTATATATATAGATATATATAACATATATATATATGGTATATATAACTTTCTACAGAGAAGATATCCACAGTGTAGGTTTCCAAATTTCTAGAGATGAAAGAAGCTTAAAGAAAGGAGAGAAAATATGATTGTTCAGGCTAGATTTTGATAAAAGTTTAAGATTGTCACTAGGGAATGCAGTATAACTAGATACCCATAAATGTTTTCTGTAGCACATTGAAAGCTGCAACACACTCCGTATAATTAGTGAGAGCCATTGTTATGCTGAAAATGTTCTGAGACCAAAACAACCTTGCCAGGAAGTTACCAGCCAAGAGACAAAAAAAGCTGACTTGGAACAAGGGCTGCTTTACTTGCAAATGATGCCAAGAGACAAAGCTGAGGTATTCTCAGTTGAAGCTTTAACAGCTAGAAGAAAAAAAGAAGTAGGGATCAACTGTTGATTGGAAGAAATTAATTTTGCATAGCAGAGGTGGAACATAGTAGTCTGTATTGAGTAAGACCAGAGAGTAGGGAGGAACCAACAGAAAAAACCTTGTGGTCCTGGTCAAAGCACACTCTTGCAAGGCACTGGGTTCTGTGAAACAATCAGGTTCCAGGCTACTCCACTCCAGGAATCTTAGTCTGGTAAAATCTCACATAGCACTAGTTTTGTCCATTTGTATTAAGTACACGTTGAGGTAATTTAATTCATCCTTTAACTGAGAAAATAGTATGTTTTTATATTTGTGTTTTGAAGCATCAGTTTAAACCTAGTCAATTATTTATTCACAATGGGCTTCCCTTATTTAACAACCAGCTGGCAAACAGACTGACCAACTGGGTTGTGGCAGGTTTCACCAATGAGCAGCAGTTTTCCCAACCAGTCAGCCTCACCTCTGTGCTTGATAAGTTCATGAAGAAGAATTTCCTGGAAGATGTGTAAAAATACATGTAAGACAGGGAGCTGAACACATGGCTTCATCACCTGTTCAACTTTGTGGCCTTTTATGGTGAAGCAACTACATCAGTGGACAAGGGAAGATTTATGGATGTCATCTATCAAAACTTCTTTAAGGCCTTTAATGCAGCCCTCCCCATCATTCTTACCTCTAAATTTCAAAACTATAGGTTTTCCATTAGATGGAATTGTTAGATGGGTTAGGAATTGGCAGGATGGCATGTCCACAGAGTTAGAGTCAATGGCTCGGACAGATTCAAGTGGAACCCAATAATGGGTGGTGTCCCTCGAGGGTTCATCATACTGGTTCAAGTGGGACCAATACTAATCAATGTCTTCATGATAGACATAGTAGGATCCATTCTATGACTAAAGCAGTATTATCTGTGTAGAAAGTAAAAGGCTATAATGTGATTTTGTAGGTCTTCTTGAGCCTTGGTAGTTCAGAGATTTGACCAGTGGGAGCAGTAACCACCTGGGTATGCAGGTGATCCTCAGAAAGGACGGTGAGCTGGCCTTGCCTTGTCCACCTGCTCCTTCACAGTCAAGGCCAGTAGCTGCCCATCAGTCTCCCATGCTAGCACAGCACCAAAACCAAATGTGCCAGTCCCTGAGAATGTCACTCCTAGGGACAATCACATAATCACAGGAACTAGATTGGAAGAAACCTTCAATACCATCGAGTCCAATCCATGCCCTAACACCTCAACTAAACCATGGCACCAAGTGCCACATCCAGTTATTTTTTAAACACATCCAGGGATGGTGACTGAACCACCTCCCTGGGCAGACCATTCCAGTACTTTATCTTTCAAAGCATGATATTTAGTTGGCCGGAATAGATTCTCCCATCCAGAATGCTTTCCTGAAGTAATTTAGCAAAAGATAATTCATGAAAAATAAATTTTTGCTACACTAGTTCTATGTTAATCTTCTTTGAACGAAAAAGTAAAAATAGATATTGGGAAGTTTAAAAAGTAAAAGAAGATAATATTAGCCAACATCATCCCCAGAACATATTTTTAAAGATTGCCTGAAATCAAGAAATTGTTTCCAGATTTTCTACTTGGTTAGAAAATCAATATTAACTTTCAACTGTGATGTAAGATCATGTAGTACAGCTAAGCAAATTAACAGACCTCTGCTGTATTCTAAGCACTGGGGGAAATTGTTGGATTTTTGTTTTGTTTGATTGCTTCTGTTTTTCTTTTTCTTTGGTTTAAACTCAAATCCATCTTCCAACTAGAACATGTCTTTGCTAGTCAGTTCTTCCTGACTCAGTTGTCCTAAAAATAGAATTCCCAGGACACTCTTTTTTGCTTTGGCATTGACTTGTGCTGATTCACCTCAGCAAAGACAGCCTGGCAGGACTGGTAGAAGGACCTGGAAATTACTTGGCAGCTTAAGGTCCTCTTTAAGTCACACTTGGCTATCAATTGTATGTCTGACTGGTGATACAGGTCTAGACAAGGTTATTATGTGCTGACTTTCCAAATCTGAGGTCTGTGCTCCTTATACTGAATATATTATTGCTTCTTGCTCAATAAAACTAGTCTAGAACTGATTCTTAAACAAATCTCGGTGTTTATGCCATGAAATCTTGCTTTAGGACTCATTTAGGAGAATGACCAAATAATGGAAAATACACCCTCACAATATTATTTGTATTTTTATAAAGTGAGACAGACTAATCACTGCTTTTAAAAAGCTGTGGTTCGTGGTACAGAATTCTAAGACAAACTCAGCATGCCATGCTGAAAGTGTTGAATTTGTATTCACTGTGGAGAGGAATGAGTTGAATCTCTCCTGCTTGGGAGAAAATCTGTCTGGGAAAGTTGGATATAATATCCTTTATGTGACATATTGAAAGAAAATAAATCTAGGCTAACTTCTTCATGATCCTAACATCACTGATGATTTACCTAAAATCTAGACCATGCATGACCAACATATCTGTGTTGCAGTAGTGGCCAGAAAAAAACTTACTTTTTTAAATTTTCCACAGGCTCTGAACTATCTTCATCTCTAACAGTAGAGTCCAAGACATTATAGCATCTGGTTTTATATTATAATGGAATTTCAGGATAGTTTAACTTCCTAACCCAAAGCACAGTGACCTTTGATTCTTTTCCATTTCAGTACAAAGTAAACTAACTGAAACTGGTAACATCACACCTGTTGGAAGTTGCCAAATTTCTTTTCCAGCTCACAGTCATACAACATACACCTTAGAGGCTGATTTACATCTTCACAGGAGTCGATATTAGAGGGACAATTAGTTGAAAATTTCTAGTTAAAATTCATTTTCTTTGATTTCAAACAGATTAGCTACAGTTAGACCAATGTACTTTTATTGTTGCCTGACTTTGCATATGTTATGCTTAACAGATATCTCTTTCTCCACATAGCCTTTGCAAACGTCAAGTTATTCAAAACTCAAAACATCTTCTGTCCATATAATTCTCCCTTCCAAGGCTTTGAAACAATCAAACTACCACTGTATTCTAACAAAACCAGTTACGTTTTCAAATAGATGTGAGATTTAAATATTTTGCTGACTTAAGTAGGGCTAATGTAGATAGATTAATATTTTGTGTTTTAAATATGTATCCTTTCTAGCTTAAGGAAACCTATACACTGAATTCACAATGGTGGCATTAAAACCTCCTAGAATTTCCCAAAGAACTTATGAATCCCTTCATATGATTTTTTTTTTTTTTAATATTTGAGCAGAGAAGCCTGAGATCACTGTAAGAAAATCAAATTCCTTTTTCACAAGGAAAAGTGGGGAGGAGTTTATTTGTTGTAATTTGAAATGCAACAAATGTTTGCCTAAACAAAGAAATGTATCAACACGCATCATACTGACTTGAGGTGGCAAAGGGGTTTATGACATCTCATTTATCCATTTTGCCAGTGACTCTCCTGTCCTTTGGTTTATTATCTGTCAAGCTCTGCTTTTGATGGGGTTTGAAGACCCTAAATGTACTAGAATAATTTCTGCATGGAGTTAAGTATTCTGGCAAAGGCAGATGATAGGCAAGTTCCAGTAGGCTGCAGCTTAGGTACTGAAACAAATCTGTGAAGAACACGTCTGTAAATTCATATCTGTGATGCAAAAGAAAAAGAAAAAAAATTAAAGAGTTTTACAAAGCTGGAAATTACTACTGAAACCTGCAAAAAAAAGAAAAGTGAGGAGACTTTGTAAACATCTGCAAATTATCTTTATCCAGCTACAAAGTGCTCCAGAAGAGTCTACCTGAAGAAGACAAACACATGCACCTCAGTTTAGCATTTCATCAGGCTATGTTTATTTGTTTCATATGCAGTGGTATGCTCAGATGGAAACATCTTGCATTAAACTCAAGCCCCTGAAGATCTGAGTGTGAGGTTTTGGGAAAAGGTACATTTAAGGTGGCAGGAAAATGGAGCAGACAGACTTAATTATGAAGTCTAGAGCAGCTGGACTGTGACGTCTTGTTTCTGGGAAGAAATCATAAACGGACAACCCGAGGCCAGGAAATTTATTGGACGGGCACAGAAGAGGGAGGGAGGGATGGCTCAGAGTACCTGGCTCAGCAGACTTGGAAGCCGCACAGCAATCTAGTGGATGGTGTGCAGAGGGAGTGTAAACGGGCTCACAAAGCTTCTCTTTCATTTTCCTTCTGGCTTGGCCAAGTTTTATCCCGAGCTCTCTGTTACCAAAAAAAGATTGGCCTAGTTATTCATCATTAAAACTCAGCTGAGTATTGGTTAGATGACTTTGGAAGCTTCAGAGCTCATTATTTCTGAATACTTGGTGGCCTTTCAACATTAATACATTCCATGTTATTAAGAAAAAGAAGAGCTAAATTAGGCTTTTGAGAAAGCATATAAGTCCTTAATATTTCTGTGAACATAATGCAATGCAAGTTTTTTTTCTATTTCACATGTGGTACTGAACAATAAAGAATAAATTTATTTTAGCAACCAAAATTATCCCCTTCCCTCATCTTCATTTTTTCACTCATTCAAAAATAAAGAAAAATTACTCTAATTTAGTGTTAAAAATTTCAGACTGATATGGTAGGCAAATATTTTCTTTGTTGGCTGGATGCTTAACAACATATAAAATACATATTAATTATATGTATTAAAAGATGTGTAATATATAATAGATGAATATAAATATAATATGTTCCAGATAGAAACTTGAAAATTAGCAAAAGGCGAGTAATTTTCAGTCAACAAGATGAATATTCATGATAAGATAGGATTCATAATAAAGTTGAAAAATATTAATCTTAAATATTATGGTGCACAAGCTGAATAATTTTGTGGTTTTTAATGCTCTGCTAGCCTCTATTAGAGTGCTATTTTGCCACTTCTCTGGAGTTAGTGTTTTGTTAATGTTCCTGTGTAGATCTACCTTTTCATTGTTTTTTAGCTCTGCTATAGGACGAAACTTGGCATACTAGGTCTGTTTACAATAGGAAAAAATATATTTTCACTACATTTCATTTAAATATTATATTTTGAAGATATAGAAAAGATATAACAAGATGTGTTTGGGGCTTAAAATTTTTACTTCATCAGAAACAAAACGTTTGGTTTTTAAGAAAAAGATTTCTTAACAATAAAAAAATTATTTCCCCTGGAATACTAAGAGTTGCTGCTTAGTTGCTGCTTAGATAGTTTACTTGTTTTTTAAAATCTCTCCAAAATATTTAATTGTTAATAGTTCTGGCTTTTAAATAGTACTCTTTTTCACACAAATGTCTTCCTACTTGCCTGCTTCCCAAAGTGCAAGCACTAAGAACCATGAATTCAACAGTGTAAGCAGACAAAGCACATGATAGAAACATATTTATTTTCCTGAGTTTTGTTTCATTTTGTGCTTTCCTGTTGGTGAAATAGTTCTTTCCATTGAAGACAGCCCAAAGTCTTTCTCAATTGCTATTTCCTGACTGGTACTCCCCCTTCATTATCTTTGCTTGTTCACAAACAATAAAAAAACAAACTATAAACACAGAACACTGCTTCACTTGGTGTGAAGCACTGAACAAACATACATAATTTATGCTTTACTTTGCCAGCAGTCACAGAAGAATCAGAATCTCTTGCATTGCTATAGCTAGAAGAGCACAGAGAAAATTCAGTTTTAAACTGGACATTAAAACATGTCAGTGACTTGTTTGTAATTGGTCATGATGACATCGTGTCATCTTCTTAGAGTGTCTATTATATTTCTGTAAATATACTGCTTGATTGAAGAACTGAGGTAACAAATAGATTTTTTTTTTTTTGGTACAAAATCTCCATCATTCTAAGGGACATTTGACCACAGGATATTTGTTTTAGGTAGTGAGGTCAGATTCACAATCTGGTTCATGCAATATGGACATATGCACACCTACTCCAGTGAAAGAATGATCTTTGTCTCTAGAAAAAATATATTCTTTATGTCAATTACATTTTTGCTGTTCAAACAAAATTTTACTCTTTACTGCAGGCAATGCAAGCATGTTCTTAATAGTCTTTCACCCAGACGCAGTGATTTTGTCTTTCCTCTGTTTCATGACAGTATTGCAAGCTCTGACTTCAAGATTGTCACAAGACATAAATTACTGGTGGGAAATAGAATTCGTACCATTAAAGCTCTTAAGTACTTTGTAAAGGAGTTCCTCCATCAGAGGCTTATTGAGCTGTTTCTGTGACAGCGTGGCTGTTAGCAGCTGGTGTGCATTACTGCTGGCAAGGCCAGAGTCAGGCACGCCTGCCTGGGGTACCCACAGGTGGCAGAAGAGAAACAGCTGCAGGCACATCTGCAGGTCAGCAGAGAGGAGCAATGGTCCATCAGGAGAGAGCCAGGAGGTTGGAGAGCTCTGGAGCTGCCAGGAGTGATTCATTCATGGAGCCTGAAGGTTTTAGCTTTGTTCCTGCCATGTAAGCAAGTCAAATGCACTCATAAGGAGAACAGTAGCATCTAGGCCTTGCTTTTGTAAACCTATAAGCACCACTAATATTTTTTATGGGGGCCTTTTGATGCTATTGTTTTAGCAGGCCTGTTGCTCTGATGAAGAAATCTACTGTAGTTGCAATAATTTTGATTTTTATTGATTCATCCAGTACATTTATAGATTTTTCTTCTAGTCCTGCTATCCTAAATTGACTCTGTAATAGGATTTAGTTCACAAAATCATTCAGTTATCACAAATTGTTTGCTTTTGCTCGCTTAAAAATGCCATTGTGCCTTTTTTTTTTTTTTTTCACAGAAAGACAGTTATATTCTGAAGGCACAAGAAGCTCTCACATGGCACATCATGGTTTTGCAAGCAAAATGGGTTATTCTGTCTGTTCACTCTGAGGTTGAGTTAGGTCTCCGGCACCAATTCTCACCTTTAAATTTGATTTTGCTGACCAGCTCTGGTTTTTTTTCAAGGCCTTAAATTTGAGCTGTGTAAAAAGTTACCTAATAGACTGGTTTTAATTTAAAAAAACAAACCTTTGTATACTGGCAGTCCTAAACAAAAATTAGAATTATAAATATTATTGAATTGGTGGGTTACTGAGATTTTTAAATACAATGAAGCATTGTATTTAAGCATTGTATTTGCATTTCAAGCAGGTTTTTTATTTTTTAAACTCATACTCCTATATCTCTGACTAATACATATTGATTCAAGTCAAGAATATGCCACAAATATTCCTAATATATTCCTCATTCTAATAAAATCCTATTGTATTACACAAAGTTGTCAGGCATTCACATTACAGCTAATGTTGTTATTTCTATACAAAGTTACAGCTGTTCATCACAAAAATTTCCTTCCTCTAGATCATTAGTTCTCCTCTATTATAAATGCTAATTATATGAAATATAATAAAGAGTCTTTCAATCTCCATTTTTTCTTGGAATAATATCCAGTTTGTTTTCTAATTCACAACAATTAGGTAAAATCACACCCTCCTCATTCAGGGCAAAATAACTGCAACATCAAGATTTTAACAACCAATTTAGAACACATTAAAATTAATATGGTGGAACTCACTTTGATGAGTAACCACTGCAATGTAATATCTAATGAACCAGAATGTCAATGCAGACTTGAAATTTGAATAGTTGTTTTTACTTGCCTTTACCAAAAAGGAAAACAAAAACATTTCTAAAGCAAATATTCTTCGAGTACCATCACTGAAAACTCAGACTAATGTGTTACTGCAGAAATGGTTATATTAAAAGGCATAGGCAGTGAGAAAAAAACCCTTTCATTTTAAGAAAAAAACATTAATGCAAACATTTTATGGTGAATTATGTTGATGTTTTGCCATTACTTCAAATCTGTAATACACTGAAAAAATCCCTAGTTTACAGAGAAATTTGTGCTTCTTTCCTTCTTTGTGTTTGTGTATCTGTAGAACTTTAAAATATAGTAGAAATGGGAACTAACCAGCTTCATAAAATGCAATTCTACCGTGCTTCAGCTTCCCTTACCTACAAATTCAGAAGATTCAGCTAAAAAGCTGACAGAACATCTGTGGTTTTTTCCTCCACAAGGATGTCACCAGCACAGGAGAATCTGAAAGTAACATCTGGATCCATCTTGCTAGTTAATGGATTTTTTCCTTGAGGAATAATCTGAGCATGATAGAAGAGCAAAGGTTCACTCTATCCTGCAGAATGTCCATTATCAGGGAACTAGCATTAGGGGAGAAAAGTAATTGGCAAACTAAGCACATTCAAAATATGGGATTTATTCAGAATACAGATCTTACCTGCTATTTCAGTGTTACTGCTTAAGGTAAATAGCATAGCATTTGTAAATGCTGAATCTTTTCACATTTGATGTATGATATAAACCAGGATTTTGGTAATACTGCATTCTTTCATTTTGAGCCTACTATGTTTAACAAGGTTTTCTAATGAGACTGCAATTCTCCAGAGTGTCTGTCACTGAGGCTTCTGTGCAACATATCTGCCCTCATACATTATGCAAAGCTCAGCAGAAGATTTGCCTATGGTTTTGATAGGCAAAATTTAAGAAAATTAAAATAACAAAACTAAACTTATCCTTTTTTTAAACAGTTTTAGAAGTGGGCTATATTTTAAATGGGAAGTTATTCCATAATGTATGTGGGAGCCTTGTAGAAGGTCTTTCATTTATCCTTTTTTTCTAAATCCAAGTGTATCTGTGAACTCTCTCCTGGACACAGGTTTCTGTTTGTCACAGCAGAGAACTAAATGGCAGTAGAGGTTGGCTTACATGCTTAGATGATCATTTCCAGACTGCATGTGAGTGACAGCAATAAGGGATCTCTTTTCAATTAAATGTGCACACTATTTAAGGGTTTGCCATTGTTCGGTTTGTTAATCAGCCATTTGTCTTTGAATTTCCTTCTTTCTCAGTTTTAGAGCTGTGCTATGTTTTGCAAGAGTAAGGAGACATTCATAATTACTCGAAGTGATCTTCATTTTCCTCTTAGTACATTAGAGACTGAAGAACAGGTTACCAGTGTATACGCTCCATTCCTTGGCAGAAGTTCTGTGCCTGAGCACCATTAGTGTCACAGAGATCCATTTGATTCCTCACAAAGGAACTATACAGGTCTAAGAATTCATAGGATTTGAGTAATTATGCATGGCAATCTAAAGCCAAGCTTTTCATTTGGGAGGATTTCCTCTTTGGTTGCTTTAGTTCACATTGGTGATTCTAATGACTGATTAGAACCCCGATTCTAAGGATTGTGGTAAATTCAAGTGAAAATGTCCATAAATCTTTAGCTCAGCCAAAGTCACTATTTAATGTCACTATTTAATATAAAAGTTTGTAAGTCATATTGCTTTTAAAGAACAGAAAAGTCTTTCTTTAAATATTCTATTCATTTGTTGAAAAATTGGACAGATACTCTCCCCAGAAATTAAATAAATAAAAACACTCTTACTGCTCTATTCTGCAACATCATTAAAAAACCCAAACATCTTTCAAAGCATCTGGTAAACATAATTTTGTGTTTTCAATATATTTTTTTGTAGAAGAATTCCAAAGAAATGTGAATCTTCAAAAGGCTCTCTGGTCTCAAATAATGCTACTGGAAACAATTTTCCATCCATTACAAGTAACAGGCAGTAAAAATCCACAAACAATGAACTCCTTAAATTTAAAATAACATTTTAACAAAGATTTTGCTTTTTCAGGCTGTAAAAGGAAAACTCTTTAAGGTTTTTTTAAGGTTTTTACTAAACTCTGAGGACAGAAAAATGACATAAATAAATGAAGTAGCAATAATCAAAACCAAAGACACAAGATAAAAATGACATATTAATTTTAGGTGTACACCTAATTTTTGGGTCTTCATTAAATCAAATCAGACACCCCTACAATGAAACATAACATGAGGAATGATCATGAAGGTTTTCAGCCTATTTCTTTTAGCTCTGTAATTTCCCTGAAAGTTAAAAATCAAACAATCTAGAGCACAGGGGCAAGATATTTCCAAATAGCACAGCAAATGTGTTCGTAAATAGTGCAGTGTCACTGTATGAAATGGGTTTTTTGATTTGTTTGGATTTTTTTACAAGAATAACTTTCTAAGTCTTCACTACTTCTCATTTTGTTATGGCAAATGTAGAACAGGTCCTTCTTTCCCCATGTTTTATATGTTTAAGGTGACATTTTACACAAAAGAGGAAACTTTAACATAATAGATATCTGTACCTAGTTCCTAGAGGATCATAAAATGTTTCATTGAAATTTAACACCAGTAAATATGTTTCATAATATCTCAAACGCATCTGTGAAAAAAATATTTAATTAAAATTAGTATTTACTGACCTTTTGACAGAGAAAACCATCACTAGATATTAACAATAGGAATCATATGGGGTTGCAGAGCTCTAAGAAATTGTGTTATCTTGCCTCAATCCTCACTGAATTAATTATCTGTGTTGTGACCACCACAGGTCAAAAGTAGAAAAAGAAACCCTTTGTGCTTGTTAGGGCAAACTGAATGTGACGGTTTAGGGTAAAGTAAAACTCACAAAGTACCAAGGACTCTTGGGCTTTATGCATAAAATCTACCAGTTGTTTACCATATATACTCTGTGTACGCTGATTCTACCTGTCTCCTCAAAGATAAACTGCTGAGTAGGAATAATCATCTAACAAATCAAAATGTCAGCCAAGTCTAAAAAAAATATTTTTTAAAATTCTTATTCTCATGGAGTTATTTCACTGTGTTATGAAAAGAATATTGCACATTCTGTTAAAACACCCCAAAACAAAACAACACAACAGCCTGCTGCCACAAGAAAAATAGTGTTTTCCAAATAACTCTAGAGGATTATGTTGCTAACCCTTGTGGGTTTGAAATAACCTGACCTAAGAGTTCAAGCTTTTGCTCTAATCTAACAATAAAGGAAAAGTCATACATTTATGATTTTGTAATGCATGGTGTGCTCCAATGCTGCTTTTGTATTTTATGTGGATGCTCTGCAAATCCATCTGTCCCTCCATAGCTGTAGTCTGGCACTAGCCAAATTATCTCTGAAAAGACTGTAAATTCCATCATGCAGCTGCAAGCACAAAGTAGTCATTTTTCGTGACTACTGTCAGGAAAAATGAAAAATGTTCACATTTTATGGTCTTAATTTCTGCATTAAGTAGTTCTTACCTTTCATTTTTCTGGCCTGAAGAATGGAAGTGATTTTATATCATTTTAAACCTTCAAGATCTAGATATCTGAGGGAAAACTATATATTGAAATTGCATGTCTTTCCTTTATATGCAGGCACAGATATTGACACACTTTTTTATTGTTTTTTTTGCTTTTTTGGTTTTTGTTTTTGTTTTTGTGGGGTTTTTTTGCTTTGTAGCATAGATTGGCTATGTTAATTTGGTGGTGGGAAACTCCTTTCCATGAGGCAGGTGGATATCATCACCACAAAAAGACAAATATAAAGATTAGGTTATTCAATTTTTTTATGTTATACAAGGTGAAAGCAAAATTTCAAAACATTTACTGCTCATCCACAGTAACTAATTAGACTAATTAGAGCTCCTTTCAGGCTGGGAGTTTCCTGTCAGGCTGGGAAATTGCTATTTCTGTTCAAAATACTTAGTTTTTCCATATGCAGATGGAAGAATTTTCAGCCGCCCGTACAATCTTTTTAATCATATATATGCACCTGAGTACAGCAGACTCCATAGCTTATTTAATGGAAAACTCTTTCAGAATAATGGGAACTCCACATCCCTGAACACAATCCATAACAGCAAGGGGAAGATGCTGAGCTATGCCTCCAGCACTTGGGTGATCTCTCTAAGGTCTGAAGCACAACATGACTGACACACAGAGCTGTGCCCTAACAGTGCCTCCCACGTCTGTAAAACAAGAAGTGAAAGGCAGTCAAAGCACCTCAAAGTGTTTAAGGATTTCATTCAGTTGTCTACAGGCAGGTGTCTGTTGGCATCTGAAAAGTCTTGCAGCCCTGGAAACACCCAGGTGGAGTTGACCATTGAGATGCAGGGTTTATGGCTTATCTGTGCCATAAAGGACAGGCATTGGGAGAACAAAGAGGATATCTTAGGGCAAATTAAATGGCATTAGATGCCTCTCCCTAGGCAACTGAATCACACCAGCTAATAACCTGAAAACCTTTGGAGAAAATGTAAGTCACCTATCCCAATTCTTCACAACTGATTAAGGTATTACATTAGCTCGAATTTTTGAGCTGGAGTTACTGTGTTCAGAGAAAATTTCTCAGTCATCTGCACTGACGGTACACTGATTGCATGGCAGAGCAGATTTTGAGAGTGCTACCTGGATCCTGTGTGGAGGAAATTAAGACAAATGATACAGTCATGGAGTGCAGCCCAATGCAACCCAGCTGCTAATGAGAATCCAGTCTGTGGAATCAGAGTAGAGCTTAGCCTAAGCAAGAAATCCTGAAACACATATGACCAGATGTTGGGACCACTACTTGTTTCCCTGTGCAGATACAATTTTTTTGAAATATACTGTTTGCTAAAGTAGATATAATCAATATATAACCTGTTTTCAGTGACTATGTAGCAACACTATAACTCCTTCGTACCAGCTGAAGCAGTTTGTTTCTGTCAAAGAGATGCAAGCACTTCCAGGAGAAGAGAGGCTCTCCACCTCAGCTACTGAAACCATCCTGCTGGCAGTCAGTACCAAAGAGCCCTGAGCAGAATAATTAATAAATAGGCTCTTAATAAATAAAACAACAAACATGGGAATCCGGATGCTACCACAGTTCATATACTGGACTGTATATATGTTCATCTACAACACTCCTAGAGAGTGTCCATTTCCTCTCAAGGTCCCCATGCTCTACAAATTGTCCAGGCTTCTGAGTATGAGTTATCTGACTGCTGTCCAGCCATCATTTCTCATTTCTATTCTCCAACAATCAGTAGATGCAGAGGGATCTTTGAAATTAACTAAAGCATTAAGAAACCTTCAAAAATACTGAACTAAACATCTCAATTGACTTCAGTCAGCTCCAAATCATGTGAAGGCTGCTAAATTTGAGGGCATGGACATTTGTTTACAGCATTTTGTGCACAAATCTGATTTGACCTCAAATACACTAACAGAGATAAGCTGTGATGATTGCATAATCTAATTTTGACCATATTCTGTAGTATGTGGCCTAATCAAGGGCATTCTTGAAAATATAGGCAGCAAGTACATGATAAAACATTTTTCTCAAAGTAATTAGGCAGACTACAGACAATGTTGTACTTCAAACTGTATAACATTAAAGGTATAGTAGAGATAGGGATAATATTTCTGTGCATCCTCAAGCACCTAAATTTAGGCATTTAGAAAAACTGTTGGAAAGTCTTAGAGACTTAAGCAAACCTGAAATCAACTCTGACTATACTGACTTGAATGTGATACTGTGTGCTACTTTGTAGATTATAAATTTTTGATCTGGCCTAGGAGATTACTACCATGAGATTTTTTTACTAGACCTTGTCAATATTTTTTTAGAAACGCTTATTGTGAAGACGTTTCCCTATTTGATAGATTTCTGTGTAATTTTTATCAGTTTTGCTAAAAAGCCACAAACAGCAATGAATGTAACAGGCAAAAAAAAAAAAAAGCTTTGAGAGCTAAAGAAATAAGTGTAGTTCATGGGTATTCTGAGAAATGCCTTCAGTGCATGTTAGTCTTGAACCGTATTAGTGTCAATGACAGCCTGCCACTGCCTTTATGCAGGGCACTGGTATTGCATATAGAAAAATATGATAATTTTACACAGATTCAGCTGTGGTTTGGAAGAATGAGGTGATTATGTCTGTAACCTTTGAACCCTCGTATCCAAAGCACAAAGGATAATTTCATTGACATGTGTAATTGCTCTCTTCAACTCTCCTAATGTCTTTTTCATCCCAGACTCCAGTGCCATGCTGTTCTTTTGCATCTCTGCTGTGAGAGAGGCTCGAATGGCAGGCTGTGAATGATTAAACTCTGAATAGAGCTGCATCTACTTGGAAAGGTTTACAGCTGCTGTTTGATCCAGTCCCAAAACTTACATTTGTGTGACACTGCATTTGCTCATCAAATTAAATTCGCTTATAAAAAAAATCATTATTGTGTTATGAATGCCACATTACAAATTATTTCAAACCACAGATGTCACTGTTCTAAATGTATGTATAAGTCTTAATGACATATTAAAGTAATGAGAAATTGCATGCAACTCAGGAACTTCCTTTTTTTCCTCATCCAAAAGTTCATTACATTTTTCAAAGGTCTGGCACACAATTTTACAAAACATTGCATGAATATATTGCAATATTGATACAAATTCCGTGTTTGGACACTCTTGTTTTGTTCTCCACAGATCCTTTCCAAAGTACACTATTCATTGATTTTGAATAAATTATTATATATCTCAACCCTTAGAAACTGAAGGAATAAAATATTTAGACTCCCAAAATGCTGATACTTCTAATTTCTGTCCAAACACCTCTGAGAGATATTATAACTTTTTGACATTTAGGATGAAATAAAACTGAGGAGATAAAAGGCTAAGATATGCAAGTGAAACCAAAGTATCAATCTTCACCTATGACTAGAACTGAAATTATGAGGGTTTTTAAGGAAACATTATAAAATGTGTGAGCACAGCACCCCTGATTTCCACTCTGCAGGAAACAGAATCTGTTAAATGTTTATCACCCACTTCTGCTTGCTTTGTTTTGGGAAGGTTTCAGAACCTCAGTGTGACCTTGGGGAAGTGTGTAAGTAGCTGAGATATTGCACACACATCTAAAGTTGTGCTGAGAACATGTTCCATTTGTAAAGCCACACAGTGAAAGGCCCAGAGAAACTTTCCTTCAGAGACCTGGCACAGACATCACTAAAAGTTCCTAGAACAAAACAGGTCCCATTAATCTCTTGAGGATGCATTAAACTAGCATAAACCAGATCAACTTTGGCTGCTGCAAGCTACATGAAGCTGCAGCTGTTGTTTTTTTAGCACTTTTTTTTTTCACTTTTCTCACTCATGCTTCCCTGGGTGTGCACTGGGTGCTGGAGCCCAGGCGCTGCCATGGGGCTCTGTGAAGAGGGGCCAGGGCTCACCCAGCCAAACACACCAGCTCCACATGGATCCAGTATCAGAGCAGACCTACAGTAGGACATGACTGAGGTCCCCAGCCAAGATGACAGCATTGGTGAGAAAGTGTACTTAAGAAAGGGTAAAAAAATACTGCATGGAAGTTTTGAAAGAGGAGTAAGGAAAAAAGTGTGATCAACAGACCTGCAGACTTGCAGGTGAGAGAAGGAGGTGGAGGAGTCAAGATGGACCTGGGAAGCAGGAGGTGTTTTCATTTTTTATTTTGTTTATCACTATGCAAATCTGGTTTAATTGCAATAAATTAAATTTATTTTCCCCAAGTTGAGCCTGTTGTGGTCATGGTAAGTGAACTCCCTGTGCTTTTTCCACCCCATGAGCTTTTTGATCCTATTACCTCCCCTGTCCTCTTAATGAGGAGGGTAAGAGCATGGCTGAGGGGGGCAGCTGGCAGCCAGGCAAGGTCAGCCCACACAATGTACATTGAACCACAAATACTCAAGTTAAGCCCTAGACCTTGCAACTGTCTTCCCAACAATTTTATCATAATTCAGCTTTGCTAATTAGAGGGTAAACATGGTTTAGTTATAGCAACCTGTTAGGGATGGATTCCAGCAAACAAAAACAAAAGTACAGACACTGGCAATGGTTATTCTCAGGGATGGTCTGCCTCATGCTGACTGATGAAGGCAAATCTTAAAACCTCAGGGGGAAGTCTCTGTGTTACACTTTCCATAACTCTGTTCTATTCTTAGATATCTACAATTGGTTATGATTTATTCTTTTTTTTTTTTTTCTGGAAAAAAGGGGAAATGTAAATAAATTTAAAAGGTAAACAGGGTGTTAAGTATTATGTTGTGCTAGCAGTGTCATATTACAAAAACAGGTATTCTCATGCTACTCTACCTGTCAGTAAATCCCTCAATCCATTGCCACTGATTATAAATAGTTGAAAACTCTCAACATTTCAAAAATATAAATTTCAGCACTATAGTTCCTATTTATGTCTAATGGAAATGAAAGAAAGTTACCTGAGTGGATACCAAAAAAAACCCTCCCATCTCCAACAGGAAAGCTAGTTTACTCCTGGTCTTCTAAAGCCTAAATCTAAAATATTTAGGAAGAGGGAGAGTTGTATGGCAGGATTGTAGCATAAAAATTTACCTTTGAATTATTTTTTGAGTGGTGAAAACTTGTATTGCCTTTAGCTATACTGTGCCAATTTTTCAGAGAATAAAAGATTTAATGGAAAGAAAATAAAAAATGTAGAGCAGCTACAAACATTGATTCATTTATCTATCAACAGATGTCTATAATTTTGTATATTTTACAATGCTCTCAAAATGTCTTCCTTCATTCAAAAAAACATCTATAGATATATATGTGTATAACATATATGCTGGACCATCGTTCCATGGGCTACATTGAACACCTGGTCCTGAAGAGTGCCTATTGCACTATTGATTAGTGTCCTGAAGCAGTCTCATAAATTGCTGAATATAGACAAGAAAGCAAATTGCACTTTAGCTTGCACAAAAACAACTCAATGACTCTAAATCAGCGTTGAACTAATTTGCCTTGCTCATGATGTATGTGTTTGAGAATGCCTTTTAGTCTCACTGCTTTGAAACAAAATGTATCAAAGTAGCATTATGAATATATCAGCTCATTCTAACAATTTATTGACTACTCTATCTGGTTTTATTTAAAAATAAAACCCAAAACAATTAAAAAAAACCAACAAAGCAAACCAAATCAAACAAACAAAAAATCCTATAGAAAAATCTCTGCACCATTCAGGCTGCAGTGCTTGGAACCATAGCTAAATACAATTTGTGGTTTTGATGTGTTTTTCTGCTGGGTTTAGAAGTCCTGCATGCCAGCCTACATTGCTCATATCACACCAGCTAGGTTAGGCATCTGCTCAGGTGTAGAAGCTATGGTGGAAAATTGTCTCAGGCCCAGTTTGGCTAAGAACTTTGTGCTTTATGACAGACAGGAGTGCTTTTGGAGGAAGACAAGGGAGCTCTGTGAGTGATAGAGATATCTTAATATTTCACAGAGGAGCTCCAAAGCTGTTGAAGATTTTCAAACATCTGCAAGATTCATCTATGTTTTAAGGAACTTTCTTTACTGTCAGTTCAGGAGCCACTCTGATTTACAGTCACTTCATCCAAGACTTCACCTGTGTGTCCAAAGCCCCTTTATGGTGGGAGGCTCCAGTGCCTAAATGGGTCTCACCTGAGCCCCTACACAACCCATCCTCACACGGTCAGACCAGGATTCCCTACAGGTTCAACCCCAGGTTTCCCACAGCACAGTCCCAGAGTCACTCATTTGGTTCTCATTTGGTGCTGCAGCATAACTCGAGCTGCTGCCTCCAGGGAGGAAACCAAGCAAAGCGATTTTATACTCTTACAGTCTGTGCACACACTCTTCATGTGCCCTGCATTAGCCTTTTGGTCCAAGTGTTGATTTTGGTCTGGGCTCTTCTCATTTCCACTTGGATCCTGCAGGGTCTCTGGTGACCAGCCCCCAGTCTGGCCAGTGATGCAGCTCTGCTTGCCCTTTGTTAGGCCAAAAGTCAGTGCCCGTCCACAGCTGATTTCAGGGGCTTCAGCCATTTCTCACCACCCAGGGCACAAGCGCAGCTTGGATACCGAGCTAATGAACTGGGGGTATTCCTCAACACAACAAAAGGTACACGGCTATAATGAACACATGTACAAATAAGATAGCTGTCTGAAGTCCTTTCGTGCCATCTGTCAGTTTAACCATGTAATTTATCACTTCTTGTGAGATACCTAAAACAGTCAAGTCAGGCCCTACAAGTATGTCCTTTACCCCATGGACTGTGAGAAAAGCTTAAAATCTCCCACCTGGATATTGTCCTCAAGCACAGGAATTGGTCCTTTACTGAAACACCAAATACATTAAGCCATCCCATGGAGCATTTGTCTTGTTCCAAAAAGGCATGGACCTCCTGTACATCCTGTGTCTAATTTCCAAACCCCATGTAGATGCCTCTTATATCCTAGGATATTTCAAAAGTCACTAGCCAGTTACATGACAAACTCAATGGTCTTTAGTTGTGGTCAGCCAAATAATTCTCTTTGCTTTAGATTTCCTCATTGACTCATAGACTTCCTCTGACAGTAATTACAGACTAAAACCAGACACCCAGCTCACAGGCTGACACTAACCTACAGATGCATGCAGTTCAGTGTTAGCCTGCACACTAACCAGGGTATTCTCATTTTGGGCTTGACCTAGCTACCTGAAGATAAGCAGCCAATGCCATTTGAGATAAAGGCTGTCCAAGACAGCCTCATTGCTCTGACACTGTGATGTGGGACTCAGGAAAAACCCATGCCCTACTCAGGTGGTAGATAGAGATGTGGTAGAACATCCCATGGCAGAGTAAATAGCATTAGATGCCCGTCTTTTAGGAAATCAAGATAGTATTCATTTGTTTAAACATAAGGTTCCAGCTCCATGTTAGTGTGAGGTCTCCCATCTGGCTTTCATCCAATGATTCAGAGGCTGCAAATCACCCATAAGGTCTGAACAAAATGCAGCATCTGCACATTATTATACACGTGTGTTTTGTATGTCCTACAACATCATTCTTAAGTGACTTCTTAATTTCCTCCTTTTGCATATAAAAACGAATATAGGTGAGTTAGTGGTGAAAATTTCAATAAATATATAAGCAGTTGCAAGTCCCTATTATTTTTAGTGTCATCTCAGGTTATTTTTTTCCTTCTTAAACCTACGTTCTATTTCATCTTAATAAAATATAAAATTGTTCAAAAAAATTTAAACTTTACATATAGGAAGCATATCTAATGTGACTGCTGTAGGATTGTAATGATTACAGTTTCCATTTTTATCCTTCATTTTTGGACAAACTAATATGAGTCTAGATGTGCTGACACACTTGCATACAGTAAGATATTATTTTCTCCAGAATAGCTTGCAAATGCCCCTATTTTGAGAATTTTTAAGGACAACTGTAATATTGAAGGAGAAAACCGATAATTTTATTTATGCAATTAACTGGATAAGGCTGTTGCCATCACAGCAAATCAGCATTGCAAATCTCAGTTTTCATCAGGTCAGCAAATTGATCTTGGCTTGGGTCTTTTAATTCCTGTTGATGGAATGCTTTAAAGCTATTCAACTAAACACCAGGGTCATCCTGATCTCAAATTATGTGGTTATTTCCAAAGCACAAGCTGTTTCAAGGGAAGCCTAGCCTGTTTATTTACTGATGCATGTCCAGATGTGCTTTTCAGACTTTAAAGAACTGAATCAGAAGCAATTCACAAAAGTTCAACATAAATAATTTATCTAGTTCTTACACAATTTTAAGAGAAGAAGGGACTCTATATGTTAGCATTTTGCCAATGCAATAGAAAACATTGCTAACTGGGACATGTGTCATAATCTTTTGGTCACTGGGTTTGTCATGCTTGCACAATAGGTGCTTCATTATTCAAAGTATTCCAGATTGTCAAAATTCACTGAGGAGGCCAGAAAACCTGGATGCCTGTTGATTTGTGAGTGCCTCCAGTAATTTTCTTTCCCAGCTACTGCTGGCTTTGGAGAAAGTCTAACATTTCAATACAGATGAAAATGCTCCAAACATTGACTGCTCTGTTGTGAGATGACACATTTAAAAAATGTCTTATTTCTTTTGTGAGCTCATATACTGAACATGTAAATATTGGTGCATCCAAATTCACAGTTTGGGACAGGCCCTAAGGCTCCACATACTCAAGCACTCCCTTGTTAATGCAGCACACAAGGCTAAGTAAGAAGGCAGGACAGGGGAGCCAAAATCTGATTAGTTTCACCTAGTATTATGCAATGTCTGTATGAAACTGTAAGGCACTGTTCAAGGAGGAAGAGATTGTCTGAGAAGGTAGCATGTGTCATGCTGTACTACTAGAATCTTTCAGGGAGCACAGACCAGCACCAAATCCTGGCCACCTGTTCAGGAAAAATGAATGGGGCAGGTACTGAAATAAGCAGCTGGCATGAAGAAGGGAATGGAGAACATTTCCCCTGAGACAGGCATCTAAGAGTCTGCTTTATCCAGTCTAACAAAGCGAAAACTAAAGTAACATCACTACTATCTATAAATGCACCAAGCAGGTAAATGCCTGGGAGGAACAAAAATCACTTAAGTTTAAGAACTAAATCGGCACAAAAACAGAACACAAAAACCATTAATAAATTTACGCTACGAATTAGAGATTTCTAACAATTAAAGTACAGATGCTCAGCATTAACAGTCTTTTAATAAGAGCTTTATCATCTTTTCAAGTAGAACCTGATAAACTTACATACCCTAACAAATTCATGATGTACCCAAGTAGGGATTAATGAACCAAAAATTTGACGACTAGCTATAGCTCTTTTTCTGACCATCCTCAGAAAAGGATAATTATGGGATTATTCAGATTATAAAGAACCTCAGGAGATCCAACACCTAGCTGCATCTTGAAGACCCTTAAAGAGGAAAAGAGACTGCATCATCTCTCTGAGTAACTTCTTCCAGTGTTTGACCATACTTCCAATGTTTGACCATACTCTTGAGAAAAACGTTTCTCCTTACATCCACCTGGATCTCCCTTATTTCAATTTATGTGTCATCCTCTCACTATATAATTTTGGGCATGCTTCATTAGCTGACTCTGCTTCAGCAGAGAAGTTGGAGTATATAATTGATGTGCGTCTCTTCCAATTTTAATGATTTTTCAGAGTCTGATTCTATACAGTTCTGGAAAAGCTTGGCTCCACCTTTTTAATGGCCTCCCCATGGTATCTAGTGATGTGGTCCAATTCCCTCAAAGTCATCTGTTTTTCAGGGTAGACAACACCTCTCCCTTAGCCTCTCTTCACAGGTCAAGTGCTCTAGCCCTGAGCCATCAGAGTGGCCATGAGCTGTATTGACGCCAGATATTGACAACCTGTGCTGGGGGGACTAAAACTGATGAGAGCTAAGCAGAGGAGCTAAACCCTCCTTTTTATGTACTGTTTTTGATCTCCTTAATGCAGTTCAAGAGGCTGTAGTGCCAGCTCTCATGGTTTGACACTGGCACAATGCCAGTGCTTCCATGAGAATACCTTCTTTCTGGTTTCTGCTGTGAGATGTGACCAGGAATAAGCAAAGCAGGCTCTTACTTAGAAATAAAGAATTTATTAACTAAACTACAAGGAAAAAAAAAAAAACACAAGGAAAATAAAAACTTCACAAATACATCTCCTCCTCCTCCCCACCAAATTCCCAATACTACATCCTCTAAATCATCAGCTCTCGGTCCAGCACCACCCTTCAGAATACTCAATCCTCAGTTCATCAAGAGGAGAAGGAGTCCTTCTTGTGCCAATGGTGACCTCTTCCTTTCATGTCCAGTGCTCTCACCACTGAACATGGACCAGAGCTGCTTCTAGGGTCGACTTTTAAGGATTCTTCATCCCACTCCAAAAAGGCACAGTCTCAACTTTGGGACATCTGTCCCCCCCATATTTTTCACCCTCTGGGGCCAAAGGGTACCTACACTGAACTTTCTTGGTCCTGAGGCATTGCCTCCCCCTAGAATGCAGTCCCTGTATCACAAGGAAACATGGCTCTGTCTATGGTTACACAAAAAGAGTCCAGCATAAGCTATTCCATCATCTCTTCCACCTTGAGCTCTTCTCTATTTCTCTCGTGGCCCATTTCCTCTTATCTCATCTCTATCTCTCTTCTCATTCAGCTCCAGGAGGATTAGCTTTTGTAAGGTTTCCATCATCCAAGAAAAGGGTTAAAAATCTGAGGCTCTGTCTGTCCAGAACTCCCATGGCTGCCCTGCCGGGCACCTTCTCGCACCCCCCCTTCTCCTTCTCGGCCGGCCACTATTAAATTTCAAGGGTGCACAAGCACAGGCACAGGCTCTCTCTCTGTCTCTCCTGGGGGGGTGGGGGGTGGCTGCCCGATGCCTCTCAGTGCTCCTCCACCCTTCCATCCTGCAGGGGCTTTCCCCTCCCTTCTGTCCAGGGCCAGGCCTACCTCACCCGGCCGCATGGCTGCCCCTGGGCCTACCTCACCCGGCCGCATGGCTGCCCCTGGGCCTACCTCACCCGGCCGCATGGCTGCCCCTGGGCCTACCTCACCCGGCCCCATGGCTGCCCCTGGGCCTACCTCACCCGGCCCATGGCTGCCCCTGGGCCTACCTCACCCGGCCGCATGACTGCCCCTGGGCCTACCTCACCCGGCCCCATGGCTGCCCCTGGGCCTACCTCACCCGGCCCCATGGCTGCCCCTGCCCGCCCAGCCCGCAGCCGGGCAGGGGAGCTCTGAACCTTTCCCTGACCGGAACCCAAGAGAGCCTCCCAGGGCAGAGCCCTGCTTTAACCCCGTGCTCCCAGAGGCGGATCCAATGTCCCAATGGCCACATTCAGTGCCAATATTAAAATCTGAGCATCCATTGGCTTGACCACAGCATCCCAGAAAACATATTTCCTATCAAACCACCACACCAGGGCACTGCTGGCTCATGCTAGCCTCGATGTCCAGCAGACCCTGAGTTCCCTTTCCACAGAGCTGCTCCCCAGCTCTCTGTCCTTAGCCTGTATCATCTTTCTCCCCGGGGGCAGGAATTTGAATGTGTCCTCTATGAATTTCATAAGATTCCTGTTAGTCCATTTCTCCAGCCTATCTAGGTCCCTTGGAGAGTGCCTCTGCACTGGAGCATCTTGGTTGATCCTCCAGAGTTTGGTGTCATCTACAGACTTAATAAAAGTGCACATTGATGCTTCTTCCAGGTCATTGATAAAGACTACAGTGGACTCTTGAGATCCCCCACTTGTTACCACTAACCATTAACCACTGTCCCATGAACCTAATCATGAAAAGAGTTTTTTACACATATGGTTGTCCGCACATCAACACTTTAACTGAACTCAGTATAATGTCCTGACTTGTTTTATGGCTTTCCCTTCCTAGTCCTCATTTCAATTCTCTTGTTCCACTCTGATAATTTGTAGCTTCTTGAGATTTCTAAGAAATACTTTAAATAATGATGAGTCTAGGGATTAGAGCTAATTCCAATTTCAGAGCTGAAGTGGAAAGATAACTTTACTGCTATGGTAATTTGCTTGAGTAAGAAAGAGTCCCAAGGTATGAGCTTCTCTCACCTCATACTGGGTGTTTAAGGAGCAGCCAGGCATCCCGGACTCCTGTGATAATCAATAGAATGAAATACGTTTCACTAGAGAATGGTAAGTTTGATCTGTTTCAGACTTAGGAAGAAATTAATCATTGGCTCTCTACCCTTATTTTTCTCCATGAACCAGAAAGTGAATTCTTTAAATGCCTGAATTAGGACAGATTAATCTACTTTCCCATTTCTTCTATAACCCAGATATTCCTGATAGATGATCCCAACAGTCTATCCCTTGCTCATGATCTAGATGTGCACATTATGCGTATAAAAGGCCCAAGCCATGGTAGAGAGCAATAATTTAATTGCAATAAATAGAATTTAAACTTTGAAATTTTATAAAATGGTTGTTAATTGGAATAAACAAAATTTAAAGCTTGAAATTTTATAAATTGGTTGTAACAGTTAAGATGCAGAAGTGGGGATACAAATAAAGTGAACCATATTCATAACTGTTCTATATTTATCTGCCTGCTATAATGACAAGTTACCAACACACTCTTTTTCCCTAGTGCATATGGTATGTTCATCTGAAGTTTCCACAGAGTAATTAAGATACTCTGTTTCATTATTAATTTTTATAAATATCCTTGTTAGCAATTCTTTGATCAAAATAAATTCTTGTCCTTCTTGAGGTCTCCTAGATGACACTTGTTTAGATTAATTGCTTATTTTGTTAAAAAGGATTTACCAGCTAAGAAACGCAGTAGAAAAAAGTTGCTGACTTCATTAAAATCTTCTGCAATGTTTATGTAACAGGGAGAATGGTATCAATATTACTGTCATATAAAGATCAGTGTAATCTATACATTGATTTCTGAACTCACAACCTTCTGTGGAAACTGTTGGAAACTGCTGAGATTTTTGTTTACATCTTGAACTTTGCTTAAAACTTATCCTCTCTTGATGGTTTCTCCTAGGATTTCCAAATTTTTTCAGAGTGTTTCATTTGTATGTTGGTTTGATTTTGGTTTCAGCCAGAAGTAAAGCTAGTGTTACCTTACAGAATTAAGTCTATTACCTTTCCATGAACAAAACTAAAGATACATAAACATAACTTCTGTACATGTAGGCCAATTCTTTCAGTGTACAGGGGCACAATAACAAAACATTAGCATACCAGACCTAATATCTATTTGAATACTACTTTGTAGATTGAATATGTTATATTGCATAGAGCTTTTGATAAAACATTTGAGTAGACGTATGTTGCACATCTGTCTAACGGAGTGGAAATCGAGAATGAAGAACCTGCCAGCACAAAGCAATTGCCAGGCACTGGTAGTAGCCATGGGGAATATATCTGAGGCACATCTTGCAATGAGAAAGCTGTTTATCTCTCTTTATCAATGCTGCCCCAGAATAACCACTTTTCTTCAAGGAGAATCTCAATATATAACAGAAAAATGACACAAATCTAATCTTCAGTACTTTCTGGGTTATTTCTTCCTACTGAACTGGCAAGGCTCAACTTGGACATGCATATTTTTCTGACTATGAGAACAAAATGCTTCAGCTGTGACACCAAAAGCACAGTGGAAGAGAGTCTATTACCATTAGAGATTATACCACATGAAGTCTTGAGGGAGCCATATGAACTTCATATCAACCCTTTTTAATATCTCACAGCATTCCTATTTGAGTTACCATTTTTTTAATGACAACATTTGTGCATGCAGCGAAACATACTCAGAAAAGTAGTTTTGGAGGCCATAGCTACCTCTTGTGCTCATTAACTTGGTAATTCAACCAGAAGGAAACAGCACAAATTTCCAATATTTTTACATCAGAATATGTTACAAAATATGGAAAAAAAAATTTCTACAGACCTAATTATTATAATATTATTAATCAGTGGCAATAATGTCATTTTAGAGACTGTCATGGAAGATCATAAGCTAAACAAAAATTTACATTAAGACTTTTTTGTAGTCCTCATGTCCTCATTACAGCTAAACTCTGGAGGCTCTTTCCTATCATTTTGGGCAACTAAACATGTCAAACTCTGTTCCATATTTTTGACTTGATTTCTCTGTCACTGATGCATGCAATCTTACCATGGGCACAGCCATCCATGAAGCAGCTATCAAAAACATTCTTACAGCTATCTGTTTAAACTGCACATCTGATGCAAATTCTTCACAACTTCTCTGCTGCATTGAAGAAACGGTACTTATTTCCACTTTTTGTAACGTCACCTCTTGTTGCTACTACTCATTTATTTTGTGGGATCCACAATAATTTTTTTTTGTTTGAGCTTTCTTCCATAATCCCTGTAAGCCTCCAAAACAATTCTGTTTTGTTTTCTATCTTTCATACTCTCTGTAACTGCAATATATATAAAAAAACCAATAGCTGCTAAACTCCAAGTGTGCCAAGGACAAGACCAGATCACTGTTTTTTCTGCTTCTCTGTCAACCTATATTTCCATTTTTCTGTTATAGGTAATAGGCTGTAAAGGTAGGGACTCTGAAAGTGCTATAGAGAACACTTATCTGCTCTTTATTTCTGCACTGACAAACACCATAGGGTCATAATGTGCCTGGGGTTCTGAACAGTGTCATGATTATAAAAATTATAGCCACCAACACTATTAGGAATCAAATGCAAAGCAATTTCAGTTTAGGTAGCTTTAAATCTAAAAAGAAACAAATCAGGGGATAGGAAAAGAGTCCCTAATCTATCCCTTCTGATTTTGTTTTCCTAAAAATCTAGGGGAATTTTGTCTATCTAGCAAAATTTTGCCTCTCAGACAAAATACCAATACAATACAATACAATACAATACAATACAATATTTTCATATCATAAAAAGGACTGTGAGAGTTATTTGTTTTGGATTGTTTACAAACATAAGTTTCTATGTGTTCTTGAAAGATTAAAGGGGAAAACTCCAAAGCATTGCCAGGATACCAAAAAATAAGAATAAGCAGAGAAAGTAGTGAAGAACAATTTCTGACTGCATTGGAGAGGTGTGTCTAATTGCCACACAACAGGATAAAAGTGCTTCCCTTCTACACATTTTTTGAGATTATAGACTGTAATATTTATTGCAGCCTTTTTTTACACTCCAGATTGCAGGCCTCCAGAAACAGTCATTCAACAAGGAATATTATTAAACATTTAATTTTTTTTCTTTTTCACTTCCACAATAACATTCTTCCCACAGAGGGAATTCTCTTTCTTCTCTGATACAGTGTGGTTAATCATTATTTACTTTCCTTTTCAGAGCTGCAGACTCATTATAAAAATGTCAGTAGCTAGCACTTCTAACTGAAAGCCACTTATAGGCATTAGATCTATGAACTCTGAACTCCTGTGCACTCTTACCATTGTTAATCTACAAAGAAACTGTCTTATGGTGATGGTAAGTATATCCACAAAGCTTCTTTGTGCCACTACAAAACCCACTTTATACATAATTATATGTTATGAGAGACAGAAAATATGAAATGTTTGTAGAGAACAGGGCATCCAATATTTGCAAATTCTAAAAGAGCAAGTGATAAAATTTCACCCAGTAAACTCTAATGGCTTAAATGCCAATAATAATAAGTGCTTCTTCCTGTAGTTAATAAAGATTGACAGAAAGAATAAACGAAACCAATATATAAGTGAAAGAAAGGAGAATTGTCAGCATGAATTATATAGGTGAAGTTGAGAGTAAGACTGTTATTGTCTAGGTGCTTAGGCAAAAAAAATATATTAACCAAGAGAAACTGGGAGACAAGCATTTTTTAGGGCATTGTGCCAGGATACTAGCTGTTTCTGCAGAATTTACAGTATTTTGGCAGAGAAGATATTAAGTGGGCAGGGTAGGTATCCAGCCTTTAAGCAACTAAACCAAATTAACACCAAGACAAGATTTTTCATTGAGATTTCTTTTCCATTTAGAAGAAGTAAATAGGATCTGTCTTGTATTCAAGGGTACCTGATAAAATCACTGGTTTTTACAAGCATTTCATTCTGTCAAGTGCATACAATTATTTCCCTCTCTGATTCTCTGCATAAGACACTCATAATGACTCCCTAGAATATTTCAGTCACATTATCATCTGGGGATTACATGAAACCACATGTTATCCAGGTTAAGTAAATGCATTCATTGCACTGGATAGAAAATACCATGGATAATTTGATGCTCATTGAAGAATTTATTTTAAGGAGTTACAAGTAGGCCAGACAGAAACGCTTTTGCATTCTGGAAGAACTGGGCAAAAGGTCTCATAATGAACAAGTTGAAGTAACAAGGCAATGCAGCGCAGCTAATGACTCAAAGGATTCTTCTTGGGTGGATCCCTCATACTGTTACAAATTTGTTCCTTTCTGTTGAAGGGCAGGCAGGTAAGGTTCATGCAGCCATCTCTCAGAGCAGGGTCAGAGAGCATGAACTGCCTCCCACTTCCATCTGCCATTGCAGAGGATGAAGTGTAGTTGCCCTAAATTATTTCAAGGGAAAAAAAAAGTTATCTTGTCCTTTATGAATTCAGTAATGTTATATTTAATAGTTAATAGACCTGCTTCCATACCATTTATGCTTTTCCCCCCTCCAAATAAGCCAACCAACAAAAAGAAAATCCCACTTTATGATCATTCCTGGTTATTAAAAAAAAGAAAAAAAACCAAACATTTAAATACTTTGTGGAAATCCATGAAAGTGTATAATCCTAAAATCTCCCTATTGCACCTCCACAGGATACTTTTGGCCTGCTCACTGTTAGCACTCCATGCAGCTCAGTCCTTCCCTGTCGATGCAATGGTGAGCACTCGTGTAATGGCTGTGCTGCTGAAGCCTGTCGATTAGAATTTATCTGAGCAGTCCAGAGCAATGCAGAGCACACAACATTTTTCTGCTGAGCTACACAGGAACACTGCAGCTCCACTTAGTTCTTCCTGCTGATTGCTGCATAAATGCTAACCAGCTGGAGAGCAGCTACACTGCTCAAGGACAGGCAGCAGAGACCTGCACCTACGGTGTGTGGATGTCTGCAATAAAAGATCACTCTTGCAAGCACTCTTCTGAACACAGTGCCCTGCTGCTTAGGGAAAGGAGTATGCTGGCTCCTGACTTTTCCTCAGTAAAGGATCAGTTCAGCACAGGATTGGGACTTTTTGGTGCAAAGAGTTCCAGATAATGATGTTCCAATTCCAGTGCATTCATGTTGTCTCTTCTGCTTCCCAGACTGGCTCTGGTCACAGAGATGAAATATCTATTAATAATAAGACAGAAAAAAATTTACTGCCTACATTTTAGACAGAGGGAGGAACAAAATTAGCTTTTGTTCACTCAATAAGATAAGATTAGCTCCTTACCCACCATCACCTCAAGAGCTGATTTGTTCATACACACTTGTAGAGTAAATAGTCAATACTTCTGCAGATGGTTCTAAAGTCAGAATCGTAAACACAAAAGGGAATCGAACCAAACTGATGGTGACTTGAGATGTGAAAGCAATCAGTTAATCAGAGGATGAGCATGGTAGGGAGCCAGGTAAGTAAAGTAGATGGAGTAAAATCTGGAGCAGACAGCATAGAGAGAAAATAAAGAGTAGAAATTAGCAGTCTAACCCAGTGGATGGAAGAATCACAAAATATTGTGACTATACTAGTGAATGGTCATGCAAATTTAAGGCTCCTTTGTAACACACAAATGTAACAAGATAGAATTCAAGTAGTGACATTCTTCTGTTTCAGGAATTACATTTTTTAATTTTCATGTTTTTTTAATGTGGCAGGATTTCTTTGGAGATTTTGTATATAATTTATATGAATCTCAGTAACTTATAAATTTATAATCTTGGTGCAGAGAGATCAGAATAATAAAATCAAAATAATTTCCAAACTAGTGCCACTGGCATTCATCCATTTTTTTTTCCAAATCCCTCCTCAAACATCACTTCTCACATAAAAATTACATATTCTAACATATTCATCTTTTTCTCTCAGAGAATGACTTGGCTATCTCTAATAGAATGAGTGCTTTATGACCCTACTGTT
Organism: Agelaius phoeniceus; assembly: GCF_051311805.1. Lineage (NCBI taxonomy): Eukaryota > Metazoa > Chordata > Aves > Passeriformes > Icteridae > Agelaius > Agelaius phoeniceus. The sequence goes on along the minus strand of NC_135269.1, from coordinate 54,394,175 downwards.
CTTTGCCTTGAAAATGGCAATATGCAGTTATTAAATGCTTTAAAATTTTATGTAAATATATCTGTAGTTGTTAATCAGTCAGGTGAAATTTTAACAGAGTATGAATCTGGATCTTAGACAGCTGAGTTTAACAGTTCTGGATTTTCAGATATATTCATGATAAGCTGTAACTTCAAATAATCTATTATATATCTTAATAATTTTTAGTAACAGTACATGAACCTGGAAAATTCATCTGGAAATATTACCAAAAAAACAATCCAGTATATCCTAGTGTCTTCCTGGTACATTTTATTCTGTGCAGGTCTAAAGATGTCCAAAGATACAGCAAAGAGATTTTATTTCCAAGATGAAGGATCATATAATAAGGTCCCCAAAAATTAAGGAATTAATATATAAAACAACCCAAAAAAAACCTGATATAAACATAGAATGTAAGACTTTATGTTTAAGGTTGGAATATTTGAGTGATATCTTGGTTTCCATCAGTTTGCCTTTTTCAACTTGGAAACTTCGCTTAAGGGTTGAACAAGCAATGACTTTTATGAAGAGAAATGCAGGCATAAAATCAGTTGCAAGCATGACTTCAAGACTCAGCAAATTCCCCTTCTCACATAGTACTGCACCCTTGCAGCAAGCCATAGAGTCTAGAGAACAATCCTCAGCTCTTAACAAATTTTTTTAGAGCAAGAGATATTCAGCATTCAGTCAGAAAGTATCTAACTTAGATTAAGAAAAGAGCAAGAATAAAAGTTATGTTTCCATTAGTTATGTTTCTCTCTCCTGGAAGGATTTCCTGATAATAAAATTGACTTCAAAATCCTGCAGATGTTCTGAAGATTTTATATAAAATGGATGATCCTCTAGTGATCTCTGAATGATGTAGCAACAAAACAATAAGAAGTAGATCCCAAAAACAATAGGGTCTAATAGAAATTACTTTAGAATGTAGTTCAATTTTCTCCCCTTTTTTGCTGGTAGTCTCATGAATTAAAAAAAGGAAAAAAACCTAAACTGACTAATGCTCTTAAAATATATTATAGCAATTAGTAGAAGGACTATGCTTAAGAGACTATAATTAAGATTTTTTTTGCAATACTTTTGTGTCATCACTATAATAGAGTAACGTGAGACACATTTTTGAATAATTAAAGCATAACACATTAATATGATAATCCTATCATTATATTAAAGTTTTTGTTTGCAATAATATATCTTGCAGAAGCACTATCATGTGGCTTAATTTATTTCTTTTGTCTGTGTTATAAAAATTGTTCTTTCATAATGAAAGGGACCATATAATTTGAATAGTCCTTGAGATGCTCATAGAAACAGAAGGATGTGTTCAGAAACAGTCTCACAGACTCACTGGCCAGTGAGAAACTGAATATAATTAGCCAGTTGAAATATATATTGTGATTTTATCTAGAGGAGAAATTTCTTCTATATTAGCATCTGCTTGGCTCCTCTTACAAAGATGACAACTAGTTGGAGAGAACTGAGTGAGGGAACCAAACATGATCAGAGGTTAATTAATCCATGATCCACGGTGAAAAATAGAGAAAGCAAATCATAAGGTACCTTCATATATTTCTATTCTTATGCTGATCAGTTGGACTATTTGAATTCCCTCTCCAGTAAGGGACTAGTTACAATAAGCTTTTAACAATCCTCATCACTGGATTTCTCAAAGAGACATTATCAGACTAATAATGCTAACATAAAATGATGTATAATATTATAACTATTACATACCTGCTCTCATCTAAACAGGAATTGGTTCTTTTTGGGGTACTCAAAATATGTTCCCAAAGTTTTAGCAAAGCAACACAGATCTTTTGCTTTCACTAGATAATCATTAAGAAAGCTCTCTAATATTTTTATCAAGTTTAACATTCTTAATTATTCCCCAGCATGGACAAATGTTGAATTTAAAAATACTTCAAATATAATTAAGCAATACAGCATCCCATGAGTAAAGAAATGTATCTCTCTCTTTCATAAATGAGAAAGATAGGATGGATTGATTAAGAAACCCTTCAAGAAATGACCCAGTTGGTTTCTGTTATCTTGGTAAATTCTAAAACAAGAGAAAAGGTTGTTAGAGATACTTTGAGAAATAAAGGAAGATGAAATCAATACTAAAAGTCATACATGATATTCATAGCAGACTTAGGACAAAAAGTAAAAACAAAAAGGGGGGGCTTTTTTTTCCTAATGTTGGAGGCAACATGTCAGCTTTTATTCAGCAACAAGTTTAGAAAATGCTTCTCTTTTGAATAAAAGTTTTGTGTGGTGAAAATATACTAATCTGGTGGTTGAATATATTATTTAAACAGCAAAATTTAAGAAGAGTAGAAAACTCAAAATATAAACACTGAATCTAGTGCTGTAAAGAGAGAACCACAAATGTCAAAGATAAAATGAGAAAAACATATTTTTAAACTTCAACACTTTCTCATGCCTGAAAAAATCGAAGTCCCACAAATATGTCTATATACATACATATATGGTTATGCATGTTCCTCCAAATATATGTTTTATCTTCATTGTTGTAAAACTAATGACTAAAATGTCATCTTGTAGCACATCAACATGTATTTGGGATATGATAAAAGACTATTGCAATCTTCTCCTATGCTTCACACAGTTTGCAGTAAATTACAGTGATATCCACTGTGGATACAAACAAATGTACCCAGCACTTTTCAGATATTCAGTGGAGTAAATAAACTAGTGTGTACTAAGTGGAAAACAATGCCAAAAAACAGTGCAGAGCTTGTGTTTCCCTCATTTCCTGCTTCCCTTTCCCTTTAACATTGAGACTCACTTCTTCCCTGTCAGTTCTGCACAGCCATTGGGTGCTCTACTGATCCTTGTAAATTCTCTCATAATTTGGAGTCTTGAATAAATATGTGGAACAGCCTTTGGCATACAGTTATATTTGTTTGTTTGTTTGTTTGTTTGTTTACTGGTAATTATATAAATAACCTCCTTTCAATCACCATGCAGAATCAGTGAAACACAAATGATGTTTCACTTATAGTCAGTGAAAAAAAGGTGACTAATGTGTATGAATAAAGAAGAAAAAAACTCGCTTATTATTGATGATCTTATTATGATAAAAAGAAAAATAATTGAACTCAACCAAGGAAAATGTGAGAGGGGGAAAGTTGCACTACAGTGATGTGGGTGTCTACTACATTGCAGTCATTGTATAGAAGTATTTCTACTCAGTCACACACTATTTTAAGAATCTGCTACATTAACAGTATCATTTCTCTTCAGTTTTCAGAAGTTTCATAAATGTCTTCTGATTATTTTTCTTTTTACTCTGAAGTTTTATTGTAAATTTCACAGGGAATCCTGAGTCAGAAATAATCATTATTGTAATATATTAAATAATTTAAATTAATAAATTATTTAAAAAAATATTTACTAAAATATTATGTTTGATTCTTTAAGAGCATCAGTCCAAAACACTTCCATGCTGCAACTTGTATGAATATTTTGCTACTGCTTGTTGTTATAATACCTCATCCACAAAAATGCATGCCAGTGGTTTATTCCCCTGCTCAAAGAGTGAACACATATTCTCTCATCTTGTTTTCCCATTTCTGATTCAAAATTCAGAGTAAGGTTATTCACAGTTGTTTGTCAAATCACTTCCAACAAGACTGGGCACAACTTCCTACTCATTAGTACAGATGCAACCAATCATTAATTTTACCATTTTACTTGGAGCAAATGTACACTTATTTCAAAAATAATAATGAATTTGAAGGATTTATATTACAGGAGGAGTACAGTCAGTTCCAAAATAGGATCATAACTTTTATGCTTAATGACCTACTGAGATGCACGTGTTGTGCTTCCTTCCACTCATACATGTTGTCATGAATAACAGGCATTGCCTATATCAGTGCAATATTGTTGTTTCTCCACATTCCTTCAGAAGAATTTCTGTCTGGTGTACTGTATTTCTATTTTCTTTTCTCATACCTGTCAAGTAGCATATTCTAAAGTGTCACCACAGAACTAATAAGAGCTTTGTAACATGAACTCACAGACACCATTTGAAAACATCTAGTCCCAGACTACACAGATATTGACTGAATCACATTAGTTCAAAACTCAGAAAACCTAAAAAAACCCTTACAAGTAAAATCAAGCAACCTTCTCAAATCCATCTACAAATCAGCCAATCTCCTAACATTCAGGGGGAAACTATGGACTGCAGGACAAACAAACCCTAGAGTTTTCACAAGCAGAAGCTGACTACCTTCCCACCAAGATTTTGAAGTAAGGTCTTCAGAGAGTTGTATTTCTAGTGGAGCCTCTATCCTGAAAGCTGTACAATGATGAGGCTCTTATAGCTTACAATTTACTTTTTTTCTTGTCCTTCCAGTTGCTGCTACTGACACAGACTGAAGAAAAGAATTTTTGTCTATAACAATTTCATAATAAATGATTTTTAGGAGACAAAGGCTTGTATCAAAGTTTACACCATATTTTATATTTCTTTTTTTAACTATTTTGTCAGTTCCATTAGAACTGCACCTTTCTTCCTGTTTTTCTCTCCCTATGCATTCCTATGAGGCACACATTTAGTGTAAAGAATTGTGGAACAGTGATGTACCTGTGAGGATGAAGCAACAGTGGATAATATTCTGCAAAGTATGTATTTATGTATTTTTTGTTAACAGTTTGAGAAGTAAACATAAAGTTCTCTAAATGCAGCAACTCTTTTTAACACATAGAGTTAAAGGCTCTGTGCATCTGCAATGTCACTGATGAACTAGGACCCATGAATGCTTTCTTTGTGCTAGTAATAAATCTGCTACATAAGCTGCTGCAAAGCTCAATTAAGACAAAATATTCTTTTAAGACCTGAAACTTGTCCATCCTCCCCCTCCCCCAGTTTTAATCTGACAAGAAACATCATAAGTTTTATGATATGCATCTGAGATCATTGAGTGATTACTGCCACCTAGTTAATTCTCAATGCAATGAATTACATACAATTAGTATAAATGAAGGACCAAGCTCTCAGCTGATGTATCTGACAGGAAATAATAAAAAATGGTAAAAACATTCAGTCACTTTTCCCATAGGAAAAAATTGCTTTCTGACATATATTTTTTTTTGTGCTTATCTAATCTGCTTTTACAGGCCCCAGTGCCTGGGATATACTCACATGTATGCTGAGCTTTCCCTCTGTAATATGGCACTTTCCAAAGTATTTTGCCTCCATGTTATGAGTACAGTCTCTGAATTCATGAAGAGAAGGAAGGAAAAAGCCCTCTGTTAAATGCTGAGGATAGATTGTACCTTCATGGTCCACATGCCAAAGGGAATCACAAGGGGTAAGACAAGGATATCTCATTATAAGAGTGTCATTGCTCTGTGACTATATCCTCTTGATTAGAGTAGAAGCAAAACTCATCCCACCATTCATAACTTACTTTTGATACTCAGTTGTTTCTTTCTACCCCCATTTTTAACAATTCCAGTGCACACCTCCTTCTGAGAAGCTGCAGCAGTAAGAGAAGTGAGCAAGCCTGTGGTGCCTCTCTCAACTTTGTGAGGTCTCCAAACTGAAATTCTGTCAGAAGAGATCAGTCTATGAATTCTGCTTCTCTCTGTCTCAGCAGTATAGCCCAAGGCATCTGAAAGGGACCAAGTGTTATTTGGCCAAGGCCCTAAACTTCTAAAGAATACTTCGAACACAGAGAAGAACTGGGGAAGAAAAAGCACTTTCCCACCAGAATTCAGCTTGTTTGGAACAGTGCCTCTGTCATCCCTTTAAAAATAAATAAATTATGCAGACTATCTGCCTTGCCCCCAGATCTTTTAGTCATGCCAAAAGCTGCTTGTGTGCAACCAGCTCTACTGTGTCAGTCCTGGAAAGGAGAGAAAGCTCCCAGAAGGACTGATGAGAACTCTGTATGCTAATTGCCTTTCTGACTGGAGAAGAATGCAGCAAAAAATGATTATAAAGGAGAACAATGAAAAATTAGTTGCTTTGTCTAAATGCTTCCAGTTGTTGATAAATGCTCACTGTTTAGACTCACCAATTTTTTTTAGCCTGCAGCTGCAGAGCCAGTGTTCCTCGTTCCTTGCCATGAGTGTTGATCTGACTGTCTGCCAGATAATCACCAATTCCTGCTCTGCTGTCTGCTTCAGTTATTTTTTTAAGAGCATTTTTTCTCCTTTTCTTGAACCTGATGATCTCACACCGGAAATTCAGCTTTTTTTTTTCCCAAAGAAGAGGGTCTTTTGTGATGGCAACAGAGCACTCTTACAATCAGCTGGGAGTTTTCCTTACTTAGGCAAGAAAAAAAATAAGGTCAAGAATTGACAGAGTTCCAGCAGTGCTTAAACTCTAGCAGCACAAAAAAGCTATTTAAGGAGCAACAAAAAACTAAAGACACATTTACTCTGAGGTAATGGTGACATAATTTTTTGGAGAATAATTCCCAGTTATTTTAACCTATTTTTTCTTGCTGTATTCAGGACCAAAATGTGAATAGGATATAGATGTAAACTTTACATGGAGACAGTGTGTCTCACAAATCAGTGTAGAAACGTTCAGCACAAAAATGTCTCTTTACCTTGACAATAAAGGCCAGTTTGATAGTTTATTTTCTTTATTCCTACAATGAGCCCATTGAAAAACCTTCATCATTTTTATTCTGCTTCAATGCCTTACAGTTTTCTATCCCTTGTAAAGGAAATAAAGTTACTGAAGGCAGTTTGGAGACTCTGAATGAGATCTTGTTTTGAAGTTTCATAATGATTTCATGAATTTATTTTGTACTGCAAATTACAGTCTCTTGATTGCTAACATGAGACTTTCAGGTTTTTATTAGGATGTCTGTGGCCAAAAGACTGGCCAAATTTACTTTAGCCTTGATTCAGGTCTCAGCAGTGCCCTTACTTTATAAGTAAAAGATCCCTTTGTGATCAGAATATCTTTACCTTACTAATCTAATTCTGTACTCCCATTTTTCATTTCCCAGTTGACTGCTCCATGTCCTCCTGCACAGATATTCTTGGAGAGAAGCTAGGGCATATAATATTTTAGGAAAGCAAACCTGCTTTTCACCACCATTTTGCCTGTTAGAAAGTACTTTCAATGCAGTTCCTAGAAACCAAGTGTTGCATAAAGCAGTGGAAATGGTCCAGTTTATTCAGTATGCCACTCCCTGTGCTATTGTATGCCTGAAGGAATATGTGACCCATTTCCCAGGATGTCAGAGAGAAAAGGTAAACCAAGGCTTCCAAACTGCTGTACCAGAATTTCTGAATTACCATTTTGGCCCATTTGTTGTTAGAGTGATCTCAAATTATCCTAGGTGGAAAGCAGAAAATGGTAATGAAGCTCAAATTTACCTCAGGCATCTTTAACTTCTGGAAAACTTTCTGCATCATCTAATTCATCTATAGAGATGATGAAGATACAAGGTGGAGGATTGGGATGGAGGGAGGGAGAGAGAGATGTAGATGAATAGAGATAGATATAGACAGATACCTGTAGAGATATGGATCTTCTACAGTCAGTGGAGCAGAGTTGTTCACATCCTGAGAACATTTCACTGTATTCAAACATCTCCTTTCAAATGTGATGAATGATCCTCTGCTGGCATCTGTATCTTCAGGGATCATAGTGTCAGACAGAATTATTTGCTTTAGCTGTCTAATATAGGGACAGAGAAAGTTGGGTGACAGGTATCACAAGATCCTGGATGTGAACAGTTGTTACAGAGCACAGATACTGGAGTTAATTTCCTGTTGTGCAGAAAAGCAGCTTTTGTGAGCCCATCACCTGTGTGGGCTTTGCAGTCCCTGCCAGGACCTGCTCTGCAGGTGAGGACATAAGGACAGGAGCCTTAGGGAGCTGGGGCAGGAACATTCTAGCAGGTTTGTTGCATTACAGAGGATAAACAAACAGCTGAACATGGCTTTAGATGGCATAGAGCTGTTATATCACCATAAAACACTTCCCATTAGAGAGCCTGGGCAGCTCAGGTCTTCAATGGTGAAACCATTTAGATTATAAAGACAAATTTGTCAATAATGAAATTCTCCTCCTCTGGTTCAGGATGAGCTGCTGATTATACATTTCAGATTCCACTACTTATTCCTGAATTTATTCTTTTGTGTCTTCCTGCCCTGTCTCCACCTTTGGAGAATATGGTGCACATGAACAGAAATGTCTCTCTTCCAATCTTCTTTCCTTCCTTTTACATGAAAATAAATGCAGCCTTGAATAGAGAAACATCTGCATTACCCTCCAGAAACATTAAAAGTCCAAGATTTTCAGTGAATGTAGTATTTCATGACAATTGTCATAATTGGCAGCATCTCTGCCTCTTTTAAAGGAACACAATGACTCCAGACATTCTCAGTTACAGCAGATTCTGATTTGAATTGCAACAATTACAAGTGTCCACTGGGTAGATCATCTTGTCCTTTTTGCTAATACATTATTGTTTGCTCTGAAATTTTCCTCAGTGTTTCACCCAGTCTAATTTTGCTACTCTTCTGGACAGAATATTTCATTATCAAATAGGACTATTGCTAATAAATGCAGCACTTAGTCCACATTTCCTTGTGTTCTGCGGAATCCCATTTTTGTTCAAAAGCATTTATATTTCTCAATGCCACCATCATTAAATGTTCCTTCCTCCTCAGGAAACCATCAGCATTTTGCATGTTTTTTAGAACTTGAGACAAATACCTGTCTGTTTCACAAATTTGTTTTTAGAACTTGAGACAAATACCTGTCTGTTTCACAAATTTGGGCTGCAATTGTCATGCAATGTTCTTGTAAAGGTTCAGGTTTGAATACCATCCCCTCATTATGTCAAATATCATCCCTCATTATTTCAGCACATTTGGTCCTGAGATAAATTACAGACACTCAAGAAAGAATGAAAATAAAAGAACTGAAGAAAATATTTGATCCATATTTTGGCAAAACTTCACATTTATTTTTAAATTAATAATCAGAAAACTGAGATGATAGGTCTTGGTTACTTAATGTTCATGATGCAGTTAGGACATTGGCTCTAAAAAATAATATTATTTAGTTCTCTTTTTTTTCAATAATCATGAATTAATTAGACTTCAGTGTTTTGTATAATCTAGGAGTTGTATTTGAATTACCCTGGATATTTGTTTGAAAAACCAAAGCCACATTGATCTCCCAGTTCATAAACAAGATGAAACTAAAGTCTTCCTTGAGAACAATAATCACCACCCATTTATGATTCACGTTTGCAAAATGAAACTAAAAAGTAAATTGTGAGAATGCAGAAATAAAGCAAGATCTGCTACATCTATTTTCTGCTATTTTTTTTTCCTAAAGAAACAAACTTGATGTGATTTGTGTTCTTTGTGCAGATATCTGTCCAATTGTCTGCAGTGACTTTTGAACCCACTGGACAATTTTAGTCCAACCTACAGAGGGATAAAGATAACAAAGTCATACTTCAACAAATTTTGTGGAAATTAACTAAGTGTGAGAAATAAAGGCCAATTTCAGCCCTTAGTGAAGAAAGGTAAAATAAGCTTGCTATCACACATTTTGTTTGTCAACAACCAACTGTTTAATCAGCTAATGCACAGCTTAGATGAGCCTGGACAGAAGAGGAGCTAAGAGAGGACAATATAGGAACATAATAGGATTTTGAGTAGTTCAGTACCAGTACAGTAATTTAGAGCACACAGATCAGTAGGAAACCACAGTTCTTTAGGTTGACTTCTTACAGAAAAATTTATTTTTCCCTAAATCAGCAAGTAAATCATGTGTTGCTTCTGCTTCTTTTCTCTTTCATTCCCAGCGCATTCCACTAATAAAGCAGTGAGAGGTGGACATCAGGGTCCAGAAAACTACCTAATAAATACCTAAAATCTCTACAAATGTGATCTTTGATATAGCCAGCTGATAACTGCCCTTAGTATAGGTTTAGTTTTTATTTTCAGTGCTTCAAATAATAAAGCATCAAGGTTTGAACATTAAGCAGATGAGTAGTTCTTTTTTACATTTAGAATAAGTAGCAAAAATTCATGCATGACTTGCGAACGGTAATCCTACAGATGTTAATTTACTTTTCGTTCTTCTAGTTAATTTTAATCATTTTATGCAATTCTTATGATGGACAATATGAAGACAAGTCTGTAAGAAAGAAGACTGGCTATCTTATTCCTGGCTTATGACACTGATTTGTTTTGCAATCATGAACAACTTGTTTTACCTTTGTTTCCCACTCTAGTCCTCATCAATCTCATTTCCTTATGAAAGCTGCTAAAAACAGAAATGTTCCACTAAACATTTGGATCCAATATAACTGAAAGAAAAAGGCTTTTGCTTGTGTTATAATGCTGTTTATCGTATCTTTGTTGCTATTATTACACAACTAATGCAATTACTGAAAAGAATATCCCACATCTCTATTTTGCTACCTTGGTAACGTGTACACAGGTAAAACCCTTCTGATGAAAAATTACCATTGACTTCTACCTCTACCATCTTTCATATTACAGAAAGACAGTGACAAAGTTTGGTGGTTTTTTATATACATGAAAGACCCTTTCATTCTAGATTTTTTTATAGCAGGGGAAACTTGCTCTTCTTGACAAAGCCATCCAAGATTGAATATCCTATATTATATAGGATCTAAGTAACTCTAAAAATCATACAGACTATAGAAACATGTAAGTTTTGATTTTTAGCTGATATAACTAATTGTATTTAGTTATTAACTATATTTTGTTTTGAATTTCAAAACAATTCATTGTAAAAATTTGTTAAAACTCACTTGTCCTAATCACTGGTCTTGAACCCCTTGCCATTTAATTGTAACTTTTTTACCAATTTGGCCCAATCAATAATTTTATTAAACATAAAGTTATGCTCAGTAGCTGAATATATTGAAGCTAAGACATTTAAACATGAATGTTCCTTTAAAACAAAACAGTTCATAATTTTGGATTAATATCACTGTTGCGCAAAGAATGTAGATAAGTATATTGAACAGGTTAGTAAATAATCTTCTATAAATGTTTTTGCTTGTTTGTTTGTTTGTTTGCTTGTTTTATTATGTGGGTTTCAAAGATCCAAACTAAACTTAAGTAAAATGTTGCTGACATGAGTTGGACACTTTTGCTTTGAGATATGATCCACCAAGGAACATTGTACATCCTGCTAGAACTTAGAGCCTAACCCAAGATTTAAAATCCACAAATCACTGGTGGTTAATCACAGGTGCTGTTAAATTTGGAAGGCATTTAATTTTCAAAGCTGTTTAAATGCCAGGTGCTGTCTCATTCCCATTCTGCCTGGGCCTAGACACAGGCCAATTTCTACCAAACTTTTTTCTGTCCAAACAGAAAAGTGAGAAAAGAGAACTAGCATCTTTCCAAACTGAGTTTCCAAACTGACAAGAGTTCACACAGCCTTAACCTCTGTTACATCATGCCCAAGCATGGAGTTTAGACACTGAGGGGTTCTGGTTAATGTGACCACCCCAAAATATGTAAATTTTTGAAAATCACAATGCTCTTTATGGTAAGTACCTAAGTATCCTAAGATACAAAGGTGCCTTTGAAAATCCTGTCCTATGAGTTCACTCTCTCTCCCCCTCCTCTCCCTCTTGTTCTCTCAGTTATTATATAATTCTTTTCTACTTTTTTCCCCTGTGTTGCGGCCATTTGTCAATTTTATTTCCCTCATTTCTGAGGCCTTTCTGAATCTTCCAACTCATCCAGTTACCTAAGGAGCCAAACAGTATCCAGACAGTCATTGCCATCAAAGATGAAGTGAAGTACCCACTTAGTAGTGTTCTTCTAGGCTTCTCTATCAAAAATGAAGGTATTTAGTCCTTGATCTAAAATACCTTGATACCATTGACTTCAATGAAGTTAAATTTATTTGCACCAGCTGAAGATATACTTCCAATTTCAATGGCTCATTGCAAGGACTCATGACACAAAGGAATATTTTAGGTTTTAAAAGTCACACTTTTTTTAAGGCAGCTGATCAATGATTTGCAACAATGGAATTAATTGCTCTCATTCTTTTCACTTATGTAAGTCCCAAACAATTTGTATTATTGATCCAAGAAATGTTACGGTGATTTCTTCAGTGATTTGTTTGATTACGTGCTCCAGTGGCTGTCTATTCCAGTGATTATTGTTAGCACAGCCTTTTTCCCCAATGTTCATTTCATAGTACAATGATTACAGTTATTATCACTCCTACAATTATTGTTGTGAGCATCAAATTGGTTAACAGGTTCTATAAACACAATTTATTTTTTTTTTCCAATGAGGCAACACAAAATCACATATTTTCTATTCAAACTATCCTTATGTTTTATTAGATGTACTCTCATCAGTTTATTTCATTTTAAAAAAAAGGCATATAAAAGGATCCTGCACACTGATGACTTATGAGGATATCTGTGATGCTGAAGAAATCCCATTGCTGGGGTCAGACTCACCTCCAGAGGCTTTCTCATGATGAAGGAAGAATGGGTGCAGTTACACACTTCTCACTGCTGGTTTTCTCATCTGATAGAGCACTGGACTTAGGAAAATATAATTTTATCCCAAAGGAAAGACACTAATTAGTGATTGCAGCACTATCTTTATAGGTGAGGGTAAGGGTTAAGAGTAGTTTACTTACTGTAGCATGACACTGACCAGGCAACAGATTCTTTCATTTGTAAGAAAATAAAGAAAAATTTCTTTTGTGTAAGCATTCTAAGGACTGTGGCCCTAGTAGCAAAAGCACCACAGAATATTTTTAATGCTTTTTCTGTGTCTGTTCATCTTCCCCCAAGCCATGAGAATTCTGATACATCTGCAGTATTTTTTCATGGCTGGTTTTACTCTGAGCTTCCAGGTCTGCAGGAAATTTAATAAAGTGCTTTGTGTATGTTTATATTTTGAAATGTGCCTAACTAACAATGACACCCACGTAATTTAGAAATGTAGTAACTTCTTTGCTGCATTGATTTTGAAGGTCAAAGAGACACTGATGCCAGTTGGAGCTATTCTGATTCAGCTTGAGTTTTAGGGTTGTGTTCAGATCAGGTTTTATTTTATCTGATCCAATTCACCTACTATCCCTGCTGAAGATACAATTTCAGGAAGACAGGACTGTGTCTTTACAGATCAAAGACAGCCAGAAAAAAAAAAAACAACCAAAACAGAGTACTGGGGAATGGAAAGTACAGGAAAGAATAGACTCTTCTTGCTGACACAATTAAATAGAAGACAGTTATTGAACCATTTAATGTGTCTCACCTCTCTGCATGAAAAAGCCATAAATAATGTAAGGAGAGGGATTACTTTTCTTTACAGCACCTGCACAATGATATGTGTTGAAAATGACATACACAAGTCCCCATCTGTGAATAAAGTTCTAGTTAGATGTTAAGTTCATGAACAAATCACTTCACTAACTTCTGTGGACAGCTTCCTGACAGAGAAGGGGAAAAGGAATAAGAGCAGATGTTTTTTATTAGAATCTGCTATACACAGACAGAAAAACAGTATCTGTGATGCCTGTGGTTGCTCTCTGAGATCTGGGTGCCTTTAGTATGGGAAGAGGCCAATTACAAGCTGCTAACTGCTGAGTGTTGTCAGATGATGCTTGTGATGAAAAGAAAGCTCAAATGCCAGAGAAGTGAGATGACTCTTAGTTCAGAAAATGGGGAATTTTCCTAAGATGCTGGCTAAGGGGCACCTAACCTTGCAGGCACCTACATTCATCCTGTAAGTCTGCTTGCAGCAAATATAGCAAGTCCATCACCACAAATTTGCTAATATTTCCAACATATATTGACCTTCCCCCAGTGCCATGAGAGTCCTTGGAATAGAATTTATCCAGGATCTTCACAATCTCTTAGTCTTTCAAGTCCATAAGAAAACTTATTGAGCCACTCTGTGTACATCCCTGAATTTTCCCCTAGCACCATGGAGTGGGTGATGCTAGTCTACAGTACACAGCAAGCAGTCAGCATGACATTAGAGCTCAAGGAGCTATTGACATCTGTAATATAGTGGAACTGTTAGTGAATCCCTTCACTGTGGTGTCATATTTTAAAGCTTTCTAATTTTTTTTTCCAGTCTGTGAAGTGCTTCCACAAAACTGATGTATGATCTTGGGAAAACAGAAACTCAATCTGCACTGATTTACACCATCAAGACAATGAAACCACTGTGAAAACAGAGTACTGTTTTTTTAGTACTAGCTCTTCTGGACGTTACTTGTAAAAATATTTTCTAATGGCTTCATCTGACAACAGAAATTTTAAAAAATCCTGAATAGTATTAAAAGACCTCATATACCAAAGTTTTCTTTCTCTCACTAAGATTCCTCTTGTTTTACACCTACCTCCACACAGTCAGTGGCTTCTGTGTTGAAAAGCATGTAAAGAACATTTAAAGAAACACTATCAGCATTTCTGATATTTTCAAAGCCATTACAACACTTGAATCAACCTTCCAAATATTTCAGCTAATTTATTCTAAGTATCCCTCTGAGTCCTAAAAAATCAGAATCATAAAAAGGGTATTTATTATCGAGATCCCCTTGCTCTCCATATGACCCTCCAAGCACATTTCCCACTATAACTTTCATCACTTCTTTTGTCTTTCCAAGCTCATTCATGTTCCTTTCTAGACTATCTCAAGGATATATTCCTTATGATTGAAGGATGGAAAGATTGATACCACTTTTCATGTACAGGGTGGAAAAAGCCAGCACTATGAAAAGGGCCACAGGTCATTAAGCTCCTATAAGATTTATTGTCAGAAGCTCTGTTAGAGATCAGACAAGCCTTGAAATGAAGCAGAAAGCCTTGAGATACAACCTATTCTGGGCAGGGCCTAGAAATGGAAGGACATTGCCACTGAGAAAAAGTTATTCACTTATTTTTGAGAATTGATTTGTGCTCACTTTGCGATTACACTTGGGTTTTATGAACTGGCTGACTCTTCTAATACACAACCAACTAGTTTAGTGTATTCTTGTCTCATATTTCCTGTCTGAGGAACCAGAGGGTCACAGTTATGTGTCTGGAAGAAACAATTACACATTCATGCTAGATGTCTGGCTGATGCACTGGCTATGGTTTGTGGTCTAACAGTATGAAGGTGGTAAAATTAGGAAAATTAGTAGATGGTGCTGGAGTGCACTTTGACAAAGAGAGTTGAAAATTTCATGGGCTTATTAGCAGGGTCTGTACCTCTAATGGGGTCCTGGCAGGGGGATCTCATTCAGAGAGAGCTTTCAGGTGAGAAAAAGACCACCCTGACACTAGAAGGACTTTTACCTTCCTCCAGTAGGCAAACCAGTGCTCCTACTCTATCTGCAACCAACTAATGACCAGAGTACTGGAGTAAGGATTTCTAGGAAGCCAGAGGGGAGAGAGTGTTGTCTTAGTGTGCAAGGGAAAGACAGCTAAATATGAAAACCATAGAAACTAAAGCAGCCAGCTATAAATGAACAAATGCAGCTATCAGTAACAAGAGGAGACTACAAACTTAGGATAGAAAAGAGAGAAACTGCAAGACTCATTCAAAATTTGCTTGGGAAAATGGCTAAATTTGATGAACTGGGGAGACAGAAAAATGTGTTCCATTCCTTTGAAGGCACAGAATTGTTGACACTTCACAGTCAGGGACAGAAATTTCTTGCTGAAAATCTGTCTCTACTCCACCTGACCAGATGCAGAACAGAAAGCAACTGCACTGAATAAGTCCCAAAGGACATCAAAGCCCAAACACTGGGACCAAGGGAAAGAGAGGAGTCCAACTGTCTGACCTTGCAGGCCATTTACCAAATCAGAATCTATAAATAGGCTAATTCTGATATAATCACATGCATAAACATATCCTCCCAAGCAGCTGACACACATCCCTCAGTGATGTTTTTGTTCACCTAAGACATTATTCACACACTACAATTTGATACCTGCTTGGGCAAGCAGCCAGCATAAAGGTACTTGTACAGTCAGGGAAGAAGACTCACTGTAATGTATGATCAAGGTGTATGCTGGGCAATTATGCAATTTTATGTAAATTTACATGTGTCTGTGTCTATTTGTAAGGTTTTTTTACTTTTCTTTAACTCTGTTATGATATCTTTTAAGAGTAATGTACTGGATTACTGTTAACTGATAAGTGTGAGATTCATCCAAAGGTCAAAATAAGCAACAACAATTTTATAGCCTGACTTCTTGTATGATTGCAGAAATCGAAGAATCAGGGACAGCAAGACCTATGCTTGGCCCAAGTCAGACAATACTTTCTAGTTCTGTTACTGTCTTGACATCCCTGATCTTTTCACTTAATTATTTTATCCCCATTGTGAGTTTTCTCACCTGTGCAAAAATAAAATAACTTTGCATAAAGCCACAAAAAGAGACCCAAAATGATTGTTAAGGGAGAGAGTGGAAAAGGGCAGTGTAAGGAGTGGGGATACTAAAGAAAAGAACTCAGTAGGACTTTAGTACCTCAAATAAAAAACCTATGTTATTATTGTTGCCCTTCATCCCTGTGGTTCTTTACTATAATGTAAGTGATTGCTACCAAGCCTGAGGAAGTATCAGTGATGATTTATCTTTCACAATTTATATATCTGTAGCTAAATAAATTTAATTCGATTATTTTCAGAGTTAAGTCCCTTGTCTTGGAAGAATATCCCTATCTTCAGTAAAACTGCTCTCACTAAAACCTTCCCTCAAGTCTGTTTTCAAGCTAATATTAAGTCCATTTCACCCTTTAGCAAACCACAGAAAGAGACAGAAGAGATGTTTACTACAATTCAAGAAATTGAAGAATGCTGAAATCTAACCTGCAAACAACCTTTCCACTTTCACAGCTAAGTGTTACAACTCCCCTTTATTTCTTGACAGCCTGCATTCTTGGGTCCCAGGTGTAAATACTTTGGAAATCTGAGATACAAGGCTTTCAACTGTATGCTGAAAGCTGTAAATATCAGGCACAATTTCCTTTTATTTTAATGAGTGTGTTGTCATGGAAACTTTGCAGTGGACTCTGGGCTTCATACTTGAAACTCTTGAGGTTTCTGGCAGTTCCCTGATGGGTCCTGTCAACTGCTCATTCACAGGAAGTGATAATAAAAATTCACTTTCCTATTCAGTGAACCTTGAACGAACTGAAGGAGAACAACCTCAAATCCACTTTCCTCCTCTCACTCCAAATTTCATATGCATGACTGATAGTATATTACTTAACCCTTTCAATAACTGTGTAAACAGCTGAGATGAGTAACAGTTGAAACCATCTCTTGTTGCATGATCTTGAAATAAATTTTATTTTTTCATTAAACAGGTATTTAACCTGACTTCTTAAACATTTATAAATGTTGACCTCTAAGTGAGGTTGGAGATTAAAAAGGTGAACAGTTTTAAGCAGAACAATTTTTTTCTTTCCAGGTTTTTTTCTTGATTTAGAACAGTTTAAAGTAATGGCAGAATGAGGATAATTTCTTATTTTCTGATTTTTAATATATTTTATTTTGTAAATGTCTTACACAGGTATGTCATATTAGTGAATGAAAGACAATAAAAAGTCCTAAGCATCCTTTTCCAATTCACAATGATGTATTTTTCAGCAGGATTCCTACATTCAGAAAGTTCTCCTGCTGTAAAACACCTTACCATTATGAAACTACCATTTGAGAACTATTTCTTCAAGACTTCTTTTACTGCTGAGGGACAGTTCCTGAAATTTGTCCTGAACATGATCACCAAAATGCCTGCAGTTAATTAGGCATCTATGCTCCTATGCTGCTGTTCATCCATTTGCTCTTGGTTTTCATATTTCCCAATTTCACAGCTATTACATTTCAATGGATTGACCCAAATTCTGTATATTGAAATAACTTGTCCCTCCCATGGCTGACTTTAGATGTGTCTGCAAGGCAAAGAACTGAAACAGGTGATACTGGGTGTTTAATGGCATGCATTATTGAGTTTCAGTAACCACTCCAGTAGCATCCCTGCATATGTCCAGCCTCCCTGGAAGATTAGTGACCAACACATAGCATCTAAGTTGCTGTGCTCTCACTGTTGGCTGTCAGGTCTCCACTTGGCTGCACAGTCAGTTTCTTAGATTAAGAAACCATTAATTATGTTCCCCAAGTGTTGATTTCATTGAGAGGAACCCCAAAAACACAAAAGCAAACAAAAAAATCCCCCAGCAGTTCTAGCTCCTATCCACCAATACAATAAACAGGATAGAAAGCAGAATTGCTCACTCATTGCTGTAAATTCTACTTAATCCTTCTGGGAAGTTTTGTATGATTAAATATTTAGAAACCATGGCTTCAACCATTTAGAAGGGATCAGATAACAAAAGGAGGAAGGAAAATGAAGAGGTATTAGTTGTCACCAACAACTCATAAGCAGTGCTTACAGATTATGTTCAAATAGATACAATCTTAAATACGCTCAGATTTAGTGCTGATTTTGTCTGTTCATTTACACAAGAAATCAGGATTACTACATCTGTAGATGCTTGTATGAAGTGCATGTAAAATGAAAAAAAAAAAACACATATACACATTGTTTTAAGGAATTTCATTGTTAGACAGATATAGCAGATTTGCTGCCTGAAGCATTGCTGATCAAGAGGAAGAAATAAAATAGTGACACAAAAATATGAGATACAGCAACCTGGTATGGAGGTGCAGGAGCCTCTAGTCTTAGTGAAGTCCACTGTAGGACTCAATAGCAACAGAACAAGATCTTGGTGAAGGTAAGCTTAGGTAAAATGTAAGAAAGAAGATAAAAATACTTGAAATTAAGAATTCACCAGTAGTTGTGTGCATTTTTTTCTACTAGAATTTTAAGAGTCTGTATTGCCTGTGATTCCAAAAGGTGTTTGCTAGATAATGCATCGCTATTATTCTTGAAGGCAGATTCAGAGGAAATACTATGGTCATGTGTGGGCAACACTGACTACATGAATTGGTCTCTTCTGATGTTAAAGTCCAAGAAAGTGATTATCATTGTGTGAATGGCAAAATCTGCCAATCCCTTCTCCAATCCACAGCACCAAAAATTCATGCTCAAGTGGCTGGTAAACTGCTGGATTAATGTTTACTGTTATCACTCTCTTTCAGCAAGTGTGACTTTCCAGCAGGTGCTTTTGTTTTTAATATTGTCTCAAAATATATTAATGCCTAATTGAGCTCAGTTCAGGCACAGGGACAGCCTGCAGCACTGTTTCTCTAGGTAACTGCAGACCTTTCCTAGGTCAATAGCCAAAACTGACCCAATGTCTCACTTTGGCTAGGAAGAGTATCATATTGCCTTACAGATATCTAAGTAGAAAATGCATAAAAGCAGAAAAATAAATTCATTCACATAATTCACATGATAAATATGCATACTGTTTAACATTTCTGCTTGAGATTTCCATACTGACCATTGGCAGAAATTCTTTTCACTTAGAAAAAATATTCAAACAATGATCAGTTGCGCTGAATGAATAATTTCTGATTTCAGATACTCTCTTTCTAGAACACTACCATTTTAGAGGTTGTGTTTGCCATTTGACAGTGCAGCTCTTTCTTCATGTGAAACTACTTTGTGATGGAGGAAGAATTTGCATTTTGTCTTTACACATTGTGAGTATTCCCATTGACTTCAAATGGCCTTGAAATCAATGGAGCTGTCACATACATAAGTCATCACAGTGTCAGCCAGACCTTTAAACAGCAACCACCACATCTAGCTACTTCTGCAGAAGAATTTGGTCATTTACATATGGCACTTTTGAACCCACAGATGTCATACTATCATCAGAGGTTTGAAGAGGGGTGGGGAGAGAAATTAAACAATCCTGTGTCTCCATAGGACCCACTATGAAATTTAGTCTGCTTTCTGTTTCTTCAAATGAACAGCATTATAGTGAAGTTATTAGTAAGCTTAAAGATCATTCAAATTAGGCTCAGTCTGGTAATAAAACAGGATAGAAAATATAGAAAGCATGGACCCTTACTTATTTGTGATCATCTCAGACACTTGTCCTTCAAACTGTTTATATGGTAGTTTCACAATCTCATCAGGCTTCTACTACATGCATGAAAATAAAACAATTGTTATGGCAACATGCTGAGACAGTATTTATAGTGCTTCACATAAACAAACAGATTGACAAACAATAGGAAGAAAAAGGACATTAAATTACCTCAACTGAAGAGAAAAAACAAACATATAATGAAGTGGAAAATTATGCCACTAAAATTTGCTCATGATACAGGTGTCTCTGCCAGTTATTACTGAAGTCACTCTATTTTCTGCATAAATATATGCAATATGCATAGTTTAAAATTGTTTCAAACATCCAGTTTTATTTTCAATATTAACAGAGAGACTGAGAGAAGGATGGGTGGCTAAATTCATGTAAGGTGAGATAAAGCTATTTCATTATGGAAAAGGGTGTCATAATAGTAATACATAAAAATCAAGACAGAGAGGTGGACGAATAGTTGTAATAAATCATTCTGACATTAGTTAATATTACTCTGAAGAATTATGTGATTAAGTCTGGCAAAATAAAGGAAAATATATATTTATGTTCATTCACACAAAAGTGTTTTGAGCAAATGAAAAGTAAAAAATTCCCAGCAATTAACAGGGTAATTAGAGTATTATAAACTGGTGGCAAGAAAATGGGGTTTTAAGTTCAGCCACCTGCTAGATGAACTCCTTATCTCTTTGGTTAGGTAACAGAAGGGAATAAGAACCTATTTTGCCATACATACATGTGTAATCTGATTACATGTAATTAGGATGGCATCCTCTGGACAAGATTACATTACTGAAATCTGAAAAAAAAATTCAATAAGCTGTCTAATTGGACAGTGTGTTATATAAAATTTGGGCACTTTGAAATCAGGATGGATAACTTGGATATGACAAAAAAAAATCTGGTTCTGGGGTTTTACATTTTGAGCTAGCAATAATAGACAGAAAACAGCAGAAATAATACATGTATATATCCACTGGCCATACAAGTTAGACAAACACTAATAACTTTAGTTAAACTAAGAATTTTTTCTTTTTACAGCTATACAGAAATTTAGAAAGATGAAATCAGATCTTGAGTTTTTTATGTAAGCATTTTAAGCCACATTTATTCAATGCTGCCATATTTACTTCACTTAGAATTAACACTGCATGATGCTGTTTAGTGTGGAGGAATACACTCAGAGCAGGAACTTCTGTGTGCAGCTGCAGAGAGAGCTGCAGGCTGAGCTTTGGGGACAGGAGCCTAAGCCTGAGCCCAGACTTTGTCACCCTTGCCCTGTAAGGGTATAAAAATCCATGGGGATTCCTTTGTTCAGGGCCCCTTGTCAAAGTCACTCAGCTGAAGCTCTTATTTTGTTATTTAGTTATTGCACCATGACTAAATTAAGTATCTGAACATCTAAGACTATGCTCTGGGAAACCAGGGGTGGAGTCAGTAAGGAGACCAGGTCTGACCGAGTGTGAGGTGTGCCGGTGTAAAAGGAGTTCAATCCGAAATCACTGCCCGGAGGTGGTGCAAGGGTAACCACCAGAGTAGATGGTGGGGCAGGGAAGTTCCCTTTACATTAGCAGAACAGATCTCAGGATCCTTTATATGACCTGAATGATTTAAACACACGAATGGAAGACTTGTCCTGCTACTTTTCTTTGTGGCAACTGAACAAAAATCTCTATGTTTTGCATTCAGGCATGCCAGCTCATCTAAGACAGCAATTTAAAGACAAATTCCCCTCCCAGAAACTGAGGCAAATCTTGATCTGAAATGTTTGCACTTGGCATTGGGCATGCTGCTGGCTGACACCTAACTTTAACTAAAACTCACACTGCTTTAACACTGCCAGTTTTGTGTAACTGATTGGAAGAGCAAGAAGTTCCCCGTGTGCATCTCTGTCCCAGGTGCCTTTGTGTGTGTCCCCACGCCCCGGCACGGCTGAGCTGGCACTGCGGGGCGGCACTGCCACCAAGATCACTGAACTCACCTGGCCTGAAAGTAAAAGGGTTTTCCCTCGGGGTGTTTTTGGCCTGCATTGGTTCACTGTTTCAGCCAAGAGTCCAACCTCATGAAAGCTTATGTTAGCACAGCAGAGGAGATCAAGAGGTTGTCACTGCTGTCATCATGGAAGCTGACATACCATGTGACTACAATTTGAGGGGAGCACTATATAGTGTTTTCCCATATGAAACTGATATCATACCACATTAAATATTCTGTATCTCCAACAAAACTACATTTTTGACCACTGTAGTCAATGGGAACCAGATTTTCACTGCCCATAGCAAACATCTGCTAATGGTAATAATCTGCAAAACAACAAAAAACCCCTAATTTAAAAAAGTTAAGTGAAATACATTGAAAATCCTTTCTTACAAGGAAAATAAAATGTTTAATATTAAAAAAATTAAATTAATAAATGTTTTTCCAGGATTTCTTTTAAAAACTCCTATTTCAAATCATTGGCATATGACTGAAAATTGAAATATGTCAATTATTCTACATTTCTTTATACTGGTGGAGATCAAAAAGTGTACCAAGCATTCCAGAAAGTAAACATTAATCTAATCCTAATTTAGGGTACCTAATTCTAATTTAAGGTATTTTATTATATTCCAAAAGGCTAATGGAAAAATCTGGCCTGGGAATCATCTAAAAAGTCAGGAAAAATAAGGATTTACTTAAGGCCAGTCAGAATGCTTATTTCAAAAGTATATCTTGTCAAACCAGCATGATTTCTCAGCTGTTCATTGTGAAGCAAAGTGCCTGACAAAGATTTTTCCCATTCAGTCTTTTTATTTCCATCTGCCTCTGAATTGCATAACATAAGCTGTCAGGAGCAATGGAGTTTAACTTTCTACTGCATGACACATTTTTTTTTTAAAGCTCTGTACAAAATAAGCAAGAAATACATTGAACAGATTATGAATTGGCTATAGGTATATTTCAGTGAGGGAATTCTGTTTAATGGTGATCAGTACTCTATGTTATTTGGCACCTCTGTCATTGATCAAGAATTAAACACAGTATTGATTCTAGTCTATTTTGCAAAGTCATTCAGTAAGAATGGATAATTAGTGGACCAAGACAACCACAGAAAGCATTTCTGCATTGCTTAATAAATTCACAGAATTAATTTACCACTAAATACAAAGTAAAACACCACTAAATACAAAGTAAAAAATCTACAAAGATGTGACTACTTACAGAATGATGGACTATATCCTGGAAAGCTGAGATTCAGCTGGGAAGTGCTGGATGAGCAATTTGACATTCATTTTCAGTGGTTTGCATAACAGTCTTCTGCAATGGCAAAAAAAAAGCATACTTTAACACTGCAGAATCAGTTAAGGCTAGCATTTTCTAGCTAGCTATTTTTTAAAAATGACATTATCAAATTGTTCAGAAAATAAGCTATAAACATATTTAAAGGTGGAGAAAATGTCTTTCTGTGAGAGACTGTAAGACGTCCTTCTGTTTGCTTTATAAAAATGCAGACAGAAAGGGAATTTGAATGCATTGTATAAAACCTTCTTGTGGAGAAATTCTTTGAAGAGTGTCCAATCCAGTGGCAAAAAACTGAAACCAGAAAAATTTAAATGAGAAATTATAAGCACTCTTCTAACATTGGCAGGAATAAGTTAAAGAAAACTATCGAGAGAAAAGGTTTGTTTCATAACTGTTGATATGTCGGGATGGAAAGTTCAACTCAAAAAAACCAAGTTATAGATCAGCTTTATCCCTGATTAAGCCCAGAGCACGCCCTACTGGGTGAAATCCCTCCATCTGACATATCAAGGTAAAATGCATGATCTAGTGTTTCCTTTTTGCTTTAAGCTGTTAAAATGCCTGCTCTCAGTGCCTGGGGGCTTTTACGTGCCATCACCCAACCACAAAAAACCTATTGTCCTGTGTTAACTGAACTGCTATATTTAACATTGTTTTCAGTATTATTCTTAACAAGGTACAGGTCTTAGATAACTTTCAGTAAAAAGAAACATCTGTAGCCTCTTACACTGGAGATCAGAGGTTGTCGGTAGACAAAAGAAAGGTTTGTTATCAGGCTTATATTTTCACTACATTCTCTGATTTAGAAGACCTTGACATATTATTCTTGAAAGGAATGACATTATAACCTCCTTTTTCATTAATAAAACTCTAGAGATTCCAATATTAGCATGGATTTCCCATGTAGTTTTCTGGAACAGACTCCTCTTGCCTTAGTGGGAGGGGAATTTGCACACATATATATCTATCTCTACTCTGTCATGCCATTCCCAATTCTATTTTTTTCCTAATGTTTAAGATTTTCTTAAAAGGACAGTAGTTCTAGAAAGCAACATGTGTGTTATATTTAACAATTTAAGCATGGTATACTTTATACAGTACAAATAGACAAATTTGTGTTTTAAAACACCTATATTGTACAGCCAAGGCCTTTAACACTTGTGCTCTAGAAACCACCTGTCACTAAAATACCAGTCAAATGGTGCTTAAATTAGCCTCAGAAAGATTTTAGGCTGCACAATGACTCAAGGCATGAAGTCTTGCCGTGTTTGGATTTGGGTTTGTGGCTCTGGTCCTGGAATCCACCCAGAAGAGACTGTACAACACAGACCATGAAGGCTGGGGTGGGACATGGGAATGGGACCATCACAGCTAACACAAAGAGCAGAGGGTCAAATTGGTCAGAACAATTATTAAAGAGTATGAACAATGAAATTCCTGCAGTTTTTCTCACATACTAGACTGGGCTGTCTGTCTGATAGCCTTTTTTGAACATGAGTTTCCAAGCCCTTCCTCTGGCAGGGATGACCAGCACCCTTCTCTCCATCGGGTGTCCAAGGAGGAGCTGGGGGAAGTGTCTCTGCTTCCCTCTTGAATTAAAAGGTTCAATGCCACCCACCACTGATTACACTGCAGGAAAAAATGCAAGATTTCAGATAGGATTCAGGAGCACAAAAGGAGATGACTGACACCTCCTAATGCAGATTCCACCAGATGGGAAAAGACCTTGATCAAGAGGGCTGAACTAGAGGAACATATGTCTAGAAATATAAATCTTGGCATGAAGTATAAGATATTTTGGACAGGCAGTACAGCAAACTCTTACTTGATGATTCTTAGACTTCAAAGCCCTTATGGTGTTAAATTTGAGACCTCATGCATCTTGCATTTATGAATTGTTATTACAGTTGTGTCCCAACTCACCACATTCTCTTTTTTAGGTGTACTACTTAGTTTCAGCTGTAGTATAAGCCTGGGCTCTTTCCAAAATCTAGTGACACCCACATTGTTCCAGTAAGAATTCAGACTGGGTAATTTGCACTGACAGACAAGATTTCTGGCATTCTTGTCTCCCTCATACTGTCAAAAAGGCAAATAAGATACAGGAGAAGGTCCAGGGCATGCCAAGGTCCATTCACACTTCGAATGAGCATATCACAGAGCATCTGCAATGTCCCTAAGGCCTTCCCTTCCCTTCCTCTTTTTTCTCCTAGATGGTGATGAGGAAAACAGATTTTGAAAACACCTGGAAGCGTGAATTCACACAATGAATAAGTGCTTTTATAACCCTTTAAGCAAAGCAGATTGACAGCTTACTGAAAAAGAAGCACTTCTAAACACAATGCTTCATTAACCAGCTAAAATGAAAACTTCTTTCTGCAAATAAAGTGGCATCTTCTTGAGAATTATATTCTAGGAAAATGCTGCAGCTGACATTGTGAAAAGTGACAAAATATTTTGCCTGAAAAAATCTTGATAACATTTCATTTTATGTTTCAGAGATTTATACTCATGGATTCATATTTTCAAGGCCAGAAGGCCCCATTAGAAGCCTTGGATGACACACATCTTTGAATTACAACTCCTTATTCTTGTACTGTTTTTAACAATTTCTGTTCTGCCTAACTCTTATCTTTCAAAGAGGTGTCAAGTCTTGAGCAGAAGAACTAGGGATGTTATTTCATTTCTTTTCTGTTTTCCAATTTGCTTTGAAATACTTGCGACCAACTTCTTACCTTGAAACCAGTATTTTTTATGGATATTTGGAATATTTAAAATACTTGAAAACAAACTGTACAGGTTAAATAGTTACTGAAAAAGTAACTAATTTTTAAAATCTGAAGGGTTAGTGGTTATGAAAATGTTAGCCAGATAAAAATGTCATTTCAATGACATTTTTGCAAAGCAGAAACTCAGTAAATATATATGGAGACTATACTTGAATTAAAACCATTTGCACATCTAGTCAAACTTGGGGAGTTGGATTCACTTTGTTATAGATATTTTAAAATGAAGACAGATAACTGATGAACTAGGTTTTCAGACAGACCACCTTCACCTTATGGGTGTACAAAATTGCATAGCACTTCAGATTCCCAGTTGTAGGTAAACACCAAAATCTAACACATGCCTTCCTTGGTGATGCCTTAAATTAGTCTAAGGTGACACTACAAACTCAATCCCTTAGCTGCATAAAGAGTTTTACAGCTGCACATGCAGACACTTGGTTTGTTTCTTTCAAATTTTCATCTTTACAAGGGAAATTAGTCAAGCATATGCTTGTTTTTGCCAAATAGGCACAAAACTTTATGCATATGAAACAAAGATGCAACTGAATAGCAACTAAACTAAACTTGTGAACTGAATATGGATCTTGAAGAAAACTATAATGAAACTGCTACAGACCTGCAGTTAGACTAGATGTAGCTAAAGATTTTTTAGCAGTTAAAATACTCAAGCACAATTTTGAGATTATCTTTATTTTTTCCTCTAATATCCATCTCATGACATACTCAAATGCTTAATTGATGTGATAATGTAATTCATATATCTTTGTCTGTAGGTTAGGTTTAATGCAATAAAGGAATGCTAATAATTCCAGAAATGTTTCGGATAACTTCCTTACTGGTCTTAATGGATGGCTTTAAATGTGACAATAAAGGAAAGGTTTACAATAGCTGCTTTCATATGACTTAAATACTTCATGGAATTCATCCGGGATATGTAATGCAAGGAATTTCTGTGCTGCCCTTCTAGCGTTCAATGGAATGAAAAAATGGAAAAATACTTACCAAGAAAAATGCATAGTCACAACCCACCAATATATTTAACTAATCTCTGCCCAATAGTAGATTTTTATCTTTTGCATGACAGATGAAATTAGACTCTGAAAAGAACTATTAAATAATTTCTCCCATATGTTAATATACCAGCAGAGTCAAATATAGCTGTGTTTTCTCTATCTTTACTATTAACTTTCCATTCACTTAGGTTTTTCCCACATTAAGGATGTTCTGAGGTTTCATTAAAAAGCTATTTTCCAGAAAGTTTTTTCTGTTTGTGCTCCTATATTACCAGTAATATCAAAATAAGGAGGACACGTGGTAAGAATTTAAAATTAATGTATCAGGACTTGGTAGACAAGTGCTTTCTCACACCCAATACTGGGAATTTTACTTTAAAAATTATTTATGAGTAATACATACAGGAATAAAGGTAAGAATAATTATATTTCCTGAACACAAACCAGTGGGTTAACTACTTAGCAAAGTATCTAGCAATCCTTTAACCACACTTTCTAAGCCATATGAAACATGCAAAGTTTTACAGAGTAATATACTTGATCCAGTTTACACTTGAATGAGTTTACAGTGTTTAAGGTATACATCAGATTTATCTAAAAGAAGAGGAACTGCTAGAAAAAAGTACAATTTTAGCAAAATGTATTGCACTAGAAATGCATTTAATGTCTCTGCAAATGTGCAAAGAAACAATGAGCCTCATAGATATGATAGATATGATTTCAATTTTTCTGTCTACCAGAATGAAAGATTCACCAGATTCTTATTTATAATCATGGGATGCACACAGGAGAAAAAAAAAGTAATCTCAAAAAGCTTCTACCTGACATGATACCACCAAAATCAATTGAAAATCATTGCTTACGCCTTCTTCCTCTGAATTAAAATCAATAACAAAAAGATATTGGTAAAAACTGTAATTGCAGTTTCTTTAGTAGGGAAACAAGGTTTAGGAAATTCAGTTTTCATAGTTTATAAACCTACATATTGTGCGGGAGAGCCTTAGCAAACAATTGCCCAGGATAATAGATTGCTTTGCCCAATAGATTGTCCGGTTTAAAGAAAAAGCAAAGTCTGCAATTTTTTATACCTAAGATTTTAACAATGATCTCAAGTTTAGTATTATGTTTAGAACATAGAAAATACAATCATATGGAAAGAATTAGTATTTAACATTGTAAGTTACTTTTATCACATATTCATTGTTTTATACACTACTTGTTTTCATTAGATAATAAAATCAAAGGAAGTCAAAAAAACCACATCAGGCAAAATTTCTCAGGTAATTCAGGCGTTACAGTGTATGCATATGCAATTATTGCAGTTATATGAACAAATCAGATAACTATATACATAGACACAGTGAATTATGCACACTTGCAGATACAATTATGCTGTCTCTATATCTGTTAAGATAATTGCCTACATGTAGAAAATATGCATGCAATTGTATTTGCATTTTAAACAGGCATACCTGTGGCTAAATAGTCATAAAATCAAGCTCAAAATCCTTAACTCTATCATTCATAAGGAATATTAATCAAAAAATGAAGAATTAGAATAATGGAAAGCCCATGAAAGTTCCCTTTACTAATTTTGTAAATCTTTACAGGTCTGAAAAACATTCCTTAATAATCTTTACCTGTGTGAAAATAATCTTTATCTTTGTGTATCAGACATTTTTTTCTATTCTGTCCAGACAAATATAATTTTTCATGCAACATTACAGAGGGAGTTATGGTCAGAATTCACTGTGGAGTTCCTGCCTCCTGCTTCCATTGCTGCAATATATATTTTTATTTGGAGTTATTTTACTAGCTTTTGTGCTCAAGGATTAGGCTTCTGCTGGGGTAAACTGCATAGGATGACTAATTATGCCAGCCTATCTCATTCCCAGGTTGTAATGGGTAAGGCCTGGTTCTTTTATTTAAAATGAAACCTTCTTGTCATGAGTTGACACTGACTGGACACCAGGTACCCACAAAAGCCCCTCACTCACTCCCCTGCTGCAGCTGGACAGAGGAGAGAACATTAAACAAAGGGTTCCTGAGCTAAAGACTGGGGTGAAAACACTCATCAATTACCATCAAGGGCAAACCAGGCTCAACTTAGAGATACAAAAGGTATTTATTACTAAAAAAATCAGAGCAGGTTAATGAGAAGTAAAACAAGCACTTAAAAACACCTTTCCCCCACCCTTCCCTCCTTCCCAGCTCTACTGCCTACCCCAGCAGCACAGGGAGATGGGCATGGGGGTTGAAGTCAGTTCATCACTCTGTTTCTCCTGCTGCACAATGGGGTCCCTCCCATGGGAGAGAGTTTTCCATGAACTTCTCCAACATGAGTCCATCTCATGTGCAATACCTCTCTGCAAACTGCTGCGAGGTGAGTCCATCCCACAGGCAACAGCACCCCCTCCAACTGCTGCGGCATGGGTCACTCTTCCATGGGTGCACAGACAGGCTGCTCCAGTCTGGGAGCAGGGCACTTCTCTCCATGGATCTCCCGCTGGATCACAGTCTCCACCCACTACGGTTTGGAGCTGCAGGCTGATCTCTGCGTCCCCCATGGGCTGCAGGGGCACAGCTGCTCCACCGCGGTCTGCACCAAGGGCTGCAGGGGAATCTCAACTCCAGTGCCTGGAGCACCTCCTGCCCCTCCTTCTCCACTGACCTTGGTGTATGCAGAGTTGCACTCCCCATATGTTCTCATCCCCCTCTTGTCTAGACACAATTAAAATTCCCCCACAAGTTTTCTTTTGATTTTTTCCAGAATCTGTTATCCCATAGGTGTTACCATCATCTCCAACTGGCCCAGCTTTGGCCAGCAGCAGCATGTCCATCTTCAGAGCCATCAGGGACTGGCTCTGCTAGACATGGTGGAAGCTTCCAGCAGCTTCTCACAGAAACCACCTCTGTGGCCCCCTGCTACAAAAACCAGGCCATGCAAAATCAATACACCTCTAAATTTCTTAATCCCATGGTTTTCTGTGACACATTTGCAAAGCCTAAGAGGCAATTATGCATTTTTTCTGCCCTTTTAAAAGGTTGGGGAAACTTACCACTTTCCTTAATTAAAACAAGCATGAGGGTCTAGATTTCACTCTTCTAGCACATTCCTCAGCTAAAAGTTTGTATCCTATATCATATCATTCAGTAAATGACTTTATTAATAAGTTAAAAGTGAGGACAAATATCTTAATGTTTGAGTCTTCTTGTCTGTAAGGAACTCAACTTTTTTGCATTCCTCCATAATACACTGATGTGCATTAGAAAAAGTTTGGCACTAGGAGTACATTCTCCTCTTTCTGTGAATAATCTGGGGTATCCCAAATACCTGCCAACCATTCTGCCCAAAATAGTTATTACTTTTAGGGTGTCAGTACCTGGAAGTCAGATCTCTGTTGCGTCAATGAAAAACAAAACAAACAAAAACCTCATCCAAAATACAACCAAACAAAATTCGCCTCCAAAAGTCAGTTTTGTTGTATTCCTAATACTTAGGAACAGCTACAGCAACAACATATCCTCAGCTTTTACTAGGTTTTAATATGGAGTTGATCATCTTTAACAGCTACATTAATAAACAGTTTTGAAAACAGCATTCTCTCACATTATCCATCTTTTATTAAAAATCAGCACACAACATTCTCAAGTGTCCCTGAACAGAGTGTTCTCAATATTTATGTATCACATGTTTATTATGTCA
Organism: Agelaius phoeniceus; assembly: GCF_051311805.1. NCBI lineage: Eukaryota > Metazoa > Chordata > Aves > Passeriformes > Icteridae > Agelaius > Agelaius phoeniceus. The sequence goes on along the minus strand of NC_135269.1, from coordinate 54,363,306 downwards.
ATACAATTAAAACTTTCATGTATATACTGGTAGTATACTAGATCATTAAGTGTTTTTAAGCATTGCTCCTTTCCTAGAGCTGCTGATTCTTCTCACATTCCAGCAAAAAAACATTCTGCTCAGAGTCTTCATCTTGACTGAATCCAGAAGTATTCCCAGTTTATGTAAGGGCAATGTTTCTGCCAGTATAACTATTAGGCTTAATAATGCAGAGCACAAGTGTCATTACACACCTATACAGCTCAAGGTGAGAATTTGCTCTGTAGTTTACATGTTTACTTTTTTACAAACTTATTTATTCAAAAAGTCTCATAATACACAGCTCTTTAATTTCATAAGATGGTTCATTGCATTCATTTATCAAACACATTTCAATTACACTATTGGTTGGATATCTCTAAAAATTAATAACCTCTTATGCTGTGTACTATATTTTTTTATATTTCAATTATTAACACAATCTGCTGAAATGTAGACAGTGAGCTTGTATAGGAGAAAACAGTTAATTACTTATTCTACAAGGTTAATGAAAATTAGCACCAAAAATTCTCAGCTGTTACACTTTGATTCTTCTGCAGAGAATGCATAAGTATCATTCAGAGTGCACTTTTTTGTCCAGTATTAGGATTGAGTTTTACTAAAGCCTGTCTTCTTTGAAAATTATTTTGTAAGGGTACTGAGAACAAATATGAAAAACAGCAGTAGGTTAATATTTTATTAAAAAGGTTTCACTTTATATGATTTATCACAAATCAAGTCTTGCAACACAATTTGAGATTTTTTTTTCCTTCTATTCAGCTCTTGTGATAAATTCAAATTTTTGGGTTTGTAATCCTCTAGCTAGAAGCTATCTTTGTCTTACTTAGTTCATGGCCTTTCAAGTTATGTGTTAATGCCAGTTGAAGTTAATGCCTGCATCTCCCATTCACAGTGAAACATCTGAGATCAGAATGTTGTCTCTGTGAAAATTACTGAACATAGTTGGGAAAGTATGGAGTATAAGTAAGAATAAAAACTAGACAGAACAGTGAATTTTTGTTTTTTCTTTGAAGATACTAACATAAATCCCCTAAAAGATGAGACACATAACAGTTAATACAGTATTGTTAATTAAGAGTTTCTTCTGCATGGCAACAAAAGTTTCAGATTTTTTTTCTCCCATAATTTCTTTTTTATGTCTGAGGAAGAGAGAAGATGAACGAATACTTTGGCATCCCCAAGCTAAGATTTCTCTAAAACATATGAAAAACTTGAAACATTTTTAAATCCCTTAAATTATTTTTAGTTGTGACTTTTACACATGTGTATCTTTAAAAAGTGTATGTAAACAGATAGTTTTAGTCTGTTTGTCATGAAATATAGAATGTTTTGGTGCATTTGAACAATTTAGGTCACTACTTTCAGTAAACCACATATCACAAAAAAATAAGGTAATGATAGTCATAAAAACTGCATCACTTAAAACTACATGAATAGTAGAGGAACAAAAGTAGAAGGGTAAAGGTGAAAAAAAACTTAAATGTCTTGCATTTACCAGTGTTTGTGTAGTACCATAGTTCTGATTTTTATTTTGCCAGCTCATAAAGATCAAGCCAGCACCAAAGGGTCAAGGCATATGTACTGAAAGGCAGATTTTTCTTTGCTTTTCTTTTTTAAACATTGAATCAAACTGAGGACAAAGGCTGGCCATTTTTACATTTAAAAGAGGAAATATATTATTAAACTTCTACAGAAAAGGTCAATGTATGACTTGCAGAAACTGCCAGATTGACAATGTTGAAAACCAAAATCCTTGTTTAGCCATAGAATAAATGTTGTTCACAGCAATTATGGATACTAGTTCTGATTTTTCTGCCACTTTTAAGTGGCATAATATCAGTAATTTCTACAGCAAAAAACTGCTTCATCCAAGCTGAAAAAAACGGGTTATTATTTTCTATCCTTTTAGAATGCATGCAACCTGATACACCAAGAGTCTGGGTACTGAATAGGCAAAGACACATAAAATCACAGTTATTTTTGTGATTTCTATTTATTCTAACTTTTCAATGCACTAAGAAAAAATTTAAAAAAAAAGCAAAATGTTTTAATGTCCTCAGCCCATCCATAGAAGATCAGAGCCAACTTTTTAAACAGCATTTGAGGTTGGGAGGGGGAAGCAGGCAAATAAGAAAAAGAATGAAGCATAAGTAGAACATGATGGACAGAATCCTAGACATGATACATTTTTTCTCAATAGGAAAAAGTAATTATAGAAAGTGCAATATTGACTTAGTCTATTATATGTCCTCTGACATAATTTGTGTCTATTCTCAAATATGGGCATTACGCTCATAACTGACTGACTTTATGAGGGTTTTTTGAATAATATTAAAATTCAGATCCTTTTTTTATTATTTATTTCAAGGTAATATTCTGCCTCGATCCCATCCTGCCTCTAGGGAAGTCTGTGAATGTGAAATTTATCACCACATGAAAAAGGCTGTATACTTCTTTTGTATACAGGTTACGCCTGGTGATGGCTGATCATTGTATTCTCCCCTCTGTGAACTTCTAGACAGAAATATCAACACTTGCTGAAGATGAGGTTGGGGATAAGACTCTCTGAGGCCTCTCTGAGATTCACATGGTCTAGCTGTTTCCTATTATAGACATATCATATCATACAATTACTGTTATAAACTAAGTAGATTCTACTTCAATGAAGTTGATTCTGTTACTTCTATCAGAAGGACATTCCTCATTCCTCTGATAGTTCCTTTAATTTCTGACTTAAATTTTATAATGAACTTTTGGTTTTGTGCCAGCAATGTCCTTTAGATTAATTAGCTCTCCTCCCTCCCTGCTGTTTATTTCCCTCTGATGCATTCAGAGAGCAATTGTCCCTTCTCAGTCTCCATTCTGTGGTTTAAGCCAAGATCTTTTTATTTGCTATTGTAAAATGTGCCCTCTATCCACTGATCACCCTGAACAGAAATTAATTTTAGTTCTTCAGTACAGAGACTGCTTTCTGTATTTTAATATTTTATCCTATTTCAATTACCTCAATTCTTTCTATTTCTTTCCTAAAGATATCCCAGCACACCTCTGATTTGATGATGATTACTAACTTCGTGTGTTCAACAGTATTTATAAGAATTAATGACTTCAACACAGAAAGAAAATTAGTGAAAGTACTAAGTAATGGTTCCAAGATTGAGCCTTGAGAAATTTCAGTCATAACTTTCTTCAGATTTTTTCATAATGATAACTTGCTGTCATTCTTTACAACCAGTCTCAGGTTTACTTTGCAATTTTAGTAGTAATCCCTTTTGTTGGCTGGTACCACAGCATTGACTTTACCTTTTTATAGGTAGATAAAGCCTATTGTTTCCCTTGTCTAAAAGTAACAGCCCTTTAGTAAATGAAAAACACCTAGCTAGATTACTACCATCTACCTACAACAATCTCATTTAATATTTGCTTTCTTATCCACAAAACTTCACACCTTTCAGTATTCTTCCTCTTAAATACTCTATAGGCTTGCTCAAAAGTGAGGTTGGATAAATTCTTTTATATTTGTCCAGACCTATTTCTTCCTCCTCTATTAATTATGCAAAATCTGTATTTTATCTTCTAGTAAGATTTACTTGAGTTATTATACTGTCTGTTCTTCCAATGTTCTGGGATATCCGGAAGCAGAACTTCAGTATAAAATATGGAGTTCAGGGAACATAAGCTTATAGTCCATCTCTGTTTAGAAAAAAACAGGGAATTATATGACTTTTTAACTGATTTGTGTTTGGGCCTGAATCCAAAAAATCTTTAAACTGAATAAATTTCTATCCAGATATATATTGGAACATCTCATCCACAATGTATACACCACAATTTGAGAACTTACCTACTACTTAGTGCATGACATATTTGGTCATTATGTAGCTTTTTTCCTATTATTTTTCAAAATGAATAAGACCACATGTTTCTTGAGTGCACCAGTGAAAAGATTACTATGCCACTGCACCAGGTAATGTAGATAAACATAGAGGTTTAGCCTTCAGCTACCTTGGACCCAGCAAAAAACAGAAAACAGTTATGAAATCTTGTTTGCAACGCAGTCTGTTAACTCTTACTTGTGAACAAACCTCACTTGTCCAATTGAGATCAGACACAAAATATATAAATAGAATATAAAGCTGAGTTTCTGGATCTGAACAGTGATGTCTATGTGAATCACTCTTTTATCATAAAATGAAAAGCTAATTCTTCACAAAAAAGGGAAAAAATGGGCCCTTAACAATCCACTTCACACTTCATTAAACAGCAAGCATCAACAGGCACTGGTTGTAATGGAGCTCACACCAACCTTTCTTGCCTTCTGTCAGCTCTCCTTTTCCCAACAGGGTGCAGGAAGGAAAGAGGAGAAATTTTTAAAAAAGGGGGAAGGAGGAGTTGCAATTGGCAGAAAGCACAAATATGTGGGAAGAAGAAGGCCAGCTTGTTATCTCACAGATCTGGGCCACTGCCACATTCTGGAACCTTAACAGCAACTAAAATGATGTACTACGTACTGTATAACCCGGAGAATATCTAAAAAGTCTCAGCCACAGCAGAGCAGTTTCAGAACTTATTTCATAACTGAAAAGGCTGCCTGAGGGTGCCTTCAAATAAACTCCTTATGTGTGGGCTCAAAACAAACCTGGCGCTGTTTTATTTATAGACCATTTCTGGAGTAAGTCTAAAGGAGGCTGCATGTTCTGCTGCTTAGAGCCAAAGAGCTGGGGATATTCTCTCCAAAGGATACCAGGTGCTACTCCCAGTAGTGCCATTAACTGATCTCTTTATGCCTCAAGCTGCTCAGCTGAAAAAATTGAAGGCTTTTTAAAAATAAAATCAAGAACTCTGAGAAAACCAACAATAGGATGGTTTCAGGCAGGTCATGAAGTCAACTGATGGCAGTTCTATTCCTGGCTCTGAACTGCACTCAGCTGAACCTGGACGAGGTATTTAGGGCAAGCTCTCACCACGCAGCTCAGCAGAGAGCACTAAGTTGCCTCAGGGGAAACCAGGTTCAGAACCAGAAACTAGATAGTTACAGCAGGATATTGTTCCACCTGAGCTAGCTCACTAATTATCTCTAATTTGGGCTAATTAACCCAAGCAGACAAGCAAGGCTAAGTTTTTTTAGTTTAAAGCTAAACTGATTCATGTGCACAAGTGAGCCTCTGAAATGCTTTGCCCTGGGTTAGACAGCTATACCAACCAGCCAGGATCTTAACACACAAATTATGCTGTGAGCTGCACCCTGAAGTCATAGTACCTAATAATTGAGTACCTAAGAACACATTTTTTTTGGTTATTGCTTTCTGTATTTTGGGGGGTTTTTTTGTTTCTTTGTTTTTTTGGGTTTTTGTTTGTCAAGATGGAATTTCTAATTCAAGATTTGTTCACACCTCCTTCAAAATAGTGGTAAGGAATCACGTAAAAACTCATTCTTAAATACCAAATATGGATTTACTTTCCCATAACTTTGAGAAAGAACAGCAGTTTCAGTAATAAATTAATTATAAATAAATAATTTATATAAATTATAAAAAATTAAATATAACTTCTAGAAATAATAAAGGCTAAATAAAGAAATATATTTCCAGTGGACATGAAAATCATGTATGTTTTGGAGCCATTGCCAATACTTGAGTGTTGTAAGGTAGATCCAAATAAGCTTCTTTAAAAGGAATTTCAATTTTCTTTCAAACCTCCTTTCAAAGTCTGATGAAATCAAGCAAAATTATGAGGGGCTTGCTCTTCAATGCCATGCTTTTCTTACTGGAACACCTGAGCTCAGGGTTGCCACTTCAATCCTCCCCCATTCAATTACTCATATGCTCTACTCAAATGTATTGGCCATTGATTTGAATTGCATGACTTAAAGGAGTGCCATTTGCCAAACACGGGCTTTTATTCTCTTCCAGCGCTCATGTGCAAGTCCTGAGAGCAGTCAAGAGGCTGATGCCAAAGCTCACTCTGTGAATCAGCAGTTGGGCTGCTCCCTCACAGCACAATCGAAAGCACTCTCAGACAATACAGAATGAAGGCAGGGGAGGTTAAGTTATTCGGTCTAATAGAGTTTGTCCTAATGTTTTTGATAGAAATTAGATTAGTCACAAGACCTTCTCCAGCATTTTAAAATCATCTAATAAGAGTTCTCCTATTCTTGCTCAAATATAAAATTTCTCTCTCATTCATTTCAATTTGCTGAAAGCAAGGAAAAAAAAATCTAACTCTGTCCATTAGGATGTTTCAGCTGTTGTATATTGACAGTTGTTATTAAAAGCATCTGATAATTTCAAGTTGGTTGTAAAAATATGTGCTCTGACATGTATGGCTGCTTGACATTAGCTAGTCATTTTGAGCCTGTGAAGTGTTCCTTTCTCATTTTCTTTGTTCACAAAACCATGATGATTTTGGAAATCCATTGGTAGAATTTATAAATCCCGGAGTTAGCATGGAACTCTTATGTTAATAACCAGCCATTTAGCTGTGGAATAAGCCACACATCAGCAAGGATGGTATTAGAGTCTCCTCAAAACAAGAGGACCACTGGAGACTGTTCATACAGGAAGACTTAACAGGAAACACAGATTTGGGCTTGAAGCAATGAAGCTGGGGAAAGAAGGATACAAATAGCAGCTCTTAAAAAAAATGAAGTTTGAAGAGGAGTCATTAAAGGCTTGTTTGCAAAAAGATTATTTTGCATTTTAAGTTCATGTGAAACAAGATTAAAAGGGAACTTTAAGCAGTGTGATTTGGGGGCAAAAAAATATGGCGAAGGGGAAATTTTCTGTACATCCTATAGCCAGGAAGTTCTGAGAGAATTTCTGGGATTTTTCCAAAATGTAACACAGGTAATCTAAATACTCCATTTTTCATTTCACAGGTGCCCTTAAATATTTCCAGCAGAAGCTAAAAAAAAATAACAAAGAAGATACTCACTCTTTTTTTTTTTTTTTTTTTTTTTTTTTTTACTTCTACTAATAACACAAAAAATACTTGTCTAGGAACTTATTCATATGATATGTAGTATCTAAGGTAGCACTGGCCCAAGCCAGAAATCAGGAATTGTAGCAGCCCAACCTCAAAAAAGCCAAATAGCCTCAGGAGTCAACTGTAGTTTTCAAGACCGGAGCCAACACGTCACTAGGTGTGGAAGCACTGGTTTATATAAAGGTTAGCCTGAGACTCAACTCCACTGCAAGGTAAAAACATGCTTTGATTAGCCTTTGAAATACACTGCTGTTGTGTCCTACCCCTATTTTTTTTCCCTGACTTCAATGCAAGATTAACAAGTAACCTCCACTGAACAAACCATTCTACAAATCTGTGATATTCTATCAAGTCCTAAAGGAGAGATGATGTAGCAATTTGTTGAGCTTAAGGGAAATTTAAGAATTTCCCAAGGCTCCTAATATGGTCTGATGCATATACAGCAACCTGGAGTGGCTCCATCAGGAAATTTTTATCCAGTGCTTTACTACAAGAAAAAAGCTGTGTGGCACTGGGATTGACAGCATTAACAGCATTCACATGTACATGCAGCTGTCACAGAAAGCCTGCTACTTGAATTTACATCAAACGAATGCTACACAGTTGCCTCTATAAGACAAAAGAAAAGTAAAGGAACTATTCAAGACCACTGCCAAACTATAACGTCACTAGGAAAGTGTGATGAACTCATAGCTCAGACAAAATTTAGAAACAGCACAGAGTTTTGGGGTTCAGACAGTCAATACATTTTGGTAGCAACTATGCATAATAAATTCCAGAAATCGTAATCCCTTGGTATACATTTGAAACATTAATCTAAACCCAGATAGGAATGCCTGGTGGTTTTTGTTGGTTTTGTTTTCAAGTGACTAGCCCTATAGTAAAATAACCCAGTGGTTTTGTGCTATAGTTGTGTTAGCATCAAAAAAAATATGTTCTGCACTCTAACCAAAATAACTTAGTTTCAGACATGCTTTGATTTTTTTCCATAGAAATAATTGATAAAGGTAAATATAAATTTGCACTTCCATATATTTGTATCAAAAGTATTATTAGACATCGCTTTAGGGAAAAAAAAACCAAAAAAACCCCCACACAAACAAACAAAACAAACAAAAAACCAAAAAAACCATAAACCCCAAAAACTGGCAGTTTCCTGAAATTCCTTATGAATAACATGTTAGCAGTATTGACTGTGTGTTGGAATGTTGGAATTGCCCTTTGCGAGCTGGAAGACCTCACCAGTAGTGCTGATGAGAATTTTCAATTAAAAAAAACCTCATTGGTATGTGATGATTTGTTGAACCCAAACATTTAAGCCAATACATCTGCTGTTGACAAGATCTCACTAGATTTCTGGCTGAATTTTTGGAAGGGTACCAGCCTAGGGAATGAGGACCCAGTGCTGATAGTGTTTCAAGTTCTGAAGATAACCCAGCAAAGCAGAAATCCAACCTTTTTGCCATATAGGTGTATATTTCTCTATAGTACTTGCCAAACCACTGAAGGTAGAAGTAACATAACATTCCTCAGGACACTACTTTGGGAATTTATGGTGGGTTTATGTAGTCAATACACAGCAGTCATCCTCTTGGCCATGTGCAGATACTATTCACTTATTGCTGTGTCACCAGACAAGAATCACCTGCTATTAGTGCAATTAGTGGCATTAGTGTTGTTTAAACAATTAAGTCCCTCTTCTACACAGGGCTTGTTAGCTCAGGCACAGCATTATAGAGCTAACTGCAGCTGATTACCCTGAGCAGCTTAACACTTTTCAAAATGCCTTGTCCTGTTTTTCTGTCTGCTGCTTGTAAGATATCTACAGTCTTCCTGATTATATTCTAGACTCACTCATGACGTTAATAGTCTGAACTTTAACCAAAGAATCAACATATGGCAAACATGGTAGCTCACAACTAGACAGCAGATTTCTGCCTGAAATCAAGTATCAAACAATCAAAAGAACTTTTAGACAATGAGCTTATTATACAAACATTAAAATTACATTTCTATAACAAGTAACTCAAGAACAATAGTCTATGTTCAGGCATCTGGGACATGAAGGGAAACTGCTATTCACCACAGATTTTTCTTTTACATCCTATATATGGCTTTGTACATCCTCATCAGAAAGCCACAGGTAAAAGAATTAAAAATGAACTTAGCATGCTTTGTCAGTTACTGCTTGATCCGGAAATTACTTATGTTAAAGGAAGAGTTGTGCTCACTTCAACGGGCTTTAGATCACTGCTATTATAGTGAAGTTAGTACAGAAGATCTACAAGAAATGGAGATGTTGTTATGCATTTTTTAGAATTCAAAGTTTGAAAAGGGAAGTTAAAAGCCATTCAGGCTGAAGGAGGAATATTCTTCAAAGTCTCTAAAATGAAATTCAAAACTTGAGCATATAAAATAGCAAGTGATTATCCTATCCTTTTGAAATAAGAAGAATGTTCCCATTTAATCCCTGAATTATGAATGCAAGAACATCTGATCCATAAAGCCACGTTGTTGTATTCTTTATTAAATCTAGAAGTTTAACAAGCTTATCACAAGGTGTTCCCTTGTTATCTGTTCCTGTCCTTTTTCCCTCGCATCTTTTTATGAAGATAATATTAGAGGAATAAAATACACATAACATAGCTAACAATGACTAGAGTAATTAGTTAATTTTTTATCAAGTGTCAAAAAGACAGCAAGTAAGGAATGAAGCAGAGTTGTGTGGTCATGAGAGACTTCATATGATTGTCTGCTGTGATAAATAACTCTGCAGCTGATGAGAAACTGGTGGATGTCTTTCACTCAACTTCAAAAGGACTCTAGGTATGCTCTCCAACAGTACTGTTTTATCCAGGTTGTGATGCTATGGTCTGGATGGACAGCTAGTGCACTGAACTTTGGCAAGATCATGGAGCTGATGGTTCACACTTTGAGGCAGGTTACAAGTAATATACTTTAAGGGTTTATACAGCTATTGCCTGCCTGTAATATCTTAATCATCAGTCTGGAAGAGATGGAATTCACACTCATGCAGTCTGTGGATGACAAAAAGTGCTGCATGGATCACTGGGTCACCATCTAGGGGCAGAAGCACCTATCCAAACTGGAGTAATGCAACAGCAGGAAGTCTATGAAATTCAACAGGAACAAATCCATAGTCCTCTACATGGGAAAGAAATAGGTACTCAGCTGTACAGGCTGAGACTGACTGGGGAGCAGCCTTCTGCAAAGGATCTGGGGGCTCCACAGACAGCTGTCAGTATCCTGGATGCACTCCCCAGCCCTCCCAGGGTTTGGGTGCCAGAGGGGCTGCGTTTGACACCAGCTGGCTGAACAGAGCTTTGGTGGAAAAGAAGCTGCAGGAAGAAACAGCAGGACTTCCCACCCTCTGACTTTTGGGACCTGCTCTCAGTCAAGGCTCTGTCTCTCAGTCACAGACTGACCATCCAGGCCTGTGCCTGTCCCTGTCCATGGCCCTCTGAACCTCACCTGATGGATAAACCAGCGAAGCCTGACTGGTTTCCCAGCTTGACCTGGGACCTCCCTTGTCAGCACGGATCCATCTGGCCACCACCAGGCTGTGCTTGAGGCTGGGCACCATCCCCACCCCTGCCCCACTCACGCCACTCCTGTGGTGTGGGACGGACACTGGCTGGAGAGCCCCGCCCTGCAGGCCTGGGCACTGAGCTCAAATTCCAGCTCCTATTCCTCAGGAAACCCTCATTGTGCCCTGACACAGACAGCTGAGCATGAACCACTGGGTGTGTCCTGGCAGCAAGGGAAAACAGCAACCTCCTGGACTGTATCAGCAAGCAGCACACCCATCAGGGAAGGGATTGCACCTCTCACTCCATGACCTTTAACAGCTCTGAAAAACTGTGTACAGTCTGAAACTCCAGAGTGCACAACTGATCAGTGAACTGGAGTGAATTTAGTGGTGGGAGACCAGGATGGCATTGAGATAGAGCATTTGATGCCCCAAGAGGAGAGGCCAAGAGCCAGGATTTACAGTCTGAAGCAGCAATGGTTTCAGAAACTTTTCATTCTCCAGACATTTTCAAGACTAAACTGAGTAGTTTGGCCAGGATGACCATGCTTTGAGCAGCAGGTTGGACTGACACCTTCTGAAGCCTCTTCTAACATGCCTGGTCTTGCTGGTCCAAGAGAACATGCCTCCAGGGAGCAATGCTCCTTTCTCTGTGATGTAGCAAGGAGAGTGGGGCATAATGCTCAGGAAGGTATTTGGTAATGGGCATTGAATGGAAGAAACACCATGAATCTGAACCTTTGTGCCTTTGACAGTATCCAACTGACACTATGGATGTTAGTCAGCTCCACTGGTATTAGGGTATGACTGGTGACTACTGACATTTCATGGAATGCCTGGAGAAAATGACACAGAGGACTAGTGCTTGAAACACAGAAGGCTAGAATATCCTTCAGATCAAAGCACTGCAGAGTCAAAATTTCCAGTATAACCTTTGTCACTGTCAGTACACAGCATCTCAGTACATCTGATCTGGAAATCTATCAGCATATATATATCTTCTGCACGTACACAGTAAACCCAGAATTTTTAGGACATGTTGAACCTCCTGGACATGCACAGTACAAACCACATTGCACATCTGCAGATGGTTTGATGCATATGAAGCTGGTTTGCAGTATATTGAAGAATTCCAGATGTGTGGTTCTTGGTTGGCAGATTATGACCTACTAGGGCCTGGAAAAACACATTAAGTCTTCAAAATCCTTGTGTAGAAAATCTCTGCCCAAAATAACCAGAACATGTCCAGGAAAACTTAAATATACTGTAACACTTTCAGAAAACTTTAGCCACTGCCTTACTCAGTCTCCCAGCCTCCAGCAGTGGCATGTGCTGTATGACTCCTGAGCAATGGAGCAATGGCAGATAAAAAAGATCTACTATTTCCCCTCATATGTACAGTACCTGACTGCTTAAAGGAATTTAGTTTTCCACATTTCAGAAGATTAGAGATTTTGCATAAAATTTGACAATATTGCAGATTTAGGACTGAAAAGCTTCTCAACAGTACCAGTCAGTAGGTACTTACAGATGCTTATATAGCAGTCCAGAAAACAGTTTGTACATGAGCCTGACAGTCTTATCACATACAGATCTCACTGCCCACAGCCATTTACCATGGAGAGCAATGGTTCTCTATCCTTAGCTGATCTAAAGACAAGAAAAAGTAGTAAAAGTCTATAAAGTTGGGAACACCTGAAGAGTTGTGGTTTTTTTTGTACATGTTATTCAGTGCCTTGAGATGTGCCTTAGGAGTCTCTAACACCTGGTGACATGGTCATAGCTTCCTGTTTTTACCTACAATTCTCTCTCTTAATGTCATGTATTTTCTTTCCAGTGGTTACCGCACAGTCCCAGCAAATTCAGCTTCAGAAATTCAGTGGCAGCTGCCACTACAGTTAAGGAGAATAGAACTAGTATGTTGAATGGCTTATTCAGAGATCCTGTAAGAAAGAAAAACTACAAGACTACTTCTACAGCTGTGTTTCTGCATACTGGGACAAAAACAGGATGTAAGTTTTTCGTATATAACTTTTGTCCTAGCTAAAGCCACCCTGGTATTACAAGGAAAGGAAATAGGAACATGAAGTAAAGGTAATAAAATAGAAAAAACCCTTTTTTTCCTGAAAAGGCAAACAAACAAGTAATGCCAGAAGGTGCCATCAAGGACTGCTACAGGATGTCCCCTTCCATAAAGGAAATCTACTAGAAACAAAAAACAGCCCAATTATCCTAATTTTAGAGGGTTCTTCCTTTCAGTATAACCAGACAAGGAAAGACAGGAACTAAGGTTGCTGTAATAGTCTGTCCCTTCTGAATTTTCCAGATCTACATGGAGAGATAATCACAGCAAGAATTTTGGATTTAAAACACAGCTATTTTGCAAAGGGGAAAGAACATTTTTCTTCCCCCAGTACAGGCCGTATTCTTACAAAGGAAAACCGTGGCTGCAAGCAATTAAAACATGTTATTAACTCACAAGACAAGGGTTTCATTGCCATGAAATATATATGTAAATTTAATTTGCTGCAGGCTTCATGTTCTTGTACATGTATAGCAATGGCTCTATGGTTTTGGGTTTTAATACAAGCATGCTAATAAGTAATCTGTGTAGCTGGTTCTGCTATTCATTTTATGTGTCAAGAATTACGTGTATCCTGCAGTACAGTCAGCTTTAAAGAATGATATTCAATACAATATTTGTGTTGCTGCACATCCCAGATCATTCTAGGAACTGAACAGAATGAGCTAACTAAATATAAACAAGTAATCTGTGTTCTGTGTGTCTATAGTACCGTTGCCTCAAAGATGACAGTAAGCAAAAAATACTGAAAGAGTTCATTCCTATTCCAAGCTTGCTGCACTTTTTCCTTTTTTTTTTTCACAATGACTGTTACAGGGGAGACTTATATTTAGCAGTGACTTTCTAACATCTGTTTGCTAAAGCAAATAATGCAGGCAAAGTTGTGGCTAGAGATAGTACATAGAAACAGCAAGGCCATAGAAAAGGGAAAAAAAATGCGTGCTTATGCTGAAGGATCCTTTTGTTTAGCTCTTTTGAGACAGACCTCGGTGACCTTAGAAAACCTCCAGCTGCAGCCCGTGAAACTGGGTTAGGAGGCTCAGCAGAGGACCTTGAGAGCCCTCTACAGGCCATTTGTGCCTGGGAACGCCAAGGGCCTGATCCTGGTAGCCCTGCTCTGCTCGTCCTCAGCAGCCTTGATGGGAGGATGAAAGACATGTTTTATTTGCCATTTATCACAGTAGGGGTTTTGGTGTGCAACAGTAAGCCATCCCTTTAATGATGCCTTCAGCTGGCAGCATTGTTCTGCTCAAATAACTACTTGCCAAAAAAGGAAAATAATTTGTCCTCTCCCTGAATTTGTTATTTCATTAGGGTTCCTCAAGAGAACTCTAATAAAGGATTTGAGTGTATTAATCACCCTCCACAACCTTCTCAAGCAATTAGTCTTTTAAAATGTTTGCTACCTCCTTAGTTGTACATAATTTGATGGTGCTCAGTGAATCAGCTGAGGTTCAGACTCACTAACCTTTAGAAGTTCGGCCTGTCTGAGCTAATCAGTCTGGGGCCCCAGTTGAACTGAAAACTGCATTTTTTTCACTCTTTGTGGCAGGTTTATAGTACAGCACTGCTGGACGCCTGCCATGAAGGAAAACTCAAAACATATAAATTCTTCATAAGGCAATGCTGGAAGGTGGCACTGGGAGATAATGCTCTCATGCTGTCAGAGACGCTGTGAGGCGAGCGGGGGCAGCCCTCGTCCTAAGACAGATGTAGCAACCACTGCTCCTGTTTAAGCCCCTAAATGAGTAATCCTAGTTTATGGGGCCTCGGTGCTGGAAATCTGGCTGCCATTTCTCTGAGGGTATTTTTTTTGGCACAGACTGTGGGCAATCAGAAGAGCATTGCAAGGACCATGCTGACAATTTCCGATGCAGACCGCCCAGAAATAGGTGTGAGGTGCAATTTTCATTGAAGAGGCACACATTTTAATGACAAATTTCATGGTGAACATAGCTAAAATATTAGCAGTTTATTTCATCCATAAACTGGACAATAAAGCAACTTAATGTTAGAAAATATGAAGCCATAAACTACTCAAACATATTTGGCATCACCAGGTAGCACAGTTCACATGCCTTGTTACTTCTTCCTGACATTCCAGTTCTATTGGCATTGTTTCTGGTAAATTAAGAAAGCTTGTATCTCTCTGAAATGCCGAATAAAAACTCCTGGAATATCCCCAAAGTGGTCTGTGATTCTGTAATTACATATTCACAGAACACTTTGGGGACATTCCAGGGATTTGTATTCAGGATTTCAGATACTTGTAAGATACCCAAACTAGAGCTGTTTGGAGGACAAGGATCTTATTTTATTACATTTTTTAAGGTTTAGATTTCTGATATTTTATTCTGATGCTGGCCTGAAAATTAAGTCCTTCACATTATTTTGCAAAAGAGGTTTGAACTATAATGCCAATTGTTAAATTAGGTTTAGTTCATAGTTCTCTTCTGGTACTGGACAGGTGGACTCTAATGTGCCCTGTGATACTATATAGTTTAGAGTTCAAGGAGAGTGATCAAGAAAAGATAAAGAAAGATAAAGATGATGAAGATAGATAAAGATAAGATAAAGATAAAGATAAGATAGATAAAGATAAAGATAAAGAAAGATAAAGATAAAGATAAAGATAAAGATAAAGATAAAG
Source organism: Agelaius phoeniceus (assembly GCF_051311805.1). NCBI lineage: Eukaryota > Metazoa > Chordata > Aves > Passeriformes > Icteridae > Agelaius > Agelaius phoeniceus. The sequence continues at coordinate 54,348,000 of NC_135269.1, read as the reverse complement.
ATAAAGATAAAGATACCAGGGCAAGAAAAGGAAAGATGCCAGCTTAAATCTATGCTGTTCCTGCATCCATGTGCAGTAATTCACCCAAGATCCCATTCAATCAGTCAGAGAAAATTGTGACAAGGACACTAATATCCTGGACTGGGATTCCTTAAAATACAAAACCTCAGTCAAATAAATGCAAACTATGAGTATCATTTTTTCCCAGTGTGAAGTACGCGACTGAAAAAATGACAATAGGAATTTAAGTAAAGAGACGCTAATCCATCTTAATCCAATGCAAGCTACCAGCAGGTTTTTCTGCAGCTAAAAGGTTGTGTTTATCTATATAAGCTCACCCCTGGCTGTCAGAAAAGTAGAAACACAAAATATTTGCAGATGAGAGCCCATCTCTTCAGTCAAAAAAATTTGTCTGAACTTCCACAAAGGGCTTCATTTGTAACTCATTTATCATTTTAGACTCCTCATGTGTGATAAGCAGCACTTGCATTAGCAAGTTATCCCATTTAATTAAATTGAGAAAGAGCTCCCTAAAGTCAGTAAATGACAATGTATTCTATTTCCATAATTCTGGCTATATGGCATTAAAAAACAATTAAAAGAGGGACATGCCTGAAATTTCAGCAGGAGCCATATTGCATTCAATTTTGGGCCAGAGTCAAGGGCTGGTAAAAGCAGACTTTACATACAATAGTTCTGTCTTACAGATATAAAAGTAAAAGTACACCTTTATTAGTGGGCATTTATAAATGATTTATAAAACAAGAAAAGATCAATTTGTTGCCATGGACCTGTGTAATATGTCTTGTGAGGTCAGAAGTCAGTTCCACTGCATCTATTTGACAGGAGACAGCATGGTCATCTCTATAATGATTGCTTATTTCTTTATTAAAAACTCTGTTAAATGATTTTTGCATGTATTTATGTGTTTATCTTCATTTGTACATACAGTAGTCATCACAGTGAGTGATAATGAGTATGTGAAGCCAATTGTTAAAAAAGTATCTGAAAACACTATTCTTCAGCTCGTTCCATCAGGTTTTAATGGTGAGCAGGAGTCTCTGAGACAATGGAATTTCTTATTTGCTTGTGACTAAGACACTCTTAGAGCTGGTGGGATGCAGGATGAATCCTGCAGATCCTGCTGGTAAATACAGGACAATTCTTACTTATTTTGGAGAAATCATTGAATGTCTTACTGCAACATTTGGGGGTTTTTTAGTTGTAGGTCACAAGTCTTTAACATAAAGAAAGTTAGTGTGGTATGGACAAATAGAAAGACATCTATTTTAATAATCCTCTCTCTGCTGAGCAAGGAACATAAAGTAGCAACACACAACATCAGGGTTTGGGGTTTTATTTTCAGTACCTGAAATGAGTAATTATTTTTGAAAAGACTCTACAAACTCCAACTCTCTACCAGATTACAAAATTCCAAATCAAAATATGAACCTGCAATTCCTGTCAAGGTCCCTTTAAGAATATTCTTCATCGCAACAGAAAAGGATTTAAAGTAATCTCCTTATGGCTGGTTGTAAAATCTCAGGAATTGAGGAAGATATAGGAATTAGCTGGTAACAGGACACTAAAGCTTTACAACATTTTTACTTACCTCAGTTACGAATAACACTTCAGAAGAGAGGGAAAAGGAAAGGAGTAACAAAAAGTCTAATATTTCTTTTTCCACTTGCGCAACTTGTTACTCTTCCCCTGCTTCGAGATGTGAGAATAGAAGCTATTTGTTAATGTTCTTGTTCTCCTCCTGGCTCATGTGAAAGGGCAGACAGATAAAATCAAGTAGCTGGGCAGGGATACTGCATGTACTTTTTCACTCTACTGCTTAATGATATGGGTCTCAATTAAAAATTTATGGTGTCATATTTTCCATGATATTATTGCTTGTAAAAAAGGTCTGCATTACAAAATCATATTGGCTATGTCATGTCCCAGGCAAAACCTAACCTCTATCTGTTTACATCTGTTTTAAGCCCCAAATAAACAAGTTTGCACAATGTCTCACTTTGGAGCACTGACATTGTCCTGTCTTATGCCTAGGAGAGTAGAAGAAGGACCTGGAGAAACCAGCTAATGCAGTCTCCTTCTGTCAAGGACCTTGAAGTTTCCACATTGCCTTTGTACAGTCAAAGTGTAGAAAAAGTGTAAAACTCATCTTAAAACATGAAACTGGTTGAAACAATAGCTATAGCACAGCTAACTGGCATGGTTACAAGCATGTTTGTTCTCAGGTTATCAGGAAACCCTTCCCTATTTCTGCAAGCATTAGAATTGTTTACAAGCATGGGATTCATCACCCTGATAATCCATGATTGTCCCACAGGACATACTTTCTCCCCACATGCTGAAAATGAATCTTGCTGTGACTGCTTACCTAAGAACTGCAGCATTTTTTGGTTCCATGACAGTATGACTGGAATAACAAATGAGAAATGGCTAATAACGAGCAAAATTTCAAACAGATAATCATTCATACTAAATTACATTCAGCTGTAGGCTTTCATAAGCATATTAAAATATACTATATGGGGACTGAGTACCTATAGTACATAATATTTCACAAATGAAATCAATTTAACTCTTTTTCAGAAATGTGTTTGTGAGTCATATTTTTAATATTATGTCAGCTTTATGGTTTTATATACAGGAACTATGAAATGCTACAAAGGCAATTTTAAGGGTTTTATTGTACCTATAAATGCACACTCAAGCTAGGTTGCAGCTGTAAACCCTTATGATGTCATCTCTATCTGTACAATATTCTTTCATATGTTATATTTCTAAGCACCCCAAAAATGGAAGCTTCATGTTAACCCTATCCAAGGAACCTACCTAAACTGTTGTATTACCTATTCTCTATCATCAGTTTGAAATATGTGCCTGAAGGACAGATTACTTTCAATGCATAGTTATTATCACTACTTCTACTGTGTGATAGCCAGAAAAAAAGATATTTTTCTTCCTACATAGGAAAATTTTATGTCAATCCATCTTAGGCTACATGCATTGCTCTTCAGTATTTTTAAAATATTGAAATAAAATATTATTTTTTCCTGAAAAAAAGGAATAACTTTAATTAAAATTAAAATATTTTTATACATTTATTTAAATAAATTGAACTTCAATTTAAAAAAATTGTCATAAAATCTCTGTTTGTAAATTCTTTTCTGCTTGGATTGTGTTGAAATGACATCTTCCATGAGTACAGTATAGTTCTACATCTTCCTTCTGGAAGGAATGCTTGAAGTGTTTGGGCAGACAGCATTTTGGGTAAACATATTTATAGAAAACTTACCATAATTCAAGACCAGTATGTCTCTGACCAATAGGTAAGAAACCCAAAAGTTTTAACTGACATAGTTAATGTCCCATTGTGAAGGGACATGATACCATCTCTCTCAAGTAAGACCTCTCAGGACTCCTAAGGGTAGAATCACAGGTTAGTAAATCCTCTTCTCTTCAGCACAATAGTGATTCTTTTGCCTTTATTAAATTTGGGCTGCTAAAATGAAATGCACCATGGAGACCAGAATCACTAAGGGAGCTCCAGCTTCCTTCCCACTCCTCCAACTCCCAACAGTGTTGTCCAAATTGCTGTATTATTCTAAAAATGTCCATGGCAGTTTAAGTGTGGTCAGATTCTGCTGGGCCTGAAATTGTCTAAGCTTAAAAAAAATTTGAAAGATGTAAAATTATCAGTGTGGGACAAAAACTGTCATTTTGAAAAGTAGTCCCTCAAGACACTTGACAAATTATGGAGAAGTAGACTCAGGTGAAAATAATATTTCTCTTTATCTTGTTTCCCCTTAAATTTCATAAACACAAGGAGTCTTTCTACAAAATAAAGAAGGAGAAAACTCAAATGGTTTTAATGCACATTTCAACCTTAGACTGTTTCATCATTTTGCCCTACATTCTTTGTCTATCTTACCAAAACACAGTTCTTTCTAGTCCTTATGGCCTTCAGTAACAGAAAAATTACCCTCAAAGAGCTGACCAGACCTGTGGCACAGTATCTCCATACCAGTTCACTCCTGTGGAAATCTACATAAATGCAGGACTTCTGCTAAACCAGTGTCTCCAATTTTAAAAAAATAAAGACGATTAATACTGATTCATTTACTGACACATTTACATAAAGAACAGAATTTCTGATGTACTATTCCTTCTTGCCCTGCCTGTGTGTAAATTGTGGATCTGGCAAGCACTGTTAATTGTGGGTTAGTAAAGTGGTTTCCTTAGAGACATTAAAAGCAGAAACTATAAAGCAGCATATCCTCCCAACTGATGTGACTTTTTAATGGTGCTGATAACACAGAGAACAGACGTAAGTAGTCTCACTGTTTGTATGCACAGAGCATAGTTCCCCAAATAGCTGAATTGCTTTCCATATAAGATCATAAAATCTAGATAGAATCTCACAGGGCTGCCATTAGGGAAGAGGGCACGACTATGACGTTCCAATATTAGTATTATAAGCTAAATATAGCAGCCAGCATTTCTGGGGCCCACTTGTGCTTATTTCTTCTGCGATGAGTAATTTGTCTTTCTTCTTCACATTAACAGCAAGTTCATGTGTATTGGAAAGATGTGATGGCAGCAGCAAGTATGCTTCCAGAAAATCCAGGCCAGAACTCAGACCAATAAGCCATTCCTTTGTCAAGTTTTTTAAAAACAGGAGCCTAAATTGGGCATACAGAAAAGTAATTCCTGGAACCACTGAGTGTGCAAGAGTACTTCAGTAGTACTGGGAGACAGGGAGGAGAAGAGAAAGTTTGCATTTATGTAGAAATCAATTTGATTAAAAACTTTCATGTTTATCTCTGGATGTCAGAGGAAGTAAGGGCCTGCAAGCAGACAGCCACTATCCTCAGTAATCAATAAGCAATGCTTTGTTTCAGCTAACAGGCATAAATGCAATGAGATTACTGGGTTGGTTTTATAACTGCTCTGTGTCTCTGCAGCCACTCACACCATTCAGGGTACGTTAAGTCTTTGTAGGTTTTACAGAATGTCATAACATAAACTGTCAGCTGAAAGCAAAAATTTATATGGAAATATTAGTCACTGAAAAAGGTGACACACTATTTCCTGGGTTTTTCTGCTTTCTAAAACCACCTTTCAATTCTTTTAAACTGATGTTCATCACTGTATGATTAAGAGTGTAATGAAAAGGCAATGGGCTAGGTCTCTGCTAAAACCAGTCAGTGCACAGAGATTGGCAGAGGCTGGGATATCCAAAGAGATTTTTTTCTCTGTGACTATAGCAGGCACTAATATTCACAAGCACTATTCCCAATGCCTATCTCCATACACACACCCACATACACACACACACACTGCCTTCAGTCATAGCACCCAACAGGTTTTGAATCTGATCACCTGTTACAAGTAAGTTTCATAGACAATAGAGAGCATATTAAGACTGTAAAACGTCAAGGAAAGCATAAGGGCCAGCAGCATGACATCCAATAAGTAACAATAATGCCTTGCAAGTATCTGAAGAGGGTTTTAGAATACTGATCCCTTAATGAACAAGAGAAAACCAGCCTTCCTTCCTTCCTTCCTTCCTTCCTTCCTTCCTTCCTTCCTTCCTTCCTTCCTTCCTTCCTTCCTTCCTTCCTTCCTTCCTTCCTTCCTTCCTTCCTTCCTTCCTTCCTTCCTTCCTTCCTTCCTTCCTTCCTTCTGCCACTTCCGCCATTTCCGCCACTTCCGCCACTTCCGCCACTTCCTTCCTGCCTTCCTGCCTTCTTTCCTGTCTTCCTTCCCTCCCTCCCTCCCTCTACATTTTTCGGGTGGTTTTTTTATTCAAACAGGTCAGGAATGGTAGTACATGAAAAGGCAAATATTGTAGTAGAAATACAATCTCTCATATATAGAGGAGCCAAACATGTCTGCAAAGAGCGATTATATACACATTTGTCTTTTGGATGCTTCTTGAGCAAACTGAGTTTTAAGAGCTCCAAGTAAATGTGATTTCACTGATGATTTCTGTTTATTAGCTAAGACCTCTTTCATTCTTTGACCTGTAACACATATTCCTCCTTCATCTTTGACTGAAAATCATTCCATTGTTATCTCAGCTTTCCTAAATTAAATCATGTTACTTGGCTCACATTTCTTGTTTTTTGAGCACTGTAATAATTATCCTTAAAAACGGACAAATTCATATTGTGAGGGCAAGAAAGACAGTAAAATTTCAAATTCTGCAGTAGTAGTAGGCAAAACATTTATTCTTTTTTACCTATACAATTTTCAGGTTTTTTCCACATACAAAGTAACCATGGAATACCACAGTAATTTCAAAAATGAATAAAATTAGTGTAAATTATGTTCTGTGGTTATTAAGAAATGGGTTACCTTAGTAATTTGAAAACAAATTTTTTGAGGCACTTGACTTAGGCTAGCTGTATATCTAAACTAGATCTCAAATACCATTAGTACAAGCTAATGTACTACAGAGCACAGAGAAAGTTTGTGAAGCCTAGACTCTCTCTATAACAACCTTTGTCCAAGGTATCTGATATACAGAGACACACAATGCTGCAGTTAGCTCTGATTTTTGCAGAACAAAACCCTTCAAACTACCTTGTCTCTTTCCTTCCACCTCATCCTTTCTCAACATGCAATTTGAAGATAAAATGTAATTCATTTTTTTATTTAGATATTAGAGGTCAGTGTGTTGTTTTTCACAAATGGGTTTTTCTCCATCAGCTCTTTGCCTGTTTTTTCTAAAAGTTTGAATGTTCCTTATTGTGTATCTAAAGTGTATAGTAGAAGTAGAACACAACTGTTACAAGCAGAGCAAGCTTTCATAGACAGGTCTAATAGAGCATAATGGTCAAGAAATTTAAGAATGAAATATAACAGAACTTTTCTTCACAGCTGTTATAATGGGAGAGTCCAGCTTATGTCTGTGAGTAAAAATTATAGGAAATTTATTGAAAGATGTTTGTATACAGAGATAATTGTATCACAGTTTACATCCATAAACAATGTAGATCTTGTACTGCCTTTGACATCCTGGTATCATTCAAGCCTTTTGACACATTTAGCATGATTACACCAAATATTCCCATATTTCTATTTTATACATACATTAAAAGACTTTTTGAAGAATATTGCCTTCTTACCAAATACTGCTGCACAAACCACAGTGGGTTTTTCAGACCAATATGCTTAGGAAACAGCAAAATACAGATGTTTGTAGAAATAAATCTGTTATGCTTTAGGAGCTGTTTTTTTCAGAGTAGTACAGCACAAAGTATCATGTGGCTGCATTTGTCCATCAGTGCCTTAGGAAGGAAATTAAGAAGCCACAATTTAATCCACTTCCCCCCTGCTTTTGGGTCTCATTTGCTACTGCCAATCACATACATCAATCCTACCACACTTGGGTAGATAAAGGAACCAAGAGAGCTGCTTGCATCTTACACATCTTTTCTAAAGAGAAGACAAAAATACACTTCCAAATCATGTAAATAGACATATAAATTTAAAAGGTCAGGTTTCTTTCTGTGCCCCTGTGTAGCTAAATCTGGTCTGTAGTTTTTACCTGCACTCAGGTTTTGTGTGCATATATGTTGAATTTCAACAGATTAAATCAGAAGTGACTTTTAAAGGTACACTTCTGAGCAAGAATGGGGGCATAACTAAGGAAAAGCAGTTTTAGTCTTAAAGAAAATTCATTTGCTTGATATTGTGACTGCTCTACTTCACCTTTATCATTGCTCTAAGTAAAGTGCCCATGTATATATTCTCTCCACTGATGCTTATAAAATTGTGAATTAACTCATTGAATTTACATCTAGGCTAATAGCAATGACAATCCCTATGCCAGCAACTCTAATGAAAGTAATGTTTTCTGAGTATGGCTATATGAACTAACTAGTGTTTAGATGAACTGAATTGTACCATTGATTTGTGCCAGTGCTATACTTCACATGATTTTACTCTTGGGAATTAATCCAATGTAAAGTTCAATACCTGACAGGCTGGGGGGGAGGGTGTTGTCATCTAGTCTGGTAGGTTTTCATCTATGAAATCATGTGGGTGCCCAGGCTCTTTCACATAGAGAACATTGCAGAAAAAAATCTCCCCAGTGTTGCATAGCCAATAGCATTATTATAAGTGATGTGGTTTTCCCAAACATTGTATTTGCCCCACAAAAAAAAAAAAATGAAGCAAGCCCAAAAAAAGGGAAACTGAAGGAAAAGGCAGCTGCTGAAATTTCAGACTGCTTATATTATTGTATTTACTGATGTCTTAGCAAAAATCTCCGTAAACTTCAGAGTGAATAAAAAGGGAAGTGAAAGTAATTTTTAAATTATGTTAATTTACTGTAATACAAAGAAAAAACTGTTTAAAGAGCCCTAAGTTACATAACTGACATTTTAAATAAACAGCTTGTTGCTAACAGCCTGACAAGCCTCTTCAAACTGAGGATGACAGTGCTAACACGAGGGTGGGAGAATTGCCTGTCATGTATTCTTGTCATGGCTGATGGGGAAGGGACTCATCTCACCTAACTTCAGAACTCCATCGGCTATGGGTGGATTGCAGCTCCACAGCCAGACATGCAGCTGGGTGTACACTCAGTGTCTTAGCTGAGTCAGAGTCTTTCCTAGCCTAGTCAGCTGATCCAGGGCAGTACAGAGGGCTACTGAGATGGTCAAAAGTGGATGACTATTTCAGGGTGAGATGAATAACTTTCTAACTTCTGTTCACTATATGACTAGATTGGACATTCATCTCTGCATAATCTTTGGTGTTTAGCATCATCTGAGATTCCCCAGAAGTCCAGGATGCCAGCTGAAGGCTGTCAGGTATGGCATGGTGCCTACAGGGCTGCCCACACCCTTTGGTTACTGCACTGGAGGCTGTGCTGTGTACCCTGGGGCACCTCAGGTAATGTGTGTTAGGCAGCTGAGTTGCACCCTCACTGATTATAGCAGAATCTTAAACAGCTGGCTCACATGCAGTTACCTTCCTGTACTCATGTAAATTTAGTGTCTCAGTCTGTCTCAACATGGATATCTAAAGCTTTTTGAGTTGTTCAAGCAATTTCTAGCTATTTCTGTGTTCTATTTACACCACCAATCATATTCACCAGCTTTGCAGACATCTGAAATACTCTAGGCAAGAAATTGCACAAATACATATGTTTAGCCTTTTGAAGCCTGCTTTCAGCTTCTAATCTAAGCTAGTTGCTTAATTTCCTCTCCAGACAACAGAAAGGTACAGATACTTCCTTGGGTCTATTAATCTTACTTAAATGGTTTAACATATTTTTAAAACCGATTCTCTACTGAGTACAGTGGATAATAACACAACTTTCTGAGAGTAAGAGAAGCAATTTTCAGGTAGACAAATGTAGTGAGAGGGTCCAAGAGACCTAGCATTATTTCACAATGAATCATTACCAGTATTGACTTAGCCTCTGTTGTGGAGCATCTGAGAACCTCAGTGCAAATAATTTACTGACCAGAAACAGCAAAAAGACTTCTTAGAGAAAACAAGCAGCAGAACACATTGGCTGATATTACCATGAAGGCTCTAAAAAAGGCACCAGAACACATAATGTTTGATTTATGAATTATTTAGGCTCATTCAAAGTCTTTTCTGAGTGCAAATAGTCTCTGAAAAAAGTGGTTATTGCAAAATGCTCCTAAGGATATATCATGGTGTTTCGTTTTCTCTAATTTAGCTTGTATTATTTGTCTCCTGCATCCATTTGAAGGGAAAACCCTTATCTCCAGAAATCTTACCTCTGGGTCAAGAGACTACTGTGCATTTGAGCCTTTAAATAATGCACTGTAAATCTTCAGTCTGGTGCCTGGACTCGTGCTTGCTTTGCTTGCACTTCATCACATCGGGGTGTTTACAAACTCCAAAGCAAACACTGCCATGCACCCACCAGAGCTTATCACAGCAGATCAAGCACAGGCCCTTCAGAGCAGGACTTGCTTGTACCATCCTGAATTCAGACACAGGTAAAGCAAGTTCACGTCTTCTCCAAAGAGAAAATAAACTTTCTCATTAATTTTACTCAAGTCTGCAACTAAGCATCACTCGCTGTATAACTTTAAACATCTCAGAATGTCTGTTTCTCTGTGAGGCTACATGCCATGGGGACAGAATACTCTGACTTCAAGTGCTACCAATCTGCCACAGGAACCATGGGCATCTTTGAACACTATTTCATTGCATGTCATAGCAAGACCCATGGGCTCTTTGAAAACTTGAAAAACTTAAAAAAATATTGTATCTTAAAGTTTGCAAAACTGTTACATTCTGTTACACTGCTGTAATATTTTGACTTTGAATTCTGTAATATTTAGGAAGACTGTTCAGACACAACAGTGCAAAACTTCCTTCCATTTACCCAGACAGAATTTTATCATCCTTCAAAGACAATCAAGAAAATATTTTGCCCTCTGCTTGCATACTACTGCCTTTCTCAGCACCTTACCTGGTTTTGTAGGTGGACATTTATCCACATCATAAAAATCAGCTAAAATCTCCTTCTGGCTGATAAAGTTGAGGGGTTTTTTTAACTATAGAGCTATATCTTTGTACATCCCTGCAAGGTATTGAAGGTGATATATGTTCTATAGCTCTCTGGTATCATTTTAACATGGAAATCGGTCTTTGGATACAAGTGAACTCATAATCTCATTTTCCTGGAATATTAAGAAAGAACAGTACATCAAAAAGGGCAGGAAGAAATCTGTTATATAACTCCAAAGCAGGGGGAAAAAAGAATAATAAGGTGCAATTGAAGAGGAATCTTTTTCAGCCAAGATTTTAGTAGAAGTTTCCTTTGACAGTTCTATGATCAATGTTTTATTCAAATTCAGTAATATGGAACTTTATCACACAGAAAGAGCATTGAAAAATATAGTTAAAATGTTTTATCATGGCACATACTGTACAAAGTTAATGCAATATCGCTACAATAATGTACAATGTACAAAAAATTTTTAAAAATTGATTTGTCAATGAGTGAGAATAATTCCATTATATATTTTTGGAAATTTGATTTTGTCAAATTTTTTGAAGTGAATGTACCATTTATAATTGTAAATGAGAAAATTAGCATGAGAGCACATTAAAAAACAGAGGAATCATTATGCTTAGCATGCGTGAGTCACTGAAGTGTGGTGAGTAGGAGGTTCTGTGTAGTAACCTGAATTGTACTGAAGATTCAGTACACTTTGTATGCTTTCTCTCTCTGTGTCTCTCTTCAGAAGCTCATGAACCAAACCTCCATGCAGTACAGATGAATAGAATATTGGATATTTTTCTTAATCAATTTTATGTGATTATTAAAGATGTACAAGCTGGTTTACATACAGTAGGATGGAAACTGGCCAGAGGAACACAAGCTGAGGCACAAAACCAAGATAAGCCTATCTGCTTTTCTAAAACTGATTGCCTGTTGTAATCAGCATAACTTTTATAGTAGGAACATCTTCCACATGTCAACTAATATGGCCTAAATGATTCCTTTCTGTAGTTTTTGGGCTCAGGTCCATACAAGTCAGTCAAATCACAATATTGCATGCAGATGCTGAAAATTCTGCTGGTCTCAGTGCTCTGCAGTCTCATTTTTCATCCTGCTTATGCCGACTCAGAATGTAAGCATAAGAAGACTTCAAGTGAGTCAAACTTTAGAAATACAAATTCCAGCCACAATGAGTAATTGGATCCCAGTCCAACCAAGTGGACAAAATGTTACACTAAGAAAAAATAAATTAAAGGATAACAGTCCACAAGATGTATAAAGAAGAAATGAACAGAGCATGATGTTAGTTAACCTGTGCAAAACTTATCCCTAAACCATAACAAATACAGATTAATTCCTATTGCCCAATCGCTCTTCTAACTCCCCAAAATTACATCAAATATTCCCCTTCATCCTGTTGTCCCTTCAGACCCATCTCTCCTCTTCAAAAGCAGGAAACAGTAATGTGAATTATGGAGGCCTAAAAAATTTTGCTTTTCTTTTGTTTTGTTCCACTATAGAACCTAAAAGTTTGGTTTTGTTACATTATTCCTTGCAACATGTTTATCAATAAGTATGACAATGTATTCATTATTAGATACCATCACATTTTTAAAATTTGGGCTAAGCAAGTAGAAATACCATCATATCTCACAAACACTGGCAAGTATTACATGCTTATAAATTAGCTTTTTTCACAATTTTGAATTTTTGCAATATATGTACTATGATTTCTATGGATTTGTTTAAAAAGGGGGCAACCTATATTTCCTACAAAAAGTACAACCTGAAAAATTCACTACCACTAGATCTTTCTTAAACTCTCAGTGCTTTGCTTACAAATTCTCCACTTTCCCTGTAAAATGTCTCAGTGCAGGAGGGCAGGTCTTAGTCACCCAGAATTATTTCACTGCATGACTGAAGGGAAGGTCAAACCAGAAGGAATGTTCAGGACAACTTGGAAGGAGATGGCTAAACAAAGAAACAGAATTAGGTGGATCTTATTACAAGCAGTTCATCTGCTGGGCTTTCTCACTAGGGCTGTTGAACACTGCTCTACTTCCCTAAGGGTCTTGCAGCTCTGTACTCAGAGCTGCACCTCCCTTCCCAGAGACCTCCTAAAAAATGTCATCTTGAAATCTTTTTTAAACCCTGAGAAGTTGCTGAGATACTTAATTCACATCATATACAATTTTGTGTGCATGTAAAAGAAGAAGGAATATAAAAAGACAAGTTATGAATCATCCATTTTAAGCATTCTTTTACTGGATGTAACCACTACAGTAAAATAGGTGTCTCAAGACAGCTGTCAGGTAAAAACCAGAAATAGGAGGCTAATGAAAGGAGATTTTTAAAAAGAAAATTGTTTGAAGGGTAAACTGCCTACTTAGAGGAGATGACAATATATAACTGATAAAGCTATGAGGAGAGTCTCAAAATGCAAGAAAGATCATCATTTCTTCATTCTTCCTCAACTTCCTTGATTTTGATTGTGGCCTCAGGGCATGAGTGCAACACACACACACTAAGTAATACACAGTGCAAGAGGTCTTTAAGGCACTCTCTATTTCAGAGGAGCTCTTGACCTATGAACACCCTGGAAATAGTTTTTTTGGCACTGTCATAAATAAATTGGGCCATGTGTTGCTAAGGGGGCCATTCTGGCAAGACTTTTCAGAACATAAAATAGGCCATGACTGCTGACAGAGGTTGAATGTGTCCTTTTGAGTGCATTGAAAAGATGCTAAAGAATACAAATGAACTGAAAAAAATAGTAAAAGCAAGGAAAAAAAGTCATATATTTATATTCTTCATTCATTTTAAGTTTGGAGCAAAGCTTCAAGACTTTGCTATGTTTATAATATAAAGTTAAAGAGTTATCCATGTCTTTAAAAATATTAACTTCCTAAAAATAAAATGAATAAACAAACTGGTAATGCTCATAAAAGAAAGTATTTACATTAATTGAAATTCCCCTTTTTAAAAATTTATTTGGAAATATTGAAATAGAAAAGCTTTCCAACAAAGGTAGGGACCTTTTTTATTAGAGAGCATTTTTGAATCCATAGTCCTAGGACTTACAGGATGTAGATCACAAAAGGGCTCAAATCTTTTGTATTACTCTAGAAGAATTCTGAAGTCAAATTTGTGAAAAAGCAATCAGAAAGTTGCTTCACACCTCAGTGTCTCAAAATTGTTGACCAATACTAACATATATGCTTTTTAGCCTTAAAAAGCATATATAAAAAAAAAGCATATACAAAAAAAAGCATATTAAAAAAAAGCATATACAGACTCCTTCAGTTTATGAAAAATCTTAGTTCCCTGCTGTATAACAGACAGCAGTAAACAGAAAAAAATTATCAGAATTGGAAAAAAAAATAATTACAATTATATTAAGCAGTTGTATCTCTTTCGTGGTAGTATTTTGTAGAGTAGAAGAGCAAAAACCTCAAATAATTCAGGCTGGAGAAATAAAAGAGTTTCCTCCATGTGCAATTTATCATCTCTTGTACAAGAGGTGAAAATTGCCCAAGGAACATATTTAATTTAAATCCATGAATGTAGTTCAAATGTGAGAAGTATCCTGTGAGAACACCTGATTTAGAGGATGAAGTACCCTTGTCTAGAATCCTATGTGACTTTTACCTGCATATGTCCGGCCTTATCAAAAATGTCATGTTGGTTACCAAAATTATTTATCCATTGCCCAGAGAGAGTTGGATTCCCCCCTTTGCTGGTTGCATTAAAGCTGGAGATCCAATAAACCCCAGATATCTCAGATGTCAGGTGGTCACTCTGAGCAATTATTAAAAAAAAACCAAACAAATAGTCCACGGTCTCTTGTAGCTGATATGCTAGTATTTTCAGTCAACAAGGTGAAAAATTCCCAACCTTGTACAGAAGAAATTAAACCTGTGTAGATGCTTTCTAATTTAAGGCCTTGTCAAAAAGAAAATTCAGTAATATTCACTTTTCTGTGAGAAAATTTCAATTTCTATGCATTTCTGGTGGATAGTTTAAATATACTTTAAAATGCATTCATCCATCTCAATATCTCAAATAATATTGTTTATTTCCCTGTTAACCTTATGTGATTTCCAAGCACCAGGGTTTTTCACCTGAAGAGTAATGCTTTCTTTTTTTCCTCCATAACTAGGAATTGAATTTACCACTCACTTTTAGAAGTGAAAGCTTATGTTTCCTTGCTTAGCTTAGACATACTGCTGGTCTGTTTTCAAATTAGCTTTGTTTGTGTAGGTGTGGCTGGACTCTTCATCTAAACTGCCTACCTCAAAAGCTCAAAAATCAAAAATCATCAGTCAACCCTCACAACATGGCAAACCTACAATTACAATGAAAAATCACACAATATGACACTTCTTTTGGAAATCTAAAAATATTTTGCTTATAGAACTGATAAGTGCTCAGAAACATCCCTTTCAAACTTCTAAAATTGATGGACTCAGTAAAGTTAGAGCATTTGCTGAGCAGTTCAGCTTCACCAAGTACCTGTCAAGTCTCCTGATCAGCCCTGCAGCAGTTTAGTTCAGGGTCAGAGATCCCAGAGTTGCCAGTGTGCATGCCAGCTGGAATGGAAGAGATATAAATAAAACATGTTGGAAGGTCTGGTAGTGAGGGAAAGTTGTTCTTTTCCTGTGCATCCCTGCAGTTGTGCATCCCTGCAACTCCACAGCAGCCCTGCCTGAACCCCATCTAGAACCAAAGAAATGTTTGTGTTTTTTATAGCAGTAGGGCAGATTGCAAGTATGAAACTGCATTCATCATGTAATTAGGAAAGTTAGCATACAATGCAAGCTGAGGTTTGAATGCTACACCTGTGCCCAGGCTGGGAGTACTCAAGTGCTAATCGACCTACCACTGGTAGCAGTGGATGTAGACAATATTCAGTGGCTAGGTAAGAACCCAGCAGCCCTGGCAGGCACATTCCTCACAATCAAAATGTTTATTGTTATTTGAATTTATTAAACTTTGATTGTTTTTCCTGCAGTTTTTCATGCCAGGTATCTGCTTAAAGCTGATTCATTTTGATATTTCTGATAAAAATGTTCAATCATTTCCAAGAATGATAGCAGAAGAGGATACATGCAATGGCTGTTCTGAAAACCTATTGCATCACTTTCAATGAGAACCCTAGATAGCTCAAATCCATCTTTACTTGACATAAGAGATAAACAAAATAGAGATAGAGAAGAGAAAAATGAGGGTGAAGAGAAGTAAAATAAAGGGGAAAATAGTTAAATAAATCTTCTTTTTCCATCATAATTGATTTATGCTTGCGTAGTATTCGAGACAGTCACTTCACGGAATTTCTGGCAGAAATTTATCAGACATTATTTTGACTATTGTACTTAAGGAGGAAAATAAAATAAGAACACAAACTCCACCTGGTATTCAGGAAGATGTCTCATTGCATTGTCTTCAGATAACAGAAGTAATTTTGTCTGACATCTTCCAGCTAGTAATAATGCCCTGATTTCATATACCACTGGCATACTAGCCCACTACTTAATTGTAAGGTATATTCAGTAATATTACCTGAATAACAGGTATATTCAATAATCATGATGGACTGTGCCAAATTGCTCCAGAAACATATGCTGGCAATTAATAATGATAATTTAATAAAAGGATCTATTACAATCAAGTTTTGGTTGCTATGAATCTGTACAGGGGAGAAAGCACATTCAGGCTTTCAAGGTCTTCTGCATCTAAGGGTAAAGAAACCAAGCAAAGTGGCTGATGTAGTATGGGTGCTTTCCCTTGATTAAGTGAAGAGGGTGTCAAAGAAAGCAAGGAAACACTAGAAGATCCATCCAGAACTGCGAGGTATCAAGCTGTAGGGATCCTATGATAACAGTGCTAAGAGACTACATTAACACAGCCAGAAAATACAAGCAGATAATCAACTGACAGTGAAAATGGCAGGGTGGATAAATCTGGTTCAACAGGGAGTCTTTATTCAGAGGGACTGACACTGCTGTGTCGTGACGCAGTTCAGAGGGCTGCAGCGAGGCTGGCATGTGGCTCTGCCAGAACAATAGTGATTGACTACAGATGGGCACTTCCTCTCCAAAAACATTCCTCACAGCTCCCTGGCAGGGAGGGATACGCAGACACAAGCTCCAATCTCCATGGTAACCACTTACTTCAGCGTGACATCAAGCCCAGATGAAAACTCCATAGGCGTCAGATAGTACATGCTGTTTCTTTCCTTGAATTAATAATATTGATTTAAAAGGCAGGTTCCATTAACTGTTTCTACTCTATGCTGGGGATAATTACTGTCTGTGGTGCCAGTATTATTCCAGTGACTTGAAAACAGGAAGCACAGCATCGAGTTAAATAATTCATGCTGTGCTGCTGCTCACTCTGTTCTTAGAAACAGAATTATTGCTAACTGGGCATGGTAATTTCAGCACAGAGGTGATAGGATTACGAAATGTCTAATTGCCCTCTCATGCGATAAGATTACTTTTCTGAAAATGCTTTAATTCTTCCAAGCCGAGGCAAACAATCCAGACAAGTGACAAAACAGGAACAGCCTGCGCGAATACGGCTGAGATTTTCCTTCTGAAAGCAGTGAAAAGTGCAGTCAAGGCTTCATTCTCCTTCCCACCCCCTGCACGCTTCCCTTCCCGAAAAAAAAGCTTTTCAAAAGCAAACAGCCAATGTAGAGAGTCTAGAGGGGAGGGAGTTCCTTATACTACTCCTTAGAAGTGGTTCCTCAGTCAATTATATGATGTTAGCAGGCTCTGTGGGGTTTCTCAGTTAATCTTCCAAAGCTGTAAGGTTGGTAGTTGTGATACAGTCTGTCAGAGTAGGCTTGCTTGTAAATTTGGAGAAAAGTGGAAGATAAAGTTTCAGGTTTCTGTGATATATGCTAAGTGCCTCAAGGAGAAAAGCTGAACAAACCAGGACAGTTCCACTACTTAGTGAAGGGCTGAAAACAAGGGATTTTTTACAGTCTGGGCAGAAATATTTTTGGCATCTAAACAAGCTTTTCTGTTCACAAAAAGAAAGCTGCAGCTTTGGGGCCATATTAGGAGACTGAGTATGTGCAAGCATTCAAGAATGTCAGAGACTGTAAGTCACCTGGGCAGTAGGGTCACCCAATGCCTAAGCAAATGTTCTTACTCACTATGAGAAGCGATGATCAGCTGGCTTGTTCAGAAATCTTGAAGGAGAATGGATTTCCTGAAGGACTTGAAGGTTCATCTGATTCTGCACATGCACTGGAGAAAAACACACAACACTTCATGAACTTGCACACCAGACTAAAAGCTACCTACAGAACTCAGGGGATCAGGGGACTAAGCACTTAAAGCAGGCAAGAACAGATTAACTGCTTCAAACCAAGAGTTCATCTAACCCAGTAACCATAAGCCTACACCAGGAGAATGGAAGAGGGCAAGAACAGGGAAATAACTGCATTTTCCCCATATTTTCCCCTGCCCACTTCCTGCAGATGGCGATCTGTCAAATTTACATGATGGGCAGAATTATTTATCTAAAGATTTTTTGTTCAAATTACTTTAAAAAGTATATCTTTGTCACAAGATCAACAAAGTGTGGTGCTAATAGCACTAGTTGAGTGAAGACAGTTCAGTTTTTGGGACAAAGAAGGATCCAAAATTGGAAAGACAGGACCATTTAAAGAATCTGAATGAGCTGAGACCCTGGATGTCAGGTATGTATTAAAGTTATTCCAGATATTGTGCAATCTAAGGCATCAGTCTGCACTTTGTGTGCAATCTGAGCTCACTGTGCACAGGTGTATAACCTGCAGTGGTGCTTCCCACCAGCCACACGTAGAATGAGGAGCAGTTCTGAGGTGTTCAGCTTCACACCTACCACTTGCTGGCAACTGCTAGCCATGACTGTCCTTCAAACTCAGGGTTAGGGCTTGGGCACAGCCAGGGGCTGTTGTTTTCTGACTAGCTCAGAGCAACTGACATTTCTAAAAATGGATTGTTGAAATGTGCTAGTCATAACATTCTGTTATCTTCTTCCCAACTCCACAAAGCGCATGCTTAATTCAGCCATTCCATCTAAATGGTTTTCACTGAGTAGATCTCAGTGTCTTTCCCCCAGCCATCTGTCAGTGGTACTGACACAGTTCACAGGGCTTTGGAATTAAAAATCAGAATCACCACAACAAAATTCAAGATAAGGGGAGAGATACTGAACATTGTTTTCTGTCTTACACACACATACATCCATGTACGTATTTATATAGCCGGGTCTTTGACTAGGTGATGCTTATGGGTCTCTTCCAACTAGAGATATTCTATTATTTTATTATTTAAAAACATAAAAAACTGGTGAGAATGTTCCATTTCTGTTTCCACTCTTTAACACAACTAGGATAGAGGGTTTATTCTACCCTCCTATATCCATTGTCCCAATGTTGTACTAACATACAGGAGTTCCCTATCACATGCACCACCCAGGCCTACAGGAATGGTCTTTATTCAAGCATGATAAAAAATTATGATCTGTCAAGAAAAATTTATAAATCTAAAAATAGCCATGAAAATTAAGGGAGACAATGAGAAAATATTAATATATTTTAAAGAGGGTTTATAGGTTATCTAGACAGCTAGATTGACATACTAGCTGTCAATCAGAAACTCAAGAGAGCTTAGCACTTCATTAGGAAGAACCTATCCATAGAGTGAGATGCAATATGTAAGAGAATGAAGCTGGCCTTTTGAAAATACATACATAGGGAGGAACATATTTGGGACAAAAGTGAGAGAAGAGATGCTGGGACCACAGAAAAAAAAATAAGACTTGCTTTCTTGTGAATTTTGCCTCTTTAAATAATTTAAAGTTGTACAAGTGTTATCCTAAGCTGTATCTTGGCTTCAGAAGTCCCCAAATCAGCTAACTTATTTCCCTACACAAGGCAGCCCAGCTCAGGGGCTGACTGCATTGTTAGTCATCTCACAGCAGTGTTGTAGACAAAATAGTTGTTGGCACATGAGAAGAATGGACATTGTAGAAAGAATTATCTTTTATCAGGTTACCTGACATAATGGGAAACAATAGACAGGCTTCTAAGGATAAAATTTTTCAGAGCAGGAAAACAGACTGCATTCTCTCTACTTATGTGGAGTTCCTCTTATAAGATTTTTATGGTGCTTGTAATTCCAGGCAATTAACTTATAAAATATTTATATTATGTTGATTAATAGCATATTATAAAAATATTAGCATAATCATATTGTCATTGCCTAAAGTCATGTGATATGCAGTAAAAAAACAGCAACTGGAGATATACAGGAGAGTGGTTAAACATCAATAGGAATGCATAGACAAAAGAGACATGGAGATAAGACACTGAAACAAAAGCTATTGGACATCCTCCCAAAGCTGGACTGTTTTCTGCTCAAGTGCATAACAATTGATATGAAAATTATGTTTCAATCTCTGCAATATTGCTGCAACATTTTATTTTAAATGTGTATTTTAACATTGGTTTCTATAAAGCATATACAGCTTAACTGATGGTACATTTCCTTGTCAGACCACACTCACATTTTGCATTATTAATTAATTTTCAGTGAATTGGAAACAGAAGTTGAGGTGTCAAAGATAATAAAATTCCTGCAAGTTTCATGAAGAATATTGCTTGGTTAAAGGAGAACAGCAGAAAGGGAAAGACAGGCAGAATTCATCTGTTACATGTCTTGTTTTGGCAGCAGAACACATGTACCTACTGGCCAGTCAGCCAAGTGTACTGACTGGCAAACACAAATGTGCACAGCTTTGGGTAGTCACAGCTAATGACTAATTTCATCTGTTCTGTGGTTCTTGAAACAACCTACTCTTATAGCCTTATCTGCAGAAGTGTTGCAATACTAAAAGTTGGCAAAACTGTCAGTAATGCTGGAGACATATGTTATTCTCTACTATCTAGACAAGTCAACTTCACATTACAAATAGCCTTATGAGTATATAAAAGCTCCTGAAAGCCATTTTCTCTAGCATAACATCCTACCAAATGCATTGTTGAAACGCCACAGAAGTATATTCAGACTTCAATATTCACAAGTTTTAACATCTTATAAAGGCTTGGCATCACTGAAGAGTACAAACAATCAATTTGTACCTTTAGGTTGTTAGGAGCACTGTGGAGTCCTGGAATGTATCAAAGGAAGTAACTGAGGGTACAGCTGCCTGCAGCTGATCTGAAATGCAAGTTTGAGTCCAACCCATGTGGTGTTCCTGTCCACCCCCACCCCATGAGAGCACTGTGCCACCAAGCAATCAGACACTTCAGGGACAGTTCTGCTAAAAAACACTTATTTTCCACTGGGTTTGCCTTTTAATAGGGTGAACTTCACAATCTAGATGACCACAATGAGGGGTTCAAGAGTCCTCATATGGCAGCAAAGGAGGAGTTTGCTCCTTTTACTGACAGGGCAGCCTTAGCTTATGAAACCATGGCTCTAAGATAATTCAACAAACAACTGCTTGTTGTATTTCACCTGAGTGCTTTGCCAAAGGGACACATTAGGAAGACAGGACTGCTGAAGAGGTGCTAAGAAATAGATCTGCCCTAATCTGCAGTCAGCCTAGAATCTGCATCACATTTCCTGTACTCTGAACGGACTGAAGCGGCCCATGAGCTGTGAAGAGGTGTTTAGCAAGGTGAACCATTTTATTAGTATGTGAGAAGGATGCTTATATGGGAATATATGTGTACACAGAAGAATAACAAAGCTAGTAAAGATTCACTCATATCTTAGTTGCAGCAATCAGGTGCAGTGATTTTTGCCCCATTTTTGTTATGGACCCCAATGTGCCTTGAATAATTCCTTAAAACATGTCCTAGAAACTATGCCTCATGCCTGTACAATTTTTTTTTAAAAATGCATAAACAAGTTACGAAATATAAGCACTCATCTGGTGACACTGACTATGCCCTTATAATATAATATTTAGTGTTCTGTATATAAATTTGAGCACCACAATAATAAACCTTGGCGCTATAAATAAACTGACTAGCAAACCCTGACTTTTAAAAAGCAGAGTTCTATTTTGAGCTGGAACAATATGCTGTCCTTGGAAGCCTATTTTAAAGCTTTACTTTAAGTGCAGGTTTTCTTTGTTCAATGTTTTGTCACCGCAATGCAATGCCCCTATTGAGAGTAGTAGCAAGAGCAGAATAGAGTTCTTTGCAGAGGAGGTTATTGTTTGTTTATTTGGGTGTTTTGTACATGTAAACATCATTGAATTGCCTGCAATTTCATTTGAAGGACAACAAGAGGTCTTCAGCTTCTCAGATAAAATAAGTGCTAGAAAATTGTTGCACTTATAGTATGTGCCTGTCTGCCCACTCATCTCCTACTTTTCCTGTCTTTAATCAGACCTTGTTGTTACAGAGTAACAGTTTTCTCTGCTAGAGAAAAAAAAAATTAAAACAAATTAATAAATGAATATATATATATATATATATATATATATATATATATATGCGCCTTGTTGTAAATTTTTAGCAGTCCAGGATTCTCAGATAGTGCAATTTCCATTTAATTTCATTTTACATGCTATTCCTCAAACAATGTATGGAATAAGAGAGGAAAACCATTTTAACAGGAAATGCCTTCTCAAGCCTGGTAGTTTGGTGAGCATGGCCAGGCTGTGTGTCCCATAGAGGTCCCCATGCGCTGGTCCATGTCCCCAGCTGGGGCTGCCCCCAGGGAATGCCACCTGCACGGTAAGCAGCAGGCAGCCCCTGGAGACTGCTTCTCCAGCTACAATTTCTCCTTAATGAGAAGGGGGAGGGGAGGAGGTGTTCTGAATTATAAAGGCAGAATGGGAAACCCCTGAAGTGACAAAATGCTGAATTATTCATTGTGCAGTTTCTAAATGTTCTTGAAGTTAGTGGTACCATTTGTAGGTAAATCACTTCAACATCACCATTTTTCCCTCCCCTCTCTCCTTCCACAGTACTAGGGAAAGGAGGGAGAAGGAAAGAGATTCCTGAAATGCTTGCTGCAGTCCAGCAGTGAGCCAGAACTGAAAACTAAATGCAAGTTAGTTAAATGCTCTGAATGTTGCCAGTTATCTATAGGCATACATTACAGTCTCAATTCTGAGATTTAATTAAATTTCTCATTAAAGGTCACAGCAATTGTGGGTCTACATCAGACCACTATTTTCATGTTGAGTTCATTTTCATGTTCATCTAGCATTAAGAGCTTCAGATAGAGCAGCAAGAAACCCAGTGCTGAGCAATCATTGGCTAAACTGCCCATGAGGAAAATATTTTCCTGTCCTTCATGGAAGGAGATGGTGATCGGACAATGCCCAGATGCATAGAGATGTGCACCATTAAAAGAAGAGAATCACAATTACACATGGCATTATCCAGATTAACCTGCAGCTCCAGTCTGAATAGAGCTCAAGTGACATCAGTCATAGTGACATTAGACAACAGCTCATTCCATATATTAAGTAAGCAGTATGAGAGGAAAAATTACATTTCAGCTGCTATGGTTTTGAATTTTTGTCTGCTATGCCCTACATGAGGAAATAGCTAATTAGGGACATCCACTTGACACAGTCTTTGCATGTCATTTTTTCTCATTCCTTTATCATTTCACATCTTGAAACCAGGTTTTCCCACCTAAATTAATTATTCCCAACCTTTGAATCCCACATTTCTGTTTCCAGAATTTCTGTCCTCTGGCTCTAAGTTCTTTCTGGCTTTATTGTAGCCTTTTAAGATGGTAAGATTAGAACTCATTGATTCATGTAATGGCATTATACATGCTAACATGTTGTTTCCTTTTTGACCACCAATGCAGAATGAGCAAAGGTCAATTAATCTGACACCACTGCTTATCCTTCTGATCAATACTGCCTCATTGTTTCCTTGTTCTCTCACATCTGGCTGTCTGTTGGTACACTCAGATTGCAAGGTTTTTCAATCTACAGGCTTTTTAGTCTCTGTATGTAATGGATGTGCACAGTAGAGGCCTGATCGGTGTCTGGAGATTTTGTTGCAATACAAATAGTTAATATACAAATGACAAAGAATAAAGGGTTCACACTGGTGCCTTAGATTTTTTTTTTATTTTTCCCAGAGTGACTTTAGCTAATTTAAAACCCAGTAATGTGTATAAATCAAATTATTTACTGGAATATACATTACTTAGCATTTATCTTTATTGAATTTCATTTGCCATCAAGCTGCACAACACATTAGATTCCCTGAACCTATTAAATACAAAGTCTCAGATGGATATTCTCTCTTGGTAAGTCTCTATGCTGCAGATAGCTAGAAGCTAAGAAGGTATACCAGGAGAAATATTAATGTTTGCCTTTCTTCTTGGTGTGTTCTTTTCCTACATGTTTGCTATTAGAAATAGAGTCCTGGAGAAAGTTGATTTATAATCTGTAAAAAAGTTGATTTATAATCTGTACATATTCTTAGGTTCTTAGGTCTTTCTGAAGTTTGCTGAGTTGGTTAATATTAATAGCTGTGTCATATACAGATTTTGCCACCTTTTTCCTTCAGTTAAAATGAATATTTTTAACTGTATATTAACAAAATGAAAAATTAGGCAACCTCACTCTCTTTTTTTTGGATGAAATTTGAATGCCTTTTGTATCCTTTACCAGGTTGTTACTCCCTGGCAGTACTGCAAATCTGTAAACCAATTGTTACTTAGCAGTCCCAAGGACTTTCCATGTGGGATTTAGCAAGCACTTTGACAACCCCATTCAATGTTTACAAGCCTATTTTGTCTACCTTTTTTTTTTTGCATGCACTGGAAATCTTTAGAGCCAAACCTGTATTGTACTCTTGTGTGAAGTCAAGCTTGTTTATTTTCCTTTCACCAGGACATTTTAGAAAATATATTTGAATTACTGTTTCAACCATTGTGCAAGTAATTCAAAGAAAACTTGTCCGTATTCAGTGTTCAAGATCTTTCTCTAAGCAATTTTGGAGACATATGCATCATCCACTCACACAAACTTGAGAATTAAGAACTATAAACCACTTTAATTGGAAGTTACAAACCTCTGTTATACTCACAGCAGCCTCACTCTTAAACTCCAACACTCAGACACATGTATAGTCCTGTGCTCAGGACCTGCTGCTCATCAGTCAATCAGTTTGTCTGAGTGTCTTTATTTCTGATATTACCTGATCCTTATTATTTTTCAAGAGGTTATCCTCTGCAAGGGGTAGAACTAATTTATCTTCCCTGTAATGCTCTCTTTAATTGCTCTCCCTGATGTTCATGCAAACCAACCAATTAAATCCCTAGAAGCTTTTCTGTATACAGTGTAGCACTTAATGTTATTTATTTTTTTCTACTGAGCCATTTGCTATTCAAACTCCATTTTACCACTACACATTTTCATCGCCTGTTTTATGTGTCACATCATTTGAGTTCCATGTCCTGCAAGACATCTGTTTTGTCTGGAGTAATTTTGAGAGCCTTACCTGGTACCCATGACACCTCCCTTCCAAAACACAGGCACGCCAACTTTTGAGTGCTTGCCAGCACTGTTTTCTGCTCCCAGTTTATTACCTGTAGGTACTGCACATCCACTGTGGCCTCAAGATCCCAGAACTGTCTGATGTCAATACTCAAGAATGGGTTCAGCACCAAGAGCCATATGTCTCAGAACTACACCTTAACTCACAATCACAAGTGATTCACAATCTTCATGTCTCTTATGTATTATTCATGAAATGTCTTTAAAGAAGCATCATTTTGAAGGGTGATATGTCTCAGCACTGTGATAGATTTAAAGAAACAATACTTAGTCTTTAACTCCAGTTTTTCTGACAGTGACCATCAGTTTCTGTCTGGAAGGACTACTTTATGGTTCCAGTTGTTGGGCAGCTTGAACAGCATCAGTATGTTTCAACAAATTAACTAGATGCTCTCTAAATTAGCATACTCTGACTCTGCAGGTTGTCCATTAACTGTCCATAACTGATTCATTAATTAGAACAAGGTAGAGCACTACCTACTGTTACAAGGCAGAGTTTATTATGAAGTGAAGATAATTAAATAGATAAGTATGAAATCACTCAGAGCACCATACAAATGCTTCCCTAGAGCACTCCCTAGCTTGGGCAGTTTATATTAAAAGGGCTAAGAAAACTCTTTATAACCTAAAAATTATATTTTCAAGAATAAAAGCTTTTAGACAGGTCTAGGAAAAGGCAATTTGAAGTGCTGCTCATATTGAGGTGAAAAAAATCTTGACTACTGAAACTTTCCTGCTTCATCTATTCTTGTGCTGGCCACAGTTCTACTGGCTACATATACACCAGTAAATTAAATGGGCCATGGATCATTCCATGGACCTGAAGCCAGCTGGCAGTGCACAGCTCTTATTGGTTCATAGAGCTAAGCACTCTTCCCTCCCAGAACACAGTAGCCAATTCCAAATGGCCTATTAGGAATGATCTCCTGTCCCTAGTGACTCCCTAAGTGTACCCAGGCACAGCTGGCACAGAACAAAACCAAGCTAGGGATCATGCTAACAAGTAACAGTACTGTTAAATACAGAGAGCTCTTGAACCCATTCCTGGATTATTTAGCTTCCCAGCACAAACTTAGTGATTGTGTTTCTAAAAGCACTCAATAAACACATTTGATATCTTTAGAGTCTCCCAAAATAAAAAATGAATGCTTAATTCTCTCAGAAGTTATTGTTTATAAATTGTAAAAAAACCTACAAGGGGTACTTGCAAATATGTATTCCTTGATACCAAAAGTGTATATTTTCTCCTAATTCTACCTTAAATTATGAAGAACCTTACTTCAGAGAGCAGTCCAGCTGGAAACACTGTCAAAAAGATAGTGGGATGGCAGGTTTGCTAATAGAGAATAAATTATCAACCACCAGCTGAACTGCAAAAAGCTGATGTTCATGAAAGAGACAAGAGCAGAGAGTTTGGTGTAGCAAACCAAAGCAACTCACCTGCCCAGAATTTATATATCTGTGAACTACTAGTCATGGTAAGTCACTACTCTGTGATGTCAGCTGGATCAAAGAACTATTTTGTTTTCCATGGGGCTTAGGGAAGGGCTCTTAGAGCTTTTTAGAGTAATCAATCCTCTTTAGACCCATAACATATGCTAAAAACAATGTGGCTGTAAGTCTACTTACTTTTAAGTGAGAGGATGGAATAGTACCTGCAGATTTCTGTTTCCTCATGTTTCAAGAACTTAAAGGAAGGCCTTCAACCTAAGGAGAAATAAATTATGTGATTACAGATGAGGATGGATGGGAAACAAGTTTTCCAGTCTGCAAAACACTAATATGGGTCTCATGTTTCAAGACTGGAGAAAGTGCAGAACAGCTTACAAAGCCTTAGAGAGGAGGAAGCCAATTTATAGAAGAGCTCATGACTAGGGCACTCACTCTGTGAGACATCTAAGTACACGCTATGAATCTGAGAGAAGAGGAATTTCATCTTGCTTGTCATACCTCAGGCTTATGACCTGACCACCAGACTGGTTTTTTTCTCACATTTGGCCAAAAATGTGTTCCCCATTTTTTCCTCAAATTTGGTAAAATATGTGTGCCAGTTTTGACTGGGATAGGGTCAATTTTCTTCACAGTGGCTGGTTTTGAATTTGTGCTGAACCCAGTGTTGATGATATAGAGGTGTTTCTGTTATTGCTGAGCAGGGCTTACACAGAGCCAAGGCCTTTTCTACTCTCTCTCCTGCCACACTGGCAACCTGCATGGCAGAGTGGGAGGAGATACACCCAGACAAGTGACCACAGCTGACCCAAGGGATGTTCCAGACCAGGTGATATCATGCTCCTTTTAGAAAGTGCAAGGAAGAAGGAGGGAGGGGAGGAACATGGACTGATGGTGATGATCAGACATTCCCAGGTCTGCTCTCCTGGGAATGGCTGAGCACCTGCCTGCCCATGGGAAGCAGTGAATGGTTCCTTGTTGTGCTTTGCTTGCTTGTGCAGCTCTTGTTTACTTATGAAACTGTATTTAAGCCTATGGATTTTCTCACAGTTACCCTTGCAGTTCCCTCCCCAGCCCTGCTCGTGGGGAAGGGGGCAAGTGGCTGTGTGAGGCATGGTTGCTGGCTGGGGTTAAACCACAAGACCTTTGAAATAATTTTTCAGATATACTGCTGGAAGCAATAAATTTTGTATGCAAAATTTGATTTACCTGAATTGGCATTTTCCAAACAGAAACAATCTTGCCCTGCTCTAGTAATGGACACACATTATTTTAGGTTGTTTGAAGAATTTCACTTTGCAAAGTGCATTGCAACAGATACTTTATTCTGAAACACTGAAAAAATTGATTAGCTATAAATGTCAACAAAATCAATAACTAATTTCTTTAATGCTGGTAGAATTAAAATAATTAAAACAGCAAGGAGAACTGTTAGTTCCCTTGTGTTCCTCAAGTGATGGACATTAGCAAAGATAAAAAGAAGAAAAGACATAATCAAACACTTGTTCTACACAGCTGAATAGTAAACACACTTTCAAAATTATTCCAGTTATTCCTTATCCAGTCTTCTGAAGTATCTTGCAGTTCATATTTTTTTCTTTAGTCACTTCTAGTTCCTC
Source organism: Agelaius phoeniceus (assembly GCF_051311805.1). NCBI lineage: Eukaryota > Metazoa > Chordata > Aves > Passeriformes > Icteridae > Agelaius > Agelaius phoeniceus. The sequence goes on along the minus strand of NC_135269.1, from coordinate 54,319,863 downwards.
TGTAGTCCTATTTGTTAGATTTGTAACAACGTGATCTCTTTTGTTTTTATGGAGTATTAATGTTTTTATATTCCCTCAGTACTTTAACCTCTCTTTAGCTTTTGTGTTACATCAGGTAATATTCAACTGAAAGATCCATGTACTCAGAGAGATTTCCAGGAAATGACAGGTCACTTTCAGAGGTGTTAACAATCATTAATGGTCACATTTAGTTTCTTTCCTCCAAAAAAAATATAGTACAAGTTGTTTCATTTGGTAAAGAAAGCAGTTTATGAACAGCTGCTGTCCTGTGCATTGTTTTAACCTCGCCCTAGTCTAGGGAATAGTTTAATGATATCTACATCTAAACCACAAAAAAAAAAAAAAAAAAAAAAAAAAAAAAAAAAAAAAAAAGATTAATTTATAAAATCCACCAAAAATATTCCAGATTTGCACTGTATATTTTCTTGAATTCCTTTCTTGGTCATGCCACAGAGTTTTCAATATGTTGAATGTTCTCATTAACAATTTATAGTTCTTGGAGTTCTGGAAAATAAAATTCCTCCTTTCTGTTCATATTCTTTTTTCATAATGGTTTAATAGTCCAGGCTTGAAGGCATTGGAATTAGTGTAGCACAATGTGGATTTTAAGAATACTTCGTATATGCCAGCCATTATTCAAATGACAATCTAAAATGTGTTAACAGTTTTATAAGACATTCCATTAATATATAACAATTTTATTGTGATATTTACAAAACAAGTATCATTTTTCGTGTTCACATTTTTTCTTTCATTACTGAAGTTGTTAGCCTTGTCCAGTATAGCTAAACTAAATTCATTATTTCCCCTCCATATCTTCATCCAGTATTTAATTCTATTTTTTGCAATATTGCCAACATTATCAATGTCATCATATTTTTATGTAAGTTATACTGACAGATAATGACCTCAATTAAGTCAACAGGAAAACATGAAAAGAACATTATGATTAGATTAAATAACCACAGTGAGTGAGTGAGCATCCTATGCCTAAATCAAAGGTTTCTGCTTGTTCTGACAGAATCAAGCATGGCAGTATTCCTGTCAATAAATACAATAAGTCCAATGTATTGCCAGGTATTCTTTGCAGAATGAGGTTTACAGGATTCAAATGCATCATCACAAGCTCACTGTTGTGACTCCAGTGTTGTTTGCTGTCAATTGAATGAGAATTGAAAAAATTAATTGGGAATAAATTAAGAAAGGGAAACCAGAAGAAAATTTCAACAATTATTATAAATTTATACTGTGTAAAATTTACAATGCATTTAAAAAAAGAAAAATGTGTCTATAATTCAAAGATTATTCTCCTTTACACTTCGCGTCTTCTTTTTAAAAATGGGTATTCTTATAGCTGTGATAGGTATAAATAAACTTTTCAAAATGTCATGAAGTTCTTGGCCTCAATCATGCCTCAGGGTCTTAAATCTTCCTTCTTTTAATTAGTAGTCATTCTTTTTGCACTGGCAGGATGGAAAAAAGGTATCTGACAATTTCCAGTATCACTATTTTAAACATATTTTTAACAGTACTCTAAGTCTGAATTTTAGCAGAACTTGATTTTTATCAGGCAACACATATGGAAAGGTGCATTTTGAAGGGTTTTTGGTAGTTTGTTTCATTGGGGGTTTTTGCCAGTTCTGAATAAGTCTTCATTCTTGCAAGAGTGACATACTAAACAAGGTCTTCAACATCTACCTGCTGGGTGCCTGGCCAGTTCCTTTCTTTCACTGTCATTACATTTTTGGCAATTTTTTGACACAACTATGCAACCATGCTTCTGTTTGGCATATAGTAAATTATATAGGGTAAATTACTATCAATGATCACTTAAGTAGCTCTTCAAAATCCTTCAAGCATTGATTAACACATAGCACTTGCACTGGAAGGGAAATGCCTTCATAGTGCAGTCACAATGTACTGCTAGAAGGTTGTGCTGTAATTACATAGAGCTCTTTCTATAATATTTATTTGGGATGAGCATCTGTTTATCCCAACTGTTTCAAAACACAGTGAGCACTTACTTACTTTATTTGCAAAGCAACTAATCCAGAATAGTCAATTCCTTCTATTTAAAGTAAGATTAAATTTTTACAAACTGAAGCAAATGATAAAACACCAAAATCCTACCAACTGTAAATAGGGTCCAGACCTCTACAATGGGACTCTTTATGAGTTTAAACTTGGAAAAAACAGTCTAATCTCTTTCTATTTATCACAATCTAAGCCAGGAAATATATTGATCATATTTTCTTGAAGGAATTAACAACTGGATGGATCAACCTATTTCTCAAATTTTTATATACCTTCCAACCCAAAACCATTTGGTTTTTTTTTAGACTACTGTAAAACTGTATGTTTCATTCCTATAACAGATGACATTTACAACATAATAAATACAGAAGTACTATATACATGTCCATAAGCATATAACACCTGCAAAGCTGATGCTAAGAAAAACCCCACATAGCTATTGCAAAGTCAAGCTTTCCAAACTTAAGTAATGACAGTTTGCCTAAGTATTCATAATGCAGTTCTTCATTAAATATCCAGTATACAAAAGCCTTATTCTTGGTTAGTGTAATATTTTTATATAAGACTGGAAGCTCAATCCACAGGATGAACTGTGCTCACTTACCAACCAGCACTTTAATATTTTGCTTTTATTTATTGTTCCTCACAGCATTCTGTCTACTACATGCCATTAAAATTCTTCACAGTGAAAGGCATCCCTTTGCTCACAGCCTCATCTACCATTAGCACCACTGTTATGTTTGAAAGTTTGTTAATACTTATACACTTTCATCCCAATATTGTGAGCTAAACAATAAGGATTAATATTGCAGATAAGGAACTAAGATAGTAAGAGACCAAAATGCTCATTATTTTTGCTTGAAAAGTCCTGGATGTTTAGAACTATGCAGCCCTGCTCAGGGCTACATGCAAAGATAATTTACCATAAATTTTGCAGAAAACTCATTCAGAAGACAAAGTTTAAGGCAACTTTTAAGCAATACAAAACAACCCTAAGGCATAACCAAGAAAGATTTTATCCTAGTGTTTGAGACAGAATTTAATCATATTACTCACAGGGCAGGCTTTGTGCAGTCCCTGACCACACCTGTTTTATATCCATCAAGTCTTGTAAGAAATGACACAAGATCCTACAGGCAAGAGCATCTTGCCTTACATAGCTTTGATTTCCAGGCTGCAAGCTGAATGGAAGCCTGAGGGAAAACTTTAAACTAATTTAAAGCCCTTTTGGAAGTCTCAGTTACGATACGTGTAATATTTAAAAATTATATTCTAGACCACTGAAGGTTATCTGACAACACTGCTTTGGTTTCATTTATGAATTTTATATATGTGGTGGGAAATTTTTCATTTACAATAACTGTTATATTATCATTAAATGAAAAGCACTACATTATTAGAATTGAATTTATATCTCATGGTGCATTAATAATCACATTTCTGAAAACCTATCAAACTTATGCAACTAATTCATTCAATACACTTAAAAGAATATTGCTAACTGATCTGTAAAGTAACTTCACATATAATACATGTAATGCATAAGATGGGTGGTCAGACCAAAGCAAGAGTTTAAGACAAAAATATGCAGTCTTCTCTAACCTTAAAATATATGTTTTAAAATATATTCAGGGGATTGCACTTAAGAAGGAAATAAAAAGAAAAAAAGGAGGAGGGGGAATTATTCACGTCTGTGTGGTTTCAACAATGAATTTTAGACCATTTATTCCATGATTGACTGATACTATGTAATGCCTTTACATCTGTTTTCACATAAAGAGATGTGAAGAAGAATTTAAAATAAAAGTGAAACTAATCAGATATGCTTTTGCTGGTTTTCTACTTTGTATTTCACCCAAGTGCAAAATGAATAATCTGAGATCACATTTCTGCCATAGAGCTGAGAGACTGCATAAAAAAAATTTCCACTCCAGTACCCTGACCCTCATAATTACTTGTTTCAAATCCTACAATCCTGTACATGAGAAATAAAACACAACAACAAAAAACAAATCTGTTGTTTCCTAAACACTACTCCAAAACTGCTTTTAAATATGCAAATAAAATTCCATGCAATAGAAAGCACAGTGCTGTTTTTTAATTAAAGTAAATATTACCATTTCTAGAAGGAGGTATTTTATAAGATAATTTTACATATATAATAAAGACCGACATGTATCTTTGGCAAAAGTGGACATTTTATAATGGAATTTGTTGTGAATTAAGTTCATCAGAGCTAGGTTTCATGGCTCCCTGATATAGGTCCCAAGCAGAATATGCTTTGAAAGTGCCCAGTTTTTGAAAGATTTTTCCTACACAGGAAAGGACAAAAACTTGTGCAAGTGAATCTTGACATTGGTAGTTCGTGTCAGGCAAAAGTTTATGAAAACATCTTGTCTCAAGAGATTTCTGACACAATGAAACTGGCTCTTGGAATCAGCTCTGTGAGCTTCAGACACTAATTTGACTTCAACATACAACCAGGAAAGTGAGTTTCAATATGGCAAATTTTGTTTTAACCCACTCCTACCCTACTGGAATCCCCAACTATATTTTTCTTCAGTTTTTTCTTTTCTCAAACCATGAGACATCTCCAATTTTTCACAAAATCAACATGCAGCTATATCTTGTATACATAGAGTATAAGGAAGATCACATAAATAGGTGTCAGACACTCATTTTCAATTTTGATTTATAAAACAAACTTGAAGGGGAAAAAAGGAACAAGGTGTTTTAGTTGTGTGCATTTATAACAGGCAGAACTAAAGATTCTGCTAGGCTGAAATGATTTTATCAATACAATTTATTACATGCAATTTCTTCAGTTTTTATTACTTTGCCTGATCACCAGGGATGAAATTTTCATTACTAAAACTCTTTCTCAAGTTTACCTCTTACACAAAGTTTAGCAAACAGAAAGGCTGTTGTTTTAGAGGATTAAGACACAGAAACACATATTATCTTACCAAAGTTAATAAGAAAGTTTTTGCCTTTTTTTAGTTCTAGCATTTTTTATAGTTTTGGATAAGGGAAGGAAAATCTAGTGATATGAAAGATTTGGGACAAAGGTATTTTCCATCTTCTTAATAAGCTATGTGAATGTTCCTGGAAAAACCCTGTTTAAGTACTCTTTATAGTGAAGGAAAAAAATTTCAATTTTCCACACATCCTTCCTCCCTTGAACATCAATTAGAGAAATGAAAATATTTTCCTTCAATTTCTAGGACCTATTTTGGTGCCAAGAGTTGGAAGGGAGGTTGGGGAACTTCTCTGACATCCTCCATAGCCCTATCAATGAGTAGATAGTCCAACAAGTTCTCCAAGACTTTACCTGTTTTTAAAAGTCCTCTTATCTCACAGGTGATTCTAGAGACACAGAAATATCTCGAGGGTTGGCTGAAAAATCATAGCAGTGCAGTAGTACATTAGATATTAATCCTGACTATCATAGTTATCCTGATTTTTTTTTCTCTTTCTCTCTCTCTATATATATATAAAATTTCAGATGGAAGATATATTTCTTCTGTCCATCAGAACTCACATTACTTTTGGCAAATGGAAGCATGGAACTTTTTGCAGTTCAAATCTTAGGAGATAATGTGAAAGTGCCTATTTTAAATGTCTCTCTTTTTAATATAATTAATTGCACTTCATTTTTAAGGGGGCACAAACAGTCAGCAATTGGGACTACAGTGAGTATTGCAGAATGGAGCAGAAATCTGCTGGTATCTAAAGAGTTAAGAAACACCAGGTCCAATAAGAGCTGAATGTCCTCGTGCCCCTTAATTGTGCTTTCTATTCAAGAGTGTTCCTCAAGTTTTTGTGTTGCTTACAAGTTAAAAATCAGAATTACCTTCTTTCTGCTGTAAAAATAGTATTTATTCCATATATTAAATTTAATGTCCTAAAAATCTTAAGGGGCCCCACCTATTGCCCTTGAATGAAGAGAGAGGACAACCTTGGAAAAATATCCCAATATCACCATCAGCACTCTTTCCTACTGCCATGTTTTAGAGCCCTCACTACTGCTTAGAGTATCAGTAGTGGTCAAAAAGACAATAATGAGATGAGAAGCAGAAGAATAACAGTCCTCCAAGTAAACAGTGACTTAAAATATGTGTGATAATTTAAAAACCAATCTACAAAGGCATCTTTAAAATGCTGTATGTATGTATGGCCTTTATTTAGCAAAGAAAATTTACAAATTAATATCAGAAAAATCACCACTTGTATTTCCTCTATGGTTTCTGCATTTTGCCCAGCAATGTATTTGCTATTATGTGCAATATTTTAATTATTGATTTCACAGTAGGTCATTAATTTTCTAGTTATTAAACAGAATTTCCAGTAAGGCCTTCATAAATTGTATGAGAGTCATCAAGGACTCACGAGTCATCTTTTTGTGCTGCTGAATTCATAGTGATAAAAATTTGCTGCATGAGTTAGTGACATTTATAATACCCCCAAATCATCTTTAACAATCAATTTTCTTATGACAAGTCATAGCTTAATTTTCAGTTTTTCATGACCACTTCAGAAGAAATTGCAACCTGTTTGTTGGTACTGGGTCTAGTTCTGGCCAGAGAAATTGTAGGTGTCCCATCCCTGGAAACACTCAAGGTCAGGCTGGATGGGGCTCTAAGAAACCTGATCAAGTTGGAGATTTCCCTGCTCATTGCACAGGAGCTGGACTAGATGATCTTTAAAGGTCCATTCTAACTCAAACCATTCTATAATTTTATGATTTCAGACTAAATGAGTTATATGGGTTGCTTCTAGAGCTAATTGGCAAGTAAAACCCTGGAAAATAATCAATCTGAAAAATATATAACTAAAATTATGTCAATTTAACTTAAAGGATAAAATAACTGCAGCAAGTTGCAGGTTATAATATATAACTCACTCTTAGAAGCCTAAAGGATCTCTCCAGTGGGTCAATAGTTTCTTGACCTCAAATCTGAAAATGCTAATTATATTTCAAATAAGATACAGTACAACAGTGTTTCAGCCTCCTGCCTACAGACTGCTTATGGTGTATGGTATCAGAACACAGGCATGAAGTCAATATATTTTGTTTTGAAGGATGTATATCAGGGCAGCCTGCCTCAGCACACCTGAGTGGCTTCTAGCAGGCACGCACTATTCGATAGTTAAACCTGCAAGCAGGTCACATGAAATAGTTTTCAGTCACAATAGTTTCAGTGGAAACATTTGCAGCTGTAACAGTTACAGTTTGGCACTCAAAAAATAGAGATGTTTTCTTAAATGATAAGTACTTTATTTGTCATTCCTTCTATACCTGCTGAATCATTAACTGATCATAAAATGTAAAAGTGTTTGCAAATGTGTTTCATAATGTTTTGGCAAAACAAAAGCTGACACATTCCAACATAGCCTAAGCAATGGTTTCAAGGGTGTGCTATCAATACTAAACAGTGATGCATCATATTGATGTTAAGCTTACCAAAAAAAAAATTTCTGGTATCACTGGCTGTTCTGGTATTGGCTGTTACTTCTCTGAGAATTCCACAGTCACCATTAGACAGCAAATGCACATCCTTAGCTGCCCTTTCCTACCTGATGTGCTTTAGAAAGCAGCTAAATTTTGCTGTCCCTGGGGTCAAATAGCAAAGGCATAAAGCCAGAATTTATCAAAAATTTGATTTAAATAGAAGAATATTTTAATTACCAGTGCAAATTAGGACAATTTGTATAAGCTTTTTTTCCCCTGTCATTGTTGTTGCTATTGGTGTGTATGAATGTGTGCAAGAGTGGAGGAGAGTAGAGGGGTTTGGGTTTTTTTCAAAGCAACATCTTTTTTTTTCCTTCTCTGTGTTTGATGCCCAAAGAAATGAGAAACATGCCCCCTTCTCTGTGGCTTTTATCCTTTGTGAAGGTTACATTCAATGTAACTGTAGTAGAACATGATATGCTATTCAGCTGGGATTCTTGAAGTCAAGTTGTTTACACTTCTCTTGTGCACCTGTAGTCTCAGTCCATAGGTCTGCTGATACTGTTCTTGCCAAGCTGAAAGTAATTCTGTCACTGTGCCATAGGCTCCTACATAAGGTTTAGCATTGCACTGAGTTGAGTCAGTGGCACCTGCAAGCAGCCAGATTTCATTATCACTTCAAATTTTCTGGCATTTTGCTAGTGTCCAGCTCAGGTTGCTATAAGAGATATAGTAAAGAAAGCATATATCTTCTTTTCAAATTTATTTTATTAAAGCTATTCTTTGCCCAGAACATTAGGTGTATAGAAACCCTCCTGACTAAATTCATTACATGTAATAAAGTTGTAAAACCCTGATTTAGATGCCTAAGGATCACATATTTTCTCATCTTTGGTAAAACTAAAAAGGCAAGATACATTAAAATAGAGAAAATCAGGATCCTTTTCCAAGTTTTCCAAATATTGATTCATTCTCTACAGAATAAAAGCTTACAAGAAACATATAATCTGGATTTAACACACAACTTGGTTAAAAATTAGGCAATTATCATTAACTCTGATGAGATTTTGTTATACATTCATTGTGTAAAAGTTTGTCCCTTAAATTTACTAAGACTTATTCATTTCTACATATTTTTAAAGCTTACTGATTATACTAGCTGTTTCCACTTTAGTTTTCTTTTTCTTGATGTTTCAGTCTAAAACTTTGTCTGAAATTTCTGACATTTCTCCTAGAAAATGAAAAAGTAATGCTACCACAGCTCCCCTCACTGTCTCTCATGCTAGTATTTGGAAGAAGTTGTTCAAATCTCTGCCATAAATGAAGATTTAAGCATCCTAAAGCAGCTTGAGGTACATTTTTATGCAGCTAGAAGTTTAAGAGGTTAAAAAGAAACTTCTGACAGAATTTTGAAGTCTTTAAAAGTGAAGCACACTGATAAGAGAATGAGCATGTTTTGCACCAAACTGTTCCAGAGAGAGAGCCAGACGTTTTCATGGATGTCTGATGTGTTCCAAATCAGCTAAAGCAGCCAGTGTGGTACAAAGTGTTCACATGTGTGTGACAGTGACCTTTCAACTGCTCTTGGGCCACTTGCTTCACATCACTTTGGCTCTTCTGCTGACCATTGCTCTCTTGTGGGAAATCACAGAATTCCTCTTGGGCAAAGTGCAGCTGAAGTACAGAGCACTCTGTCTCAGGAAATGGAGAGAACAGGGGGAAATAGAGTAGCTTACCTAATTCTCTATTTTTTTTAAGTCATGCTCTCCCCTCTCCCTTTTCCTCACTTCTGCCTTTCTTGCAAATGTTCTATCCTTTAAGAATTTTTTTCATACACAGCAACATACAGAGCATTATTTACAGAGTAGAAACTCTGTCTAGTTTATATACCAAAATTAATTCAAGATGCATGCCTAAAATTAGCATCATCTTATTTCAGTGTGCCAAAAGTTCTTTGCCTAGTTTAAGTTGTTCAAGTTGTTACAACTTAAGTTGTTAAGTTGTAGACTCCCTCTGTTAAACAGGAAAGGGAAAAAAAATACATCTGTATGTCCAGAAATCAATCTATCTCACCTGAGACAATTTTATCTGAGAAAAATCATTATCTGAAATTTCTTTTTTTAGCTCTTAGCTATAGAGGAAACCTAGACAAATTGTGCAGATTTGACATCAAAATTCTGGGTGGTTGAAGATAAATGAGCTGAAACTTCTCCTGTGTTTTATCCAGACAAGCTTCATTCCAGCCAAACGAAAAATCCTCTCTGTAACACATTTATTAAAAGAGAGAGGGTGAATACATTAAATGCTGCTAGAAGCTTTTAATACAGTAGGTGAAAGTGTGTGGATGAATTGGTCAGTGAGTGATAAGAGATTACTCTCCTTTGCAATAGAAAGGTGATCATCTTTCAAGGTTATGTCATTTCTCTACTATAAATACCCAAATTGTTTTTATTAAACAAGGGCATGGCAAGCATTGTTTGGTATGGATAACAAAGCAGCACCTGTAAACTTCAAAAGGGAGGCATACATCTTAAATTCACTTAGTGCCTCATAAAATTTTAACAATTTTGGGAAGGGGGAAAAGAAGCCAACTCAGTTAAAATAGAACTCAGACTTATATTGAATCCAAAATAAGTCTTTTTATAAGATTGTAAATAGACTCTGAAAGAATCACTTTTTTTTTCCTGGGATATCAGACTATGTTATGATCCAAACCATGTATGCCATACTGTGTCTCTAAAGCCATCAAGGGGAGCCTCAGTGGTCAACAAGCAGATCCACATTCTGGAGGAGCAGCTGGACACTGAGCATGATTGCTTCTCAACCCTGTTTCATGACATCTGTCAAAAAGATGTAACTGCATTTTATTTGAGCAAGAACATTAAAGAATTCTAATTTCTATTTATCAGTAATCTAAAATCTAATTCCAATAATACTATAAGGAAAAAATAAAACTTGAGACAGTCTTCTTTGCTCTGTAAACTTCTTTTTTGAAAGGCATGAAAAAAAATTAATTTTGCAATCCATGACATCTCTCTTTTCTGCTTTATTAGCTGATGTGTCCAACAGACAGACTGATCTACTCTGCAGTTGCTCCAGAAGGCCCAGTATCAATGCATGAGCAATTCCTCTTGAGATTTGAAATCCAGAGTAGTTTAGCTCAGTTTTAGGCAGGAAGCAAGTTTCATTGAGCTACAGCTGCTTAGCCCCTACGAGGCCAGCTGTGTGGAGCTGGGTCACAGCCTGCCCCAGAGAATGGACCACCCCTTTTGTCCAGTTATACACAATGCCAGGTAGCAATAATAATGCAAAGCCAGTGGATGCAATAAAGGCACTTCTCTTAGAAACTGAGAAAAGACTATATTTAGACTGAGAAATGACACTTTGCTTTGACAAATCTTATTAGCTCAGATTAGCTGTTGGAAGGACCAAATGTTCCCAAGAACTGAACTTTTCTTTAATTTATGAATTCAATAAGAAACCATTCCATACTCAAGAAAAGCTACAATTGGAATTATCCACAGAAAATTGAAACCAAACACTTGCAATCTTGCATGCTGGATTTCCTCATCAGTGAATCTCCAGCTGAAGGTCAGATATATCTATATAAACATACAAACACACATACACAAATAAATTTATTCAGATGACAGAGAGGGAGACCAAGTAGAATAAGAGAACAATATGTCAGACCTTTGATGAAGCTACTTTACCCTGAAAGTACATCAAATTTGGCTGATAAGGCAGCCTATCCAGCTTCAAGAGGACTATTGAGTTAGTATTTTAGATCTCCTCCTTTTTAAGGCAGCAGATGTAGAAAGGCAATCCATAAGGGAAATTCAACTGCAAAATTCAGAACTGGCTGGCACTTGTAAAACTGACCCAAAACTGCAAAACAAAACACATGAAGAGTCTATTAATAATGAAATTACATTCAGTAGCAAAAGGTTTCTATGGAAACCAAAAGTAAGACTCTTGCAATGGAAACACTTCTTCTGGCTGCAAGGAGTACTAGAGTATCACATGGAATTCTGTTTTCATATGATGTGTCTGCTGACAGGATAAGTTATACGTGATTAAATCCTAACCATAGTTTTGTGATATTTTGGTATGAGAAGCCAGTACAGTAATTACAGATAATGTACCTGAATAAATCTAGAGTTCAAGCAGGCAAGAAAGATATGTTGCATCTCTGCATAATTAAAATTGTGCATAATTTTATTTTTTACAATTGAAATGTGATTTAGAAGAGATGATAACAAACTCCAGCCTAGCATACAATGCTAGAAGCAAGAAAATTAACCAAGAGCACATTAGAATGGTGTAGCCATGTGCCAACGCAAAGAAAAATAATCCCAATTTCTCAGGACATGTACTACTCCATATACATGAAGATGGCTTAGGTAGATGTAGATCTGATGTGGAACAACAAGTCTTCACACTGTGGCAGCTTTGAAGGAATAGGTTTTACTTCTTCCAAAAGGGTAAGGAAAACAGTCAGCTTCTGCAAATTAAAGAGGTTTCAGCAAGGACACCTGCTGCTTAATCCCTCTCACAAACTCCAATTTCGTCATAACTGAGCACTTAAAAGGTTTGAAGTCAAATTTAAAAATTGTTGTGTGTTTATGTTTCTCATGTATTCCTGTAAATGGAGAGAGCATGGTTTCTTATTCTAGTATATCTCTCTCTTCCTGAGGTTTCCCCCCCCTTCTATCACTGTTTACCCTCCAGCCTTTCATTCACTTTATTTCTTCCTTAAACAAATAGAAACAAGGGGGGAAATGTTCTATATTTTTCTAAAAGAGTATGACTTTTCTTGTAGTGAGTAGCTTCTAGTCTCGGGGAGCTGGAAATGAGCTGAATGTAATTTAGGCAGCCACAGAGGAGCTGTAAAGAGAACTGACAGCTTTCCTTCACCTGTGTTCTGAGAAAGAAGCAGCAATAAGTTAACTCCTGCCATCTGAGGTATAGCCATGCTTCTCTACACTTTGGAACTGGGAGGGTTAGAATGAAGGTTTCTCCTCTCATTCTCAGTTTCTCCGACCCCCGATTTGCAGTAGGATGTGCTGTATGAACAGACTTTTCCCCTTTCAAGTGGTACATGTTAGCCCTTATTTAGCTGAGGATAGCTTTGAAAAGTTCTTACAGCCTTTTCTCACAGGAAACAATCTTCATATAAAAGTATGCCAAGAGTTTTTTCTGAAGCATCTCTTACTAAGTGCAAGTTCACACTAAGTATTATTATATACCAAGTAAAAGAATTCCAGTTCTTAAAATAGCTTTAGTTAGAGGTTCAAATAGCTTCCTCTCTGCCCTCTAGTAATACTTTAAAATGAAGAATTAATTTCTTACCTTATTTTTTATTTTTGTCTAGCAAAGAAAAAGAAGCCACCTATCTTATAAGGTAATTTTGAACATTAAAATATATCAATACCTATGTTCTGATGACAATAAGCTGTAGTTGGAAATTGCTGAAAAATGTGAGCAAATAAACCACATGTGATTTGGAAAAAACAGTCTCTGGTGGAACCCATAAGAATTTGAAATACTAGCATTGTATGGTAACTAATATTTTGTGCAATGACCAGCTTTAGCAACCTGTGATGTCCACTTTGAGGTCTCTGCCAGTAGTCCCCTATAGCCCCACTGGAACCTTGACCTCTTCACCAACTAATTTCCCCCACAACTGCATGCCCAGTAGCTGGATTCTTGTTCTTGGGACCCAGACTCCCAAAACAAACTATCCCCTTCTAGCAGGAATCAATATATCCCACAGGCTGTGCAGCACACAAAATCTTCATATATGCAAAAAAAAAAAGCAATAACATTCATTTTTGTTAAAGTATTTTAAAGGGAACAAATATATCTTTATATGACCTTCTTCTTTCTCTTTATTTTCTTAATTATGGAGTTTCTTTGGTTGTAGAGGCAAGGCTTCATTCATCTTGGTTGACACTGAAAAATAATGCAAGCAGTAAAACACATCATGCTTCTATCTTGTTATTGGAAACATGAAAAAAATTGTAGAACACTTGAATTATCATTTTCAAACTGATTTTTTTATTTTTCTACCATGAGTTTTTTTTAAATTGCATCATAATCTGTAACAATTTCAGCTATTTTCCGTTTGTTAGTGGAAGAATATTTTATCAGCTATCTTCTTGGTGATTATAATGGTGCATTTTTGATTAGGAATTGGTGGGGGGAGAGTATCTTGAAAAAAGTACTATATTTGACATCATCACCTGGTAAAACCAAAAAAAGACCAATTCAAAGTTCAGTATGAAAGCATTGATGACACCTCAGCTGGAACCAGCATAGCTGGAATGACTAATGGTCAGAAAAGATATATTGAAGTCTTTGAAATCTGAACAGATGCAGAGAAAGATTAACAGAATAAACAGAGAAAATGGGAAGACTTGTGATGGCAGAAGTATTTAGGCTTCCAAGTCTAGCAAAAAATATTTCATGAAAGAACTGTATGGCTGGGTTATGTGCTGTATGCACGATTGAATATATGTGAGTTAGTATGTCCAGTTCAAAGAAAATTACAGACTTGCATAAAATCATGTCAACTCTGCAAACATCACACAGGTGCATACAAATGAGTGTCTGAAGCAATTCTCAAACTCCACAATCTGCCCAGCAGCTGGCATGTACCCATCCTCCCAGCAGTCAGCCTCTCCCCAGACACACACACATATCTGTCCTTGACTAACAAGCACTTCAAAGTGTGGCTACCAAGCTACTTAACCTACTTGGGAGCTAGTCCAGCTTGATATTTACCAGCAACCACACCAGATATGCATATCCTCACTCCAGGTGCTGGTCCCAGAAGCCCCAGCCCTTGGAAAGCTGTTGCAACTGCAGTTATTGACACCTAGGCCTCCTCTAACACAGATGCATGAGGAATAGAGACCCCCTCACCAAGGAAAATAGAAATGGAATTTACTCAGCCACCAGGTCAGATGGCAGTGACTGGGAGCAGAACACTGTGAGACAAGGGTACCAACAAGTCCATTTTTAACACATACAAACCCTTTTAACCTCTTATCCTTTTACTTTCCCTTGCCTGATCCTCCCCTAATCACTTTCATCCCTCTCTTTCCTCACCTTTGGTTCCTTCCCTTGAACAACCCATGCTAATCTTTGAACAATCCTTAAATGCTCTTCACTGTATCCTCTAATGTCATTCAGTCTGCACAGTCCTCCTGAGGCCTGCTCTTGTTGACTTGAAGTGTTTCACAATCAGTGCTGAAGCCCTCCTGGAAGGAGCCAGGGCACAGTGTCCCTGCCTCTGACCGGGCTGTTGGGGTTGTTTACTCTGCCGCTGCAGTCTGTGCTCCTTCATGTTTGTGTGGATGAGCCTCCTATGGGCCAGTTACCCCCTGTGACAGCCCTGGGAGCAGCTCTGTGTGTGTGATCTCCTCCATAAGACATCATCCATGCCTTTGCCTTTTTGTGTGACCCAGGCCTGGGGCACCCTGGAGAGGCTGTGGCGACAGGAGTCCTGCAGAGGGACACTGGAGGAGCTGTGCTGCCTACCTGGCACGGGCACTGCTGCTTTATGGCTTTCCCTTTTCCTGAAATGCCACCTGCCTTTAGCACCTTTCTCTGCCCTGCCTCAGTTTCTCTTTGAAAGAAAGCTGAAGGACTACAAAAACCCTACAACCCCACACTGCAAATCAGACATAACACAAGACAAAGCAACTGCTGGAGCCAGCAGTTCATACAGGAGAGCTACAGCTCCACGTGACGTGTCCAAAGCTGCATACTGTGTGCACTTCCTATACATGCAGGGCGACATCCATACAGTTTCTTGCTTTACATCAGTAAGACTAAAAGCGAAAAAAAACCCTTGCATTCTTTGTCTAGAGGCATCTAGATGCAAAGACAGAACTTAGCTGATTGGTGTTAATCAGAGAGAAAATGATAAGCCATCAGAACAAAACTCAACACCCACTCACCCACACATACACACACATATTGGCCAAGTGAGACTTTGATTCTCTCCAAAATAAATTGGTGTTTTGTTGGCTGGTAGTCTGAAAATAAGCCATTGCATCTTAATATTCGGCCTACCTTCATTTCAAACTATTATAAAAGTGTAGACACACACTGTGCATGTTACTCTGGTGTGGATACTACTTTACATAGAAATAGTATTGTGCATACTTATAATTTCCACAAGCTTGCAACAATTTTATGTGCTGGAATAAATATGGGTAGTATTTAAAAAAGGTATAAAAATGGTAGTCTTTATTCTAAATTTAACACATCCTTCAATCCTTCTCCAGAGAGTCTGTCTGTAAGCCACCCCTGAGTATACCTCTTCTTTGAAAGATACCTCAACAAGCTCAAACACATCTTTAAAAAAGCACAAAAACCAGCATATTATGTCTAAAAACTTAGGAAAGGGTTCATTTCTGAGAGAAATAAAAGCATTTTTTCCTTGACTGAAAAAAATCAACAGTATCACAAAGTCACTCTTTGGCAGAAACTTACCACATTTTCTGCTCTGCATGCATGATAATCCTCAAACTACTGTGTTAAGTTATTTTTATTGATCTACTTTTTTTTTTCCAAATGAGCATATTATTAAAGATAAAACCTATCCTTATAACTTCAATATACATAGCTCCTTACAAAATAAATTTCTTTTTATAACAGACAGATCTGCACTTTTATACAGAGATATCAAAGTAATTCCGTAAATTCCTTATCAAAAACTGTTTCCCCACAAGTGATAAGAGACTATGCAAGGCACAAATCTGGCTCTGGATACTGTACAGCAAGCTGAAGTCAATTTGTCTCACTGGGGCAAGTGACTATTTGTTTTGAGGGAACACCATCACAAATGGGAGAGCGTGAACTGGAGAAAATGGTAAGATGTGGTGCACAAAGGACTAAAGGGCTTCAGAATGTGAAGCTACACTGTGAGAAAGTTTTCAGAGATGGAATAAATGCCATTATCGCTCAGCAAGTAAACTTTGGAGATTCAGAGGTTTTACTGTAAATAGCTGCAGTAAGAATGGTTTTACAATCTGCCTGAAATTAAAGGAATTACAAATGAATTACATGTATTCCAAATGAAGAGGAAGAACTTTCCCAAACTTTCTTCAGAAAAGGAGTCAACTGCTCCTCTTGCCCTCACCGCCATTTCCTTTATTTCATCTTGTGAGAATCTGATACACTGAAACTTCCCTGCTTAAATTATATTAAATTTCTTGTTCTAGAAACTCCTTTGAACAGTGGATTAGCTATTCCAATATTTCAACTGGTAATAATCTATATCTATTGGTCAGGTTTTGAATATTTATATACTTAGAAGAGTATATTTGGAATTAAAGTCTGTCTTAAAAAAAAGGCCAACATGAAAAATGAATAAAAATACTACTTCTCAACACTTCTCTATTTGACAGAGCTAAAGTGCTTTGCAGAAAAAAAAAAAAATTGAATTACATCTGTTTGAAGAGGAGAAGAAAGGAAGTATCCTACCCAGAATCATAGAATCATGCAGCAAATCAATTGTGAGCAAGGAATTGACCAAGCTCATAACTGAAAAGAATGTTCACACTACATACATGTACAAAACAGACCTCTTTTTTAACTAATGGACTAATGGATTAGATTGATGAGAACCTTAGGACAACATTTTAATTCTGTAGTTTAGAAACAATCTCCAAAATAAAAGCATCTCATATTTCACAGAAGTATATAAGCATTCAATATTTATACAAACTAGGATACTTGCAAGTCTTGACTTAGGATAAACATGACTTAGCAAAAAACCAAAACATCAGTGTGTTATCAACACTGTCCTCAATACCAATACAAAACACAACACTGTAACAGCTACAGAGAAGAAATCATCTCTTTCCTAGCTGAAAAAAGGACAGTAATGTAAAAGTCAATTCTATTATGCACAAAGAGAGACAATTTAATTAAAATATAGCCAAAAAAATGGAGACTAGTAACAAAGGTTGTCATTCAAACCCTACTACACCAGAAAGAAAACAAGGGGAAAAAAAGCCCAAAAGAATACTTGTATTTTGGTACATGAGTTGAGTGTCAGCCCTTACTTTTGTTTTCAGGTGAAACTATGGTCTGAAGCTGTGATATGTTCAAACATAATGGAAAAGAAGAGGATGGATGTGGCAGAGGGGTGGATTCAGATACCCTGAGTCTTATCAAAAAGAAAAGAAAGCATGCAGAGTTGCAGTCTGACCTTATTAAGCAGGTGAGTGCTGTATTTCAGTCCATGGAGGGCTTTCTGAATTCTGACAAGTGCAGCACATCCGTCAGTCTTTTCAAGTTTCCCTTGAAGTCTCATCTAACAGCTGTTTTCCCTTGGCACTTCCTCCTGTCCTTCATTCTCACATTCCTCCATCTCTTTTGTGTTGCCTTCTGGTCCTGTTGCCAGGTTTTCAGGAAAATCCTGCTCTCTTGGTAAAGGGAGCCCAGAAATGGATGATTTCAGAAAATGCTTTTAATCTGAATATATATACCTAAATAAGCTTTGAAAAGCTACTTCAGGTGTTAAATATCAGTACATTGTGATAAACATGGAAGTGAAGATATACACGCTACATTTAACTGAGAGGGAAATGGACTCTCTCTTTCAGACTTTATAGTTTGTATGAATAGGAATGTAGCACATGACCCCAGGAATAAAAAGACAGATTCAAAAGTTACTAGAGTTACTAGAGTTTTCACAGTAAAGGGAAGCTCTAGTTACTAGAGTTTTAACAGTAAAGGGAAAGAAACAAATATGTTCATAGATAGATGATAGCTAGCTAGATAGATATGGTAGATGAAAGATCACCAATTTTTTTACTGATTTTGCTCATTATATATTTATTATAAAAATGCTATATGATTTTAATATTACTAAATTGTATGGTTTTTATTTTTTCCTAAAATCTAGCCAGTCATCAGAAATGAAGCTCACTGGCACCTCTTGCTTTAATTCTGATTACAAAAAGAAACAACATAATACGTATTTGAATTTCTAACAATATATAGTTAAACCTTGAAGAAAACAGGAAAACAGCTTTTTTTGTGAACTTAGAACATTATTTCCATATATTCAAGTGTAGAGAAAGCCATTTAAGTTTTAGTATGTAAATTCATAGGTATCATGGTATGCTGCTGGAAAGCTAAAATGGTAGAGGCTAGATGTGTCAAGTAAATTGAATTATTCACTAACTTCCACATAAATGGAAGCAAACATCTCATACAAGACAGTCATTTAAGTGAACCTGGAAAGAGAAGTGGTATACAAGAACAATGACAGCAGTGCATTTCCACAGAATATACAGAATACCTATCAGCATTTTTTTAAATTTTTTAAATCACTATCATGCATATCTATTTTGCTTAATGTGCATCTGCCTCCTATGAAAACCACTAATATACTCCATAGCGAATCATATCATAGCCCTAAATATTTTTGCCACTTTCCTCACTACATACATGCTATGTGTGACAGGTTTTTTCAGTTTGAGGAAGCCTTTCCTACCCTTCTTTGCTTCCCTTGGAGGGTTTTGAGTTTTGGGGTTTTTCTGGCCTTTGGCCACACTCATATCCTCTTACTGTCAGGAATAATTTATACGGGTTTATTCCAAGCATCCATAAGTACCAGATCTAATCCATTAGTTGAAAAAACGATCAGTTGTTAAAGATGTAGTGTGAGCATTCTTTTCAGTTATGAGCTTGGTCAATTCCCTGCTTATAATTGATTTGCTGCATGATTTTGAGTAGGATACTTCCTTTCCTCTCCTCTTCAAAACAGATGTAATTATTCTTCTCCAGAAAGAATAGACAACCAGAACTTCTTGTAAATGATAGCAAAACATGCACAGTTCAATTCGTAACCACACTGAAAAGACCTATATGTCAAAAATACAATCGTCTTCAAGTTGCATAAATATTAAACCAAACTGAATAAAAATTCATCTATTATATCTATTTAATTTATTTTCAAATTTCAGTGCCAAAAAAACCCAAATTATTTTAAAACACATCAAGGAGACTGAGTTTCCTTTGCTAAAAAAACAAGGCTTAGTTCCAGCTGAGCGTAAGTCTTACACTAATCACACTAAACTCAATGATAAAGAGTCCATTCACTTTAAACAGAGAGCAAGATTCCTCAAATTGTGCCCCGTTTCAGATTGTGCTGTATCATTAGAGAACAAAACTGGTTTAGCTTTGTTTGCAAACCAGCTGTTTGCATGTATACTGCTACATCCTTCAGGGATATGGACTGGTCTCCTACCCTGAGGGTACCTGGAGTGCACCTACAGCACTGTGTAAGTGTGCTTTTAGTTTGAATATTCTGATATCATGGCATGTGTACACTAAATTCTTTCATAGCAACATTTTTTAGAATGAAACTAATAATTCTTTGCATGGGTTAGGGTTCCAAGTATAGTAGTGGGCCTCAATTTCCCCGGCCAGCCTCTACTGGAATCTCTGCCAACAGCTCCTGCCCATTGGCCCAGGAGAGCTGGATAGTCTGGGTAGCTTTGCAGAATTTATTTTTGAAATTTTTCCCTGTCCTCTTCACTACTTCCTATTCTTCTCAGGAAGAATTAGTGAGGGAAAATATGTATCTTAAATTTAATAATTCACATACGACTACCACCAGTAGATAAAGAGAAATCACCAGGGTTTAAGGTTCTCAGCGAATATATGACAGCTCTATAAGTACATGAGCAACAGTCCACACTGTTACTCATTTACTCATATTATAACAGTATTTATTATATGTGATGATATTCACCTTCAAGCAGGAACTTTCCAATGAGCAGTTTTGGGAAACTTTCATGAAGATGACCAGCAAGCTGGAGCATCTTCCCTATGGAGACAGTCTGAGAGAGCTGGGAGTTTGGACTAGAGTAGTCTTTGGGAAGTCTTCATTGTGGCCTTCAGCCAGAATAAGGAAAACATGGCACGGGTAGATCCTCTTTCCAACTGCCCAGGTACTCATTCATCCAGTATCAACTCAGTTTAAAATCACTACACAATCATACATAGGCATGCTGCCTTAAGCAGCAAAGTAAAAAATGGACAGAATGTTTAGGGTTGTTTAATTATTAGGTACTATGAAAAAAAGAAAGACTCTGGGAGCAGATTTTCTTACTCGTTTCTTCACAGGAGAAGATGAAAGCTGTAAGTTCTTGCAATGCCATGTGACCAGGATCCTCCTATACCAACTCTTGTAAAACCTACAGATGGAGTTTATTTTCCATCCCAAAGGGTTTATGGTCTTTTTTTCCAATATCAAATTTGTGATAAAAACAAGACAAACCTCAGCATAATAGCGCCAGCATCAGTTCTCTGAGAGGTTAGTAGCTATTAGATTTCTCATAGGAAAACTTCCACTAATAATTTAAAGAAGGTAGTGGGTTTATGAATATTACAGAAAGTTCTTCCTAAGAATGAGAGGCAACATGACAAAAAGTGTGAAGCTAATAGAAAATGCAACATACAAGTGATCCAAGCTGACATCAGAGAAAGATGCTGCCTGCAATTTGTCCTGGTGTATGCATGAGGATAGTCCATGAACTGTCCTAATGACGATAACACTTCATATATGTGTAATGTGAGCAGAGGTACATAACCAGAAATGAAAGCTGGAAGAGTACAATCTCAACACTTTCAGGTTCTAATGAACCTCTTTATGACAGCTTTAGTCAGCTTGGTTATACAGTGAGGAAAATCAGAACATTTCAATTGCAATAAGGAAGTATAAACTTCAGACAATATAATATATGACAAAATAATCATGTTCTGTCTACAGTGTCTCCTCTCCAACTTCCTTGTGTTCCCTGGACTACTTCTGCACTTTTAATTTTTTTTTTGTTTTCTTCATAGGATCCAACTACACTGAAGACAGCTCTTTAATTCTGCAGACAAACTTCTTTCATACATAACTTAAAAGAAATTCAACTCCACATGGTAGTAACAAGTGCCAACTTCCAATTTTTAGAGAGGTGAGGACTCATAAGAAGACCAAAAGAATCCCTCTAACAAATTGATAACTCTTATTTTCAGGAACTTCCTAAGTTGTTTATTCATATAGCATGACAATTTCCCCAAGCTGAAATGTGAAAGAAAGCAATTCCTTCCATATGTCAGCATTTTAATAATCAATTAAGTTAACAAGGGCTCTGCCATCTGCACCTGATCCAGTGACAGAATAGCACTCCCAGAGGGGAAGCATCTTCAGCTTGCATTCACCTGAATCACAACTAATTAAGAAGATAAGCAGAGGAATCAAAGGGAATGAAAGAACAAGCAAGGTAAAATCCCAGATGGAGGAAGGAAGCCAAGATGGAACTTTATCTGACCAGCAGGAAAACATTCAATCTGAGGTGTTTCACTGTAGAGAAATAAAACTTCAAACTTTAAGTAGTGGCAAAAGAGTAACTTCAGGCTGAATAAAAAGCCTCATTTACAAAGGTTGGCCACACACCAGTCAGATGCAGTTTTTCAAACTTAATAATAAATTTAAGCCTGAAGAGGATACACAAGGACAAAACACTGGTCCAAAGCTCAGAGTACCAGAGGTCAATTTTCTGCTCACCTGTAGGGATTTACTCAACTTTAATTCTGTATGACCTACAATGGTGGATATAATGTTGTCTGACTGATCTATTGTATTCTTCAGAAAAAAAAAAAAAGAAGAAAAAGAAAACTCTTGCAAATATAAGAAATATAAGTATGCCTGAATCCAGGTATAGAGGAGAGGAGCAACAAATGATATCTGAGAAACCTCAATGCCAATTCAGTTCATTGCCCTGAGTTGCCTTTTGACCCTACACTGTTAGAAAAATCGCCGTGCATCTCAATTTTACATGGTCAAATGAAGATGTTAGAGCTGAGAATCCACTGACAGCAAAATTTATAAATTACAGATGACTTCTGTGGAGTGGCTTCTGCTGTGGTTCAGTGCAGTAGATTGGAGAGCAGAGGGCAGGCAGAGGAAGCAGCTGCTACACAGCCATGGTGAGCTGTTCCTACAGCTGTGCCACAGGGTGGTGAGGGAGCTGAATATTTTGGAGAGCATGCGGGAGGTAGAACTGGATGCAAGAGCAGACACTGTGCCCCTGCACACGCTCCACACTGGCTGAGCTGCCAGTCAACAGCCCCTGGTAAGCTTTTGGCCTGGGCCAACTCACACTCCTCCAGAGGGTCACGGTTCAGCAGGAGCTGCATGAGGAGCAGCTCATCAGCAGCCTGTCCATTTTGGTGGTTGATACAAAGACTACCATAGGTGCAGGACATTTCCTTTATTCAGGAGTATACCTGGACATATTGAACTTGCTAGTATAGAATATACATTAAATGTACTTCACATCACCCAGTTCTCTCTTCCAAAAGAACAGAAAACCATAAGGACAATCAAAAATCCTTTTTGTAAACTTTAAAGAATAATCACCAAGGCATCAGGAGTGGCAGCTGGCCTCAGGCCAACCACCAACCACAGCACTGTTGGCTTGGTGCGCCTTAAGCTTTTTAGTGAATAAGTGCAGAAAGATTGAAGGTCTTGCTTCAAATCCAGATGGTTTTAAGTTTCTGATGTATGTGAAATCAAATCAGAGCTAGCATAATTCAGCTGTATTTTGATCCAAAATTAATTAACGTTTTGTACATGTTCCTCACACTGATGACCACTGCCTCTTGACTGTGGTTCTGAGTGCCTTTATAGATCAAGGCAAACATCTTTCACCTCACCTAATTAGGATCTGTTCCATTATGCCCTGTGAGAGGGAAAAGGACTCTTAGTTACCAAGACTTAAAAAAAAAATAATAAAGGAGTTGCCTACATAGTGAGATATATGTTTTCCTAATTTCCAGTGTGACAAAAATAAGATAGATGACCAAAATAACTGAAAGACATAGATTCCTTGACAGAAATTGTAGCCAAATAATATGTGGAGCCTTCTTATGTTTTCTTAAAAGATGTGGCTATAAAATATTCAGAGCTCACCTTTCTCTAGTCAGCTGAGCTAAGGATAGAGAAAGACAGCTTGGAGATAAAAAGCAGCAGCAAACAGCAGGTATTCAGCATATATTAAAAATATATATTTCTCCCTGTAAAGGCCACATACGCTTACAAATTCTCCTGTAACACAAACCAAGCACAGACAATGAGAAAAGATCATTCTGATACTTTAAACTCTTTACAGTGTCCAGGCAATATTTACTGATCATTATCATATCTACAACTGGCTTTCAAATAAGATTTTTCTAAGATGACATAATTGTTCATTATACCTGCATTTATTACAAATCATGTCAAAGATCCTCAAATTAGGATTGAAAACATATGGTTCTGCTACTTTTACAGTCTATGCTAAAGAATTTATGGCATAAATTCACAGATTAGGAAGAAAACTCCCTATTTCTGTAAATTTCTGTTTCAGCCTTGAAACACACATGACAATTCCTAACCTTAATTTTATTTTTATCCCACCGACTCTTTAAAGTTCAGCAGTATATAATTATAATTTTTTTTTTAATCTGAGTAGTTATAGCCTCAGTGTTAAGGCAATGTTTTAAATAGCAAACTTTGGCACTAAAAAAAACCCCTTAATACCAAACTAAACCAAACCACAAAAGAACACAGAAGACTAATTTTCAAGAAAATGTCTCTGATATTTAAGCCCAGCTAAATTCTTTCCTCTGAGCCTTCAGTTGTTTTTCATGTAAAGGGAGTTCTTTGTTCAGATTCATAGGCAGACCTCAGACATACTCATGCCAAGGCAGCATCAACGTGATTCTATTTAGTGAAGATGAGACCCAAAAACTTATTTACTTACCTAAACAGGTTTCTACAATACAGAAGAGAGAATTGTTTTCCTGTTAAATCTCTCCCCACATTCAAGGCAGGACTTGGTAGCAAGAGTATTGTCAGATGACTTTTGTGCTAGACCATTTTATGATTTGGAATTTCTTGAGAAATTCCACATTAGCTATGACAAATATTAATCTGCTTTATTTTCCAGAGATAAAAAATGCTAAATCTGAATTTATTTCTTTACCAGAAGTAATTTACTTGTCCTTTTTCAGCCTAGAACTTTTATTAGTGGTAACTTAATCTACTGCCTGCTTATAACCAAGGACTATTACTAGTATAAATATGTTAAATAAATCATCCTCTTAATTTAGACCTTTTCAGAACTCTCTAAAACTGAAAAGTCATTTTACAGTCTTGCAAATCAAAGCTAAGTAGAATCTCAGATGCTTTTAGAAATATCTTAAACATGGACATTTTCCATTCTTGCACCTCAAAAGTGTCAATACAGATTCTATGGCACTAGGTTGAAAGGCAGCACCAGCTTCTGTGAGTAAATCCTGTCTGCTGTGAAATCTAGCCTGGAAGTCTCCCATGTAAATGGGCCTTACTCTTCTCCTTTAAGGTTGCAAATCTTACACAATCTTTTCATCTTTTGCTATGTTAGAATATTAGCATGTCTTAATTCTAGTCTGAAGAGGTGGAAATTTAAGCAAGAGTGTATAGCCAGGCCTGTAGCCTCTTTATTTTGCCATCCCACCTTAAGCATACTATGTGGCAGGAAGACAAAAATTTGTCACCTTCTTCCTAAGTGTTTCCACTTCAAAAGTTCCACAAACTGGGCCTGTTCACTGAGATGAAAAGAGGACATGGACAATACTGCAGTATCCCAGTGATTCTATAGTGGACTGTAACATCTGCCCAGTAATCTTGAGGAGTTCACAGGTTCATCACTTGTCCCTGCAGCATGGTCTGCTATCACCCTGTCTGTGAAAGGTGGCAAACAAATGGGGTCACAAAAGAAACACCAAATAGCTGACCTCTAGACATCTGCTGCTGACTCCTTTTAGCTCAGTAAATAATGGAAAGGCATATGATTTACTAGAGATTTCTTAGGGAGTTACATTTATGAAAATGTCTAAAAGGGATAGATAGGAATGGGAGAGTAAGAAAAGAAGATGAGCCCATCATTGGCAAGTTATTTAGATGTAAAAACAGGTTTCATGCTCCAGAAATTCTCTGCCCAAGAAAACTCTTTGCACGTATTTATCAAAGGCATTATTAATTTATACAGATAAGATAAGCAGCCATCCAGAAAATATCATAGGAACTATTGCTACTATTTTCCATATGGTGGGGATTGCTGGACATTTAATAATATTCTGTCATATTTTTCCATTACTCTGACAAAATATGCTGAAGAACCTTTTACAATTTCAAAAAATAGAATGTCTTTTGTCCCTCTTTTTAACGTTAATTCATTGAGTTAAATTTATGAAGCATATGTCTGTAAAAACAAAGATAGACAAGTATGAAATCACATGTCAGCCACAGGACCTAAATTCAGTGTGGAAAGACAGTGATAATTCTGATTATGAACTTAATAATCCTCTAAAATATTTTTTAAATGGCAGACAAATCAAAAGGATGTAATTTTAGCTTATCAGCAACCAACAGCAGCATGATAGCTAAATTTAGCTACATAAATGCTAGTCCTGCTGCAAGTTTATAGTGCTTAAAGTTAATCATAAGACCTTGCAGCTGTATAATGTGGGGAGCTATTCCTCAGAGGAGAGCAACAAAAAATATTCTTTTAAAGCAGTGTGATAAACGTTGCAGGTTTTAAAATAACATTTAACATAAGGGGCTTGTCATATGCAACCTGCATGTTTGGCACCTAGACTTCTCTGGCCTTTTCCATCATCTGAAAGGGGGATAAGCACTCACATTTTCCAAGTTCATGAGGTTCTAGCTGGCAAAAGACTCTACACTGAAACTAATTTCAAGTCACTTTAATCCATAATTAACAATGCCCACTCAAGCGTTCATATGCTTATGAAATCCAAATCCCCCAATAAGGTCTTCATCTTAGGTTTCTTCAGCTGACAGAAGCTCTTCCAATGCCTTTGCTGCATTTGGTCAGAAATCCAAGTCAATAGGAAGAAAAGCACAGGGAAATTTCTGTAGGTCATGCATCTCTAGGACAATTTTAACATTTTTCTTATGCAGAAAAAAAAATCCATAGAATTTAAGAGCAGTGTTTTATTCAGCTGTGTTAGCAAATCAGGGTCCTTCCATGTTTACAGCAGTGGAGGCGTGTTGTATATTACAAGCCAAACAAATGTCAGGGGAATTTTGTGATGGATTTTCATTCTTACATAGCAAAGTATTGCAAGTAGCATATAATGAAGCTTCATGAAGCACAGTGTGAGCCCTGAAAACTAGCAATTTTGTTGAAGGCAAGTGACATGACTAAGGAAAGGAAGACTCAATGTCAGACTTGGACATAGAACTCAATCAACAATCTTTCCACCTATAAAGTGCTGAGAAATTGAATCCAGCCATGCTTCCATTTCAACAGCACTTGTGCTTCATTTTCAACCAAGTTGAAAGGTAACAGACATATCTGGAAGATTATGGAGCTTCTGCACATGTGATGGATAATCTTGACTTGCAGCCAGACACTCCCACAGCCATTTTCTTGTTTCCCATCTTCAAAAAAATAGAGGAAGAAAAAATGTAAAAAGGCCCATGGATCAAGATGAAGACTCAGAGGTCAGCATCAAAAACAGACTTGATTGTGGAAAAAATAATTTTTTTTATTGCTCATTACAATAGATTTGGATAGCAAGAAACAGAAAAAAACCTTCCTCTCCTCCTCTTTTTCCCAGGATCAATTTCATGCCTTCATTCTCAGCTCCAGGTGGCTAATGATGGTTGTAGTCAGCCCACAAGAGCTCTTTTCTGCTCATCCTTCCTCTCACTTTTCCCCTGCTACAATGTGGGTCCTTCCCACAGGCTGCAGTCCATGAGCAGCTCCAATATGGATCCTCAAAAGTTACTGACTAGGCCTTCCCAGTGATGTGAATTATATAAATAGAAATTTATTTGCAGTCAAATATGTTAGAGAGAGAAAAAAATAAAAGAAAATGGAAAAAAATTTGAAATCCTGATATTTAGTTGAATGGGTCAACCTGACCTTGCAGAAAGTAGTGATAGGAGAGAAAACTTGGTGATAAATATAGCTGAGAAAATGAAAGCCTAGGAAATGAAAGAATTGTGAGAAGCAGAATGCAGAGTAGAGAAGGAAGCAATGGGTGACACTGCAGCTAGCTGGACACAGCATTCACCCAAAACACAACTGCTATTGAAGTGGTCTGTGTGAAAAAGGAACTGGCAGCCATTTGAGGAAGTGTCAGTGGCAAATTCATTCCCTTAGATAAAGCAGTAAAGCACTTCAGAGAAGAGAGACTAATAGATCATGGTGGGAAAAGCAGAGAGGCCACTGATGCTGAATTTTACTTTAGTTGAGTGTGCTCACATAAATGGTTGCATAAGGAGTTTCAGCAAGGCCTTTAAGTGAGATTAATGTTAGATTTCTGCAATAAGGAATGCCTTCTCCTTTGTCTGTGCATGTCTCCCCTCCTTTTGCTCTCTTTTATATTTGATAGAATAAGAAATTAGATGAAAATCAGTTCTTTCCCTTTTCCAAGTAGTAAAAAAGATATTAATTTCTTACTTTTCATACAAAAAATAAGAAGCTTATGCAATATCTTCAAACTAACACTCTTGTGGTTTTTGTTCCCATTATTCTGTTTTGGCTTGCCAATTTACTCTGCAGCTACAATGGCTGGGGGTTCATCTCCTGCTCTGTTTGGACTTTGTGCAGAAGAACCTGAGCACTCAAGTGGAAAACCAATATCAGATTTGTAGTCAGCAAACTTCCTCTAACCCAAAACAGCCACTGCCTTTGTCTTCAAACACATTTTTTTGTAAACAGTATTTAATAATTGTCTTCTCCAAATGATTGAGTAGTTATTTAGTGGAATTTAGTTAGTGTATGTGTTGCATTCCCTCTAACTCATGCACAGCTTTCAGGAAAGAAGAGGGAAAAGAGTTCATGCTACTTTTAGGTAAGACCAGAAATACAAGTGTGTCTTCTGCTACATGCTATAACACGTGCATCCACAGCCAGGTATGCTGATCACAAGGCTACAAAAATTTGTCATTTTAATCAATTAACTTTTCAGACAATGAAGAGAACAGGCTCACAGCAAATAATCAAAGTTATTAGAAGTGATATTCTTTAACTGAAAACATTAAGAGACCTTCAAAAACCTGGCATTCAGTAATGTTGTTCACAAAAATGCCCTTGACACATTTCTCAGTCACAATTACCAAGAGAAAACCTCATTTACATGTTCAGTATGTGATGAATCATATCTTTTATTACTTCCAAACAATATAAATAGTTATTGCTATTTATTCAGGGCAATTTTAATCTCCTTTTCATAGGAAAATATTTTTAATATGCTTTATAAATATCTTGTAATGCCAGGTGTTGTCTGAAGTGTCAAAATGTTCAGTAGGTGTAATATGATGCCTGCCTTAAAAATTGTTTTGTAAATATTATGGCTTCTGTCAGGACAGGCAAAATGTAGATATCAAGCTGTTTAGCAAATATCTGGTTTTATTGCTGTTTAGCAATTAAATATTTTGAAAAGGCTTTTAGATATTTCTGTTAAATTTTAAATTTTTATGATACTGATTGCTTTCCCAATTACAGCAATTTTAAGAACTAAACGTGTTGGGTAATTCCAAACAATTACATATGTGTTCATTTTCAGGACCAAAATCAGTAGTCCAAAATGTCTGTCCTGAATAATGAAAATTTTAAGGCACCATAAGATATATGCCAGCATTGATTTAGTCAAATGGAAGTTACAAGAAGGGCAGTGTTAAATGGAAAAGCATATGAGTGATTTTAAATAGCCTTCAGGAACTTAATTTAGAAAACTTCTGACTCTTTATTATAATTATTTTTAGCATCCTCTCATTTACTTCCTGCTTCCTTCAATCTGAAAATGCAATCTTTGCTAAAGAAAGCTCATCACAAGCAACAATTACTTTATGTAGGACCTTGAACAATTAAGCTATTGCTGGCCTTCAGCTACAGTGCTCTAATTCCAGATAGACTCATATGAGGGTACTATAATTAAAAACAGAGAGTAGACAGTGTAAAAACAATGCTCAGTCACACTATAAAATATGTCTTCAGTAGCTACTGAAGAGGCACACGTTTATAATCACAGCAAATTAATAAGAATCTAAAAATAGTTGTGCTTGTTTCCTGTGCATTGCACATCACTAATAACTAATCTTCACACTGTGTTGCAGGTCACTGATAAATTAGCTATAAACATTCTGTCCTCCTGAATAGATTTGTTTATCATTAACTACATGAATTCTTTTCCACATGACTCTTAATCAGGAGTTAAGAAAACTGTGCTGAGGAGTTATAGCATCTAATCCAATATATAAAACCTGTGCTATAAAATCGTTATAAAAGAAATACTCTCAGTTTATTACTCTAATTAGATTATTGATTTATTACAAAATTTTATTATACAGAAGATTATGGTGAGTGTTTTGTTTTTGTGTGTCACAGTCGAAACTTAGAGAGTGACTAAAACCACAGCAAAAAAAGACATTTTCTAAATTATTTCCCTTGCCACAATTGAAGAGTCCTTTAAAATACTCAAGCTAGAGTTTATACTAAAATAAGAAGCATAGAGGCCTTTTTAAAAGAGAAAAAAAGTTACTGAAAAAGGTTTACTGCAGTGGGCTGTAAGTCTAGATGAAATGTAGAAGGGTAATTGCATGTATCACATTCGTGTTGTTTCACTCAGCAGCACCCCCATGATTTGAAACCTCCTCCACTGAGCAGTGGCCATTAACCAGGCTCTCATTACTACTGGGTTTTAATCTTCCTGACTGCTGTCATGGACAAAGAATTTTTTTCTTATGTTTGGTGAAAATTTTCCCCAGCAAGGAATATAGGTGTAGTCTGAAAGTACATTTCTAGTGTGGGATTGAACAGAATTCTCCTGCCACTTCATCATTCCTGCAGAACTGAAACAAAATGCCTCATTCAATAAAACTGGCTGATAGCATTTCTTTCAAACTTTTCCTTTGGAGTGAGGTCTACCTGTCTTAAGAGAAAGTTCTTTTTAAATTTCCAATGGACTAGAAAAAATTGAATTAATAGCTTTTTTCCTCCATTCCAATTGTTGCCTGTCCTTCTGTAACACACAGTATCACAGCATCACAAAAAAATGCATCAAAATCTAAGGCCTACAAGAAGACATGGTCCTCTGGGCTGCTCTGTTATACCCAGATTTTTTGGTAGCAAGAAACAGAGCCATTTTTGACTTATAACTATGGTATTAAATTACAAATTTTGGAGATAAATTATCTATACAGGTTATATGAGCTGAAAACTTATTTGAGATTTAAGATTTTCTCAGGCTGAGGAGATGAGAGCTTTGATAGCAAATGAAAACACTTTTCTGATAAGTGTGTCTGTGCCAATCATCAGACTCTTCTCATAATTAACAAAATTGCCATACTTTTCCTATAAAGAACAAGTTAAACATATCAGAATAGCTTCAGACTTTGAATGGCATGGAAATATAATCCAGTTTAAAATGACACTTGAGATTTTATCACACAAACCATATGACTTTCTTTAAAGTCAAAAGGCACTGATAAAACTAAAGAGAAAGGGAAACTAAACATCACCTGTCACATGTAGAAAAACAAGAGCTCCTCCCTTCCTATCTTTCGTTTTTATCTCTTACTCCTTCCTGCTATTTGACTCCTTGCTTTTTGGAAAAATAAAGATCCTACTTAGTCATAGCTAAACCTCATTTTATATTGTCTTCTAAGAAGTGAGCAACCAAAAGCAATCAGTTGTAAATCACAGTTAAACAGATGTTTTACTGTCATTAAGGTGGCTTTTGAATTATTTTTTGTAATTGGCACAGTTCTCGAAACCAAGCCATATCATAATGGTTGCAGAAAAGAGGAGGCAAACAAAAGGAATAGGTATCTCTGCAGACATCTAAGCCCAGATAAATGAGTATATTCCAGAAATGAAAGAATTCAGGCCAAAATAATTTCAGCAAACTGTCCCCCAGAGAGAAGCCCAAATTGCTTCTTGCTCTGAAACTGCATTTCGTTCATGCAACAGACAAAAGAATAGGGAAAAATGTCAAAACAAAAGGTTTGGTTGTTGTTTCTTTTTCATATTTCCTTGCATAGTAAAAATCCTATAAAAATTGTTGGTGCTGCTGAGCAGTAAAAACCAGCTCAAAGAAATATGACTTCAAACAAAGCCAGCTGTTCTGACAGTTAGAAAAATTGGGTTAAAAATGGCAACTAATTCTAAGAATTTGAACTGAGCATTTTTTTCAACCTTACTTGACTTAAAAACATTGCTTTAGGCTGATGAGACATTTACCTGGCAATTTATCTAGCAAAATGGAATTAAGGTGATAAGAAGTAGGACATGGGCTTGGCACTGGAAACCTCATGACTATAACAAATTTGCCAGTGGTGAATAAACAGAAACATAAACCTGGAGCTGGACAAACCTATTTTTAGAATTAAAAAGGAGAACGAACACATTGTATCTAACAGATATAAATGGCACCATCATGCCATTCATAGTAAATACAGGTGTAACATGTAGCTGCACACCAGTGAAGAAAGAGCAAAGATGTGAAAGCCTACCAGCAAGCATTTAAAACTATTCCAGGTGGGTCCTACAGTGAGAAAGGGGAAACTGGTAACATGAACAGCATTTTTTTATTCAGTGACCAAAGCAGCAGGTGAATATGGGGCATAACACCATGATGAAGGATAGAAGCTGATATGCATAACAATATTAATTGATTTTTTTCCCTTGGATTATTTTTGCAGAAATTACAAATAACTTTAGCTAATAATTTGATTAGGAATTATTCTTTAATTAGACTGCTAAGTTTTCATTTTTACTAACAATAAATCTCCCTTTATATGTCAGTGTACTATCTTTTTGCCCATAAACAAGATTTTAATAATTTTGTTGGACAAAGAAGCTTCTATATAAGCAAGACACTCATTCAGATGATGCAAATTAATTCAAGAAAATATTAGAAAAGCCTTCATCTTGAGTTTTTTAAGCTGCCCCCTCACATTATGGGGCATAATAATCATCATCATCAATATATTTAGTCATAGCAATATATCAGATTTCACCTGCCTGACAGACACAGAGTAGGCTCTTCTGTGGGTAAACTGCCAATTCTATCTTCCTTGAAAATGATAGTTCTTTTTAAAAATAGCAGTTTTACAGAGCTCAAGTACCAGGTTATTTTGTGTAAATGTATATAGTTTTGTATAGCACTTTCTAGGCTGAAAATATTCATAAGTTTACATATACAGGAAATTTCTGGGAATCACTCAGTCTTGTCTGAATGGTACTGTCTAAAAAGAATTCTCTTTTCTTCAATCTAACAGAGGAAAGTAAGTTTTTCTATTAAAGCCCTTTCATTATTCCTTGAATGCATTGCAAAAATGCTGAGTAAGGTTTTGTTTCTGACTGGTACAAGTTCAGGGTCTCATAATCAGGCCCATGGAGATCATTGCAGTGTCCAGTGGTTGGCAAAACAGCCTTCAAATAACTTTAGGTTTATAACAAGAATGAGCATTACATTATTTGAATATGACTGGAGCAGAGGTCCTAAGCAATCCTTAATGTGCAGTAAGTGACAGGTCAGCTCTTTTTTTGGACAAAAAGAATTACCATTCCAACTGTTCCATTGTGCAAGAATGGGAGCAGAGGGTAAGGTAATTAGATTTCTGCTCCTCCTGGAAAAAAAAAAAACAAAATGAAAAACAAAACAAAACAAACATTATTTTTATAATGGTTTCTGTTTCATTAATTGTGTTTAGCTGGAATGAAATATGAACACTGAAAGTCTCTAACCCCATAAAGAACTTAATCACAGATTAAAATTAAGTTAAAGAATCAGCCTGAAGCTCAAGAAGCCAGACATACAGCTGGACACATACTCTCTTTCATTGGAAGGAAGAATATTCTGAGTCTACATCAAAATCCCTAGTGATGTCTTTTGCAGAGGGCCCAGAAAAGTCAGCATATCTGAGGAGCAGGAACAATCTAGAGGAGAGTTAGCTGTCTGCAAATTTTTAATAGAAATATATTTGCCAAGAATCTCTGATGTGAGTGTGGCAAAGGCAGCAACAGATGAAGAGAAATGTTCCTACAGCTGGAGCAGACCCACTATTTAAAACTTGCAATGGCCTTACATTTGACAGGCAACAAAAAGCAAGGTCCTTAGTTTGTATGTGCAAGTGCACAATTTCTTTTGCTTGGACTAATGCAACTCCTAAAGTGTGTACTCAGTACTACTTTTGTTTGAATTAATATTTTTACATTGAAAAGTGAGAGGACTTTGGTGTTAAATTGAAAAATACCCATTCACTCTCAAAAAAAATCCTAGAGATACTCAGGAATGTTAGTAATTTTAATGTTTCTAATAAAATTTTATCTTCTTTAAAGGCCATCAATGGAATCTCAGTATCAGGCTTCAATACACATTAAAACATCTACATGCTAAAACATTAATAAAACTTTCAAAACATTTCCTTTCTAAGAGATTACAGTAATATGTTCTGGATATTCTTTTGCTAATATGGGATGCAGTCAGTAGAAAAGCATGTCTGGTAATGGTTACAGTTGCTTTGTTGCAAGCTGTTTGCAAATTTATCAAATTTATTTAGCTGTTTGTAAAACACTAGCAATGGTAAAAGTTCTGCAGTGCTGTCCTTAACCAAAAGTGTGAGGATGAACAGAGATCAAAAAAATTACAAAGCTTAACATTTGCCCTTTGGCACTCTACAGCTCCGAGAACTTGTACCTTACTCCAAATTTGCATTTCCAACATCTCAGTAGGAACTTCTCAGTTCCAGCTTCTCTGAGTAAAGACTGTCTCCATCCATGCTCAGTTCCATCTGTCTCACTAATTTCCCTTTTTTTCCCAGCAAAGGGTATAGGTATCCACATTTCAGCCCTGTATTCTCTACATCAGTTACCCTTCAGTCTAGCACAGACCTATGTAAGTTTCCTACACATGATCTCAAAAGCAATGCATTTATCTCCCAGTACCTGAGAGGCACTGAACACTGTTTGACCTGCCCTGACCTATATCAGAAAACCCTCTAATAAGAAAATGTATCCATCTAATCACAGTTGGCAAAATTCATGGCTTCCTGGGAGTTTCAGTACACATTATGTGGAGGGAGGTGAAACTGAGTGGGTGCTATTGTATCAGGAAAGGTGGAAGAAGGGGATGTTGAATTTCCTGAAAGAAAAAGGGATAAAGAAGTGCAACAATCTTATGAGAAAAAGGGGAGCAGGACTTTAATGGAAAGGAGGGACAAAGACATGGATAAGGTATTGTGGGGAGATACTACTGCAGAAAGGGAATACAACTGCCCACACTTGTTGTTGGCTCTTATCTCCAGAAATAGAAAACAGCAACTTTGTTGCTTTTTCACTTTGCAAAAGAAAAAATACACTTTAACATGTTTTCCAAAGGTTTTGAGGCCTCAGACCTAACTTGTATTATCATTTCTCTCCTAAAATGTCAGGTGTAGAAGACATGCTGCTTTAACTGCACTTAGATCTTTCATATCAAATCCTACTTGAGCTGCACAGATTAAATATCCCTTATTTCAAAACTCTACAGCTCCCAAGGTTCTCCCAAGAAGAAGGCAACATATGTATGATAAAAGACTGGCCTTTTGCAGATAGAAACAGGAAAATAGCCTATGGAAACATTTAGGACAGAGGCCCTTAAAGAGATTGAAAGAGTGTCAGTGGCCTTATTTTTCATGCTGCAGAATCCACAAGAGCTCTGCCAGGGTAGCAGAGCACTGCTGTGTCTAAACCTTCACTGTGATATGTAATCAGTTGTTAGAGGCACTGGGATTTCTCTTTGCTTCTGAGCTTTCTACTGCACTACAAGTAATGAGAAAAAGCTAATGAAATGAGATCACATTTCTGTTGACTTTTTTTTCTATTATTTAAATACAGGACAGATTTGGAGTGAGCTATGCAGGTTCCTCCTCCCTATGTAGAATAAACTCTTATTCTTCCTCTTAGGAGAAGATAGAAGGCAGTTAACACAAATATATATCCTTGGAAATGGAAGTGATATGGCAAAATTCCTTCTCCTGTTTCTCTGCTCTCAGGAAGGACACACCAGGCTGGCTTTGAAGTGTCAGCAGGATTAGAAGAGAGCAGCATGCCCTTGCTTCCTGATAAAGAATCAGCTTAGTCAGCACAGGACTTCATATCCGAGCAGCAAGGGCAGCACTTACTCTTCTGAGCTGTTTGTTCAAATACCACTGTTGATAAATAAACTTCAAGCATGTTTGAAAGCTATCAGTGAAAATTTCTCAGGCCCTTAATGTTCTCCAGTATAAACTTTGAGCTTCAATGTAAAATTAGCAGTGCCTCAGCTGTCCACCTACTACACTGCTCCATGACTGATAAAATTAATCTGTGAACATCTTGTACATACACATCCTACTCTTGTAATCCGTTCATAAAAACACCTTCACAACTGATAGTCAAGATGATTCTGAGTTACAAGAAAGAGAGAGAGGGAGTTTTTTCAAAGACATGTAGTGACAGGACAAGGGGGGATGAATTCCAACCAAAAGAGAGTAAGTTTAGACCAGGTATTAGGAGGAAGAAGATATTTGTTTTCAGGGTGGTGAGGCACTGGAACAGGTGGCCCAGAGAAGCTGTGCAGGACCCATCCCTGAAAGTCCTCAAGGGCACATTGGATGGGGCTTTGAGCAACCTGGTCTACTCACTGAATATTGTAAATAGGGAATCATTTATCAAGTCTGAATTGATGTTCTTCAGTAATTATAGTGGCTGAAGAAAAAAAAAAAATACCATTTTGAAAATGCCTGTTATGTTCTTCAAACTCAGTTGATTGATAGTTTACAAGAACTCCAGGACAAAATTTGACACAACAGAATCAGAATGCAACATATTGATCAATTTCTCTATTTTGTGGTTTTATACTCTTTTTATATGCTTCAAGGAGAAAAGAGGCATTATTAAAACTCACCATTTATACAGAAGCCTGTACCAGTCAAACTAAAATTATATTTTAATACAACCCAGTTTTGCTTTGTGACACAAATAAACAAATCAGCCACACAGCTTCTAATGAACACCACCAGAAGCAGATACCATCATACCATCCTCCTTGTTTGCAGAAGATCTCCAAGACTTCTGCCCCTCAAATTGCATAAGTAAATTTATTTTTCTACTCTCCCACAAATAAATGTTTCTCAGTGCCCACACCTCATTTCCTTTTCATGCATAGAAATACATGCACTAGCAAAAAAACAAGTTCAAAAGTGAGAGTAGGTATGGCCACAAAAATATTTTTCCTATCTTTATTCAAACAATGAGCTTTTTGAAGATTGCTTACTCTAATATTTTGCAGTAAGAAAAATCCCTTCAAACTCTAAACCAGATGTTTGCCTTCTAATCTCATTTAAGAAGGAGTAGGACCCTTTAATTTCTCTAGGATTAGACATTTTGACTGGGATTAAATTTTCTGAAAAACAGTTGTATGGGAGAAGAAATTTATAAGGATAATTTAAAGTCTTGAATGCTCTGATCCTTAGACTCCATTAAAAATTTTGCAAAAAACTTTTCTCATCAGTAGTCCTGTCAAAGGTAATTTCAACTGCATCAAAGAAGTAATGGAGAGCAGCAGAAATCAGCATCTATAATCCACCCTGAGTAAGAAAGCCCTGCATTTTTGTAGTAGTTTGATTCCCATTAACAGGCTGTATTCATTATTTAATTACATGCATTAAAACAGGCCAGTCTGGGTTTAAAGCAACAATTCTTTCCAACTGCTCATTCATATTCAGGCAAAGGTAACAGTATGCAGCAACACTTCTCACTTCACATAGGAAAATGAAATAATGACTTTTTTTCCTTTCTCACCTCTTAACCTTTATAGATGAGAAGACTGTAGGGGTCAAAATAAAGAACTGAAATTGGGTTTGGAGTGGTGAAGAATGACAGCTGCCCCCCCTAGACCTGCTAGGAGATGGAAATGTGCAAGACAGAAACAAAGACTTGTACTCTAAGCAGCGCTGGGCGGTGATCCCCAGGGGAGTTAGACTGACAAAGTTATGACCTAATTAAAGAACATCTCCTACACATTGTCATTGTTCCTGCAAGTCTAGGACAAAATACTTCTTTCCATGATGTCTGTACGAAGACTGGAGACAAGGTACAGTATTACATTAACATATCGTGACTCTAAGGTGTGTGTGTGTGAGGCCAAAACACAGCCCCCAAAATCACCTTGCATTTACTTGGTTTCAAAAGGATGTACCTTAACTCTGAAAACTGTTGTGTTAGTTATTTTTATTAGCATAAATTTAAATGAAATAGTGGTAAGCTACTTTTCCTGTTAAGCTCTGTGGAAATGCTCAGGCATAGGTGCTATTTTGCTTAGAAACTCAGGTATTAGAGATGAACAGTGAATGAGGAACTTCTGCAAAGCTGTAGTTCCACCACCACAATAAAACTTTGTAACATGGCATGGCAAACAACCAAACCTCTGTTTCCTATGCCTATTTCTCTCTTTTAGTCCAGCAAAGTTCATTGTGCAGCTGCAGTGTGAACCACACAAGATGTCTGACCAGATCACATTAAACCAGGAGGAAAAGGTTTCACTCACAATGAAGTCACTTACAAGTACTAAATGAAAAACCATGCCTTTTAATAGTAGGCAAATGCAAGCATGCCAAGTCTATCAAGTGTAGTTGGTGTACCCACACTGCTAATTAAGTTATGGGTTTTTTCAGTGTGAACTCTGACATGTAGCTCATCATTGTATATTTGTCAGTATCTAATTTGTTTCATTAGCACTGTACAGTCACACTAAGTAATGCAGATTGACAGGGGTTTTTCACTTTTCTCTGTTGCTCTTTCTTAAAAAAAATTAATTGTGATTTGTTTTTTTGAACACCAGGACAATAAAAGTAAAGAACTTGAAAGAGTCTTCAGACATTTTCCCCTCAGGAACCGTCAGGATATTTTGTATGAATTGAGAGGAACCAATGAACTAAAAAAGTTTTAACTAATCAATAGAATTGAACACTAGATGTCATGTATAGTTTCTTTGAGAAAAACAAAAGGTTCTAACCAATTGTGGAATAATTTTTCATTCATAAGAATTTTCTTCCAACTGTCCAATAAACTAGGATGTCAATAAATGTCAACATGACCTTCCCATATGATTGGTACCATGTCTGACATGACCTTAAAATAGAAATTGTCCATAATAAGCCAGTAAAAAAGAAGCCTTTCCTATTCTAAAAATGAGGTGATAAATTCTTTTCTCAGTTTCAATCAATTATCAAGGTTCAGAAATAGTGGGTAACATTTTAAAATTTACTATTAAGGGATCTTTTACTTTTTAGATGAAAACAAAATTAAGCACACTTACTAGGAGGAATTCTCTACTATCAAACTATACAAATTGTAGCCGAGATATCCTCACCTACAATTCCAAACTGAGAGCGGATGTAGAGTTAAACAGATGGGCTTCTGATGCCAGAAAAGACCAGGCAAAGATTCACCTGCATGAGGAAAGAGTGGAATACTTCATAAGTTATCTAGATAAGGAGTTGGGGGTGACTTTTGAATATCAACAATGGAGGGAAGGGTAGGACTGAATCCAACTAGACAACATTTAAATGAGCATTTTTCAAGTTCACACAATAAGATCCATAAAACAAGGCCACAAGGGCACAAGGGCATTTTGCTCATAAATAATACAGCAGTAGATATAGTTGAAGTTGGAGATAATTATAAAAAGTAAAAGACATTTTCTAGAAAACTGAAAAAATCTAAAGACTATGTTCTCATTCATGTCAAAAAGCACATATAGACAAAACAAAATCATGGGCTATCAAATAGAGTATCATAGGTCTCATCTTTTTTTAAAGAAACCTTTAAGCATTCAAATATCAAAAGCTGGAAAAGGGACTGCCTTTGTCTTATATTCTTTCTTAAATATATATTAGTTGTCACAACCAGGGACAGGTTTCTGACTTAGAAGGATTCCTCACTTCACCAAAGCAAACATTCTTAGGTTTTACTACATTTTTTTCCATACTGTTTTTGACAGAAATTCATTTGACCATCAGAAAATTAACTCACAGTCGTACATCTTTACTGCCTAGTTTGTTCAACTGAATGTTCAATCAAAGTGGTTGTATTAGGAACATCTTGCTATTTTGTAAAAGATCCAGCATGGTATTAAAAGAGAAACCAATAGTTACTTATGTAAATACAATGCAGATGGTTCCCTATTGATGAACAATATCTTTCAGAGAATAATGAGTTTGTCTGGTGCCAATTAATGTTCAGCACACGCTGTTCCCTTTGTCAACATTTCATGTACTCCAGAGGAAACTAAATGTAAGTTATCTTACAGTAGGTGATCCTTGTGTGGGGACAAAAAGCACTCACATGGTGTCCATATGGACCACATGTAATGCTTTGTGAAGTCTGTGTGATTATGGCTAACATACACAGGACCCTAAGTCCACTGTCTGGGAATGGTGGAGATATCAATACCAAAATACTTATCTCTACCAAGATCAGAATAATTTGTCCTATTACATCTGTGTCATTCTGGTTTTTTGTTTTTTTTTTTTATTTTGGCAAATATTGCAAAAGCCTATATTGCCACTATCTGCCAGTGGAATTAAAGATCAAGCATGAGCCCCTATATAAACTGGAAGTGGATATTTAAGACCCTATAAAAAGCCTCACTGATACTACTTCTTTAAAGCTCATTAATTTTATTATGATAAACACTAAATGAGAAGTTCTCAAAATAACTCTGTGCAGGTAAACCCTAGCAAGTAGAGCTGGAAGATACCTGCAAAAATCACTTTCTTGATTCCTCTATTTAAAGGACCATCTCTGTCATTTGCAAGTGCAGACAAGATGTTATTTAGTCTTGCTAATCCAGGACAAGCAATTAGGTTTTCAATGTACTATAAGGCCTTGCCTCTGAATTTTCCTTTTCTAAATTTGCTTTAATGCTAGTCCAAGTTGAAATTACTTTTAAATTTTATTTGTAAAATTTAAAATATCTTTGACTAGACAATTTTAATCACAACCTTATTTACACAAAAATCAGTATAGCACAGTTTAGCACCAAGAAGTATATTTTTCATTTGTCATTCCACATAAGTAAATAGTATGTGCCACATAAAGTCATTAAAGGGGAAGAGGGAAAAAAAATCAAGTTGCAGATGACAGAATTAGTGTCTTTTATTATGTCAAGTAGTGCTTCTGTGAAGCAAATAAAGTATTGCAGGCTCTGATACTGAACTCTGAACTGATTTAGGCTCTGCAGCTGGTAACCCAGGCCAGGTTAACCTAACCTTAAAGTTAGCTTAGGACTCACCAACAGAAGTGTTTTACTTCAGGCAAGGGCTGCATTTCTGGCAATCATCTGGACACTGGCAATATATCAGAGCTCTGTGAGCTTGAGCTTGAACCTTCTGGATGACATTAATCTGGAACATGTGATCCAGGATCAAACCACGTGCCCCCTAGTCCGCAGTGGGCACTCGGTCCAATGGAGCATACTACAGTGAGCCTGAAGTTAAAGAAAACATGAAATTGATATTTGTAAAATAGTTCCTCGTCACTATTTCATTCTGCACATCTTCTCCAACTTTTCTGTATTACACATTAATATAGACTTTAGTTTTAAAATTCCTACTTTGTATAAAGTGCTTGTAAATTCAGCAAATTGAAATGCTCTTTCTTGAGAATGCACATTCTCCTAATTTTCTAAGGAAATGTCATCTATAATCATTTAAAGTAAAAGCTGACTTTCTC
Organism: Agelaius phoeniceus; assembly: GCF_051311805.1. Lineage (NCBI taxonomy): Eukaryota > Metazoa > Chordata > Aves > Passeriformes > Icteridae > Agelaius > Agelaius phoeniceus. The sequence goes on along the minus strand of NC_135269.1, from coordinate 54,278,511 downwards.
TAGAAGATTCCCAGCTACAGCATTGACTTACAAGAAAAATCAGCCTACTTTCAGAACAGGCCCCAAGCTTTGCTTTGAGTCTGGTATTTAATTCACTATGGATCAATGAGAAAAAAAGCATGCTTTGCATACTAAATTGTAATCTATATTATGGAGGAGTAGTTGTCTTCCAAGAACAATGCTGTGTTGTTTTATTTCCTAAGCAAGGAGTACCTAAGCAAGGAGTATCTGCAGGTTCTGATGGCCAATTTCCTTCCAGCATACTTAACATCTGCTAGCTTACTATTACTAGAAATAGTTAAGTCAGTAACTAGTCCAAAGACAAAAAGAAAAAGCAAAAAAAAAACCAAAAAACCCAAGGAGTAAGCAAATAAAACTATTTAAATATAATAAATTGCTTGTTTTTTCATTCCAATTTAGTGCAAAATGATGAAGTGTTGGACCAAGGAAGGCAAAGAAAATTCTTCCCAAACACAGTCTTTGAGTTTTATCAGGTTTGGTTTGGTTTTTTTCATACTGCTTATTTACCATTTATAAGGAGCACAAAATTTTTTAGACTCGCATTCTTCAACTTGTCCATCTCACTTGGAACCTGGGAGGTGTCTCTATTCAACGAAACACCCAGAGCTCCATTTAGGCAATCTCCAGCACGTGCTTTGAGGAGCACACCACCTGCTGCTACTTCTGCCTCTATTACTCTCCTGCAACCACCTTTGGTGCCAGGAAGACTGAGCAAGAGATAATGGAACACACGGCACAAGATAGGGATGTCTACAATTGAAGTTCTCACATCTTATTTCTTGCTGTACTGTTGTCCACATTATCCCTATTCTGTTCCCATCAGCACTGGTTTTTACTTTATAAGCTTCTGTGAGCGACAGCTTCTTAAGATTCTATAAGGGTAGACATACCCAAACATATATACTTGTTTCTTGTATATATCAGTTTAAAACCAAAGTAAGCAGAAGACCAGCTGACCAATGATCTATTGGAAAAGGGCAGAAAAAGAGACCTCCACATTAGATTTTGTCATCTTTCTCTGTTTATGCTACTAAGGAGTTGCATTGTAGAGGCCAAAATGAGCCACTTTTCCTTACCTTATTGGTTCCTTTTAATTGCTTAAAAAATGCCTAAAAATATGTTAATCATTGAAATAAGCAAGCCAATGAAGGATATGCCTGTATATATAATTTTAGTTGTTTCTAATTATCTTCCAGTAAATAGAAGCACTGATTAATTTATTCTATGATTAAGAAGCACAACGGGGTACAGGACACCATCCACAGACCACCCTTGATGGACCTTGCCTGGTTCACTACCCTGAAGAAATCATTTTATACCTTCTGCACTCTCATAGCTAGCACTGCTGTGCAAACTTTATCAACAGTTTCCCTGTCCCCAAGGCAATTGCCCCATTTGGCCAGGTGACAGGATGCCCTTGGAGGCCAGGAACCAGAACTAACATATTGTTGACAGAGGGAACCTTCTTAGAATTCCAGTGTCTTTACTGGAATTTTTTGTAGAGCAAATATAGAAAGCCTACATTTTTAGTTTATTTTATTTTGCCCTGGTCCTTGCAATGAGAGACTGTTAACTTGTTTTGATTCTTAGGTCTGTGCTAACTAAGAGGGGCAAAGTTGATATGAAATTTTTTGCTCTGCTCTCACTGTAATATCTGCAGTAATGCCATCTAGGATAACGCAGTTTTGTTTTCACTAGGTTTTTCTGACACAAGATTTTCTCATCACTAAATTTTTTTGAGGATTTTTTTGAGGTTTAATTTTCTCTTTGCTTCACCACTCATGGAAGGACAAGCTAATCCTCTTGACTAACTGTGGTGAGACATGCTTTGCACAGAAAAAGGTTGAGTGGGGTCAATACATAGAGGCTTTGTCCAGCTGAGGTCTCTGGGGCTATGCTTATATTCTCATTATTTAAGCACTTTGGGAGCAGGACCACATAGGTGCCCATTCAGAGATCTATTTAAACAGCAGCAGAACTGAGGCTCTTGTTGCTATAGACTAGTAAACAGACCACAGCTCACAAATATCCACACCAGCTAAATATCAGCATGGTCCCTAACACAACTTGACTTGTGCAAACTACTCCTGTTTCAGATTACATTTGGACATTGTTTGGATGTGCTGTACATGTCAGAAACTATTCATAAAAGGAGTGACAATTGTGTTTGGGAAGGACGAAGGTCTGACCAATGTGAGAGAGTACACAAATTCAGAGCTAGAAAACAACTTCTGTCCTGCTTTATTTAGGAGTGGTCAGTAGATCAGCCTAAGCAAAGTCAAAAGAAGCTCTTGGGCTGTTGGTCTGTAAAGTACTCACGATCCTTATCCCAGGAGGTGAAGAAATTCCCTATAAAATTCAAGAGTCAACTCTACAGATGGCGCCTCCTAGAGTTTGGAGAGTCAGAATGCATGACTGCTCCCAAGATGTGAGCTGTTGCAGAATAACTTCTGTTAGTGTAGTCTAGAAGAAATCTGTGTCAGATCAGGAGTTCATGTCCTCTGTACAGAGAGTTATCCTGAACTAGACACCTCATGACACTTAGCATCACAGAGCAGAGTACAGTCTGGCATTTGGGTTCAGTAGGTGACAGCAGCAAACAGCAATATTTTATAAGAAACAGAAATTGCCTCCACCAGGGGAAGGTTTATATCAACAGTTGTTATTTGCTGACAATTCACTGGGTCACTACTTTTTGAAGTATAACAAAACCAACTCAACTTCTATATTACTGAGATAGTAGCTGGAAAATTTTTAGTCCTTGGTTATTTTTATTCTAATTCACAAAAGTGAATTTACAGTGAATTACAATTTACAGTGTCTTGATAGTAAAATGAAGAACATTTCTGTCTGCACTGTTGTTGTGAACTATATGTCCATTGGTTGCACATTCTTTACATGCAGCTGGGCACATACTTGTGCCACTGGACCCATTGTCACCTGCAGAGACATTAACTTTCTCATTTAAAACTCAATTGATCTATAAGCACTGAAGATCTATGAGTATATGGGGTTTTTTTAATAAAAACCAATACAACATGAAATAGTCTGAACGTTTTAATAAAAAAAGGTATAATTGCTTTTCTATGTTACTTGGCTGGGTTTCCAGCTGAGACACTGAAAATATGAAAACTCTTTTGTATCTATTGTGGGATCTTGCTTTATTCCCCAGCAGGTTTGGGCATATAAGCTGATTATACTGCTTAGCCCTTTGCCTAGTTAAAAACAGCCCAATATTTCCATTAGAGACATCCCTTTGCAAAATCCTCATGCAACATAATAATCTTCAGTATCTCTTTAGTTTCTGTTCATTGGGAATATATAAACAAGAACAAAAATGTCCACTAGCAGTACAATGGTCTCAGGTACGTGAATCAGGGATATCAAAATGTAATTACATGTAGGAGACTACATAAAGCATAAACTTTTGTTTCTTTTTATGGATGCAATTTCTGATGCTTTTGCTTGCTAAAGTTCTCATGATATAGATTGTGGAGTTCTATGATGGCAATTAATGCAAGAGACAGGAAATTTATCTTTACAGCTGGATATTATTGATTTTTTTACCTCATAGTAATCATCCCAACATTTTGTAGTCTTATAGATCTAATCATTATAACCCTTCTTAGTGATTTATACTGTGTGGTGAAAATAATAAACATGAAGAGCTTTTTTCAGTCTTCAGCAGTTTTAGTGCATGATACTAAATATACCCTAGCCTGTTGTAAATTCCATCTTGGATCTTTCCTATAGTTGAAAGGCTTGCTTCCATATAATATTCTATAATGGTAAACATACAGAAAGCTAAAAAAGCTAAAGTCTGCAAAACTGTATGTAAACAGATATGGATTTTAAGAAGAACATGTTGAAAGGTAAATGAGTCACTTTGCTCTTCTACATGATTTGCAATTCTGGAACATAACCACCAAAAATAGATTTATTTATTTATTTATTTATTTATTGCTAAAGATTCAGCTAGTTTAGAAAAAAAAAAGTTAAGTCAACCCAAATCATGAGTTGATTGAAATCATATAAACATTATTAAACTGAATTTATATAGGCATTTCCTTTAGAAATATGATTTTTATATTAGCTTGGGTTACAATTTTTAGGCTGACACTTTTCCACATCTCTTGCAGTCTCCATCCCTGGAGCCAAAAAAAAAATATGTAGATGTGGCTCACAGGGACATGGTTTAGTGGTCGACTTAGCAATGTTGGGTTTGCAGTTGGAATCTTTACACTTAAAGATCTTTTCTAACCCAAATGATTCTAGGATTCTATGAAACATAGACTCTCTCCTCACTCTTCAATTCTGAGATAACCTTAGCTGAAGAAATTCCTGTACAAGACTGCTGTAGTTCCTGCAGTCCTGCAGAGTTGAAAACATTGAATAGTAATGTCTGACAATGGACTGTAGCTCTGTGCATGTACATTTATAAGGGCCTGATGCACAATGCTGTTCTGAGTGGAATCCTGTCATGCTAGTGGAAAGATTACTAATGGGGGTTAAACAATTATTGTTGGGTTTAAAAGGACAAAATTATTGTCTGTCCACTCTAATGGCTTCATAAAGCCAGCACAGCTCTGTGTGGTTAAGGGGATCATTTTACTCTGTCGGGAGGAAACAAAGTCGGGAAGAGGCCAGAAGGAGCAAAAGTAGTCTTGGAAACTAGTAGTCCTCTTTTTAGTCTGACTGTTCAAAACAGCTTTTTGAAAGAAGTGGAATCTATTCCCTTGTTATAGCATGAACAAGTCAGGACACTCAACTTTGAAGTCTTTGCACTTAATTTGGTCACTTGCCTCTTCAAATCAATTCTCTTGGTACTCTACAGTCCCTACTGTCTTGAAAAATGTCCCAGTTAAGAAGAAGATGGAGAAAGTAGGGCCACCACCTCTCAAAGAGGTGAAAAACACAACTTGCTTATAAAAAGAGGGCCACACCATTTGTCAGTAAGCAGGTGGTGATGCACTGCAGAAAGCCAAGCTAACCATAGTATGGGGCTGAAGCTGCAGGAAAGCTCCTGGGAGGTGCAGTTAAGTCAGGATTATAGCATCTGGGGAGCTGATAGATCTGCAGTTCTGCATTTTCAGATATGGTGTGCCTCACTAGGGTGAGACTGCTGCACTGAGAAATGGGCAGTGGCTTGGGGCCAAAACTTCCTCAACATTCCTGGTTTACTAGCAGCAAAAAAAAATCATGCTCCACACAATCCCCTGGCCTGTAATGAATCCAGACATCCAAGAGTGTATGCATGTACCTGTGTGTGTGTATGTACATGTGTATGTATGTGTATGTACATGTGTATGTATGCTTGTGTGAGGTTGTCTTTACATATTTTTACATATTTTTTTTAATTACATTTTGTCGGAATATTCAGAAAATGGACATTCCAAAGGGTTTCTTTTCCTGAACAATTTCAACCTGAAAGACAAAAAAAAAAATTTACTCCATAGCTACATACATTCTGCTGACAATTTAACCCACAGAAAGAATCACACTTCCAAATAAAACTGCTAATTATGGTATATCAGATCCAGGGTCCTTATTTTGCTTTCTTCATCAAGAAAATCTAGATGACTCCACTTTCCACAATCTTTTATTTTTTTTAATTACACCTATTGACAGCAAGTGGTTTCAGATCTCAAAACCACCACTGAAAGACTAAAGCATAGTTTAAAAATACCTTTCTTTTACAAGGACCATGAATTTAAGGCTCAATATGGAATTTAATTGGAATACTTTCAGCTGTAACTTTAAAATTAAGCATGAAATCTAAGTAGTATTAAAGTAGATTTTCTTTTAAAGGAGAAATTCAGGTAGAAATTAGATTTTATGTTGACCTTCCATCACCCCTGAACATGACTAGAGACATGAACAGCATCCATATTTTATTCATTCACAATTTGTGTCGGGTCCTTACACTATTGTGCTAGGTGTTGCACAAATGTCTGATGAGACCTGGTTCCTAGATAAGCTATTGAAGACAGAGGATGAGTAGGCTGGGTCAATGTCGGTCTCAACAAACAAGGAGAAAGTAAAAACCATTAAATAACTGAGACAACATACATAGAAAAAGATGGACCAACTCTTAAGCATGACTAGGGTAGGCAACATTTAAAATTCCTAGTGCAACACAGCCAATTATGTGTTTAAATCATACATTTCACCATTCTTCATTTTATTCAAGCCTGTTCTCTTTTTCCTGATCTGCTTCTTTAGTTACTTCTCTGAAGAAGGTGGGTTTTTTCACTTTTTATCTCTTGGTCACTCTGACTGCTTCCAGCAATTGGTGTGTATCTTACCAGCAAATAGGTTTGCTAGAAATAGTACCAAATACAATAAATGGTATTTCTCAACTGTTTACTAAAAGGACCACATAACAACCCTGGAAATAAAAATCCACCAGCTATTTTATTTTTCAGTATGGTGTGGAAGCTTGGGAGAAGGGGAATGATGACATTTTAAAAATAACATTGCTTACTGTTTCTTGTTGCAAAAGATGCAGTTGCAGTAGCAACTTGGTTGTGACTAATCTTGTGACCAGTCACAAGCCAACGTGTGGTGGGTAGTGAGCAGTTTGAAGAGTTTTGTTCTCTTTAACACACCACCTCCCATAAAAACTGTCTGGACCAGTAGTACTGCTACAGAGGGCAAGCTGCCCCTCTGGGATTCTGAAAGTTGAAATGTTGGCAGCACTGAGGTGTAGCTGCCAAGACAAATTTTGGCTCCAGACTTCAACAAGAGGAGACAAGTCACTTAATCTACTTAATGCAACATTTCACATCTAGCTGTTCTGGGGCAGATGTGAATAAGGCAAGAAGATAAAGGGATGGTCAGCTACCTCAAAACTACCATTTCATTCCTGATTAGTGTGACTGCCTCAGACTCTTAGAATTGTTAATACATGTTGTCCAGAATAAAAAAGAAATGTGCTCACATCAGGTCCTCATCTTTGCAAGCAGAGATGTTGTAGAGATGCTGTTCTTCTGCTTATGGATAGAACTCAGGGTGCTTTGGACTTTTGTAATCCTTCAGAAGCTCTCAAACAAGTTCACAGATGCAGTTTTTGAGGCATGACTTCTAATTTTGACCACTGAATTGAAAATTTAAGTAATAACATGACTAAAGCTTTTCTAGCATTTACTCATTTCCCAAATCTATGAAGGTGTAAAAATTCATACTGTTTATAGATTTGTTAAATTCAGCCTCTTTGCTTTACATGATCATGCCAATGACAAATCAAACTGTGTGTTGAACCATGACTAGACCATTTATGTGGCATCATAATGACAGTACCAGTAGCAGTACTTGTACCTCTCTAAGCTATAGGGAATACCAGCAAAGTTTTTCAGACACTTCAAAACAGTGTGGATATCTACAGCACAACATTTTGTACCCACCAGGACAAAGAGGACCAAACATCAGATTTTTCTTTGTCCTTTTTATTGTATTATCTAAAGCAACTCTGAGCTTTATTTCTAAAAATTTATGTGTTCAATCACTACAAGTTCAAGTGTCTGGATTCTTGAAGATTTGACATATGTTGTACAGGCAGGCATAGAACTGGGTATTAACATTTTAACAAATGTTGCATTTTCTAGTCCAAATACTGGCTTCCTATTTTCCTTCCTGAGGTTTTATTTGTCTTGAGATCATGTACAGTATATGACAGAACAAATTGCCACAGGACAACCGGAGACAGTAATTTTCTTTTTCACAGATAGGTGAGTTTAAAAGGGATCACAGCGGTCATTCAGCCTAATCTTATTTACTGCTTTCAGAAAATGATTCTTGCATCTACCTAGACTGTTGCCCAGATTTAAAGGCTTTTCCTGCCTAAGATTTAGCCTGCCCTCTGGGAGTTATGTTTGATATCTTGTTATTCTCACTTAAAAAAAAAATAAAAGGGAAATTTGATTTCCATTTTGAACTCTGACTTTAAATTTTAGACATTTTACACTTTTTTTTTCTGTTAGGTCATTGAATCCTTCACATAAGTTAATGATCTAAGAAATACACCATAAAAAATTCTTCCCCTATGTCATGGCCCATCCATACAAAAAGTTTATTTGTGTACATCAAAACTATAGTTTTAAGAAATTTGTGCGGTATACAAAATAAGCAGAATTCTAGTAGATTAGGAAGCCAAGTGTACTTCAAAACTGACAATGTCAAATGAGTTAGTTTTTACTATCAACAATAAAGAGTGTGTCTCCACCTAATTTGATGTGAGAGAAAATTGTGTGAGACATGTTTAGTGGGCAACCATGGTTGAAATAATGAACACAAATAACAGACCAGCAAACACTGAAGTGAATATACCCATTTAGAAGTTTAACAATTTCTTTCTTCTTCAATAAAACCACATGGGAACTACGAGTCCTGTCTGAGAAAAGGTAATTTGAATATAACACACAAATTTGAACACAACTAGCACAACGCTGTTTTCAATGATAGAGATGTTCTTCATATGAGCAAATAAAATACTATTGAATGAGAATCCCTAGGTCACCTCCTTAGACTAAAATGACATTAGACCTCCAACATGAGCAGTGATAATACATTCGTTGTATATAAAAAGTTAAGTAATGGGTATCTATAAGGTGGTAAGATTAGAAATTAAAGAGAGTGCAGAAAGTAGCATATAACAAATATCACATGGCCAATGGCCAGAGCTTAATATAGGATCACTCATTTCTTTAGGGAGTTGATTGAGTAATGTGAAAACAAGTAAAAGTTGTCTGCCTTGAATAACCTTTGCTTTAAACCAAGAAGATATACAATTGCTTAGCATTTCAGAAAAAAAAAGTATATATACATACATATATATTGTCTATACATATGTGTATATGTATAGATAGCATTTTCTATCTTATATGAATTTCTGTATTTTGAATTTTATGTCTTTGTTTGTATTTTATATCATATATGCATCACAAAAGCACTTCTGTTGATACGACTACTCAGGGCAGATTTTGTAGAAAGTGACAAAACTCTGCAAATGCTGAGCTTCAGACTCCTCAAACTATTCAGTGTTTTGCAAAACAAGTCAAAAAAGGTTTTGGCTATGAAAATATTTTCCATTGGGGTGGCAAGCAGACACAAAAAATCTTACTGTTAAAGATGAAGAGAAGATGATCAATAGGTCAGTATTAAGTCAGTAATCTAGTAGAGGGAACCATAAGTCCTTAATAGTATTTATGCACTTGGGAGAGTTAACAAAATAAATCCTTCTGCAAGTTGCATGCAATAACTTGAAAATTGCAGGATAAGAATTCAGCTTCAGTAGGATATTGTCCACTACTGAATTGAAAGCTCACTAGCATAGACAAGGTTAAAAACATGCAAACATGATATCGAAAGAAAATCAGTCAGAATTAAACAACTCTTTGCAAGTTGTGCACAGCTACAGCAGAACAAAGGACCCATTATCCTCTGTTTACTTCTTTGAGCCCTTTAGCATACATTATGCACTCTGCTGAAACTAAAGTTGCAGATGAGCAATCTGTGCTTTGTCCCAGCTTCAGGACTGGTGGATGGAAACAGCAGCCTTGAAGGTGCTGCTTGCTACCCAGCAGAATTATATTATATATTGTATATTATACATGGGCACAGGTCTGATTCTTCTGCAAAGATTCAGCCTTGGCTTGGATGATATGGGAGCTGTTGCAGACAGTTGGAATAAGATTCCACCAAGTCAATTTTTAATGAAATGCTAATAGGGTTCAGTAAGAGAGGAGAATTTTTGCAAATATTTTTTTCTATTTTTGTTGGGGTTTGGCAAAGTGTTCAGGATAAATGTTCCACTTTCACACAGACCATCTCACAAAATTTAGGTCTATCACTGTTTCCTCGAAGCTGTACAAGTTTCTGAGTGTTCAAATCTGTTGATCAAGATGGCTGACAGTGTGGCAAAAAGTAACAGATGCCTGGAGTCTCAGTCTGCAGAGATCATCATTAAGTCATAAGCAATTATCTCCAAATAATTTCTGATAGCCTTAGAAAGAGGTTTTATCATCACTTAAAGCAAATTGGCAGGATCTATAAACTGCCAAGATTTAGTTCATCTTCATAAATTTTCCTGATGAAAAATATTCGCAGATTAGAATAAGTACAAATAATTCACTCCCAGTTTTAAAAATTAATATTGTACATACACATTTTTGAGACTGCTGTGTGTTTTTCTGTAGCAAAAAATATGCTTGACACTTTGCTTTAGAAACTCATAATCAATTTATGATATATATAAATATTATATATATATATATATATATATATATATATATATATATATATATATATATATATATATATATAATATCTGTGAGGGTAGTTTTGGCCTTTTTTGGTCTTTGCACTGCAGCAGATGTAATCCCAGTCCCTTTTCTTGTAGTCACTAAATTTCCCAAATATATATTTCATAAATATAGTAAATATACGAGATAAAAATCTTTAACATTTTTCTAATAAACTGAATTATTTCATTTGTTTTATGGAGGACTGGACCATCAGATTTATTTTTCAAAAAATAATATTAATTAAAAAAAATAAAGTAGTGATCAGTATTATTCTGTCCTATTTTTAAAGTTCTGAAATGAACTCCAGCTCTGTGATAAAATTATGAGCTGCCTTGGTTTCCCCTAATATATATTTCACATAGACACACTCATATTTATACTTGCTTATTGATCAGTAATTACACTCAAGCTTTAGAAACATCATTTGAAGGAAGATATAGTTATGAAGGAAAGCTTAGAATTTAAAATGCCTTATTTTTTTCCTAAGCATTTAATTTTCTTCCTCATCTACCAAATAGCCAGTGATATTATTTAGTGAAAAGGACAGAACTAGTCACTCTGAATAAGCAGATCAATACATATTGAAGGCAGATGAGACGTGATTTTAATTCAGTAAGGTATAAGACCAAATATTTTGATCATTCATCATTTCCCTCTACATCCATGTAAAAAATAAGAATTAAGTTTTGTGGAGTGATCAATGTCTTCTGTTCTCACTTCTGATTCACACTAATTTCACCTTTAAGGAAAAGAGGTTAATTTAGAGGGGGAAAGAAACTGTCCAAGAACGATTGGGTGGGGGTCAGGTTGTTACTTGCTATTTCAAATGTATGTTTACCACTAGACTGGTAAACAAAAACCATGCACAGCTTGAACAGATGTGAAAGAACTGAGACGACCTACAGAGGCAACAGGAAATAATTCATGTTAATGTGGCTCCTTCTCATCTCCCCAGCCTCTCTCTGTACCTGTAGTTATTAAGAGAAGCAGAGATTTGGGATCAGAATATACTGTTTCAGAAATCACACACATTGATGACTGGGGTCCAAGCAGGAACCCAGGGTCAAATCATGTCATTTCAGCAGATTGATCAGATACTAATGAGGATTGTCAATTTTTCCAACCAAAAATGTCTATATTTCAACCAAAAATGTCTATATTTCTATAAAGTCTGAGGAAAGGGAAGAGCTGGTATAAGTATCACTGCTGCATTTAGAGGTTTTATAGACCATGAAATGTCTCTGTGCCATTTTTCAGAACACTGTAATGAAATTATAGCTCTTGTCTCCAGGGAGAGGGATATCTAGAGCCATATATAGAGCTATCAAAATGCCATCTGCTAACAGGGAAAGTGTTCCTACCACTTTTATTCACTTATGAAGGGTTTTACTCCTTAAATAGAATGATTTTTTTCTGAGCCCAAATTTGTAGGAGTAAAGGAGGGACAACCTGGCTTGCCATAAGCCATTTGTCACCCCTGAAACTGCATTTACATTTTCCAGGGTATGATTAAAACCAGAATTTTTGCCAGAGACATTTGAAGTTTAAATACATGTTATTGCAGTTTGGTATTTGTGGAGATTACTGGGGTGTATAACCTTTAAAAGTGGAAAAAAGCCAACATTTTCAAGTTGTTTAGATTGTAAGCATTTAAAGATTACATACTCATGTAACCAAAAAAAAAAAGAACTTTATTCTATTTACATAATCAGCCATTAAATATGTTATAAAGAAACCTCTTCAAGCTGATGTTGTGCAATCTTAAAAATTACTGCAGTGTTGCACACATTATGTTGCTTTTTATAACAAATACCTTTAGGCACAGGGCTGCATTAGAAGGGCAAAGGAGCAGAACCTCCACAAGGGAACCCTGGGGTATGAATAAATGGCTTTAGAAGTTAACACACTTCCCTCTCTTTCCTCTTATTCCTAGGAGTGTGGGCAGCTGTGGGAATTGGCTGACATCTAAATATTAGTGCCTTCAAACCATCTCTTTTTGTATCACTTCAGAGGCCATTTCCGAGGTTCCCCCAGCCTGAGAACACAAGTACATGAATCAGAGATACAGAAACACATAAATCATAGAATCATAGAATAGTTTGCATTGGAAAGGACCTCTAAAGGTCATCTAGTCCAACCCCTGCAAGTGAGGTTTCTCAGAGCCTATTACAATCTAATCGTGAATGTTTCCAGGGGTGGGGTATCTAACATCTCTGTTTCAGTGTCTACCATTATCAAAATTTCCTCCTTACAAAAAATACCTTCTTCCTTATATCTAACTTAAATCTACCAATCTTTGGCTTAAAACCATTGCCCCTTGTTCTTTCACAAAGGGCCCTGCTAAACTGTTTGTCTCCATTTTCTTATAAAGTCTCATTGAAACCTTCACTTCTCCAGATTGGAAAATCCCAGTTTTTATAGTCTCCACAGTCCTAGTTTGGACCTGCTTCAACAGAATGCCTTTTCTAGGCAATCTCAAAAAAAATTGGTCACAATCTTTATATACTTTAGAATAATTTCCACTGGAAGTTAAGTTAAAGTCTGGAAAATATTTAGTAGTGCAGGACATAAATGCAGGAGGCAATTTAAGCTATAAATGTTCTTTAATGGGTGTGAGATTAACAGTTCCAAAGAATGCATACAGTAGCTTCCTATTCCTACAAGGAGCTTATGGTCAAGCAAACAGACATTCTCTTTTATATGATCAGAACAAATTACAAGCTGCTGATCTCACTATCAAACAAGTTACAAGCAGGTAGATTTGCACAAAAAGTACTATTTGTCCCTTACTTTTCTTGTAGAAGTTCGGGTTAACCATAGACTGAACCTGTGCTCAATATTGCAAGCCCAAATCTAGCAGACAGTTCATTGCATAGCTCAAGGCACTTTCTGTTTCCAAACATCTAGATTAACTAAGTCAAGCTGACAAGAACACTTACTGATGTATTTTTCTCTCTATGTTGTGCTCAGCCCACAGCCATGGGGTCAGGGAATACTTTCCATTTTGATTTAGGCTTTCTTGCCCTTTTATATATGGTCTAGTTGATCTGTTTATGCAAATTTTTAACTAAACCATGCTTCAACTAAGCTTTTTCCATCACTTCTGTTCCTATTGCTGCTTGTCTTGGACATAAATCTGGTCACAGAGGGCATCCCTTCTACCGGATGTCTGAAAGTGGCTTCCTCACTTACTTGTTACTGTGGACAATCTTGTACCTCCATCTCATGTATTGTTGAAGGAGTGTAAGAGGCAATTCTCTGGAGCCTAAAAATAATCTTTGTTTGATAAATAAGAATTGTATCTTTTCTATAGAATCCTCATCTTCCCCCATTTTTAACCATGTGGGGGTTTTTTCTGTCTAACTTTTCATTAAAAATGTCCCTTTTGTCTGCTTTTTTTTAACACCCACTATGTTTTCAAGAGGACCAATTCTCTTGAAGGATAAAAGTATACTGTAATAAGGAACCATGGGAACAAGGCCAAGGTATTAGACTATCAAATAAAATCTATCTGAGGAGATGCTGAGCTTTTTATTTTGAAAAGGACTGAGCTTTCTTTTTCATTTTGCAAATGGAACTAATCGTCTAAAATAGTGCATCTTCATTACAGTGCAAAGGACTACATCAGAACTCTCCCTAGAAGAGCAAAAGTGACCGTTTGCTACATATACATAGAAATTTGAGCAGCTTTTAAAAGGAGTTTCTCTCTAAGAGATCTTCACCTTGCTGTGGAGATGAGGGTGGATTAAAAGAGGTGAAAATGTTCAGGGAAAATAAAGGATTTCATTGCCAGGCTGTTAACCCCTGACTCTGGTGAATTGCTGTACCCTGCTCATGGCAAAAACTAAGCTTGTACTAAATTATGGGCAGACAATAAAAGGGAAGGTTGTGTCAGTGCAGGCTGCCAGACCAAAGCATGTAAGCACTTGTGTGTACACATCTGTCTATGTTTGTATGGCCCCAATATAGTACTGACTCAAAGGGCAAAGTGTTGATCCTTATGGTGTACATGTCAGGAGCTGGTTTTATAAAATGTAGGGGGAGAGCACTTCAGGCATTCTCTTGTTTAAAGATTTGAATAAGCAGGTTTTTCATTTTCGTAAGATGAATTTGTATCCTACAAAAAGGAGATGCAAATGCAGACGTATTATATCACATCACATTACTGATTAGTTTGTATTTCAGAATATTAATATGGACAGTAGCAAAGACACTGGGTTGTCCCAGTTAGATATGGTGCATATGAATGGCATTTGCCCCAGGATTTAGGCAGGACTTGAAGCTGAACAGCAGAAGAGTTAATTTATGGCACACAGTAGGACTGCAACGCCTGGAATTCTCCATCAAGAGAAGAATCGTTGGAATAATTTAACTTAAGGAAACTGGGCATGCAACATGATCCTGGGGAGCTATGCAATTAATGTTCTGTCTGCCACATTAAAGATTTACCACCGAGATGGTCCATTTGCATACAACATACCCCCAGTGCCAAGAAAAGCTTCACTTGCTTTCACCACCCAGTACGACACCAGACAGCAATAGTGAGATGCTGTTTTGATTCAGTTACTGCTCAGCTGTATATCAAACATGTTAGAGAGGCAGGCCTTGACTTCAACATGTTTGGTTTGGATCAGTGAATTGAGTACTTGCTGAGCTCTGGAATACAAATGATCAACCTATCTGTCCGAGCACTTTCCCTGTTGGTGCCATCCTCTCGCTGCCTATGGCTAATGCAGTAATATGTATGCAGTGCACAGCATCCTCTGTGACTGCCACTTGACAAAATGTGCCAGATCATCATTGTCTCCAGACGAGACAGATTTATTATAATTCAATATGTTCCTCGTGAGCACTTTTTTCTGTCTTATGTTACAGTCTGCATAGCATTCAGAATAATAACTACATGCTCTTATGACATTGCCGCACTGAATTCTTGTGGCTGAAAAAATCATTTCCTTGGCTCTGACAGAAATTCACCCACAGCAATACCTTCCTGTTGCTGAAAATTAATGTGGGATTTCCCTGCTCTATCCCAAAATAATAAGTTCATGAATTAAAGCTAAGCAGAGTGATTTCTAATTTTTTTTAATAAAATGTGTTCAATATTCAAAAACTGGAAAGCCAGTTTTTCTGCGTCGCATTGCAGATAAAAGCCCATTGTACAAGGGAGTGAAATTATGAGATTCTAGATGCAATTTTGTGTGATCTCAAAGTCAAATAAGGCATAACAAGAATCAAGAAAGGCTGGGCAGGACTAACAGCTGTTCTTGCTAAATTAAAGCTACTCTATATGTTGAGACTGTCACTTGATAATAGAAACAGAAGTGTTTACAAGTGGTCCACATAGACTACTCAAAAATGCACAGGTTTCACACTTTCTAAGAGAATGGTGATCTTTTACAGTGAATCAGTCATTTCCGTTGACTTTAGATGCCAGGATGACCTTTACAAAGTGGTATAGACAATAACATTGAATATGCAATACGCCAAACATGAATATTGGCACAATTTGGCTCATGAATATTTACCATCAAGACTGCTGCTGACAGCATCTCAGCAGCCCTAATCTGCAGGCTGGCAGTCAGCCAGGTTTCCCTCTTTTCCCAGACATAAGGAGGAATTTCAGCCCTACTGGCCAGGAGGCAGAAAAGGATCTGGCATCCCAATTTGATTTGTACTCCATCTGTTATAAAAAAATAAATCTCTTATTAGAGGTAATGATGAAAGTAAATTGTCTAGTATGCACCACACCCAGGATTCCCCTGCAAAGCCTGTTAATGCCATAGCAAGCATTGCAGCATCAGGCAAAACTGTACTTTGCATCCCTTTGAAATTGCCCTAAGGCACCAACTGTATTTTGAACAGATCACGGAGATTTTTTTGGGTGTGGGTGATCAAACCCCTTTGTGATATCAGGCCTAGACATCCCTGTCATATGTTCCTGACTGCATATGACACTTGGTTGCTGTGCTTCCCTAACAGTTGTTTCCTGTATCCACCACAGCCATCACCCCCTTTTCTCCCTGACCATGGTTCCCAGCCTGGAATTGATGGGAGTGATCCAGACAGCTTGCAGTTGGGTCACACCACCTTGGACCTTGGCTCAGGGACAACTAGCCACCTCACTGTTTCACAGCTCCTGCTCTTACCCACTTTCTTCTGTCCTTTACCTTTGGTTGATAAACAAGCCACTTACTTTTCCCACTCTAATGAATGTGAAGGGCAATGAAACTGGTGATTAGTTAATTGACTAATTAGTAATTATTAGTAATATTCAAATTCTTTGTCTCCCTCTGAAGATTGTGTTGGGTTTTTTGTTTTTTAAGCACCCCGTCTTCCATCCCCCTACACTGTTCTCACTGTTAACCTTCCTTCACAAGTCATTTTATTTCTGTTATTGATGCTCTTTGATCTGAAGCCCAGATCTTGGGTCGTCAGCTGAGACTGCACTTATTTGGTGACAGAATTATCTGCTGGGTGAGGTGTAACTGAATGCTGGATATTTTACTGAGGCATCCCAGCAAGGTATTTGCCCCTTTGAGAGAGCACTGCATTAATAAGCACCTGTGAGTTCAGATCTGATGGCTCAGTTCAGTTTCTGCAGCACAGATCATTAGCTGGTTATTGCCCATTTTGTATTTGCACATTTTGTTTGTCCTACAAAAGAATCATTCTGCATTGCTGTATTGAATTTCATCTCATATATTAGAAAGCCTTTAACAAATTTCCACAAAATTTTAAAATCTTAACTTGTATCTCTCTCCTCCTCCCTCTGCTAATTTTAACCTGCATTGTATTGGCATTTTAAAGGTTATTTCCTATTATGCCATTCATGTAACAGTGAATTTTACTTATGATTAAGTAGAATTTTACTTATGATTAAGTAAAATTCAATGGGTAATAGATCCATCAAAGTCCTCATTTAATTTCTCCTCCCATATTAGGCCAAAAGCTAAGGATAGCTGCATAGGTTTTTAAACAGCTCTACGCTTATTTCCCACAACCATGTCTTCCTATTTTACATGTGCAGGGTCATGTCAGCAGTCCTACTGAAGTCAAAATAAATCTCATCTCTCATTTTCCTCTAACCTGCTGGACTAATTAATCAGTCAGATAGAAAATGAGACTGCTTGACTGACCAATTTTGGCTTTTTATAACCATATGACTCTTTAGACATACACAGGTAGATCATACCTTTTGTTTTGGCACTTCTCTGGTCAGGGTAGATTTCTGTCTAAAAGGCTAGACTTGTCCTCTTCTTTGGAACAGTTAATTTTTTACTCTTCTCTACTCTTCAGCCATTTGTTCTCTAAAAGTTGTCAAAGGTCATCACTAATGCAAAAAATACACCATCTTGTTTCATTGATGCTTAAAGGGGAATGTCATTAGCTTAGCCATACTTCACATTTAAATATTCTTTCATTTAGTGATTTTACTTGTATTCTCTTTGCTTTACAAATTGGTATTAAGCCTCTAGTTACACTCAATAGTTTCAGTGGTTTGAGAAACTGAATATTTTACTTTTCTCTGTCACTCATGTTTTTCTTACATGTATAATAATAGACCTTAATTGTTGAAGTCCTTCTGCAGTAAGGACTACAAACAACATCAAAGGCTGAGTTAACATTTGAAAGCATCACTACTAACATACCTTCATTTGGTTCAGAATACTCAGAAAATTATATTAAGCTTTCCAGTGCATTGTGAGCTATTTTTTTCCAAGGCAAGTATGAGTTTTAAAACTTAACATTTTAAAACTTGCCTTAAAAACAGTTGATTTACTAAAGGAAGGAAGAAAAGGATTCCACACATCAGGGAAGCATGCAATAACTGGTTCCTAAAGTACAGCTACATTACTTTGAAATCATCAGATGCAACCACTGGATGCAAACACAGCAGCTACTTTCCCTTTTCTGCAGCAGTATCACATTCAGCATAATTAGTAAATCCTGCTGGGTAGCAAGATCTGATTTAAGCTGCCATTGATCTTGCAGTGAGCCTTTCTTCAACAGCCACTCCTGTTCCTCATGAATCTTCTTGTTCCTAGTCCTTCCACTGCTGGACCTTTCCTTGCCTACCCCCAAAGCCTCTCCTGCTACTTGTGCATCTCTGCTCCCTGCCCCACTAGCTGGAACTTGGATTGTAGGTTTTTATTTTCTTTGTTGATTCTCCTGACAGAGCTACCACTGAGAAAACAATATTTAGCACTTTTCTTTCCATCTTTTCATAGCAAAGGCAAAGAAAATAAACTTGAAAGTTGAAACCTTTATGAATTGTATTTTTTTTTCTTTTTAGGGCAAGTCCTTATGGCCTTCTTCCTAAATCTGTACCAAATAATCACTTAAATGGGTGTGTAATGAAAGCAGTGATCACAATGGCCTTACATCACTTATATTTGTCTATTTACTTTTGCCCTAAGCCACATACAACACTCAGAATTGCTGATTTAAAATGGTTGAATCCCTCAGTATACATTATAAAAACCACAAAAAATTTTAGCAGAAATGTCACAAGAAAATAGGTTAGGTTGGACGTACAATAGTTTAATAATTAATCATTTATCATTTTTTTCCCCTGAGAATCACGAAATTCTATTGAAACACAAGTGGGTCTCTGAAGTAAACCTCTGAGGTCAGATATGGTCATATATTACATAACACAAGCACTATTTCTCTTCCCTTTGTCACAATCCTCATCCCTCTCTTCTTCAACTCAGTGAATATTTTTTCTTTTTTTAAAATTTGTCTATGTTTTTAATAATTAAGATGAAACTGTATTCTCCTGCTTTCTCTTACAAAGCAGAGAAGAGATTTCATTTTTATAAGGAGAGATATTGTTGTCCATCTAATAGAACAATGGCCTTGAAAAGTAAACAGGATTTCTATCCCATAGGAAGTGACAGTATTTCAAGATCATCTGTTAAACCAAATTCAGGAGAGAAAAAATTGCATCATTTTAAAACTGATACATGTCAAAACTTACTTTTAACTTCAACATGAACATCCACAGCACTGTTCTGATAAGAAAGAAGAAAACCAACTGAAGGACAATTGACACTCTTAAAGATAAAGTAAATTACAGAGTGGAGAAATTTCTCTTGCTCAGCCTTGAATCCTCAAGAAAGCTGTCCAATCAGCTGGAGAGAGTTCAGAGAAAAGACACTCATGCAGAAGGGGTTAAGCACTGAAAAACATGGTCTCTAAGGGAGGATTTCAGGAGTTATCAGAAAAGAAAAGGTTCAAAGTGATTACTCTGCAGAGATATTTTACATTCAAAGAAAAAAAAAAACAAGCTTGTGACAAAAAGAGGGACTCTTCAGCCTTGCTGACAAAAGGCATAAGTAAATAAATGAAAGGAAGAGCTGCATAAATTCAACCTTGAAAATCTTACTCATAAAGACAGACATTGTATTATAGAGGCAATGAAAGAAAATGCATCTGCACGTATAGAAAACTTGAGCAGAGAAGGTGGTTTTAACAAAAAAAAAAATCTTATCCAGTTTCTAATATCAGTTTTTGTACTGTGTTTGTGCTACTCTTGATTGTCTCTATCTCCACCGCCTTCAAGAAAGTACAACTTTGAACTGAACTGAGATAAACATAGTAAGGATCATGGTTGAAACTCAGTCAAATAAGAAAGCTCATGAACTGACTTTTTCCTCCTGCATCAGAAATTCAATTTATGAACAAAAAATCACTGCAGGGCCCCTGCATTTTAGCAGCTTACCAAATATGCTCTTGTGACTTAATCAGTAATTTTACACAGCACAGACTCCCAAGATCTTTCCAGAGAGCAATGACTGTTCACTTCCTCAGATCTTAGGCCCTCAAGCCCTAAAGCAGTGTGCTGCCAAGATGGGACCTGATAAGAGAAAATAAATAAACTTCACCTCTTCTCTTCACCCTTTCCCAAAAAGCAATCATTCTCTCTAAGGCTCCTAAAAGAGGACATAGAATGGAAAAGCATAGTTCCAACCTTTTGCTTTCAGCTGGGATTTTTTTTCCTAAGAATTGCAAATATTTCCTAGAAGATGGAAATTCCAGTTTCCACTTGGTTTAATATAAACACATGCAATGATGTAAGTAATGAAATAATTATCCATGTGTGCAATTGTTTAAAATTTACCATGAAATTTCGGTTACCCACTTTTAATCAAGTTTGACAAGATTGGCAAGACCTTCATCTTTCCTGAACACTGCATATGTCTTCAAGTCCAAAGTAACTCTGAGGAGCACAGATCAAAATATTTAATTAAATGACATCATAATTATCTACTAGTTAGAAACTTTGTGATGAGTGACTGCAGAGCTGACCTTTGGCAATGGCCTGGGCATCAGCACTTGTTAAGAGATGGATATATATCCAATATCCAATGCAAGTGGTTCAAATGCTCAAAACTATCTGGAATAGCATTTCCCCCAAAACAGATCAGATTAAAGAGAAGAGAATTACAAATATTATTGAAAAAAAGGAGGAGTCAACTAGAAAAGAAGCATTAAAGTGTGAACATTTGTAATGGGGGATAGAGATCTTTACCAGAGTCAGCAGCAGTCAAACTTGGATTGACACTGGGGCAAGCTGCCTCAGCATCTCAACCTAAGCCTGGATCAGGCAGGGCTGCTGCTCTGTTGGACACTATTCACTGCTTACTGGCTAATTGCTCGTCATTAGTAGATCAATAACCTGCTTTGATACTGTTTTAATTTGAACTACATTATTTCAATAGGTTTTCCTTGCAACAAGAACTAATAAAAATCAAGAAATATTTCTTGTCTTCCAATTCACTGAAGCCCTCCATAACCTCTGTTTTCCAGTAGTCCCATACTTAGGGGGACTCCCTTAATTCCATGACTTAACAAGTGCAACACCTGCTGCACTTACCCCTTTTTAGGTTGGAATATAGAAGTTCAGGTGCTAGACCTTGGAAATGCAGACAAAGTTGTTTTTAATAATATCCTCCTTTGGGTGATAAAAATCAAGAAAAATTATGGTAGATTTGGAAAAATAACTCTACAAACCATTGGTTAGTCTGGCATCTATTCATCCCTAATACACCTACACTTTAATTCCAGACTACTTTCGTCTTTTATTTGTCCATCCAGGATGTGTTTCACTGTATCATTGTTAGGCTGTTAGAGAAAATGTTTATTTCTCAGACCCACAGTACCCTTAATTGAAAGAGCTTACTTGAATGACACAAAGCTGTACTAAAACTTGGCACTATGCAACATATCACCCTAGCCATTTTCTTTAATATCAGTAAATCATCTAGTTTGCTGTGTGCATCTCTGTGGGAATGTGCTCATATACTGCCTCAGCTTTCAACAAATTACATTCCAGCACAAGTAAGGGAAGAAACAGTTTCATTTAGAGACAACTTTAAGACATCCTGACATTTTGTGCATCAGATATCTGCTACTAAGATATTATCTGATAAGTAAGGATGACCTGACCACCAGCTAAGAAGCAGGAGAGAATAATGTCATGAGAGAGAATATATCTATTTTTATCCTCCAAAAGTTCTTTCATTACACTCACAGATCCCCCATGCATTCAGTGGGGGTCTTTTTTGTAGACAAGCTGCCTCTATTAAGTTTTTGTCTAGACATTCTAAACTAGACTTAAATTGTGTCTCCATATATTTTAGAAAGAAAGCTTTAGCTTTACATTAATCTCCTCCCCTTTCCCACTTCTTAACCAAGTGCTTCCTACGTTTGAAGCACAACACTGACCATTTCTCAGCCCAACGAGTCAAGAACAGCTGCTTAGCACACCAAAATATAAAATGAAATCTATATTTCATTCATTCAGGTACATTTCTATATATATACATGAAATATACCTGTCACAAAGGCTTTCAGAGCAAAAAATATAATCCTACCAAGCCCTGCCAGTATCACGTCCTTTTCTCCACTGCAGCCTTGAGCTGTATTCCCTCCTTTCTGACCCAGCCAGGAGGAATGTCTCATAGCATAAACCATGGCAGTATTCATCTTACAATGTGATGACCACAAAATATATGTCAAGTCCTCACTCAGTTTAGAGCAGTATCTTCCTCGTGCTTGGCAGGTCACCTTGTCACAGTAACTGCTACATTGGTATGACAGATTGTCTTAGAGTATTTATAAATTTAGAAGAGCACTCTCAGTGGGAGAAAAATTTCAGAATTTCTTTTTTGTTAGGTATTCATTTAATTTATTTGTTGTGGGCTTCTGATACACAATTTTTTTTTTTTATTCCTTTTCGAAGACACCAACTAGAAAGAGATGGAGAATATTGTGAGTCTCTTACAGAATTTAAAGTATTGACAAATCCTTGCTGAACTGGGCAAATGTGAGAGAGGGCTGCAGGAGCTGAAAACACAACAGTGCTGCAGAGTTAGCAGCCACAGAACTTTTGGCAGCACTGACTTATTTGTCCTGTCATCTAACGGTGTTCAATTTAGAGTCTGAGATTTTTTAGACATAACAACTTTGAGTGGAAACAAGTATTATTAGGAGACTAGTGTATATCTATTATAGGACAGAAGTATTAACCTTTCACCTAGTAAACTGGAATACTCTTTAATCATGTATTTTATACTGTATGTATGCCCTCTAATGGTAAATAAGAATAATTCCTATTGTTTTAAATGGAGCAGTATCCACTTTTTCACCCTTTTCTTCTCCCATCTCAGTTACAATGTGATTGAAGACTTCTGACAGACTTATTGCAACTTGTGAGGTTTTGTTGCTAATGCAAGTCCTGCTGCTGAAAAGGCCTGAGTTGAATAGAAGCAGTGCTGTATTGCAGTGAAACAGGCTGTGACCTGAGGGACTCTAATCAAAGGAATCCTTCTAGTAATTCTCAGTGTCACACTGCACTGGGAATAAACCAGCACAGGCTGGGAAATTCAGCATTTCAGCACTGAAACCAAAATACACCTGAGGAACTGGAAGTTCAGAATGACAATATTCTTCTCTTTGTGTAAATTACACCACAATTGCTCCATTTGACTTAATTTCTACTCTAAATTAATCTTCAAAGATAAAGCGCTAAGGTCAAGTTAGTTATATTTAAAGTACAAAAATATTTAAAGCATGAACAATAATTTTTTTCTGCTGGTGTTATTACCTTAAAACTGAAAATTTCTGGTTTTATTATATCAGCCTATCATGCCTTTGTAAATGTCTGAATATTATTTCTGCAAAGGAATCCTTCCAGCACATTATATGATATTACATCATGTTATTAAGAACCCAGTTTTTCCTCTTACTTTCCTCAGTATAAAATTAGGGTTGTACTGTATGGGATTATTTGAGTTTAGCCTCAAAGTTCCAAATTTCTGTATTAATGATAGGGTTATGCATGAAAATATTAAATTAATAATAAATAAATAAATAAAGCTAGTATTTTAATGGTTAGTAAAAATTGAATGGATTTCAGACCAGTTTTTATTCTGAATTTATCCACAGAAGGAATGATTCTCAAATAATGCAACTGAGCCTGAATTCATTGTCTCCTGTATAAATCTGCCACTTTACACATTCTTTAAAATACTATTTCTCACTTACAAAGATAAACGCCATAAATATTCCACCTCTTTGCAACTGAGAAGGTTTAGGAATTATCTATATTATTCAACTGTCTTAAAACTAGATTTTTAGCATTTTAGTGTAGCAATAGAACCAATAAATATTTTCAGATTATTTTCACTGGCATTACAGACCACTGTGATCCATGTCTTTTTTTTTCTTTCTTTTTTTTTTTAAACATTTTCATCCTTAACACATTTTTACCTTTTAAGAACAGTTTTCCTCTTTGGTAGCTGTGTTTTTCACTTCATGATGCTGCCTCCATAACTTCCTACAGGACAGGGAGGACACATGGTAATCTTTTCTTCTGTGCAAGCTGTTGTCCAAACATGAGTTTTCAACACAAATAGAAGAATAAAAAATAAATAATTGAGTTAGATTGAAATAGAGACATGATAAAAACTTCAAACATCAAAAATATTGAAGCACTGCAACAGCCTTAGAAGGTGAGGGAAATCTCTGTCATAGGAAGGCTACAGAGGCAGGTTAGACACACTCCTGGGAAAAGTAATATCAGTGGGCTTAAAAAGCTTTTGAGATAATTCTGTCCTTACAATCTTCCTTTTACTTGTTTTCCCTTTCTCCAGAGTAATTTCTTTCCATATCTTTGTGAATCAGTCACTATTTAGTACACTGTAAAGAAAGTGGAAATGAAAGGGTGGCTAGGTGGATGGAAGAATAAAATAGATGGAGTGTTGTATGCATGTTGCTGGATTTCAGACAATAGATTCTAAACTTGAGAATCTCAGTTAACTCCCGTCTCACAAGATTAGGTAATTAATTTAGCTATGCTTCAAACTTCTCTCTATAAAGTGCCATTATATTCATTTATTTTTCCCTTTTCAAGGAAATTGCATGTTTATATTGATATTTGGACTGAAAAATTATATTGTATCAACTGGGAATGTTTATATTGTTTCACTAACTTTATCATACTATTAGGCATGACAACTAAATACCATAGTAGCTATGCTTTATTCTTATAATCAGATAATTTACAGTTCTGTAAATATGAAATGAATAGTGAGAACTACAGAATTATTTAACTCATAAACACAAAATGTTTGTGTGGAATATTTCAGTATCAAGTTCTGCTAAGAATAAACTTGTTACTCAAACATTGAAGATAATCTGTAGGTCTAATACTTTAGACAAGTTCATTTGTATTTTTTGATCCTTTATGAAAGGTGTGAAAAGACGTCTGACCCGAAGGCAAACAAATCTGAAAGCAACAAACATATTTTCCATCATTTGAAAACAGAAATGTCATTACTGTCAATAAAACCACAGCTGCAGTGAGCGTCTGCCACAGATTTCCTCTGAGCTGAAAAGAGCCAGCTCCGAGTGAGCTGACAGCAGTGGCCTTTCCTGCCAGGGGACCTGGGCTGCTGACATTACAGCTGAGTGCTCGCCCTCAGCCCTGACTCCTCTAATCTGTTGGATTCTACAGAAGAGAATTTCTGAAAGATTTGGAAAAATCAATTATTCCAATGAACCCTTTCAAGCAGTATATGAAATCCACAACAGAGAATTTGCATGTGGGAAAGATTGTACATATAAATTGCACTTTCCACAGGTAAGTTATTTCTTAAAGAAAGAACAAATAGTTTTCAAACAGTAATATTTTCTTTCCAATTAAAATTGTTCAACTAACATCTGTTCATGGAATTTGAGTCAAAATGTATTGAACTGGATGTGAGCCAATCATGGTATGAGCCAGTCAACTTACAATTCATCGGGATTTTACTAATTTCTATTTTCCTGACAATTTAGAATTTTTTTCTCTCTTTTTCTGTCCTGAGAAGCTCCACTGCCCTTTCAGCAGCTGCTTCTGGAGCAAAACCTGCCTTTGACCCAACAGGTCTTGTAAGAATTTAGAGCCAGATTCTAATCTCTGACAGCTGCAAGTATGGATAAAACAAATTGGTTTCAGGAGAACAAGTTATATTTTATGGAAGTAAAAGAATAAAGTCCATGAACTTTGAAAAATATTATTCATGCACTGTCCACCTATATAGCTTAAACTCCTAAAGATGAAAGAATGGAAGATATTGATGCTTTAGAGACAACATTGTTTCAGTAATGTCAGTGTTTTACCATAAGCCTTACTTGACTCCATGTTAGCAAAGGGTATTAAGCCACATTTCTTACTATTCTTGAGTTTCAATATATTTTACATTACATTTCTGTGACCATACTATATTTATGACTATGCCTTAGTTACATCTTGAAAAAACAAACAGTAACCAAAAAAATTAGATCCATAGGAAGAGAAAACGCATCTGTGATAAGCTGGTCTGTGCCCCAGAAATGATCAGCCAACATGAGGAAAAATAAGAAAGAAATCCATATTTTTTTAAAGACATTTCATTCCTCATAGAACTACAGTTAGGGATTAATTCTCATTTAGTTTGATAACATAAAGACACCTGATATTTCAAGGTCTTTAAAGCTGTCATGACCCTTAATAAGACTTAGATAGAATCAAAACAGGTAGAAGCAAAATTTGTATGCATACCCAGCACCTGAGATTAGAGAACAAAGGACCAAAATGGAAACACAACTAGTCTTTAGACTCAAAAGTACATTAGAATGACAGTGAGGAGCAGTGTTATTCTTGTGCTCAGGTCAGTAGTACCCTACCAGCACTGACCCCATTGATTACTGCACCAGCCAACTCTGAATACCAGTCATACACATATTCACCATGCAAAATATAATTTGAAAGATACAAATTCATATTTAATGCATGTGCTAATGATAAATAATTGTAATGTTAGGTTTCTTTGTTCCTCTAGAGCAGTTCTACTTTTAAGAAAGAATGTAAAATATAATTATAACCTGACAGTGAACAAATGAATCCATGCTCTTCTTAGTCAATGTGTGAGCATTAATTCACTTTTGCAATCTGTCATCATAAACATCTACATACGATTATATAAGAACAGCCATACCATAACAAGTTAAGCACTCAGCCTGCTATCTCATGTTCAAAAATAATTAGTAATGGATTCTTAAAGAGGAGTATAAGAAATAGACAGGTAGTCAGTGATATATTTCAGGCTACAATCTCTTAGGTTACAGGTACAATCTCTATTCTGCAGTTTAGGAGGTGTCCACACCAAATTTAATACTCTTCTGTTCAACTACCTTTGGTGGATTTTTTTCTCCACTCATTTATCATATTGTCTTTTAAATCCATCTAAACTTTTGGCATCTTTAGTTTAGAGTCACAAAGAGGTTCACCATTTAACCAAGTGCTATATTTATGGCACAGATTCCAGAGTTGGGCATACAGCCCCCACAGTTCATATAATGCCTCTATAAAATGATTTTATGAGGGTCCTCAGCTGCAACAGTAAGCTGGAGAGATAGAATTAATAGTAGAGAAAAAGGAAAAAGAAAAAAAGAAGAAATGAAATTATTCTGGAGGAAAAAAATTAAAACCAACACAGATAATAAAGCTTGATGTGGTGAAATTGAAAGGAAGAAAAGATGAGTACGGCACAAGCAGAAGACTAGAACATGTTTACAACCTATGGGGAATTAATACAATCCTGAGTATCTGGGTTTTGTTCTATACAGAGAATAATGTATAGCATGTTTTCATGTCCACAGATATGATGGCTATTTTGCTCTCTGAATTAAGAACAAATGTAAATTTTTAGCCTCCCAAAAATCCATAGTTACAAAACACAATTTACATCAAATAGGATTCAAGCAAAACAATATCTGAAGGGGAATGTGAGATTTTTTCATTCAGCTTAATTATTTTACAGCTTCTTACAGTATTTTATGACTGCTATTGCATAGATTCAACACAGCATCAATAAGTATTTGTGCACTTTTTAATGGACACAGCATTAAAATGTAGTCTCCTCTTCTATTTTTTACAAAAATAAATGGTAGTTGGATAAGACCGTAGAAAAATGTGAAAGACCAGAAAAAGAATGAAATCTAATATCAAGGTGCTAAAGCCATGGTTTCCACATGAGGAACTTTTACTGGTACCTATTGTCCCTGGACACAGTTGCCAACACTGCAATTTTGTTAGAGTACACTTGGCTGCCTTTGTGCCTTTGCCAAGCCAGCACATTTCACAGCTATAAATATGTGGGCACCCCAGCATAACTCAGCATTGTTGCCTTTCTTTTTTGTATATTTTGCATCTCCACTCCAATGTCAGATTAAATGTCTTTTTTTGGCAGGTATTCAATCACTGGGTCAGGTCTGCTCAGGGAAACCCAGGATATCTTTCACTTCCTTTGGGGCTGGGGAGGGGAACAAGAAGTTAGCTGAGTTTTTTTTACTGAACCACATTTGTGTGATCACAGGGACTGAGTTGCTAGAAGCATTGAAAACAGATTTGATGGCCAGTCACTGACATACTAATGCAGCTAGTCCAGTCCTGTAGCTATAATGATCAGTTTTTCCAGCATCAAAGGTTCTGTTCCTACAGCAGAACTGGTTCTTTGTCATGGGGAAAAACAGCTTAACTTGCATGGTTTAAATGAAATCAGGATGGAAGCAGTTTATTGATTTACTAATGATGAAATTAATCAATGGGGGAATTCTACATTCAGGAAAAGAACCAGTAACAGAAAAGACATTGCCTGACTTACATAGTGTGGACAGTGCCTGCCCACCTTGTCTGCCCCACTTGCTTCCTGGGGTCTCTCTCCTGTTAGAGAACTTCATATTTCTCCTGTGCTGCTTTGAAAGCTAACTCTTTTCCTGAGAGATTTATTGCTAGTCCCTTGATTACTGTTTAGATACTGGTCAGTTTAATCCAATTGAATAATCCAAATGAAATTTTTCATTGCCTTTTGGCATCATCAGTTCTGGGACAAAGCCCTTTTCAGAACAAAAAGTTTGGAGTGCTCCTCACACACACCTAATGTTTTCATTCACTCTTCCTACCCAGGCCATGTTACTTTTCTAAAATACACCATTGTACCAGCTCAGATTGATTGATTAGTACAGATTTGCTCTTCCATGGGTCAAGTTTAAAAGAAAGTAGTATAATGCCCTGTTTTCAGTATACTTTCATAGCATGGATATTGTCAAACAGCTGCTTTCAGAGAGCAAATATTGCCAGAAAACTGTGCAGAGTATACCGGCTCAAGAAAAATCATGGCATATATTCATTTATAGTCCCCTGGTAAAGATGGATAAAGCTTAATATTTTTTGAGTAATTTTTGGCAGTGCAGCTTGAATTTCAATTAGGCCATTGAACAGATGCAAAGCTTTGGCTTTGTGGTTGGGCATCAACATGGGACTCAACATTTTGAATATTACACAGTTATCTTCCTTGCACAGCATCTGGCAAGTCCAATCATCTGCGCTACTAAGTAAAAAACGGAAATAAAGTCATGAATTTAGATTCCTTCGGACAGATTTCAATTCTGTGAAACAATGACAGTACATATATTGGAGATTTTTTTCCCCACAGGTTTTACTCCTTTATTTTAACTATTTCTTTGAGAAACTGGTTAGATTTCAGCAAGCACAACTTGAATGGTGTAAAACTATTTCTGATTTGAAAAAGATATATAATTCTATTGACCTATTGACTATGAAATTAAATTAGTCATCTGTTCGTAGAGTAACAGTTTTAGGTCTGAGAGGTTGTGGGGGGAAAAATATAACAGATGCTACATTGGCGAATGACATAAGACAGGAAGAAGTAAGAAAATTTTTGTCCCTGAAAGCTTTATGAATTTGTAATTGAAAATGTGAACTGTTGTACTGCTTTGCTTACTATATCAGTATGCAAAATTCTCCCTGAGAAACAATGGAAGCAAGTTCATTCTGATTGAGAAATCATTGATGTATTTTGAACTGTCATTTCCATACAAGACACCTTAGCTCAAAGGATGTACAGCTGGATTGTAAACTTCAGTTTTGAATGCCACCGCATACCTCTCAGTTCCTGACCTCCATGCACTTAAAAATTTAAAAGCCACACATTATTTTAGACACAAATTTGTACAGAAGATTGCACAGTATTTGGAGAAGCAACTGTCAAGCAATCTCAAAAGTGGGAAAGGCTAAAGGAAGATATATTCATATAAAAATGCAGAAGGAAGTAAACACATGAAGCCAAATGAAGACCTAGAAGAAATTCAAGGATTTAGACTAGATAGGGACAGGATTTAAAGAAAAAAAGGACCAGGCTATGCTGGGGATAAGCATTGCAACCTTTAATGAAGCCTACTTAAGTACTTTTCTGGATGTAGCTCTTATATCCCTTTTGACTACAGACTTCTCTAGTGATCAGATCAGCACAATCATCAAGAAAAATATGCAACTGAGATCACTGCAAATGGTTACAAACCACTTGCCTGACACTGCTCCATCTCAGTGAATAAAACCAGCCCATCCTTGAAATGTGGCCATTTTTTAAATTAAAGCATTTATCAGAATTGGAGTATTGTATGAGATACTGATTTCTCACACACAGGGTGAGAAGTATTTTGTCCTTTCTCTTTTCTTCCATAGTCCTGCAATCTAGCAGCCTTTTATAGCAGTGACACTGCATGGAAAATCAGCCTCCCAACTAAACAACCTTTACCAGCTCCCACCACTGCCTGGAAGTGTCCTGCATTGAGGTCACAGTCTTGTGCTCAAAGGGATTAAAAATCCTTTGATTTGTGTCCACTCTTACACAGTGGCATGACTGAGGGCTCTGGGGTGTCTGATTTTCTTTGCTAATGAAAGGGCCACTGAATACAGAAAGTGAAAGGGGGAAAGCACAGCAGCAGCTGCTGTGGGAGGGAAACATGACCCCTCTAAAGTGGTGTTCAGTCCCCTGAGTGGGACTGACAACCCAACCATGCAAAGGAAAGGAAGTGCTGTAGGGAAAGGAATGGTGCCACCACACAGGGACACCATCGTATTTTCACTTGCCACACGGGCATAGCAAAAAAAAGGTTTCATCTGCTGCTTTAGCTGAGTGCATTGGAGTGTGATTTCATTTCTTGGGTGCATGTGTGAGTGCATGTGTGCAAGACAGCAGGAAGGAGCACTTAGTTTGATTGCACTCTAACCATTTGCTGATAATGTGGTTGAAAGCAATTGTGTCTCATAATTTACGTTTTTAAAAGCCTGACTTGCAGTAACTGCTTTAAAAACACTGAACAAGATTAAAAGAAAAAGGTGGGGATTGGAAAATTAAATCTGTAAATGGAAGCTGGAATTGGTAATCTATCATGCAGTGAGTGGGATGAAATTACATACAAATTGTTTTGTATGTTAAAACTTCATGTGAAAACAAAGATCTTGGCTTTTATTACATAGTTACCTAATAGTCTCAAAAGAGGGATGCCTTTCCACAGGGGAGAAAAAAAAAAAAAAAAAAAAAAGTGGTTTGGAGGTTTGCTTGTCAAGTTGTCTGAATATCTGAATACAAGTATTTAAGATTTTTATTGTGAGGGTCATGAGGCAAGAGGTTGCCCCCAGAAGTTGCAGATGCCTCATCCCCCCATCCTTGACAAAGTCAAGGCTTTGAGCAACCTGGTCTAGTGAAAGGTGTCCCTGTCCCCCTGCACAGGGGTTGGAATTAGGTGGCCTTTAAAGTGCCTTTCAGCCAAAGCCATTCCAGGATTCCATGATTCCATGACATTCTCTTTGACTGCACTGTACCTAAGTCACACTTCAGACAGCCGTGGGATAGATAACAGCTTTCTTAGGGACAGGGTCAAGTTCATATATCAGCTTGCTCTGTACAAGACCAAAAGGAAAGACCTTTTTCTTGAGAAAGGAGAAGCACAGAGAACAAAACCTCCCATGAACTGGAACAAGTAAGGAGACCTGGCTTTCTCACAACCCACAATTTTAGGGACGCATATTTTCCTAGAAATTCCATCTTCTCAGTTGCTGTCAGAACAGCACATTAATCATCTCTAATAAATACATGCAGAGTCAATTCTACTGTCCTGCCCACTTTCTTTGCAAATATGGGCTCCTGCATGGAAACCAGCAAAATGATTCTTATCTGTGCAAGACTGCACATTCCTTACCTCAAAAAGGGAGCTTCTAGATGGGAACAAATGGTCTGCACATACACTGGTCCCAGGACTACACATTTCTATTTAGGATTTGTGCTTCAAATGAACACCTCAATGCACTTTTTTTTTTAGAAAAGAAAAAGATATTTAAGTGGTGACACTGAATCTATTTTCAAAACAAAAACAATGTCTATTGTTTCACTGAGCTTCTTATCTGTATTCAGAAAACCTACCATATTTCAGATATCTCTAGTAATATAATTCAGGTTCTAAAAGCTCAAAATATAGAAAGCCTTATGTCTGTACCATTTGAACCTTCCAAATTTAAAAAAAAATTAGTGTTTGAATTCAGAGGCTACAATGCTTAAAAGTTTCAAGGCATATGTTGTATTTCGTTGAAGAAATAAAGTTTAATTATAAGGGAGAAAATATAGGGAACAGAAAATAAAAGAAAGCTGGGCAGTGCTTGTGGATATTGTAATGATTTTCTTCCATTAATAAAAAAGTTTAAAAATTTAATTCTAAAAGGACTAGGTAGCCAGTCCTTTTACTTACTTTTACACTTACTTGGTGTCATATATCTATATTTTGTATTGCTTTTTAGTATTAAGTAATTTAAGATGTGTTTTTAAATTCTGAAATGAAAGCACTGAGAAACCCAAAACCCATAATGGATCACCATTTGTTATGAACATCACCTCAGAAATGCTTAACTGAGATTACAGAAGAGCCTCAAAAAATAGTTTCCTTAAATGCTCATAATTTTGAAACATCTTTAAAAGCAACTTCCTGACCTATGGGTTTCTCTGGGAGGAAAACCCTGAGAGAAAACTGTATATTACACAAGTGCTTTAATCCCAGATATTTCAGTCAGAACCTTTTCCTGTGCTACTTGGGATGCAATTCTCCAAGTCTATTCTTAATGCCATTTTTGTCTTGCACAGATCCCAAACTCAGATTCATAGAACATCCTTGAATGACCAAAGTTCAGAAAATTTCTTCTTTACATTCGGACACCTTATTAATAAAACTTTACTTCTTCACTTTTTAAAATTATAGCAGTGACCTAATAGCTGGACATTTACAAAAATTAGCTACCCTGTTAATTTCATCAGCTATATGATTTAACAACAAGCTGTTCAAATTTAGCAATAAAATCTAGGGTTGGGCAGGGGGGAGGAGAGGGGAGAAAGAAAAAGAAAAAATTAATACCATTCTATCTTTATTTTATGAGTTAATGGATGCCAATAAAATTATGACACATCCACACTTCACACAGGTGTAATATCTCTACAGGATTTTTTTGTCTCAGATGTTCAATGATCAGAGAGGAATACCCACAAGTGAGTGAGGTCTGGGCTATGTTGTCAAAGTACAAAACCTAAAATAATATCCTAACTTTCCTGTTTACTGGGGAGGATGTCCAAGTTTCAAATTATATTGAGTGGCCTGGTACACCATACAGATGAGACAAATACTGCTCCAGTGTTATGACTACAGATTTCTTTATACTGTTTCAGCAGATGGTTTATAGTGACAGCTATTTATCATCCTGACCAATGTTGCCTATTAATTGCCTTTTGTTTCATCACTTTCTTGCCATCTCTACCTGTTGCCTGCTTTTGTGTGTTTGGGATTTGTCAGGAGCATTCCTGCACTGTGCAAAGCAGGTGTTAGTGCTGTTCTCAGTGTAAATCTGCATTCAATAGTCAGGGCTATTTCCCCTGTTCTGGAAAATCAAGGTGGACTATTCCCATCAGCCATGGGTTAATTCTCCGAAGATTCTGGATGCCCATAGGAGAAGGCAGGAGGGAACAGTTACAACACATCTGTGTAATAGATTTCTTTTTTTTCTCTGCAGGCAGACAAAGCAATCAAAGACATTTCTCAGCTCTACATTTGCTCAGTGAGGACAACAGTGGGGAAAGGTCTGCTTCATACGTGGGATCCTTCATTCATTTAATGATATATTTGCCATGGATAGTTTATAAAGGACAAGATTTATTGATGTGTCAAAAGACAGCACAGGACCAACATCACTGGCCACTTTTTCTCCTGCAGAATTACTGGACATTGTTATATACTACATAAAGATTTAGTTTAACATTTTCATCACTCAAACAGTTTATATGTTTGTGTATCTATAGCAGTCAGACCATTGACCATATTAATGACTTTTCATCAGGTTTCACAGTGTGCTGGGGGAAAATGTATCTCCTGCAGGTCACTGCTAATACCATTGCAATGAAATGTATGTAATCACTTTTTGCTGTCAACAGTGTAATAGCAGAGGTGTTCACTCTGTAGATGATCTATTATATTTTTATGGGTCTTTCTGGGAGGTTTTATAGGACTGAACATAATCCAGGTTGCTGAATCACATGAAGCTGGTCTGAGTAGACAACTTTAAGTTTGAAAAGATTCAAAGAAAAGATGTAATTAACAAACACATCAATTTTGATTAGTAAACATGTCAAATAAAAATTACCTGACTAATCTTTCCTTTAAATTAAAGAATTCCCTTATTTAAAATATAAATAAATATTTTATTATCATATCACAACTAGGAAGTTGAATTATTCATTACCATTTTGTATGTGAAAATATTTTTAAACAAATGGAACAATCTATAAACATACTGAAAAATTTTATCCTACTAAAAATTAGTGTATGGCTTTTTTGTGCATATCCTGTGAAGCTTTCTAATCTTGGCACATGTGTATGCTGTACATTAATCACTGCACATTATATTTCAAGATAGGCATTATCCAAATTCTAAAAAAAAAGGGTTTTTTTAATGTACAGACAGGATTGAAGTTAACACAATACAAAAAATATAGAAAAAGAAAAAAGAACAAAAAGGGAAGGGAAGGGAAGGGAAGGGAAGGGAAGGGAAGGGAAGGGAAGGGAAGGGAAGGGAAGGGAAGGGAAGGGAAGGGAAGGGAAGGGAAGGGAAGGGAAGGGAAGGGAAGGGAAGGGAAGGGAAGGGAAGGGAAGGGAAGGGAAGGGAAGGGAAGGGAAGGGAAGGGAAGATAGCCCAAGGAGCATTAGTCCTGCCATGGATGATGTCACCTAAAATAAAGTAGGCAAACTTTGTGCTCTAATATTTTAAAGCACCAGTTTTGCTTATGTTTAAATGTAGTTTATTCAATTTAGTGTAAGCTGAATTGAGTCCCACACACTTTTGAAGCATCAAAAGTAAACACTACTTTGTATAAATTAATTCATCCAATTTCAAAAGAAAAAACCAGAACATAGTTAGGCTCTATTATTTAAAAAGTTCCTTATTTCGAGTTGTCTTCAGCAAAGGTGCTGTAACTGACAGTGCATCAGAGGCCCAGAGAACTTGTTCCCATAATAAATATCCATATGTTCTGCTTTTCAAACAAGAGAAAATGCAGGGACTCCACAATCAGAGTGTGGGGTTAATATTCTCTTCTTTATTTATCCTGCTGAGGGGAGGAGTAGCTTCAGTGCATCCTAATCAAAACTAGTTGGCTTTCAAATGAATGGAGCATGATAAAAGATAATTATAGAAAGATGAGAAGCAGCTGTCAGCCAAAAACTGAATGGAAAAGGTGGCCATTTGTAAAATCAAGAAATCAAGAAGGAAGGCATTTACTGAACTTGGTAACTTTCCACTGGGGTTACCAGGAGATAGGATAGAAAATTTTCATATAATGCAGTAAACGTAGACTTGGATCTGAGGGTTGGGCCTTCTAGGAAAGTGGGGCAGTACAGTCAGGGCAGTGACTCTGAATAAGCTACCAGACTAACAAGGATTATGGTTCATGTGCACATGAACTTTACAGGACACCCAGGGAGTCCAAGGTCTCAGACATACTGAGTACACACCACACAGGTGCTCTGTGCATGAACAGTAAGAGCAGTATGCCAAAGATCTCTTGAATTTACTACATGTTACCTATGAATGTCTCTCCAGAAAATAACAGAAATAAATGAGGAAACTGAAATGCCAGTAATGTGCCATGGTTTTCTCCAGAGTTGCTTTTACTGGAAAGCAGAACCTTCATTGATGGCAGACAGCCTCACCCACATGTATTGCAAGAAAAACTGGGAGAAAAAAAAAGAGGAAACAAGAGTATGGAGGAGGGGAGATAAAGGTGAGAAGGGACATAGGTTAATGTCATAGGTTGGTCCTTGCTGAATATTTGGGCCCATATCGTCTTTATCAGCTACAGAAGGACCAAAGAGCAGAGTCATCTAGGTTTCAACAATGGAATGACAGTAGAAATCTGTGTTAATTCCAGAATTCTTGAATCTCAGTATCCATCTATGGGGTATTTTATACTTTAGTGTAAAGTTAATTAAATCAGTATGCATTTACATATTTTAAGGAACAGCTCAAAGTTTCCAGCATTCAGATAATTATGTTAGAGAATGGTTGGTCAGATGACACAGCAAGCTTATTCTAAGCTTTTCTAAAATAGTTTCACCAAAATTTTCAGTATACTTACTACATCAACCCCTTAGCACTTGTAAAGCAGTGTGGCTGTTTCCAGTCCTATGAACTTGCAGTGATTTATACCAATGAAAGAGTAGGCACTGTTGTAAATTCACAGAGTTCTTTTGAACTCCATGAACTTACATCCTTTATGCAAACCAGTAACCACATTATGCAGAGCTGGTTGTTTACAATCAGTCTGTGTTGCAAATATCAATCAACTTAATGCATTTCCAAGCTAGATCTCAAGTCTAAGCTAATCATCTAAGCCCCTGGATAATGAATGCCAAGAAAGAGTATTTTTTTCCTTGCACTAGGGCATATTTCTTTTCTCCTAATGTGGATTCATCTGATCTGTTTTAGATGCCTACTCTAGGAGATATGAATCTTACCCTAAAACTGCCTATCTCTGTGGAGATTTACAGCCATCTGAACTGATTAATTCCACATCTAGCCTTAAAATAAGGTGACTCACCTTTTGGAGGTGTTTGCAGTTTTTACTGTGAGAATATCCTAGGATATGAATCAGATGAGTAATTTTCAGACACATTTGGGACAGAAGAACTCTTGCCACAATTCCAGAAGCTTTCGAAAAATCAGAAAGCCAAGAGCTCATCAATTTGTTAAATAATTGCTTCTTCTTTCAAACCTACATGCCACCCAAGAGGATACCAGAGTCATTAATTATATGGGAAAAGTGCTCAAAACATTACCTTTAAATAGTACTAAACAGCAAAAGTCCAGTGGCCAGAAGTTCAAATGTACAAAAATATATGGGAAACCAAATGGATATCCTGAGGGAGAAGTACCACTTCATCTTTTCTTCTCCACACTCACCATCAACTTTAAAAAATTTAAAATATTCAGTAAATGTTCATAATTATGAATGACAGAGATTGTGATCCAGTCACTTTAGGCACTCTGTGCTCATTACCTGCTCTATTGAACATATTGAAAATGAGTATGGACAGTGATTAAGCACACAGGCATAAAAACAAAGCCTAAGAGATTTATTTTATTCCTACGATGTGCTCTGATTTAAAAAATAACAAACACAAAAAAAAAAACCCAAAAAAAACACCCACTAAAAAAAAAACCAACCAAAAAAAGAAAAAATCAAAACAAACTCATTATATATAAAAGAAATTAAATTAGTAAATTACATCCCTGTAAAAGATGGATGAAATTATAGTGTGTATATATAGAGATGCTTTTAGGATAAAATGCTTGAAAGTAACAAAAAACAAACAGAAAAAAATAGTCAGCAAAAACCACTGACCCCAGTGCAAGAGAAATTTGTTATAGTTGAAGATCTCTCCCACATTCTCCCACATCTCTCCCACATTCACACAACAAAACCCAGTGTGGTAGGGTTAACACTATCCCATTGCTAGTAATCATCATCAGTAGGAATGCAGTACTGAACAACTATCAGTTGCTGCCTTCTGTAAAAGGCTCCAATAATTTTATATTAAAGAAACATTTTTATGTCTACCCAAAATATTTATAGGATTCTCTCCAGGTATTGAATTAGGAGAAAAAGAGATTTAAATGAGCCATGTCAGAACAAAGAATAACTATTTTATGAGTTTACTGCTCAGCTTATTACTCTGAGCTGACATTTGCTTTACCACCTTGACAGTCTGAAGTAATTTGGTAGATTGTATACCATCACTACTTTAATTACAATGCTTCACTGAGCAGTCACTTGTGCACTTGCTAAGAATTTTCTGCTAAGAAATTGTTCTGTCCACTGCCATCAAGCCATAACTTGAGGACTTAATAACAGCAGTACATGTAGCCAAAAGCTACTCATGTGGAAAGAATGACAACCACTACCACACAAAAAACCACTGCAGTCACATGCAAAAGTTAAATCTCAGGCACTAAACCAATCCAGCAGCCTCTGTTAAATGCCTCTGTTAGATCTCAGTTCTGCACAGAGCCAGGTAGCCTCCTACTGCAGTGCCTCTCCACTGAGGTGCTTGTAAGGACTCATTTACCTAATCTCAGGCCCTCCTGTTTTCTCCACAAAGATTTAACTCATCTATCACACTCCAAAATCCTCCATTTCCTAGCTATAAAAAGAAGAAAATTGGGTATGAGAAACAAAAAGGGTCACTAAGGGAATCCCAGTTGATCATTTCATATAAATAAAATCTTCCTTATGAGGACTCAAAGTAGGTCTAGGAACACTAATTAATAGGTTGCTATTAGCCTTAAAACAGCCTTTACTTGCCCGGTTTCACAGACAGAGAGGCAGAGGTTGTTCATTAACTTGTTCAACATTACAGTCTAATTGTACCACGCACTCTGACTCAGAGTTTTACCAAAAAAATTGTTACTTCCCAGTATCTATGGTAAGGATAGGAAGAACACCAGGAACTTCTAACAACTTGGTCTGATCCTTTATGCATGGAAAAAAAAATCCAATGTTTCCTCATGAAAACTAAAGACTTGAATTTTTCAGTGTGAAGATATGTAGCAATAAAATTTCCTGAGGCTATTTGGATGACAGTCCAGCTCAGTTTGGAAACAATTCAGGAAATTTGGCAGGATATTAAAAAGAAAATTTCTAACTCTCATAACTGTAGGGGGGGAAATCCTTCTCTCATAAACATTGCATCTGCGTAATTAAGCTTGGCGGGGATGTTGTTGTCTGCTCTTGTGACAGAGTTATCAGCAATGGGAGGAAGTTTAAAACTTGTGAAATAGGACAGAGGCTCCTCCTTTACCATGGAATATGCATTGAGAACACACATCACTCTCAGTTTCATCGATTAAACTTAGTTAAATAGAGTTAAGCTAATTTATATTAGGGTACAGGACAGGGAATGATCTGCCAAGAAAAGCTCTAAATGAGGATACAAGTGATGCCATGAGAAAAATGTCTCCAGCCAGAGGGGCTGGAGCTTCGTTTGCTGGCACAAGGACAGTGCAGTGCATAGCAGCTCTGGTTCCAGAGTAAATGAAAACCCATCTGAAGGAGCTTGAGGATTCTATCCCTTTATGTGTCAAGCCTTGCAACATAAAGGGTAGCAATTACATCATTTTCCACTCCAGATCAATTGGGATTTCTCCTATGTAAATCAACATAATTTTCTGTTAACATTTTTTTCCTGCACATAAGCTTATAGGTATTTTAATTTTTTATCAGCTCTCTTCCAAACAGATCCTAATCTCTCAGCTGTTTTTCTTTTCTCAACACATATTACTTTAACGACAATGTTAATTTTCTTGAATTAAGCAATATAGAATTTATTTAAAGAAATTAGATATCAAATGAAAGCAGAGATGAAAAAACCTGCATAAAAACACAGGAATTGGCATTCTATGCATCAGAGTTGTCTACACACATTTTCGTTCCAGCTGGTATCAACTTTTTAGCCATTCAACTTTTTAGCCACTCACACAAAAATACCTCATGGGAGGTATTTTAAAGATTTCCTTTGCTGATTAAAAATCCAAAATATCAAAATAAATAAATGTCTGTAAATAGGCAGACAATAAACATTTATATCAGTGTTCACTTTTTCCTACATAATATCCAATGTAATGTTAAGAAAATTGCATATCAGAAAAACCTCATTCTTACAAGAGTGAATTATTCAAATACAATAAAAAAGTAGTATCTTTGAGGTTCAAGAAGCAATAGCTACACCAAAAGCCTGGTATACTCCTGTATTAATAGGCTCTGACACATTTTCAGCAGGACTCTGCATATCTAGCTTTTTGTCTTTGAACATACATTTATAAATATATTTTCTCCGGTGACACTGAAGTTTTAAGCAACTCAGTCCTCCCTCATCACCCTCTCAAGTGTCCTGGAAAAATTGTTCTGGTTCCAGAACATAAAAGAAATATAAGTGAAACTTTGGACACAAATAGTGTTAGCATCAGCCAGTCCTTTGCTCAGTTCTTTGCAAATTGCCAGAATAGTTCTACCGGGACAAACAACGCTGATGGGCACTGGAGAAAGGCAAGGTGCATATGTTGCCAAGCAGTTGGTGAGTGTAGCAGCTCTGAGAGAGGGATTTCAGTGTCACAAGTGCTGGTTCAGCTCCAGAGCATTCCTGAGGGATTTGCCAACACACTGGGAGGTAAGTTAGGGCTCCAGCCAAATGGTGAAATGTAAATCCTACCATCTGTACTAAGACAACTGTCTTTGGTTTTTAAGGCAAAGTCAGAAAAAAAAAGCATGTGTAACTTAGTACCCTTCTGTATCTTTAAAGTATCATTTATCTTAATTTAAAGATAATTAATAATAAATGAAGAAAATACAGAAGGAGACAACATTATTTTAAAATGTTTTACTACAATTAGCATATGAATAAAAAGTACTAATACAGAAATTCAAGCATTTTTTCCAATTCTAGTTACCTTGAAAAAAAACCAATGAAGTTTGATGGGTATATATATATAACATGTCCATAAACATTTTAAAAACAAAGATATTTAGATAAAGTTCCTAGTTTATTTTAATGAATGGTTACAACTAAATTTTCTCATTGTAAATGCAACAATTTGTCAATAACCCAGAAACAAGAGAAATATTTAAATACTTATGTCTACATTTTGATCTACAAATTAGATACACAAATCACATGAATGTAAAAATACTGCAAAGCATTGTTGAAGATTCCTGTGGCAATATCACTAAAAACACATTTAATGTCTGGACCAATTCCAATAGTGCATTGAAATACAATGCAACATTTCATAGCTTTTTAAAATTAAAACAATGGGTCATTAACACAAGGTTCCTTCAGATTGTCTTTGCAGAGATAATGATAATATCAGAGAAAGCCTGGAACTCTTATCTTGCTTTTCAATGTATTCTAAAAAACTCAGATATATTAAGTAAGGCCATACACTTCATGCAGTCAATTCTCAGTGGTATTTCAGAGGAGATTTATCGAACCAGTAGATTGTTTCCTCTCAGATACCACTGAGACATGCTCATGGAATTCTAAGATGTTTACAGTAAATTAGAAACTAATTAGTTGAACTGAAATGCCAGCACCTGCTCCTGCATTATTTAAAAGAAGAAAGGGGGAAAAAAAATCAACAGAAAAACATTTAGGGTTTCACAAATGGAGATAATACTTCAGGGCCTGGATTTCTCCAGGCCCATTTAATCATTTGAAAAGGTTGTCAGAATTATTGGGTTATGAAACTGAATCAATGCATCTTAGATATTTTTCCTTCCTGCAGCTTTATAGTCATTATTGTATTAAGATTCTGGCAAACAAGGCGAACAATATTTATGGTTCCTGCCATAACATTAAAAATGCATATCCCATTCAGATTTTATGAATCTTGAATTGCAGCAGGAAATGAGCAGTTTAGATGATAATTGACTTGTAAGGATTAGAACAGTTCAGGTTTCCCCCTGTGCAAAGAGGAGGTTCATCTGAGGTCCTGCAGATAAATGATAATTCCTTCAAAACATCACATCTGTCTTTACTAAAAGGTGCTTTTGTTCTGCAACTCTATATTGGGACAATAACAGTTATTAGTAAATCAGATAGAGTAGGCACAGCTAGCCATTTTGTGGTGGCAAAATGAGGGTGAAATACAATCAAATATTAGATACATGTGGTATTTCATATAATGCATAACAAAATAACCTGCCAAACCTAATGAGTTTGTAATTTAATCAGGAAAATATAGTACCAAGTAATTTTGGATGGGAATGTGTACCATCAGTGAAAGAATCAATGTAATAAAAATGCACTGAGAAGAACTATGTTTCACATGGAGAACAGAAGGGGAAATTTTCATAGTACAGGAATTAAGAAGCTTTTCAAATCAGAGAAAATTCCCCAAATTACAGAAATTAGAAGGAAAAAAATATATGCTATTTGATATGCTATTTTGGTTATAGCCATATTTCATTATTCCATTTCAATGAATAATTACCAAAGTATAATCATTTTTTCTTGCTATCATTGTGCAAGAAGCAGAAATATCTTCTTTTACTTCTTTTATATTCTACCTCAGTGTAGGGCACAGGAACCAAACACATACACAGGTGGAGCTTACTATCTCCAACAGAAGCCCAGAAAGCATCCCCATTAATATTAGATTTCATAAATTGCCTATGATCCCTGTTAGCAAATTAAATATTTTCATTTTCCAGCAAATTCCTCTGATCTTTCTTCTGCCCTTTTCTACATTTTTTCTCAGTTTACCCATATGTCCTCTTAAATTTTGTAGCTACTCTAATTGCTTAATCTGACATTCAATCAATTTATCAGATCTAATCTGCAACGCTGGTATGCTTAGAAGTCCCCCAAAAGCAAGAAAACTGGTTTTGTACACCTTGCTGGCTATAAATTCTGCTGTGATTTTCCTTCAGAACCTGTCTTTTAAATCAGATATTAGACTATTACCTTTTTCATTTTAACAAAAAGAATAAGAATGAATTTGAGAAGCTCTTAAGATAGATTGGGTTATTAAAATATTCTATTGGAACATGCTTAAAAATATGTCCATGATTGTAATTTAATTGAACCAGTCCCTTCAATATGATATTAAATTCGTTATGGGTTTCAGTATTCACACACAACAGGTCCTATTTCCCCTATCAGTGAGCCTAATGGAAACACACACCATGCAGGGTTATCCTGTGTTCTCCCCACACACTGCAGTGTTCCATGGAAGCACCACAGGGGATGGAGAGTGTAGATCCAGCTCACAGGAGGCCAGAACTATTCCCACAGAGCCACAGTTTTATGTCAAACAGAACGGTCCCATCAAAAAAGTACAAATAATTCCACATGGCAGGGGTAGGAGTGAGTGGTGGAGGTAGAATTTATCCTTTTGTCATAGAGCAGAAACCTCAGATTTCTGTCACAATATATCCCATGAGTCTCACACACAAAGTCTAACACATGGGCACCCGGGACCCCTCTTTAGAGTCTCTCTACATGTATTATGTGACAAATTTGAAGGAGTTCAAACACCTGAGGATTATGTATGTAATATGCTAACCTAACTTTCTCATGGCTACAAATAAAAGGTTGGGTTACAAGCAGTAGAAGCTTTCAAGTGAGGTGGGGTTTTTTCTCAGGAAAAAAAAAGGATGATGATGAAAGAATGTTTTCCACTGGCTTTTGGTTTTGGAATGTGCTGGTGGCTTTGGAATAATTTTATTTGAAAAATAAGTAATCATTGGAAAAGAAGCACCAGGCATAGATTAATAACATG
Source organism: Agelaius phoeniceus (assembly GCF_051311805.1). NCBI lineage: Eukaryota > Metazoa > Chordata > Aves > Passeriformes > Icteridae > Agelaius > Agelaius phoeniceus. The sequence continues at coordinate 54,234,927 of NC_135269.1, read as the reverse complement.
AACCCTAAAGAAAAAAGCTTAAAGAGAAATGCATGCTGTCATAGAATTATAAAAAATGTGACTTGAAACTGTGAGCAGAGACACAGGCTCTTATTTTTTCCTATTTTCATTAAAATTGAAATTTGCATAAAATTTCTGGAAAAACAAAATAAGGATATGAAATAGACTCAGGCTTATCATAGCATTCAAAAACATATTTTAGCTCAAACTGGAGCTGAACCAAGTTCCAAGCATTATTTTGAAGACTTTGAACTCTACCACCCTCTCAGAGGCTTGCAGGTCAGAGGAATGGATTGACCAGGTGCTGACATTGTTGCAGAGGGATCTCCAGCTCTGAGCCTGTCTGCATTGCTTGGAATCTCCCTGTCCTAATCCCTATCTATCACCACATGCATGGATAAAATCTTCAACATGATCTTTTCACCATCTTTGCTGTTCTTTACAGTTCTTCAAACATTGGCAAGGAGATCAGTTATCTGGTTGTACTTCAAGTTGAGTATTTGCTGCTCTAACAAGCAGGATCTTTGTTTCCTCATCTCCTACAGTGGACACCACCCATGTTGAGCTGGTTACACAAAGCCAAGCCCTCTCCTTACACAGCAGCCTCCTGCAATCTCACTGCCTGAGCACAGCTGCTTACACACATTCATACACCTCTGCATGTGTGTGTCCATCCAGTGGAGGGGACAGGCAGAAAGGTCTGAGAAGTTTTGAATCTTGTTTCCCAGAGCTGTGGAGCTATTCTTATTCCAAATTCAAATTCCAACACTATACTATACGTTTCTGCAGTTATACAAGACTGAATGCCAGCCTCAAGGGCACTTCAAAGAGGCTGTGATCCTCCATTTGTAACACTTTCCATTTCCCAGCAGAGGTAAAGAAACCCTCGTTGGATGAAGCCTGAGCAGCATGCCTGACTGTACCACATGGCCCTTTTGAAACTAAAATATTGTAATTTCCATTATAAAACCAGTTCTGGTTTCATGGGCTGGTTGAAAAAGTAGCCTTATTGGATTGAATTCTAATGAAAATAGCATCAAATGCACTGGAATCAGACAGAAAAAAGTTTGCTCTCTATTTCCTGAAACAGAAATAGCTCTATTATTAATTAATCTCCCTAACTGGAGCAATCACAAATAATCCAGGTTTTTTGCTAATCACTTGGCAAGTAAATCAGAAAACCCCATCATGCTTCATCAGCATATAATAAATAATATAATGCAAGTTTCCCAATCTAGACATGTGTAAGGAGTTTGGGAATGAAGAGCAAACCTTTTAAAATACTTTCAATCCTTGAGCAAGTCATTATTATGATAATGATTTATTTATTATTACTTAAAACATGACTAAGTTATCTTTTGTTTCACATTAACATGTACAAAATTTGCATAGCAATTCCAAGGCACTCTCTCTCAAAATCACACTGCTATGTTTTTAATGTGGGTGGATTAACTGTTCCTCCTCAAGTATTGCTGGCTATTCTTTTTCCAGCTGAAGTCAATGCATTAGTCAGGCTATCACCTCCCTAAACAAACGTAATCTATTTCATGCATTGATTAAACCAGCAGAGCCTGAAGGAACATTTCACCATCCAGAAAACCAAATGGGTGTTTATAGCTTCCATTCATGCTCTTTTTGCATACAGATTGTGAAATTGTAGAGGCGGCATTTTTGTCTCTGACCTAATGTATTCTAATAGAGGGATCAGTCAATTGTGCAAAAGAAGCAAAAGGAATTTGAATAAATGTTTCAAAGTCTAATTATGCCAGTAAGATGCAGTATATTTCAATATAAACATAACACAGGTTCCATTCTGAAACTTGAAACACACCAGCTTTAAAGAACAATTTGCTTCAACTCCTGGACCTCACTGCTGTCACTGCTCCCCAGGTGTCTGGCCCTGTGACAAGCACAGCACACCATGTGCTCTGAGAGGGGCACTAACAAAAGATTAAACTGATTATAATCCTCGCCTGTGGATTTTAAGGGAGGTAAGGCAAATACACGTATTTCCAGCACCTGGTTATTATTATTGAGTATTACTCAATACTCTTGTAGCTACTTATGGCCCGTTTGCAAGTACAACTTAACTCCACTAAATCATAATTTTCTGAATAAAAGATTTTGTCAGCACTTAAGAGTCTTCATTTTCCTCACTTCCAATCCCAGAGGTTTCAAGTAGTTCTGAGCCTAGCTGGGATCACAAATTTTAAAAAATAATAAAATAAACCATGAGTAGGTTTGGGTAGGTTGTTAGGGGTTTGAGGGTTTTTTTGAGGAAACAAACAGCTAATACAAAGAACTACTTTGTCTTGTTTAGAACAATTATCTCCACAGCCTGCTGACCGTGGCTAGGAGTAGTTACTTAAGGGGAGTCACTGGAAAGCTTGTACCTATTGATTCTTCCCCTTCTATTTTGTAAGATTTTGCCTCTCTCAGAATCAGAATTGTCTGAAAAAGACCTCTAAGCTCATCAAGTTCAAGTATTAACCCAGCATTGCCCTGTTCACCACTAAACCATGTCCCTCAGGGCCACATCCACAGTTTTTTTGAACATTTCCAGGGAAGGTAAATCCACCCCTTCCCTGGGCATCCTGATTCAAAGCCTGATCATACCTTCAGTGAAGGTGATGCTAATGACTATAAAGATGCAGTGAAGAAATTCTTCAAAATATCCAATGTAAACCTCCCCTAGAGCAACTTGAGGCCATTTTCTCTTGTCCTGTCACTTGTAACCTGGGAGAATAAACCAATCTTTTTTGTAAAAAATATAATAAAATCCATTTTGAAGTGCAAAAGTGATGGAAACAAAAAAATTACAAAAAGCATTTAGAAGTTAAAAAGCTTTGTTACATTGCCCAGACTGACAGACATAAGAAGATCCTACATCTACTTACATCACCTGAGGAAAATTTAGGTTAATCTATATATGCTGCATGTAATTATGTAACGGAATAATAAAGAATGGATAGAAAAATCAAGATTGTCATGTAATGACACTTGGGAGAAAACAGGAAGTGGAAAGGCTGGACAAATCACAGGATCAGAGCAAGTCTGAAGTTGGCAAAGATCTCTGTAGTTTGTCAAGACCAGTCTCCTGCTCACAGCAGAGTCAGCCACAGCTTTTGGCCCAGAACCCTGCCCAGACAATCCATCTCCAGGGACCAAAACTCCACAGCCTCTCTGGTCCTGCCACCACACACCCCTGAAAAGAACCTGTCTTCACTGCCCATCACCAGGTACACACTGGTGAGTTTTCTCCAGGGTGAACAAGCCTGGCTGTCTCAGCCCATCCTCCTGTGCCAAAGGATTATACCTTAATCAACTTTTTCACCTTCAATGGACTCTCCAACATGTCCTTGTATGTCTCACTAGCATATCATGTTCACAGCTTTGTTCTCATATGGTATGCAAGGACTTTTGGACATGCAAATTAGTGAAGAGATAACAAAAAAAAAAAAGAAGAGCAGCAAACCTATAGTTAAAATGTATAAAAAGGGTTAAATATTCCTGACTGGGCTACTCACAATTCTGCATAATTCCAGTCTTTAGTTATGTTTACTTACTTGAACAGAAAACATTGTCATCTCAACAAAGGGTACTAACATTTTATTTTTGAGCAGCCTGTGTTCATTATAATTTAGGTATTACAGTATGCTGTTAAACTTTCATGAAATACATGTTTGTCTGGAGAGAGGAAAGGTAGCCCTTTGCTTTTCATTTTTCCAAAGCAAAGCAAATGTGTATGATATAAGAGTACTGAGTAAAAAAAATTTCCCTCTTCTTGTATGTATTTTGGTAGTGAATTATGAGAATTTTTTGATAAGAAAAAAATTACAAGTAAAGGCCGTACTGAATTTATTTGTACCAACACATGCAGCTGTAGCTTTAAATACATAGATAAGAAACTAAAAGTTTCTAAACCCTACTACCTACAATTTTATGATGTCAAGTACTAAATCTCATCTATGACATTTTTGAGTGGTGGGAATTTTCAAAGGAAGGATTTTTTTAAATCGTGAACTCTTGAGAAAATCTGGAAATGTAATTTTTCAAATCAGGTTTCCAGAAAATGTACTACATAGGCTTAGAGCAAGTGTATTCTTCAATGAATCACTGCTATTCACACATGGAAATCCAGTAGGTCTCCTCACACAATTAGGCACCTAATTATGTGGAGGAAAAAAAGCAAAACAAACAAATGAGTGCCTAAATAAATATCTGGGATAGAATTGCCCATTCATTTATTGTTCTCATTCAATTTTTAAGAGTGTATTCTTCCCTGTACTTGCTATAAAAATATTAAGCATATGCCACTGCAATGGGCATGCACTTAATATTTCAGTTTATATCAGCAATTATTACTTCAGCGGGAGCAACATATACAATATTTCTCTCATGAAACACACATGAAATAATTTGCCAGAGTATTTGACCAGTCAAATCTGGTTCATTCTGTTGACTGGTATTGATTCTGAACAAAGCAGACAGTGCTGCATTTTTCAAAACCTAGACTCAATAAATTCACAACCACACCAATTGAGCTGACAAACCAGAAGCCATACAATACATTTACATTCACAGCTAGCATGCCTTCTCTGATCTTTTCCCCCCAGACATGAGACTGTAATATGATTTATTCTACTCTATTATTGCTTTCTATGTCCCAGTCCATGTTTTTGCTTAGGGACGCATGATGAATCAACTGCCAGGGGCCAGCACGCTGAAAAAGAGAGAATATGAAGACGTGATAAGGTGAAAATGTGATTACAGCTCCAAACCGCCCCCAAAAGAAAGTCCCTGTCACCACAGCTTACATACCACAATTCAGAAGAATAATATGAATCAAGAGTGAAAAGTCAACCAGAAATTTTAAGCAGACTAGGGAAATAAAATTACACGGTATGTGCCAAAAAAATGAGTCAAAATGGGAGAGAAGAGTAAAAAATCCTGTAAGCTGAGAAAACCTAGCCTGCAATTCACCTAATTTATCAAACATTTTCATCGGCTTGCGCAGAACTGTTATCACAACATTTGCATTTTCATAAACTCCTTTCTAGAGCAGCTGAGAAAAAAAAAAATTAGAAACACAGTTCTGATAAATTTACCTCTCCTTAGCACTGCCAGTTTACTAGAGGCTGTTGCCTGCCCTACTGTTGGAAATCAGACATCCCCAGAGCTGCAGCCAGCCCTGCAGCATGGCCCTGCAGGCTCCCCTTGCTGGGCAGAGGCGTCAGCTGAGGGGAATGGCTGGATGCTCTTGATAACAGAGGCATCACAGGCACTGCTGCTGCCCACAGCATCCTGCCATCATTACCACGCTTTATTAAGAAAAAAGAGAACCTTTCACAGTGCTGTGGAAACATTTCCTGCAGCATGAAGCTTTGCTGGAAGGCATCACACCCAAGTACTGCTCTGCCTCTGTAGGGTTGGACCTCTGAACCTCCATGGGATTACAGTGATAATCACTTTTGAAGGCAGAACAAGACTAAAGAGGGCAAAAGCTCACAATGTGCAAACTGTGTCAGCCCTTGTCATGAAGACAGACAGCTTGGGAAGCTCCTCTCTGTTAACTGGTTGAGTCCACTGTTGTTCATGCTTACCATCAGTAAAAGCCACAGACATGCCAGCTGTCCAAGCTGAAGGATGAAAATCTCTTTCAGACAACTTAGATGACAAAAAGTAGGATTTTTAGTTTGTATCTCCAGTTCTCATTACTTAAAAAAAGTTGTCTTCAAATGGTGAAACTCTTCTTTTATTTTAGATACATTACTTAAGCTGAGGTGAATCCTAGGATCATAGAATATGCTGTGTTGGAAAGGCCCCACAAGGATTATCAAAATCCAGCTCCTGGCCTTGCATAAGACTGTCCCAAGAACCCCATCTTGTGCCTTAGTGCATTGTCACCCCATATAAAAATTGGGTGAGTTGTTCTAACTATAAAGATCAGCTGGTAAGAGCATTTGAATTTTTGGAAGACAAAATAAGGACAGAAGAATCCCAACCACAAGATAGAGCAGATGTAAGCAGAGCAGCAGCCCTGCTGGACAAACCACCTGGAAGTACAGACTGCCCTCAGTGCCTCTAATCCTTCACCTTTATCTGATGAGTTGAAAGGCCTGTGGGTGTTTAAGGGCAAACACCAGAGCAGTGAACACACCTCCCTACATGTGTCCTCAAGACAGGTGACACTGTGTTGTGGAGTATATAAAGAATCAGATCCAGACCAAAATCTTTTCTGCATCTGGATGTGATGATATTGAAGGCAAGCATGCTTTAGACAAGTCAATCAAAATCTACCTATTTTTCATTATAGTATGAGGAGATGCAGCTGATCTTTGTCCTTCTCCCATTCAAGGAGAGGTAGACAGTTTAGGGAAGGACTCTAGTACTTGCCACGCATTTTTCAGCCCACTTATCTACTGACTTATCTAGTGCCTTATGCTAGGCACTCCTGCTCTTCCTCCCTTCTATCAACAAATTTAATCTGACTTTTTTGCATGGCTGATGGGGGTGCTGCACACATCTGCATCTGCATGGGGCACTTCCAGGAAAATCTTTCCCCAGCACCACAAGGCTAGTAGTGCAGGTGTAATGGCTACACATTTTGCCTTTGGCAGAACAAAGTACTCTTGCATTATCTCAGCATAGTATTTCTCTAAATGCAGTACAAAGTGACCACTTATTTTTAAATCATATTTTTCCTAAAGCTGTCCTAATAGCTTCCAATTAAACATTTCCAGAAAAGTAGACCATTTCAACTATGAAATACCTTTGGTAGAAATTTCAAACCTCTAGAAAAGACTAACAAAAGTATCTAAGGAATTCATAAAACCCCAAACTTTTCACAAAGAAAAATGCTACTTTCTGGTCAGCTCTGTTCCATCCTCATCATGCCAGGTTTCATGAAAAATAAAGTTGTTTTCCAATAAAAAGCACTTACCTCAAATCAATATCAAACACTTCACCAACAATAGAAACAATAAATACTTATATAGTTAGGAACCATCTTAAATATTTATATGGTACCTCACATTAAAATGTTTATATTACTATGTCTAGCAATAAAGGGAGAAACCAGAAGTGATGGGAGGCAGAGAACTGACAGAACAGGATAGGTTACAGACTTCTATAGGACTTTTATTATGGTTTGTGAGTAAAATAGTCTGACTTTTCCATGGCATCTGACTTCTGGAGATTAAAACAAAACAGCAATAATGAAAAGTAAGAATAACATCTATAAAATCACATTTACTAAGATAAAAGCAACATTCCTGCAACTGACACGCATGCGGAAAAATCCTGAGTTAGAGTCTAATGTGGTTCAGTTGATTTTCTTCAGTTAAACAATTTACATTGTTCCCAGCAGTATAGAAAGTGTCCTATGATGACCCAAGTGTGTTCCTGTGTACATTTATAATGTATTTAATATTATGCACGTAATATGACTGATAAGATACATGAAGAGTATTTTCTCCCCAAATGCCAGTGTCTGTTGATCTGGAAGCTGAAGCCTCTAGATAAGAAAAAAAAATATGAAAGTATCTTTTAAAGCAAGTAAATGTAATATCTTTGACAATTGAAAAGTATATTCTGAACCAAAAATTTATGTTTGACTAGTTCAGCATAGCCTCGTCTGAAAAGTAGTGCATTGGGAAAAACAGTTCTCTCCTTTCCAGTGTTCTGTCTTATTTTCCAAGGAGGAGTTAGTGCCCTGAAGAGCCAGTAATAGATTATCATATTTCTTTTATGAGGCAAATACAGTGCATCCATAATTTCTGTTGCACTCAAGAAATTGGTTATTAATTTTTATTTAATACTACTAGTTTTATTTCAACCATTAAAACTTACAGGAGAACACTTGCACTCTAAATTTGTCTACTAAATAACTTACAACTGTGCCAGAGGCTTGCCTTGGGTTTAATCACTTTTGGTAGGCACCAGCACAAAGATTTACAGATGTAAACCCCAAAGTCTCTTGTTCACTTGCAGAGTAAACCCACTAAAGTTTGAATGGCTGGTAAATATTTAATGAAAAAATATGCTCCTTAAATTTTTTTATTGTAATATTTCTTTTCATCTGTTGTTCCTCAAGAATAATTTCACAGATCAAAATGCATGAAGTAATTTAAAACAATTTTCAAGTGTCACATTGATTTAAAATATTTCCTCTTAAAAGATTCAATTCTTCAAACTGTGTCATGATTAAGCAATAATTGGAAGATTCTCTTAATGTCCCTAATTCTGCCTTTTAACACTAAGATATATGATGATCCATATGCAGAAGATTAAAGTTGTTTTGTAGGATATGCTTTTGTGAAATTAATCACTGATAACAAATATGCATAATGAAATCTGTGACTTAGCAGAGGCTAAAATTACTAAGAGAAAAATAGGATAGAAGGGCATCTTGAAACCTCTATCCTTGATATACAGTTCTAAGCAATTGACATTTCTTACTTATTGTAAAAATCCATGTCTTTAAATGGTGATACAGCAAGTCCTCACAGTAACAGAGTAGTAGACATAGTAAGCACATTAAGGGAAAAAGTGGAACAAAACTTATTTAAATTTTCAGGGGATATGGTTTCCTCCATGGGTCTAATGTGCAGTTCTTCAGTATAAAGATGTTTTCTTCCAACAACTGCAGGAGAGAAACCTAGCCATATACACCAAAACTCCCTGTGCTTACAGTAAAATCCACAAAGTTTAAGTTTGATTAATCAACTTTAATGTACCCATCTCTCACTTCAGTGACAATCATTGGTGTCAGGCTTAATCAGGAGCTCCAGATTTTGGACATGTGGCAAGGAGTTATCTAGCCTTTTTATTTTTTCCAATACTATAAAGGATTTCTGTAGAGAAAACAAACAAAGAGCTAATATATGTCTAAAAATGAAATTTTTGGCCTGTCTTTATAAATAACCAGTGTCAGCCAGAGTTCAAAAACGTTCACTCATGGGTAAGTAGCTAAAGTGAAACTATCAAGAGCAATCTCCAACCACACCTTAGGGACACAGGATTATACAGGTCTCTAATATTATGTGGATTATGTGGTTTCTGCATCCTGTTTAAACATCCTGGAGCATAGGCAAAGTTCACTGATGTCCCCTTCAACCCATCCTTACATCCTTCACCAAAATGTTAAAAGCAAGACAGTGCAAAAATCACAAGACAGAAAATGCATTTTTGTATGCTTCTGATGGCTCTTTGTGACTGCAAACACAAAGCAATCGTGAAGCCAGAATATCTGATCAGAGGAGCATTATCTGATTGAAGGAATCTCTGGAATATGTAACATTATTGGCAAAACTCCAACATTACTTCTCCAAATTGCTCTGAAGATATATAAAATAAAGAGGAAAAAGCAGGCATACCCAAGGTGTCAAAATACTGACATATTTTTAGCACAACACAATTCTGCTGCTTTATGCCAAAGACCAAAGTGTAATAATTTAAGTTTTGAACTGCCCTTCCTATTTTTTTCCACACTCCTTGAACCACAGCAAACCCTGCTCAGAGACCCATCATTCTAAGACTGACTGGAATCATGAAAACATAGACTAGGGGCAGAAAGAGAGGTACTCACAAATATAAGTGCTATCACTGGGACATCTTTCCAAAAAAAAAATGATGTCTCTTCTGGCAGTGTCAGTTTTCCCCCAGTGTTAAAAAATGCAGTTTCACATCTTTGTAAAAACAGTGACAGAAGAGTTGGTGTGTGAGCTATTGCAGGAGCTCAACCCCCACAAACTGATGGGGACAGACATCATCCACCCAAGGGTTTTGAGAGAGCTGGCTGATGTTATTGCAAGGGCTTTCCATAATATTTTAGAAGTTTTGGGAATCAGGAGATACACTGGAAGACTGGAAGAAGGCCAATGTCACCCAATCTACAACAAGGGTTTAAAGGAGGATCTTCTGTACACACCTTAACAGTAGTTTTGAGCTTTATAGTGACGTGCAGCTGGTTTGGTCTGAGTGCTTTTTGTTTTCTGTCTGATATTGCATGGGATATAACTAACCTTAAAAAAATATGTTAGATTTCATATCCAGTCTTGTCTCACACATTTGATTTGCATCCGAGTGTGTGACCATTCAGGCTACCCAGCTGGGTTGGTCATTATCTCACAGCAATCTCTGTATCTCAGTTTTTCAAGAGGATTTGTCTGCTCTTCATTAGCCAAGGTCAAATAGGACTAATGCTTGGAAGATTTGTACCTCATTAGCATTATCTTTATAGCCATTATTTCACAAGCTAACAAAACAAAAAGGAATTATTCCCCAGTTAGTCCCAAAGATTCCTACCCTTCTCATTAGTATTGGCATAACCCTTTTCTCTAGGGCAGCTCAGAGCTCAGTTCTTGAAGGAAAGGCTGACAGCAGCAAAATTATGGTACCAAAAGGGACAGGCAGAAAACACTCTCCTGATTTATAATCAGATTCCCTTATTGTAACAATCACTTTCTCATTGCTGGACTCCTTAGATCAGCTTATGTAATTTGTCACGTACTAGAAACTACTTCTTGCTCTAACAAAGAAGGGTGTGTTCCCTCCCATGCTTAATCTAGAATTTTAACTACCAAATGCTGTGCAGGATCATTGGCGTGGTGTTTTAATTCAGCTCCTAATAAAAAAATAATATTCCCATTCTGAGTACCACTGACATATGCAAGTATGATCTTTTTTGCACTTCTGAGTGACAGGCAAGTAAACTATATAGTTTCAGGATGAGATGTGACACGGGATCTCACATGCTTCAGATTCTCAGCATGCTTCCCATATAAAACTTGATGATCTTTGCAATTCATTCACGTCTAAATGCATTCAAGAGATAAATATGAGTTATGATCAGCTTTGGAAGAGACAGGCCTAAAAATAAGGCATCTCAAGTGAGTAGAAATTTCTACAGAAATTGAGATAGATGTACTCTCTTAGCAATCAGTGGTTGTTTTGTGGAACATCAGAGGATTTAGGCACAGTTTGCCTTGATTTCTTGATTCTCCTAAGAGGATCCAAGCTGTCTAGATTAAGTTGACATATACACAGGCACAAATAGAAGTAGAAAATAGCTATGATGCTTGGGGAGTGCTCAGATAATGGAGGTATCAGATATTTTTCTACAATTACTTGAAGCAAAGCAGGGGGTTTTAGGTAAATATGGATTCAAAAGTGGAACTTATCTGCTTCATTAATCAGTGAAACAGTCACCTCCAGAGAGAGGTTCATCTGACTTAATTTAGATAAGATATTGTAGCAGAAGATATATCACTCTCTTTAGGAGTTTATTTCATCAGCTGTGAAAGAAGCTTAATCATTTGCCTCCAAATTTTTAGGCATCCCTGACAGAAGACAGAAATCCTCACCTTGGGCACCAGCAAGGGTTTTCATATCACCAGACACAGATGCCTAAGGATCTAATTTCCTCAAGTCTTTTTATGTAGAGAGGAGGAAATGCAGAACACCAATTTTAAATTCCAGTTTTGCACACTTTCTTTGTTGATTCTTTTTTGATTCTTATTTCTAAGAATAAATTGAAGTAATCTCAGGGTGGTGGTATTTGGTCAAACATTTGTGTGAGACACTCTAATAGCGTAGTATAGGTATTTAATACAGCTTCTCTCTTAGGGAAAAAACCCTCAGGGCAGAAATTCTGCAGTTCATTTCTCTTCTTAAATACAATCTCTCAGAAAGCCAAGTGCTAAACTCAGTGCTCTTCTGCCAAGCCATCATTACAGGCTTCTTCTCACCAAGAAGAAATATGCAAAAGGGCTTATAAACACCATTTACACATAACCAGGACTGCAACACCTGCTACTTCTACATCCTGTTTCACCCAGCAAGATAGCTGAGGATAAACCCATATCCTACCAGCTAATTCCTTCATGCCAGTGACCTAGAAGGCTGACAAGTGCAGTGGTTTCACAAGTGAGCCCTACTCACTAATGACCACACACCTGAGCAATAACAGCCCTGTGATAACCCCCTCTTCCAATGCCCAGCTCAGCTTTCAACTCCACAGAGCTCCACACGGGGTTCCAGCTTGTCATTGTGTAACATTCTTGTTGCCACGCATGAAAAACATACACAAATGTTAAAAATAAAGGTCAACGGGAATGCAGGCTGCAGCAGTCAAGGGTTTTATAAAAGCCTTCTCACGTTTACCTTACACAGTCTTTTTGTCTTGTGAGAGGGTTTGACAGATTAAAGGACTTCTGAGTAGTTTCATTCATAAAGTGGGGGAGATGATTCTGTCCTTTTATTATCACCAGAATTTGAAAGAATCCAAGTCACCAAAGGCAAAAGATAGAAAAGACATCTTTACTCCTTAATACATGATCTTTACATGACACAGCATAATAGGCAGCCTGTGGGGAAAGCAAGGAGCCTGCAGCTGATGTGACTGACTGACACAGCCCACACATTGATTTCACAACTGGCAAATAGACACTGCACTTAAAAACCAGACCAGAAAAGTAAAAAGAGGGCATGACAAAATTCAGGGAAGCTGGAATTTCACACTTAGATCTGCTTTTTTTATTTATTTGGTTTTGGTTTTTTTCCATCTTGACTGACTTAAGGTCACCTAACTGACTTGTTATTTAACTATAGGGCTAATTGAAATAACTTTTATTTGACCCTTCTTGCAACCCCTTCAAGGACCATTCAGAAATGGCTGTTCTTCCTTGCAGCTACAAAAATTGTATTAATTCACCCAGGAGAAATGGTTTACACAGCTCTGACAGTCTGTCATGTCCTTATCTGACCTCATCAACTGCTGTTGTAGGGGACTGCCAGAGGAATCATTCAGTGCCTTTCTGATTGATTACAGTATTGATTTTTCTTTCTTCTTCTTCTTCTTCTTCTGCTAAAATAAAAAGTAATAAAACCCCAAACCAAATTATCCATCTTACAAACTGCAAAACCCTTTCAGAAGTTTGTAAAGAAAAGGTTGTTATCCCTTGACAAAAATATGCAGGTCTAGAGTACCAAGGATTGAGCAGGTATTTGGAGTCTGTTCCTCACACTAGATTTTTTTTTTATACAGCACACTCCTCTCCACTGAAAATACACAACAATCATTCTTACAGCAGAATAAATCAGACACTTTTTGAAATTGTATACTCATTACATACTGAAAATAAGCAGATTGTAAAATTGCAAAAAGCATGACACTTTTCAGGTCCATATATCCTTATATCTTAAAACCATTCTTGAATGCAAAGAACTAAAAAAACCCTTTTTTTCAATATATTTTCTTCATAGTATATTATTCCTCTTGGAGAATTTACCTAAAGCTTGGTTATCATTTTCCTCTGTTGAAAGTTCTGCAGTTCTTATATGCACCCTATTTATAGCTCATGCAATTAGAACCATGCAAGATTTTAAGAGTGAGGCCATTAATATAAGCTTATAAGATGCCTGCATGGACCCCCTGCTAGTAACAATCCATCATTTAGGATTTCCATTTGAAAGATGTTCTGACTTGATTTTTTTTATTTAAAAACTATACTGCTTGGTGAAGCTCCACTGGCACTGGGAAGACTAAGAAGCATAAAAGAGCATGGTAAGTGGTATTTTTTGTTGTTATGATAGGATTTAAAAGTAATAGTTCAGGATATTCTATTAGCTACACCAAAAAAAAAAGGTTCAACAAAATGCATGGAGAAAACTCATCATAATTCAGAATGTCATAGCTGTAATCAAACAAAGGACTTGTGTGATTATACATGAAAAAAAATCCTAAATGTCTTTTTATTAAAAATGCTTAAAGGTTGAGAAGGATTAAAGAAAGAGGATGCAGATGTGCATTAAGGAATTTGTTTCTATTCGATTAGATAGGTGCTCTTATTAAAATTCAGTAAACAATATACTACTCCTGGTATTTTGATTTGATGTTTTGCACTGTCACACACTTTATATCTGATAAAGCCTATTCTATCTTTGCATTAATTATGAGATTGAAAAGTGATAATTTTAAATTACTTTAGTCACTTTACATATAAGTAACCAGGTGGGACTCTCTGGTAAATAATAAGAAACGTTGCTTGTAAATTTGAAGATATTGGTGTCGTAAATTTTATAGTAGTGAGGAAACAGGCATGTTAGTTAAGATTAAGAAAGATTATTTTCTATTCCTAAACCCCACTATTAAAAAGAGAAAAATTTTACAGATATGAACATTTGTTGATTTTGTAATCTGTAATGCAAGTCCTAAAAACAATCCCTAACAATAACCACAAATTCTCCCCATGCCCAGAAGAGCTAAAAAAGAGTGATAATAGAACATCAGTTTAAGGAAAAAGTTTACATAAGTATGCAAAATATGATTTCTGAAACCTGTACCTTTTGATAGGTTGCAACTCTATTACTTTCATGAAGCTACAAGATTTTTTATTTATTGCTTGCTGATACAGTTCAAATTTATTTTTCAATAGGACTCAAAAAAAAAAAGCTGTAATTGTATCCAAACTAAGGAATGTAAGAACATAATTTTTTTTCAAGATATGAACATTAGCCAATTCAAGAAATTATTTTTAAAAATATCTCATTAGTATTAATGATGTTTTCTCATTAAACAGACAGTTGTGTCAAATGTGGCAGATTAGACTATTACAAAATGGATGTTTCTACTTTTCACTGGGGGATTAATATTGATTTTACCTTTGAAACCTTAAAAAGTTTGTGATAAACAATCCTTGCCATTCAGAAAAAACAAAAAGAATCTTCTCCAAAATACTCATTTTGGTTAATATATATTCTAGCATTCTTTACTAGCATATGATTAATTTTACCAGAAGACACATGAAACTACAAAATACAGAAAAACACAGCAGTGGCACATAGAATTTTTAAAAACACACACAAAGACAATTAAAATGTCCCTGTCGTTTTCAATTATGCCAAAATATGAAATATTAGTTTCATAACTAGACTCAAGAACCTAAGATGATTCATGGCATTTTCATGACAGCTGATATTTCTTTGGCTGGACCCAGACCAAGATTCCAAACAGCAGATCTGGTCTGAGGATTTTGAGGTGATCTGAGAAGTTATTTGCTTCCACCAGTTTTTCTTAAATGGTTTCTTAAAACTGGCACAGGAAATTGTCTCAAAAGCTATAGAAGAGTGACGGCTGGATAATATAAGCCCCCAAATTAATTAACATATAGGGTGACATATAACCTCATTCCCAAAGGAAGACATTTAAATAGATATATAGAGGACACTAGCCAGGCTTTGGAGGCTAAAATGAATGTTTCCTCTGTTCAGCTTTCAGACATCATTTTTCTCTAACTCGTATTTGCAAGACTACATTTGTAAGGGAGAGAGCTAGAAATAAGTTATTTGGCTAAAAATAGAAAGCCAACTGTATTTCTTTGGTGTTTAAATTACTCATGTGGGCAGGAAGCTGAGCAGTGCCCAGGCAGCAGAGAGCCACCAATGTCCTGGGCTGCATTAGCAGGAGCAGAGCCTGGTGGGAAGGGACCGGGAAGGGATTGTCCCCCTCCACTCAGCACTCCTTGCAGCACTGCTGGAGCACTGTACTGAGCTGTGGTTGCCTGATAAGGCACCAGGGTGATGGACTGGATTAGCAGCAAAGGGCTGCCACTCTGGCAGGGAGATGGGTTTATTCAGCCTGAAAAATGGATTTGAGCAGAGCAAAGAACAGCCCCCCAGCACCCACAGGGAGGTTGTAGGAAGACACATCAGGATCTTTACAGTGGGACATGGTGAGTAGATGAAACCCAAAGAGCATAAAGTGAAACTAGAGAGGTTCAGACTGGTTACACATTTTTCCTTCATGAGAATGGTTAAACCTTGGAAGAAATTGCCCACAGAGGCTGTGGAGCATCTCTTCATCCTTGGGAATTTTCAAGACCCAGCTGGCTAAGACCCTGAAGCACCTGTGTCAGCTCAAGCTGACTCCTCCTTAGGTTCCATCCCAACCTGAACTATCCTAGGATCCTACTACCTTCTACCCTAGGATCAAGAAAGGCAGCAAAGATTTTTTTTTAGACCTGGGTCCAGGACAACCCCTCTACTGGGTGCTACACTTCTGAGGCAGGTATGTGAGATTTGACCTCACCCCTGGACAAATCTCACATACCTACCTCAAAATACACGTGACCACTCCTTTCCTCACATCCCCCCACCACAGGCATATGATTCAGGCATTCCTGCAGTGCCACACAATGCACTGGGGTCTCAGTCCTGCAGCTCCAGCTGCTGGGGCCGTGCCATCAGCAGAAAGCCTCCTGCAGGATGCCCATGCTGGAGCACTGCTAGCTCTGGGTAGAGGAGGGAAACTGTCTGGATTCAAATCCAGGTGCTTTAAAGGGACCTCTTGCCTTAGCCTCAACTTTTACTGGTAGGCTTTCTAGCAGAGGAGTGCATAGCACAGACAGTGAATAAACCCAACCCTGATTGTGCCTTGTTTCCCCTGATGGCCCTTTAAATAGTCAGTAATCCACTGTGTCATCCTGGTTATCTTCAAGGTAGCCTAACTGAAATGCCTGAAAAATCTCAGATGGAAGTGAAAGGACTTGTAATTTGTACAGTTACTCAGAAGTTCATACACCCTGAGAGCTGTACTCTGGTACTATTTTTAGTTATATAATAGACCATTTTTGTCTGCAGAAACAAGTTACTAAAAATTGCACAAAATAAATAAAAAATGCATGAAACAAAATCAAGGCTTACATATAAAAACTGTGTCCAAATAATAGACAATGTTGATCATAAGAGGCTCATGTTTTCACTGCACTGAAATTTTATATAGCTTAAAATTCAGCAAAAAATTCACACTGAGAACCATGTTGTCTGTATTCTCACCATAACAATATTCTTGTCTCCAATAAGATTTATTTCATACACAGACTTCCACTTGCATGAATCACCACCAAGGATTGGATTTTTGCTTTTCTGCTTTCTGTAACTTATTATTTTGATTTTAGAAAAAAAAAAAAATCCCTCCATATTATGACCATGTAAAACTTCACGTAATTATAGCTATTCAAATCACAAAGACATGGCACAGAAAAGGTATCTACAATAGATACCACCTCTGCAGTAAAAGAGGATTGTGATAGAAAATATCTCTCTGATAGATAACAGATAATACTTTCACTTGAACAACATTCATAAAACTATACTTGTGTTTCAAAAACATTAAGAAACCCTCATGTACCAAGTTTTCAAATAAGGCATAAAATCACAGAATATCCTGAGTTGGAAGGGCCCCACAAGGATCATCCAGTCCAGCTCCTGCCCTGCCCAGCACCATCCCCAGGGGTCACACCATGTGCCCAAGAGCATTGCCCAAACACTTCTTGAGCTCTGTCAGGCTGGTGCTGTGACCACTGCCCTGGGGAGCCTGTTCCAGAGCCCAAACACCCCTTGGGTGAAGAACCTTTTTCTAACATCCAACCTAATCTTCTCCTGGCACAACTTTGGGCCATTCCCCTGGGTCCTGTCATCGGTCACCAGAGAGGAGGAGAATCAGTGCCTGCCCCTCCTCTTCCCCTCACAAAGAAGTTGTAACTGCAATGAGGCTTCAGACTTGGTCTGTTCAGACCCCTCTTCTCCAGGCTGGACAGACAAAGTGACCTCAGCCACTCCTCACAGGGCTTCCCCCCCTTTGCCATCTTCATAGCCCTCATTTGGACAGTTTCCATCAGCTTTCTGTGTTCCTTATATTGTGGAATCCAAAACCACACACAGTACTTGAGGTGAGACTGTACCACTTTATCGTTTGAACAGAAATGCTAACATACTCAGTAAATCTAAAATGATACAAAAAGTTCAGGAGGTAGCCAACAAACCCTACAGAAAGCAAGGTGTTTTTGACATTTTTGCATCTCTATGGCACAGTCACCTAAGGAAGGCTTATTAAAAAATTTCTTTTTTTTTTTAATTCCATCATATACATATCAAACTTATGAATATAAAATCATACATGATGGGTTTTCCTATTTTGTTCCCTTTTCCTGTTCTCCCATCTCAAAGAGATCTCAGATTCACAGCTGGAAATTGTATGCTGCATGTTCATCTCTAAAAAAACTAAGTGGTATAAAGTGTCTGACTGAATTGCTATAACACATCAAAGCAGTAATAAATGAAAACATTCTTTATGTGCCTGTTGTTTTTAGCATGGGCAGACCCCCACCATGCTGCCCCTGACACACACTGCCACAGTGTCCAGTAATGTCTAGAAAGATATTTTGGCAATCAGGGGGATACAGCTACACACATTACCATTATCAATTTGAAAGAAGCATCTTGAAAAAAACCCCATAAATCTGACAGCTTTACACCATCTGGCCCCAAAAGAAATTAATTCTGATTAAAATTTCTAAACTGTATCATTTGTATTTGGCTTTACAAGTTAAAATGAAACCTTTTCCATGCTGTCTAAAAA
This sequence comes from Agelaius phoeniceus, assembly GCF_051311805.1. Lineage (NCBI taxonomy): Eukaryota > Metazoa > Chordata > Aves > Passeriformes > Icteridae > Agelaius > Agelaius phoeniceus. The sequence continues at coordinate 54,216,506 of NC_135269.1, read as the reverse complement.
AAAGCACTCAAGCCTTTTAAGTAAAGCACAGAAAGTCATTTTTTTTAAATAGAGATAAGTACATTTCACAATCCATGAGATTTTTTTCTTGGAGCAAAAGCAGTCCTGTAATGTACTACAATTATTGCTACTATCTGCATGTGCTAAAGTTGCTCTGACAGCTCTCAAACAGAAACATGACCTTCTGCTGGAAAACATTAAAAAATGCCACAAACATTACTAAGTATGAGATATTATTTCAGTGGAATTAATTACTAAACTTTAGTTTTTCAGGCTATTCCAAAGAAGCTAGAGAGACTAATCAAAATCTAGCAGTTAAACAAATATTTCCAGAAATTTATAAAGATGGAGACCTTTAAAAGCAAGAGGTGGGCTAGATTCTGCTCTTACTTTTACCAACCACAAGTGTAAATTATCTTACTTCAAAATTACCATAATTGTTGCAGAAGCTGAATAAGATTTTTATAGGGAAAGTTCTTCCACTTTGGCACTATTGCCACAACTCATCCACAGTTCTTGTCAGTTTGATTCACATAGCCATTTACAGCCTACTACAAAACAAAAATTCATGGGGTTTTGCTTACCCATTAAAAAAATGCAAAGTAATATTAAAAATAAGGAACTTGTAGATTTAGTTTTATTGACACCATAACCCAAATCTTAAAGTTTTTCATTAAGTTTTTCTGTAAGCTACTAATGTACAATTTGAACTATTTGCCAATATTTGACTTGTGACTACTATGTGTATGAGAAACATACAGTTGCTGTAGCTACACTTTTAACTGTGGAATTCTATTTATAAAGTTGATTTTAAATTTGCAAATTATAGGGAGGAAGTAGTGAAAACATCTCCCACCATCATAGGCTGCAGCCTCTGCCTTCTATCAGTGCTGCAGCCATAGCATGATTCTGCTGACACTGCAGTTGAATGTTTCTCTTCAGAATTTTATTTTCCATGTTTTTCTCCTACTGTTACTTTCTTCTCAGAAATTCCAATTAAGTTTAAAATGAGCTTCCAACAGAATATGGAATGTGCATGTATGAATGCTGCAAGCAAATCAGATGCTTAGTTACACACAACTAACTTCTTAATATAGGACTCACTTCACCTAGATTGGGCTTGATGGAAAGAATAGTTACTTTTAATGATCTGTTCATTATATCTGCAAATAGACATCTAAAAAAGATAGACTAATTATACTACAAAATTTTTTTTGAATTATTTTTCAGAATCTAAAGATGCTAGAGTTTGTAGAGGTCCAGGTTTGGTCAGCTGAATCCTCTGTATCTTGCCCTAAGAAATGTACCTTATTTGCAATATTCTCCCAGGTGCCTGGGAACCAGGAGACCCCACTTCTCTACCCCTGAGGGAGATGCACCAAGTAAAATTTCTTAAATAGTCAGTGGGATTTGCCAAAAACTTAGCAAATCTCAGCAAAGCGTGACAACAGTTAACTGACTGTTTCTGTTCTAGGGGCTGTGGAAATACATACAAAGAATTACAATTCCATATTCTACTGGAACCATCTCTCCCATGGAACTGTTCAAAAGTATTAATAATACCAGAGGAAAGGAAGGGAAAACAATCCTGTAAATTAATCCCCTTCTGTAAGATTATGCTAAATGCTATACTTAATTTCCTTGAGACAAGTCACAGCCAGGGATTCCAAGGTCACACAAGCAAATCTTCCTGCAGCTTGGTGCCTATTATGTTAATTCAGCAATGTTTGTTTTGTTTTGTTTTCTCCTATTATCAGCACAGTGGATGTGTTCCATTCAAAGCTGTTACTATAGGAACTCTATGGTAACATATAAAATTTTCTTTTATTTTGGATGAAAATATCAGAAAATTGATGGATAAGTTGTTTAGGTAGAACAATAGGGCATTTGATATTTAATCTGCAAGCACTTAATAAGAAGTATTCCAAGTAATGGCACAGTGTTATTATCATATCACTTAGTAAAATGGCAGCAAATTATTGTATTATTCACATCTCGTTGGGTCCATGCTATTATCACAGAGATGCCTTTAAAGATGACATTTAACATACTCCTTTTACACAGTAAAATGGTTAAAAGCACATTCAAATTTTAAAATATTTCTGATCTCTTGACAGCTCACCAAAGCATTCTGTGGGCCCCCCTGCCTCTCCAGTGGTTAACTGCAGCTCTAAAACTTCTTGTAATTATGAACGTTGCAGTCACACTAAATTAGACTGACAGTTGAAATACTGATTACTAAGGACTTATTAAGGACTACTTTGCAACCAATTATGCTGACATTTGACTTGATTTGACAGTTGAATTGAGTGGAAGATTCCTCCAAAACAGTAGAGAAAAATTTAATTTATATCCTCATCATTTTAAGATAATTGTTCAGGGCAGATTCATTAATATGCCACTACAAAATTTATTTTTATCCCCGATTGGAGCACCTATGATTCAAATGATAGACAAATAGTAAAAGCATGCAGTCTTTACCACACCTGAATTCCCTTATATTTGATTTTTGGTGACTGTTACCATGGGACCTCTGGATCAAAAACAGGTTTTCAAGTTGTAAAATATTTTTCCTGTGAAATGATCAAAATTAATAAATGCGATTATACCCAACTTCCACTGCTGTACCACTACATGCAAATTTATTGTCATTATATCATTTCCCTGTTATATCTCAAATATTCATGCAATTTAGTGGATTTCACCTGAAAATTCACTGAAAATCATACTTCAAATAATCATACTCCAAATAAAAATTAGCAGAAAAAAATATTGCCCCTTACTTTAAATTCAACTACTATACATTCAGAGCACAATGTATAGCACAGTTTGGTTTAGAAGAAGGCTGAAAAACATTGATTCCCAAGGAAACATCTTTAATAGAGGTGAGTATACACTTAGGGAAAATCAAGAGAGGAAATTTCCTCAATGAAATCTCTTATGTCAACTGAGGGAGGAAAAAAAAGGAGGCAACAGATCCTTTCAGACACAAAATTAATGAAATATTTTCACAATATTTTAGAAGCTACTGTAGGATAAAAGAAATGTCCACAACCTGTCTCAAACTAATAAATGAATCACAGATATTGTAGGTACAGTTTGCTTATTTTTATTTTCAATTGTTGCCTTTTAGGTTCCAGTACAAAATTCCATAGAGAAGAAAAGTTAAGTGCAATTCAGAAAACCACTCTGCTTCTTAATAGGTACTGATTTCCTTGCATGTTTTCAGGACCAAAACAATTTAATAAGTGAACTGAAATATGAGATAATTGTAAAAATGAACAAAACCCACCATAATTGACGCAATTAACAGAAAATAAAGAGCATCATATAGAATGTATGTCTAATAGTCTTCAGGTTTCAATAAAACCTGTTTTATAAGGATTGTTATTATTTTCTGAAGTCTGGTAAAATACAGATATCAAGCAGCAGGATTTTCTCAAAAGACTACATTTCAATTCTTTCATTTCTTGTCTCAGGACAAGCCCCATAAACACAAGTAAGTCCGTTGTTCATCAATACTAAAAATGACTAGAGTTTTTTCCCAAAACTCAAGGGTCTTAAAATGAGCCTAATCAGTTAAGCTTTTTCACAGCTTCAGCACACAGGCAAGGAACAGGATAGCCAAAGAGGCACAATTGCAAAAATTATTTCCTATCCTGTGTTCAGAAGTCCTTACATCCATTAAGATACTAGCATAAATCAAAAAAGCTGCAAATCCTTCCCTGCCAAAGACATCTAATCCCAGGTAAAGAAATAAATAAATGAGAACAGATCTTTAATTTTCCCAATTCTGTGAAGTTATTCATATCTCTCTCTTCCCTATCTGAACTACAAGAATCACTTACATTTTTATACTTGTCTCAGCAAAGTAGGTGCTTTGTAATTTACAGGGATATTGAGACTATTGATTAGAATTCAGAGAATGCTCTGGTAGAGTCATGTGAAAGAGAAATTCCAGAGATGTTATAGTATTTCCATTACTACATGAACTTCATGCTAGACAGGCTAACTAGAGTCCCTGTGAATTGGCCTGTTTGCCTGTATACCAGGAAAACATTTTCTTATTCACTCGTGTGATTTATAGGATGAGATTATTTATATGTCAGTTGAAAAACATAAATATTCAACTGCAAAGTGAAGTTAAACTTAACTGCAAAATGAACTTTTAAGTTTCTTGGATGTAATCTATTGATGCTCATCTGCAAACACTGATGTGCAAAGCTAGTTTCACAGATTCATCACCATAGAATATTTCCTTAAATGTAGGTTCACACAGGAGGTGATGTGGCAATTCCTTTCCACTGACAGTCTGGAAACACTACCTTCAAAACCTTGGGAAGATACTAAATTGAGGTAGCCATTGTTTGCTTGATCCTAGAGACCAATTGCAAGGCCAGCAGGTAAAATTAGATCACAACTGAAAGCTAAGAGAATGAGATGCTTTGGTTATTCATTAAGCTCATCAGCCACATTGAGGTTGGCAAAATGGGATCTGACTAATTTTTGTTTACCTAGTAACATTTTTCCTTAACTTTGATTAGACATGATTTAAATCAAAAGATTGACAGAAGTCTTTCCAACGGCTGTTGAACATATTTCTTGTATTATTAGTTGTCCTTGATGTCCTGTCGTTCAATGGGGCTATGTCTATACACCTCAAAGAATCATTTGTAAGTGTCTTTGTAGGGAACTTGCATAAATTATACTAACTCCATAGAATCATCAGCAAATACTATGCATTTATTTTTTCATCTTTCTCTGTTTGAATACCAGCTTTGTTGGTGGCAAAGGTGGTAAAAACTGGACTGGGGCAAAAAGGATGCTTGTGAATGGAGAAGAAAATTTAAAATTACATCTAAAAGCTTCTTTACAGATTGTCTGAGCATAAAAATAATTTCTCTCCCCAAGCTCACTAATGTGGTTTGAAAAGAAAGTACTCAAAACAAAATAATTTGGCTTGTGGACGCTGAAAAATCAGCCAGACATTTCAGGAATGCTTCCAGCTTCCTTAGACAGTTTGGCAACTAGGAAATTCTACAGCTAGAGGTGAAAATCAGGGAAAATAAGCAATAATTAAAAGTGGATATGTTGTTTGCTCTTCACAAATTCTGGAAGGGAAATTCAAATTAAAATAGGTTTTAAAGGTGTGTGGTGTAAACAAGAAATGCAACTGTTTTAAAGAGAATAGAAGAAACCTAGTGATTTAGGGAAACTGAGATGATTAAGGGATTAGATCATCTGATATATGAGAAGATACTGAGAGAGTTGGACTTTTTCACCCTAGAGAAAACAAGGCTCAGGATTATTTTATTCATGTGTATAAAAACCTCATGGGAGACAGTAGAGAGGATGGAGTCAGACTCTTGTTAGCGGTACTATCAAAGGACTAGAGGCAATGGATGGGTGTTGATATACAGTAACTTCTACTTTAACATAAGAAAAAATTTTTTTACTGTGAAGGAGGTCAAAAACTAGAACAGATTAACTGCAACAAATAGGTTGTTGACCCTCCATCCCTGGAAATATTCAAAAGCCACCTGAAATATTCAAAAGCCACCAGTCTGTGAACAACCTAGATGACCCTGTTTTGAGAATTCTGGAAAACTCAATTATTCACTGTCTTCACCTCAATTACTGGTAACAGGAATGACTGTTTATTATAGCTTAAAAAATGTCCATGTGCTAGTAGAACCATGTCCTGGTTCTGGCCATGACAGGGTTAATTTTTGCAGTAGCCAGGAGCAGGTACAGCTGGGGCAGGAGGTGATCCTATACCACCTAATGTCATTGCTGGGCAGGCAAAAGGAGTCTTCCAGGGAGGTGTCCCCTGGGCTGGCAAAGCATTCATCGTGAATTATTTGCTCCTTTCTTATACCCTTATATTAGCATTGTTGCTGTTACTGGTAATTTTCTTATCTTTGCTGGTTCCAGTAAATGGTTCTTATCCCAGCCTATGATCTTTATTTACCCTTTTTACCTCCATTTCTCCTCTCCTCCAACCCCATTGGGAAGGATAGGGGAAGGGGGTCAGTGAAGGAGTGGCACAGGTTTTAAGTGGGATCACTACATTAGAGAAAACCATTCCTAAACCAAAACAAACCAAAAGAAAAGGGGGATCAAGAGCATTTTTCAGATAGAAAAAATGACAACTGACAACTAGATAGCCATTAGCTTATATTTAGGAATTTAAACTTCATACTAAAATCTGGTCAGCTGAATAACTCTCTGTGTCCCTATCAGGGTCCCTAGTCCCCAGCTAGAGACTTGGTTCAGTTGGCTGAACAAAATCATCTAACACAACTGAGATTCCCTGGGTTTTTGAGGTACTGGCAACATGCCACTTCCTACACAAGACCTGAGTCCCTCCAGATTGTCATCTGGAGTCTACTTGTGATACTACAGATCATCTCACAGGAGATTTCACATCCGTATTCCTGCAGCTGAGGCATAGTGTACTGCTGATACCCACTGATTATGATTACAGCAAGGTGGAGATGCCTAGCTCATTGGAAGACATGAATGTGGACATGCTAATTCATGTCTCCTAATTTGTGAGCTAAATATTATGGATTCTAAATGGAAGTAAATATCGAAATATTTTGTAAATCTGTGCTTAAGCATCCTAATGTGAGAAATATTTCCTGAATCTTTAGGGTCTCTCTCAGTAAGACTGATTTTATTAAGACTTTTATTTCTACCATTGTATGAATGTTACACAATTAAGACAGACCAAGAACTTCAGCTATAATTTCATATGCAGTAAACAAAATTATACTGTGGTTTTGTACAACTAAACTCAGGACTATTCTCAGTAACCTTATATAAACTTTTCATTCCATCGGAGAACAAAAATGTTGAAAGTGATAAAACTCATAAGCAGGGGGAAATCTATCACTGAGATAAGAGAAGTATGTCTCAGTCACTTCAAAATCTATTGCATCATGTGCAAACGTCTATTTGTCTTATGGAAAGCAGTTTGGAAGTGTAAGGAGATAATTAGGAAGAATGATCACATTCTAGATGGTAAAAAAATGCTTAATCATCTTCCTATTGTCATTATAATTTGCTCATGCATCAAGTTCTAGATGACAAATAAGCTATAGCTTAGGATGCAGTAGTTGCATATCAGTCTATTCCAAGAAGCCATAAAAAAGAGAAAAAGTATCAACAATTTTCTCCACAATGATTACAATTCAGCCATAAATATAAAATAAACATTTCTCATCATTTTGCATTGTAAATATTTCTCAGTCAAAAGATTTATTGTCTTCATTGCTATCATATCTGGAAACTTATCAATATTCTGCCCTTTTCTCTTTGGTTTCTCCTGGTCTGATACTAAAATTCTGCAGTTAAATGAAAAGAGAAGGATTAGGCAGTTTTCCTCTGTTGAAGTCCACTACCTCTGCTGAATCAGCTAAATCACTCCCCCAAAGGTAATCCTTACTTGTAATCCTTACTTCACAAAGGAGGGAGCTTTTTCTTGGTGATTAGTAGAGCTTTGAAAAAAGCAGAAATTTAAACCACTGAAAAAGATATCCTTTGGAACTAGGAGGTACTCAGAAATTGTACATAATGAAGGCTTCACATTAATCAATATAACCAATTAACTTATTTTACAATCAAATTGAAACATTTTTACCAAGGTCAAACTGCTATAAAGCAGTTTTCCAGACATCTTGCCATGCCTGTTGATTTCAGATGCAAAAAAACCTGCAATTTTCATTTACATGGGAAAATAATTATTTGATGCTGTGCACTTCCAGCTACCCTCTTTAAAAGCCTTTGCAACTTCTGACACATGGAATTTATCACAGGCCAGCAGGAGAGAGAGAATTTCATGGAAGCGTTTTGTTAAAGCACTGCAGAGCAAAGCACTCAATGAGGAGAGCTGCACATCTTAGCAAAGTCCACAACACAGCACAGGCTGAGTGACAGGGAGATGTCTTTTTAGCCTCATCCAAAATAGGCATTTTTCTCAGATGCTGAGCCCACACTTAAAACTGTCAAACACAAGGTATTAACTCCATGTACCAAGGGAATCTCTCTCTCTTAAGTAAGGGGTTGCTTAGTGGCAATGGACTTTGTTATATCCCTACACACACCCTATACATGGCTAAATACTCTATAACTAATGCAGCAGTGAGTGTTTGCTGACTGCATTGCTAGCAGCAGCTAGCAGTTTAAATGGTAACCATGAAGTTAGATAGACATTTTTAAGGCAACATTAAAGACATCATTTTCAACACCCTCATTATTTGCCTTACAAAATGTCTTTGTACCATCTCGAAAAACTTCTACATCCAAAAGACATGGCTGTGGTATGGCTATTATGAAATTATCTTCATTTTGTGTTAGCACAAACTTATTTGTTTTTGCAGGAAATTAAATCCAAGCTAGGGAGAGCATAGTGTTGCATTATTCTTGGAAGAGATTACAAGGGGAACTCAAATTCTAGATGTGGGAGGAAGAAAAAACGAATACCTCTTGTCTTTCAGGTCTGGGTTCTTCACAATGCACTCACCAATCAAAAGTAGGAATGGGTAGTTCACGCAGTCATGAACATTGCTACAGTGATACTTGTTTCTTTCACTTTCCACACATCAACACAACAAGGGCAAGAAGGGAGAAGACTGGCTATACAGAAGTGATTTGGGATTAATGAAATTGCCATCTGGTATATTCTGTGTCAAAGAGCTGGCAAAGAATACAAAATTGCCCAGACAAAATCTATCATGGCAGAGCTTCTTAGCTCTTTAATAGGTGTACAAAGTCACTATGGACTCTGGGTACAGGATCTGAAATAAGAACACATACTTCAGTGTGGATAGAAACCAAGCCTCTGAAATGTTTACTAAAAGATGGTGATTTTTTTTCATTATAAGATTCTGTTAAATCTATTAAGTGCATCAATAAACTACCAAAGTAAAAATGTGCAAGACTTTTTCTCCTTAAGGCCATGTAACTTAAGAGACATTTAACTATGCTAAAAGCTATGTTCACAACTACTGCAACCACATTCACATGTTTAGTATCTAAGCATGCAAAACAGTATGTTAGAGAGCTGGGAGCTCTTGGCATGCATAAATACAACTGTGAAAATGCACATGCCCTTTTACAAAACACTTGGCCCCACATTAAAAAAATACAGTAATAATCTAATCTAAATACAGGAGCAACACAAACTTCAGAGAAACAGATTGCCGTCACTCTCATGTAGCAGAACACTACCACTTTCTTTCCTTGATTCAATAAGGTACTGACTTGTTGCAGAGTTATTACAGGAAAACTGTGCACTGTTCAAGAGGAGAACTAAACATACATCTCCTTACTTTAAAGTAAACAGCTCAAGTCCGAGGGCCTTTCAGCAGGGCATTCATCTAGAGCTTAGTTTAAATTTAAATCATAGGAAATCTTAACCAGGAAAAAATAGCAGGAAACCTATCATTTTGTGATAGGTTTTTTAATCCTTTCTGAAATAAATACCTTAATATTCTTTTTACTTAAGATTAAAATTTGATTAAGGTATTTCCAAAAGCACTAGATATAAAATCATTACTGTTTTGCTCAGATTCATTGCTGTCCACTAAGTGCTGTGCAATTTGATCAGTGTGTCGTATACCAACTAATGTCTTCAATTCAACTTTAAGGAATTAATTGATTGTTCTATTTGATGGTTCATGCTACCTGGGCAAAATGTTAAATAAAAACTGTCATAAGTCTTTCATGTTCCTGAAGTCTTAAAATATTTCCACTGTAGCTCTCAGAAGATAGCAACAATAAGGGAGGTGAATAGCAGGTCTTTTTTGCTTATGAACAAGACACTGAGTATTAGCAACTAAGTGTACTCATTGATGTTCAAACTGGAATTTGGGAGAAAACAGAAGGGCTTGATGAAACTGCACTTTTCATTTGGCAAGTTTATTTTAAAAATAAAGCTTACTGTGTTACCAACCAATAGGAACACCAACTTCTCCCTAAGAAAGTTTAAATGCTCCACAGGGGAAAGTTATGTAATAAAATTCTAAGGGAAAGTTTCTTCCAAGCCTGAAAAGTTGTCTCTCATTAATTTAATCTGCAAATTAGAGTAGTACCAAACCCAGCTCTTGAAGCATACTGCCAGCAAAAAACTACAACAACAAACAACAATAAATTTAATGTCTTCATTATGAAGCATTTATGAACCGTTTTAATTTCCCTTGGGCTTGAAGGGGCAGAAAGAAAGGACAATCAGAACAACCAAAAATGTGAACTAGGAGTCATTGTGGCAGGATTATGGGCTGTCTTGTTTCCAGTTACTGCCTGGCACATTTTCGGCTGTTCCTGTGCTTTACTGTGCCCTCTGTACATCAGAATGAGGAAGGGAGCACCACTTTCATTTATGATCAATGCCACTCATACTACAAATGCACAAGATTCAAGATTCTGGTATTCTACAGAGTGATATAAATAGTGCATTAAAGAGAGCATGGCAGGTCCCATTAAACCCTGATAACTCTAGATTTAAAGTCACTTGATGTGCTCCATTATAAGATCATATCTTAATTATAATTTTGCCAGTTTTTCCATGAGTTGGAAATTTTCCCTGCTGAGAATTTTTTTTCAATTTAAAAAAAACATGAATCCATTAAATATTTTTTCAAGTAGACAAAATTATAATTTTTTCCAATGTTAAAACATTTGCTAAACTGTCTTTGAGCAGCTGAGGGCGATTCATGTTTGTAATTTGGTGAGGCAAGTCACAAATTCTTTCTACTCCCATTTACAAGAAAATTTGCCTTTTTCACAAGTTTCAACAGTTACAGCAGCCTAGAAGAAACAGTTCTTCCCTCCTCTTTACTGTCATTTCTGGCCACTGATACTCTTAGCAGGTTGTGGAGACTACAACATGAGAGTAGGAGAGGGAACGGATAGGTCCTGGATAAACAGGAAAATGAAGTAGGTTGGGATCAAATTAGTTCAGAATGTGGAGCATGGACATGAATCCAAAAAACTAGGAAGCAAGAAAACAAATAGGATTAATAAGGAAATGAAAAATCTTAATGAATTTTAAGAGAAATAAACTGGAAATTGGTGGACTGTCTCATTGTTGAGATGGGCTGGCAGGGAAGGGGAAGACGCTTCATTTATTATCTGATTGAGCATCCAGAGAAGGGAAAAAGTTAGCTGGACAAGGGAACTGTGAGGAGAAATTAAGAAATTGAGTAGGAACAAGAAAGACAGTGCAGATGTGTGTCCCAAGCATGCATCCTCTTTCCTGGTCCTTGCAACGACACCTGGGTTTTCTAGTTTTTCCTTACCATCACACTCTTATGCCGGAGTCAGGAATGCATTGTGTAATAAATCCAGTTCAGGGCTCTGCTGGGAAAGAAACCTAGAAACCTATTCAATTGTGTCTCATCCCATCACTATGCAAATCTGAGAAGAGTTTGGCTTTAAACTCAGTGTACAGAGAAAATATTGTATAAGTTTTTAACACTCCATCCCTCTAAATCTTCTTTGAAAGAACAATAATTGTGTTTCACAGACCTTTAAAATCAAATCTCCCTGATGAGACCCATGGCCTTTATTCAGTGGTCTCAAGGTCTCAAGACTTGCTTTGTCACTATTTACCTTGTTTTCGGTTAAGGATATGTGTAAGTTTAATATTTCTGATTAGCTCAAAAGTAACCTAAGTTCTGTTACAAGATTATATGCATATAAATAGAAGAGATTAATCCTTTCCAGTGTCTCTATATATTTTGGTGAACCAAGCAGGCCCTTTGTTGACCCTAACATCCTCTGCCAAGGGGCAGCTGCCAAGGCACAACTCTGTTCTCCTTCCTACCATACAATGATGTCCATGGTGAGAACAACCTGTGTCCTTCAGAAACTGGGTATTTGGAGCCAAGTCAAGCCCATGCTTTATTTTATTGTGTAATAAATCTACTAAGATTCTACTAAGTTATTAGTACAGTCATAGCCAGCAACAGCACATGACTGGCACTGAGTGGTAACAACCTCACCCATATTCTCCTAGAAGGGCTATGCTTCCTGTTTCAAAGGAATAAATGGGTATGTTTCACTTAGGAGTCCTGTACCCTTCAAGGGAAATAGAAAGTTATGGGTACAGAACTAGAGAGCACACACTGCATTTAGGACTGACCACCTCAGATACAGCTGCTATGCTTAGTTTTTCATCCATGGAAAAGATAATAGCATCTCTTCTCTCTGCACAAATACAGGGAAGTAAACTTAGTGATGTCTAGAAAACAGCAATATCACATTGATCAGCAAAAAAGGGAGCTCTAGAGGAGATTTTGAGAGGTGTGAAATAAATGAGAGGTCAGACATTGAAGAACGAAAACAATATACTGAATAGCTGCTCAGTAAGTTAGCAGTGACTGAGACTGGGATCTCATGAAACAATGTGTTCCTATAATTAAGGATGATATAATGTGCACACAGAGAAAGAGCAGTAAAAATATGCAAGACAACCTTATTTCCCTTATTTCCTAACTTTTGGGTCTTTCCTGGCTTCTATTCCTTACAGGCTTCTAACACACTTTTTATGTGTAATACTCTCTGCTAATCCAACACTTTCTTAAACTCAAAGAGCTAGAGCAAGACCTGTAAACCATCTGGAACAGCTGCAAAGCAGATTACTGCCAAGAAATCTGTACCAAAGGATGTCCTATCCCACTCCAGGCCTGCCCTGCATCAGCTCTAAGGCTGCATGACTACAGAAAGACACTAATTAGCAAATAACACTTCAAGCTGCCACCGAAGCCTGCAGTCTTTCCACCTACATCTAAACCTCATTAATATGTCAACATTCAACCATTACTGTGAGACCTTTCATGAAAACACTAATAGCATTACTTGCTCTGTCATTTAGGGTCACCAGCAAAGAAAGGGTCAGCCAAGTATGTCAAAAGGAATTTTCTAAGATGCTCTAAGATCTAGGGTGTTCCTCTGCATCATATTAAATATCATACAATTATGACAATAAAGCCATGAAAAGACACCATATTTCCCTTTTAAATTGTCATGTGAACTTTTTATTAAGCACTCACATAGAGAAATAAAATAGTGAAGGGGGGTTTTCTGATTTATATTAGTAGCCTCACTTAATTTCTAACTTACTGTATATTATACATAATTATTAGTTTAATATAAAACTGTATATAAGTGTGAAGACTACTAAATATATGTATAAAAGAAGGCTACCAAAGCAGTTTGTTCAGACAATTTCACAATGCTAGATGATGATCTGTGACTGATGGATATTATATTGACATAGACAAATTAAAAACATTAATATCAACATATCCTTCATATCCCCCAAAATCCAAGAGCTCAGAGAAGTCTAGCGTTGATTGGATAGTACATAAATCTGCTTATAAATAGTTAGCTAACTTCAAATATAAGTTTTTATCCAGGTTATTCAGACTGATTTACGGCTCATTCCTTGAGAAGGTTCCTACTTGCAAAGCTTTGTTTGTGTGAACTAATTTCATGAACACAGAGAGAAAGCAATCTTTTTCTCAGTCAAGCTTCCCTTAAGTAGAAACACTCTTTTCGCTAAGAAATGTTTATGGCATGCAGGGAAGAATTCACTTCATCTAATTTTTGACAATTAAGAGTTAAAAATCTCAGCTTGTCACCTTAGGCTAGTCCCTGGGAAGAAGCTGGCCCTTTGAAGATTGCATGTGACTTACACATCAATGCAGGGTATTTCACAAACATTGTAGGCATCTGTAGGGCAACAAATAACATAATGAAAAATAGAGCAGCCACAGTGGATCAGCCCAAAAGCACACATAATCCAACATCCTGCCTGTAAAAGTGGCCAAAGTCAGATGTCCAAGGAAGAATACAAGAAAACACAAATGACCCTTGACTTAGCTAATCTTCAAGCCTCTAGTTACCAAGGCCTCAATGACTTCCTGATCTTGATGTTTATTGTGTTCAATAATATGTGTTTAATAATGTCTTTTATTTTTTCCTGATGAAATGCACCAGACTCCCGTTGAACTTCTGTAAGCTTTTAGTACACCCAAATCATGTGGAAAGGATTTCCACAGCTTAGCTAGACACTGAAGAAACACTTCCATTTGTTCACTTAAAGTTTTCCTCCTCCTAGTTTAATGTAAGAACCTTGAGTTCTTGGATTGGAAGGGAAGGTGATTGGTCCTGATACAGATTCTTTATGCTTTTCATGGTTTCACAGATCTCTATCATATTGCACATTAATTTGTTCTGCTAAATCTCCACACTCAGAAAATTAAGATTACTGTATTAACATATATGCTAAGCCTGAATCATGCTTGTTAGCAGGATCTGTGAGCTCAGATGCATTAACTCCCCAGAATGACCAAAACAAGCTTTCAGATAGTTACAAATGCCTGGCAAAAGTATAGTCCCAGACTTTGGGGGAGAATTAAGAATAAGAATTAGATAAAAAAGAAAAAAATACTCTTTGAAGGAGTGATTTTCATTTCTTTTTTACATTGAACTGTTGTTAATATATACAAACAGCTTCCTGTACTGAGATATAGGAGTCAGGTCACATTACTCATAAATCTGTAGATTCAAGACAGGAGCATAACTTCTTAGTTGTCAATATTTTAACAGTCTCTTTCTGACAACTTGATTCTAAGAGGGCACATGATTGAAAAGACTGAACATTAGAAATGTCCTGCTAATGTGAAACTTTCCTCAGTGAAACAAAGCCAGCACACTCGTGATTACTACAACTACATCCATTGTAAAAGATGCCTCAAGTGAGGCCTAGGAGACTGAAGGCTTGCTGATGGAAGGAAAATGTGACTGCTTTTGCTGCCAGTAGTAGCAGTTGATGTGGCATATGCTCTTCTACCATGCAACGTGATCAGAAAAAAGCACAGAGGGCTGCATTTGCACCCTTGGCAGATGTCACTATTTTCAACTGCCAGAACAACTTTTGGCAATCCAAGTGTAAATTAGATTCGCCTTGGAGCTGCTGTAATTCAGGCCAACCCCACCACCAGCCAGAGTGCAAGTACAACAAAACACAAAGGTGGCCTAAAACCACGCTTGTTCTCATTCATTTGTAATGTTGTATCTCAGCTTGAGCTAAAAATCAGGCCCACAGCCTGTGGAGAAGGGGAAAGAAGTGTATTCACTACCCAGAGATCCAGCCTGCTCTTTTCAAATCCCGAAACCGAGGCTATTCTTTGCCAGTGAACACCTTTCCTGTCCATTCTGCACGCTCATTAGCTATCATAACAATAATTAATTAGGATAAGAATACTACATATAAAACATTGTGAAGCTGAAAACTCACTTTTCCAAGAATCATGGCTCTTCTGAAGACATGGGAATGCAGTAGTTTTGGTCATTCATGGCTGGTTTAACATACATCTGGGAGAACAAGGCTTTCCTGGAAAATCTACCTTTCCCAAAAAACCTTAGCAAGCCACTCTTCTTTCACTCAGTGAGAGGAGTGGGATGCTTGATTCCACTGAGACCCAAATATCTCATGTGGAGTGCAGACAACCTGAGAAGTTTTATGGTTACTTTGCTCTCACTTATCACAATGAGCCTTATGAGTCTTATTCTATAGAGGCACTTGGAGATAATTTTGCAAGATTTCACATTCCATCAACATGGAAAAAGCCAAATAAAATATGTCTGTCTCAGGTAGTAGTCTTAAATTAGAGGAGTCATAACAGACTCTTAGAAGCAGTGTGAATTGAGTTCTTCATTCAAGTAAAACAGCTACAGGGTGACCTGATTCACAACAGATCCTGGTTTCTTACGGCAGAGGAATATGTAATTATAAAAAAGCCTGGAAGTAGCAAGGATTAAATAACGTTGCCAGGGCAGCTTGTTTCTAAAGGGCTTATTACAGGCATTAACCACAAACCTGTGATTTTTCTTTTTTCACATGAATTGATGTCATAATGAGGTTTAAATGGAGACTCAGTGTCTACTTTGCCTCCCAAAGGAGAGGGGTTCCCCCTCTAGCCTGGGCACAGTGCCTCCTTCTGCTGTGCTACTTAATGCAAATGTAAACAAAAAGGAGACTCAAACCATGAGAGCTGAATTCATTTCCAACTGGCTGTCATAGGTTTTCACTTTGGTCTCCTCATGGTTCACAAGGGTCCCTTTCAAGTCTGGTTTATACAGAAGATGTTTATATGATAAAAGGGTAAAACCCAAAGCAGAAATACGGTACTGATTTTGAGGTGGAAACAAACCTGCTTATAGAAGCAATCCATGTGAAACATTGATTGTAGAAATCTTTAACACTTCAGTTATTGGAGCAGCTGAGAATAAAGCAGGAAATCTCAAATGAACAGCTATTTTTTCTACCAGCCTTGAAAAGTAATGTTTTATTATAAATCTACCCTTTCCAACACATATTGCATCCCCTCAGGGCTAGCTCCTGTGTAGGCAGATTAAGTGGTTGCCTATGGCAGCAAAATGTTAGGCATGGCAAAATGCTTAGAGACTGCTTATTGTGTGACTGTAAGCTGGGTGAAACAGACATTTTCCAGTGTTTTGAGGGCTACAAAAACCCTTCAGACACCACCAGTTTCCCCAGTGCTTCCATATAAAAGTCAGCAATAAAATGGCCAGTTTCATATAAATGAAACCAGTTTGGGAAATTACAAACTCAGTGGCAGAGAATAGCAAAAACCTGTACCTTTTAATAAATAGATAAGAATATAGAGAAACCTGATGCTGTAGCATACTAATTAGTGTGTTTTGTACTCTAACCTTCAATAGAGTCAGAACTCTGTCATTTGTGGGTCAATATATTGGGAGCTACAAGCTCATCACTTTGAACTTCTAGCCATGAGGAGCATTCAAGGAGCTGCTGGGTATTTGAGAAGGCACTTGCCAGTCCCAAAGTGGAATGAACAAAAGTACATGTATGTTTATGCATGCTTAGAATCTGACCACAGAGACTTTTACTCACTACACTCCCTTTAAAAGAAAATTGAGTAGCTATAAATGAAACACATTAAAATATTATCTTAGCAGAGCAAGTGTTTAACACAGAGAAAGAACAGCCAGAGAAGAGAATGCAGCAACAGGGCAGGAGATGATACATTGTTTCCAGTGCTAAATCTGTTTTTCACAATACACTCCACCACCGCTCTTCTTGGTTTATACCCTCCATCAGAGCCAGGTCTGGGTGGTTGTGCTGAACCAGACTAAAACACGAGCCTTCAGCAATGCACTGAACTCACCACTCCTTACACAACAGATTATTCTACACTGCTACATACTATCTATGTTGGCCATGACTTTTATTCAGTAATTAGGACAGTGGCAGCATCAGGCAGAGCAAGTTACCAAAAGGGTCCTTCAGCTATGCCATTTAAGACATGTGGGACATTCTTGCTTGACAAATATAAATGCAAGGTGTAATTGACTGCCACGAATCAGATATGCAGGTAGTGTCATTGCTGAGACTGGAGCTCCTGTCAGTATGTTCCTGCTAATTCTCTGGGAATAGCTGACTTGCCTGGGCACAGATACTCATGGCAGCACAGGGCTCCATGCAGGGCCACTGCCTGGTACTCACTCCAGCTGCACAATGCAGCCTTTTTCACTGCACCAGGACATTACCCTGGCCAGGCAGCTACACTGAGCTGATGAGTCCAACACACACTGCAGGGGCTAAACTACAGAAATGCACCCGGTCTAGAATTCATCCACACCTCTAGGAGACAGAGAGTTCCTAAGAACCTTTCTTTCTGGCTAAAGTAATTAAATGCCCTCTGATTTTATAGGGGTCTGGAGGCTATAAGAAGTCCCTGATGTAATGAGCCATAGGCAGGGCTGCCCTCCTTGGTCTAGGAGATGTCCTTAGGGCAGGAATAGCTCTGCTTTAAGAGAAGATGGGAGGGAAAATCTAAACACCACCTGCAACACACAATCTCCTTGGAAAGTAACATGGGCTGGCTTCTTTCAGAATA
This sequence comes from Agelaius phoeniceus, assembly GCF_051311805.1. Lineage (NCBI taxonomy): Eukaryota > Metazoa > Chordata > Aves > Passeriformes > Icteridae > Agelaius > Agelaius phoeniceus. The sequence goes on along the minus strand of NC_135269.1, from coordinate 54,198,549 downwards.
ATATCCAGGCCTCTTGAATTAGTGACTTAAATGACACAGACTGATTGCAACCAAATGGAGGGGTAGATTGGTACTGAAGGCATACCTGTGTGTAAGGACCAAGGAATCAGAACAAAGAGCTTGGAATACGCAAAGGATAGAAAGGCAGATTGGCATTTGTGGGCTGGCTTTCCTCTTCCTTCAATACATTATGCTTCTATATTCTAGCATTTTCTATATGAAGTTATGAAGTCTTATTTCAGATTTCTTTTCTCATTCTACAAATGGCAGAAATCTAAAACAAGTAAAGGTTGAAAAGGGTTAAATAATTCCTACCAATAAAAAATGTACTTTAGCTAAAATTAAAGATTTCAGATCCTCTGAATTTACTATTGTAGATATTTTGCCAAAAGAATCTGGTAATTTGTGTTTCAAATCACTGTGGAAATACATTTCTGTTACTGATTAATTTAATGGACCTAAATATTCTCTGATTCTGAGGAGTCCCAGACAGCACTTTGGATCTATACACACTGCTGTGAATGCACCTCTTTGGAAGTAAACAGAACCTTTACTGAATGTCATTAGCCTTCTATCCATAACAATTATCCACACAAATAGAAATTTCAGCTGTAAAAAGCATTGGATAATAGCTTTTTGACCCAAATTTTATCCAGCAAGTTCAAATTCATGAAATTGATTCGTATTTAATTTATCTCACTCTCTTCTCAGGATCCAGATCACATATGTAGGGCACTTTAATTTCTCTCCTTTCTCTGAATCTGAACTCCCCCCAGGAACAGTTTCTTTGCACTAATTATGCATCTCCAGGGTACACAATTCAAACAAGAGCTACCTTGTACTAACAGGGTTGATTTGCTGCTGCTCACGAAAGCAAGGAGAGTGCTTTTCAGGACAGGAGCAGGGCAGGCAAGTGGGGGATGCTCTGGGTTTTTAATTAAAGTATTCTTTTAATAATGTTCTGGAGGTGCTGAATGGCTGCAGATTTTTCTCTTCCATTGTAATAATCCTAAAATGCCATTCATTTACAAAAGCAGAAGTTTCATTTCACACATAAATTCTATGAAAGGGTTGTCTTGAAGCATAGTGTATTATTTATGGTTGAAAAATATCACTTTTCTCTGGTTTTCCTCTACATTTTTTTCCTCACCCAGAGCATGCTGTGATTTTTAGGACTCAGTTCTTACTTTCTACTCATGCATAAACATTTGCAGAACTATAGCCTTCAGTCCTGATCCTGCAAAGGTTCAGTCTGTTCATAAGCCAGTAGATATAAAGTGGCTACTGTCAAGAACATGATTTCAAAACCCTCTAAAATTCTAGATTAAGGACTTTATTTTATGATTTCTCTAAAGCATCTCTCAGAAATGCATTGGAGTACTTTAAAGTAATTCTTGCTAAAGGATATTTTTTGCATTTATAAAAATTCATTGCCTCTATACAGCATCCCATCATTCTGCTGTTCTTTTAAACATCATTAGAACACTTCAGAGATAGATGAAAAATTTACTTCTCCTGAATTCTAGTAGGAACTTTAAAAAGTATGTTGGTTTTCTGCCACTTTTTATTTACTAAATCCCTGTATTTTCCCCTGTAATCTTCCCTGCTAAAAACCTACAGATTTATGTTCTTAGACTGGATGATATCTTCTCCATAAATAAAATTACTTTTTTTTTTCTGAACAAAATATACTATTCCTTCATTTGTACAAAGGTTTCTACTTCCATTCATAGAAGGGTTATTTTGGGAGCCTAATGAAAAAGCAGAGTTTCTGGTGAGAGTGGCCAAGGACAGGCAGAGTTGGAATGAATGTACATGGACATGGATGGTCAGAGATGAGCCCGGAGGAAGGCTGTGGCAGCTCAGTAGTATGTTTATCAGTAAAATCACAAGCAGCAGTCAAGCACAAATTATCTGCCTGACCAGAGAAAGATGAATAAACTTCAGCAGCCAATTGTACCTGTGTTGGCTTTCTGCTTCCATCTTCCATTGGCCTCTTTGATCACACACATACTGCTTCAGCTAAGGTAATAAAGTAGAATCCTGGTGTGGATACAATTATTAGGCTTAATTTGATATCAGTTCCCTCTGCTCCCCTTCAATGGGTTAAAAATGTATTTCAGCACCATTGCACAGATATCATAATGACACTCTAAGCTAATCTATCAGAAGCTCTTCCAGAGATCTAACTGCTCAATTCCTGGCAAATAACTGCATTTACAAGTGTACCAAGAACTAAAGAGTGTCATCAATGGTTAAGTGTAGACCACCCATCTTCAGGAACTTCCATCATAAGCAGAGTACTACCTAAAAGGCAAGATCAGTAGAGGTAAGATCATCAAGCAGTGAACAACTACAGCAAAGCACTTTTTTGATGATTACAATGGCCATCAGTACAACAGAGAACCACTCCTTGTAAAATAAGAACTGGGAAATGGCAGAACATATGATGATCATCCCATAAACTAAGGAAATACCTGAGTAATTGATGTGTTTGACTTTCTGGGGCATGTGACCCACAAGTACCATGGACCAAGAACCTTACATGAGATAAATATTGCCTCCTAAGTCGCAGCATAAATGTCAGCATTCCTACCTCACATCTCTGCTAGTAGAAGTGGAGTACATCAGGAGCTGTCTCATATGTCAGGAGCTCTCATCTTCCAAAATGAAAAAGTCTGTCTTCTCAATGCTAAATTGAGCATCGTAGGCTGTTCTGCTGCATTGCCAAATGCACTCAGCAAAGACCTTCCTGAAATTACCTTTTCACCTCAGCATTTCCCATTCACTGGTGCTCTTCCCATATTTTCAGAATGACACTTTACACAGGCACTGCTTTTCTCATGGCTGCAGATGTCCCACGGAGTCAGAAATACATGCTTTTCAGCCTTAATTGTGTTTCTGCACAAGCAGAGGAACAAAAGCCTAGCAGGACATCTGGTTCTTCTCTTGTTCTTTCTCCCAGCTTTTATCCTCTGTCACTGTGTGCTTTCCCTGAAAAGGAGGCAATGCTTCTCCCAGCAGAGCCTCTTCAAACACAGTTTCATCACCTGATCCTTCTGGAAACAGGGACTTTCACAGGCGTTGCCAATCATGAACTCACGTGGCATAAGACTGAGTCCTGGAGCTGGGATCAAAGATGTGGAGAGCTGTCAGCCTGGGTGTGCTAGGGACAGCAGTGTAGGGCAGATGCAAAGGCATCCTCCTCATGTTGATCTTCCAGGGAGCACTTCCAAGGATGGGACTGACTATGGACATGGAAGGTCTGCCCTAGAGCTGCATGAAGGCATGGAGCTGTGGGCCCCAGCACATTGGTCACAGGGGCCTCCTCACCACTGGCTGCCCGTGAGCTGGTGACATCTGCTGGGTCCAGTGCACGTGTAGAGCCTCCCAGTGACACAGCAACCCAGTGAGCTCAAGCTAGGAAGGAACTAAGCTGGTATCCTGGGCAGCCACAGTATCAGCCAGCATAAACACCACATCAGCTCTCTGGCTGATTGAGCAGCAGCACATCGCTGTACAAACACGTGCTCACACCTGGCCTAAGCTTGTGGTCATCGATGTCCAGTCTAGACTTAACAATGATGGGACCATGACTTCAGTCATTCTCTACAGATTGCCAGGTTGCAGGTGTGGTGGGTTTATTCTTTTTCTTTTTTCCCCCCATAAACCCAACATGACAGGACTCATCCAAGTACATTTCCAAGGGCATCTGTATAGATATGTTTCCTGAACACAGCTATACAAAGTACTGTACAGTAAGTTACTTGAAACATATTGAAATCCAGCATGGCATGGCTTTTAACACGTTAAAAATAAAAAAGGTGGAGTAAAATAAGCATGTAGAAAACATAAATGGACTCTTCAGATCCTAGTTTACTGAAACCCTTGAAGCTAATCTCCAGTGTCTGCATCCTAACACTGTTTATAGCACTTAAAGATTGTTAGATTCTTCTCTGATTATTTAAGGACTAATCAAAATTCCGTGTTCACTCTGGCAGATTTTGCATTTTCCTCTGATGACTAATGACATCCCAAACAAGTCTGAGTACAGGCATTTTTCTGTGACTTTTTTCCTCCTTTAAGATGGATTATGCTGTCATCAGCAGGTGTGAGGAAAACACAGAAGCCCAAGTACTGAGTATAACAAGTGAGCAAGAATTGCATTTAAATTAATTTGAAATTCAAAGATAGTGACTCGTGCCTAAGTAGGATTTTATAGTGCTGGAGTATCTTAGTCCTTCACCAGGAAAGGATAATTGATGCCCAGACTGGGGATTGTCTCTCCTGGCCTAATACATGCCAATACATATTTCTCATTCTTTGAGAATTATTCATATCTGTTACATGAGTATGTATATATATATAGATATATTCCTTCTATCTAGCTAAATATAAAGTTCATTTGTGTATGAATATATATGTATGTTTATAACATTATGTGTAAAACAACATCAGAATTCTATTATACTAGTCCCAATCCTAGAATTACAGAGCAAAAAGCACCTGTGCTTTAATAATGCTTACTGTTAGCATCTCCCTTGTCTGTTTTTATAGCTCATGCTGGGTCCCATCTGCACTAAGACAATGCAGCATAAACAACCTCCAAAACACCCTGCTACACATGAGCTACAGTAGCTGCTCTCTCAGATGATGCTCCTTTCATCATGATTTATACTCATTCTACCTCTTACCTGTCACATTTGACTTTGACCCACTGATGTTTAATGAATTTAGGGAAGGCAAATTATGTGTGACCTACTTTCTAAGCAGATGGTGTTTCACCTAACCAGAAGTGCCTGAGTCCCATCATCCTGTGTTTAGCATTAGTGTCTTTGATGAATCAGTTCCATGCTGCCCACCCTGACAGAGGTGTTCTGACCACGGGGCTCCTCTGTCAAATGTGGCAGGGCTGGTGAAAGGGTGAAGTCAGGGGAGCCATTGACTGGTCATTAGCTAATGATATTAAATTCATTCACTAAGAGACAGCCTTCACTTACTTGTATTAGGTGTGTTTAATTCACCAAGGCAGCCAAGAGGATTATGTAAATTGAAAGCTGATTTACCTTGGAGAGAGATCTCACCTGCTGCCCACTGGGCAGGAGCCAGGGACAAGCCTTGGGTGGGCAGGCAGGTGGGAAGGCAGCAGGGCACAAAGATGGGCAAGCAGACAGGCAGGAAGGTAGACAGGCAGGTGGGTAGGCAGGCAGAAAGGCAGGTAGGTGGGGAAACAGGAGGTAGGCAGCAGCAGGGGCACAGGGCAGAGCCTGGGAGCATGCAAGGCCCTCACTGACCCACAGCTCTTGCCTGGGTACCAGCCAGCTCATCCAGCAGCCTTTAGTGTTTTCCCAAATGGCCCAAGGAACCTACAAGGCACCTCTCTTCCTCATCCACACTGGGTGGCAGAGCCAGGGATCTCCCTGAGAAAATCCCAGTGCCCTCAAGGAGCCACTCTGGGTCAGGCCTCTCCCTGCAGCCCAGCCTCATCCCTGGCTCAGCCCAGCTCCTCTGACCCCTCAGTCCCCAGGCACAGGGCAGGCGTGTCCTGTCTGCTGCCAACACGTCCCTAGAGCTCAGTGCAATCCCACTTCTCCCCATCCCTCCAAGCCAGGTCACATCCTCACCGACACACTGAGTTGACACGGCATGCAACAGCCTGATGACAGGATTGTTTTCAACCATAGCTGGAGTAGCACCCACAAAGGGATGTATACCTGTGACACTGTGCAATGTCCACATTTTCACATGTATTCCTACACAAATAAGAGTCCCAGGATACTCTGAAGCAGATTTCCATCGATGCCCTTTACTAGTGCTCTGCAACTAGATAAAGGCTTGAAAGTAACTCTTCACTGCCAAAGTGATACAGGGGAAAATGAAAATCAGGGGCTCTTACATTTTGTTTTTTAATTAAAGCCTTGCAATTCATCATTTGAAGTATTCTTATAACTATCAATATATATTCCAGGTGTTTTACACCACAAATGTTGATCGTTATGTAAGTACTACAAAGTTTATTATAATTATGCCTGCAGTTCCATCACCTGGGATGTGAAAAATATGCCTGTGAGGCTCACACACAAAGAATGCAAGCACATCACAAAAAGCCACATTCCAGGAGAAATCAGAAGCTTTATGTAAATTCTTTGAAGTGATAAAAAGTGTTTTGACTGTTGTACTGCAATAGGAACAAATAAATGCAATACCATTAGAGTCACAAATAGTTTTTAATGTTCTTTTTCTCTTTATTCTATAAACCCTGAGTATTCAAGGACTGCAAGCCAAATATGTAATAATTCTTAGAAACAATAGGAAAAATTAGTGAGGAAATAAGGTTTCATAAAATATGAAAATTCAGAGAGGATTTACACAAAGGAGCTGCTTTCTGGTGTTTTCTCCTCCAGCCCTTGCACACTGTACACATTGTGGTTAGATTCCCCAATTTAATAAGTTTCACCATTCCTAGTATTTCTTTTTATGCCCTGGATTTTCAACCAAGAAATTACACAAGAATTGCATTTTCTAAAGAAAAAAATATTTTTCTAGTCCTTTAAGATGACTAAAATTTCCTAAAAGAATAAACAAATGAAAAGAAACAAGAACTATGTAAATTTTAAACAATTTGCATTTTGTGCAGATGCACTCCTGTACTGACTGCTGTGCAAACCCATGCTGTTATATTTGTCACTTCAGCCCATGGTTAACTCAGCCAAGGGGCACAGTACAAGAAAGTGTAAATTATATTGATGTGGGTTCTTTTACAAAGTCTGTCAGACTGACTTGCACCTAATTACCAATGTGTGGCTCACACCATTTCATAGCACCTCTTTTCTTGTGTTGCAGTTTCCCAAGCAGAATTCCTTCCCAAGCTGGGATGAAAGAAGGAAAGAATACTCTATGGAATGTATCCATACAAAAGACAATGCAAAACTTCAGTCTCAGTTCATTAACATTTTGTATTGCTAAATTTATTTATTCATTTTCCCATTTATTTTTCTTTGATTGTGGTGAAAGCTTATTACAAAAGTAATGAATCACAGAGCAAAATAATATTACCACAATCACATTTCCATTCTTATCTGAAGCTACTCTGAATTTAGAAGAGTCCTGTAGAGCATGGGCTCTTTTTAACTTTTGCTGAGATCAGTGTGTGTCCAAGAATCTATTTACATTTTTCCATTCACTTCAGAGATATAATCCTAAAGAAACTGCATAGATCAAGACTTTTCAAGGGAGCTGATCACATTTGCAGACTTCTCCTTAATATATTTAGGCTCTCAATTTATAATTTCTAAAACCTACTGGAATTTCACTGCTTGGGGGTTTGTTTTCGAATTTAACTATGAATGATACATAGTAGAGTGATCACAATGGTGATGGGTTCATGTTGTGCTTATAAGTGAAAGTTGAGGTTAAATCTAAGCTTAGATTAAATAAATAAATTTGATATTCCAGAGTCATGAAGCAAACTTTGTATGCAACCTTTAATATGCATTCATCACGGAAACAGGGGAAAATTATATTTTTAATACAATGCTTTAATGAGGAATCTTGGAAATGCTGTTTTGCTAATCCTCAATTTCTATGTATGCTATTGCAGATTTTCTGAACACATTTCTGACTTCTGAAATATTTGTTTTAAAATTTACTTATTTTTATCATTTTAAAGGTTACTTCAAAAATGCTGAGCAGGGAAATAGCTTTATATGATAGCTGTCATATGCACATTTAATTACTTCACCTCCACTGCATCTACTAACCATACTACACTTCAACCTCCTTAGGGTATACCCTGTTATTTTCTTCTCATGTTTCTCATCTCTTTCAGATCCCTTTAGACTTATTTTTCTCTTTTCTAATGTTTACAGCACTATCCAATTTAGGGTCACCTGTGATTTTTCACAAAATGCTTTTTACCCCCATTTCCAGAATGCAAATTAAAACATTCAATACAATCATGTCTTACACATGCATTCATACTGATACATAAGCACTTATTTCCAGAAAATCATTAGCTTTATACTGCAATGCACTGTTGCTTACCATTGGTTTGGAAAAGGGAAGTCTGTGTTGTTTTGGTTAGGGGTTTTTTTAATACCTTTGAATTAAGCTATTCATTCTGGAATACAGCAAGGAATGTAAAAAAGACCATTTTAAATTATTAAAAGCTACATTTTCAAATATTGTGTAAAACAAAATTAACTATCATGTAAACAATGCTTTCTGACACCTTGTTCATGGAGTTTGATTTCCAACCATTGCTAGAAAGAAATGGGGAGAAAATCAGGAGAAATTTTATTGGGAATCAGCACTTTCCTTGGTCACGTTCAGCAGTAATTCTTAATCAACTGGTTACTAGTACATGACTACCTAAGTAATCAGGTCTCTGGTGCTGTAATTAGCAGCTATCCACAGAGGTCAAAATACTTCAAATAAACAAACTAAGGATCTAGGTTCTTTCTATGTAAAACAAAAAAGAAAAAAACACAGGAAAAAACACAGATGTAGTCATAAAAATACATGACAAGTCAAAATAGCCATTTTAGAATGCAGTTCAAGTAATACTAATTTGTAAGCTATCTGAAATACAAATTTTTGTTAAGTGCCTGCCGATTCCTAGAAAAGACAATTGGCATTTTTTATTATAACTACTTCATTTATTGACCTTATGCTGCATATAATCTTTCTAAAACAAATACACCAAATTAATAATTACTCAAACTCCTGCAATGCTCTCAAAACAGGATTCACGGTAGCTCAGCATTGTGTGTGTGCAATTTTTTTTTCCAAGCAATTAAATTCTAGCCTTTAAGATCATTAAGGCTCAGGGTCAGACCAGGCTCTTTATTCTTTTAAACAGATGTTTGGGGGATCCTGGCTGCCCTTTTTTTTTTATCACCTTCTGCTAATTACTATCTGCCTATTCTCTCCATTCCCTTTCAAGCAGCCGGTGGGCCCCTGAATACCATCTGCTCAAAATTCTGGTCCCTGCCCTCTATTAGACCTCAATAGACCTTAGTCTTTTTTTCTTTTCCATTATGGAGATCATGCATGCATTAGGTGGGTCATGTTCCTTTTGCTATACACAGTGGCACGTGCCAATGCCCTTGAGGAATCAGCTGCAGGGATAAATTTACATTTGGCTTGCTTCCCCCAAAACAACATTAAGCTTTTGTTCTCCCACTCACAATTTCATACAATTACAGAGATATAACTGTCTGCTTTAGATTATAATGAAATTTTAAAATATCTTTTTAAAGCAACAGAGCTTAATAAATGCAGAAAGTTAAAAAAAAAGCTGCAAAAATTAGAATTATTAACTACCTACTTCTAATCCCTGAATTTAGATAGGGAATTTTCTCAGCTTCCTCTGAACAAAAACTAGAACAGTCTTCCTATCTTAGGCACCAGCTACTTCTCTCTATAACTAAATTTCTGTATATTTTTTTATCTAAGAAACAGTGCATATCAATTTGAAATTATAAGGAATTTAGTCATATTAAAGGGCTTCTATCCAGAACTGATTGCAGCATCTAAAGGTGGCAGAGGGGATTTATCCTATAATAAATAGAGTTCCCTCCTCATTTTGGTTGGCACTGAAGCCATATAAATTACTACAGAAAGAGATTTAAGGAGATTTGAAAACCCAGAGCAGAGGCTGTTGCTTCCTGTACTGCTATTATGATTAAACCCTGGAGACCATTTTAAGACTGTGTTAAAATTTGCACATCTTTTGTATAACATATGAGTCTTTAGAGCACCCAGTGGGTCACAGTTGGTTGACTGTCTTGCTTGAACAGTTATAGAAAAGCATTCTCTCTCACAGAAGAGATCAAGCTGAAAGCCTATGGATCAGCCTTCCAAAGCCAGTGGCAGTCTCACTTGTCAGAGTCCTAAAATCTTCTATTGCACTCTTATACTCTGACATATTATGCAAGATTTATCTAACATTTATATATAAATTATTCTAGCTACAACTATAGTCTCTCTACCAGCAGAGATTAATGGATTGCTATTATTTACAGAGTATTGATAATTTCTGACTGGCAGAAATCACAGCCACTCAAAGCTGATACTGTTGGAATAAACAAAGCTGTAAGTTTCATAAACATAATTTGAACAGGCCATAGTATATTTTATTCTATTTCCTGCTCCACTTGTGCTAGTCCACTTCCACCAGACTGATTTTGATAGTCCAAAAAAAACCTCCCTTAAGCAAAAATTCCATCTACTGGCAAAATATTTTTCCCCTCTTCCAGTCTGTGAATTTCCTCCAAAATATAGACACATTTTCTAATTTATTACACTGAATATCTTGTTCTGAGCAAATACCATTTTCAAACTTGTGACATGTTAGTGAAGATAAAGTGTAACCATTTTCCTCTGAGCTACAAATGGTTTGAAGTAAGAACCCATTCCAAGCCTATAGATGTCATTTAAAAGATCCATATTGACTTCAGTAGGCTTTCTATCAGCTCCTGGTAATCTGCCTCCACAGAGAGAGGGATAAAATACCCAGGATATATTGTATGCTAACTGCTTTGATTGTGACACGTTCAGAGTTTATGGTCTCAGAAATCATGATGCTTCGAAGAGAAGGTTCAGGCAGAGTTTCATTGTTTGCCCTGTCTCACTGTGAGTTTTCTGGTATGAAACCAACAGGAACACCACAGGTGTACAGGTTTACTAGTTTTCTTTATGTTAGTTACAAAAAATTGTCTTGGTTCCAACTACAAGTAACAAAACTAATGCCACAACTTTTCCCCATCTTGGGTGAAAAGTTTCATGGTGTTTTCTTCTTCATCTACTCTTCCTACTTTGAATATCAATAACAATAATCAGAAAATTAGGTGATCAGAACTAATAACTTCAAATCTTTTGGAAAAGTGATGAAAACATTTTTCAAACAAAAAAAGGATTTCCAAATTAATACAGAAGTGTCATTTTATGTAATTTTGAAAACAATTATTTTTATTATCAGAAAATATTTTTGATGCTTTTGTGTTTCAAATTAATTATTTTCAATACTAGAAGACATTTTAGGGATTTTTAAATCTCCCATGGCAATGAAAATAATTTTCCTTATTTTAGAAGTGACTTGGAATTTCAATAACAAGAAAGTTTCTTTAGCAGTATTGTCAAAGTCTTTAAATGAGATGAACTTCAAATAAAGGATCCCATTCCTTTAATGTAGACACTGAATTTGCCCTAAAGTTTTAGGTATGTAATGAACAAGATCTTTTGAAAGGTTTGCTTTGATTTCCTCTGTGGAGAATACAGAAAGCTTGGCACCACAGAAGTTCTTCAGCAAGAAGGTCCTGACCTCATCTTAGGACCACATATTAAAAATCTCTAGGTTCAATGAACATAAGATTAAAGAAGGATACAAAATTATGAACCACAGTTAGAATCAGCACTTGAACTCAGCACTATCTTAAGGTTCCCTCACATGGCTTTCTTGTAGTTGAAAGCTGAGGAACTGGGAGGGTTTGTTTCTGTCTGCCCTCTGTAGCTCCTAAGAGACTACATAATTTTATTTATATGTCAAAGACAAAAAAAATTTAAGAAAATATTAGTGAAAAGAGCCTATAAATCTGGGTATGTAATCTCCTACTCCAATCACTGTTAAACCTGCCAGTCTGTAAGAGTTCAAACAAAAGTTAACAAATGCTGACTCAGCTCTAGCTCCACTCAACATTCACCTTTAATATTTATGAAGAAAATTGAGAATATATTGCTTCAGAAATGTTTGTGTACCATACAAATGGAATGAAAGAGCTACAACATTCTCCTTGGGAATTAGATCTTTTATATAAATGAGTGTATTCAAAAAGCCTAAGTATAATAATGTCATTCTGAAGAATGCATGTGTTTTCATTAAAGATTTAAAAGCTGAATTTGTAATGAAAGTGGAACAATATTCTGAAGCCTAATTCAGAATAATACTGAATTAAAGGGCATGTTTACCTATTAATTGGATTTATGCTCATCCTCAATTCTAAAGGAATTAATTTGAAGGATCATTCAAGACCTGGACAGTTTGTATGTAATGATATGTCTGTCATCACTGTTACAGGTGAACTTCCCATTAATCTGACCCCTCTGTCATCCAGGGACTCTTGTCACATAGTGAAATGATGTGGAGGCTCTTAGGTATTAAGAACCTAAAAAGAACTGAACAGTCTTCTTACTTCTAGCAATTGTGGCTCATGAAGCACTCCAGAAGGAGAAAGAGCCTCCCAAATGTTAAAGTTTTAATATTTCACTGATCAGAGAAAATGAAAGTGCTGATCATCCAAAATCATCTTGCTTTTGTTGTCAGATGTATCTTTAAACCTATTATGGATTGGGTTCCTGATCAACAAGGGACTTTCATGTTGAATCCTTACACAGTTCTACAAGATTTCACCTGCTCCAGGAGGTGGGCATGAAAAGATAGAGAACAATACATGAAAGATTCATCTTATATATGCTTACACATCTAGAATACACACAGCTGCATCTTAGCCATCATATATTCCCATTACAGCTGATGAAGGAAAATTAACATCTTCAGCATCTAGTTCATCTAATCTCTATTAAACTGCTAGTTCAGGATGAAAATAGTCATTTTAGCAAACTACAATAATTAGGTTCCCATGGCAATCAAGGAAGTCAAAGTCTATGTGTTGACATGAAATAACTACTGTCTGCAGCACAGGATTTTCTCAGGTCTCTTCTTGACAAGTCATATTTCTTATTAAGAGACTTTCCAAATATATCCTATGAAGATAACAGGCAAAGACTCTTAACTGTAACACCAAAGTGCAGAAGTTAAGGGATTTTCATTTTTCTCCTTCCAGAAATAACTTTAAATGTGGGTCAGGGGAGGAAAAGCCTTGTTTCATTTTTGCATTCTTGAATTCAGAAATAATGGACAGTGGCTGATTCCTCTGATTCAAGAAGAAGGAACAACTGGCCCTCAGAGGTTTTCAGTACATTTCTGCTCCTCTGGAAGAAATACTTTAGTGCAGAGTCAGCATCCTGTGTAATATTTCTTACTTAGTCTTTTTTGGTGCTTTTCACCAAAACCACATTGATTTCTATGTCATTAAATGAAGCTTTAGAAGACATATGGCTTAAAGGATAGCACCGCTTGGGCTCCCCATAGTGTAGTAATACAAATTCTGGACACATGGGTTGTTCTTTGATGACTTACTTTATTAGGTTTCCAAATCACAGTGATGCCCAGAGGGGGTGAATAGACTTGAAATAGCTTTACACTACCACAGGAGGATTGGGAGGGACCCATTTTATGAGGCTAAGGTTAACACTAAAATAACATGTGACAGATGGTCACTTTTTGCTACCCATCTCACTTGACCAGTATTTTCCTAACAGCCAAATGCAATCTATTTCTCTTTTCTCATCAGAGAACAAATCCATAGAAAATATTTTAACTGATTACTTATTTCAGCTTTAATGTTTCTAAACACAGACAAGGAAGAAAATTATATTCTGGCAGGTCAGTAACATTTACTATAATATCCTTATGAAAAGGGATACTCAAATGGTTTCTTACTCAACTCCTCTTAAGAAAAAAAAATTTGTTTCATCTCAGAGAGTTTTCTGTTTTTATAAATGTATTGTTTTGAGAAAAATAGTCTATCATTTTTTAGTTTAGGATATACTGAGTTTCCCATTATTTAAGACTACATTTTCTACTTACTCCAGTATCTTTTTTCTAATATTAGCCAGATGCACACAAAAAGATAAGCAGAAACCATATAGGTTGGGAAAACACCTTTAACTCACTTTACTTAGTTTCTGGAAATCAGAAGTTTATGAGTTCCTGAGCTGAACATTTCATTTAGACTTCTGTGACCAAGATTTATTCCATAAATTTGACTAACGCCCTTTTTCAATAAGTTTGTATTCTGACTATCACAACACATTGTGGTGACAAGTTTTGGGTTTTTTTAATTACATGTTATGAGGGAAAATGCTTATTTTTCTTATAATTGTATTGAATAGTCCATATATTTTTTATGTTATAAGAAACACTATTTAACTCCTCTGTAGTTCTCACATCGGTCAGTAGACTGGCCCTATTAAACCATGCTTCTCTTGGTTCATTTCTTTTTATTCCATATTAGTTTGTGTTATCATCTACAACACTTTTTTCTCTCTTCTCTTGAAATATTTTATTATTCAAAGTCCTAGTCTGATGACATTAAGAGCCATGGCCTCCTAAGATCAGTGTTTGATGAGAAACAGTCACCTCCAACCATATTCTCAGTCATTTTGCTTAGATATTCTATGCTGTCCAAATTTTGAGAGCATAGAATACTTTTAATCACCTTTTAACACTAAACCCTCCTCCTGTAGTACAGGAGTACAGCCTATAGTACAGCTTACCCTAAGCCAGTCCCTGAGTAACATCTGAAACAGGTATTACAAGTATTCCTGCTGTTTATGCCCCCTTTCCTGATTTTCATGATCTTTCTTTTTAGTCTTCTCAACCAAGTTTACTTGAATCAGCTACATACTTTCAAGCAAACAAATAAGGAGTGCCATAGTGTCTTCTTCAAAACCCAAAAGTCTTTCTTCCTGATGGAGAGGACTTAAAAATCTCTCTCTCAAAACCATTTTTGGCACTCTCAGCAAGAAAAGATTTCCAAAGAATTTTTCTTGCCCCACACCAAGATGCCATCGTGTGTCCTTTCACCACAGTTTTGAATCACCTCCCTATAATACCACATGTCTCAGCAATTTTTAGTACTTGCTATTATCCTCAGGTTGCCTCTCATTTCAAGCTTCTTTCTGCTTTTTCTAGAGTTGTCCAAAACAAATTTTGCACGATGGGAAATACATGGTATTCTGCAGGTTTCAAAATCTTTTCTACTATAGAGGAGAATCTTACATGACAAAGAAAGAAACACACATGTGAAAGATTATATCAACCACGAAGCATGAAGTTAGTGGAGCAAAACATACCCCTTTTTCCAGGAATAGAAAGAGTTCCTCTCAAAACTGCTTTGGACAGGTGTTCAAACAGGTGCAACCAACTTCAGAGAGTAAAAGGATGTCATGAGTCAGCTCACTCAAACATCAGTAGTTTGAGTAAAGCCTGCAATGCAGCCCTCCTTCCTATTAAGTGTGCTTCTTCAGAGAAGCACCTTATTGTCATTATATCACAAAGGTTCCATATTGTTATCTCCTTATTGCAAGAGTTTTGTACCTCCTTGATGGTTCTCAAAGGCAGCTCCTCCAATCACTGATGCTTCCTTCTCATGGTAGCCAACTGACTCCAGTTCTCCCTCACTCAACCAGCCCACTCTTTTATAACACTCTTCTTATTGGCTACAGCTGTGGCCTGTTAAAGTCAGGCCTGCTCCTAATCTTTAATAATTAACCCAGCTGCAACTCTTTAGGGGTAAGATACTTTCTATACTACCTTTATTTTTTTATATTCGATCCCCCTACACACCTGTGCTCTCAGGTCTTCTTCTCTTCACCAATTTTTAGTATAACCCTTTGCAGTATATACAATTTTGGCAACAGTGGTGAAACTTAGACAATGATAATCCTCCACTAACATTGCAATAAACCTCCATATTACCATAAGAAATATGGACTTTTTATCAACAATCATTGGTAAAATTTCCATCGCCTCAGACCTGTTTTCATGCCTTTGCATAGTGCTGCACAGTTGTTTTCAGTCCTCAAGGCCTAAGACTTACTATGAAATTCATTATCTATATTTTTCATAGCTTCTGTAACTAACTGATTCATATTACTTATGCCCTATATATATATATTTTTTTTTTTTACATCATTGGGGAAGAGAGAGAGATGAAAGAAGCAAAGAAACAGATTTTGGTCCTTGTAATGAGATAGTATATAAGCAGTGGAAACTACAGCTAAGGAAGTGAGTGAAATTATATACATCTATAACAGTGTGAAAATGAACTAGGTCAAATCACCATAAGGTCTTTTTATTTTTAAGATTTTCATTGCAATGAAAACATAATGCCACTTCAAGAGCAAAGATTGTGCCACATCATATTTCCCATTCTTTTCCTTTTTATCACAGTGTTCTAAACAACTTTTTTATTTTCACAAAAATCGAGTCTGGACAATTTTATAACCCAGTAGCTTCTATTCAGCTATTTTCATGCTGTTAAAAGTCAACCATAATTAATTAGTTTCTCTTTAAAAATAGGAGGGAGAGAAATTTTTATATTAGCATGCCAATGTTTGCAGGGTTTTTATCAGAAATCATTTATTTGCCCATTATTAGATTGGGGCAGAAGGTTCAGAAGGTATCCAATGGATTTTCTTTTCTAATTACTTTTTTCAGTAAATTTTAACCACTATATAAATTCATCAGAACTCTTATTTTAACAGTAGGACACTAAACAATACAGCAGACTGGCTGGTGTCCTAGCCCAGCCACGTCAGGTTGAGCTGGCTAATGGGCAACTTTGTCCAGCTGCTCAGATCTCCAGAATCAAACAAAAAACAAAAGAGATTGATAACAGGAAGATCTAGAGGTGCATTCATCTTCTTCACATATCTACTTACAGAAACAGTGGCTTCTGAAATGATCCAGCTATTCTGGGCTCCCTTTACAGACAGTGAGAATAATGGGTATACTTCGGAACAATTTTAAACATCCATTTTAACTTAAGAATTACACTCTTTATTCTACTTGATGCACAGTCTGGATTCCCCCATGAGCAAAAAGAGACTCTGCCATAGGTTCCATTGCCTTTCTCCTGGCACACACAAAGTGTTACTGATGATTATAGCGTGCAGGCTGCGTTCCTGGTGACCTGAGAAATACTGTGTCACCAGCACTGCATAAGAGTTAACATAAAGTGCATATTTAGGAACAGATAACAGCTATCAAGCTCAGAAAACACCAGTGCTTAGTTTTTTCAAAGACCATCCATTTACTTCACTGTTGCTCGATGTTTTTGAAGTACTTTAATACCTTATTTCACTATGCAATATATTTTTCTTTTTAGTTAGTCCTGGTAGTAATAAGATAAATTAAGGAAATTAATATATGGCATTTACTAACTTAATGTGGGAAAGATTTAGTGCCCTTCAAAATAAATGTAGACTTTGGCTTTACCTCAGCAAAATATTAATACTCACGTCAGTAAGTCTTGATGTTCATTACTATTTAATGGAAGCCAATTTCAGCTTAATCTGGTTTACTGTGAAAACTAGATTCCTGCTACAGTTAAAGAGTTATTTCAGCATCTTAGTAAAAAGCAGCCTTTTTGAAGAACATAACAGTGTAAATTTTCACAATTATATCTTAGTCTCATGAGTATTGCGGTTTTCTCCTTCTGAAGTCATGTTATTATGATTATCTCTTGTCACCTTTGTTCTCTTAAAATAAAACAAATCATCCACATTTGCAGTTTCAGGAAAAAAAAAACACTGAAAATATGAAATTTAAATGATCAAAACAAAAGTTAAATAAAAAATTGACTGCAATTTTTGTTTTCAGCTCATAGTTTTTGAGTCAGTACCATTAATTTTTAACACTAGGGATTGCAATTTGAAAGAAGAGTTTAAAAATTTATTTGGTTTACCAATATATGATATGATCACAAATTATTTCACAGACTAAACTAATTCTTTTGAATAACTGTATCTGGGGCAAGAATAAATATTTCCCCAATATATTTGGGGCAAGAATATATATAGGACAGGTTAGACCCCAACAATTTAGACTTTCCAAGAAACTGCAACCACAATATTTTTCTAAAGAGTGTACTATAGAGATAAACTGTTCTCTAACAGTGGAAAAACATGTTTACATGACAGTCACAAAATTTTAAGTCTTGATCATAAAATGCAAGTGAACAAAATTTGAGAATCACATAAAGCCTCTACTCATGAAATCTTTCAATAAATTTAAAAGTATCTAAGCATACAAGTGAAGTCTTTGTATTACCAAGTGAATTCAAAATAACTGCCACAGCTGCATTCCAATGTACATCTTCGAAGATATATCACATTCATTAATTGTCAAACTGTTGCATGTCATCAGCTAAGTTCCTATCCTCTGAATAGCCTGCTAAAATTTTTCTGCTAGAGCTCTTCTGAACAGAAAGGTGCCACACAAAGAGTAAGTTGTGTGCATTAGAGAGTTGTTCTCAGGTGAAGGAGGACTAAGGATTTGCCCTCCATGGCTACTTCCAGCCTCACCTCAAGAGAGAGTGTTATAAGGACCCAACAGAGATAAAAGGATTGGTACTGTTGTCTTAATTTCAGACTTGAAGAGCATTTGCACTTTCAGGCTTATACTGAGAAGAATGGCCAGACTTGATGAATGAAATGTGTGTTGTATAGCACACACACTACTCACATGCATAATGGATCAAACACCTCAGCTAGATGTTAGTTTTTCAACTCAATTGAGTAAATGAGGCATCAGGAAATCCTGGCATAATAAAGTGAAATTCTGTATCATAATCAGCTAACAAAGACAAGTGTAATAGTTGATGGAAAGCAGAATATGAAAGCACAATTAAATCTGGCATGCATATCATCAAGTCAAATTATCACTTGGTTATGGAAAAATGTGGTAGAGCAGCATTCATGAAGGGCACTGCCTTAGTCTTCTTTTCAAGTGTTGTATAAAATTACAGCAAGATTGTGTTTTATTTAGACTGGCAGTGTTCCTAGAAAGCACTAGTTGTGATGCATGGAGCCTGAAATAGTGGCTTTTTATTTATACTCAAAGCTCCAGAGTATTGTTCTGTTCAATCACTTATAGATCAGGCTGCTCAGTAGCTTTCATAAGCACTGGAACAGTGTGAATAAATTGTACTGACAATGCTGACAGCTCCATACCCTGCCTAAGAAAGACCTGAAAGGCTTTCAACTTTTGCTTTTTCATTCACTGAAGGGTGGTCCTTGTGTACAATACACTGGTCTCCCTACTTTACAAGATTCCCCTCTTCTTCCCACACATACAACATTTTTTTGGCAAAATGAAATAAGCTTCCTACCCTCAGGTTCTAAAGAAAGTATTCTAAATCAATCTGTCTCTACACATAATTCAGAAGACTGAAGGAAAGCTTGAGAGTACAATAAAATGTTGTTCTTTATAAATTCCCAGCTGGCAAGGGTCCTGTTTGTCTGATATTTCTAATCCTTTCCAAGTTTGTTCCAGACAGAAATAAAAACACAACAGAATTTTCATAAATAATATCCAGGTTACCAATTCCAGTTCCAGCTAACACTCATATTTAGACCTTTAATTTTTGTTCTAATTTTTGGGGGAGGAGTGGGGAGGGTCTGCTTATTTGTTTGGGGTTTTTTCCATAAAATTAATTTCTGAGTCCCTCTAAAGTACTTCCCGTTTCCCAAATAAATATTTCCATAATTTCTGCATAGTTAAAAATTCAAAGTATTAAAGAGGGAGTGAGAAACTTAACCATAAAGCAATGGCAGTTGCAAGGTACTGTAATAAAGGAAATAAAAGCAAATGTGTTGATTTTACTCTTTTTCATAAAAATTTTGGCCACTGCTCATTTTGGAACTCACATGCAGATACAGATACTATAGAAACACACAAAATATATTTATCACCAGACTACCTACCTGCTTTCTTTCTTTTCTTACAGACAGGTTTTGGTTAGAAGCATGCATCTACGCATCCTCCAGTGTAGGGACTGCAGTAGTTTGAAGGCACACAGTATTTTGAAGAGCCAGTATCACAGTGTGCAACTGTCCCTCCCTCACATTTGATAGAGCAGGAGTTGCCAAATGTTGAGTACAGATCATTACACTCAGCTTCCTGGGGGGCAAACAGGTCAATTTATTCTGCACACAAATTGAGAAAATTTATTATACAGGAACCTCTACATTTTCAAAACAAGGACAGTTTTAGCGATGTAATTCTATCACAGGGAAAGTTCAGGAGCTAATGTCATCTTAGTTATTCATTTTCCCTCCCTTTCTTTTACAGAAAAGGACAGTAGAAAGCTGTGTTGTGTGCTTGATACACCTGAGGGACAGGATGCCATCCAGAGGGACCTGGACAAGCTCCAGCAGTGGGTGACAGGAACTTAATGAGATTCAACAAGGCCAAGTGCAAGGTGCTACACCTGGGTCAGGGCAACCTCTGGTATTAAAAAAGGCTGGGGGAAGAACAGATCAAGATCAGCCCTGCCAAGAAGGACTAGGAGGTGCTGGTGGATGAGAGGCTGGACCTGAGCCAGCCATGTGCACCTGCAGCCCAGAAGCTCATCCAAATCTTGGGCTGTATCAAAAGCAGCATGCCCACAGGGCAAGGGAGGTGATCCTGACACTGCTTTTGTGAGACCTCGCCTACAGTACTGCATCCAGATGTGGGATCCTCAGCTGAGGAAGGAGGTTGACTGTTTGAGGGAGCCCAGGGGAGGGCCACAAAAGGAGAGGGAGGAGCATCTCTGCTATGAAGACAGGCTGACAGAGCAGCCTGGAGAAGTCTCTAGCAAGACATTTTTATGGATTTTTAGTAACTGAAGGTAACTTATAAGACAAATGGAGTCAAACTTTTTAGCAGGGCCTGTAGTGATAGCACAAAGAGTAATGTTTTAAAGTAAAAGAGAGTCATTTTAGAATAGATATAAGGAAGTAACCTTTTACAAGGGCAGTGAAATGCTGGCACAAGTTGCCAGAGCAGTGGTGGATGCCCCATTGCCCTGGAAACCTTCAAGTTCAGGTTGGACAGGGCTCTAAGCAAAAGGTCTGCTCACTGCTGGGAAGCTGGACTAGGTGACCTCTAAAAGGTCCTTTCCAACCCAAACTATTCTATTGTTTAGAATAAGTTCATCTAAGTTCATCTAACTGTCTACTCTATTAAACTTATTGCTTACATTGTGATTGGTCTGTTGATATTTCTGCCTGACCCTAAACTAGGCCTCTAGTATTTTGTGTGAAACTTCATAATGTCTGCCCCTGGATTCAGGGTTTACAAGCTTATGGTAATTAAATTGGCTTCCTAATTTTTTCTGCAAATCAACAGACGATAGTTGTACCTCTTTGAAATACATCACAGCTGCCTATACACAAAACAGCTAGAACATTTTTTCCCTCCATTGGAGTGAAAAAGAAGGTCATAAATGTGTCACACTTCACTTTGTCCATCTCTTCACTGCAACCATCAGCTTTTTCAACTCATAGTTTCATTGTGAAACCTTAGGTGCATATGTTTGGCTGCCTGCACTATTTATAACCAGACACATGTGCATACATATGTGTATTTGCATGTAGCTCCTAGAACAGTAAGTCAGTAAGTCAGAACAGTAAGTCACAGGCTACCACCATTTTAATAGTAAGTAGAAGAGAGAGGAGAAATTAGGCAAAACCACAGGATGATGAATGGCAGAATGCATTATTACTGGTTATTATTGGTTCTCAGACCAAGATCTGAATAATTATGCTGTGATAAGAATGAAATACCAAATGTGCAAAGCCAGAGCTCCATATGATAATAAAGTGGAAGCAGAAAGAATTGTCAGAGCCCCAGTCTAAGGCCACAGTCTGTTGATTATTGTTCTATTGTGAAAACCAAACAAAAATGTAAGCTTGTACAGCATATGAAAACACACATCACATTGCTGGCAGCATTTCAGCTTCCAAATGCAGCAAATGTTGAAACATATTTAAATTTCCTTCTGTTGGGGGTTGGGTTTTGCCTTCCTTTTCTTTCCTTGTTACTTGTGGAATTTTTTCCCATTGAGTTGCTAAGAAGCACAGGTGACTGGGTGCTTGAGACAAAGACATGGGGAGGGGAAACTCCTCTGGTTTTTGGGGGTTTTTCTAGGGAGCACAGAGATACCACAAGAAGAGAGGCAGGAAGAAGAGGAGGGCTGGGGGACTGGGGACACTGGGGATGCTCTCTCTCTCTGGGCCTCGGAGGAGGACATTGGGACCTGCAGCTTGGGGAAAGGAATTCGCTGACACCGCCATAACCCAGCCAGGACCCGCCTTTCTCCTGCTGGGACCTGCTGCAGCTTCCAGCTATTGCTAGAAGTTTCCCATATATTGCGGAGTTTCCAATACATCTCATCCACCGCCCTGGGATTTCTGCTCATCCCTGCCAGCCCAGCGTGCTGTTTCCCAGAGTCCTGCTGGGGCACGGGGATGGCTGCCCCAGGGTTTGTGGAGCAAACATCCCATCATCTCCTCCATCCCTGCCGTCCGGGCCCAGCCGCCATTGCCGTGTGCGCCGCAGCGCCCCCTGCAGCCGCGGGGGAATCACCGCATGGCCCCGCCCGCCGGGAGCAGCAGCGCCCCTGCTGGCCGTGCCCGGAACGACACCGAGGGGAACGCGCCGCGGCCGAAAGGCCGGGCCGGGGCTCCGGGCTCTGTGAGGGGTCAGTGCCAGAGCTGCTGTTGTTTGTTTGCCTTGTTATACACACTAGTAAAGAACTGCTGTTCCTATTCCCAGATCTTTGCCTGAGAGCCCCTTAATTTCAGAATTACGACAATTTGGAGGGAGGGTGTTTACATTCTCCATCCCAAGGGTCACTCTTCCCTTCTCCAGCAGACACTTGTCTTTCAAACGAAGATGCCTTCTCAGTTTTTAAATCTTGCTTTATCTACTGTCACTTGTATGGCAGGGGCTGAAATTTTTGACAGCTGAAATAGGTGCCAGTCAACTACACCCACAGTCTTATCCAACAGCAGCTGAATTCAAAGAGTGCCTTTTCCCCATCTGCAGTGGGAGCTGAGTGACACCCAACATCAAATGAAAACCTAGTTATTAGAGGATACACTCTGAGTAATTAGTTCATGACTGCATTTACCTCAGATAATCTTCTAAACAACATTGCAACACTCCCCTTGGTCAACCAAGAGAAGTAAATCAGAGCCAGGAAGCTCAAATCCCACATCCTCACAGCCCACTCATGAAAGGAAGCAAACATCACCTTTGTTAAGGCTTTCTGTCCACTGGTAATTTATTCTGAACCGTTATGGCATTTGTTTTTGCCCCAGCTCTTAGCAAAACTGCTCCTTAAGGGTAACAAATGAACTGACCACTCTCATACTGGCACAGGAGCACTCCATGAGCAGAGGGCCTGCACACATGCACGACTGTTCCAGTAACATTTCCCTTATAAATGCATCCCCACCCCACTAAAACTGTCCAGACAGGATTTTAGCAGGGTAGGGTGGTGATTTTGCTCAGTATTTACCACCTGCTTGTCAATATTTTGAGACTATTGTGCCTATATTTGTGAGGTAGAACATGTCATGTTAACAGGGAGGGAAAAAAGAGTCCCCACTCTATCCAAAAGACTTGATATAAATATTTTTTACTGATAGACTCACTATGAAAAAGGTGAAATGAGAGGTTTTGTGATTGGAGGGTTTTTTTGTAATACAGTGGAAAAGGTAAGACATTCTTTAGTGCAGAAGTTTCTGGTTGGATTTCAATATTGAAACCCTGCCCCAGAGCAGCAGTTTCCTCATGTAACAGTCTCTCGGAGTCCCCAGCACTGCATATGCACGACTCAATGGCAGCTATGTGCGAGTTCTCCTTTTCAACACAGCAACTCCTCAACTTCAGTCAGTGCAGGCTTACCCTGAGAAATTTTTTTAAAATATGCCTTCAAAGATCAAAACATATAGGAATTGGATACATAACAGAAATTTTAAAAATTAGAGTTTGGGGAAATCCAAAACATGCTTGTGGTTGCCTGGGTGGTCCCTTGGCACCATAGCTGCTGAGGAGATGGAGAATTTTGGGCTGCTAAGTCCTTGTTTCCAGATACTAACCCCTCTCAGAGATCTGACACAATTGGCACAGTTTACCAAAATTTTTTCCCTCTACAGAGCTAGTGTTGCCCAAAGGAAATATCATCAGAAATCTTTTGTTCAGTTTTACTCACACGTGATGAGGTGCTAGATGGAAAGGAAAAAAGTGCTTGCCAGAACTCTGGAGGCATTTGGAGGCAGGAGGTCAGTGCATGACTCCCTGACCCTTCCTCAGCACAACCATGTGGAGTATAAGCACAATGATATTCTAAGACATTATAAATCACCTAAAAAGAACTACCCTGTCCATGGTAATTTTAAAAGCCTGGTTATTTTGCCAGTAGGGTCTTCATAAGAATGATTAGGTGTGTCTGTATCTCTGTTCTCCACACTGTTTCAGTTATGTCAGTATGGACCAGATTATTCAATTCTAATGACACCATAAATTCCCTCACTTTTTTTAAGGTAATAATTCCTATTTTATAATTTAATTAACTTTTAGACTCTCTATTTTCATGATCTCTTCTGATAAAAGAAAATAACTCTATACAATCTCAGATGTTCCTTTTTCAGGAGAGAGCAGAGATCAAACACTTCAAGGCTTACCATAAATTATGCAAATTTTTTAAAAAAATTGATAAAGGAGAACCTAGCCAGCAGAAGAGATCCATATTCAATACACTTCTATGTTGTCATGCAGGACTAAACTGAGAGAAGTGCTGAAAAAAATAGGCTGTGTAACATGTGGCTGATAGTATTTGGGGTAGTTACCAGTTCAGGTAAGTAATTACAATGGTGAAAGGACTTAATTATTGACAATATTCTCTTCTCAAACTGGTTGCTTCTGTGGTTTTAGGTGCCAAGTTAATTTTAACAGAATCCTCAATGAACAGCGCATCACTGGGCTGTATGTATGGCTTGTACTATACAGTGATGAGACATGGGATAATTAGCCACTACTGACATGACCAAATGACATGCATACTCTGCAGCCATCTAATTTCTATCCCTTCTTTCATCTTTGATATTCCACTTGTGTATAATAATGAAAAAGTTATGAAAATGTTGTGACAGTCTGATTGAAGAGACTGGGACAAGGAGACAGAAAGATGGAATATATAATAATGAGGCATGTCCCTTATTATCTTAATGAGGGTCTTTTAAAATACTTTTTTCTGAACACTTTCTGGAGGAACATTCTTTTAGCACAGAAAACAAAGCATGCCATACAATTCACACCCGGATGTGTCAACCTTTTGTGTTACTCCTTGGCTTGTTATATCATAACTTCTGTCAATTATCATGTGTCATCTTTGGGTAATTTCCAAGTTATGGTTTAGTTAAAAACACCAGTCTTCTTTTCTCTTTTTACCAGATCTTTTTCTGCATACTGTGAAGAAAAAATGTTTATTATATTTTTTTATATTATTTATAGTAAACACTTATATAGCCTATTTTCATTGTCATTAATAGAAGTAATGATTTTAATTACAAGTCAACTCACTGTGAAATATGCAAAAGTGCACAGCCATTTCTAAATAGACTGTATTGTATTTTCTGATATCTGATGAACTGTTCATAGAACAAAACAAAAACTGAGCAAGTCTGTAGTGTTTGTACTCTTAACACTCTCTCCCAGTTGCACTTGTTATCCACTAATGTGTAATACACTGAGTATCTAATAGTGTGGAGCTTAATTTGCCTATCTCTGTAATGCATTTCCTTCTCAGACCTATAGTAACTGTAGTTTTATTTGAAACTGTCACAGAGAAGTCCCCCAAACACCTTTGCTTTTATTGTCTGAGATGTTTGATGCAGAAATAATGTGTTATATCTCTGCCAAATTAGTTATGTTTCAGGCTAAACAATATGATAAAATACTATGGAACAGCAGGCGGAGTAATATGCTTAAGATTTCCTTGGACTAACTTGGCCTGGAGCAAACTAATTTATTAAGGAAATGTGTATTTTCTGTGTGATGCAAGCGTGGGTTTTTTCATTTCTTCAATGAGAATTTTTATCTGAATATCACATCTAAAAAATGTCATTATGAATGTGATCCATTGCCAGTGTCATTTTCAACAACTAAATCACTAAGGTTGTGGCAGTAGTCCTTCCCATTAAAACTGGGCCCTTTTTCTCCCCAACTAACCCATATTAAGAAAAATTATCTACAATTCCCTATACTGTGAATAATACTGATCTGCTGTTTTCAATTTCATGAGTGAGACAGTAAAGTTACTATGCAATTACTTTCTGTTTAAAACATAAAATGATCACTTTTACTTTATTTTCATCATTTTGCAATATCTTTTTCTAGCACACTGAAACTGAACATTTTCATTTATGTCATAGTGAAAACCAAGGGAAATTCTAAAACAGTGATGCACCCAGATTCTCTGGGGGTCATTTTCTGCTGCATGCACCAGAATGCAGAATCTACCCTACAGAAAATGCAATAAAAGCACACTACTGTATTTTCACTTAATACCTCTACATGTATTGGGTTTCTAATAAGATCAGTTAATATATAAAAATCCAAAACAAAACCTTTTTCAAAGTGCATATGTTACGACTATTGAAGAAATACTGAGTATTTTCTTGAAACCCTTTTGTAAATAGCATCTTTGCTTTCACTCAGTGGACTACTTTTTCATGAACTTTAATAAAACTGAAATCTGTAACTGCTTTTAATTATGCCAAACTTGTGTCTATACTGCACTACCTGTAATAAACCATCACTGGAGGGATGATCTCTCTAGTTATGATATAAGGTGTTGGGTTCTTCTCAGCTGATATACACAGAGATAAAATATTCATTCAATCAGTTACATTTTAGCAGTAAGATGAAAAGTAGTTTTCATGACTAAATAATTCCAACACCCATGTCATAAAACAGTAAGGATCAAGGATGAAAGTCACTTCAATTAATAATTTAAAATTAGACCTTCAGGCTCAGTTCCACCATCTACATATAGTTATTTAGTCCCATTTGAAAGGCCTAGATCTGACAGATATGACATATTATTAGCCATAGGAAACCCATGCCTTTCTGGTGTGGTGGCCGGCAACCAGACAAGATACCTTTAGAAATCTCAAATAGCACTGAATGCTAGTGGATGAGCAACAGAATCAAGGCTTTAATTTGAGTGAGTCAGATAGCCCAAAATAGGTGACAACAAACTGATTAAAATGAAAGAGTTCTGCAAGACTTGTTCTCTGTTGACAGCAAAGAGAGTTTGGCTGAAAGCTTAGACTGCATCCAGAATGACATCCATTCTAGTCAACTGAGATTTAGTCTATACTTTCAGCTTGCTCTAAAACAGGAACTGACAGCTCAGCTGGTCATCCAAATTGCTCTCAAGTTTCCCTGGATTGTATTGACTGCCTTGCTATTACCTCTAATGGAGGCCTTGACATCTCACCCTCAAGGAGACATCTGAACATAGATACTTTAATGGGCAAGCTCAGTGCCATTCTTCACCTTTACAGAGCAAAGTCTATGCAACTTTTGTGACTCTCTTTTTCTACTAGGAAAGCTTTCCATTTTTCACACTTTGTTTGCAAGACTATTCTACATTATGAACTTCAAATTACTATTCAGACAGTTAAACTTGTGGTCACCTTCTTAGCCTTCTCCTGACACCGCTTGGTTTTATACCTTTCCCTTCCAGCCACTCAGCAATTCCATCATTCATGCCCCACCCCAGTGCATTCTGCAGCATGTTCCTTCTACCAGCAGCATTGTGCAGCTCTCCTCCAGCCATGAAGGGATATACCCTGTGCAGGGGAACTGGAACTGTGTCTCCCTTTCCTTTGCCTTCACTATGAGGTAGAGTTCTGAAAAGCTAGGCAGAGAAAACATTTTCAAAACTCAATGAAGAGAAGAAAAGACAAAAAACCAGAATTTTAGAAATAGTGAAACTCTGGAAAAATTGTGGATAGGAAGTAGTGACTTTGTAATTTAATGACATGAAGAAAAGGATATAAAAAGTGGGAGGAAAATATTTTTTCCTGGTGGTTTGGTTTGTGTCTTTGACTTTCACATGTTTAGGATACTAAGTACATAAGTAATGACTATACCCATGCAAGAGAAGAAAAATTGGCCACACTAACTTGGAACTGGGCGCTGTCACCGTGGTGTTTTAAGATTTTCTAAGCCTTCTGATGTTGACATTCTTGTGGTGAACTTTCTCACACACTTTCTGTAAATAACTCATTGTTTTGCATTTCTTTATGGAGGAGGACAGAGTTGATGGACGGTTAGTTTGACCAGTGTGATTGGAGAGGTGGCACTGTCACCCTCCAATCCGCTGTTACTTTTGGAAAACTATAAATGTTGGAGTCAGAAAAAAAACTTCCCTTTTTTCCTTCACCTTGAGAACAGCAGTGTGCGCTTGTGTTCTTTCATGTCCTATAGCGACAGGGCCCAATATTTCAGAAAGGCCAAAACTTTTCCACAGAACTCAGTTGCTAAGAAAACTTACAGAACTTTACATGTAGTGGCAAGGTGAGTTCAGTTTGAGAATGGCTTAGGCAGTTCAGGTAGACATAGTTTCTCCAATCTTACTCTTAGTGCTGACCTGCTGACCATAATTACTGAGATTCATTCTTGCATGAAAGAACTACCAAAAAGTGTAAACAACTCTCTCTGGGAACCAGAGAACATAACTGAAAGAAAGATATCATGAAGATGCTGAATCATTGATTTTTATTTTTTTTTTCCCCAACAGGAAACCAAATTGACCTGCTAGTTAGTCCCTGGCATCTGCTGCTATTTGGTAGAGAAGTGACAGCATGCTTTTTAATACCTCTTTTCACTTTCTTCCACACATTACTGAATCTATGTGTATGTGTAGGGTTCCAATAAATATGCTTTTCTTCTGTAAATCAGACTTTTTCTGGTGTCTTAGGTAAATGTATTCAATATATACAAATATACAGATAGGACAGACAAGCTGTTACCCATTCCTTGGCTTTACAAGACAGATGGCAACAAATATCTGATCCTACCTAGTATCATGCCCAACAAGTTGGGGAAGGGGTGGGGGAAGACATAAAAATTATTGAATAAAGAATTATAGAGACATGGAAGAGAAGAGCTAATTCTTTATGTACCAGTGTGGCACATTTTACCTCTAAATAGATCTGCAGCATTTTGCATGTTCAGCCACAGTTAAGCAGAACTAAATTTTGTCCCTTTTTGCTTCATATTTCCCTGCTGGGATAAAAATCAAAGCCAGACAGGAATGGAGAATGTAAAACATCACCTTCCTGGAGCTCTGCCTAAGGAACAATGTAGATGGTAACACCTTTGCAAAATCATTAGCTCACAAAACAAATATTTTCAAAAGAAACACCAAATCTTTCCTTTCATTGAGAAATATCACCAAAGAAAAATAAGACATACGGCCACAGCTGAGCTCACATGTAGCTTTCTATATTAAATTCACAGACAAAGGAGATGCCTTTTCAAGCACTCACTATTTGGCCTAGTTTAATTTTGTCATATCATATGATGTTGTCTAAACTGGATTTGTTGTGTAATCATTGGAGTTTACATCTACTGTGTACTTTCTGCTGCCCTACTTTTACTTTATCCTATTTGCTTTCCCCAAATTAATTACATGTGAATCATGCACTGCCTCATACAGATAAAGGAAAGAGGTGCCACTTTTTTTTCCAAGGATCATGCAGCCCAGAGTAGCATTCATAGAGGGAGCCAAGATGCACTATTTCCTGCCCTAGTTAGATGAAGCACACAGCATCTACACCTAACTCTTGCTGATGTCAGCAATAGGTACAGAGCTCAGGTCAGGTATTTTTCTACAGAAAACAAAAAAATACATGATGGAGAACTGGATTCAAGGGTCAAAACATGCAGACCCCTGGCCTCTCTCTAGAGAACACACAAACGCTCCAGATTATCCAGTGGTCTATGAACTGTAGCTTGAGCCAATCAGTCTCCTGTAGGTTTTGTACCCTACACTAGAGTCCACATAATTCAAATATTAACTGCTTACATCACTAATAATAAACTTGTAGCCTTAAGACAAGACTCTTCCTTCAGAGGAGAAAATGTAGAAAACTGGAGTTGGAATAACATTCAGCCTGTAACACAATATGTCCTCAACAACTTTAGCAGTGATCTCATCAAAAAAACAGTTGAGCATTTTCTGGAAAGTAACCAAAGGTCTGCTGCAAATGAATCAAATATTTCATCTGCTATTTGGTTGCAAGTGTTGAACACATGGTGCTCAAAAGCATTTTTCCTCCACTGGAATGCAATAAAAGGCTCAAACATTTTGATTAAATCATTGATCCAGTCCACTGTCCCATCTTCACACGTGACTGCATTGCAATCTGTCTAGGTCTCTTTCTAAAATTACTGTGCAGCAACAAATGAGATAGGCTCTTAAAAATTTATATGTGCATATATCTTTCTTGTTGCAGCTACAGTCTCTAAATTCAGACACATGTAAAGGTCAGAAAAATCACTTACTGTATGTGTTGGTTTTGACTAGGATAGATTTACTTTTCTTCATAGTAGCTAAGCATAGTGCTGTGTTCTGGCTTTGTGCTGAAAACAAACATATAGTTATCACAGGGATGTTTTTGCTACTGCTGATCAGAGCTTACCCAGCATAAAGGTCTTTTCTCCTTCACACCCAACCCAATCAGCAGGGAGGCTGTGGGTAGAGCACAAGGATTTGGGAGGGGGCAGCCAGGACAGCAGACCCCAGTTGACCCAAGAGATATCCTTTTCCATATGGTGTCATGCTCGGTACAAAGAGATGGGGGAAGAAGAAAGAAGAAAGGACACCCAGAGTTACAGCATTTTGTGTGTCCAAGTAACTGTCACAAATGATGGCTGCTTTCCTGGGAATGGCTGAATACCTGCCTGCCCAGAGGAAGTGGTGAATTAATTCCTTGTTTTGCTTTGCTTGTGTGTGCAGCTTTTGCTTTACCTTTTTAATTGTCTTTAGCTCAACCCACAGGTGTTCTCACTTTTTGTCTTCTGGTTCTCTCCCACATCCCACCAAGTGATGACAAATGGGGACACGGCTGCGTGGGGCTTAGCTACCAGCTGGAGTTAAACCACAATAATTTACCTGATGGCTCAGTTCTGCCAGAAGGGGAAAAGGTGCTGGGTGCAATGAGGCACAGCTTGCTCCCACAAGTGTGCCATTGCTCCTTACAACTGCATAAACACACTTGTCTAGTTTCATAAATAGGGCTCTGCATTTAGAACTGCAGTTCAGGGTCTGCTGCAGGAGTTAAAGACATCTTCTGTGCCCTGGCCCTCGCTGCTGAGGGCACCTCAGTTTCACACCCCTTTCTCTGGAGATGTAACTCCCATTCTCAAACTCTGGAAAAGACTGAGAGTTCGTTCACACTGCAAAGTGCACAGCTCCAGTCCTCAGTACCTTCCTCTTGCATTGTTCCAGCTGTAGCACAAGGGCAATTAAGCCATCAGACTTCACAACCAGGCACACAAGAGGGGTAATGTCAACGACACATTTACTACTTTCTTGTCTCTTTTGTAGACAGTAAGCAGAGAACAGAAGCAATACACACGTGTAAGTGCCCAGGTAGTGCAGTTCCAGTTTTGCTTCAGAAGGCAAGAAAGAGGACAGGGTGTCCAGAGCCTGTTCTACCTTAGTCTGGAATCCTGTGTTTGCTAAGGTGTGGAGAATTGCAGGGTTATGCAGGGGTGAAGTTGGTGGCCAAGTTCTTCATTTTGATGTGATTAGGCTGCCCTGAAACAAGTTGTCTGAGCATGCTGAGAGTACCCCATAGAAGAAGGGAGTGTATTCATTTCAAGTCCTCTATGTTAATATTTGGCGTTGAGTGCAGGGAAGAATGAGGTTTATTTAAGGGTAGTAGCAGGGACCATGGGAGGACTTCAGCCTAAAATAATAGACCACATCAGCTTACTGCTTCACATTTCAAAAGGTGTAATGGCTTGAAGGTGACTGAATTGAGCCTTTGACATAATATTCTCTTTGTCCACTTAAATTCATGGAAAGTCTAATAGTTCAATTTTATAGTTCAGTAGTTTTAAATTAAAATATACTTCAGGCTTTTGTTCAATAACATTAACATAAAATTCTGGCAGCACTGCAAAATTAGCATCCACAGTAATTGGCAGCTTAAACCAACTAGTTAGAATGCCTCTACACAGCATTACTGCTTCCTCCACATAAGATTATATTTTGAAGATTCTTGCATAAAAAAAAGCATGGCAGCCCCACTATCATCTTGTTAGGTAGCAATGTTATTTCAAATACACTGTCAATACTTTCTTCTCAAGAGAGAAGTAGTACTGAACCCAAACATAAATATCAAATTACCAAACCTGAAGAAATTTCTTTGCATTTTTTAAGTACTATTTTTGAAACTAAATAAAACCCCCAAGTATTTGTGGTTAAAAATATCTGATTACTATTAAACTGTTGAAACATTTTCATATTCAGCTGGTAATTTCCATAAGAAGTGTTAATTACATTGGGCAACTTAATATTTCTAGTTGATTTTGTAAGTCAAATCAGTGAGAATAGGTTTTGCTAATGCTACATGAAAAAGTCCAGAATGAAGGCCATTTTCCCATTGTTTTTACTTTTTATATCCATAAATATTATCTGTCCAGAGGAAAGGGAGGTGTCGCTGGGCCTGGGATTTGTGTCTGTAGTTCTTTTTCCTGAGGGCAATAGATAGGAAGAGATTAACTTCAGCAAGTAATTATTGGAGTGCAAAGGATTGTGAGAGCTAAATTTGCATCATCTTATGACAAGGTCTAGCCTTTTCTCACTTTAGATTGGAGTTCCACACAAATTATGGATTCATTAATTATCTGAGATGTTTTAAAGAAAGCATAAAAGATTCTTCTAAGTTAAAATTCTTTACAATTTTCACAAAAGAAGCTGCAGAAGCACACATGCACACATAAAACAAACAAACAAAACACCTAGAGACTGTAAGATCTACACCAAGATTCCTGAAGGTTTTTAAACCAAGATCTGCCATAAAGAACATTTTCTTGGTCATGCTAGGATAGACTATAGCCCAAGTAGACAACTGAGCTATGGCTTTAAAAGGCTTTAACTAAACTGAGGACGATCCAGACAGAAATAATTTCTGCTCATTAACAATTACATCCATAAATACTTACCTAGGATATAATGCTGGTAGAATCTAATTGTGTGGTTGATATAGACTCTTTCTGGCAAGATAGTGACAGTAAATGAGAATAGGATCATTTGATGTTATGCAACAAAGTTTCATTGCAGTTCTGAGCACTCAAGAAGTTAATGGTTCCATATGACATGGGTTCAGTTCCCAAGTAAATGATGTTATTCCACATCAGAAAGTCCACATCAGCTGCAGTCTTGTTAGTCATATCTCACATATTTTGTTACTCTTTTACACTTTCCATAAGATACAAAAATGACTGGTTTTACACATAATCCTGTCTCAGCTCTCTTGGTTTATTAGATGTCAGCCTTTGTGGTTAAAAGTGTGCTGCAGTTGTCACAGAGTCAGCCCAGCATTTCTCAGAGCTGGATGGGAAACATTTATCTTTTCCAGCTCCCAGCTCTGTGTGGCGGAATGCCAATACAACAGGGTCAGGGAAAGTCAGATGTATAAATCTGTGAGAAATGCTGCCTGGTTCCCTGAAATAGTTCTTTGAACTGAAAAAACTCTAGAATTTTAAAACTGATTGGCTGCAAGAAAATTCAGGGCTTGGCATGTCAGAATCAAGTCTTAAAACAATTCTTATATATAGATGTGTGTGAAAATATCAGTTTCACTTTCCAGGGAGAGCTGCTATATCTTGCTCACTGCTATTGCACCTACCTGAGGTCAAGGAACTAACAAGCTGCTGTCTAGAAAAATTGATAGTGTAGTTGAGGCAATATCAATAGAAGAGATATGGAAAAAATTATTGGATCATGCCAATCTGTTAGTATGTGGAAGAAAACCAAAGCTGGACTTAGTCCCACGTGACAAAGATACCTTCAAAATTCCCTACATTGAGGTCAGAAAAGCACATTGCATCTGCTGTGGGCTGATTAGTCTGTGAATTAGAACTTCCAGTAGTGTGTTTGACACACAAATGTTAGGAGGGAACAGGCAAATGAAACAAACCCCTATTTTATTTCAGTGAGGGCACAATTTTGCAGGAGACAGTTCATGTGAGAACAGAATTGGAGAAACCACAAGCCCAGTATTCTGGGGGCAACCAAAAATTATTTCATTTCAGCCAAATTCAGTAACATTATTAAAGCACTGATTCCAGGCATGAATTATTGCTTTTCATAAAACTGTTGAAATACAATTTACCATGAATTTTAAGGATCGTCCCTGCATGCACAAGGAAAAGTATCTCCCTTTGAAAGTCTTAGATACTCTTTCTTTTCATGGACTTTTCACAAATTCATTAATTTTATCTTTCTTAGCATTTAATTATATTTTACAATCTTTGTGCAACAGTAAGTACAGGTTATTTATGAGGCATCTTGGTTTGACATACTCTTGTGTGGCAACTCCACACTTCTTACATACTCCTCCAGAATATGTAAGCTGTTTAAAATGGAAAAGAGATTTTAACTCTTAGGAGTGAGGAATTCAATACTATGCCAGAAAGGGCCAGGTGGTAATCCATCACCAAAAAGCATAACACATCATTATGCTTTGCTCAAGTAAAGCAATGTATTATTCTGAAAATCAAAGGGAAGCTGGTTTCATTTAATATTTACATCAGCAGGGCTACAAAGGTATAAAGGAATGCATGGGTTTAAGGAATACATGTAAACTCAGTGTAGAAAACACAGATATTAAATGCGTGTGCCTGAAAAGACAACATCAAAATGGTTTGTCTTTAAATATACACTGTATGATGTTCTTTGATTAGCCTAAGCTTAACATGAGGAAGCTTTATATTTCTCATCATTTTCTTGTATTAATGTTCCTAAGACAGTGACAGTATTTAATTGTAGGAATCTCAACATTAAAAAAAACCCCAAACTATTTGCTGCCTGCCAAATGTGTTAATGTTTACCTACCTCTTGAGCTTCTGTCTAAAATCTGTTCTGGGACTGGTTATAAGTAAATATATTCTATGCTTGCATGAGTGGAGAAAATAGATACCCTGATCTCTGACTTCTATGATTAATTTATTTCTTTAGGGAAAGTAAATATATTTATCACCTTTAGACTGCAAGACTCCTACAAGAAATTATAATGGATCAGAGAATGTACACTTAGTACTCTGTGCTCTGATGTCAAAAAACATCAGGACAAAGCAAGGGAGGGAAAATTAATCTAAGACTACCAGGTAAAGGAAGATGAACAGCTAGAAGTACTGCACACCTACCTGCTCACCTTAGTGGCACACTCTCACCATTCCCTTTTCCCAACAATTTTTAGTGGGATGTACCCTCCACCATTTGAATACCAACAATGCCAGAAAAAAAAACCCTCTTATTTTCCAAAATATTTCAAGGAAAAAAATGAAAATCTAACACAAAAACCTTGGTGTTTTAATTGGAGTCAAATTATAACTGACCAGTAGAAAATCTTTCTGTATATAGCCTTAATTAATGCAGTTAGCTTATAGACATTTCCAGCATTTGGAATTTTACCAACATGTAATATTCAAAAAACACCAAGGAAGCTAAAGCCAGACAGATGTTTCACATACTTATTTAATAAAAAATAATTCCCTTACTTCAACATTGCTAAGCTAATGACCATGTCATGTGCTTGATGTGTGAATGTACATATTGCATAAAAACGCCTCTGACCCTACTTAGATATCTGAGGAGTGGGTGTCTAAATGCATCACCTTATACTCTGCAATTTCTAGGGAAAAAAAAAAAAAGTTAAATGTCCCCCACCTTCCCAGGGAAATTTATTACATCTAAAATACTTATCTAAGACAAGGCAGGTGAATTGTCCTCCAAGAATATCCGCATCTCTCCATTTGTTACAAGAGGACTGTAGGATGACCCATTAAGGCTTTTCACAGAGCTTTCAACAGCTAAAGGTGACTGAGGTGAAATGCACTCTCAAAGCTTTGTACTGTAGACATTTTCCCTACAGCACTGCAGATCTGAGAACAGGCATGCACTGGAATGCATCGACCATGTGCCTGGCAGCCACACTTCCAGAATTACTTTCCATGGTCCTGCTCAGCTTCACACAACCAAGCATTTTAACTGCTGAATGGAAAACAGTTCAACTGTTATTTAGTGGAACAGGCTGTGATATAATGTGATCATAAAATGTCTTGCTGAAGGAAAATTCCTTATTTGTCTCTTGAATTTAAACAAATTAAAGAAACACGCAAAACTAATACTTTGAATTCCATTTGGTATAATGTCCCTATTTGAGAGATTATTTAAACAGATGTTTACTATTAGGTCTGTGCCTAAATCCCATTGAGATAAATGGGGTACAAATGCATTCTTAAATTTAGTCTTGTGCATACAGTCTTCCTGAATAGAAATTGATCCAGCATGTACTGAAGAGCTTCCCTGAACCGTAGCCTGAGAGATTAACTTAAATATGTTTTCAGCTGCCCAGCTACAGGCACCCTACTGGGAAAATTTAGTCAGAAGCTTTATCTTGGTATAGTTTAGTGTGTGTTGTTTATCACCTTAGTGGTCTCACACTGTTATTCTGGAACTGTCGTTTGGGAATCTGTTAGGGTTTATGTTTTCTTTTTAATAACCCTGGTCACTTTTTGCCATCAGCCGAAGTATAAGAGGTATGACATTTATTCCAAGTGAGGGAAAACTCAACCATTTTCCCAATCACCAGCTTTCCTATTTCACTCAGCTTTCCTATTCTGAATAGAAAATGCCAGATTAGAAAATGCTTTTCTCATGCACACTCTGAGGAGGAGCACTAACTTTCTCTAGCTAATCTAAGTTACTATTTTGACATGTAAGTTATTAATTGTTATTTGATTGTTATCATATGCATATCACTAGCATTCAATTATTAGGCAATCTGTTGCTATTATTTGCTTGCCCACTTTGTATTCATCATCATGACAAACTCAAAAATTAACTGTTCACCATTTGTGTGTTTTACACCCTGGATCAAGGACCCTAAAAGAGAGCAAAAGAATAGAAAAGACATTATTAAAAGAGAGCAAAAGAATAGAAAATACAGAATTTTCCTATTAGACATATTCCTCCACTAAAGAGCAATGCTCTGTGGTCTACAATAACTTTTTCTATTTCAGATACATACTCTAGAAATCCAGTGGGTTGGGGTTTTTAAATGTTCAATATTGAGAAATAGGCCAGCTTCCTAAATTTGCTGAAAAGAAGACATAAGTACTGTTAGTGTTGTTCTCATCTTAAAAAAAAAATATAAAACAAAAATGTTAAACATAACATCCTCTATTAAATGAGGATCCTTGGGAGTATTCTCATGTCACATTTAACTACTTCAGTGACAAGTCTGTTTTTTCATCCTAGCTATTCCCATAAGTGACTGTGAAGTACAACCAAAATTCTTCCCAAGCAGCATAACCACAACTGCTTACTAAACTTAGAAGTACAGTCAAATTAAAACTATGCCAATTCTTCAAAAGCTTGAGGCTTTGGACGTTAACCAATGGTAGCAGAATCTAATTGCAAATATTCATTGAAGATGCCATAGAGTATCACTTGGGATAACTGTGAGTTATGGTTTAATTTTGGAAAATAAGTTCAGCAAGTGCTTGAGTCCAATATAAATTCCTATGATCTGATATAAGCACCTTTTAAAGGATACATTTGAAATATTTTCATTTCTTTGTATCAGAACATTGGAATTGGATTCAAAGCCAGTCAAGAGCCCTTCCATCTTGGTCACTGAAGTTTGAATCAGAAATTCATACTGTGACTTCTAATTGTACTAAACCCTTTAACATAGTAAAAATTCTGAAGAAACTGAATATTCAGAAAGGGCTTTACAGATATTTAAGCTAACTATTTAAGCTAAGTACAAGAGGTAGAATCACAGTCTTTATGGAATGATTACAAATCTAGGGAAATAATATATCTAAAGATTAAGCAGTTTTATTTATAGAGTAATTGTCATTTTCAAAGTATCTTGAACACCCGGGTTGATGCTACACCTTTGAGCAGTCAGTTCATTGTATTTTGCTAGCCTTACTACAGCAGTATGTCCTCTTGCTGCCCTGCTAAATCCCTGGTGTTTAGCAGATCCTTTACATTTTAATTAATATTATAAAAACACTTTATAATATAAGTCTTCTGAATTATTAAGTGGGAATACTGCAGGGATCTTAAGTCTTTTAATTGCAATGAAAAAAAGAAAATAATCTGAAAACACTACAACTCTATTTTCCCAGAATGTTTCTAGGGCAGGCATAAATGAAGTTTTGTTGTACAATAATTTAAGTAAATATTACAACTTAGATATGAAAATTAGTGATATTCCATGACAACATGACATAGTTAAACTACTAACATATGACTGTCATTTTCATTGGAATGTGCCTTTCATTGGAAAGTGCCTTTTATGAACGAAGATTACATCTCTTTTCCTAATCCTTTATGCTGAAAACCTTTGCAGAAGTGAAAGGGTGACTGAATTCATGCAGAACATATAGTAGCGAGGTGAAGCATAAGATATGTGAGCCACATTTTCACTTGATGAATAGATAGGATTCATGTAATACAAAATTTAAACTGGTAAAAATCCAATAATGTAACCACTGAAGATGATGGAGTTGAAAGCTTGTTCTTTCAGTGACATTTAAACTAAAGCTAAGATGATATAATTCTGCATATTTGTCAGGCTACCTTGTATATTTTAAATTTATATCATGTGGTGTATTTTTTAAAAAGCAACTGTGAGGAAATCCAAACATAATCCTTTCCTACAAAAATCAAACCAGAACAAAAACAATATAGGAAAATAATTCTATATTTTAATTGCATTGTTCTCAGCATCAATGAGAACAATGAGAACAATCATCTTAAATTTTCTTCCTGCACAGTTAAAACAAATTAAAACATTATTACCCTCACGGACTTCTGAGGCGCACTTCTGCCTATAATTAAGTATGGACAGATAAAGTCTTTTGTTCTATTTCTGATATGTTTGACACCTGCTGTCTTTGTAATCAGGGAAATTAGTCAGGAAGTTCCAACAGAGAGGCTTTTAGTCAGAAGCAACACCTGGGTCCCTATCTATGCCTTCATGTCACGTAACATCGTCCTGCACCCACAGCACAAGAGACAAAAAGCTGAACAAGTGGTGGGCTTTCAGCTTCACATACAAAACAGGCTCAATGGGCTTCTGCAGAAATCAATGGTAAAACAAAAGCCATATGCTAACCCCTTCTTTTCCTAAAATGAAGGGAAAACTGCCTTCTTTTTTTCCCTCCTCCTCATTTCTTTTAGGATGATTTATGAGAGTGCTTTTGCAATCCAGTTCAAGCAAGAAGGTAGGGCCAAATTACCAGGTTTTATAGCCAGATTTGTCACAATTCCTTCCAGTGTGATCCTGGACAAAAATCACATTTCCTGTGGACTATCATCACTTCAAAATTATCTTGAGTTTAGTAGTTCCTGTGTCAAGTTTTCTCCATGCAGTAAATGCCTTAGCTTGGTGAGTTCAACACAAGCTCCCTCTTCACTGAGGGTATGGGCTAAAACTCATGCAAACATGCCAGATCTTAAAGAGATTATTTCTGCTTGATTTGTTTTTAGTGAAACCCTACACCCACCACGCAAATTCAGGCTGGCAGCAGAAGCCAGTGCCACAGGGCATGAGGAAATAACCTGTACAGCAAAACAGCATATGGCATCTGAAAAAAAAAAGCTGTGGGATTCACCCTGCATGTCTCAGAGGCTACAGATACTAGTGCCTGTAGTCCCACTATGAAGACTGCTGGTATTTCACAATGACACTCTTTTCACCCAGACTGATTTTATTTGAGAGAAACTATTAATTTGTATGCAAATTCAAGCTAGCTACAGCAAAGGTGCACCTCACAACTACACTGAATTCCTGCACAAATAAGCACAAGTGAAAGGGTGATGGTGAGGACATAGTCCCTTCCAGAATCAGTAACTTCAGTCAGAAGTCCATCACGCTTCAGGAAAATTTTGCATTTGTTCACTTTTCCTTTTATTCCTGTCCACCTTGCCTGTACCATGTAAGCAAGTAAGAACTGTCATCATCCTCTCTCATAGACTTACTGAGACTG
Source organism: Agelaius phoeniceus (assembly GCF_051311805.1). Lineage (NCBI taxonomy): Eukaryota > Metazoa > Chordata > Aves > Passeriformes > Icteridae > Agelaius > Agelaius phoeniceus. Next base: position 54,158,552 of record NC_135269.1, on the reverse strand, counting down.
CAGATCTGATGCTGCAGCAGCCCTACACTTGTGATAAGGTATCACCAGCTCAAATTAGCCCTCTACCTTTAGCCTCCATCTCAGTTATTCCCATTTTCAGTTCAATCCCACTCCTCCATGGTGGTCTTTCCCCAGCTTTCAGAGGCTGGCAACAAAGATTTCCTCATCTTCCAGATAGCAGCTGGGCACTTTGTTAGGAGAGTATCAGTGGGCTGACCTGCTCAAAGCTGCTGGGCTCTTTCTAGCACTGCCTGCCAACATGTTCCTTTTTTCTCTGCAATTACTACCTGCTTCTGGGCATCCCCAGTCAGCTGCTCATCCACCAAGAAGCAGACAACTCATGCAGGCAGCAGATCAGAGGACAGGTAGGACCAGAGCTGAGCAGCGGAGATAAAGTTTCTTCACTTATCAAGACCCTGTGCAAAATCCTATGATTCAGAAAATCTCTATGAGGTGGCAATCATGACTTCTTCTCACAGTATGGCTAAGGTTTAATTACTGTTTAGTAGTCATTCAGTTAAAATTATCCTAGGAAAGACACCACTCCACCCAAGTGGAGACAGCAGTGCCTAGCCCACGGGTTGCTGTGCTGCCTCCCTGGGTTTAGACTCATGAGCAGTTTCAGACCCAAAAACAGCTTTCTCTTGCAAACCAAGTTTTGAGACTGGTGGTATGCTTTCATTCTCATCAGGGTAAAAGAACAGTAAAAAAGACAGGCTGGTGGTGAGATTAAAGTCACAGGTCTGCAGTGAGCAGAATGGGGGCTGAGTGCTGCCCTCCAGGAATGTCAGCAGCCACATACAATTATTGAGGCACCAGAAAGCACCTGGTTTGGAGAATGAGTTAACAGTGATTCCCTTGTGACCCTGATTTGTGAACAACATGATAAAATATTGTTAGCACACAACACTTTCCAACACATTTGGCAGATATTAGCTAATCAGTACTTTCAGTGTTGAAAGCATTGCAGCACTTTACTTCAGAACTGGAGAGAATGAAGCTGAGAAGGTTAATAACTTATAGGAAATGACAGTGAAATAATCTGGTAGAATTCCATTTAGATTTATTATGTTTCTACTTCATCCTTCTGTGCCATAATCTACATATCATGATTTTCCTGGTTAAAAAGAAAAAGAAAAAAAATTAGTTAGGTATAATAAAATTATATTATTTCTCTAATTTTATCTTTTCAGATTTAATGTGTTTTTAGACATATGCCAGTGTAATTCCCTTCCTTTTTCCTAAAATTTCTCTCACAGCCAGTATTGCATAAACTTTTCCAAAATACTAAGGATCTCCATTAAGTAAGTATTACTGCCTGCTTGGATTTTTCTACCCACTGATTACTCTTTAAATATAACATTCTATTTATTATTATTGGTGATCATTCTTTGAACTTAAATTTTATTCATTATTTTTAGTGATTAAAAGAACCGTTGGCTTATGCACCCTCTTTCAGCTCCAGATGCACATGCATCATTTTTAGAGTGAATTCCCCTTTAAAATATATTCTCTGCTTTTCATAGTTTTCTGGATTACCCTGACTGAAATTATGACAACTTTAGAAAACTGCTGTAACGCTACAATGCCACCATCTGGTTACAGTCAAGGATCTGATCTTGCAGGTGCTAAAGGCACTGAACCTCAATGAATTCAGCAAGACACCACCAACAATATAGGCTGAATATTGAACAGATGCATGCACAGAACTGGTCTTGTTTATTGCGGAATTTTGATTAGCCAGAGATGGAGAGAGTTTAAAGAGTGAGCAATGGATCTGTTCTTTCTGTCTTTCTCTTCATTTGCAGTTCTGCCTAAGAGGCTCTGAATCCTTAATAAATTGTACAGATGGTATGTGTGATTATATGTGTGATTGCACGTAGCATGTGAAGAGCAGTTTGCATCCCTCTGATGCCCCAAAGTCTTCCTCTGGGAGCCCTGGGGAGCTGGACTGGAGAAGGCAGGGGGCTTTCACCCTCCATCCTCACTGCCCATCCCGAGGACAGAGCTGCATCTGGGCAGGGCAAGCAGAGTCAGCCACAACCTCCCAAAATACACACCAGAAGCTAAACACCTTTACTGAGGAAATTCCAAATATTTTAGCAATTCCTTTTGAATTAGATTGTGGGAAGTAATGCCACTCTTCTTGGAGCAAACTACAGTGCTTTCTTGCTTTCGAAACACCTGAAGAAGTGGGAAAGAGCAGAAGTTGGCATAGGAGCACAAAGTGAAAGAAAACCAAGATAAACACAAAACCATATAATCTCTGAATATCAGTCACAGCCAAGAGAAGTGTCTTTTTCAGTGTCTAAACCTGACTAGACAGAATCTGATTTTACATATGTTGACTGTAAAGCAACACCATAACATCTTGCTCCATTGTAAAGTGCTACTTGGTGGGGAATGCCAAGAAGACACCTTTTACTTCTTGCAGCAGGGAAAAAAGGCATTCATCTGGTTTGGAAACATATATTATAACTTGCTTCTGTGCTGATATTCTACATGCTGGCAATACCATTTGTGGCTGCTGGACTGATTTCTGTTGAATGTAAGTAAAATGTGAAATAAAATGGAATCAGCAACAGGAGCAAGTTAAGTCAAATGGCAACCTCTCTTATTGCAACCTGTTTTCATGGGCTAAATGAAACAGAACAGTAATATTAAGAATATAAATAGAAATTAAAGTCAACGGTGGTGTCTCATAAAAATATATTTCTAAAAATATATTTATATATTTTGGAAAATTAAGTCATAAAAATATCTGCTCTTCAGAACCATCAAGGCAGAATTGTTTTCCATGTTATTACTGGAGGCAGATTCCGTCTGAGGACCTGAGCTTGCAGGGCCCAGCATATGGCTTAAAGGACCAGGAAATTACATCAGAGGGAAAGGTAAAAGCAAGAGATAAAGGGGGAAGGGAGAAAGAGAGCCTATTTTTCTGTTAAAGTTACCAAAGGACTTAGAAGAAGCTTGTTCATGTTCATATCTTAAAAAAACAAAAAACAAACAAATACAAAAACAAAACAAAAAACCACAACCACCCTCCCCCCAAAAAACCAACAACAAAATAAAAAAACCCCCACACCACTTAGTATTCCTGGGATGTCAGTAAACTTGCTATGATTTGGTGTATAATACAAAATCAGCAAAATGTAAATTCACAAAGGAAATATTAAACAGCAGATGGCAAATTTGTCCCAGGACCCCTTGCTGTGTGCAGTAGGATTGTAGCAATTGCTAAAATTCTGTACTTAACATAAAGATAGCAAGAAATCCAACAATAACCCAGCAGAAAGCATAAAACTGTAGATAGGGACGTTCTTCAGCATGAATTTGAGCAGAACGAAAGGAATGTTCTAAGAGTGCAATAATCATTGCTTTGGATCTTATGCAGACATGAGCTGGTTTGCACTGGGTAGATGACAGTACTCGGCCAATAAACTTGGCCATATCCAACTAGATGTGTTGGATTCCTATGGGATGCCTTTCCAACAAGTAATCTGTTCAGCTTTTTGGCTGTGGCAGACACCATGTTGTTCCCACTCCATCACAATGGGACCTACTGATGTGGGGGCTGTAGACTCGATTACAAGAGCACTGGGGAGGTGGTACATCAGCTCAACAGAAATATTTTTGTTTTGGGAAGATCATCAGGGAAAGAGGTCATCAATTAGCCCTGAAGTCTGTTCTCAATACCCCATTTCTTCTAGGCACTTTGAGAATGGACCCCAATGAAGTACTCTGGCAAGAGCCCCCTTGGACCTCCCTTTGTCATTGTTGTTTCACCAAATGACCTACACACTTCCATATACACCTCCAGACCAACACAAGGAATTTAGGTCTCCTGCAGGTCTTATATGTTAGTGTGTGCATTTTAACAGAGACTAAAGAAGAATTTGCATTAAGAGACATTTTAATTTTGTTTGAAGAAAAATTGTTGGTTTGATTGCTTCCAACTTCAGCATTTCTGACTTACAAATTAGTTGCCTGACACAGACACCCTGCACCATATAAGATACTGCAACTGCCTTTTCAGAGGGGCACAAGTGTCCCATAGGTCTTAAAGGCACCCAGCCAGCTCCATGTGACTAAGTCATGGTATCTTAATTAGAAACCTATCTTTAGACAATTGAATAAAGCCCTGAATATTTCAGAACAAAAATCCCCAGTGTTCGACCACAGGCAGGTAATGTATTATGAAGAGAGAATGGCCTAATTGCTGGGACTTGAGTTTTAAAAATAAATAAATAAATAAATAAATTTATCCCAACTAACATTTTTAAGCTGTATAAAGTTTGGGGAGTTTAATTCTTTTCATGCAGCTTTAATTTTGGACAAGAAGCCAAACTGCTGGAGTTGAAGATTCCTTTCACACCCTTCTTGAACCAAATGCAAACGTAAAACAGAAAGAGACAACATCCAACTACTAGCAATAATTGCAAATGATTACTATTTACAGAGTATTCATCAGCATACACTTCATCAAGACTGTTACCACAGCTTTCTTGTGGAATAAGAGATTGAATGGTGGTATTTCTTATGACACAAATCCAGTTATGAGCCTTTTACGTGCTGCAAACAAATGCCTTATTTCTGCCTTATTTTCTTTTTCTACATTCTGCTAAATATATGTTTTATAGGCTAGTTTCTCCTCACATTCATTCAGTCTCACACTATAGAGTTCTTCTATAATTCCAGTATCTTTTTCTGCAGATCTCTGCAGGTGTCTCTGTATTACCTAGATGACACTAGTGTTTGTAATACCTCTCTGGCTGTTACTTTAAGAGTTTTACTGTCAAAACAATTTTTATCCTGCTTTTATCATTAGCGTTATTCTTAGACAACAGTGAGGATGTGGAAATCCTTGCCAAAAAATAATCCTTATGTGATGCCTACTATATGCCTACTAAAATCAGCTATATGATTAAAGACTCCATGGAGAAACTACATTCTCATAAAACAAAAATACCTAGTGCTGACAGCATTGTACACACTAGACATTGTCCCATCATAATTCATTGCCATTAATCATTACACACTTTACTTTAAAATAGCTTGAAATAATAAGTAATGTGAAGATGTTCAAATCTCTCTTGATTTCCATTAATGTCAGAAGCAGCGTTTTATGAGATCTTAAATGATTCACTGGAGCCTAAATAATGCAGCTATATTTTTAAATCTAATAGGTCTGGATACTTCCACAAATATTATGGTACCTGTGTTAATGTACTGGTAGTCCTGTCATCCTTCCCAAATAGGATAGATAGGACTGAGGCACCATTCTAGGGTGTGTTTGCTGAACCAGGGAAAAAATAGCAAACCAGATTTTTCAGCAGAAAAAGCATGTGATTGAGTGTGAGATAGACTCTAGCTGCAGGCTAGCAGTCTGTAATTAGGAAAAAGTAGTCTGAGGAACAATCATTGGAAAGGGAAGCAGGTAGCCAGTAGCTGAATGCAAAACTAATAAAAATGGGGGCTTAACAGCAAACTTTGGGAAGAACAAACAGTGGAAAGTGGCAAATAACACTTATTTGAGGGCTTTTCCAGGCAAAAGGATCTGGTAAGAGCAGGAGACCAGAAGCTCTGACACTGAGGAGCAGCTGAGTGGAACCTTGAAAATGCCAGATTCCTTTGAGCAGTGACGCTCTGCATGCCTTCCTGGAGCCGTTATTTGTGGAAAGGCTAAGACAAAAGAAACTGAGATCACAGGAGATTCATCTAGCCAGCTCACCCATTAAAGGCTTTACAAAAGTGGTCCAAGAGCAGGAATGAGAAGCCACATGGTTATTGATACTCTTCCATGCTAATTCATAAGCTGTCCTCTGTTGTTGAGTTGCTCACTGATTTTTGACCCTCTGTTTACAAATCAGCTCCCCAGTGAAGAGCCTTTCTATACTTCTTCATTTATCTAAGGCAGTTTTTCTCAATTTATAGTTTGCAAACTTAGTTTTCAGAGAAATATAATAGAAGTCCACAAACAACTGAACATACTCAGATACCAACATCATAGGCATGGAAAAATCTAAGTGCACACAAACCAGACGGATATCAAATAAAGAAATTATATTTCAAGGCTTAGCCAACTGTTATTTGATAGGAAATGAAAACATCCATGGTAAGCAATTCTGCCTGGGCAATCTACATGTCCTAAAAGTCAACTGAAAAATATTAATCCTTTATAGAAAAAATTAAATAAAACAGTGCTTCCGTTTGGGGTATTGCCACAAAAAAAAGTTATTAATAATCTCTTCCTCCTTTTTTGAAAGGCTAACTTCTGAAATTGATGATACTTTAATTTTATAGAAACATGTAAAATATCTTTATTCAAATGTTCTATCCCTGGACAAAGTACTTACTTATTTATTCAGCTATTTTCAGACTGAGCCCAAATTCTTTCTTTTAATTTGTCATGTTAGGCCTCTGCATCACTGGTGAGTAGCATGAATTATTAGAGTCTTATTATTTGGAGCAAACCTCTCTTCTTCTGTAAAGTCAGAGCAATCTTTTTTTTAAAAGGGACTGTCTTGTGGAATAAAAAAATCTTCCAATGCCATTTAACTGCAGCTACATTTTTCCTATTCTGGGAGCACATACTGCTACAGTAGTTAATAGAATTTCTGTCCACTACAATACAATAAAGATAGCAGATGTGGAGTCACAAGACCCAGAGACCTCTGCCAATTAAAGGTCAAAATCTGTCTCACTTCACAGAATGCAGCATTTGAGCATGAGGTCTTGTGTATATTTGTCATCTTGTTCAGTCAGAAAGATATGACAACAAATAGCTGGTCAAAAGCTGTCAGGGTCAAACTAAGCTTGATAGAGTGCCCTAGGTCACCTCTGTGATTCCAACAGCAGGAATTGCCCTGCTGTCAGTTTGTATTTTAGTCAAATAGTACGTGGCACACAGTAGAACTGTATTCCACCCCTAATTGCTTCTTTGACCTTCTTGTTAACCAAACATTTTGATTAGGAATATGTACCATGTCATCATGTTCCATGGCAATGTAACAGCTGCCTCTTAACAGATCTGTAGTATTGAATGTCCTCTCATCTCACACCCAGAGGATTCACAATTGAGGTAGTATTACAGCTTTTGTTTGAATGAGGTAAAAATGCAAGAAGATAATAAAGCATTTCATATAAAGGAGTGCACACTTCAGAGAACCTTCACATTCTATGTCCTTTTGGTAAAACAGACACAGAATTATTTTTTGTTATAATTTTCAAGGTTTGTTGTTTTGGGGTTTTTTTACACTGATTTGGCCTGATTTGGAAGCTAGGCAAGAAAAAAGAGAGATGATCAAGCAAACGTTTCTAGCTTATGATTATTTCTCTTTTCTACAAAAAACTGAAATTCCCCTGCACCATTCTCAGCATGTGCATAGAAATGAATACTGAATATAGAAGTCACTTGTTACTGCTTTGGAATTCTGAGATGCAATTTATTCATTATTACAGTGAAGATGTTTGCAGGGAAAGCTTGGACTTGTAAAATGTTCTGAACTTGTCCAAACAGGCTCAGTGAGCCCAAAGAGGGACTAAAAAGCACTAAGTCCTGATCTCCAGCAGACTGGTTCCACAGCAAGTTAGAAACAATCAAAGCTTTCATGAAACTCTATTCCAAATTTTCTGTGTAACAGATCTTTCTTTGTCTCAATTTCTACACACACATCCCATTTAGTTTCTCTTTTTTTTCCACTTAATATTTTCTTTTATTTTTTCTTTTAATATATTTTTTATCTGAAGCAGAAGCAGACTTCTTTTCATACAATTTATAAGTTTCCATCAATCCATCTCATTGCTTTTCTATTCCCCAGAAAGCATTAGTCTACTTACAGTATAATAATTTTAAATTAATGACAATTCACTTCTACACTTTTTTTTAAATAGGAAAATAAGCCTTTCTCTTTCTGTGCATGAAACAGCAGGCACATGCTGATGCAGAAAACTTTCTTAAAAATTTTTCTTTACTCACCCACTACAAAAAAAAAAAGAAAAAAGAAATACCAAAAAAATAAATTTTGCAATAATTTTATTAGAAGTTGTGTAAGATTTGCAATTTAAATCATTCTTTAAATTTCTTCATTTATTAGAGACTGTACTAACAAGAAATAGATTTGAGCAATTGCAATTTGTCACATTCATGCTGTGAAAGCTTTGACAGCCACCAAGTAGAACTAAAGCTCTATTACCCTGAAACTTCTCATATTTTTCACATCTTTTTCTGTTAGTCCACAGTTTCTCTTTAACACTAATTACCAGATGCGTTTGGTAGAGGGGTCCTATTTTCCTGCATTGTTGTGAATAGTTTTGAAAGAGAATATTTCATTTTGCACATATATGCAAAGGAATAACAGGAGAAAATACATTTACACATGGAGTGACAGAAGTAAGAAGCCTGACAGAGATTTTTTCACCTTCAGCCTACATGCAAGTAATGCATTTGGCCTCAGAGACATAAACCTCCAGCAGTGCATACCCATGGATGGATTCTCCAAGTTCCTGTCCACGTAACTGTGGCAGCACCCTCATGGGAAAGACCTGGGCCAAGGGCCAGTGGTTCTGCAGACCACCCTGTCTCCAGGAAGAGGGGCAAAACGCTGGTAGATGCTGCTGGAAGCAGAACTATTGTGCCATTGTGGTCCAAACGTGCAACTCTCTGTTTCTGTGATGATCCCATTATCCCATGCACAGCAAGGAAAATATTTTAGCAACCTCATTTCAGAGCCACTGGGGAACGTTTTATTAATTTCCTTTGTGCAAAATGTTTATCTCTGTGCTTTCACAAATTGCTTTCCTGGCCCCAGAAACTTTTGCAATTTTAATGAAGGAGATCTATCTATCTATCTATCTATCTATCTATCTATCTATCTATCTATCTATCTATCTATCTTTCTTGCATAGTGTTTTTGAAGATCCCAAAGAAAAAAATAAGAAACACTATAAACACTCTGATTATTTCCCTTTGCAAAAATGCTTCTGCTATTGCAATGTTGTTTTGATTCAGGCTTTAAAAATTATAAATACCAAAAGTCCAGCTATGGAAAATAGCCCTTGCTATGGGTCCCTGTACATGGGCATGACCCTCATTTTCATAATCCTTATGCTATGAAAGGAAAATATAAAAATTATTTAAATTTAAAAAACAACTCAGAGCCAGGCTTTGATTCTGAAAACAGACTTTCAGACATATTTAACATTACATATCTAATTCATCCCAGAGTAAGATCACACTGAAAGCATTAATTTGGTATAAATAGAAATCTGATGTACCTCAATACCATCTCATTGTAGTAAAATAAGCGCAAAATCAATCATCTACACTTTTTTACTTGAGCCTTCTTATTGAATACAAACTATTTCAGCATTTCAGAAATGATGAGTGCAAATAAAAACACTTAGAGCTGTATAAATTTTGTATTGAGTGGGAAAATAATATAGGTCAATTAGAAAGTAAATTGGCAAATGGAAGAAGGGATTTTCCAGGCCTTCCCTCAGCACTAACACAATGAGGTGTGTCCATACAGTAAGTCTCCCTCCAGGGCACTTCTCAACTGCCACACTGTGAATAAGTAATAGCAATGATTCTAGTGAAGGGAGCACAGGGCAAGAGGGAGCTGGCGGTTCAGAAATGCATACAGGCAAGAGCCACTGTGATTAATGAAGGTACACAGGAGTGCAGTTAAACTGTAGGCAACAATCCCAGCATGGTTTACAGAGGGGAATGGTAATCTGACAATCTCCTTTGGGTCTCCCTGTCTGCCTAAGCTTGATCCAGAGTAACCAGGCACTCAGAGCCATGTTCTGCATGTGCTGCTTATTCAGCTGACACTGGAATGAATGTAAGGAAAGATGAAGCCACCTGGCCATATGGCAACACAACTAACTGGAAAGATCAATGGGAACTTGGAATATTTGTAGTGTGAAGGGTTACCCAGGTTTAGAAGATATTTTTATCAATTCAATAGAACCTGGAATCATTATACTGCAAGGTAGATAAGCTCTATCGAGGTTATTTTAACCCTTGTCCAGTAACTTTTAGTAACCTGTGATTACTCAAGATAAAATATTGGTACTAATGTGCCTAAAATGTAAACAGTCATAGTTATTTGTATAAATTGCTGGTGAAATTTTACCAAATTCCTTAATTGGTACTTCTTTACTTCAAAGTTTATTTTCTTTTTATTAAAGAAAAGTCACAGAACCTGTCCTGGCTAAAGGTCAAGCCTTCTTCATATGTAAAGCATGCAAAAATATATCAGATGTAAGAGAGTTCTTTCTTAATATTGACATGTTATATTGTATTTCAATTAAATGATCAGGATAATATATATTTTACAACTTGCTGAACTTGAATAGTTAAAGTCTATTTACAAAAGTAATGTCCTGGAGAAATTGCTGTATCTAAAATTACCACCACAGGAGAGGCAGAGTTGTCATGTTAATACTAAAATGCATTGGGGTGAGAATGATACAATGACAAGTCATTGTTTTAATAGCTTTTAATCCTGCCCATTTGTCAATATACTGAAATTACTTAATGAACTGTCTTTTTTAAAATATCGTTCCAATACAAAATGAACATGCTGTGTATAGAATGAAATTCACTCTTATGCGGATCAAAAATGGACATAACCTTGACATGCAGCTTGTTAAGAAATTACAACCATTGCCCAAAAAATGAAATCTCTGAGTTTGCACCATCTTGTTTAAGATAGTGTGGTTTGTAAAAGGTATACCTGAGAGAACAATAGGATAAGGGAGAATATCTACTACTCTACAACAGTGAAATCAAGGATTATCTACACAAAGCCATTTTGCATATGTTTTCTAAAGAATTGAGAAGTATCTTCCCAAGTACTTTTAAAACATAGAGATCAATTCTTGTCCTCTAAAACCATCAAGAGTCTTTCACTTAATTTGGATGCAAATTGCCTTAGGTAAGATTCTGAATCACTTCAAAAAGATGACAATAAATTTGCTTGCATTTCTACAATTCTATTAATGGCTGTGACAAAATAATAAATGCCAAAATAATAATTTCAGTAAAAAACAGAGTAATTTTAACACTGAAGCTGCAATAGGAAACAGGAGGAAATAGTTTTTATTTGCTAAAATATCTCCCTGTTAGCTTCTCAGCCAGATTTCCCTGTTCAGCTGTTATTCTCCATTTGCTCTTGTTTTCTAACATTAGTCACTATCCACTGTTTGGCTTCCCAAATAATTTATTCACCATAGTTCTACCGTCTTTTCCTCACCTTTCTATATCAGTAGTTGTGCCTGACTACAGACCACAACCCAATTGATGCAGCCCCTAATACAATCCAGGCAGTAATCCAGGCATTAATAGTCAATGTGTGTAACCACCTGGCTGACTGTGTCCATCCACTGAAAGGAAATGTCTCTCTGGTCAGCTGGTCCCAACTCAGAAATAAGATACTTATTTTGCATTAATCACATTACATCACTGGGGCATCTCAGTCAAGCCAGACAGTTACCTCAATCAAAATCCGACTGCAAAACAAATTTTTTGCAATCACTAGCTTTTAGAACAAGAATGTATTTTCATATAGAGGCCAGGTGGTGTATGTTTCCTTAGAATAGACATAAAATTTGCTTTTTAATACTTTAAAAAAATGTTTTTAATTAGTTTTTACAGAAGATGAAATTTCTTACCATTATTTTCTGCTTTTATGATTGTCCACAATAATCCATATGCAATGAAGGAAGAAACTTGCTGCAGGTAAAATTACAACATAAAGTTCTTCTTCCTTGATAATCTGACCCAAACACGTTTTACAACAAAAGATGTTGCCCTAACACCTCCTCAGCTGGAGTCTGATGAGGCAGAATGGAAACAATTTTTTTAAAAGGCACACTCAAGCCTGCTTCTTCCACTGCTGCCATTTATCAGATTATCAAAGCTAGAGATAACTGAATTGGAAAAATATTAAACATTGAGAATTAAGAAATTATTCACAGTTTACTAGCAGACTACAGAAGCATCTTCTGATGTACGTTTTCATTAAGAACTATTAATAGTTCACTAAGCAGAGAAACACACCTTGTCAATAAATAGTTTTGTACTGCAGATAAGCAGTGCATTTACAAGATATTTATTGCAATAAAAATAGGCTCAAATAACATTCAATTAATTAGTTATTCCATCAGTTATGCTTATTTGTATTTAATGCACACACTAATAATCTGTAAATGTGTTCATTCTTTAACATAAGAAACAATTTGGCTTTAATTACAGTACAGTGCAGTTTGCTGCTTTACATAGTGTCATTTTACCCGTCTGATAAATGGATGTTAATTAGTATATGAAAGTATAGGATACCATCATATGGACCTTTAATCCATTTTCAGAAATGAAGATTGGTTCAATGGCAAGATCAGCTGCAGTGAAATTCTTGTAAATCATCTAAACTTGTGAAAAATATCTGTTCATTAATCCTTCCTGACAGGTTAATTTCATTCCATTTCTAAGTTGTCAAGTTAGAACATGGAACAAATAATCAAAAGCCTTCAAATCAAATATACCAAATCAAGACTAATTGAATATGTTTCAAGTATGTCAATAATAGATTCATTTTTCAAAATTTAATAGGAAAGCTTGTTAAACTATAAAAATACATGTCCTGCTAAGTCTGGAAGGGCAGGAAAAATGTTAGCACAGCAAGTTTATCTTTTTGTTAACTGCATTCCCTGAATATGTGAAACAGTGTTCCTAAAGGAGATTCATATACATTTTTCTTTGCACATGTTGTTTTGTATATAAAATAGCTATGAAAAGTATTGAAGTAAAATGCAATTTTTTCATGAATTAAGAGCTAAATTTCCTATTCTGTATAATTACACAGTTTTACAGAATCGTGCATTTCTGCCCTGACCATTATTTCATCTAGAATTTGGAATGTCTTTCCAAGGAAATGGGACTGACACTGAAGATTAATGGCTATTAGTAAATTGAATAGGGCATAAATTCCCAAGTATTTGATCCCCATTCTTAGATCTGGTTTAAAAATTTTTTCATCTTTAGCACTGGTGGCAAGAGAAGTTTTAAAAAATTCACTTGAGGGCACACTAAAGATATTTGCTAAATATTCCTAGTATTGCTTAATACTATGCCATATTGAATGGTTTTAGTGATTATCTCAGTACTATTGTTGTACAGGAGTTGTTAACCACCACATTGGGTGGAGCGGTTTGAAATAAAGATTCCCAAAACAAAGAATCTCCACAAGCCACTGTCAGCTGAGATATGGAGCTTTATTTTGCTGCCCAAACATATTCCTGCAGACAGTAAATATGGTACTCAGCCCTTACAGTGCAAGTTGCTCAGACACTTTTAGTTGCAAAGCAATAAAGTTACTACAGTTTGGACTCTGTTGTCACCACTGCATCTCTGCTCACCCTGCTCACGGTCTTCAGGATAGCGCACTTCAGTGAGGGCATGGCCAGAGAAGGGCTCACCTGTGGCACCTCATTTGTACCTCCTGACAGATCTGCTCTGCTTCTTCTGCTCCTCAATAGATAGAGGTAGAGATATATATCTTAAATTCATTGTTAACTTCAACCCCATAATTTTAATTATTTAAACTGGTGGGTTTGTACTGTCAGCAGAAGTATAATTTAACTGGACCAGCACCTGCAGTGGTCCTATTTCACTTGGGCAGGCAAGAAATGGCTCCTTACAGATTGTGCTCCTTTTTTCACAAATCACATCACAAATTTGAATAGGACAAGGCACTTAGGGTACCCCAAGACCTTGAGTAAGACCAGATCTCAGGGAATGGCAGATATGACATGGGATCTATAAAAAGCTTTCAGGGGTGGCAAATGGAGTCCAAGCAAGACACCCTAAGGGATCCCAACCCACTCCATATATCCAGTTATGGCAGAAAGCAACGTAGTACTAGTGTCAGCATGACCTAAATCTCTTTCTAGGCTCCCTTGGTTAGCTATCCAAAGGCTACAGTGCTCAGATATCCAGGCCATGTGGTGTGCCATGAAGACTTCTACTACTTCATGCCTTCACTTGGAGAAGAGTTTTTGCATCTGTTATACTTGCATTAACACAAATTGGGAAATACTAAAGCCAAGACAGCAGCCATCAGTGACTGTCACCCTGAGTTTTTAAGATTTTCTAAGCCTTCTGATGTTGACATTCTTGTAGTGAATTTTCTCACACACTTTCTGTAAATAACTCATTGTTTTGCATTCCTTTATGGAAGAAGAGAGAGTTGATGGACTGTTGGTTTAACCAGTGGCATTGGAGAGGTGCCACTGTCACCCTCCAATCCACTGTCACTTTTGGAAAACTATAAATGTTAGAGTCAGAAAATAAACGGCCCTTTTTTTCTCTTTCACCTTGAGAACGGTGTGAGCGTGTGTTCTTTTGTGTCCTATAGCGACAAGTGACTTTTCCCATTTTGCTCCAGGGGACAAAGTGGACCTGAACTGCAGTCTGTGGAGGTGGAAACCTCTTCAGTTCCATTTGTCTCTGCTCTCAGTCTTCAGAGAGACAGTCACATGAGCCCACACAATAGCATTTTAATGAGTTTAAATGAAGCTGCAGACTTTTCTTGGGCTTGATCTACAGAAGTCTGTTTTGTGGTAATTAAATAATTAATCAGCGCTACTCTGCAATTAACCAAATAAAATCAGATATTACAGTAAAATTAATGAGCTCATTTCAGATTGTGTTCTCTTTTGCAGCAAACTAGACAGTTGTATTTTTGTTTCTGTAAGTAGTTATGTTTTTTAATCAAAATAAATTTTCTAAATTATTACTTGTCAAACTGAGTTATTCCAGGAAGCTGATTAATTGACTTTTTTTTGATATTACTGTTTTGTTCGTTACAACTTTCTTTAATTTTTTACTTACCAAAATAATTTATTCAATGCATCCACTTTAGGCATCTACAAGAACTCTGAAATGCTTCAATGGCAAATTTATTCTTAAAAATAGGGAAACAAATTAATTCCACATAATCCTGAGACAGTGCTACTGGTAGGATGCAGATTGCTTTGATTGCAGTTCTGGACCTTAAACTACAAGAAAAATACTTCCTTCTAAATCGTGCTCTATAATTAATTAATTAAAAAATAGGTGGAGTTAATTACATCATAATCTACATTTTAGACCTGAAAAGATAATTCTGAGTTCACATAAAAATTTAAATTTGAAATCTGAGAAAAAAAATGGTGACGTCAAGTCATCACTGGTTTTTTTCATCTCATTCCTCTGAAGGCTTCACAACTCTATTACAGATAATTTAGTGGAATTTAAAGCATTTCTATTTTTAGTTAAATAATAGTTATCAAAACAAATTGAACATCCCAATTCAAACAAAAAATCAGCAATATAAGCTTAACACAATTTATTATAAGTCTTTCAAACAGAATATTGCTATGACTAGTCAGCTGAAAAAGTTCCATTTTTCCATATGCATTAATGTTTCTACTAGAAGACACCTCTTGGGGAAGTTGCTGCAGTTCTCACTTCCATTTAATTAATACTTTCAGCTATTATCTGGTACCAAAAATGTCTGCACATTAGAAACTATTCTTAGTCTTTAATTCAACTCACATCTTCATAAAGTATAGTGATAAAATCTTTTTCCTGAACTGAAGAATTTGAGACTTTTAGTTATGATCTCTAGTCTTTAGAGTATAATTACAGCTGAAAATAGAATCATAGAATATCTATATATCACTTTTGACTCAAAAAATAAAAAATATAAATAATAGATAGCATTGCTTATTTTGAGTGCATAGTTAGACATAGAACTTACAAGTTTACATAAGTATTTCTAGGAAAAGGAATAAACATAACTGAGTATGGTTTCAGGTCAAGTCATGGATTCCCACAATCATAGAATGGGTAAAGGGTGAAGGGACCAGGGTGGATCATCTGGTTCTAGTGTTAATATAGAGAAGTTTAAACATCTAATAAATCTCAATGTGAAATCATTTTTAAAACTGAAGAACTCATTATACAGTCTTAATAATGTATAAGGCTTCTAATCAGTGCTAGCTAAATGACTAGTATTTGAAAATAATTTTGTACCTTTGTCTTTTAGAATCACATTAATGTATTTGCATAGTGATGGAAATGGCAGTTCCAAATTGATTACTCATTTTAAGAAAATGAGCAATACAATAGCATCATATTTGAATCCTAAATCTAGGAATGCATTAATCAAAAATAGGATGGATTTTCAAGGACTTACATAAACTACTTATAATATATCAGATTTCAAAGTAATAAAGACACGTTTGAGACATGGAAGTGGCTCAAGTCAATAATATCCACCTGTGGACCTGTAAACTATATTGCTCAAACTTTGGTGATATTCCAATGGAAACCTGAAACAAGTTAAAAAACTTGAAAAGATTTCTAAAATAACCTCAGTTTAACTAAAATGCCTACCTCTACATAATAAATGTTACAGAGTTTGTATTTTCACATGTGTACTCTCTCAGTGCTGACTAATGCTGGTGTGAATTCCCACACACTGGGGGCTGCTGGGTGGGTGCCGGGTATTTCCCAGGCCATGGTGGCTGACTGGGTGCTGTCCATCACACTGGACACAGCAGAGAGCCAAGACTTGGGATGTGTCAGAGGCTTATAAAGTTCTTTTAGGGATAGATCCTGCTCCCTCTAATGTCATAAATAGGCCTTTTTCCACCTTTCAGATATTTAGATTCCTTGTGCTGAATGTCTCAATTGAATTTCTCTCAATAACAAGATTTCCTTCTGAAATTATTACAGCTTTATTAGAGTGTTTACATCCTAATGTTTTCAATGTATTATTGTTTTAATGTATTATTTTATTATAGTTTTCACTGAAATATTTAAGACACCTGTAGAAGTTGCATCTGGAAATACAATGCACAATGTATAAACAAAAAATCTACACAGAAGTGAGCATACAAATAGATGCTTAATAATGTTAGATTCTGGAAATTCCTTTTCTTCAAATGAGAGTTTATCTAACTGAACAGATTTAGGGTTAATGACAATTCATTTTCATGGCTTCACTTCAAGAGTATCAGGTGTATTACATTACATTCCTGATGGAGTGTGTTATCTTTTCAACTTCTTGCAATTTGCACAGCACAGGGTAGCTTTTGAGTGAAAACTCCATAAAGGCATTCAAGCAAAGAATTTCTCAAGCTGAATATCAAAAATAGCATTTTTTCCTCCCAAAATGCATGAAGACATAGCACCTGCAATCTGCTTCAGAATCTTTCTGAAGGTTGTAATTGTATACTGCAGTAAAATTAAGAAAGATTTTCCCAATTGTGTTCATTCTAAATATATGTATGTATATTTATATGGTAATCACCATAAAAGTCAAAGAAAAGAAACTCACAAAGTTTAGAATTTAAGTGCTAAATAAAAATCTTTTTGATGAAAAAATAGTTTAATGAACTCATAAAATAAACTTTTAAATACACATTTAATAGTTGTAAAGATCAGGTTTTGCCTGAATAAAACTTCCATAATCTCTTTAGTGAGAAGTTAATGCTAAATGAGCTTGCATTTCACCTATATCATATTAGAAAGATACGGTTGTCATTTACAAGGAGACAAGACATTTTCTTAGTATTATGAATTTTGGTATTTGCATCTCTAATTTCTGGTTTAAGTTTTAAAATCCTTTTGTTTTTCACCTCTGAAATTGTTAGCCTTGAAAGAAAATTAAACATTCTAGGACCTGTAAGCTGTTTTGTCATAAGAAGGGGTGAAAACCCAAACAGGATCTGTGGATTTTGGATAATCAGTTGTAGGTATCTATAGGCAAAATACTGGAATACACTCAACCTGCGTAATTGTATCAGTGTACATGTGAAGAGATCACCTTACAAGACATCCATCCAACACAAAAGGTACAGATACTAGCACAAAGAAACCAATTCCATCTCACTGAGCTCGGCCCTGGCTGAGCTCAGACTTCAGTGGAATTAGTTTTTCCCAGTGCTTTTAGATGCCTATACTCTGCATAGCTAATCTAATCTACTCCTGTATCTCTAATGCAGTGAGCTCTAGTTACTTGATTTAAAAATTTTCGGTGAAATACTTCTGAAAAATCAATGTTATCAGTCCTTGACATTCTGGAGGCAACACTGTATCATATGGCATTTTACCTGTAAGTACTCTTTACAGCTGAGTAAATCACAAGACATAATAGTGCTGAAGCCCAACTGCAGAATTACTCCACTAGTCTTTGAGGAAGCAAAGTTTTACTTTCAGTATTTATAGTGAAAAACATAATCCATGGTCACACCACATTCTGTACTCAGAGAGTAATACAGGCTCTCTTCATCAGTAACAGACCATTATTTATAGAGTAAGGACTCATGGTGCATATCCAGAAAGGTCAGAAGTAAAGAGCTTGGACAGGTTCTCAAGACATATATTTCATCTGCCTATGTCAAGGCAACGCCTCTACTAAATGGGATTTCAAATAAATAATATTTTAGTTGCTAGAGTGACGTAAGGCATTCTGTATGAAAATTATTTAATTTCTAAGCATTCTTGCTGCTTTTCTCAAGGAGTGGCAGAACAGAACATCTTCCTACAATATGCTCCATTGTTTATGTAAATCAATTTTGGTATTATGGGCAAGGGAACTATTTTCAGTTAATTATTTATTCAGCTAATTAAGCTCCTTTTTTTTTTTTTGATGATGTAGCTGATTTTTGCATATCTGATTCACGTAAGCATTTATATAACCTCCGTTGTAGTAGTATCAGAGCAAGTCACATTCTTTTAAAACACGTTTTTGTCGTAACACACTGGTCTACAAAGCACTCCATTTGAAGCACCTTAATACTTTATCAGTATGACTAGAATGTAGCATCCCTAGGGCTGGCTAACAATCCCTGAGCTATTCCTGGTCTCTCCTTGCACCATACTAACTGGGTGCTAAATTCAGTTATCCAGAGGTAAGAGTATAATTCCATCTAGATGGTCTGTTGTTCTTCCTGGCCTCTGGAACCACTCCACAAGAGTGCAGCTTTTCTCATGTAATATCTGAACGTGACTTGAGTGGTTCAAATGGCCACAAGCACCTGTGAGCTCATCTACATTGGCTGTAATGGGAGTTTTAGCACCTTGAGAGCAGAGAGGTCACAGAGCCTCTAAGGGGAGGTTTATGGCATAACCCTCTGCCCTAAGTAGGTTTGGGGCATTTTTCCATACACAGGTGGAAAGCAAATTACTGTCTTTGGTCAGGTGGTGTTTCTTTAACAGTTTTCTTGTGCTTCTTTAAGAAACTACTGATTTTGTCTAGAAATTAAATCATTAAGGCAATCTAAAAATAGAAACATCCAAACCAAACCTTTAAGCGCTAACAATGTTATCTCTTACTGAGAAACCAGTTATCTAAATCACATTATTTCCACTTGAGGAAATGAAGTCTCTCCCTACTTTCCTTCTTTTCCGGTTGTTTAATATATTTTTAGACTGCTGAAGAAATTTTCAAATTTTGTATTACTGTAATTACACACACATCTGAAATATCAACATTTGAATTTTTGTTTAATTTATGTTATTTAAGTAAATAAGTTTTAAAATGAATAATTTTTTAATCCTTTGCAAAGTCTAAAGTTGGATTTTTTTTTTCCAAATCTGTTTTTAGCTGCCCAAGCCTGCCTGAGTGCTGGTAATCAGGGCTGGGCACATTACAAGACACAAAAAAATAATTTGGAAGTCTCTTAATTTTTAGGAGGGCAAGTCCCATTGCAATCCATTACAAATTTCTTTCTCAATTCTTCTGAGTTTTCCCTGTCTACCCAAGATTGCAGTCAATAGACTCAATTTTTTTCTATTCATAACATATGTAAAGGTGCAAAATAATCAAAACAAGAAAGAAATTTGAGGACTCTGAAGAATTCGTGTTAGAAAATAATATTCTAGTGAAACACCATGGGGTAAGGAAAACAGAGCCTGAAGTTTTAATAATGAATAACACAGACATAAGAAAATGGAAATTTTTGGATCTGCAAGAATCCTGAGCAAAGCATAAGTTCACTTACATATTTCTATGTGTTTCAATGGAGTTTATGCTTCATTCAATCAATGTTGTGCCATGTCAACAGGAATGATCTGTCCTTTCTAACTTATTTTAGATGTGATGATCTAAACTTGGAAATAAATGTCTCACCATTTGCAGGACTTTAAGAAGATATGAGGTACACCCAGTGCATCCTGCAGGCCAGAAGTCATCAAAACCCATCTCTGAAGAATGAAAAAGTATCTTGGGAAAACAGTGGAGAAGAATGTCCTGAATGGGCTCAGTTTAACTTCACTTCAAAGTACATGTTCTTCAATTGTTGACAAATCAGTCCAGAAAAACCAGTCCACTGTTTTATTTGTAGCTAACTTGTATATTTTGTTATGAATAGCTGAGGGTTAATAGTGTGCATCTTTTAAGATTTAAACCAGTGAAAAGAAAATAAGGACATTACTAGAAGATAAAATAGTAGGGAAATGTAATATCTTTTGTGCAAAGATTCCACTGACAACCATTAGCATTATTATCTGTGCCAACCAGGAAATGACTATCATTTTAGATACTGTTTGACAGCTCTGATTTATTCCTGGAGAACTCAACTTCATTCTCACCAATTAACATAGCAGATCCATAACCAGCCTTAGACATGCCACGTCTATTCACAGGGGATTAGCTATAAGCCATTTATTCCACATGTCTGTCCATTCAAAATATCTGTATTTTCTGCAAGATTACAGCCTCTCAACATTATTCTAAAACCAGTTACCAAAAGTACTGAAGCCATTCTCCCCTGCTGAAAACCTTGTAGAAAAGAGAACTATATCATTTATTTAGCAAATGTACCTTTCACCAGCTGAAAACATATTTTCTGTACAGCAAATAGTCTCAGATCTCTTAAGATATTTCCCTTCTCTTTTTTTACTTCCCTCTCTGCCTTTCTCTCTCCTTTCTCCATCTCTGTCTCTGTGTCCTCACTCCAGCCCCCAAAATATACATACAATGTGGCATCCCCACACACTCTAGGAGCAACACCAAAGTAATTTATGGACAGGAACAGAGAAATTTGAACCACTACAATTAAAAATACCGATTTGTATCTACAGCATCTGTCACCCCAAAAAAGTCTATGGCACTAAAAAAGTCTATGGTATTTTTTTTATATTAATGAATTATCTCACCTAACAAGACCTGCTGTGAGATGGTTCTTGGCAGGCATATAACAGGATTCAGTGATATTATTCAACTTTTATCAGATTGAAAGTGGAGAACATGATAGTCCATATCCTAACATTAGGTAGATTTTACATAGTTTCACTGGCATCTGGGAAAGTAATTTTTAGGATCAAAAGCTATTCAGTGCCCTCAGTCCCTGGCTGTTGCATGATAACTCCAAAGCACCTTCAACAATGGTCCTGTACATCCTTGCCCCAGATGCTATCCTGCATTGTTCCCTGTGTAGCAAACTTTTCCTAACAGTTCAGTTAGAAATGTTTCGCAAAATTTGGCAATATCGTTGTTCCTCTGGGCCTCTGTAGTTCCTCCTTTGTGTTCATGGAGATGTGCCTTTCTGTTTCAATCACATAATGTAACATACAGGAATGGGGTAATTCATCTTGGAGGATAAAAGGAGTTTTGTTAGAGCTAAAAAATTTCTTTAATTTTCTGTTACTGTTATTTCTAAGTAGACCCAAATGTCATTTCAAAGCACAGTCTGATCCTCTGACATGGGAAACCTAAATGCAGTCAGGCTAACTTGCATATACTAAACCTTTGTGGATCCAGAGCTGAGTAAAAGCTCTTCATAGAATCCAAGGCAGGGCTAGCAATGATCTCTCTACATGATTATGTGGGTCATAAACCATTTGGTTCTTCCTACATACCAGACTATCACACTGTCAATACATGCACAATGCAGCAACATTTCTGCCTGGTGCATTATTATCACATTATACTCACTACGCATACACCTGTGGATGTTATATTTTGTTGTTTATTTTGGTGCAAAGTGACTCTGTCTATATTCAAACAACTCATATTCTTCTCTGATATGCTTCTAAATGTGTCCATCGTGTGCAGGAGGACCATCATGTGTTTGATTACTGTTTTCACATATCAACAGAGAGTAAAAGGTTAATTACCTACCTGCATCTAATTATTCACAGTACATTATTATTAATGAGTACATTATTAGCATGCCACTTTTAAAGTCTGTAAAGGAAAAGTGTGTGGAAAAGCATCACAGCCCTGAGTCCTTTCACATCCACAGAGATGATGGTAGCACACATGACTACTGCAGAAAAAAAGGACAGACGGTCGTTGAAGCCACGTAGACAGGTGACCTCAAAAAGCTGTTTACAAAAAAAATCAAACAAATTCTCTTTGCTCTTCAAGCATTTGCTTTTATGTTTTGTTCTAGTTACTAAAATTGCACCTCTTAAAAGAATGCAGGCATGGGCTCACAGTCTACTTGAGAAAGAAATGCATTTATTCCAAATCAAGCGCACAAACAAGTCCTAAAACCTTCATCATATTTAATAAATGTCCCTATCACACAGGTGTCTGTTGTTTGGGCGTTCTTTTGGACTCTCTCTTAGAGATAGATAAAAAATATATCTTTTTCAACTCCCATACTGTTTGGAAATGTTAATTTAAGAGCATATATATATCCAGCTGTTGTGATGGCATGAGATAAGCAAGGTCTGGGCACGTGTCTTTGTTTTGGACTTGATCTGTGTGCAACCACAACACCACTTACAAACCTATTTTAGTACACAAATGACAAAATCTGTAACCATTCACAATTTTTTCACCATCATACCTGACCACAAATCACCAGTTCACTTTAAAAATTATCTTAAAATATAATCATATCCTGACTTCAATTGCATCAATAAAATCTGTATTAAAAGAGTTTGAGGCCTAAAAAATTTCAGCTTGCAGGGCAACACAGGCACTGCAGGTACTACGGGAAGTTATAGTGTTTAAGATTGCATCTGGGCATACTAATTGAGCTCTACAGCTACTTTTGCCTAAATAAAATACATAATAAATCCATTAGAAAAATATTTTGTCTTCTTTAAAATATTTTAATCATCAATGATACAACACTATATTATAGAAATGGCAAAAGATTATTAAACAAAATTGTCCAGTGGAAAAAATTGAACCCTTCCTTATGATTCCTTCAAGTCACACTCTAGAGCAGACAAAATAATCACAAGTTTGTCTCTAGCAGTCTCAGTAAAGTGTCGAAGTGAAATAATCCTAGTAACCCTTCTAGATGGAAAATCTTATACTTAGCAATAGTAAAGACTAATATTCTCAAATCATCAAAGAAAATTGTTAATATAACCCATAGAAAGACTCCTGAGTACATAAAAATGCCACTCTAAAGAGGAAGGCACATCAGATTGTCATATGAATATCTCTGTTGTCTTAAATGGGACTACCCAGACACATGGTTCAGAATTACCTACTTACTATTAACATTAGATATGTTATATCCAAATTTTCAGTGACATTTTAAACAGAAATTAGTAATGCATCACAAAGATTTTACCAGAATTGAAGTTTGTTCCTTAAGAACATTGATTCTCTTAAGAGTCTTAAAAACTACCTTCAGCCAGAGAATTCAGGTGATTCTCACAGGTATTGCTGAGGGTTGAATAACATCCAGCTGGCTAAAATACATTTCCCACTGCATTTCCACTTCAGATCCTTTAGTGAATAGTTAGGTACAGAGCAACTTTTGGTTTGCCTACTTGCCTCTCGTGCTTTGAGTGGCTGGCAGAAAGGAAGATGTCTGTGCACCGGATATATCCTCTGTTTGTTGTGGCTGTATGACTAGAAATCATTGATAGGATCACTTCTGTACCAGGGAAGGGAAGAGGACTGACACAACAATGAGCATGCTCCACCTATTCACAAATAACCCTGGGTCACAGTGGAAACTGCACACACTGACAAGCCTTGGAGAGCTTTCACATATCCCTCTGTGTAGGCCAGGGTAGCATTCCTCAAAACAGAGAGCTGCCTCAGTTCCTGCAGCCACTAGCAGGATTTCAAAGGTGACAGCAAAATGAGGGGTATATACAGCAACGTGGAATCACTCACACAGAAGCTCAGTGAGAACTGAAGAATCTAAGAACCTACATTTCTCTATTGTTTATCTGCAAAAACTCCACTCATAGTCACCCTCGGAGCAGTGATCTTATGAAGCAGCATAGTCAGAGAGCCCATGCAAAAAAGCAAAAAGAAAAACAAAATTACAAATTTTTTTTTAAATTGCAAAACTATTTTACCAGTCAGAGCACCCAAACTTAAAGTTAAATCAAACATGTAATGGTCTGAAAAGTGTGAATGGGACAGCAGTTGGTGGCAGGTTTTCTGATTCCAGTTTGGAGCATGTCCAAATCATGTAGGCAATGCTCTATGAAATCCACCAAAAGTGAGGTTCCATACCTTCACTTGATGATGCCTTAAGTTTTAGCTTTCATATTTTCCAGATTCTGTACTGCATTATTATATAACTCTGAACTTCCTATAAAGTGTTAGCAAGTTCTCCTCACAGCTTAGTTGGACAAAACAATCCTTTTCCAACCCAAGAACCAAGGACACCGTTGCAGCTTCAGGCCCAAAAAGTATAAACAGCAGTGAACTGAGGGCAAACTGGGAGGATGGGACTTCATAACCGGAAGCTGTAACTGGACAATTAACCCCAATATGTAAATGGACCAAAACTTATAAAAGTGTGAAAACGTGCGACCCATTGTTCATCTTGGGTGCCACGGCTGGGCTCTTGTACTGCCCAAGGTGAAGGCCTCTGAAGGCCTTTCCAATAAATACCTTCTTCATTCCTTTAACACTGTCTAGCCTCTGTCCTAGGTAGCCTTTCAAGGCATCAGTGATATGTAAAAGCTAGCATACATAATACATAACCCATTATCCTGAGCAGACTGTAAAAATACAAGCTCTGCTTTTCAGAAAAAGACATTAGAAAGGCTTGTTTAGACTTGTGTCCAAGTTCTGAGTCTGAGCTCCCCTAGCACTGACTCTATGGATGCTAGATAAATGTGTGGTTCAGTGAAAAACAAAACCTGTTATTACTTCTTGGACTAAGAGATGTGCAATAAAAGATATATAATTTTTCACATGGAACCATTACATTTTGTTACCCCTTTTCAGGGAATGGCTGAAAACACAAGGAGACGCGTCATCAATGAAAAAAGTCCTGAGCAGACAGTGCTACCAACTGTTACTAAGTTCAGTGTTTCAGAGTCTTGGTCCAAGACCCTACAGTACTGCTGGACCAGAACCTGAGAGTCAGGACCCTTTAGCTACTTCTTATATACTTGTATGGACAAATTGCTGAGTATGAAAACCTGTGAAATGTTTGTACAGAAATCAGGGAGATTTTTTTAACCACTCTGGTGTCAGGTACATCTGCCTCAAAGGTTCTTTGGGAACTAAAGCTAAGAACCATCACCAAAAATAGAAAATACGGTAAGATACAAAAACAAAAGACAGGCAAAAGTTTCAGTTCCTGAAGATTGGCATGATTAGGATTTGGTGTTCAAATGACAGAATTTGACAGAAGAGAAAGAATTTCTGATCATCTGAATGAATTTAATGAAAGAGCTCCTCCCTTAAAAAAAATGCATTCATAAATGATAAAATTCCATAATATTTAACATAATCTTTGAATATACAATAAAGCATTAAGAATGCCTGAGCCGAGGAGTCTACAACAAGCATATAATTGACTCACAGTTTGGTTAAATTACAGTTATAATACTGAGATAAATAGAAAATTAGAATTGAGAAATCCAGCAGTAGTTTAGTCCTTGACTTAGTGAGATTGCTTAAACACCCTGCCACGTCCCAAATGCAGTAGTGCTCCAAGAACTGTGACAGCTCAATTCACTTTTCCACTTCAATACTTCACAGAGCAGTGAGAAAATATGAGTAGTATGTGCTTTTTTGTAAGCCAAGAATGGCAGAACAATTTAGTGCCTCACAGCAGTCTGGAAAGTCTTTCAGTAAAAATTTCCACAAAGTGCTTATTTGATCAAATTCTCTATTTATTTTTGCTCTATTCATTATCCACTGTGGCATAATTTTACACACCCAGACTACTTTGATATGACACTACTGACCACTGTGCTAATAAGATGTAGCAAACAATCTGTTTACTCTCAAACCCATTTTGAGCATGTTACAGTAATTCAATGTTATAAATCACATTGTAGTGTTCTGAATGCATAAAGCCCATGCACTTCAGAAAGCAGCTTATACTTTATCCAAGTTACAGTTGATTGACCCAGTAATTATGAAATGGAAATGTACATCACACAGACTATAGGTGCATCAGTGCATCTTTTTCTGAGGGAAATACTCCAAAACATGATTGCAGAGATAAAGTAAATAGCCAGAACTTGTAATATTCTTTGACAGGAAAAAAGCTTGTTTAACTCTGGGTGAAGAATAAAGTACACCTGTGGTTGTCTCAGGTCTGCACAGACCTGCTCTTTGCAAACATTCATCTGGCTGAACAGAAAGTTTTGACTGGAAGGCAGGAAAAAAAAGAGAGTTCATGACCTTTGGAAGAAGGGGCAGGCAACTCAGCCTAACTACAAGGATATTGTGAGGTTATGTAGCGAGCAAATCAAAAAGGCCAAAGTCCAGCTAGAACTTAAACTGGCCACTGCCAAAAAAGACAATGAAATGATTTCTATAAATACACCAGCAACAAAAGGAGGGCTGAGGTGAATCTCTGTCCTTTGTTGGACACAAGGGGAAACATAGTGACAAAGGATCAGGAAAAGGCTGAGGTACTTAATGCCTTCTTTGCCTTAGACCTAAAGAGCAGTTGCTCTGGGGGTACACAGGCCCCTGAGCTGGAAAACAGTGATGGAAAACAGAATGAAGCCTCCATATTACAAGAGCAAATGGCCAATGACCTGCTACACCACTTATACACGACAGGTCTGGGGCTGGAAGGGATCCATCCCAGGGTACTGAGTGAGCTGGGGAAGTGCTCACCAACCCCCTTTCTATTATTTACCAGTGATCCTGGCTAATTGGAGAGGTCCCAGTTGACTAGAGGTCAGAAAATCTGATACCCATCTACAAGAAGGGTCTGAAGGAGGATCTGGGGAACTGTAGGCCTGTCAGCCTGACCTCAGTGCAGGAGGAGGTCTGCAGGGACAGATCACCTTGAGCGTGGTCACACAGCACATGTAAGACACCAGATCATGTCCAGACAGCATGGGTTTAGGAAGGGAGGTCCTGCTTGACCTACTTCACCTGCTTAGTGGATGAGTGAAAGTCTGTAGATCTTTTCTGCCTGGGATTTAACAAAGCCTTGACAACATTTACCACAGAATTCTCCTGGGGAAACTGGCTGCTCTTGGTTTAGATGAGAATACACTTCACTAGGTAAAAAAATAATTGAACACCCAGGCCTAGAGAATGGTAGTGAAGGGAGTTACATCCAGCTGGCAGATGGTCACTCATGATGTTCCCCAGGGATCAGTATCAGGCCAGTCCCATTTAATAGATTAATGGATGGTTCAGATGAGATCTGGGACATCCTCAATCAGTTTGCAGACAACATCAAGCTGGGCAGGAGTGTTGATGTGCTGAATGGTAGGAAGGGATCTGAACAGGCTGGACTGATGGGTCAACAAGCCCAAGTGATGGGTCCCTTGCATCAATCACAATAACCTTGTTCAGAGCTACAGCCTGGGGGAAGCGTGGCTGGAAAGCTTCCCAGTGGGAAAGGACCTGAGGGTGCTGGTTGACAGTGGCTGAACATGAGCCAGTATGTGCCCAAGCAGCCAAGAAGGCCAAGAGAATCTAGGCTTCTATCAAAAATAGTGTGGCCAGCAGGATTAGGGCAGGGATCATCCCTCTGTACTCAGCACTGGTGAGGCCACACATTGAATCCTGTGTTCAGTTTTGGGGCCCCCACTACAAGAAACACATTGAGGTGCTGGAAGCATGTCCAGAGAAGGACAATTGAGCTGGTGAAGGGTCTGGAGCACAAGTCTTATGAGGAACAGCTGAAGAAGCTGAGTTTGTTTAGCCTGAAGAAAAGAAAGCTGATGGGAGACCTCATGACATTCTACAGTTACCTTAAAGAAGGTTGTGGTACATCTCTTCTCCCAAGAAACAAGTAATAGCACGAGGAAAAGGCCTGAATTTGAACCAGGGGAGAATGGTATCAGAATGGATTTTAGAAAAAATTTCCTCAGGGAAAGGTAGTATTGGAACACACTGCCCAGGGAAATAGTAGAGTCAGTCACCATGCCTGGAAGTAGACACAAGATGTGTGGATGTGGTGTTTATGGACCTGGTTTAGTGGAGAACTTGGCAGTTCTGGGTTAATGGTTTCACTTGATGACCTTAAAGGTGTTCTGCAACCGAAATGGTGCTATGATTCTAAAAGTCATCAAAAGCCACTCATCAAAAAAGAAGGCAGCCCAGCAGAACTATTATTTTAAACTATTTAGGCTAGCCTGGTTCATTTTTTCTGAGAAAAAAATGGGAGTGGTTTTGTGAGGACAATAATCTCTGACAGAAAAACAAGGAGCTGAGGGCAGTAACCTTTACCACCAACAAAGCCAGATGGATTGTTCATGCCACAAGGCTACAGAAACCTCTAGTTCTCCAGGAATGCAGACCTTCAATGAGAAAAAATTTTGAGCATTCAAGTGAAAAAAAAAAAACAAATACCACCATTGCTACTGAGAAGAAGTAGACATAATTCATCCTAGCATCAAAAAGGCAGATGGTTCATCTAACAAGAAAAATCAATGATATTTGTCATACTTAATGATGACATTTTTTAAACTTCTCTGTATTTGCAGGGCAAAGGCCAGCCAAGCTATGCATATTTCATCTGCTGGAAGAAATGTTGACCTTAATGTCTTGCCCTTTTTCAACTCTGACCTTTTAAGACTACAGTGAAGGGGTAATCATCATTAAAGTGGGAATAGATATTCATATGAAGGATAACATAGTTTTTAGTCCAATTTGTTACTTAATTCTTTTGTTTAGGGAGTAGTAAGATTTTTTGCACCTGAAGCAATACAGCTACAACACATTTACATTCCCCTTACCATATTTTGTTGTATTTGGGGAGTAGAAGAGATTAAAGTCTACTGTAGCAGTCCTGTACATATCACTTTGACAAGTAAGACAGTAACTAAGAACTAACTAGAGCAATCTGCATCTTGAATATAGACAACATTCTTTGCTATATATTTTTGCTCTATCTTCAAGCATAGAAACATTTCCTTGCAGTTTGACACAAGTAAGTAATCTTGTCTCAAGGGAATAAAGCAGCCCATTCATATGTATTTAATTTCCATCCTTCCTGTTTTAAATCATCCTAAGTTACTTTCTCTTAATTTCTTCTTTTACTAAGAATTTCTTATCTGTCTAATCTCTGACTGGAATGTAGGTAGGCTAAATCAAGTATATTCCTTTGTTAAGCAAGCTAGCTTGAAACAAGGAAAGCCATATCCTTGTTAAGTAGCCTTAAGCAAAAATAAGCCATTCAAGCTGAAAATTTCCTGAAGAAGGCCCTAAAAAGGAGATGAAGACACTAATTCTGTATGTAGGAAGCTAAAAGTAACATGAAACCCCCCAGAAATTAAAGTGAATAATTTCATAGGATAAGTGTGGGAAAGGATAGAAATAAAATATCATGATTCAGAGCTGCATGTTTGAATCAGGATTTCTAACTAAAAATAATTGCTCTCTCTTTATTCCTACTATCTAGCAGAAAGAGAGCTCCATGAGCACTCTTTGTTTGGCACCATCATTTCACTAAGAAATGCTGGAGCCAGAATGTGACCATTACCTTTAAGAGTGGTGCAAAGAGTGTGTCCTTGGAAGTTGATTTGCTGCTATCCAATTGTTCTAGGCCATTATGTCCACATTACATATTAACCAGAAAAGAAGTTTGCTCCATTTCTCAGTCCTAACTGCATGGGCTGGGAGCTGAGCACTATGTAGAGTCCTCTTACATCCACACTGGAAGAGGAGTGCTCCAGTCCTTTGTGCATGACCTCATCTCTTTAGAAGAGAAACTGGTGGGTGCTTGACTATCTATCACACAATGCTTCGTACGTACACTAGTAATTACTAGATATGCATTTCACTGGCTTCATTTTCATGCTCTCCCATTTCTACACTCAGATCTTACGTTGAATTGCTGCAGGTTAAATTGCTGGTAGGAGACCTCACTCTATCAACTTCAAGTGATCAAGTATTTCCCTGTTACAAACTCAAAAATCTGGCAGACAGCCCCAGGGACACTGTGAATCTATGATTCTACAAATATGCCTTCTTATGTATGCGTGTCCTCACTTTCTTCCTGATTACCAATGCACAGGTGTCCAGGTGCTGGCAGCAGGTGCTGGGGCAGACATTCTGCTGCAGCTGTGGACGAGACCATGGTGGAGCACAGGGATCCTCTCTGCAGCCCATGGAGGACCCCAAAGCAGAGAAGACAGATGTTTGCTGAAGGACTGCAGCCTTTGGAGAGGACCCATGATAGAATAAGGGAAAGTGTGAAAAGAAAGGAGCAGCCACGAGGAGCCACCCATTCTGTGACACTCAAGTGGGGAAACAAATTGAGGATTTGGAACAAAGGAGAGGAGTTAATCCTGGGGAAAATATCAGAGAGGGGAGGGAAGGGTTTTATTTGTCACCATCCTAATTTATTTTAAATGGCAATATATTACATTGCTTTTCTCCAAGTCCTCTCTTTTGCTGTGAGACTGATTGGTAAATTATTTCCTTGTCTTCATTTTGACCCACAAGCTTTTCCATCTGCTTTTCTTCCTCTGTCCTTTAGAAGGGAAATAAGAGGACAGGAAATGAGAAAGCAGAAGCTAGGTGGGCATCTGGCAGCCTGCCAAGGTCCAGCCACCAAGGTCCAACCAGGCATTTTCTTAAACTGGAAAAATACCTTGAGAAACCATTTATGCAATTCAAATTAATAATCAGTCTTACACACTCCCTCATGCATGAAATGACCATTTGATTTGATTAGAGGTTCCTGCTGCTTGAAATACCTTTTTCCATAAAGAACATTAATATGTTTTTTAATTAGTTTAAAACAAAAACAAAAAAGCACAAAAAATATATTTTTTAAGAACTGTTTCTTTAAGAACTATTTTCTAAGGTGTGCACTGTAATATCTTGATCTTTCCCCTGCCTTTACATATAGCTTAAGACTACAATTTAGGCAGTAATTACTTCAAATGTCCTTTAGTAATTCTATAATGTATTTTTTATAGTTCTAAAACCTTTTTTAGTAACAGTTACTCTTATCCAATTTCTGACTTCAGAATAACAGAGTACACGTCTCACATCCTGGATACACTTGGTTTCTTAGAAAGCACTGGTTCCTCTCACAATGGACCTGCTGAAGCAGTAATGGTGCTTCAGTTACAAGGAGCAACCCTTGGAGCAAGACCTATGACCTACTGCTCTTCATCCATACAAGACTTCACTGACAACCAAATTAAAAGCCAGGTGGTCTTTTGCAGCAGCACTCACTTTATTCTCCTGCTTGTCTTCCTGTCCCTGCAATCTTACCTTCTTTTTTTTCTTTAATTACTTCCTTAGCTCCAAGAAGAGATGTGGAGGCTGCAAAATCTAAGAACAGATTGCAGCATGATATTTTGAGTTAATTTCTGAAAGACAGAGGACACTGTCTTTTTGTGTGTTTTGAACAAGTTCTGAACACTTTAGGGCAAAAAGATCAAATATGAGTTTCCTACTTTCTGCATGGGTATTTTGAGGAAAAAGTCACTGTATACAAAAGTTCTACCCCACAAGCCATTGGTGGCAATGTTATGAACCTAAAAAGGCAGAGTTTTGAACTGTATCATTTTTTAAAGAAAATTCTGATCAGCCAACTAACTATACGTTCTGTATTTGCAGTTCTGATAAACTGCAATGGAGCAGCTCTTGGTTTTCCAAAAAATGAGGAATTGAAAATATAGAAGGAATTCTCTCTTCTAGGCTCCATTTTGTGCAAGGCTTATATAAAATGTGCTTGTAGAATTATGCCAACACAAAACTTTGGACTCTTTACAGATGTTTCCAAGGACATTTCTCTACAGAGAATTCTCTACAGAATTGCTGGCATACCAAGACTCTAGACATATCAAGTACTAAAAAACCTGTTTTGATCTCTACTGATAGAAAGAATACTTACTGCTTTGTTCCACATGCCATGCCAAAGTGGAAAAT
Organism: Agelaius phoeniceus; assembly: GCF_051311805.1. Classification (NCBI taxonomy): domain Eukaryota; kingdom Metazoa; phylum Chordata; class Aves; order Passeriformes; family Icteridae; genus Agelaius; species Agelaius phoeniceus. Next base: position 54,126,243 of record NC_135269.1, on the reverse strand, counting down.
CAGTAGAGCCACAGTAATGGTACTTAAAACTAAGATGCCAAGTGAATTTATAAAAGCCAGCAAACCACATAGCAATGCTGCTACTACAGACTGCTATATATCCTTCTGGAAAAATACCACTGACATCATTCCACTTTTGAATGTTTTAATTTCATCATGGAATCAATGAAGTTCCAAAATTAATCTGCTTCTTTTTAAAGATATCAATTTGATGTCTTTTCCAGATTCTGTTTCAATAATGTGGACATTTCTAGCCTCTGCATAAGTGACCAGATGTGTACTGGGCTGGTGCTCAAATACCCTGCAAAGGGAGATCCAAATAAATATAGTTTTGAAAGCTAATTTATTACTTTTCTGGTTTTTCTTTCATGTTGCTTAGGAATGGTACTTCTCCCCCTTCTTCCCCTTTCCCTCCCCAGCAGCAGGATGGAGAGGAGAGCTGGAGGCAGGCAACTACTCTGTCACTTCTGTCCAGTCCTACAGAGGACAATAAGTAGGGAATTCCTTCCTTGCATGCACACACCACACTTCTATGAATCCACATTCATCTTTCAGTGAGACTGCCACAGCAGGATATCCAAAGGAGCCTGCAAACAGCTTGTTCTCCTTGAGAAAATTTAGTAATTTCCACACAGCTCCAAGACAGACACTTTTTCACAACCTAAATTTTACACTCTCTGTCTCACCAGAGAGTGAGAAACTTGGTAATAGGGGTAAAGGCAACCAAAATATTAATTGCCTTAAGTGAGTTGCTGTTTTGGTGCCCCAGGTTGAAACAATTTATGCCATCTTGCCAGAAACAATCAAAGGCTTTAGTCCACTCCTTTCTCTCCATTGGTCTCTACATAGTTTAACATTCTTGCCTCAACAAGTTATTCCATCTGTAATTTATTCATCTGGGACCACTGGCACTGGAATTCCTCAATCCATAGAGCAGCACCAAACAACTCAATTTCCAATGGTTGTTCATATCTGCTCTCCAAAACAAGATCCAGTCCTAGGCAGGCCCTATAACAACTGGGAATATTCAATATGCACCACAAAATCTAAAATAAAGGAAAACTATCAATCAACCGGGAATGTCCACTGCAGTACACTGCATGCATTTGTGGAAGAAGAAATATAAAAAGTGATCAACCTGTTAAAAAGAACATGGGGCGAGGGGTAGAGGATGGATGTGGGAGAGGGAGGTAGCAGGGGGTAGTTAATTTGCCAGGTACCTTTTCCCTTTTAAATTTTTGTCTGTTCTGAATCCACTGGATTGAGGAGAACTCATAGGTACAGAAGAATCATACTGCTGGGTTTTCCTTCCCCCCCTTCCTTTTCATTTTGGTGATAAAATTCAAAAGCTAATAAAATCAGACAGATTATAGCAGCATTGATGAATGGCCATGTCTGGATTTCCTGTCTGGAGACCAGAGCAGGCACTGTCTGAGAAAGAAGACAAGACAGTCACTGCATAGAAAGAAAAGGAATATCCAGCAGATGGATTATGTCTGGCTGGTCCCATTATTAATACTGATCTGTATCAGGCAGTGATGAATACATAGAAGCACTCAGAAATACTAATAGTTTCACCCTTTAAGTACTAATTTCTATCCTTCTATCCTATTTAACATTAAAAATGCTCTGTGATCTTGTCATTGATGGAAATGGTTATAATGAAGAGGCAGGTCTCTTGGGAAGAAAGACTATACCAAATTTAATGAAAAATATTAAAATCAGCTTGAAAGGTAGAGAAGTCATAAACTATAATCAGAGAATATCAGAGAAAACTCTTTCCCCCTAAACAATTTATATTCCTATTTAAATGTAATTTTAAAATCCTAAATCTAAGGATATTTTCAGTTATCAAGACTATGGACTTAATATATTCTAAGCTATTAAAAAAAGAAGGAAAACAGGGCATATTAGGTAATGTGTCAACAGTAACAATCAATTACACAGCATTCATGCTGCACTGGAGTTAAGCTTAATGTCACAAAATCTCTAAATTTCCATTTTGCTGTGTCTTTAACTCTTTCAGAAGCCTCTTCTGAGAAATTTAAGCATGTAAATGCACTGACAGGTAAAATACATCTAAGTCCTGAAAGTGCCTAAATATCCACTAAATCAAACTGGAAACAGCAGTGGGTCATCTGTCTGGAGGAGACAGCTAAAAAAATACCAACCAGGCTGTAGCCTCCACCAGTATCACTTATTCATGATGAAGCAGGGGAGATAATTTGGATTGTGAGGGTTTAAATATTGACTCTCAGATTCACAGTTCCTGTTGACTATTTTGTTGATTATCCTATTTGGAGTATTAATGTGACACAGGACAACAGGATAGGCTCTGGCCTAGCTGGACACACTTTCTTGTGAGCTGCTGCTTCATGATACTCAAGCAATTTTCTCTTTTGACATAAAAAGAAGCAGGGTGACATTTCGTCCTGATGCATGCCAAGATCTGTGCAATACGTATTCAGGTATCAGAACAGGCTTTTAAGATCTACTTGCTGAAAAAGATTTGCTAAAAGTGACTGCAATTGACTTGATGGCTAAGGAGGGTGAGGAAAATTCAAATAGCCACAAATATAATGTAGGTGGTATCTATCAGCCAAGATAGTAACATGCATTGAATAACATAACTGCACAACATAACTGAGACTGACAATAAAACTCCTCCTAGTGGCATGATCTGGTGGCTAAAATCTGTGGGTCTGCATTGTCATTGCCACACCAATATCTGCATCTATCAATATCTGCATTTAACAAGAAGCTTATCCTGGGATAAACTTTCCTTATGAAATAACCCAGAGACAGATGCATAAGGGGGCAATGGGAAAAGAGAGTGTTTTCCTTTGTTCTCCCTTCTCTTTTTCCTGGAAATACAGGTAAGCATTGGTCTAGATCATACAATCAAGAGGCAGAGCAGAGACTCCCACATCTGCTCAGGTTCCTGCCTACATCACCAGGACAATGTTCCCTGGCTCTTTTTTCTGAGCCTGAGATGCTATCCCTCACCTAAGGGTATTTATAAACATAGCTGTGGGCAAAGAGAGGACACACAACTGTGGAGGTAGATCACCAACTTTATAAACACTGCCAGCTGCAACATTCCTTTCTTTCTAGCCAGCAGATGGTTCTGCTTTACCTTGACTCTTCTTGTTAAGAGAAGCAAGTATGATCTTATAAATCTATATCTCAAATGCAGGATTATATTTTAGGCTACTTTATTCACAAATAATTGCATGGCCTTGTTTGTTCAGAGCAAATTTCAGCAACTCAAAGATTGCTTTGAACACATTGTCACAAATCCAGTGTCCCAAGAAAGCCCTAAGAAAGACTACTTCAATCATAAAACATAATTTTTCACATACATTTTGCCTCAAGTGAGACTTCACTACCTTGAAATATAAACAACGTTTATTTTTCATTCATTTGCCACATTTAACCTCACATTTCAATCACACTGAAGAGGCCATGGTTTCATGCCTAAAAACAAAGATAAGAAATTAATAATTTTAGTTATTTCCATTACTCTGACAGTGATATTGTGTACAGGCCCAGGAAAATCAGTGTCTGCTCTGCTATTCTCTCATTTTTCTGTAAAGTAGAGGTACTAATAGAGACTTGTTTTTTCAGTGTTTAATTGGCAGCTTATGTTATATGAGTGTTTGTAAAATGCTTTGACATTTTTGGGAAAAACATCAAAGTCTATAAATGCCATTGTCATAAATATAGACATTCAAATGAATCATTTTTTCCCTTTATTATCTTTTACCACTAAAAATAAAAGTTTTAGTCCTGTTTTGTTAGCAAAGCTTCATTTTTAGACTGGAGTCTTTATTATTACACACATGAACTGCCAGAAAAAAACATTTGAGTTTTAAGAAATATCGATTCCTTCCCTACAATGCACATAAAAGCTTTTTTAGTTTTCATTTTTGAGATAAAAAGAAAGATTTTCAGTAGGCCTTCAGGACACCCAAAGCTCTTTTCTGTTTTCTCAAGAACAAACATTGCAAGCCTTTTTGTCATTTAACAGTCTTCAGTAATGTAAGATGTTCCATGCAATCATTGAAGAAAACTTTGATACTCTTATTAATGCTGAGTAACACTTAACTAACAGGTTTCTGCAGAAAATATTAATCAACATAAGATTTTGAACAAGATTATTAGTGTCAGAACTTTTTATAAAGCCTTTCCAAGATAATTTATCTGAAAATGTTTTTAAACCTAGACACACAAAAAAAAAAAAAAATCACAGCAAGGCACATTATTAATTACAGAAAAAAACCACATTAATTCTTGGGGTTACATCTCTGTTTTACTGTCTAGTGGACAGTATCATAATACCAGTGCATACACAGGTTTTATCTTCAGCATTTCATCCTGATTTTAAAAGCATTATAGTTTATGTATCAATAAATTTAGAATCACTGCATTAAAAAATTTGAGTATGAAATTAAATTTTTAAAATAACTTGAATAATTTGAGAAAGGAGACCGTATTTTTCAAAACATATCATAAGTCATTAGTTAACAAAAGTACTTTAAAAACAGCTCTGCCAATGTGGATGGAATTTGTTCTAATAGCCTTGAAAAGTCCATGATTTATGATCTCTGTCAAAAGACAATATGCATTTTTACAGTTCCTATTCAGATCAGCATATTTCTAATTTCACAATGTAGAATGGAAATTAACCTCTTGGATTTCTCCATGTTGCATTTCTATTTCCAGACCAATACATTCCATTAGGAACACCAAGTTCCATATGTTTCTCTTTTTTATGTCAACAGTAAAGCAAATCATGTTTGTCTAAAGTGCTTTATAGTTGTCTTCTATTACCAGATGTTACTGTACATTATATAGTCTCTGAATAATGAGGGCTCTAAATAGTTATTTCAGGTGTGTATGCCATTAAAACAATACCTATATTAAATATTCAGAAAGGTCAAGGTAAAAGCTAAACGAGCTTCTGCAGAGTTTGTGAGATTCAATTACAAACCAAAATCAAATACTTAAAGGTAATTTTTTCTGCAATTTATCCTAATAGCTTAATAACATCCTTCTTGTTGTAGCTGAAAGCTAGAGCTGAAGTTCCAATTTTTTTCAGGGTAATATCAAGCCTCCTGAAAACTTTACACAGAACTGTAATTAGCAGAACTCACTAATTCCAACATCTGAGAGAGATCTGATATTTAAATATCCCTAGAGCTAGCTAACCTAGAACAGTCACCCATATATACTTAGCAAGAAGTTTTATGAAGTCATTTTGTAGCTTCTACAAATATTTCAATTTTAGCAGATATTTGCCTGCACTCAAAGAGACTCACAGATAGTTTCTACAATATGGACCTGCTTATGCCAGTAACATTGGCCAACAATTCATTGCATCCAAGGAAGAACTGAAGGGTGTGTTCTTTGTAAATTCTCTCTGCCCTGTCTAGTTGCTCTCACACATTAACTGCTGCTCATTGCTATTTCAGCTGCTCCAATCAGATACAACTCCTGGGGTTTTTTTGAGGACTCCAATGTTTGTATCACTGCTACTGCAGAGCTCACTGCATCCAAATAAGCCATGTGACCAGTGGCCATTCTCATGCTTCCCAAGAATGTTAAAAGCAAGGAAATAAAGCAAATATTTTTAAACCATAGTTCCCAAAAATTTCTTTTAAATTCTGTAAGCTATAATTTAATTTCAGATCTCTCATCCAACAGGAATTTCTTGTCCAAGTCTAGAATGCCTCTGCAGTACTTTTCTCTGAAAGGCAACTACCCAAGTGGTATGTGAGGAACTCTGGCTTGTCTGTAATAAGGTGAAAGAGGGGAATGAATACAACTGGAATGGAAGCTGAGATCAGAGTTGGTGGAACTGCCTGCTGTGAAGAATACCATGGATGAAGAAGATCCATCCTCACAAAATGGTAACCTTAGCTAAACACAATAGTTACACAGAGTGATTGTGCTGCTGCCATCCTAACAACGGCAAATCCAATAACTTCTATAGAGCTCTTTTTAGGACCTAGGATAATAGAAACAAATGCATGATTTCAGTATACTTTCACAGAGCAAAGAGTGTAGTTTAAGTCAGTTCATCAGCCTGAATAATTTGGATGTTCACTGTAGTAAGCATAGTACTTACCATTTTTCTACATGATCATTTTCATTGTGTCAGCCTTAAAGACATCCTTGTGTCTTTTTTCCTTCTTTTCTAGTAAAGAATTCTGACATTGTTTTTACACCAGTCACTCAATTAATAAAAATATCTTTGAAAAATTAAATTCTCTTTCAAACTCAAAAGTCAGTGAAACTTGAGGTCATCCACTTAACTAAGGGTGCTGATCTTAACTGTGCCAAAAGTAACGGTGGTACCTAAAACAGCAGATAAGAATCAAGCTGAACACAAGATGAGATACCTCACAGCACCATTTCTACCTCAAACTGAGCTGTTCTGTAACCCACAGAAGACAACAGCCTTTGTCTACATGGCACTTCAGCCCTTACCCACCAATGGAAGGGGTGCAGTCAACAGCTACATTGTTTTGCCGCTTTAGGTTTTAGAAGGAAGTTTTCCTTTTCACCAAGGAAAACTGTGGTAAAATCAGAGAATCTATGTTAACATAACTTTCAAGATATCCTCCTAAGTTTTCGTAAGCCAGGAAAAGATAACAAAAGGCTTTCTGAAAATAGTCAAGCAGACAAGCTAAGAGTCTCAAAGGAAATGGTGGAGAAGAGTTGGATTTCAGCATCATTAGAAGCTCCTATCACCTCAGTAAAATAACAAATGCTGTCTCCAAATGGATCCAGCATTGAAAAAAAAAAAAAAACCACAAGGAAAAGCACACTTATCAGAAGGTCAGTTCAAGTAGCAGTAAGACTGCAAGATAAGGGGCCTCCTGCCCTTCACACCCACAGTGGGAGAACCATACTTCTGAAGTGTAATAGTTCTCTCCCCTCTCCATATTAAGTCATAGGGCTCTTCAGCTTTCTGTGGTCTGCTGGAAAGACAGTCTTGTCCCTAAAGATAAGGAACCATAAAGATATTTTAAAGTAATAAAAAATATCTTTCATCCATGGCTTGTCACCTAGACACATATGGAAAACTTCTGCTCTTCCAAGGAAACAGAGAAGAGGCAAAATGCAGAAGCAGTTCCACATGGCTAAAGGAGGAGGGACCACAATGAGGCAAATTAACAAGACTTCAAAATAAATGCTGTTAACGAAGAAAGAAAAAGATTACATATATGTACCAATACATATAATGTAGCCATTTCTGGAAAGAGAGCCACAGTAACGGATGCTTGGGGTTGGTTTTTTTTCAATCTAGGATTGCTAGTTTTCAGTTAGTCAACATACCTGAAGGTGTAAAAGCTTAAGAATAATACAATCATTATGACAAAATGTTATCAACCCTTCCCTCCTCCTTCTTGGACAGCTTTGGGGAAGTACAGTACACAGACATAAACAGCTCTACCTGCAGGTTTTTATATTTCATTTGTGTTACCTCCATACACTGGGCCCTTGCTTGCAGGATAGTTGGACACGTTTATTCTGATAAGATTTTATAGGCAACATAAAATTTTAAGTCTTGCCTGTACTATAATCCTTGTCTTGAAAATGCAATCTGCATTAACAGCATTTTAGATTAAAAAACATCTAAATCAATCAGGTGAACCCAAACCCAGGTTTTGGGTATTCACTTTTGGATAAGTAACTGGAGCGCATGTCAAAGCTTTTTTGCATGCCATCTTCTTTTATCTTCAAACAGATCCACAAATGGATTGTTTATAGATACAACAGCAGCCCTCTGACTAAAGCATAAAGGGCAGAGATTACAAAAGATTGATTTCCACAGCTCAGTACTGCCATAAACCTATAGCCCAAGCAGATGCACAGGGGAGCATTCTCTTCCTAAGGTCAGCTGCTTATTTCTGGCATGTGCTTACAAATCCCTGGGGAGGATTTAAAGGACATTCATATAGTAGTTTTAAAAAGCCAGTAAAGAAGCCCTGTTCTTCTAGTTTCCTCTAGTTTTTGCCTCCATTTCATGAATCATGTGGTTAACTCAGAGAAGAGATCCATATCCACCTGTAGTGTAAGCCACATGCATTCTTGTCTGTGGAAACACCACCACAAGCCTTCTCTACTGAATTCACAACCTTTAGGCAAATCAGCAGAAGTGAGTTTCTGTTTACTGCCAATTCAGTTAGGTGAGCAAAATACAGACAGGAGTTTTTCTTGTCTCATTTCCACAAGCAGTGAAAATGTATAACATAAAACATCCATAAATCTAAAATGTAATGGAACTATATATGTAATAGAACACCCTTATCATTATATCCATTCAAGTCCCCACTTTCATTTTGATGAATTTCTCATCTTTCCTATTTGAAACAGAGCTATAAATACACTTTTGACAAGACAAGTATTCACTCTATCAGTTTTAATTGATTCAATTTTTCAAACAAGTTCAATTCCTCCCTTTGCCTATTTGTTCCAAAGAAGTTAAGAAAGCCAAGAGTAAACAATGGTAAACTAACCTCCCAGCTGTTCATAGGATAATTCTTCTACTGAATCTAAACTAATATCATTAAGAGTTGAGACACTTCTGTCAGCTGACAAAAGATATTTCCATTCTCTTTTTAAACTGAATCATTAACAGACTGCTTTGTTCTTGCATTCGTTACAGTTCCTCCAGTCTGCTCAGTTCAGGCAGGGATCCCAGAATTCATAAGGTACCATTTTCATTCATTGTATTCCAAACATAGGAATAAATCAATACATTCAGGTTTCCCCTCTGAGCAAAACATGCAGCGTCTAAGTGGTACAAGCAGTCTTCTACTCACTTCAGAACCATCACTCTGCAATGCAACAAACACCTCAAACACAACCCACTCAGCAACTTAAGCAATTAAATTGAAAGTTAGTAGATATTCTTCCATCTCCAATTTGAATACAAATCACAGCTTCTAATTTATCAGCTAGGCTTTTGAGACATAGACACAGAGGAAAAGAAAAGGGGGAAAAAAGGCCACAATGGCAGCTGCTTTCATTGCCAAAACTCTGCAGCTCACATTCCTATGGAGAACATCAATCCACTATCAGCAGGGCTCTTCTGCTTCACACAGAGGCTAGTTCTTAGTCATAAGTGGTTTCAGAGCAAAAACAGCCAGTGCTTTACTGAAAATAATTATCTAAGCCCTATTGCATTTTGACCCATATTTCTTATGCTAAGACAGCTCCTCATTATAATTTCTCATTTTGTTAATAAAAAGCTTTTAGATTCTGAGGGGTAGTAGAGACAGGAAAAAGAGCAAGAGTCTGTGATATTACTCCAGGATGTCCATATGTGACAGCTGTGAATTGAACTCTCCCTTTAAACTACAAGTAGGCATTCAGCAGATACAGAACTTAAACTCTCCACAGTCACTTTCTTAGCCTAAGATTTCATTACAGCTGCTACAATTAGGAAACATAATTTCAGTACTTAATATAGTGTCTAGATGGCTTTGATTAAAGTTTTTTTTTTCTTTATTTCATGTGAATAATTGTACTTGGTGTGGAGAGAAACATAACCATTTTCATTTCCATGTCCATGCACTAACATACTAATACGTACCAACTAGGTGAAGTTAGCTCCTGGCTGTCCCTAAAATTTAACAGCCAGTTAGTACATAGTGACATAGCAAATTGTGCCTATGGCCCAGATATTTGCAGGCTGTCTGATATTCTTTCCTCCCTGTTTCTCTCTGCTCCTGCTGTGTCTTGAGACATAACTACTAAAGTCACCTTGAAAAGATAAAAGGAAAAAGGACACTCAAGGCAACGGGTGGCTGATCCATCCCTAAGTAATAACTGAGTCTGGAAATTCCAGATATGTACATCAGGAAAGAGACATTATTTTATAAGAAATTTTGGAGCATCTCATACCAATAAATAATAAGGCACTGTTCCCAAGTTCTACATCAGTATTTTCTTTTCTGACAATCCTTATAAAGGCAATATTTAAAAAATAGCATTCTTAGTGTAAAAATTCATTGGGATGAATTGAATTGAACTGAATTGAATTGAATTGAATTGAATTGATAAAAAACACTGGGGATTTTCTGTAAAAATACATTAGATTTCATTATTGCAGTTACATTTGGAAATTTTTTTAAAAGGCAAAACTATTGTTAATTCTGGACACTCATTTTAATGGGAGCTTTACAAAGACTACTAAATGCATAATATGGTAAGTCAAATCCCTCAAATAATTTCTTCATGCCAGACTTCCTAAATAAGCTCTTGTACAAAGATATAATGTATTTTAATTGCATACAGAAAATATCTGAAATCTAACTGCAGGTATAACATGTTATGCCAGCTTTCAGACTTGGTTTTTTTGTACCTTGCATATAATTTTGATCACCATTTTAAGAATAACCTGATATGCACAAAGAGAATATTTTTTCTTTTGAATTGTTAATTAAAAGATTCATGCACACCTTCACATCTCCCCTAAGAGCAATATTCCAATATCTGTGCAGCTTTTAATGAGGTGAGCAAGAAAGGTCCAAAAACTACTCTTTTCAGTAGCCATATTTTTAGTGTTCATAATTTAGCATCCAGTGCTTACCCTCAAAGCCTGCTGCAAAGTATCACAGAGACTATGTCGAGATACAGAAATACCCTGTTCCAGAGTTCCAGAGAAACAGCAAGAAATGGGGACTGGTCTGTTGGACATCTCAAGTCCCTCAGAGTAACTCCTTTACCGAATTCTCAAGTCAGGTACAAGATTGCTATGTACTGCTGCCATTCCACACCAGCCCCATATTTTACCGTGGGCTTATTGATTCTACAGGGAAAATTTATTTAATATGCAAAATGTCCCCTTTGTTTCAAGAGGCATTTGGAAAACCTTATAGACCAAGAATCCCAGCTCATTGCATGTGTAATTTCATATGCCCACCTTCAAAATGCCTAAGCAGCTCAATGTTTCCAGACTGGGTATGCCAACTCAAAGAGCAATGCAAAACATGCATCGTTTTTTCTTTTTATTTGGACTTCTCTTTTGAAATGTGTACTCATTTCACAACATCCCCAGGGCCATCTGGCTTCAGGTTGCCTTTTTAGGCATATCTGTCCATCCCTAAAGGATTCATTGGCTTGAGCTCAGAGCTTAGGAAAGCTTACCAATAGAAAAAGGCAAATCAGATGTTAGCCAATAGAGAAAGACAAATAAGTTTTTAGATATATTATATTACAGTTCTTACACTCTGGTCAAAACTGATACCTTTTCTCTTCACTTCTCTAAGTGGATTTTTTTTATTATTTTAAAAGACAAATTTTAAACTTCAGCAAAAACAAAGAAGTCATTGAACCTCTTTTTTTTTTCTTTATGCATTGCAATTACAGGAAAAATATAATATCACTTTGGGTCAATCTTCTGTGCTAATTCACAGGGTATTGAATAGCCTTACTTCCCGCATACAGAATTTCAAATTGCGTAAGCAGCAGATGGGAACAAAGGGACATTCTAACCATGCTAGTGCATGTGGTTTTAAGTGGTTTATTTCTAGTTGTGGATCCTCTAAAATTGAGGCTTTATATAAGAAATTATATAAAATAGCAGATAGCTAAATTCACCACAGGAATTAAATTCAAGAAATAAATATGATAATAGGATGATTTAAAACAGCCTGATTTCTTGGTTGCAGGCTAAATATTGCTTAGTGCATGGAGAGAGAAAAAAAGTCAGGATGACAGACTGCAGCAAGCACTCCTGTTGCCTAAGGTCTCAGACCACTATTAATGAGCTGTGGACAGCACCTGATTTGCCTATTCCTGCCATACACAAAGGAAGAGGACTTAATTTATGACAAATTATCACTTATCTGATAATGCATATGGCATCTTGCCATACTCTGAAAATTGCTTCTATAGTCTTAAACTGCTGTTCCTGTTTTGCAAGGTGAGAAGTATATATTGACCAAAAACCCCACAACAAACCAAACAACAACAAAAAAAATCTTGGTTTTAACCTTATTCCACAGTAGATAACAAAAAATAGCAACACAAACAAAAAAGCTGATAAACTTTTGTCTGAAATCAGATTTTTTTTTCATTTCAGCTACAGAGACTCCCTTCTTTATGTTATGTTGTATGAAATTCTTATTCTGCCACTAAAGCAGTCTGGAGAACTACTAATTAGAGCTATTAGCCTTAAATGTCCTTTGAATTTTGTACATTCAGCCAGCACCTATCCCAAACTGTGCTTTGATCTTTGATGCAAATGTAAGAAGCATCTTCACATTCTCCCTTGAGGAACATCTTGCTGTCACTTTAACTTTATGGCTGATGCTGCCTGGGGTTAACACCGTATTGCTCTCAGATGCAATAAAGGAAGGGACCACATTTTGCTGAGAAAAGGAATTAGACTCACAGTCTTTCAATTTTAAATATCTTATCTGGTATTTCAAATATTTATTTTGCACTGTATTATTAAAAGAAAATAATATGAATATTTTTATTGTCCACAGGTACAATGCCATTCTGCCAGAGTCCCTTTTCCTTTAAAAACAGCTGTATGGATGACTTATTTTTAAAAGATTCCTCAGAGAACATTTTGTAAGACAACAATAGTAAATTAAAGCACAGTTATAATTTATATTGAATCCTTCTAGTCTTTTATGGTTTGACTCTCTATTAGAGCTACTATTAGCAACTCCCTGCAGAGCCTCTTTTTGTAATCAAAATGACAACTCATATCATCACCAGTAAACATTGTCTGAAATGTAATACAACACTTCTTTGAAACAGGCAGAGGCAATTTTAAATTTACAGCCTAAGACTACACTGTAAATGGAAATGGAAAAGCTCATCAAATTCAGAGGGCTTCTGAATCATCTTTGGCTGGATAGCTTATTAGTTTATGGGGGGGGGGTGCCTGCGAGGAGGGTGACGGGCGGTATGTACATGCCCTAGGGCCGGCTTAAAGAGGGCTCGATTGTCCCACTTTACTGCTAAATCCGCCTTGCAGGGGTTATTTCATACCCCTTTGCCGTTATGTTCTAGCTTAGAAAATGTAGCCCATTGCTGCCATTCCATAGGCTATACCTTGACCTGTCTTGCTAGCGTGGTGGGGCTATTGTGCTTAGGGCAAGAGTCACGTAAATGAGTAAGTAAACACTTCAAGTGGCATTTTTATACTGATAAAATCAAACCATTTCTTTGTGATTTGCTGTGGTAGGGTGTGATCCTGTTTTCCAGTGCTGCTGATGTACCCCTTCTGTAAGTCCTTAACACAGAATACACAGGCAACACCAGCAGCATCCTTTCTCCTCACTCTCTAACATTCCCACCAGTGTCCATACTTAGGTTTCGACTTGTTTCTCTTCAGGGTCTCAGCTGATCATTCTTTCTGTACCCTTTGTCACAGGTGAAATTGTTCACCCTGCCAGCTTAGACTTGCTTGTACCCTGATACAGGCCATGCCATTCTTTTGGGAAGTGGGAGTTCAGGATTCATATCTCTTTAACAAAAGTTATGATTTTAGTCCTAGATCTTCCCCTGCTGAAAAAGTACCCTAACCATTATGCTACTCAGTGTTTCTTTACTATAAACTGAACTCATCATCTTCAGTATGTCATTCATTTGCTTGACAAATCAAGCTCTTCCCAGGATTTATACATAGTTTATTCTCACCTGTCACTATCTCTGAGACACAACAGGCCTTGATTAGGGACTTCATATTTCTGAGCAGTGACCTGAGAGCAAGTGAACAGTTCACATGGCAGTTTTAGCCCTCAGTCACTTGTGGATGCCTGCTTCATTTCAGTCCCTAATATATTTTGGTGCAGTCTGTCTGCACAGATTCCTGTGTATATGTCACACAGGGGCAAAACTGATTAATCCAAAGATATTGTACATTTGAATTTAATACAATGCATGCAGCTGGCAAGGCATTTTCAATTCTTTCTCTAAGTAGCTTGATCACATGCATCTGCAAGAATGTCAATTCTTCCCCGGTGATCTGAAGAAAGTAGTTTCACACCTCAGTAAAATATATTAGTGTGCATTCAAAGAGGAAACAATATTTTTTTTTAATTAGGAAAAAAAAGAAAAAAGAGAGAGAGTAACAAAGACCACTAGTAAGAAATCTGTGTTTCTGTGTTTCTTTTTCCTCCTTTTTTTTTTCTCCTTTCTCCCCTTACAATTCACAATTCTCTTGTTCCTTACAAATAAGGACCTGCAACGATTGTGATTTTCTTTTTCCCAAAGATAATGTCTTCACTTCTAAGGATAATTTTATGTATTTACATTGGGAGAATGATTTTAATTTGGGGAACTATTTTTTTTAAACACACATTTACTAGAAATTATGAAATGGCAGTATTATTATATATGGTATTAAGAAAAGGAATTAACTGAAAAGCATTAATACATTTTGTCTCACAATTATATAATTCTTATACTAACCCTGTTGCCTACATCTTCACATTTTCAAGAGGTGTGAATCTGACAGATCAGATGTCGGTTCAGAGAAAGTACACAAGAACTTGCAAAAGGTTGGATGCCATTCTGGCTACACTGATTAAAGACTGACACATATTTGGAACATGCTAGCTTAAGACTGAAGATGACAACAAAGGAAAGTAGGAAGACATGGAGGTTGTGATTGATGGGTGGTACATTATTCTAAATTAGTACTTAAACTGGGAGCTGGCATAGTGGAGCAAAACAAAAAATGTTGTATTTTGTCTGATATGCTGCCCTTCACAATAGAATACACTGGAGGTTCACAGAAAAATACTATGCTGTTTATAACAAACACAGAAAATATCATCTTAACTCTTTATAAATATTTCCTTTGTAACACAAATCGAAATGCCATCTTGATTTTTATAGTTTATTGTGTGTTATCATCTACCCTGTCAGACCCAGCCTTATGAATCTCACCACTTTAGTATCTCTCTAGCCTCTGTACAGTTATCCACAACTCAGACACCCCTGCATTTCAAAGTGAAGGATGCCAAACACCAAATACTTCCTCCTCTGCTCTTACATGCATACTCCTTTCACTTTACCCCAGGCTCTCCAAATTCCCTACTAGCAATGTCTGCTTGCTTTTATCTCCAACATCACTTGCCCTCATTCTCTTTCCTTCTGTATCATCTATTTTTACTTTTCTTTCTCCAGTGTGCTTAGACATCAGCACCAGGCTGCTTGACCCATGTTTGTCAAGCAGCTTCTGATGCGGGGTTGGGGTGAGATGGGAGAATATCTGTGCTGGTAAGAGGGCCTTTCCTAATAATCTATTTTTCCCTGCATCTTCAGATCCTTTCCTCATGGCCAAGACTTGTTTGATTGTCTGCAATTGTGCAACATTTCTCTTGGATATCTATCTGCTATGTGCAAGTGCCTCATAGGAGAGACCCACACTGAGTATCAGCAGCTAGCCATGTCTCATATGTAAAAATCAGTATGAATCTCATTATAAGCATCTTTGTAAGTCTTTAATTTCTCTCTTTCACATCCTCACTCACTGAGAGAAACTATAAACACTCCAGCCCCCCAGAACATTTCTATCTGCAACTTCCTGTGACACTTTAAGTTATGGACTCTATTCAGTGCCAGTGTTTTCTTTCTAAAACAGAATAGGTCTCCATAAAACAGTCTAAGGTCTCTTATTCAAGTCTTAAAAAGAAGAGCCCAAGGCTTTAACTTAGAGAATTTGCTAGGAATCATAATTCCTATATCCTGTTTCTGATCTGAGAAATGCATTCATTATTTCATATTTTGAGACACAAAATTAGTATTAGAAGTAGGATCAGCTTTGAATATTAAAACCCAAGGTATGGACTCCAAAATCAGTAGTTTTCAGTTTTAAAAATTTTTATAGTCCTTTCTCTTGTTAAACAGTCTGTTTCATAATTTCATTATCAATCCTCTTTCCAGTTTAATATCCCTAAAACTTGCAAAGAAAGGAAATACATCTACTTTAGCCTGCCTGTGCAAATGTTAATCAGAAAGTAGTAAGTTTTGTATGTCTTTTTTTACTAGTACATCACAACAGGGTCAGTGCTAAGGCTACATATTTTCAATGGAAATACAGAATATTAACAGAACAGTACATTCTTATTGCAATGCAAAAAGTGTGAAAGACCCAAACACATACAGACAGAAAATTTGATAGACAATTTATCTGCTTTGGTAAGATCTGTTTTAATATTTCACTACTATTATCATGCAGGGTAGGACTTTTATGAGGGGAATAAAAAAGCAACCATTAGGATGCACTTACACTTCAGTGAAGTGCAATGTAGATGCCTCTACTTTACATGTGATTGTTTGAATATCATCTAAGTCTTGCAACAGTTTTAGTAAGAATTAGGAAGCCAGTTATTTCTCTGATGAGTAAGCCAATTATTTCTCTGATGAGTGCATGTCACAGAATTAAAGAAATCTGCAAAATTAAGCCACTAACAGAAATGTAGTTCCATTCTTTGTCTTCCCTAACAGTAGATTTCCTCCTCTTCTTGCCCAAGTACTACTATCCATGTGATGCTGAGCCTCCCAATCCAGTTGTAAGCTAACTTCTTTTTTGTTTTGCACTTTTATTAGTTTTGAACTAGATTAGCAGTTTGGTTCAACTAACCATAGGCTGCCAAAAGGCAATTCCAGTACAAAGGTGGAGGTGAAGTGAAAATATGTTGTCAAGGATGCAGAGGAGGGTTCTGTCACCCCTTTGCCAGATTCATGACCTGAGTATTCAAACTACACTCAAGATACTGCAAGCTAACCACAGGCACACTCACAGGGTCCTTCTGGTGTCTGTTTGCACTGGGTATTAACCCTTTCATACAAGAATGTGTATTATCGGTACACTTTTTGAGAAGCCACCAAGGGTAACAGGTTTCAAAGCCACAAAGGAAATTCCTAAGAGCAGCATTCTGCCTGTGAATAAACTGTTGTAAAACTTCTGCTTTTGGAAGCTGAGCTCTTTTCTGCAGAGTAATCGTGGAATGCTGAGTATCCCAGTCCCAACATCAAGAATGGAGAGTTGAAACTCCAAGTGTAAGCTATATTTTAAGCACTAGTAAATGAAAGGCTTTCCTCTGTTTGCAAATTCTTTCTTCAAGAACAGGGCATCATCAAAGCAGCTCTTTAGCCCTATAATATATACTACTATCATGTTTCCTATCTATTCTCTACCAATCGTCTCACAGAATCACTGAATCACAGAATCAATTAGGCTGGAAAAGATCTTGAGATCATCAAGTCCTACCTGTGACCTAATACCACCATGTCAACCAGACCATGGCACTGAGTAGCAGCACATCAGTCTTTTCTTAAACACCTCTAGGGATGGTGACTCCACCAGCTACCTGGGCAGCCTATTCCAATGCCAAATAACCCTCTATGTGAAAAACTTCTTCCTAATGTCCACCCTAAACCTCCCTGTGTGGAGCTTAAGACTGTGTCCTCTTGTCCTGTCACTGGTTGTCTCTGAGAAGAGACCAATGCTCATCTGGTTACCACCTCCTTTCAGGCAGTTGTAGAGAGTGATAAGGTCTCCCCTGAGCCTCCTTTTCTCCAGGCTAAACAACTCCAGGTCTCTCAGCCATTCCTCATGAGACTTGTACTCCAGACTTGTCACCAGCCTTTTTACCTTTCTCTGATGTGCTCCAGCATCTTAACATCCTTCCTAAATTGGCCCAGAACTGGACACAGTACTCAAGGTCCTGGCTAACAAGTGCTGAGTACAAGGGAAGAATCCCTTCTGTTGGCCACACCATTCCTGATACAGGCCAGGATGCACTGGGCTTCTTGGCCTGCTAGGCACACACTGACTCATATTCAGCTGCTGTCAATCAGCACCCCCAGGTCCCTCTCTGGTCACCATCCAGTCACTGTCCCCAGCCCTGCATGGGGTTGTTGTGGCCAAAGTGCACAACCCAGCACTTGGTCCTGTTAAACCTCCTATTTGGCCCATCAATCCAGCCTGTCAAAATCCCTCTGCAGAGCCCTCCTACCCCCCAGCAGATCAACACTCCCCCCTACCTTGGTGTTGTGCAAATTTGCTAATGGTAGACTTAATCCCCTCGCCCAGATCATTGATAAAGATATTAAACAGGACTGGGCCCTACACAGATTCCTGGGGATCACCACTGGTGACTGGTCACCAAATGGGTGCAGCACCATTCACCACCACTCTCTGCACCCAGCTGTCCAGCAAGTTCATAACTCAGTGCTTATAATTTAAGTAAAATCCCTGTATGTAAGACAAAGACTTTTGCAATACTTTTTTTTAGTCATCTCTTCAATCTAAATCTTCCAAGATGTTTTTTCATTCTGTAAGTGACATTTACTGCAATTTTTCATAAACCCCTGAGAATTGGATTCCTTGCTCCTAGAATTGAATAAAAAATGTACACAGCCTGTCAGCAGGTCACATGTATCCTGCCAACCTACATCTAATAGATTTTTCACTTTTCATCAGTGGATTTCAAGACAGTATGTAGTCTGCCAAATTTACTAAAAAGCTTGCTACAGTATCGCACTTTCAAAATGTGCAATCTGTCAAAGCCATAGCTCAAAATGTCTGCTACGATGAGAGTCTTTGAAAAATCTGCTATGGTGTTGGCATTCATTCAGAAAATAATGAGTATATCAACAGAGAAGGAGGAGAAAGGAAAAAAGTTATTGGGGGAGGGGAAAGAAGTGGAGAGAAAAGAAGATTAATCCTAAATGCAATTTTCTGTATCCTGAAGAAACTACAGGAATTCTTTGTGCAAGTGTAATCCAGTTTCACACAAATTCCTCCAAGATGACAGCATATTAATTGGCAAATAGTCTGAATGCTACATTTAATAACATTGATGAAAAGATAATTTATCATAAACTTGACCACAACTGTTCATAGCAAACCTCAATATTGATTCAAACACTGAATACATTTAGCAAACAGTGAAAGACAGACTTTTACTGAATATTACATATATGGAGGGTATCATAAGAGACAGGTTTGGGAGAGTAGGGATGCTTAATTTATTAACTGAAATATGAAGAAAACGGAACAATTTCAGGAGACTTGTAAATAAAAGCAAACTTCTGTTTCAAAAGAGACAATAACACTAGCATCAAAATACTCAAGGACTGTGAAATACAATTCTGAGGACCTTTTTTGTCTGCTTTCCTTTAACCTACATTTTAGAAAATTCACCTTTACATTCAAAGAACTTTAAAAAGGGCAAAACCAGAAGGTAAACAGTAAAATATTTCCCTATTAAAAAACAAGTTCTTATGCACTTTCTCAAACAACTGACAAGACAGGCAAGTGTGCCTGAACATTATGCCAAGCTAGTGAAAGGACTGCAGCAGAATTTTGCATTCAAAGAGCTACAGAAGAGCTGTTTGACTCCATGCCATGTATCTCTGAAAACAGGAGGTTACAGAAAGTTCCCTGGATGTAGGAAGCCAATGCATCCCTAACACCACAGTCTGAATCTCATCACTTCTAGAAGCAAGCAAAGCAATTGGTAGTAAGAATACTCAGCAACAACAACAACAAAAACAAGCAAACAAAAAGAAAAAAAACACACACAAAAAAACCCTAAACAAACTTAAAATCAAAAAACAAAAAAGAAAAAAAACCCACCACAGAAGCCTCCACCCTCTCTGGGGAGGGAAAAATAATAAACACTCCATGGTGAAAAAAGCTTGTGCAAAGTTTGCTACAACCAAGAGAAGGCTACTGAGCTGATTAACATCAATCACACAAGCTTACAATGAGCAAGAGAAAAATGGAATAAAGAGGGCTTGTGAAATACCTTAAATTGTCAATTTTAGTTTTCTCTATTAAAAATTTAAATATTAATTTTATAATAAAATATGGATTTGCTGTTAATTTTAAGAGCTTTAGATTTTACTTGAGAATCTTATTGAACATCTCACCTGGGATATACCAAACCAGCTCCTGGAAAAGATCTTTAATGAATTCATAATTACATAGGAATTGTACCTTATTTAGTGAATAAAAGCACTTTAATCCCCTTTTCATGTAAAAAAACCCCAAATTATTGAATCTTTGAGATTATGGGTTTACATCTAATTGTTATGTCCCTAAAAGCACAACAAAGTGTCCCAGTTAACTTTGGCAATAGCAAAATTCTTTGGTTGTCTTTAAGAGACCTTTAAGAGACAAAATTCAGAAATATCTTACCATTTTTTAAAAAAAAAATTTCATAGAATTTAAACAATAGGAGTTTTAACATAATATTTTGAAGCATAATTCTTTAAACTCTATTTTTTCCCCCTCTTGCTTCCATACAAATATCTTGAACAGAGAAGTCACATCTGTAGCTTTTGTTTGCATTAGCAAACCATGTGTGGAAAAGTCCAGCACAAACCAAGACTCTGTTCTATAGGCCTCAAGATAGTGATTTCTTCCCAAATATAAGTATGGTAACCTAAAGTAGATCATAGATTATTCTGAGTTGGAAGGGACCCAGAAGCATCACAAAGTAAGTCCAACTCTGAAGTCCCATAAGAGGATTAAACCCTCACCATCAGTGTTATTAAGGAACAGAGCTAATCTCAGGGTCAAGTAAGTCAGTTAGAGAGTTTATTCTATAGACTATTAAAGAAATGCAGTCAGGATACACTAAAGAAATGTATAATTTTAATGCCTTCAGTACCTTGGAACAACATCACAGCCATGCATCTTAAGGCTCATACACTTTTATTTTCCATTAGAGATGTCTATAAGGTCCATTTTCCCCACTTTTTTCCTGCAGAGAAGTTATAAAGTATGTGGCCTTCAGTTCTTTCACATACATTGCAGTTTTGTCTTGCCAAACTTCGAAATCACACTTGAATGTTTATTGGTTTTGCCCAGTGGGATCTTCCAAAGGCAGTTTAGAATTATGTTAAACTGGGCTTTCAGCATATGTCAAAATTATTTAATAGAAAGAGAGAGATCACTCATCAGCTTAATGAGATTTAGAATTGCATTCCTCTTTCTCTACAGACCATCAAAAACAGTAGCTTTGATGATCAAACTTTCTTCTGCTCCCAGGTCTATACTTTGTTTTATGTCAGAGTTCTTTTATTGATTGCCTCCCACAGCACAATGTAGGTGGGGACTCTGGATTGCAAGTAAAATACTATAGTCTGAAATGTTCTTCTTGCAAGCGTCAAAATGGTACAATAGTTCACAAATGAGTCAAAGCTGCAAAGACTCAAGCACCTACTGCATGTGAAGAATTGTCAGCAGTTTTTGTTGGCTTCATTAAGTCATGAGTGTTCACAAGGCTGCAAACAGTTTCATCAGCTGGAACTTTATATGTGTACATAACTTTTAAGTTTGACCAGAACAGAGCTTTCAAAAGGAATTTCCTAATCATTCCCATTCATAAATCAAACCCCACTTTTAGTCATAGCACAGAGCAGTCTCAAGGTGTCTGAACTCTACCTCCACATAAAATATTTTGCCTGGAATGTTGAGATCTCATAAGCTTCCACATTGATGTGATAATTATGCTCCATCACAGCCTTTCCCACTCTTAAATGGTTTGTTCTCACTTGAGTTTCTCTACCTGTCCAGAGAGCCTTCTCAATACACTACAGGGTGGCCAACATGCATGTAGATGCTCTTCGCAAAACAACCTCTCTGTGGTTTATCTATGGAACTCTTGGAAAGGAGGAACAATCTGAGAATCAGCTCTTTTGTATGGATGATGGAAAAAAAAACAAGGAAAGAGAAATATAAACAATCAGAAACTGAGTAAAACAGGCTTAGGGCCTTGAGGCAACAAGCCTCAAGGAATTCTGGGCTTGCCAGAAGACTGCAGGCTAGATCTGCTCCTTTTCTTTATCCCTGGAGAATACCAAATTAGCTTTTGATGATGTATAACATTATGGGAGAAAAATATACACTAAAGATTATAAAATCATCTCTCTAAAGTGCTTTTTTGTTTCACTGGCTAACTTTCTCCTACTTTTAGTGGAACTATTTGGTTGCATACTCTCGAAGCAGAGAAATGTAGCTGAGCTGGCCCAGTTCCATAATCGGGAGTTAACAGAAGTGGGATTGTTTCTGGGTCCAGATCTGGGAGGGACAGAAGTGCTTTTGTTTCCTTTCAGTGGGATCCTGCAGGAAAGTTAAATAACAGAGAGACCCCAACAGAGAAGTGATAATTCTACATAGACTATAAACTGTACAATGCACAAAGATACACATAAATAACATGGGAATTATTAACACTCTCCAGTTTTCGGCTGTTAATTTAATGAACTGCTCTCAGAGCCATCAGGAAGAAAAAGCCCACACATGCACATACACATTATGTTATGAAATCAATGTTATTGTATGCAGTAGTCTCAATTGATAACTGCATCATTATTAATTAGATATTTCACTAGTGTATTTAGCTATATTTCCCAAGTGCAAGTACCCTGAAAATGTCTTTGAAACAGTTTCTGAAACTCATAGGGCAAGTAAAAAAAACACATTTTCCCTATTTGACTGATGCCTACAAGCAGTGTTTGAAGTAAAATTTTATTTCCATATAAACACTTTGTCAACTGCTTCCTTTCTCACTTATGTACACAGTCGTGAAGTTCATGATGGCCCATATTTAAACACACATATCTCACAAGACACACGGCCTGTATATTCCCCTATATCTCTGCTCATGGTTCATTTCACTTATCACAGCTCTGACACAAGTGTCCATGCAGTTGTTCCATTGAGTACTTTTGCACCCTTGTTCACATCCAGGGCTCAGTGCCAGCAGTCACAGCAAATCCCCTCACAGTGAGGAGCTGGGTGGCAGCTCCCAGCCCTACTTCCCTAGGGCCAATCCCACAGGACAGGAAGCAGCACCTCTCCCCAGTTCCCAACAAACACTACAAGAAACAACCTCCCTCCCAACCTACAAACCTGACTTCTAGCACTACCAGCTGGATTCACAATATTTTCCCCTCAGGGGACTTTTAGCATTAGATGTGCCAAAAATTTCATTAAAACGCAACATTGACTTAACAGCTCAAGTCTCTGGCGGTTTTCCCCAGGAAAAACTGGCAGGATCAATTCCAGGCTGCTCGTCCCATTACACAACACCACAGTGCTTCCTACACACACCACTGAGTCACAAGGATTCCTTAAACTTGCATTACTCTTCCTACTCAAACAAGATGTTGGGTTTAACGTCTGGTAATAATACAGCAGTATTTTGATGATTCAGAGTGTGGTGGCTCACAACTCATTTTGTGCTATTGAATTTAACACGTATTGCCACAGCGGACAAAAGTCTCATGAATGCGAGCTTTGGCTTGGAAGAAAAGGTCTTCTGGGAAATGTCTCAGTTAAGAAAAAGCCTACTAGCTTTTTTTTTTAATTTATATATTTTTAATAAACATTCCCAATATCCAAGCACCACAAAGGCTGGTGGGTCCTACAGGGTCAGACACTGAGGGTGGTGAGAGGTCCCCAGGAGACCCATCTGGGCAGGGCCTGTCAGCCATGCATGTCCCACCCCAGCCAGCAGCTGGGCAGCAGGAGAAGCCCCAGCCCTGGGCATCAGGCCGCTCTCTGGGAATGAAGAGCTGTGGAGGGGCCCTGCTCAGCAGAGCAAGGCTGTGGGGAGCTGGAGACCAGCCCTGCTCCAGAGTCACCAGCATGGGAATGGTGGCCCCAGGGGGGCTGGAACAGTGCCCTGGACCATGGGCAGGGTGGTGCATGTCTGGAACTGCTCACAGGAGGAAAAAGGCTGGAAATGGCCCTTCAAAACTACATAGCTTCTCAAACTCCTTTAAGAAATAACAGTCAAAAATTGCTGTCAGTCCCACATACCTGACTGCCCAGAGTCTGCATTGTATAAATATCAGATAACAGCTACTACAGACTTTCGAAATACAATGCTATAATGCATGATACATTGAACTTGGAGGCATTGTGATAGAACCTGTATTTTGCATGCACAAGCAATATATGCAGATTTGGAGTGATAGTATATGTGGACACATAATTGATCCAGCCAGGGTGGGAGTGTTAGTGTTGGCTAGAGTGTTAGTACACTCAGCAACATTCTCCCATACACATTTGTAGCAAGAGTGTCACTGTTTCAAATCACTAAAAATATTGAAGGGAGTTTCCTAATAATAGCTTTTTTCTAATACACCAGAAAGCCTGCTGTGATGGAAGACAATGTTTTCTCAGCTAAGACACATGTTTTGCAGTCTCCCAGCTCTTAGTTTTTGCTGTCTGTCCTTGACAAATCCCATGCGATGACAGAAAAATTGAACTCTGCCATCAATTAACATTCAGAATGGATGAGCATATGCCCTGGTAAGTACTATAAATATGAAGAAAAATCTTAAAAACAATTACTTTTATTCAATGGGAAAATATAGATATGAATTCAGACATTTAGAGTTTTAAAGGTTGTCTATATAAAAATCATTTTAAGAAAAAAGGGAGTGGTATTTTTCAGGAAGGGTCAATTTTAAATAAAAACACTTTCTCTTTGTTCAAAATTCAATATATATCATATATATATTCAAAGCTCAATGTATATTAAATAATCCATACTAGAATATCTTCAAAAAATGCAATGAATACAAAGCATAAGGAATAAAAGACTAAGCATATCTCAAGGCTGTATTAAAGGAGAAGGAAAAAGTGCACTTTCAAACATTTCAGCTTTGACATTCTGACCTGCAGGTCATTTAGCCTCTATAGAGTGGTTTTACCCTTTCACAGACTCTATTCTTTCCTTCAAAAATCAGCTGATTCATTATTATCATAAAAAAACTATGTTTATTGGCTAGAAGTATCTTTCTTCATGGACACATCAGCTTGAGGAATAAAAAGCCAGACAAGCGGACCATTAAAATGCCAAAATCCAATATAAAAGTGTAACACCAATTTTAGTTGAATCAATGACGAGTTTGATCTTCAGTTGTTCCTTGATCACAGTTGTAAATGCTCTTTCTCATTTGGTGGACTTGTGCAAGCCAACAGATCTTGGAAACTTGGAAGTGGCATGCCTTTGTGTTTGTTCTTTAAATTTTCCTTGAAGGGAGTTTGAAAGGTCCCTAACCAATAAAAGTAAAATATCTTTTAAACAATAAATAAATAAATAAATAAAATTTTATTTATATGTCAGGTGGACTTCGTTAATCAATACCATCTCTTTCAATTAGCAAATATTGTATCTTTAAATCTGACCTGCTGTTTTATAATATACTCAGATATTGCAGGTGGGAAGTTACACATTTATGAAGGAAAACAGTTTTTCCACCTACTACTTGTTTCAAAAATTGTTTTAGGAATCAGCTCTGGTTTTGACAACACTGAATATACAACTGGAGGAGCAGTTGATCCCAGCCCTTTACAAAAAATACCTAGAAGCAACATAGGAGATTTTAAAGGGATCCATATAAGTATTTTCAATTTCTAAATTCATGAAAGAAGATTTTAACTGTGATCAAAGTTTGACTTATTTTTAATGCTTCCTTCCTTATTAAATGGTAATTGTATTAAGTAGCCACTATGCCAAAAGAATCCTTTCAGCAATTACATCTTCCTTTTACTAGGAGTTGATATATAGGCAGAAGTCTCAGTTTGACATAAGCACAACTGGGAACATATGCAGGCAAAGAGAAATACATCAGACCTGGTAATTAGCCTTTTGCAGGGAAATAAGAGAAGGTTTGTAGAACTGAACTGAAATGTATGCAGCACCCATACATTCAAGCAGTGTCCATATTTATTAGTGACTCTCAGGATTGTGGTTTCAACGTTGGACTTTCATCTGATTTGTCTGTAAAAGCATCCACAGTAACACTAACTATTCTGTGCAATGAAGCAGACCTCCTCTGTGATAAGAGATGCCACTGTATCCTTCTCTAAATATAAATACCTGGTGTTTATAGCAGTTCAGATGACTGAGGGTGTTGGTGTGAGATATTATGAAAAATTTCTTTACTGAAAGGGTTGTCAAGCACTGGAACAGGCTGCCCAGGGAAGTGAACGAGTCACCAACTCTGGAGGTGTTTAAAACTTGTGGATGTGGATCTTAGGGACACAGGTTTGTAGTGGACTTGGCAGTGTTGGGTGAGCAACTGAGACCTGACGATCTCAAAGGTCTTTTACAACCTAAATGATTCTGTGATTTACAACAGGAAGTTAGGCCACAGAAGTCCCAGCATATTCTAATATTGTTATGGAACACAAAGGCTGTGGACAGCAAGCTGTATCACAGGTCAGCTAGGGCAAGACTGTGCATTTAAAAGCATTTTCTTACTCAAATCCATTTCCTTGACACTTCAAAACAGAAGTTGCTCACATTCATTCTGGCTTCTTGACTGATGAGAGGTTTTCAGGATAGAAAACCTCTATACGAAGCTTTTTATAATGACCTTGTATAGGTCAGATTATTAAAAGCTAGTAGAGTAATATTGCTTAGAGGCATTGCTCTGTGTGTATGTCATCCATTGAGGATAACCAAAAAGCTAAACCATGAGTCAGCCTCAAAGAATGCTGAAAATAAAGAAGATCCTGCAGGCTGCTTTTGCATTTTTATCCCATAAACAAGGCTTTTTCTAAAGAATGAAGTATGATTTGTCAGACTTCTTGGTGGTCAAAGAAAAGATAAAAAATAAGAAATAAGAATAAGCTAGAAAAGCAGATGAATTTTCCAATGAACTGCAAAAATAATTTAATTTTTGGCATTTATAGAGAGGAATGAACTTGCTTAAAAACATTCATATATTTAGGTTGCTTTGCAGTTGACCAGTTCTTAAATCCTTTGTGTAACCATGCCAGTGAAATTCTCAGTTAGTCAGATTAAAGACTGAAAACTGTACCTCTTTTAAAGACAGGGCCTTGCAAGTGCAGGAACAGCATTGTAAACAGAACGTTAGTATCTCCACTGGTTCCACACTGGAAGATGATCCTTCCTTTTGAGACCTGTAACACATAGGGTTAATGAAATTCTTATGAGAAAGAAATTATAAAATTAGACAAAAGCTAAATGCAAACAAAATATATACTTGGTTAAAATTTCCTTCACAATCTCCTCTATAACAGATGAAGGAAACACAGCAGCAGAAATAGATTGTTTTTCTGGAGACAGTATCAATGAGACCAGTCCCTAGACCATTTGCTCAAGTCCTGAGAGGCACGGAAATAAAAAGAAAACCCTGATATGCATTCAGCATATTGCAAAGAATTTGGTTACTGGAAAAAACATTAAAAACTTAAACAATTGTAACAAAAAGAAGACAAAAATCAGGCTTATTCGCCCCGTCAGTAAGAGTTACAGATTTTTCTGAATCAATCACTCATTGATGATTTAGAAGTTCAACTCCTTTTCGAATATGTTTGCTCAGTTGCCTTGCTTGATGGAGCATTCCTAAACAGCTGCCTAGAGCTGCTTCCCCCAGTCTTTGTAGTCAGAGTAAGAACAGTCAGACTCATCTACTTGCAAAGATGGAGCATACACTTTTCAAATGCTCACTGAATGCTGTTGCTCCTTCCCGTGACCACCCCAGTGTTCCATGTTCCCTTTCTCCTGGGATATTTCAAGTCCTACACCCTCTGCCTTGCTGAAGGTGCTGTTACTTCTCATGTAGATAGAAAACTCCATTTGACTTCAATGATTGTAATTCAATGTACATTGAATAGTTTCAGTCATTGCAAAACACAAACAGTGTTCTTTTATTTGCTCTAAATGTGATAGAGAATGACTGAAGTCATCAATACTTTACATGTTGAAGTTACATACTTTCAACAAAGCTGGCTGAGGATGGCAATGTCATATGAAAAAGTGACTGCATGGTTGTGTTTCCCTGGCAATTTAAAGACCAAAGCGAATCCACTTGTTACTTTCAACACTCCTCAAAATTCTACCAACTGTGCAAACAATATGTTTAATGGCACCAGACTAGCAGAGCTTGCTTGAAATTAGATATGTGCTCTGAATATCATTGGAATGCCTGTAACAAAAACTCCCCTGAAACTGCAACACGACATGAAGTATGATATGTCCCCTGCTATCTTCAGTGGAATCAGAGCAACCATGAACCCAGGCCCACAACAGCACCAGCTCCCAGGAACCTGAGACCAGTTAATATTTTGCAAGAAGTCACAACCTGTGAGTTAAATCATAACAGAATATCCAGGAGCCCTCATTCTGGCCTTATACTATTACCTGAGAGGTAATAGTTCATGTAATTAGAGTCTGAATGCTTAGATAAAGATACCAGGCTGTAGAGAAACATTTATTTTCAGTAGGATTGTGACTTGGATTACATTTCTCTATGAAAAAGAAGCATTGCACATTACTCCAAATGAGCTATTTAGGGCATGAAAAGAGCACTCATTTACTCTGATAAAGCACAGATAGGGACACTTTTCATTCTTCAGGGAAGGAAAATAGTGGACTACTGGTAAGGGTAAACTTCAGACAATATGTATCTTGTAGCACTACAGAAAAATATGGAAGATAAATAATGAGCATAGTATTTACATAAGTGAGTAGGAAAAGCTAATGAATAGGATGCCACTTCTTCCAAAATTGGAGGGATCTTCCTTGAGCACAACATGCATGCTGTGTGAAACTCTGTGGACAATCCAGATTTCCTGGAATCTGTACCATTCCCACAAGCAAACAGAAAAGAGCAAGTCAGTTACCCAAAAAAATGGAGCATGATATTGCAACAGCCTCAGGGTTAAAATTTTTCTCTACATTGGAGAAGAAGAGATGCTGAGGGAGCTATGGTTTTTCTATACATATCCCAAGTACAAAAACTGGTTCCAAGCCATTTCTCAGATGCTTTGCTTTCCCAAGCCTATCCTCAAAACCAAGCCTGGATCTACAACAAAGTGAGTAGCACACTCCAACCCTTCTGTTTGAACAGTTTTTCCATTAAGAATAGAATGCATGATTTGTAAGCCCAGAAGAGAACAAAAAGGGCCCTAACAGTACAAACCTGTTGTTCACCTTCTCTGAAAGACCATGGCCATTCCTTCCCTGCAGAGCTGCTTTTGCATGGAATGAGTGCTGGGTAAAGTTGCAGTATCAGCAGCTATCATCTATTGGCTGTGTGTTTTGGAAGGGAATAGCTTAATCACCTTTGAGCATCAGTGGGAATGTAACTGAATCACAAGCCATGAGAAACTGCCCTAATAAAGCCAGTAAGGCCAGAGTAGTGCAGCACTAGAAAAGGAAAATAAGGTGCTCTGAAGTCACAGCTGGTGGCAGACATGCTAAGCAAGACATGTTTTCTAGACCAGTGACACAGATGTCTCAGGGAAAGAAAAGACTGAAAAAAACCCCAAACTATATCATCATCCCCTCTGTGCCTGGAGGCTCCAAGTCACTTAGCAAAAGTCCCAGGGTCACAGTTTGAGTTAGTCTGGTTAGGTTGATCACAAAGAGCCAATGCCAGGGAATGCAGCACTTGGCCAGTATCTATATCGAGACACAGTGAAAGCTGTGCCTTATTTAAAGAAAGTCCATGGAGATTTAAGAATCCCAGTAGCACAGACAGAGGTTTCAACACTTCTGAGAAAACTCTGATATTCTTACACCTAGTTAGAGAACCAAAAAATCCAGGATTCATGTTGCTCAGGATATACAGCTAGATGCTGTCATTGGAGAGCAAATTTGAAAGAATGTAGGTCCCCCTAGTTTTTCATAAAAGAATCTGTATTTCTTAAAAAGATGTGCCTCTGAGAAGGCACACTCCTAAATCTGACAATAAATCTGTCTTCTCAAAGTAAAACACAAACCATGAGGTTCTATCCATCGTCTAAAATGCCACATAGTTCCAATGATATGCACCTAAAAGAAATGAAAACAACCACGATCACCCATGGTAAAAAGTTTCAGTAGGTTAATTACAGGCTCTCTTTCCAACAAGGGATATATTTGGTTATATTTGGGCTAAACTTTGAAATGCTTGTCATGCTTCTCCAAATTTGAAATTCACATTTGTTCATGCTGTGCCTTGGATCTCTATTTGAAAGAGAGAGGCAAGAAATATTTACCATGCACATGTTGTTCCAAAACCTGCAAGGAGAACAAAGATATTACTCTGAAATTAGATGCACTGCCCTAATCAGTAAGCCACTTCAAAATAAGTCTGAGAATAACTTCTTTCAGTCTTTTCCTGCCTTTTCAGTTGTTTAAAAACAAGCATTATCTTTCATGATGTCTGCATTTTTAAACTAAAATTTAGTTTAAAAAATTTAAACAACAGCTAAATAACATTTATCTGAGCTGATTTGGAAGAAGAAGAAACTACTTGCATTTGGGAACTGCCATTATTTTGTCAATAATAATTGAAAACACTGAAAGAGTTGTTCTGCAAGACATAAATCTTTAATCAACCAATTAACAGCTTTTTATACATTAATTCATACTGAAAACAACATTCCCATGTCAGAACCTCACAAATACAGGAGTACCACCACATAGAAACCATCTGCATATAATCCAAGTTATCACTGTTTAGCAAAAGCCTGACAAGCTAGAGGTCCTCTTAAACATGTAAGAGCTGCTTCTTTTCATCACATTCTAGTTCTGTCAGACTGACTTTTTGACATTAAAAAAAAGGAACAAGCCTATGCAGCATAGCTGGACAGCTCTTCCAAAATTTTAGACAAAACACTGTGTAAAAGTTTTTGTCAAACACACCTGCCCATTCCATTTGCTTATATGTCAGTGCACAGTAAGTCTTTACAGAGCTCCTATTTTGCAAAGCACCGTCAGCACAAGGCTTTTTTCGACTGAAAGGTTCTGTTTCACATGAAGTTGATAAGCTGATAAAAGTAAATGTGTCTTTCCTTTAAGGAAGGCTTGTAGCTACTAAAGCAATGAACAAAGACAGTACTTGGTCTGAATTTGCTCAAGATCACATACTGGCAGATAAGTAACTGCAAGTCACATTCATGTACAAATGCTCCCATTAGTCTTTGTAGTTTTGAGGTTTTGCTTTTTCTTTTTTTTCTTTTCTCCATTATAATTACTTATCATTCAAAACAGTAAGTATCCCTGCCAACTTTACTTGATCTCTCATCAGTCCCTGATGTGGAGGGGCTTCTGACATGCCTGCAGGATGTCTTAAGGCTGAGTGAAATATTACTTTACAACAGCTTGTTCACTCCTGCTTGGTTGATACTACAAGGTTGGGATGGGCTCTTGTGTCTGTTCCCTAAAGGCTTTAGTGAGTGCAGTCTTACATCTTTCACAATGTGGTTTTACTTTCACTCTGGGTCTCTCACAGGTGGACAACCTTGAAGGAAACAACAAGGAAAGTATTTGGGCTCTTGTACTTGCGATACAAGAAGATGCAGATTCAAGGAAATAAATATTCACCTCTTCCTTATGTCACACACACTAACAGTTCAGCTTTAAAGTATTTGAAAGATACAGGATATCTGGACTTAAGCTTATTTGGAAGGATACAGGACCCCTCCACTTCCTAGAATCAGTTAGACTAGCATCCCACCTCCCAGGGAGATCCTAAACCAGTTTAGAGTATACTTGAGTGCTGTTCTTAATCATTCCTATTGCAATAGGTCCACTTTACATGAAATATCCACCAGGGGAAAGTCATAAAAATAGGCAGGACAGCAAAGTTCCTATCCTTTCCCCACAAAGATTTTAGTATTCTGTGCAATGCTGAACAACATTAGAAAGAGTACTTGAGATAAACCCACTCTGGAGTAACACATCCAATACTGGCTGGTGATCTCTGTTGTGAGATAATGGGTTCAAAATCCCCCTCAATTGCAAAGAGAATTGAATCTGGGTTTCTCACATCTTCCAAAATTACAGTGCAGAATAACTGGGTAGGAAGAAGCAAGAAAAGAGTAATTTTTCTGTCTGGCTCTTTCGTGAACAATGTTTGTCACTTCTCACTTTTACCACAAATTTGTAAAAATACAGTTGTCAAAGCTTGTCTTTTTCTTTTAGACACAATGTTTTAGTGAATTTAGCACTAAATTTGCTGAGAGTTTTGACAACTAAAATAAAACCCCAAACTATTTTTTCTTGTTTCATTTATAGCTTAAAAAACCCAGGGCATGCAAGGATTAGAAATCACAAGTTTTACTTCTGTGAAAATATGTGTGAAGGAAACTGAAGCTATGCATTTAAAAAGACTCTCAGCTTGACTCCCCCTCCAGTTCTCCTTGCATCTCTTTCTTAGTTTGTGTCTCATGGTTTGGGACCTATTGCACCAGTCGCTTTTTTCAAAGATCTCCTGCCACACCAGAGTATCCACATGAGTATTTATCCTGCCCCAATCTGCTTCATCTCAATGACAAAGCTAAGAGTAATTTTCTAACCCCTCACAAGGCAGAGACAGCCTCAGAATGAGTTTTAAATGCATAAAGCAGGCTCCAGAGATCCCATAATTTCTGTAAATAGAATGTGCCCCACCTATCAAGCCCAAATCTAAACAGACTTCACAATAAAGAGCTGGGTGCTCTGCAATACCCATCACTGAAGAACAGATGTGTGAAGGAAGACTTTCTTTCAGAATATTTTTTATAAAATGTGAAGATCTTCTTTTTCATCAATCAAACTATTGCATTCTACAACTTGTTTTTAGTTTGCAGAATGCTCCCTGAAGGGCACCAAAGTGAAAATTTCTCATGGTGGGTTGAAATTCAATCTCAGTGTGGTGGGAGACAACAGTGTCTACCATCATGATGATCCAGATAAAATCCAGGTTACTTTCCAGAATTCCTTTGCCTTCACTGTCTGGGGATGGGATGGGATGGGATGGGATGGGATGGGATGGGATGGGATGGGATGGGATGGGATGGGATGGGATGGGATGGGATGGGATGGGAAGGGAAGGGTCTCACATCCAGATCCCCACACCATGTGCTGGTTTATCGGCCAGTTGGTGAGGAGTACACAAAAACTGACCAGGTACTGCTGCCTCTAAGCTCAGGGGGAAATCAATGAAACAGTTTCAGAAACTCATTTGCTGTCTTACAGCTCCTTCTGCTGTGCCAGTGGTGCAGGGACCATCCCCACAGACTCACAGAAAGTACTGCAGCCAAGAGATGTAGAGAGGTAGCCTATCTTTTTATCAGATACTTAGGAACAGAGCAAAGACTGGCACTGAATTGAGAACAAAAAAGTTCATTTTTCTTATGCTTCTCTCTTAAGATTGATGGCAAGCATTTGAGGAGGGAATCACTAGATTTAAATAAGTTGCAACTTTGGTCAGATATTTACCTATTTTTATGTTCAGTTTTCTAGCATTATTAACAAACACAATGAAAAGCTCCATTGTTTACCTCCATATTAAGCACCCATAACAGATCACAAAATGGTTGTTCTGTATGTTTCACTTCAAATCTAGTTGACTGCTAGCCATCTTTTTGTTCTGCATGGCAGCCAAAGATATCTTGAGCTTTTATACTCAGAAATGCAATATTGTCTCTAAAATCGGTTCTCCCATCTTACATTTCTTTTTTTTTTCAAGACAGTGAAAAAGAGACTGCAATAAGATTTAGTACTTACTGTGAGTACTAGGTACACTATGTCAAAAAAACAGGTCTAGCCTGGATTTGTGACTTTCATAATTTCATTTCATTGTTGCTGTGTTTGCCAAGTCCCCAAAACAACATAATTTGATTTCATATAAGTCAAATTACTACAAGTGTTACATGGTTGGTACAAATGAACAGTGTCTGAGGAAAAACATAAGACCAGATTCATGTAAACATAAAGATGATTCATTCTTGGAGTAATTCTGTGTCAATGGAAAATACACCAGGTATAAATTTGGCCCCATGACGCAGAGCTTCCAGGAAACATGAAGCTATTGTAACTAGAGATCTCGGCTGACGTATGAATTGAAAAGCAAAATAGAAATGAGGCAAATTCAGCATGGACATAAAAGAAGTGACATCAGCCCTATTAATTACTGAACTGAAAGAAAATAAAACCTGGATCAAAATAACCTTAAGTACAGAGAGAAAAGGATGAAAACATGAGGCAAGAGGAACAGCATGATGACAGATTTGAGAAGCAGCACATAGTAAATACAATGACTAAAATGGAAAGTGTTTTCCATGACATTCAGAACAGAAAACAAATCCTTGGCTTCTGAGAAACACAGTTCAGAGAGTGCTCAATGAACTATACACCTTTCGATAAACATCCTTTACGCCCATTAATAACCAGAGTAATAGAGCTTCTGCTAATGCCACACTCATGCATAAAATTGTGAAGAGCTGGCTTTTGATCTGATGAAATTAGGGTAAAGGTAATCTGTTCCTACATAATTGGTATTGACATTTTCATCACTTCACAAAGGGCACAAGTACTGGTTCCTCTCAGGAGATGCCCCACACTTTCAACGTAAACTCTCACTAGTGTAAAATGTAGGTGGCAGAGTAGGGTGCAAAAGAGAAAAGGTCAGTATGTATTTTATTACAAATAAACCTATTGGCACATATTTTTCCTAAATTTGAGAGAGAATGTCAGAATCACCATTAACCCTGCTGTCCCAATCTTCTGTCTTGGGGGAGCTATGAGAACATTACATCCTCCTCCTTCCCTGCCTGGTTTTTCTGCCTAAGGAGGATGAGAGAAGGGGGCCACCTACAACTTACGCCAGTGTGGTTAGACACGGTCAGGACATGCACTTGGTGCCCAGGACTGCATGCAGCAATCATCCATTAATGTGCACACATTCTACTGTGCAAAGAGATAATTCAGGCCAGAGAAGAGTGGAGACATTTTTCTTGCAGTTCTTTTAAGGAAACTGGCATATTTTATTACATTAAGGTTCCTCCTAAAGCAGGTAACTTATTAATGATGTCACCAAATATACTATAAACCCTTACTTGTCACATGGAAGCTGTGACAAGTCAAACTGTAGATTTCTTTCTCTGATAGCTTACTAAATACAAGAAATGGATCATAAAAACTCAGGATGACAAGTTCTCCAAGAGCAGTGAGGAGAGGTTTAGGCTCACTTCCAGTCACCTTATCTTTTCTCCTGATAATTAACCAACAAAAAGGGATGGGAGAATGACAAAGAAAAATAAACCTCAATGGCCTCTCTCATCCTTGTGACACAGTAAATAATTATGGGTTGAGAATTTACCTTTGTTAAAACATGAATGTATTATTCTTGCTGAAAGCTGAGGGCATACAAATGATCTCACCAAGCTGTATCCATAATAAACTGTACCATGTGATTATGAGTATAACCACTGTATGAAGTTCATAAGCACAAAGGAAATTTCCATGTACCGACAATCCCAAAAACGCAACAGAGGTGCAATCTGGTTTCTCCACATTCTCCAACATGGGACTTAGACATCCCATTCTTGTCAAATGAGCTTATTACAGTTGTGTTATTTAAAATAGTGTCATCAGAGGGAACTAGCTCTTTGTGACACCCCTGTATCAGACTTATACCTACTAGATTGCAGGTCTGCAATCTGAAATCACTAACAGCCTATACTTGGCTATTTCTGGCTGTAAAAATGACTCCAAATAGACATATTTGAGGGGATTTTGGCAATGGTAAACTTATTTTTTCCAAAGTACTAGAATTGCAATTACTGTGAGTTAGTTTATAGAGCTGACTTGCTAAATAATAGACTTTCTAAAAGATAATGAAAACAGATATACACAATGTCTTACTGCAAGTTTCATCATGGAAGTATTTCCATGATGAACAATTAATATTGTTCTTTCTTGGCTTTATTGTCATGAATTATTTATCTGTTATGATAGTCTTAACAACAAAAGAGATTTCTGTGTTTAAAAACAGAAATCTCTTCATTATCTTTTCATTATTCATTATCACATTAATATTAGTTAGTCTTAATATTAGTTAGTCTTTAAAATACTACTAAGTAAGGAAAAGAATATATTATTCTTGTTAGTCAATCCAAAACCAAGACATTTTTGTTCAACAGGAAAACATGTCTATGTTATTATCTGGGTTGATTTTTCTCTGTCATATTTTTTAAGGAAGACTTGTAAACAGGCAGGGATTTAGTAAAAGCCATTTTCTAAATAAATAAAAGTAAATTATTTCTCTGTGACAACCACCCTGAAGATTACTAAGAGAATCCTACCTAGTTTGATGCTTTTTTTTACACGATAAATGATGACCAACTGTCCAGGCTACTGAGCACAGACTGTCTTACAAAGTAAGGCAAGGTCAGAATCTTTACACATCTGAGTTGGCAAACAGCACTCTCAATATTTTACAAGTGCATCCCTGACCCAAAGTGAAAAATTTGGTGCAGGTGATGCTACTTAGTACTTGAATAACATAAGCCAATTTCTGTAATTATTACTTGATCCTGAAGTCTATCTTCAAAATTGCCAATGAGGTACTGATAATAGTTCAAGATCTGAACTATTAACTTCAGTAGCAAAGAATTTACACATTGCCCTTCTGAGGATTTCTGTGATAGATACGACTAATAAACCTATCCAGGAACTGGACAGGAAAACAGAGCTGAATGACTGAATGATAGACATAAAGTGATAACTTCAGGACAAGAAGGAGCTAGAGAAGCAGTACAGGCACATGTTATCAGAACAGGAAGCAGAGAGAGGAAAAGAATTTCCCATCAACCTCCCTAATCTCGCTTCCCTTGTTTGCTTTCCCATTATCATAGGAGAAAGAAGGAGAGGAAGGTTGGAAGAAAAGCTAAGCAGAAGAGAAAGGGGAAAGTGTGTTTTTAGTTCCTTCCTATCCATGACAGGCAATACCACAGAAACAATAACTAAAACAGCAGATGCAAAGGATCAAAGTGGCCTAGAAGGACCAGGAGGGAGATGTCATGTAGATGTGGGAATCACCACATCCCTTGTTATTGATACACTGTAGCAACCCAGTCTGCGGATGAACATAGGCTCATCCAGGGCAATAACACCAGCTTCACCAGTTCTCCTTACTCAGGAAATCCTAAAAGGACAGACATAATCTTTTTGTTGTTGGCTTGGAGTTGGAGTTTTTTTACACATAACTTGGAGTAAAGTGAATTAAACTGTGGTTTTCTCAACTTGCTATGTGGCCATGATCAGAGAAAAATGTCTCATATGATTTGAGTAAAATCCTCTACAGTGAAAAATAAAACATGATATTTTCTTTCAGTTTTACCAGCTTCTGTTATGGATATCAATTAGCCCATTTTATCGATAAGGGCTTGAAGTAGTCAGAGCTGATTCAGAGTCCAGAGGTCTGATTTACCAAAATAAATCTGCATGGCCTCCTTGTATAGTCTCTTCCCCCCCATCCTCACTCCAACTCACTGATATGTTGAAGGCATTTGCCATGCAGAGAAAATAATTCCTTCTACCATGTCTCACCCACATCTTAAGATCATTAATTTTAAATTACATAACTGGATCAGAAATTTAAATTACATAGCTGGATCAGAAGGAACCAAGAGGATCTGATGAACTATTGCTCTGATTCCAAAAAGCACTGTTCGTACAGCTCTGAACTCTCAGGGCTTTGGTCTGAGGTCTCCTTGCTTAGTTACCACATCAAATAACCAAGGACCTCTTGTCCCAGATCAGAGCATACACCTACAACACAAGATTAAAATGTAAACATATGTCCTACACTATTTACATACCTGACACCTAACAAAGGTTTCATAGACTACTTGCTCTCTTTTAGCTAGCTACAACTGCTATGTTACTGTACAGGGGATGTGCTCTGAGAGGCAAAATGCATAGTGAGCAAAAGATAATAGGATGGTTACATTAAATTTAATAAAAGAAGCACCTCCTAATTATAAAGCAATAGGCCTTATCTTCAAACAATTTTATCTTTATTAAAAGTAACTATCAGTGTGTGTAATCAGTGTATGAGTAGTGCTGCGGATGAAGTTACACAAAGAGCTATTTTTCTCTATCTTAACTAATTTATTTTGCCAACAACTAATGTTTTTAGTGTATTATACTGCCAACATCTGTGGTTTTGTCATCTATAGAAATTCATGCTACACAAGTCACCTCACCATGGAAAACATAACACACAGAAATTGAGGGAGAAAAGTCAAGGAAAATGTGATGAGAAAGAGTAGGGGTATTGGTGAATATCACAAAAATGTAAGGATTATTTTCCTTAGGAAGCAGGTGAATAAGAGACAATGGGATTTAAAAATACAAAGAACACGACTTATATTAATTTTCTCTGTGTCAAACCACAGAAGTAAAGATATTCAATCAAAATACGTTATCATCTCACATGATCTTTACTCAGACTCTGGAACTGCATTTCCAGATGTCACAAGCATCAGGGCAGCAGCATGCTTGAAAAGATTACAAATTCAGAGGTAGCAGCTGAAAATACGGAACAGAGCTAACAGCATTTCTGAGCAGATTAATCTTCATATTTTAGGGTGCAGTGAAAAAGTATCTTAAACTTTTCTGAGGTTTCTGAGCTGGCCACTTTCACAGTAGGATTGAATGTCTGATAGGGCCACCTACTAAACTACTATGTTACATTACCTCTCAGACTAGTCTTCACCTGCAGAGTGGAAATGTTGAGACTGAGCTAAATTGTCCTTTTTTCCTGTAAAAATCTAGGCATAACCTAAAAATGCATTCATTTTCCACCCCAGTGTGGTATCTGCCCACTATCCATACAGGGAAAGATTGCTTTTGACAGATCAAAATCACATGTGTACACATACAGAAAGAAGACACCTAGCATCACCTTCTGAAATGGGATTTATGTTGAATTCATAACTGCTGTAGGAATCCAAAAAGAGCTACATATGCAAGATCTAGGACATAAAATGCAGTGCTGTTCCTCTTAGATCCGTTTAGCCTAAATCACCTATGTCTCACAAAGAGCTGGAGGGACATCTAGTGGGCTTGTTGACAAGCAGGAAGGCCTTTGTGCTATCATTTTACTGCACTGCTGCTTCACGTGAGAGGTGCTAATGTTGGTGTTCCTGCTAAATAAATATATGAAATCTAAACTCTAAATCTAGCCCGATACTCATATCCAAACCAAAACACAATTCAAAGCAAATCTACACTTTGCTGATACTGTATGATCAGAACTTGTTCAAAATACAGACCTGAGGCATTTTAACTACAAATATAAATGTAAAGTTCACATTGCACCAGCCTTCAAAAGGTGTATATGGCTTAACACCTACAAAAAAGCCTTTACAGGGTGCAAGCAAAAGGTAATTCTATTTTTTTTTTAATCTTATATAAAAGTAAAAGAAAATTATCTTCCAGCTTTACCCCAATCCTATTGGCTTCAAGAGGAATAATGTACTTTGGAAATCAGAATGAAACATTCAGCAACATGTATTTTATAGTAACTATTCTTAGGATAGGAATTTCTACTTCCACTGGCCTTGTTCAATAATAAGCCCAAATATTTCCAAGCTTCTTGGGAATGGAGTTACAAGTGTACTTACACATTCAGAGAATACGGAAGAGCAGAGCTGTGGAATGCTCTGATTCTGGGGAATAATCCTACTACTTTCAAGTACTTTTGAAAAAAATTCAAGCGATACTATATTGGAGAGTGTAAACATTTCTAGAGCCTGAGTCCAACAGATGCATTCCAAAGCAGCACACCAGCCTAAAATCTGTATGTTTAGGAATATCCTTAATTAGTTTTGTAATTCCCACAAATTTTAATTTGAGCTTCTTGACCTGCAAATGTTTTCAACTTTGTTCCAGGCACGGGCAATCAACTTTATGCTTAAACAAACTCTTGAGGTGCTTTAGTCTAGAATCAACTTAGGGAGAATCAGGCAAAAGCCATTTCCATCTTCTTTTCATCCAAGAGAAAAGCTAAGTCTCAGCTTTTCTCTTTTCAGTTTTCCCTCTATAGCTCTCTATAGATGAAAATACAGAAAAATCCCCCAAACAGTGATTTTCAGTAACATTTTCAGCTTTTCAAATTTAAAAGTTATTTCATTCTATGGTTTGTTTTAATTAATATGAAATGGGACAACTTCAGGTGGGTTTCCATTTTTCTCATTGATTTCCCACAGACCTAGACAGTGTCTTTGTTCCTTCAAGGTTTGGAGGAATAAACTGACCCTCCTTCTACTTGTTCTATGTTCCTTTATTACTTTTTTAGTTAGGAGATCTCATGTACTTCTTCCTGTCTGTAGCAGACACCCACTCTAGCACACATGTTGGTTGCCCGCTAACCCCAGCTCTAAAGCAATCAGTTGGCTTATCATGCAAAGTTCATTTTCATGTACGAGAAGAAATCAAAACCTTTGGCAGGCTGACCTTATGAAACACAAGTGTGCACAACCCAGAAAAGAAGCATGTGCTTCCTGTTGCTTTGACACGGGAACTCTGCAACTTCTGCTGCCTCATCTGGACCCCCCTTTTACAGGCTGCAAGAGTACACAAAGTATGGTTTAATAACCAGACAGTATTAGTCCACAGCAAGCCCTGAGACACAAAGACAGATTACTGAGCATGACACTTTCTTTCACTGACATTTTGACTAAGGAATGGGGATTAACACCAGGATGTGTCCAATGCATTTCCTAATTTGATCATATTATAAATAGATCATATATACACGTTTCAAGATATCTCCTGAAAGACAAACATGTTCAAAAGTCAGGCCTCTGTATTTCCTAGCTACACAGTATTTACAGAAAAGCTACAAAGAGGATTAATAGTTACACAAAGCCTGAAGCTGATATTTGCCTTGAGTAAGGATCTTACACTGTGTAGTTTAACAAAGAGAGGCTGATTGCTATGTTCCAGTTAACCTCAGGGAGCATCCAATTGGACCCTGGACTGCAGAAGCAAATGACTGCACCCTGTATTGCTAGATGTTCTAAATCCGTTCAGAGCTACAGTTTAAAACTTCATTTTCATTTCTATGACACTCAAAACATATAGTTAAAATTAATTTTTAAAAGTTTACAGTGAACAAGTCCACACATACCATTTCAATGGTAAAGATAGCTTATACCTGCCTGAAGATGACAAATAAACTTATTGCTAATCTCCCTGCTGAAAAAGGCAGCCAGCCAAAACACAAGGTTTTTCCAAATGGATTTACAGGCCTGGAAAAAAAAAGTCCCCCTCTCAGGCTTGCAATCCTTTTAACTGAGTAATAATAGAAGTATTTTGTTTACCAGTGCCTCTCCTGTCCTTATTCATGTTTTTACCTAACTCAATTCAACAACAAAAGAGAAAAAAAAACCTCTTATCTGTTTCAGTCTTTAGCATACAGAGACCAAGGGAAATATTCTCCTCACCTACTGCCTTTTTCTTCTTTACATTTCTTTTAAAAGGAAGACAACATGTCTGAGGTTGGCAGGGACCTTTGGAGATTATGTGGTCCAATCTCTCTGCTCAAAGCACAGTCACCTACAGCAGCTTCATGCACATGATGTTCAGCCACGTTTCAAGCATCTACAAGGGCAGAAACTTCGCAGGGTCTATCAGCAACATGTGCCTGTGGTTTTGGCACCCTCATAGTTTAAAAGTTTTCTTTACATTCAAGCGGGATTTCTCACATTTCAGTTTGTGCCAATTCCCTCTTGTTCTTTCACTGGATCCACTTAGCAGGCTCTGTCCCATTTAGTGTCCCTGCTCAGATATTTGCACACATTGATAATAACCCCTTGAATTTTCTCCTCAGTAGTCTACACAGTCCCATCTCCCTTAGCTTATCCTTACACATCAGGATTGGATCTAATCCCCTAATCATCTCCGTGATCCTTTTCAAGGCTCACTCCAGTATGTCAATGTCCTTCTTGTCCTGGACAGAGCACTCCAACTGCAGTCTTGCTGGGGCTGAGCCAAGCTGGGAGAAGTAACATCTCCCTCCATCTGTGGCAGGACCCTTCCCAGTGGAGGCCAGGGTGCTGCAGGACACCGTTGCAAAAGGATGCATGTCTGGATAATAACTTTTATTGTGTCCCAGGTCCTGCTGGCAGTGCTGTTCCCCAGCCAGTGAGTCCCCTGCTGCCCAGGTCCCTCAGTGCAGACAATAATTCCACAAGCAGTGCAAGTGTTCACATTGCCCTCCACTGTCACCACTGAGGCAGACCAGTGTAGCGGCCGACATTGGAAAACCCAGCATGGAAACTACTTCTGTTTTTTCCAGGATCCCCTGGATACTGCCGGCCTGCCCTGTAATGTCAGAACGCTCAGAACGCCGAGGGAACGCTGCTACTGTTACACAGCTCAGCTTTATTCAACAGCCTCGCTCCGTGATGAGCACCGGGAGGCTGGAGAGCAGTTTCTGTCCAGCCGTCCCGGCCGATCGATGGTAAAACCCTCAGAGCGGAGCACGCTCAGCCCAGCCCC
Source organism: Agelaius phoeniceus (assembly GCF_051311805.1). Taxonomy (NCBI): domain Eukaryota; kingdom Metazoa; phylum Chordata; class Aves; order Passeriformes; family Icteridae; genus Agelaius; species Agelaius phoeniceus. Next base: position 54,083,929 of record NC_135269.1, on the reverse strand, counting down.
GGTTCGCCTCAGGCGGCAGGGCGGGCTCGGGGCGGCGCCGCCGGCAGGGGGAGCGCGCAGGCCGCGGCTCGGCGGGGCCGGGGCAGAGGCGCTCCGGGCCGCGCTCACTGCGAGCAGGGCCTTTCACGGCTGGATCGGGCTCCACAGCGGGACTCACTGCGGAAAGGAGTCCATCTGCTGAGCCACAGCCACATTCTTTCTACAGACAGCGGCGGCTGGTGCGGTGAGGCGGGCAGGGCAGCGAGCCTCCCCGGTACCGGGACCTAAGAACAGCTGAGATCCCAGCAATGCCATTTTGGACCATTCCCAGATGGCGCTGAACGAGTCGTAACGGGTTGCAGGGGTCGAGGGTCGTCTCAGGGACGAAACTCCACGCGAATTTGTGCGTTTCGGCACAGGGAGTTTCTATGTTTGGAGGCGCGGGGGTGGCTCTGGGAAGCGGCTGGCTCAGGAAAAGGGAATTCCACCCAGGACTGATGATCTCCATGAGCATCCTGGGTCCCAGAACTGTGCTAATCATTATTTGCGTAAGGGGTTGACTTTTTTTTTTTTTTTTATTCCTTGGTGTGAGAAGGAATAGGCAAGAAGTGAATAACAATTTGGTGTCATTTATACACGCAGTAACAAGCAAAAGAATCGAGTGTCCCATTCTAGGTCATAAACTAAATAAGGGCCAGAATTCTGAATCTAGCCCACCTTCCTGTCCAGCACCAAACACTAGTACCGTACTTCAGCAGTGAGTCACTGTTCACATCACTGTTTAATGCTTCTCATTGTGCTACTACTTCACCACAACTTTAAATTCATAGCAAGTCTGGCAAGATATCAATCCTGAAATGTGCTTTGCATTGGGGGAAAAGAACTATTATCAGCTTGGGATACTAATTCTTGTGTGTAATCACAACAAATTTCCACAAACACAGCCAGAACCAAGGTTCCATTATAGCCAATTCCCGCCATTTCAGCTGTGCAGGACCATGTCCACAGTTTATGGACAAGTCACAAGAACACTCTTCCCATTCACAGGTGCAGTTTCTGAACTTCCCCTTATAAAAGATAATCTCACTGACATCATCTGAATGTGTCTTCACCTAGTTATTATCCTATTAAAATAATTATGCCATCATTTTGAGCAACAAGAATTTTTTTTCTTATACCTTTGCATACATAAATATTTCCTGCTTCCTAGATAGGACACAAATAAGCATTTATTTCATTAGGATCATGTCTTGGTTTTATTAACTGTCCTCTGTATTGCAGTTATAATTTCCATATTCTTGGCAACGTGGGCTCCAATGTGTAAAGTCTTCAGATGGGTTCTTGGAATAAACAACACAGCTTTCTGAAACAGCCAAAAATAGCTGTTCTGAGTAGAGCCTTGGAATATGTGTGAGAGGCTGGGAGAAGTGGGAGAGACAGTTCAGACTGGCTCCTGATCAGGGATTTCCAAATCATATGAGCACCTTGTGGTGCCTAAGACATTTCAAAACCTCCCCTGTGTAGGAAGGTACAGAAAGAAGTTGACACTGAATTGCAAAGGAGGAACTCACAAGTTTACATTCTTTCTAGGTTGGTTATGAAGTTGGCCAGGTAATTTCTAGTCACTGTATAAACTAAAAATTTTAAAAGGCAGTTCCACTGCTACTTAAATTCCTGTACATGGGATAAAACTGTCATAGCTGAAGTTAATCCTCAGTTCCTGGGAGCCCAGTGAAGACAGCCTATTCTATATTGGACTGACAACAGAGCAACACTACAAAGCCTTTACCATGGAAAAATTACTGGTCAATAGCTCCTATGAAGGGGATTGTCTTTTGTCATTTGCAGTGGAAAAAGTTGAATTGAGAAGCTGTTTCATGCATCAAATGTATCTTTTTGCTCTTCTTGTTGCATTATTTTCTTTCAAACTCTTTGTTGTATAAAATACCAACAATTTGATAAAGTGACTTGCCCTCCATTCAGGTGTTGTATCACAGGTGAGAATGGCTTTACTTATCCACTGGGAAGTGGCTTAGAGAAAAATAATTTCAAAGAGTTATTCAAGAAAACATAGATCTTCATTTTCAGACATGAGCTGCAAAGTATGCTTCAAGAGTACAACAGGCAAACAAGGTGGTGGCTGCTGTGGTTGTCTGAGGTGAGTCACTGTTCTGCTTCCACACTGACAGGGCAGAAACTTGGATTTATCCTGGCAGTGGTATGTTCTGGGGTGGTAATTTGCCTTTGGGTATATTTATGACGTATTTTGTTTCTCTCCTCCCATGTTCCCTTTTTTTACACCCATTTGTACTGTGCATTGCTTATGACTGAGTAAAAACCTTTTCTTCAAAGCCTGGAGACTTTGGTTTATTGTACTCAATTTAATTTAATTTTCTGACTGTTCTGCATGGAAGTGCCAAACAGTGTGTACCTGTGCTTATTAGTGAGGGACCCCAGGGTCTGAGCCTGGACCAGTGACTGAGTCCTGCCTTGCTGCCAGGCAGTCCCTGGCAGAAAAGTTACATCAGTGATGATACCAGAGCTGCCATCACTCTGGGCTGTAAGACAGCAACGAGATTGTAGGAGGAAAGCAGCTTTAGAAGTGAGAAATCATTTTAACTGTGTGTGGAACCGTGCAAGAACTCCTGGCATATGCATGGCACCCATACCTGGCCTTTTTGCTGTGTATACTCAAGAGACAACAGGGTGACTTTGTAACTGTGTGTGCCTGCCTATATCAACTCACAGAAGTCATGCACTCTGTGGGGGCTCACGCTGCATTATGGGGGCACAAAGGACACCCTGTGCCTGTAATATCTCAGTTCCCTTGCAGAGGAAAACAAGGCTTACAATGGTAGGCAGCACAGTCTGAAAAACTCCAGCTACTGTAACAGAAGTTACCTTAAGAGAACATATCAAAAGGGAAACCCTTTGAGGGGTTTTCTGTTGTGGGCAACACCAGACTCATAATATGCAGAGGTGAAGGAGAAGAGTAAGTATGGGAGTGCTTTGCTAATTATTAAATTCAGAGGCTTCTGTAATTAAAGTGTCATCAGAGATTTATATTTTCTTTTTCAAATGTCTTTTTTTCACTGACACTGCTGCGACATCTCTGATGCTTCATTTTGTTGCATACGAAAATAAGTGTAAATATGGTAACATCAACAGAAAATGGTCCATTAAAATTAAAAAAATACTCTTAGATTCACGACCAAGTCCATCTTGGCCATCTTGTAAGAGCTTTTTATGCAACCTAAGGTCCTTTTGGAGAGTCTCTAAATAGTTGGAGATTAGCATTGGAGCTTGGCATACCCTCTGCCTCAATCATGGCCAATAACAACACTCACAGAGAAAGCCAAAACATAGAATCCAAAATTCAAAACATGGGATACATAAATTTGATGCCACTATTCCTATATGGGAAGTATGGGGAAAATAGTTCTGCAGAAAAACATAACCGGTTTTTTAGGTTATCCAAGATTCTCCATTCTCTTTCTACAGAGTGGATTTTTAAGAAATATCTTGTCCAGTAAGTCAGGATCTGCTATTGTAGCATGATGTAATTTAGGAACAGGCTGCTTCAGTGCTTCTTACATCTCCAGGCAGTAGTCAAGGAGTTGCAATATACAATGTTAGATAATGTCTTTCAGACATAAAACGCTCTCTATAAAGCTGCGTAGTTCCGCCTGTCAAGATTTTGCTGATGATATTTAAGGTAGCAAAGATTAGTAGAGAAGGGATTTTCATTTATCACAGCAACCATCTAGCTTTAGGCTGATGGGGTACTCTTCCTCCCACTTCCATTCTGGGACAACAGAATAGGGTACAGAAAGTTTGGGTTGGGTGGAGTGATGGGCTTACCTTACCCTCTGATTTTCTAAAAAGCTGTAGATCAGAAGCTGAGAGCTAGCTTACAGAGATTCCTCCATTGTCCAGGAGACACTGGCAAGGCATTCTTAACTCTGAGGTCTTCAGAAATTAAAACAATAATTGCATTTCTTCTTGGTGAGTCCTGCAAATAAGTCAAACCTACAGCAAGTACAAAGAAAATCCTTGTTATTCAGAATCTATGACTGCTCACTTGTGGTGTTTAAAGATATGTCTGATTAAGTTATCCACCAGACTGTTCTAATAACTGCAGCACAAAGTGATATGATGCCATACGCATGAGTTCAAAAGCTTCATTACCTCCTGGCAGTCAGAAAAGCTCTTTCTGCCTTTTACTTCATTGTCATTGTCTGTCATTGTCTGTCATTGTCTATCATTACTGACACTGATTAACTGCAGAGATGCTACAGACATCATTCACAGGCTTTCTGGGCTGCTTCAGACTCTGGTGCTGGAGGAGTTTGCAAACAATGTCTGTGTCTTGGGCAATATAGGCAGTAAAATACCTGACAGAAATTTACCCAAGTGTGGAAAAATATGAAATTCAAATCAAATATGTTTTGTGCCTGCCTCTGGGCCCTTTTCTGTCTCAATCTGAAGTTAATATTGGCAAAGGATTTCACTCCAAAAGGCCTGTTTCTACTCATTAAAATTACCTAGAATTATATCATTAGCTCAGTCTGTGTGGTTAAGTTACATTCAGAAACTGAACCTTGTTCACTTTCCAAACAGTGCCTGTTTCCTTCCAGTAACTCTAATAAGAGAGCAGACAACCAGCTCAGCAGTAGATGTCTACACCTGATCAGATGGAACCCATCATCATCAAAATTATTGCCCCAGTCCTAGATTAGAGGCTTCTCAATCCCTACATTTTTCATTGTGAATCCATGTTTTCTTTTGAGAACTCTGCATAGTCACACTACTTCATTATGCTGGGTGTATGATGGGAGGTGAAGACCTTAAAATGAATCATTTGGGCTCACTTCAGTAAACCAAAGTGGATTTTTTTGATTGTGGCCTATGATAACATTTCATTTAGATTTTAAAAACAGCAGGAAAACGTTGAGATTTTTAATTAAAATTTGTGGGAACATCTTGTTTTCTGGAGAGCTACATGCTCACGTTTTTTCTTCATGTGTAATAAAAACAATATTGAAATGTTGGAACTCTTTTCTCGGGACTGAAACTGGGCTCTGTTTAACAGCACTAAAATCATACTGAATTCAGCCAATTAGGTCACAAAGTTACAGAAGGACATTACAGCAAAGGAGACCCTACCATATTTAAACAGCTTTGTTGTGTTTTCCTTTCCCATTTGTGTAGCAGACCATGATGTTGATTACAATGAAATACTGGCTACAGCTGGATGACTGGGTTATGTTTTCTGACTATGCAAACGAATGGGATGGCCTGGCTTGCTCACAGCAGCACAGCTGGATCCTTTCCACAGCATGGTCTTCACTACACCTTGTACTGCAGCCAGTCTCTGACCTCGTGTTATGTGACGGTGTTCACGGGGGTCTTATGTCGATGGAAGAGACGGAGATCTGACTCCATGTTTCAGAAGGCTTGATTTATTATTTGATGATATATATTACATTAAAACTATACTAAAAGAATAGAAGAAAAGGTTTCATCAGAAGGCTAGGCTAAGAATAGAAAGAAAAGAATGATAACAAAGGTTTGTGTCTCGGATCTCTGTCCGAGCCAGCTGTGCTGTGATTGGCCATTAATTACAAACAAGCACATGAGACCAATCACAGATCCACCTGTTGCATTCCACAGCAGCAGATAACCATTGTTTACATTTTGTTCCTGAGGCCTCTCAGCTTCTCAGGAGGAAAAATCCTAAGGAAAGGATTTTTCATAAAAAGATGCCTGTGACAGTGTTACCCTTCAAACCACTCCTGGCCACCTTGTGAAGCAGTGCTGGTTAAAAGTTCATGTGGCAAAAGCAGGCCGGGTAGGGGGCTAGTAAACACCAGACAGTAGAACTTATAGATGTCACTTCTCAAGCCAATGCCTTGGCACTGTTTAGCTTGTTTGCAGTTTGCCTTTTGTTCACTACAGATGAGTGGAAGCCTCTAAGCAGTGTAGACTGGCTTGTGGCCACACAGTAAAGGTTAGCTCCCTTCAGAGCAGGTATCCTTATACCTCAGTCATACCTTGGTGCCTCTAAAATGCAGCTACTACATGATCTGCTGCTTTCAGCTGAAAGTGTTCAAAATACTGCATTTTGCAGTCCATCAGGGCGTTCTGATAGTGACATGTAGTGTGTGTATTGCATGCCCAGGGATGTACTGCAGCAGTGAATGGAAGGCAAAATGTATTATGGAATGACTATAGAGGGGAAGGGAGACAGGACAGTTCCATATATTTTGGGGAAAAGAGCCTGGAGTGAACTCCCCAGAGCCATGCCTGGGCTGTGTCCTTGCTAAAGTAGATGGGAGAGAGACAAACCAGAGCCATGCAGTGAAGCTACAGCTAAACAGACTGAATGATCAAAGTCTCTCTCCCTTGTCCCTGTGCATTTAGTAGGAGCAGTACCTTCAGATTGTAATAAAATGTGTCCATCATTGGCTTTGGGAACTCCTCATGGATTGGAGAACTGGAATCTAGTCAAACCATGCACAGCTCATAAGTTCTGTAGAACCAAAAGCTTCAACATCAAAATTTCACTTTTAATTTTAGGACAACTGGCCTTAAAGGGAATGTACAGTTTCCACAGAAAGAATAACACAAATATTTGCCCATCCAAGCTGAAGCATTTTTGTGTATGGTTTGTGGCTAGGCTTTGAAGCAGCACTCTGTTGCATGGTAAAAGTCAAAGTGACACAACCGTCTGTTTTGCAGAGATACAATTTTATTACAGTGGTGCCTAGTGAAGAGTCCTCTTTAATAAAAGAGTCATAAATGCCTAATTTCAAAAGGCCTTATCTGAACCATAAAATTTATATTCAGGCATAAGCTATAAAATAAGGCTGTAGCACTCAAGCATGATTTTATCTTTTGGCAGCACTGTAGACAGTATGTTTGAATTTGAATTGGTTTGCCCCGATTCAGTCCTTTTTGGTAACTTAAGGGATGCCACAAATCATAACCCATTTTTATATTGTTAGATTTTTTTAACAGATTTCATAAAAATCCAAAGGCTGGTTTTATGCCTGTAATTTTTATGGACCAATAAATCTGTGAGAAGGAGTGGTTTTTCACAGCCAAATTCCAGCACTGTGAAAGCACATCATTTTTATTGTCTTTGTAAAAATATTAATTACTAAAACTAAGATTCTCTACAAAATCTTGTAGATACAAGTTTTGTCATACTGGAAGACACCCTGAGGAATCATAATGGGGTTTTTTTACATTTTTATGTTTAAAGACTGACTGGGGACTCCTCACAGAGAACTATGGTTCAGAGCAATAGCAATAAACAATGTAATAAATGTGAAATCACCTCAGATTTGTGTGATAGCATCTTATGTCAATTAAGCCAACTCTATGTCTAGAAAGCCAACTGTATCCTGGGCTACATCAAAAGCAGTGTGGCCAGCAGGATGAGGGAGGGGATTCTACCCCTCTGGTCCACTCTGGTGAGATCCCATGTGCAGTGCTGCATCCAGCTCTGGACATTGACCTGTTGGAGCAAGTCCAGAGGAGGCCGCCACAATGGTTACATGGCTGGGGCACCTCTCCTGTGAGGAGAGCCTGGGAGAATTTGGGGTTGTTCAGCCTGGAAAAGAGAAGGCTTCAGAGTGACCTAATTGTGTCCTTCAGGTAAGTGAAGGGAGCCCATAAAAAAGCTGGAGAGGGACTTTTTTACAACAGCATGTAGTGACAGGACCAGCGTGAATGGCCTCAAACTGAAAGACAGTAAGATGAGATTAGATACTGGGAAGAAATTCTGTACTGTGATGGTGGTGAGGCACTGGAACAGTGTGAGTGCAGAGAAGTTGTGGATACCCCATCCCTGAAAGTGTTCAAGACCAGATTGGATGGAGCTGTAAACAACCTGGTCTAGTGAAATGTGTCCTGTCCATGGCAGTAGTGCCAGAAATAGATGACCCTTCGGCTCATCAACTCATACCATTTTATGATTCTATGAAGAGTTCTTTTTTTCATGCACAGCAGTACCTAGCCCACTTTTCTGGGCTGGGAGGTGGTAGGGCAGGGCCCTACGTGCCAGGCCAGGCACAAGCAGATATTGACATCCAGGAGCAGTCTCTGTTTCCTCAGACTGTGTCCCCAGACCCAATGGCTGCACCAGCAGCCTACCTCCAAAATTGCCAGTGTACCAATTCATTGCCTTCTCTTATGCATCTCCCAAAAACCTTATCTAATCCTTAGCACTCCTAACACCCGCTCCCCTCAGAACCTCAGGCCTCCCACCTGTCATCAGGTGTCTCAATGCCCAGTCCCATGTGTAGTTCCTCATTGCAAATCCATTATCTGCTGACAGATCTGTGGTGCTTATCTGCAAAGCCATGTGATTGCTAGCTACAGAGCCACAGGGCTTCAGAGCCAAGAGTTATTGTGCAGCAAGGCCACCCCAGGACATCCCCTGTCCATGCATTGGCCATGGTCACTCCACTCTGTAGGCTGAGGTTTCCTTTTCAGTTGGTTTGGCGAAGAGAGCGAGCACCAGAAATAAACCAAAAGAAGCTTCAAAGGGGTGCAAGGACCTGATAATATAACCAAAAAGCAGCTTGGGAAAGTTCATGCTAGGAAGTAGGTAACACAGAAGTACTTTTGTTTTTTAGGAAGAACTGCAAAAATATTGTGATTAAGATAAAATGAGGTGTCGTCCAAATGAGCTTGTTAGTCAAATCATCTACATGACTGAAAAGGAATTGCATCTAAACATTTTTTGATGGTATTGCCAGATGGAAAAACTTACCATCTTCCATAGAATCATTAGGATTGGAAAAAACCTGTAAAATCACCACATCCAGCAGTTAACCCAGCGCTGCCATATTACCACTAAACCATGTCCATGGGAAGGAAGAGAGTAGAAGAAAACAAGTGGAGATATTAGCCTTCTGAGGGAGAAGGAAGAATTTCTATAAATAACCGTGTCATTTGGTGAGAAGATTCCAGCTGCAGGAGGCAGCTCCTTGCTGGAATTAGCTACAGAGAGAGAGGAACACAGCACACATTCAGCATGCCAGAAAAGCAAGCAGCTGCCTGAGGATACCCCTTAAAAAGCTTTTGGACAGCATGTGTCTGGTGTTTCCAGAAGGGAATGTTCATAGGGTGACAGACTGGTGATACCTACACTCCGATTCCCAGACCTGTTCCTGAAGTAAAACTCCACGTGCTTCACTGTCACTTCTATCTGTACGAAACCAGCAGGTTGTACTTAGATTTTAAAAATCCTGGTAATTTCTATGAATTTGCCTTATCCTCTGTTTTTATTTCACAGTCCCCTGAGGACTTTTAACTGCCTGCATCTGCACTGAAATTGTTATTTTTCTTCTGCTGCTTAGCTGTATTTGCTCCTGCTTGAAAAAAAGAAGCTCATAATAAATTTACTCTTTCCTGTTTAATTCTGTGTAAGAAATTACATTAAGGGACATGGTCCTTTATGAAAGTACCTATTAGCAATCTTTTTGTCTCAGAGAACTCTTGACCAGAACAACTTATCAAAAATACACCCCAAATGAGTTTCTACAGAGAGAAAAAATTGAATTTTTTCCATTCTATACTGGATTTGAATTGCATGTTATAACTGTGATCAACACTATCATGATTCAAAAGCTGGAAAAATTTACTGTCATTTCCGGTTTAGCATAAATTTGTCATTGATATTTCAGATAGATCTAATCAGAATGATGTGTTCAGAGGTAATTATTTTTCCAAAAAGTCATTACACAGTACATTAGCCAAGGAACAGCATTTTAATACCTGGCACTGCATAATTAATTCAGCCTACACATGAAACCTGACAAGTTCACCCAAAAGAGGAAGTAGACATTTCTTATCACCCTTGACTTGCTTACATTCCTGTGGCTTACTGCATATCAGCAATAAATTCCTGCTAAATATTTCCATAATTTAGATTGATGTGTCATCATCCAAAAATCTGGCAGGAGCTGGCCTGCAAAAGGGCAAGGATCTACAGCAAATGGAGCAGATCTGCCTGTAATCAATCGCTCTCTCAACCTGCATACTTGATGCGCCTCTCTAAGAGTGAAAATGGTGCTTCATTCCCACAACACCCTGTGGAGAGGAGCGATTATAAACCACACAGCTTGGAGTGTGCTCCTCATGAGTGTCCTCAGATGCCCAGATCCCTGAGACAGCTGGAGCTCTCTGGAAAATGGAACTATTACAGCATCTTCTGACTGCTGCAGCCTAAAAGCAGGAACTCCATGTGTGATCTTCTAGCAAACCCCAAATACCAATTTCAAATTCCGAGCAGCGTTAAATGTGAGTGGGTAACCATCAGCTGAACCACTGCAAAGCCTTCCACCTATCTTCTGCAGAAAGTACCCAACTGGAAGGGGTAGTTTCCAGCAGCACAGTACAGGCTAGATGATGCTACACTTAAAGCCTCCTCTTCTTCTTAAAGATGTTCCAAATACCCAGGGAGTTGGCATACCATATTGCTTTTCCTCCTCTGAAGGTTACATATCTTGCTCCCTTCATGGGACATCATTAAGAGAAAATAAAATCTGTAGAGGTCTTTAATGTTTGGGTGTTTTTTAATTTAATGTCATTAATCTTGCAATTTGAGTAGCTGGTAACTGGCTCAGAACATGATTAGTTAGCATGGCAAAAAAATCCCGTGGCTCACACCTTCCAGACTCACCTTTGCCCTTCACTGGACAAGTGACTTTTGTTCAGTTCTACAACAAACTAGTAAAGATCATTCAGATGAGCATACCCTGGGCAGTGGAGTCCCCTGGGGAGCCCAGAAAGATCCCATCCTGCAAAGGCCAGAATTTGGTGTTACCTATGCAAATTTCAAGGGGTTTTCCCAAATGAAATAGCCCATAACCAACAAAGAAGAGGAAGTTACACTTCCTCACAGCACCACATGAAAAATGATTGACAGTGATGGCATTTGCTGCATTGTGGTAGTTTCTCCCTTTGTCACTCTGTGTTGCTCTGTAGTTCTGTCAGTGGTTCCCAGCACTGGCTGGCTTGGTCTTATCATGACAGCCTTACTGGAAACTGTTGTTCCCACTGTTATTCTTCGCAGAATTCATCTTTTTTTTTTTTTTTTATTGCACCAAGAAGTGCTTGTCAAGCGGAAATTCCCAACTTTGAACAAATTTACACAGATTACAGTCTATATTACATTTGCCTAGTTCCCTTATAGGAAACTGGGAACAGGTTGTGCTTTTAGAATTACCTGGTTTACTTTCCCTGAGTTACCATCCCCTGAAAATGAAAAGAAGCTGTGTTGCAACTGGAAAGGATAACCAGTTTTATGGTTATCCTTTTTATGGGTTGTATGTCCACTGTTAACCTTGGTTATTGCCCTTTCTGTACTGAGGCTTAGCTCCCCAACATTGCAGGCAGCCACCAGAGCCAGGAAAGTCACATAATTACCTGAATGCTGCAATCAGCTGTTCCCTGCAATGGCACAGCCACCATGGCACAGGCATTGATTCCACAAATTTTCCCTCTGGATTCTCTGGCATAATTCTCTAGTTTATATTATCTGCTTAAAAGAGTACCTGGAATTCACCTGAAATCTTTCTCATCTGCAATCAGCTAAAGCTAAAAAAAAAAATTCTGGAATGAGAACTAACATTGAAATGGTTGCCATTGATGGTGAAGATCCAGTTAAAAATCAGTCCATGAGTTCAGCCTGAAGACAGAAAAGTTTAAGAACTCGAACAAGTTTCACAGGGGTCTAGAAAAAAATAAATGAGGAAAGAGATAATTTAAAAGATAAAAGAAAAGATGATTGATTACAGTTTTCAGGTTTTTACCTAAAAGGGAAGCAATTCTAGCAACAAGTCAATAAATTAAAATTCACCTGAAAGACAAATACTATATACCTTTTCCTCCCCAATGACAGATTATGTCTTCCCACATAAACAGTTGGAGGATGCAAATTACTATAGTAAAGCAGATAACAAATTACTAAATTAAAATAGTTGAGATGAGAAGAAAACAGAAAACCTACATCTGAAGCCAGTTTTTCAGCACAAGGAACACGTAGGGGCAAAATAAATATTTTAATATCTCTGGGAAAACTGAGTAGGAAAGAGAGCGTATAATCACAATGCAATAAAACAATATTATCTCGATGGGCTTTTTTGTTGGGTTTTTTTTGTTTTTTTGGTTTTTTTACTAAATGAAAACTAAGAGGAAAGAAGGGCTAGTGAGAATGCAGACCTGGAAGCGAATCTTGGATGCGCAAGGCTGGATACAAGAATGCTATAAACAAACAGAGATAATTCTTTATGCAATAATGGGAGACACATTAATATAAACTAATAAGTAATACCTCTGTAACATAAGAAGCCAGGCTTCACAATCAAGCAATTTCCTCTCCTTAGAAACTATGCCCTATTGTGTGCTTGTGTGGTCCCTGATGACTTGGACCTGCAATTCATTCCTCACTCATAACCTCATAACAAGGGATAATTTGACAGCAGATTTATCCTTTATATATTGTTTCAAAAGGTGCTACATTAGTCGTAACCTGCACATTCCTCTCATGTGCATTCCTCTCATGTATATCCTTTCAACCTTCTTCTTTTTTCCCTTTTCATCTAACTGGAATTCAGATTTTTATAGGAAAAAAAGTTTGCAAATTGCCATTTGCTTCCCATGCTTGCCCTTTCAAAGTGGAAGGACCTCCTGCAAGGTCTGATGTTGCTAAATTAATAAATAAAGTTAGTCAGAAATCAAGAGTAAGATCTGTGAAGTAAAAAATAATGGCTTGCTGTTTTGACTGCGGTTAAGTGTTCAGTTTGAAAAAATGTTCTTGGAGCCCTGAAGATGAAACAAACATCATGAAAAGGAAACTGCTGAGGATAGATAGAGGTGGGTGGGAAATGGGTGTCTGAAGATATGTGAGAAACAAAAGGGATGTGAAAAAGTTGCTTAGCTGCCTTGTCAAAAAAAAAAAAAATAGGGAACTGGATTTCAAGCCTTGCAAAAACTTCTGTGACAGTTCACAGCCTTGTGCCCATTTTTCCTCTGAAAGCTGTACATGGAATAACACTAGGGAAATCAAAAGAGCCAAATCTATGGGAGATCCTACAAAGCCCCTCAGCCATCATGGCAATGCCACCAGTGCTTTTCATAAGGAAAATCATCCTCAGGAACAAATACCATGAAACAATAGAATATAACATATTAATCTGTAATTGGCTTTCATTTTCTTTTATGAACCCAGATTTCTTTTCCTGTGAAGCAGCAGGGAAGTCACCCCCAGAGTAATCCTTCCACCTCAGAATGAGCAACTCTCCTCTGGAATGAGCAGGAGCCAAAACAGAGCCACACCTGGGCCTGCCCCCTGTACCTCATCTGTTAACCAGCATTGCATGTGCATGTGTTTGTTTCATGAAATGCATGTTAGAACAGGAGGGCAGAGCATTTCATCTGTCTATTATATATACTCTTTCCCAAATAAATGCTTCAGAGATGTTTTCCTGGCACACAGTTGGTTTTCTCAATCTACAGTCTGGCTCAGACACCAGGTTTTTAAGTCTATTTCCACTGAGCCACAACATTGCATTCCCTGCTTGCCCCAGAGTCACTGCCACAGAGCTGCAGTGCTGCCTATGCAAATACCCCAGCACAGCCGTGTGCTCCAGGGCCAGATTCCTTGGGCTCTGACCAAGGATTCCTGCTCCTTCTCGTGAGTTACTCACACACCAGGCAAAGGCAGCTCAAAGACACATCAGTGTCAGGATGTTGATCATCACAAGTTTGCACTAAAATTTAGTCTCACCAGTCCCCAGAGGAAGATTCCAACTTTGTTTGTTCTCCTCACTGTACCTCAAGACCCTGCTTTGCATTTATTATTGCGCAGTTGGATGGCAGTCCATCTTCCCTCTCCTTTCTCCTCTCAGATCCAATAGGTAATTTGCATACTTCCCAAATTGTGGAGACAGGGCAGTATAAAAGTCAGTACCAGAGCTAAGACACACATTGGCATTGGCAATCACCTGGCTTCACCTCCTACTGACTAAGCTTCTGGTAACTTCTAAGCCATCACATCGTAGCCTTCGGTAATCCAGTGCACCAAGAGAGGGAAGGCCTCCGTTTCCTCCTTGCTTCACCACTTTTGAGACAAAGAGAAGCTGAATTGCTGCTGAGGAGTCTTGCTGGGCTTTGAAAACACACAGAGCAATGGCAGCCATAAAGTTTTCCAAATGGACTGACTAAAAAATCAGAGATTTGTCAAGAATGCCAAGGAATGAATAAAGAAATTAAAGGAAAAACAAAGCAGTTAACTAAGTGTCCTGGGTCTTGTGTGGAGAATTTTGTGATGCAGTTTCAGCGGAACTATGCAATTGGGGAAGTACTTTTCAACACAGGTTGAAATTTCCCCATCAGACTCCCAAATGCAGCAAGACTTGAGCTGAGGCCCAATGGGTAGTCTGTTCTTTCCTTACCAGTCATTATGGCTTAAAAACTGCATTCAGTTTTTCACAATTAATCAAATAAATGCTGAACCTACGCAGCTGTTGAGAAACACTTGATAAAAATCACAGCTGAGAAGGTGAAGAAGAAAGACTAATCCAAAGCAACCACTGCTTTGCATAAATTAAGAGATTAATATAGAGAGATGTATCATTCACTGCAGCACACTTCCCTTTGGACCACTTCCCTTTGGAGCACTCCATGGCTAATTGCCACTCAGTGCAATGCTGTTCCACAGTTTTCCCTTTTGTCCCCAGCTGTGCTGCTAACAATCTGTCTGAAGACACTGATATCTCTAGTGAGAATATGAGGACAAGATAAAGGGTGTGGAAAAGGTATCTGGCAATTAAAGAAGAGATACTGATGTACATTTTTACTGCTAAAGAGGAAGTACGTGTTGATTTCTCAACTGTTTAACATGCTTGTAAAATATTCAGCTAATAGTATACAACATTTGCCAACGAGCCTACAGTATTCAAGCTGAACATGAAAAATTACAAATGGGTTTTGCCACAGTGAGCAGCTGATGATAAAATGGTAGGTGATTCTCAAGGCTGATAAAAAAAAAAGTGATGTGTGTGGGGAAAGAATCCATCCTATCTCTGCAGCTACAGAAAACACTGCTGACACCATCATGACCATCACCACTCCTACCATGAACCTTAATGAATGCAGAATGTGTCCTGTGCTGGCTCACAGGGCCTTGGTAGACTCATGAAAACAAACCTACCATAATGAATAAGTTGCAAAACTTTCTAAAGCTGCCTGTCTTGCACAAAAAGATTATAGTCCATATCTGATACTGTCAGATAGCCTGCTGCTCTAGACAGAAGGGATTTGGACTAGAGGATCAGAACTCTTTTCCCTTCAAATCCAGCCCTGTAGAAACAGCATGGCCACACCATATATACCATATTTAGCAACTTACTTACTATACAAACATCCCAGTAAAGAGTGAACATCCTGTGCCTGGGTCTTCCCTGCAGATTGGCTTAGGGCATATTAACACTCATGGAAGTGTTGCCAGAAACTGTCTAATGCAAGGGAACTATCTAATGCAGTTGTCTATTTTTCCTTATGAAATTGCTTAGTTGAAGGGATATTAATGAAGCATCTGTCTCTTCTGTCAAGTCTACAAGAAGCAGGGCCTGAAGAAAGCATAAAGCTGCATTTTTTTGGTAATATAGTGTGTTATTGTGATTTAGCCATAACCACCAAGGATTGAGATCTTGGATTTCTAAGAGTTCTATGTTGTCAACTGTTCAGTACTTAGAGTTACTTGTTCAAAACAGGCAGGTAGTTGTCAGCATTATTAGATGGAGAAGAGAGAACTGGACAGAACATCTCTGTGCTGCTGTATAAAATCATACCTTATCATATTTTGAATACTGTATACAGTTCAAGTGGTTGCCATATAAAGAATGACTAAATAGACCTAAATTCTTCAAAATGACAAAAAGATCAAGAGAAGATAACATAGCAGTCAATAAAGAATAAAGAATGTGGGAAAATAAGTACCAAGAAACAGTTCTTTGTTCTTTTTGGCATAAACATTAGAGCTCAGTGAATGTCATAGTGGCTGGAGACAGGTTCAAAGCAAGGACAGATATTTCACATATCACCTGCTTGGACTGTGGAGTTTAATGGAATGAGTAATAGAAAATGCAAGATTTACATGAGTCCAAAAAAACACTTAGGTAAATTTCTATTAGAAAAACCCTTTCAGATATACTAAACACATAAAAATAATTCGTTCATTCACATAAAAATAATTCATTCATTAAGTTCTTAAGAAATGCAGATGAACCTGTTGAAGACAGAGTACAAACTAGACAATCATTTGATTTGATGCAGTACAAACTCTCATATCACCTTACACAAAGTTAGGGAAGCCCAAGGTGCCTGGATAGATATGTGGAAAAGGTAATGAATGGTTCAGAGAAGCTCTGCTCCTGGCTAGGAGCACTCTGCAACAGATAGGGAAGGATGGGATTTACAGAGGAAAATATTTAACTGTCTGTGATTTCCTACTTTCCCCAGACAGTGGTTTTTGCTTCTTCCAGCTCCTTACCATCAGTTTTCCCAGATGTCAACCATCTGGACTCCACAAACAGGAGAGAAAATATATTGCTGTGTGGCAAAATGGGAATGTGTGCCTCTAGCTTCAGCCTCACAGCCCTCCTTCAGGGTGGACTTGATCTGGAGATGGCATAAAAGGAAGCAGCTTGTTTTGTCATGAGATGCAACATGGTTGAAGGAGGACCATCTTTGCCACAGGACACAATGAAACCCCACAAAATATCCCAACATCATCCTGCCCTGACTAGTATCAACAGGGACATAAAATTTAACCTTTAGAGGAACTAGCAAGGATGTCAGCAAAAGCACAGAGGCTTATAATGTTCTGATCCAAAGCCGATTAAAATTTGCCTAGTGAGAAATAGATTTGATTCCTCATGCATATGATTTGTTCTCTCTGAAATAAACCTATAATTACCTACATTTCAAAAGCTGTTCCCTATGCCTCATAGTGTAAAAACTTAGTTTCCATTTACCTGGAAATGAATCACTGGACTTCACAGAAGAATGCAGAGGTTTTGTGCTTCTGGGAAATGAAACTCAGTAGTGTGCACATATTGCCAAGCAAAAAGTAATACAAAAGAAAAATGGAATCCATATATGACTGGAATCTGCTACTAATTACTACAGATGGCTCACAGATCCGAGGCATACTTTCCTAGAGCAGGACAATGTCTGTTTTCTTCATGACAATACTAAGTGAGCAGGGAACAATATAGTTTCTGGCAGGCATGGAAATTGTTGCTGTCAGGCAGTGGTTCACAGGGCAGATGATACACAAGAGAAAGTTTCTTGCAGTGTTCTTTTTTTGTCTCCCTTTGTCTCAAGCTTCACACAGATGAGCAGCACACACCCTTCACAAAAATTCACAGCTATCAGATTAGACATAGGGAGTTGTGGTTATGAATTATATTACAATGAACATTCTTGTAGTGACACTCACGCTTTGCTGTAGTTTTTCAGAATTCCATAAAGTTGCTTATTATGCTTAAAAGCCATTTCTTTACAGACCTTAAGAAATAGATAGATAGATAGGTAGAATGCTGCTACCCTGTATGCTGAGTCATACAAAAATTATCTTCATTAAAAACTTGATTGGATGGTTCTTCATTTCTGTGAGCTAGAAAGAATATATTGGAGTATTTTCTGGAGAAAGAGAATGGAACCTTATGAGAATCCGAAATTAATTAACTTGTAGAGTTTGGGCCTTTTAAAATACTGGAAACACACATGGTGCATTCTTGAAACACAGTCTCTTCTCTTGTACTGGAAACAGAGCATTGGTAAGCTGGAGTACAGCTGAGCATCCATTCAGGAATCACAGAATTCTCTTTCATCTGAGGCAGTAGCACAACAGCAGCAATTTTTGTACAATTATTTCCTGTGATATCCAATGTCTCTGCACCAAGCAGTAACAAACCGCCCTCAAAAGTACATTTATATTATCTTTGTGGTCCTTTTCATTGAATAAATCTTGGTCTGCTTGTGCAGCCTAGGTTGTATATATGCTGCAGCACAGCAACAACTGGTTATTTGGTGAATATTCCCCTGACCATAGAAGCAGATAGAAGTCTGGTCACCTTGGTTCTTACAAAACAATGTCATCTGTAGCATAGCCTTGAAGACCTAGAAATGGGCCTCTTGAAAGAAGCCTCATGGTCACAAAACACGCTAGAAGTGAGCAGCCTGGAAATGTGACAAAGGATTTGAGTCAGGTTTGATATTTATGACAGTTTTCTGGTCATCATTCACTCACAGCCTCAGCTTGAGTTTCTGAAGGAGGGGACTGTGACTGAAGTAGCTCATTTGGCACCGTTCAGTCTCATACCTTAAGTAAGTCAAGACAAAAAGGGTGAATTTGGGAAACACATCTCAAATAACACTACATAACATATATCCAGAAAAAAGGCTGGCATTTTTTATATAAAGAAGTGAGGACAGATACCAGATTGCTGTCTGCTCTTGCAGAGCAAGTTATCCTCAATCTGGAAACCACATTAGTGCTGATCAATTAATCTATCCTGACTTCCAGTAAACCTTTTCAGATTAGCCATATTCACACAGAAATACAGTTAAATTACTTCCTACTCAGCTACACACTCAGCCATCTTAGATCAAAGACAGAAAATGCTTGTACATTCTAGAAATACTCTGACATTTTCAGACACTCATAGTTCATTAGTGTAAATAGGGTAGGGCACAGGTAAGGAACTGGGTAGACAAAAGAACACATCAATGGAACAATCAGAACATTCAAGGGTTATCATGATATTGGTATTTGCAGACAGACAGAGAACCATGCCTTTCCAGAATGAGCTGGCAACAGTCCAATGCGAAGCCTCTCAGCCTCTCAGCTGGCCAGGGTCTTGCAGAAAAATGTCAGTGAGTGAAAACTACAGGTGTAGAAAGACATTCTGGATTTCACAAGGAATGTGAACAGAGACCAAAAGAGGAAGAGCCGCCTGAAAGGAAGCTGAACTACCACAGAAGTCCAGTCCTGTAAGATTCATCATAATATTACATAACTAAAGTGAAAATTTGCTTCTAAAAAGTTAAGGGAAACTGATGTAATGCAAAAGAAAGAAAAAGCAAAAGCTCTGTAAATTGTCACTTGTTTTAAGGGGGAAAATGGTCATGCAAGAACTATCAAGGGTGTGTGGCCACTGTGCATCTTGGTGTTTCTCCACTTGTTTGAACTACCTTTGCTTTCTCTCACCACTGATAGACAGTTATAATTGAAGAAAGAAATAAAAATGACAGGCTGCTTCCACAGATCCAACAGACTGTGAAGTCCCATAGGTAAGAAGCCCATAGAGTCACTGAAGAGGACTCCCTGTTATACAGAGAGGTTCTGGGTCAGTTTGCCTCCCACTCATCCTGGCATTGTGCCCCATGAAGAAGGCAACAAGATAATGTATAACAGGCATGAAGGTGAGAAGCAACTAGGTAGGCAAAATGTGTATATTGAGTGCAGAGCAGCACATCTGTGGTTATTCTCCACTCCTTTTCCCATTTTACCTGGAGGTTCTGAGTGAGGAGTAGCTGTGAGTCAGGAACACAAATGACGCCAGGGCTGCCCAACTTCACTGCCCCCTTCCCTCTCCCACCTCACAGTCTTTGTCCCCTCCAGCCCATCTCCCCTGCCTCACCTCCAGTCTCCCCACCCTGATTTCTGCATGTCTGCATCATTCTTCATCCTTTATGGGCTTCCTTCTGCAGGCTCCATGTACAGCATTTCCTTCTGAGTGCATCTCCCTGCCTGTGCCCATAGATGACTCAAAGTACCCTCTCCCCACCTTTTATCTCTGGGATAAAAAAAGTACATTCCCCCCATCTTTTATCTCATCCTATCTCTGGGAATTCTTTTTGCTTTTCATCCTTTCCACTTCTAAACACATCATCACAACACATCACGAGAGAGGGAATCTCTCATGACAAAACTGTCCATCAAGCACAAATCCAGATTCAGAGTGCATATAAGCAATGTAAGCAAAGCTTGGAAATCTCTGCGGTATGAGATCAGACACTAGAACCTGTGAAATATATGAGAATAGTGGCTGTCAACTCAAAGGCAAGAGTTGGTTTATTCTATTGGCTGTGATATGAAAAGGTACAAAACCTTAGACTACTCACGTGGAGAGAGCAATAGAGAACACAATCCCATCCACACATTTTGAAAACTGACTTCTAGAGGTTAGATAGGTACTTATATACCTTTAGAAGAGGATGATTTAGGCTTCATTCTTTAGAATGCAGTCAATGACAGAAAATATATCTGACAAATTTCACCTATTAAAAAAGTAGTCTAGGAATTAGGATCTGTTTCTCAGTAGATAAGATGTCCTGGTTTTACTGTATCAGCTATATATTAAGAAGTTATTTAGATCTATACTAGATGGAGTATTAATCTGTTTGATGGTTCCTAGAAAATAATAATTTCAAGAGTGCTTGTGAATCCAATACCAGAACTAACCCTTGTTCGTTTAGATAAAGGTTTTCAAAAGTGGCACCTAGTGCCACATGAAAAGGCCTATTCCTGCAAAATATGAGTCAGCAATACTGGCAGTGGCTTGATATGCTTATCACAGCACATGTCACACAGTCGAGATGGCCACAATACACAGAGGACCACCATTCCATTTCAGAAGGCTTTAAACATCCCCATACAGAGCAACACCAGACCTCATCAGAAGACTTCAAGCACCTGCCCTTCTTGTTCTTTAGCCCAACCTTTTATCCCCCTCATGTTCATGCACTGCCCCTGTGTGCCCTCTGTTCCCTTTGGTGTTGGTCAGTGCCCCTGGGCACCCCATGGCTCATTGCTGTCAGTGCTGCTCACCTGCTGCTCACAGCTGTGCCCACTGGGGATGGGGCTCAGCCACAGCCCCATCCCAATCACCACAAACTGTGTGCATACAGCTTGAAGTGGTGGAAAAGCAGCCGGGGGATGGGAGGAATAACTCCAATCATTGTTACTGGACTTGTAACAGCTTTACATGTTTACACAAAAGGGCTTTCTGAATAAGAAAGAGAAATTGTTTTCTCAGTCCAGGAAAGATATTTCTGTGTACAATAAAGAAACTTGCAGGGGATATGAGATGTAAGATAAAGTCACCTTTTTTTTAGGCCAGCTGTTACAGGATATGAGTAAGGGGAACTTTTCACACTAAATTGAAGCAAGTGCATTTTCTTCTGTTTGTTAAGCACAGGTGTGTTAGACTTCAGGTTGAAGTCTATTGTCAGTTATGACAATTCAGTCAGTCTGCCATCTAAGGACCTAATGAGCACAACTGTTTGCACTCCCCTAGAGCTGGGCTCCTTCTGCTGCCTCACACAGGCCTGATTGTGTAGTCCAGGAAGTGAAATCAGCAGTAAAGTACAAAAATACAAAAGCAGTCATAATTTCTCTTCCCATTTATTTTCTTGAAGTAGTTTATCAGAAGTCCAAAAGGGACAGGTCAGGAGCAGAGCAGGACTAGTTCTGCTGTGGCTGTTGTTACAGCTTGGTGTATGCACAGCTACTCTAACGAGGGATGTGGCAATTCAAGCACGGCACTCAACTGTAACTTGCTGATACCAAGGAAGTGTAAGTATTACTGCAAATAAAGAATACTGCAGCAGCACCAGGCTGGTTTCCCACACCAGACCACATCAGCATACCAAGAAAATAAGTCCCTAAGTAAGCGGAACAAAATTGTTTTAATTTATGTCTTAAATTTAAATGTTAGTTTCAGGTTTGTGCAATGCACTAGAAAATAATGGAAAGTCTTAAAAGCATAACTAAAAAGCATCTTATCAGTCTTTTTGCTATAGCTCAATGATACTCTGATACACACTAAGATCTCAGAAGAACTGGGATATTAATGCTCTGTGATAATACTGAGAATGTAGATATTAAATGAAAAACAAATACATGCAGGTTATCTCAAAAGAGGGTCCACAATAAGCTTATTGTGGACTGGGCCTACAATAGCAAGAAGGGAATTTCCTTCAACAAAGGAATGGAGGCTCTAGACAATTAGCCAAGTCTATAAGCAACACATAGGGGATTTTTGCATTTGACTATTGCTACAACACGTTTACTTGTACATTGGTCAATATTGCAAAATTATTGCATATTTTGGGTGAGAGAAAGAAAACATTTCAGTGGTCAGCAGAGTGTAATGAATACTTACAGGGTTAGAAAGATTTTATTACTACCTTCTTTCAGGACTGACCTACCAGTGTTTAAATGTCTTGTGAAAAAATTTAAACACCTTTACTTTTGCAGCTATGAAGTCACAAGAACAGACTGTAACTTCTCTAGAAAATACTGTACCTGAGAAAATACTGTACCTGAGTGGAACTTCTTTCAAATGTGTTGGAGAGCGGGAAAGCTGCTCCCAGAGGGAGCAGGAATTTTGTAATTAGAAGAGACAATGTTTGGCTGAAGCCAAAGTATTAGAAAAGGACTCTTACGGATCTGCTCTGGAGTCAGTCAGAAAAGCTACCAGCATTTTCTCACTACACAAATGCAAACAGACAGACCTGAGCCAAAGTACAGAGATACTATTAAGGATTATTGCAAACATTTGCCACCAGCAGGAGTGTTTTAAGCACTTAGGTGGAGCTGCCTTGGCTCCCTTTAAAACAAGTGTCCAAGCAAAATGAAATATGCCTGGAAAGTACCTTTCTCTCCCCAGTGGCCATCATGGGAGCCTAGACTACTATCTTTGGATAAGCACTTGACTCTAAGGTTAAATGGCATCTGCTATGTCCCCTGTCTAAATTTTTCTGTAAAACAGGGCCTTGGTATGGCTATTTTCTTTGGTATTTTCAGCACTGCAGCCAACAAGAGATGATGTAGTGCAAGAGAGTCAGCTTCTATGCAGCTGAAACAGGACTTTCTCACTGAAAGCACAGGGCTTAGTACAGCTGTTTTGCTTCAGCTTGTCATTGGAGGTGGTGTTTTGCTTTAGCCTTAGATACACCTGTATCATTTTAATTAATTTTCAGTCTGAGGACATATTCATAAAGTTGATCTTAAGATATCATGGCAATAAAAATCACTCTGTACAAAACAACTTTTCCTGCAGAAAAGACTTTTCCACTGGAAGAAAGTGAAGAGAGTAGGGTTATGATGCTCTCTCAGCTGGATGGCTGAGTGTCTTGCTCCTGGCTGCAGCCTGAAAGGTGTAAGAGGAAAAGCAGGGTAGGTCAGAGCTTCAGGTTCACAAAGTAACCCAGTGCTCTAGGAATGCTGCCCTGCCACCTCTGCTTTTGGAGCTGCAGCACTGCCAGGAATGAGACTAGATCTAATAGATGTGCAGTCTAAAGAATAAAACTTTTTTATCAAAAGAGTCAAGCAGAACCTGACCTCTCCAGGGCACCTCAAAAATGCTTGTGTCTCAATGCAGTGGATATGTCTCTTGTGTTTTTTTACTGTGTAAAAGTGTCCATAAATACCTTGAAACAAAACAAAACAAACAATTCTTAAACCCCACACATTCAGATGGAAAATATTTTTTATTGATCAACTAACTTCTTGTTCCCTTACTCCTCACCCATATTCCTGATCTCCCATGATCAATTCCACATGGTTTCAGGATATGCTATTAATCATCTTTTATTTTACTTTATTCCCATGTTACACAACAGGAAGCATGTTTGACAGGACGACTCAGTGAAATAAAGGCCAAATATTTGTTAATCAGTACAGTGTGTAATATTATCCTGAACAATTGAGTATAAATACTGATATAATGGGGAAAAATATTTCCATTAAACTGTTTCTTTCTAGACAAGATTTCCACAAGACAGTTTTAAATAGCTATCAAACCAAAGACATGTACCACCTCAGACAAATAGGATAATTATCTCCAAGGCAAAAACAAATGCAAACACAGAAAGCAGTTGTTAGATATACTTAAAGAACATGGTCTGTCATGGTGAGATCATCAGAATGGCATGAGAAAATCAAGACAGGAAATTGCAAAGAAGAATAATGTATCAAAGCTGAAAAAACTTCCTCCATTATTCATTTCTCAAAAACTTTTGCTTATGGTTTAAAAATGAAAGCTACCAACAAGAAAATCTGAAATACTTGTTTTATAGGTACACAAAGTACCATGAAAGTATTCACTTACAGCATGTTTTTTATAAAATACTACTTTAGATGGGAAATGTGGACCTGATTTTCTAGGTGATCTAAGACCCTTTTTTAAAAATACTGGGAAATAAGGAATCCAAATCTGAATTTGTCATATTAGAGTAGGCTCAACTTGCTAAATTCTTCACTCATGAGAATAATCTCACAGTAACTAGAAAGTACTGTCATGAGACATGACCAGTTAAACCAGATTTGCAAGTTGCACCAAAATACAATGTTGAGAAGATACTGAGGACCTTGAAAACATGTTGTTAAATTTAATGCAAGGACTCCACACTCTTCATCCTAGGAGAAAAACAGAAGAGGAAAGAAGATTGTTGTGAGGTTATTTTCTCCAAAGTGTGAAAAAGTTCATTGCTATAGTTAGTATAAAATAACAAATCTGACCATTTGTCTACAGCTTGTGTACTTGACTGTCACAGTTCAAACAGTGTTTATATGAACAAATAAGCAAAATCAGATACTTTTTTCTGAGTGGTTTCTTCTGACAAGGGAAAAGACTGCCTCAAGGCAAGGATGGTAGCCCCTTCTCAACCACACGATTTGCAAAGCTTTTGCAAGGCTGCATCTTTTCCCCACTTTTGAACAAGACTTTTTCATCTCTATTTTCTCTGGAGTTCTAGGTAGCTCCCACTCTTCTAGGTTGGCTCTGAAAGGTATCCCTAAAGGAAGAGAATTTTTAAGGGCTCAGGGTCGACCAAACTATACCTCCATGGGCTGCATTATTTACTGATTATTTGTCTATAGCCTAGGAGAGGTGTTTAGTAAAGGACTGTAGCAATAAGAAGCAGCACTGGAACAGCTGAACAGACATGTTCAGTGTCTAATCAGTGAGAGCACAGAGGGATCTGACCTGCGTGCAAATGTCAGTGAGAAAGCAGGGGACAGGGGCTAATAATGTGAATATCATGCACAGCACATCTGAGCTTGTTCGAGGGCTCCGAAGGTTCTGTTGTTAATTGACAAATTTCTCACTACCACTGGTTCTTTGCCTCTCTTTCTCCTCACTTTGGCAGCAAGGCAGCTATCTCTGATTCCAGACTAAACTGCAAAGAGAGAAAGCAAGAGAAGAGAGAGCACAGAGGCAGGGAATGTCTTCAGTGGGAAAGGGAGGGTTAAGAACCTGATATTCCTTCTAGCTGTATACAAAATTCATTCAGATATTCCTTCTGTGCCTGTTACAAGGCCAGTGATATGGTTTCAAGATTAAAAACCCCATCCATTCCCAGAGATGTTTCAAACTGTAAATTAGATGGATAACTGTGTGTCATGGCTTTTGGTGGGTTTCCATCGCTGTATGACTGACCATGAAAACCTGAGGGAACAAGTTCAAATATAGGTTGCCATTTTGTTTTAATTATGATTCACATATTTATTCCCAGAGTAACTGATATGGGTTATTGTTTCATACAAAATACATAAAGTTCTTATTTTTTAGGGGAAATAATGTCTCAAAATGCTTGGCTTTATTAAATAGAATCCAGAAAAGTGGTCAAAAGAAATAGAAAATTTGAAAGAAGCACAAAGTATTGCCTCCAAGTCAATGCTATTAAATTCAAAATTTAAAAAAAACCACCACATTATTTTCCTATTTCCATCCATTGTAGAGCAAACAAGACCAAGCCATTGTAATTCCCAAAGTACAGCTTTATAGAAAATATAGAAAAAATATGTACAGCTTTATAGAAAAATGCTATCCATTGTAGAATAATAAATTATACATGCCAGAAAGCTCTTCAAAAAGCTTGATTAAAGAGCAGCCTTCCTGATGGTTAGACACAATGAGTTTTTTGTAACAGATGGAGTCTATTTTGTAATATGACTGGAGTCTTGTTTTTTAATAACATCATGAGTCTTCTGAACACACTGACAGTGCTCGTTATCTTTAACAGTAACACTTAACATGCACGTTTCTATTTTACAAAGATGTACACAGTATATATTTTTACTGTGCCATTACAAGATTATTTGTCATTTTCTCTGACATTTGTATAAAACATATTGTCACAGATTACAGACAAATCTCAAGGTTAATATTGCCTTCACTTTTACATGGATGGCTTTCCTTAATATCTTAGGCCGAAACACAACAGCATCCCAGTGTAACAATTATCACCCTTGGTGACTGCTTTAAGAAACCTTCATCACATCCTGATTTTAAAAGGCTAGTGTTTAAGAAATACCTTTTTAATAGAAAATATGCATTTAAGAATACAAAAGCCCTTAGTAGTTTTGCTGTCACTGATACATTAAAAACTTTACACCTGAGAAGCAGCTGGTGGCTTCCAGTGAGTCATTAAGAACATTGGAATTATTGCAGTGAGACAGACCAACCCAGTTCAGTGTCCCATCTCTGACCCTGACTTGTACCATCTTGCTTACTGGGAGATTTTGGGAACACTGGTCCACAGAAAGAGATGGATTGATCTACCAACTAATGTAGATCACATCATCCCAAAACCATAAATTATGTCAGGATCCATGAAGCATGAGGTTAATGTACAACAAACACAGTGATCACATATTACAGTTCTGACATTCTTGATAAGTGCACATTTTCTCCTTTTTTTCTGAATTGCCACAAATTCCTAATCAGAAGGAAAAAACCCAAAAAACAACAACCAACAAAAACTCCACAGAAAAACATACAAACAAAACAAAAAACCAAACCAAACAAGCTTGTGAGAAAAAGTTCACTATTTAAATATTTAAATCAAATATTGTGCACAAAAAGTTCTTTAGTCAGCTTTTGATGTTCTGCTATTTTCATTTACAGCACAGACATGTTCGCTCCTACTATGAGGTGCAGGGAAATTCCAAGACTCCATCTCTAGAGCTTTTAATTATTTTACATGCTTTTGTCATACTCTGCATTTTTAAATAGAAAATATGAAAAAGGAAAATGCATCCACACTGCATGAACCACAACACTGATAATTTAATTTATTCATCTTGAGTGGGCTTGTCACAAGCTTTTCAGTGGAGAAGAAACCTGAACTGGCATTATATGAACGATTACACAGGGAACTACATTCAGACCACAAATTCAAGCTCCCTTCTTTTTATTATCAGGCTTCCAAATCTGAAGCTCTAGTTAACTGACAGGTGTTTTTAGACAACAGGGAAAATCTGTCACAGGACTTACTGTATTTGCAGTGAACTAGCAGGAGATGTAGGTTGGTTGGTTGTGTGAGTTTGGGGAAGTGTTTTTGGCAATGCTCAGATTGAGGCTTCTCTCAGCATGATTCCTTTTAGACTTTTTAGTTCTAAATTAGTCAATCCACTGCTGTACTGTTCACCATAAACCCCACAGCCTTAATTTGCTCTGAACTCACTAATTTCTACAACACCTTACTTTCAGGGCTTGGAGGTTCTAGAGTATTCTGGCTCCATAATGTATCTGAGTGTACCTCAAATCATCATCATAATAATGTCCAGAAGCAAACTTCTGTTTGCTGGGAAGTGGAGGGAAATTTGCAGGGGGGGGAACTGACAGCAGGGCTGTGCTGCAGTCACTGCAATGGCAGCAGTGTGTGCCTCTTGCCAAGGTGTATTTTTAGCTAGTTACCTCATGTACTGACACCAAGGTAAATACAGGTGTGACACACAGAAATTGGCACAGGGTGGGAAATTCACCCAGGAAGCAGAGGCAGCAGCCAGGCCCACAAGTTGCCCTTGCAGAGCTAATTAAAGTAGCTCATGAGGTATATGAGTCCTCTGTCTATAAAGGACTCTGAGCATATTCAGCTCTCATGCACACATCCACATTCAGTCAGGTGAATCCAACCTCAGTTTCCCAGTTTCAAATCAAGACCCAAGCTTCTTTTGTTAACATGCCTACTTACCACAGAAGGTATCACAGATCTGCAGGGGAACTGAATAATCTACATCTGTTCTCCAGCCCTTTCAAAAGAAAGAATTGAGGCTTATTCCCCTTTCAGCAGAGCTGTTACTAAGCACTTGTGTTGACAAAACGAGATTGCTTTATTAGTTTACTCAAGGGACTGCATTTTAAATCTGTTTCTAAATATACACATATGGAGATTGCTGGTCTAGTATATATTGAGTTGCAATCACTTTTAGGTCTCTAAATGATAGAGCTAATCATAATTTTTGTTGTTATTGTTGTCTGACAGATAATGTCTTACTTACAAAATAAATAATTTATGCAGGAAATTATCAGTCTCCCCACCAAATTTCATTTCTCCTTAGGGAAAGAACTACTACTCTCATTACTCAGAAGGCTTTTGCCAATCTCACTTTCATCTTCCCTCTTTCTTCCCTGCAGCAGAAAGTGAAGGTGAGAAGGGCCTTCCAGGGCAGCTACTGGAGCCTGAGAGCTCCACTCTCACTTTCATTTCTTTCAGTGTCTGCTGAGAACATTAACTCCAGAGAGGCATAAACCTATCAGCTTCATGCTCATTTTCTATGAACAAAATTTCTTAATGAAGTTCAGCTACAGAAATAGTGTGCAAAAATGTCAGAAATAATTTGCTCAGTTCTACTTTCCTGAGTGCTAATTCTAGGACACCATGCACTTGCTCTGCTGTTTACTGTATGCCTCACCTTTTCTAGTCAATGTCAATTTTTGAAAATTCATCTATTATTTACTTGGATCTTTTGATAGCTTGGAACTTTTTTTTTTTAAATGAAGGAACACATAAAGACAGGATTAGCAATATCCTGATGATATCCTTTTATCTGCCACTGACAAAGGAGCAAGATCATGGAGAGCAACTTCTCAGTTAATTAATGTCATCTCAAAGAAAAGTGGTGGCAGCATACCAAGCTTTAAATAATGCTCTTTGCCAACTTGATTTGCACAGTAATCAGATTTAGCTGGGAAGAGAGAGCAGTGAGAGTACCTGCTGCTTTGCTTGGTGTTTTAATGATTTGTTTATTAGTTTATTTTGTACAGGGTACCTGGCAAAAAGCAAGACACATACCTGAATGCAAATTGTTGACCCACACATTTCCTGTGACATAGTGATTGAAACAGGATCTCCCTAATGAATAAAAAAAAGAAGTTGAAAATCACTATTTTCCATACCTGGAAACAATGAAAACATACTGTGTCTCTTCCAGTTCTTTGCTTTGGTTTCCAATAATGCTATTAGAGTTCTACTGTGTTAGAAAATCAATGGAAGGTTATTTCTTTTGAAAGCTAACCACAGATCTCAAAGACCATAAGCAGCTGGTGTAGTTTTGCCAAGCACAGTGTGACAGCACAGGAAAAGGGCAAATGTTACTGCATTTTATGGAGCATCACATGGAGGACACTCTCCCCCCACTTTTTGGTTCCTCCCATCATCTTCACTTCTTTTCCCTGGTGTATGAGCTGAAGGAATGACTGTCTTTACAGTTCTTCTGGACTTCCCATCCCATTGTATGCAGAGAACAAGCTGAGCCTTAGGGCAAAATTGTCCTAAATGACTGGCTTGACATTTAATATTTGATTGATTATGGTTTGTCCTCAAAATAATGTCTGTTACTGCACCAATAGCTATGCATGCTACACTGCTCTCTTCTGGGTGGCAAACTCCTAAAGTAATTTGGGGGAAATTAGGTGAATAAATTCAAGCATGACTGAAGAGGAATTCATAGTTAGAGGATCAGCATTGGTTTCTGACAACACAGAGTGAGGTCTTGATGAAAACTTTGTGTATAATGCTCATGGTGTTGAGACAGGAACTGTGTAATTGATATGGGGTCCCATTCTGTCACAGTAGCAGAGGACATAACAGCTCTGTACCAAAGGGAAGAAAACAGCATTTCTAAATGCATCAGTGCCTTCATGAAACACACACTTCAATATCTATCTGTGATTTATTGGTGCTCCACCATTACCCCTTTCACTAAGCTATTCACACAGGGAACCTTTAAAACTAAGAAAATATAAACTCCACAGATTTCATGTGAAATAGACCAGCTGAAGGGAACCTTCCCAGAGTGTTGACAACTCTTCTACAAGATCTCCATCTCTGCCAGTAATACAGAATTTTCCAGACAGCTTTTCCCTTTAGGACAGACTCTTGATATTACCACCAATGCCCTCTGTGGTCTGTGTTAATTAGGATAGATGTTTTTTCCTAAGCCTTTTGCCATGATTATTCAGCTCTGGGAACTCCTAGAGGAGCAAGATTTTGTCTTCCATTTTTGCATGTCCTCAGATTGTCCTGAGTTGGAAAACTCTTTGTATCAGCTTTTTTATCAGCTGTTCTGTTACATTCAGCACCAGAGGTGCTAATCTAAACTGATTCATTAGAAAACAAATTCAGCATTCAGTGTCCAGCCCATCATGTTGAGAAATGCTTGTTCATAACTGCCTGGTATGTGCACTCTTCTCACTAGAAGAATCACAAGTACCTGAAAAAGGCAGAGTTGCATTGTGTCCCTGCATAGTGACAAATAAGTACAGCTGGAATATACCTTACAGAGAGGACAGATTTAGGAGCTGTGCTTGAAAACACATCCCCCTAATAGCAGAGTGAAGTCAACAGGCATAGCCAGGAGTAACAATTCAAATCACAATATCTAGATTTCTCAAATTTCTCAAAATTCATCATGTGCCAGCTCATGTGCCTGGTCAGTGAAGCAGACAGCAGGAGCACATATTTAGCAGTGCATCTGAGGGTACTGAGGAGCTGGCTGCTGACCCAGACAGATGTATTTCAGCATGGTGGTCCCAGTAGCTACTAGGATCTATCCTGCTAATATTGTCCTGCTTAAAAAATAATACTATGGCCTCTCTTTAGCTCTTTGACCTCACTTTCTAGATGTGTCTCTCAGCAGATCACAGTTTGGGCCAACAAGGTAGCTGATAGGCAGGGTTAAAGGGCAAACCACAGTGCTGCACTGAAAATGTATGGGACAGAGACTAAGTTGCAAGAGAGGAATGAGGTTCTCATGACTAGCTGCTGCCTGACACTGAAATCTGACCCTCCCATAATCCTTTCCCACTCTGTCCCCATTTTGTTGGATGAAGCAGTTGTGTATCCACACCATCAGCTGGCTCAAATAGATAATTTGGCTGAAAATGAACCCTTTTTGCGTGTTGAGTTTGTATTGCCAGCTGTGATATTTAGAGTTCATAATGGATTGATGCCTCAAGTCTTACATTTCATGATGTGTGATTTGCCAGGTCAGCTGTATCAGTGACCCATACATGAAATATTAACAGTAACACTTGCTATATACATAATACAAATACCACACTACAAAAATGCCATTAAAAGAATATTAAAGTTCCCCTCGATAGTCTCATCATTTGATGTGACTCACTTGACTTCAGGATCTTTATTTATTTCTTGTTTCAGTGTGAGATCAGATTTAGAACTACATGCTTTTAAAATGTTCCAGTAATTGTTGCAATATGTACATGGTTCATTAATGGATTCAGGCTGCAGAACAATATATGGAATAATAAATGAATGAAGTTAGGTATGTTTAAAAGCCTTAAAATGTTTAAGAAATAATATATACAAACCACAGAGACTGAATGGTGCATCCCAAGAGATTCACATGAAGCCATCTGCGTCCTGTTACACACAAGCACTGAGAACTGTGCCTTGGTTTGGGATGTGAAGAAAACTTGTATTTGTTCTGCAACTGCAGCAGTCCTCATTTTCCAGGCTGATATTAGGGGAAAATACTTACTTTTAGATGTACAAGGACCATACAGTATATTCTAAAATTTATGCCTAAAATAAAAGCTTTTTGTATTTTTAAGTGTTATCAAATGATATGCAAGTAATTATTTTTCCTACAAGTTACTTTTTATACCGATGAACACTAGATCTACTGAGGATACATAGAAGTAAAAAGCTGTCAAGTCTCTTTGACTTAGTTTACAATTTACAGTGCTATTGAACATTTCTCACTTCTCATATCCAGTGATTTAAATATTTTCCACAATATAATGTTATTTACAATTTCCACAATATAATGTTATTTACAATTTAATGTTTGTTTACAATTTTAAAAATATATATTTACCTGGAAATTCTCCATGAGCAAATGGACATTTAATCCAAGATCCTCGTTTGGTGGTAAACTGAAAGCAGAGAAATCTGTTATGAAAACTGGATTTTCCATTTCAATCTGTGGCAAATTTTCAACTAGTGATGATCAAGGCATTCCAGAAAGTTGCAGAAGATCAATTCACAGCTTTCCTCCTTTATTGTATCTTCCAAACCTTGACTTAAATTAGATCCCTTAATTCTTCAAGTATCTATAATCATGCATATTTTATAGAAATATCCGGTCCCACTGACTTGAAAGTAATTTAAAAGAAAACAATAATATGCCTGTATTGGCCTTATTTGGATTTTTTTTCTCTCAAATAGAATAGTAAAAGATTCTCTATTAAATGTACTGTTTTGATCATTTTATTTTCAAATATTTACTATGAAAAACTTTATATGTTAAATTTAGCATATTCTTCAGAGTTTGCATTGACCAAAAATATTTTTTCCTGCTTTTCTTAAACAGACAAAAAGGAAGGGAACAATCTGACCCGTGTCCTATCTATCATTGCTGTTGCACTTTAAAACTATCACCTTCTAATCTAATCCTTCACTTTTCCTTCATTCTCAGTTCCCATTTATCAGAGCTATGAAACAAAATATTGATCATAAAGAACATCAGCAGCTCATTTATTTTAGAGACAGAAGGGCAGTTAATCTGAATTTCTTACAAAGAAATTCCTTTACCTTCATGCAAAGTCTTGGGTGAGTGTCCACACGAGAATATTTAACCTGCTGAAAGACAGAGCACTCAGCATTAGCTAGTTTTATTAACTAGTTTCACAAAATCAACTTCTGAAATCTTCATGGCTTGATTACTGCAAAGGCAACTGATTTGTTTAATTCATAAATATCCCAGGAAGTTATTCACATAAAATGGTTAGAAACAACTGCTGCTTTGGATTACTGAATAGTTTGCTTCTTTTTATCTGCAATATGTAGCATTTTTTACTGTCAGACTGACCCATTAGAGCTAAATTAATTGATTCTATGGTGGCTTGTGCAAAATTCTGATTACAAAGTCAAATTGTTTCAACCCCGTATTTTCCACTCATGAACAACTCATCAGAACACCTAAGCATACATCCAAAAGTATTCCACCATCAGTTGGGAAATCTTTGAATTTTCCATACCCATATTTCAAAACAGGGAAACATAGGCTGAATTTTGGAAATACACTTAAGCAATCCAAAAAATGTTGTTTTTCTTGATTAACAATTGTTTACCCACCAAGGGCTTCACCACAAAGAGCCTTTTCTTGTATAAACAATAGCTACACATATTGCTACATGATCAATCCTACTTAAATAAACCCTGCTGCTAAAGTGACTGAACACCCTACACAGCCAAACACTTCCTTACTGTAACTTCTTTTGAGAGCATAACAACAGTGTCCCAGGAGATAGTTCTGTAGGAGTCTGCTCAGACCTGGAGACAGCTTTGTCATTGACAGAGAAAGCCCAGCCTCAGTAAAGAGAAGTGATGCAGCCTTAGTCCCTAAGTCAGTACATGTGAATAGTATTAGAGTGTGTGGCCTTGTCTGGATTTACAGGGCAGCTGGCCCTATCTGAGCAATCTGCAGTAGTTTGCAGCATAGTACAGGGATGGTTTTCAGGGTTACAGTGAAATAAATGGACCAAATTCAATATCAAACTTGTTAGAATTAATGAGGAAAAAAAAGAGAATCCATTCTGTCCATGAATGTTAATGATCCTTGTGGGTCCCTTACAGCTCAGGACATTCTATGGTTCTATGATTAATATTAATGTTCAGTCATTAAATGCAATCAGTAAATACAGAAAAACACTCATACTCTGTAATAAGTTTGGTTTCTGTTCTGGTGATAGATACAACCATTATCAGCCAGACCACATTTTAGTCTTATTTTCTTTTTCTCTCCTGCAAGCAATGAATTGTACTTGTTGCCAGCAGATAAATGATCCCAGAGGGATCACTCACATCTAGAATTAAATTAATCTGTTTTTTCAGGATCAAAGCTTTGTTGGAACTCATAAATGAAGAATCTGAACAATCACTAAAGGCTTGGCCAGGAGTTCCTAATCACAAAAGCATTCGACAGTCTGGAGTCAGCCCCACCCCTTCCCCAATCATGTCATCAGAATAACAATATTAATCCAAAAGTTTCAGAATTAATCTCTTGTGTTTGATTTTTTTTTTTGCCTTTTTCGTTGTTACTTTAAGTTTTCTGCCTTCTCTCCACAATCAGACAAGCCTGAAACTTACTTTTCACAATAAAACAAATTCTAATGAACTTCAAAAAACAGAGCATTCAGTATCATCAGATTTCAGATTGAAGTGTTAAGCCATTCAAGACATATGCATTTGAAAACCCTTCTCAACTTGAGAAAATAAGTTTTCTTATTTTCTTAATTGGAAGAATTAAGGGACACAGTATTTCAGCACCCACAATTTCAAGACACTGGACCAGGTTGAGGAAGACAATTCAGGAAGATCTTAATTACAAAAAAATTGTGCCCTACTAAAGTACTGTTATGTCTCCAGAAATATGTAAAGAGATTTAGCTTCATTTAATTTATAATTCTGGTCTAAATGTTAAATACCTACATCTAACCTAATCACAATAGACTCCTGTGACAGTAAAAAGAAGGTGGTACCATCAGAGAGAAATCCTTCCAACCTACCATGCCTATCTAGAGATGAGAAGAGCTATCCTCGCAGTGTGTCTGTTTCTTACTTTAAAGGGAACCTGACGTGAACTATAAATAAAAAGCAGATCCTATTTGCCCCAAAGAATTTAGCAAACATTACTAGCTGCCCAGTCATCTCCACTTGTTATTTCTTTATAATGAGTCAGTGACTATTTTGAATAAATCATGTGATTAGTGTGCAAGAACAGACTGTGATTATGAATCGTTTTAAGTAGCAGAGAAGAGAGGAATTTGCAACTGCTCTTATTCCAAAACCTAGCTCTTCGCATTTTGCCTTTGGTGATGTTTTTCAATCTCACAGTTTGAATTAATCCACACAGCTCTTACTTTCTCAGAAGAATTTTTGAAAGATTTTTCTATATCTTCACAGTGGTCATTCGACTTGGTGAACCTGCATAGGTTAACCATGACAAGGACAGGACAGGCTGGCTCCCAGGCAAGGGTTTGTGTTGATGGGTTATAAACAATATTGTCCCATAGCACCTGTGTATCTGTGCACAAAGAGAGAGAGAAATCATTACTCAAAATGTCCAGAAAGGAATCAACACAGCTAATAAGTCTGGTACCTCTACATGTGCTTTAAACCAAAATCTTGGACTTAACACAAAAAAACACTTTTTAGGCCACACTTTTTTCTATTTGCCTGGTAAAAAAATTACTTTCATATGTGTGCAAATAAGACAATTTCTTTTTCTGTTTTTCTGTTTCTGTCTGAGCTGTCATCTCAGACAAATTTCTGATATTGCTGGAATATTTGTGTGAATAATTTCCTGTTAAGCATAGAACTCATATATAGTTAACTGTCTCTTTTTTCAACTCCTTGCTCCCTCCTTTAAGTTGGGTATTGGACACCCTCAAATGGCTCCTTGAAGCCCTCTTCTCACACCATTTCTAAGCTGACCTTTTATTCCTTCTGCCCAGTTTGTATGTCACTTAAGCAAATGTGGGAAATGACCAGAAAGTTACTTAGTGTTTTTGTTGGCATAAACTTGGTGAATTATTTGGTCTGACAGTAAGTTGTTTCATTTACCCACAGTAAAACAAACCAATATGATTACTTCCTTGAAGTTTTGCAATACATGATTTTCAGTGTAGATTAATTTAAACTGTGGCATACTAATGGAGCTGCTCAAAGTCATTCCTATAAAGAGTAAGTATGCAGTACTTGCCATTTTCAAAGGGGCAAAGTTGTATCCTCCTTGCATCTGGAAGTGCCAGCCAACCCTACAACCAAACAGTGGACCTCAGTTAGAGGTTGTCAATGTTTTTTAACATTTTAAAATTTTTAAAACATTTTTAACATAAATGTTTTTAACATTTCAGGTGGATTGTGACAGAAATTCTTCCTGCCAAAGATAAGGATGTTTGTTAGAAAGCTTTGGAAATTATTTTTTTAAAGTTTTGAACCATTTTTTATTTTGTTGTTCATCATTGGGGCATTGAACTAAGGTGATCCCTTCTAACACTATATTCCTATTTCTAAGCTGTATATTTGGTCCAATTTCATTTAGAAAATCGTCCAGTTTGATTTTCATTAAGTTTCTTATATTGCCATTACTTTCTAGGGAAATCAAAACATTCAATAATCATAATATAAGATCTCCTGACCTGGGCAATGGCAAAGGATGCATCCTTAAAATCTGAAGACTAACACTTAACCCAATCTTCAAGTATATGTGCATGGCTGCTGCCATGCCCTATTTATTTAGATTCATCTGCAAATGTTTCTGTTTGCTTAGCAATCGTATTGCAGAACTTTCTGCATATACACTGAGAGAAATAAAATTTTTCTAGTGATCTCATATTTTCAGAGTGGAATGAAAAAATTCCCTAAGCTTCAACAAGACTTTGTGGTTCAGCTTGCCTATTTAGGTATGTGATTTTAGGTGCCACAATGTAGACATCTAAGTGTCACTAAAGTGCCCAAATTACTGTCACAGTAGCCTTATTTAGACCTAGCCAGTGCAGCCAGTGGAATCTACAGTGCAGTCCAGCACATCCCAAAAGGATAGGCCATCTACCTTTGGTCAGTTGAGCAACTGACTGTATTAATTAGATCTCCATTGACTCTAAGAGTTTACTCACTTAATTCAAATGTAGATATCTATATTTGGATATCTACATTTAGGTATCTTAATCTGCAAGGTAAATCCAACCCCAAAATTCAGTGAGAAAACTAACTTCACATAGCATCTTTCTATGTTATCAGGATAATTTTAAATTTGTTTGGGACCTTTTATTCCTTGTATTAAAGACATTCCAAAATCTCACTTCTCAGGTTAACATAAAAATCTGTAACTATCCTGAATATATGCATGGAATGAACTTTATCCCCCTTCATTCTCATTGCAAGAATGGCTTTAGTTTAAAACATATCTCATTTTTCCTTATAAGTGACCCTTCTGGTCTGTATTTGCACAGCAAACATAATTTCTCTTTGCATGTGTTTTACCAGGCTAATGGAAACATGGTATTTGAATCTCCTTTGTAAAACAGTCTCTTCATTCCCCAGCCACTGCAGATTTTTTATGTGCATCTTCCTTTTGAATTAATCTTTGTTGAATATGGATACAAGAATTCCTTACAGTTTTTCAAAGAAGGCCTTGCCCATACTTTCCTGTTAGCTTGGAATAATCTAACTCACTACACTTTTGTTCATGTTTACATGTTGACATCATTGAAGCAAGCTAATTAATCACCCTGCGATCACCTATTTCACCCAGATCTTTTTTCTTCCACTGTTATTTCTAAATCAGGACTCACATCTTACAGCAAGAATTCTTTTTATCAGAGCAAATGCATGAACTTGCACTTCATCCTTTACACTTCATCATCCTTCATTTATGTCACATATGAAGATCTCTAGTCTCCTCCAATCACCCTGACCCCCTTCCATTTTGATTATACATCCCAACTGTGTTCCAGCAAATCCTATTACACATTCCTGCATTTTGTCCCCATGTCATTGATGAAAGCATTTATATGAGAATGACTGTAAGTGTCATCCTTAAATAACCTCCCTACCAGTACAGGCTCATCCAACAGGAGTTGCTGAGTTAGCCCTGCAGCCAGGTATTTGTGGGAAATTGGCGGGAGAAATGCGGCACTCAATATGAGTGATCAGCAAGTCTCAAACTTTATTGATAGTTCACACATATTTATACTGGTGTTAATCACTCAATATGAGTGATCAGCAAACTTTATTGAGTGTCATTTAAGTGATCTCAAACTTTATTGATAGTTCACACATATTTATATTGGTGTTAATGAAGCTCATACATATTGCAAAGCTGAGCTCATCATTGGTTAACTACTTATCAGCCAACCATGCCCACTTCTATATTCTTATGGTTATTCTGTTACTTCTTCTACATTCTTGTGGTTATTTTGCTGAAACTATCCTCATATTTTTGGCAAAAGATCCTCTCCTCTATCCTGGTGTTGCACCAAGGGCACAATGTCCTTCTCAGAGGTTGGACACTGACTGCTGAATCCTAGACTTGTCTCCTTCTAAGTTAACCAATGGTATCATGTCGACGTGACCTTTCTCAGCTAGCCAACTGTCCACAAAGCTCTCCACAGGTATTATCTACCACTCAAATCTTGCTATCACTCTCAGTTTCCTCAATTCCTGTTCTAGTTTCTCATGCAATACTATTTCAAATGCTGCTGACATTCAGTCAGATTAAGTCTTCTGTCTTTTCATTGTTTATAAGAAATCAGCCAAAATAATATTACACATCATATTTCATAAATTATTATAAATTTTATCCCATTTTCTTCTGATTGCCATGTTTTAATTCGCATTTCCTAAAAAAATCTCTTCCTTACATTTACGTAATTCCAAGGTCAAAAAAAACCTTAGTCAAAAACTTGGGTCTAGAGCCTTTTTCTTCAGGTTTTTCCTCCTTTCTTAGCACAAATGCCTGATAAAATTTCTTCAATAAGAAACACAAATATATACCAAATTCCAGACTGTATTACCTCAATGCAAAGACAAGGAAGTAGCTGAGAATATTTCAGAGAAACGGATTTAAAAGATTCTTTTCCTTCTATCTGAAATGAAAAAGATGGTCATAAATCCAGGACAGTAAATTTCTTTTAATAAAGCTAAATGATAGATATAGATATAGATGATATAGATAAATATAGACAGAGATTATATAGATATAGATAGTTACAGATATAGATAATGTAGGTGATACAGATGATATAGCCTTAGATATAGACATAGATGGCATTTCCTGTGACTATGACCTTAATGAGCATTGCCACCTGCAAAGCACCTCCCACAGTTCCCCAAAACACCAGGAGTTTATCTCACCACAGCAAATGCCCCAGCATCTTCACAGGTGAACCATTTGTGGCACAGGCGAAGGTAATAATCTTGATCTCGGGGAAAGTTGGATACATTCACTGTTACAATTTTCCTTGCCCTGTCTAAATTATAATCTAACTTTCCAGCTGAAAAAAAAATAAAATCAAGCATGAAATTATTATATCTGTTTCTTTATAACTTTATTATTTCTATTTTATCTATTTATAAAAGGGACAGAACACATTTCATAACTTGATGGAGATGAAAATCAACATCTATAGAATCTTACCTAGAATATTTGAAATTATTATTACTTTATACCCTACTAGTCCTCTTTTTATTTTTTTAATGAGATATAATTTTCATTCAACATTATTTAGCTTAGCACTTCTAATACTGAGAGGCCAAGACACCTACCAATTTTACCTCAACCTTAGTACTTGGAATTTTATGTAGTTTATGTACAAATATTTGAAATATACACAATAATACTACTATAAGGGCTGATTA
This sequence comes from Agelaius phoeniceus, assembly GCF_051311805.1. Lineage (NCBI taxonomy): Eukaryota > Metazoa > Chordata > Aves > Passeriformes > Icteridae > Agelaius > Agelaius phoeniceus. The sequence continues at coordinate 54,044,182 of NC_135269.1, read as the reverse complement.
TCCCAAGATAGTAATTTTCTTACATAGAAAATATGTGGAATTATGACAGACAAGTGTAATATGTGGAAGGAATATTTTTTAATACATATATTCACAGGTATGCCAAAAGCAGTATAGCAGTTTGGAAAATCAATGTCAATCTATTTATGAGGTCTGTCAATAGATAAAACATAAAACCAGCAATCCAAAGTGCATTAAAAGAAGACAAATCTATTTCCAAAAGCTTATAAATCAAATAGAATATCTAAACCTTTACCTCCCATGTAGCATTTTCAATAGAAATACATAGAAATACATTTCCAGAACATTACCTATCAACTACATGGTAATTATAAGTAGTAGTAGTTGGAAATCATAATTTTTTCTCCCTGCTCATTTAACTATGAAAATATGTCATTGTGTAGGTCACCAGAAATATCTCACAGCTCAAAGTTGCACAGGAGATCAGCTCACCTGAACAAGCTGGAATGTATTTTCCCACATCACTGTTTCTGCAATCTGCAAGGTAGAAGGCAGAGTCTGTTGCAGTGCTGCTTATTCACATAACTGTGTAAAAAAACTGCCAAATTATCCAGTAGATTCCCAACAGGAAACCTCTCTCATACCTCTTTTTAAGGGCAGACTCGTATACACTTTTAGATAAACTGCAAAAAAGATAAGTACTCTTCCCACACACAGAGATTATATCACAATATGCCTTAAGGTAAGGACCTAGCTCCCTATCTGGGGAGATACTGAGAAACCTCATCAGCAGTAAAGGCTACAGTTGATGATTTAGCACCACACTTCTTTACCTAGAACCTAACAATAATTTGAGCAATAATATTAATTTTGGTTACTTTTTCCTCGAAAAACAACTCCCGTTGTTTACCAGGCTCAGTTCTCTGTTATCAATAATCCTGTATTTTTGCTATTCTGACTCCAGCCTTAGAAAGAAACACCCTATCTTGCTCCCAGGGAGCTTACCAGAATTAGAAGCCAGGCAACACTTTCAGAATATCTGGTATTTTTATCTCCAAAACTTAACTCTTAAGAACATTAAAACAGCTTTTCATGTGTTGCTTTCACCCCTCCTTGCATAGCACAGTATTGGAGCAGTACTTTACTCTAATTTCCTCACAGAATCCTTTTCCACCAAGAAATATTTCCTATTTTCATTTTTTCACTCACCCTTGTAATGTGTCTTAAAACTGGGCTTTGTAAAACCTTGTTTCCTCCCCTCTTTGTTCACAAAGTACTTATATACTTCAATAGTGAATCAGGACTGATAAGAAAATTAAAGGCTTTTTCAGCACTAAAAGGCCTTACTTGTACCCAAGTGTCAAACCCTACAGCAGGGATGACACTGTACCAAGGGGGGCAAGGGCAAGAATCATCCACCCATGGGCTCTGGAGGTGGGAAGGCAGGACAATCCCAGGCACAGATTGAACAAGGGGTCTCATGTCATTTTTTGCTTTTTACTTCTCTGGCCACACTGTATCTTAGTTGGACAACGGTGCTGAATCTATTTTTGTGTGCACATGGCATAATTTGTAAAAAATTCATGGGCACTTCACCCCAAAACATGGAAAAATGCTACCTAATCTTTTCCAGTTACATGTAACAGGCTATAGAATGGGTAGTTAATGAAAGTAAAAATAGATTTCTATAGACTTTCTTATTAAGCTTTCCTCAGCTTCTGAAGCCACCCTTGGGCCACCCCTGCAGAGAAGCAGAAGCTCCATCTGAGGCACAGAGAGCAGGCAGGGCTGAACCTGCAGGCAGAGAAGGAAGACGTGCCAATCAGAAGGGCAACATGGACAAATGCATAGTGTAAGCTCAGTTTTCCACATACCTTTAGACATAAACTCTGGGTTTTATACCAAGCTGAGGCCTTCACTTGCTAACAAAAAAAATCACTGACACATAAACGATGACTGGTCCTGGCATACATGAGCTACCATCAGTTAGGTCAGTGAGTCAGGTCATATTGCAGAATGTGATTTGGATGTGCTTTTGCCTTTGAGGGTTTTTTTTGGTTGGTTGGTTTGGGTTTTTTTATTTTAAAGATATTTCTTGAAAAGCATCTGATTTAAGATGTTTCCTACCTTCAACATAGTATTGCTGACTCAGCTTGACTTCACAGTAATGTGGTACAGTTTTCATGGTCACATAGATGTGTTGTGCTACATTGACTTCAATGCAATTGAATTGTACCTGTACCTGTTTAAAACATTGATAAAATTGAGTTCACATATGACTTCCAGATACAGCAAAACCTTTGGTTAAGATAGTCAAGAAAAATATTCTTTGTTCAGATATATTTACATTTAAAAGCAGCATTAAGCAGTGTGGTGGTTTGACAGGAAATATGTTTTCTGGGATGCTGTGGTCAGGCCAATGGATGCTCAGATTTTAATATTGGCACCTAATTGGTACATTGGATCCGCCTCTGAGAGCACGGGGTTAAAGCAGGAGTATTCAGAAGGGTGATGCCAGACTGAGAGTCGATGATTTGGGGGATGGATTGTATTGGGAATTTGGTGGGGAGGAGGAGGAGATGTATTTGTGAAGTTTTCATTTTCCTTGTGTGTTTCTTTTTTTTTTCCTTTTCCTTGTAGTTTAGTTAATAAATATCTTTTTTTCCTAAGTGGGAGCCTGCTTTGCTTATTCCTGGTCACATCTCACAGCAGAAACCAGGGAGAGAGTATTCTCATGGAGGCACTGGCATTGTGCCAATGTCAAACCATGACAAGCACTGAATAAGGTAGCAGTAGGAAAGTAAAAGATGCAGATACAACTTGATAAAAGGATTTCAAGGAGGATTTCAATCATTATTTCTTATTGCTATCACCTTCACCTTTAGAAATCCAGATATCTACAAGCTATCAAATAATCCTAAAACCATAGAAATATCAAAAGCCCCAGTCTATATGCATTTTACAAGCACAAACATTTGCAGAATGGAAAAAAAAGTCTTAAGTATTTTAAGTCTTAAAAAAAGTGTTTAAATATTTAATGGCAACTGCAGAAAATGTATTAATTACAATAACAGTTTATGAAACAGAAAGTAATTTAAGAAACAAAAGTTGAGGTCCAGTTATAGCAGGTCATTCCCTCACTGCTATCAGTTAACTATTAAATTCCTTGTAGGTTTTCATGTTGGATAGTCTCCTATCTGGTAAAAGGCATTTGGAGGGTAAAAGATGTCTTATGTTACCATTTTAGTCACTGAACTGAAACTAGGAAAATTTCATTAAATGTGTTTGTTGATTCTTGCCTATAAACTTGCTTTACTCTAAAAGCTACTGGTTGCTGACTGGTGGCCCTGCATTGCCCATAGGGATGGATGTTCCATCATCAATAGACGCCAAGTGCAAACTGCAGCTGCAGTTTGGGAGAACTTTGTTCCATATGTGCAATCAGTGTAACATTGTACAAAGTACATGAAGCAACATATTTGTGTACAGGATTAGTAACCATTGTCCACCAGTAACTGCAAAAATTCATGCCTTTCAAACAGTTGGTCAAGGGTGGTTCTTTTTTGCCTCAGTTGCAAATTTTAGCAATACTTCCCCTTAACAGATAGTGCCCCTTCCAATGGCTTAGGACAGATGAGCACAAGTGCTTAGGCACCTGTCTGTCTTCTAGATGTGTAAACTCCAGTGATATGGTTTGACTGAAGTAATATGCACTTAAAATCTCTGTAGCATTGATCTTCCTAGACACTGGAGTCAGAAAAGCTTCCACACAATTTGGAGGGCACAAAAAGAAAGCTAGCAGGACTGGTATGAAAATTGAGCTCTGCAGAGAAGGGTTCCCTTGTCAAAAGGTAAGTGGAAGAAGTACAAAGATGGTGGAAAATTGAATTTATATGTTGTAAAAGGGAATTTTGTTGTGGATTTTCATTTGGGTATACTGAAGCATATATTTCATTGTAGTTTTCCACAAAGTCAGTAAGAAAAAAAAAGAGATGCAAAATATTTTTTTCCAAAGGCTTGTAAGTGTTTAAATGAAAAATTACTCCCCCTCAAAAAAGGAGTTTACCTTCTTTCCATTAAGCATCTTGCTTTTTTTCCTAGTGAATCTCACATTTATGCATTGAGATTGCTGTGTGTCCAGTGAAAAAGAACATATTTCCAGCCCACGAACATTCTCTGAAATGAGTTAGGAACAGATTGCAAAAGTATAATTTAAGCATCTTTAAGACCATCAAAAACATAAATTAAAATAAACCATATCATAAGCTTTCCTTCTAAGTGAAAGGAACATGTATCTCTGTTAAAAAAGAGGCATTATATGTAACTCACACATAGGCATAGGAACAAGGATTTAATACAGATTGCTATAAATGAAGCTTTAATTATGCAAGTTTAAAAATAAGCCTATAAACTCTGAGAGAAGCAACTAGGAAATATCTAAATGTATAACATATGAAGCACATGAATGGCAAGGTGTTAGTAAAAATAGACTATGCACAGGAACTTCATGTACTTTTATTTTCTTGCAGTGCAGAACTGTTACTTCAGATGAATAAACTGTTTCTCCTTCTGTAGGGGCAGTCACTCATGTTCACATTGTCAGAGCAAACAGAATTAGTGTGTTTGCCTGCATGGATGCCAGAGCAAGAAAGCAAAGGGCAGCTGTGTGCTTGGGGCACTGGCAGAGAACAAGTTACATGGTCTATATTGGAAGCCAGAATTCATTATCTCAGTTCTCATTCACTTGAGAAGGGTCACAACTTCATCCTGTTTTGTAGTAAAATGCTTTCACAAAAGTATTTTTCTGAGAACATTACATGAAAACAGCTTGGTCCCAAACATTACAATATGGAACAAGTTTTGGCTGAACAGCCATAAACAGAAGGTGAACAGAAAGGGCTCAGTAGCAAAGCTGATTCCTACCGTCCAGACTCAGTGTTCCTTTAATGTTTAAATGAAGAGAGCATGGGCTTCCTTGGACACATTTCATCACTGTTGAGATCTTCATGCTTTTCAGTACCATAGAAGATAAAGATGCAGGAGCATCATGGCAGAAGCTGTTAAAAATGCCACCTGCAAACGCAAACACAAGGGCAGAGAAAACTCATTGCGCACAGGATGTCTGGGGGAGAGCAAACACTACAGGGGAAGTTCCTGAAATCAGTAAGAAAGTGACCAGCAAAGCCAGTACTTCACCTAAGACTTTCACACAGCAAACATGGCTATGTAGGGGCTTGGAATAAATTTGTAGGCTTAGGGAAATGTTAACCCACAAGAGGAAGCAATCACACTTCTAAAAACTAAGGTTAGCAGAACACACCTTGACTTATACTGGTTCTAATTAATTAGATCTGCTAGATCATGGCTAAACTAATAGTTTATATAAACTTTTTTCAAAACCATTGCCTGTATATTGTGAGCACTCTCATAATAGTACTTTAATTTTAGGACTTTCTGACGGTCTCCATTGCTATTAAAATTTCTCTTTCACACAAGAGGGCACCATTGCATTCCTAGTCATGGAAGAGTGGGATTTCTTAACCTACAGGGAACCTACAGGATTTCCTTCTCCTTTAGACCAGAACAACAAGAGTAGAATAAATATTATCCAGGTCTTCTTCAAGGCACAGAACACAGTAATCAATAGGTACAGAACACAGCTACTATGTCTTCTTCTATTTCCCTGTGTAATTTATTCATTCCAAAGCCTTAGGAAATGGGTTTGCTGAGATAAAACTGTAGGCTTGTATAAAAGGAAAAAATAGTCTTATGGCTCCAAACCTCATCAGTTAGCATATTTCATCTCTTTCTACTTCTCAGTCTGCCCTACACAGAAATCAGTTATTTATTTATGAATTTATATTGGTACAGTGGATTTAATCCCCAATGTATTCCTTGGACTTCTCTACTTCACATCCATTGTTTGTAGTCCCAAAACCTAGTAATTCAAGAAACTATCAGAACAAATAACCAGGGAATTGGGTTTTGTCCCTTGGCTTTGTTGTATGCAATGCAGCACAGGTCTTTTTAGCTGTAACTATGTAGCTACTATTTCTTTGAAATATATCCTAGATTTCTCCTTTTCATACACAGCATGAAAGTTAAAAACCACACAAGTTAAAAAAAAAGTATTTTATTGACCATTCTCCTTCCTCTGGTGAGAGGCTAGAAGAACAAAAACAAAATAAACCAAACAAAAAAAATGATTCATATAATTCAGCTGTTCAAAATGCTCCTAGAAGGAGTTCAACAAGTATGACAAAAGGTATGGAAGTATGAAACAGCAGTGCCACAATACTGTGCTTGCCATAAAATTCAGGATAGCACTCTTAATAGAATCATCAGGAAAGGGCACATCCCTCAATGTCAAGCCAAGAACTCTTGTCAAGTGTGGATGTTCATTGACCCACATGGATTGACATCCACAGTTCTCACAGAGGAAAGGTATGGTGAAGGAGGAAATACAAAGCTTATCCTTACTTATCCCTCCAACCCTTCCAGTGAAGGAAAGTGCTCTAAATTCAAAGACTGAGAGTGTATTAACCTGAACAGGACTTCTTCCTGTCTTATGAGATCCTCATTTTCCCAGTGTCCAGTTGCAGCTGAAGGCCATTGTCAAAGATCAGGAACTGATACTGCAGGATGTGAACACAGGCTGACATAAATGTGGCACCTTCCCTTAAATCTGTTAAATCTGTTAGGCCTTAAGTGCCCTCACACCGAATATCAGGAGAAATAAGTCCTGTGTGATACATATCACATACACACAGTCAGAAGAGACAAACCCTTCACACCCAAATCTCCATGCTGTTAGCCTGGTTTTGTGTCATTGACCATATTTTGGAGGCAACAGAACACGCTGATAAGAACCAAGTGGAAAAGCATGGGAAAACAAGGACACTTTATCTCAACTGGCAGTTGGTCAACTGTGAATTATCCAAAGATATACTGACAACTAGCAAAGACAATTTGTGCAAACCAATGAAAAAACACAGATCACTCAAAATACACACATAAGGCTTTAAGAGCAGTTGGAATACCTTGACTCTTGAAGAATTTATAAACATTTCCACAGAGATGAGACAGCCCTCAGAAGTACAGTGCACAGCAGCTGGATATGAACACTGTATTCCATGTTCCAAGAATGGGTGGGGTAATAATCCTGAAGGTATCTCAGGATGGAAAGTTATTGCACAACACTCAATTAATCCACCCACAACAAACTGGAAGTTTATCATATCGCAGTATTACTTGGTAATTATTACTAATAATGTGATAAGTGATGATTAGTTTGAGCTCCATCTCTTTGCTCAAAAATATATTTTCCTGACTGCATCATATGAGATGGAGTTGTGGATACCCAATGGTATCTGGGAGTAATTGTTTCTGCTTAAGGTTTGGTTATTGGTGTAAATTTCTTGATCCAGGCTTATAACCTCACCCATTGCCATGTCTGCATAGAAATTATTAAAGGACAGGGCATTGTTTGTAGACATATGTAGATAGACAGGATAGATAGATAGATAGATAGATAGATAGATAGATAGATAAATACATATTCAAAATGGACAGGTCTTTACAAAGCATTCTCTTTGGGCGTATTTGACCTTATTTTTTAGGGGGTGGGGGGAGGAAAGTGTCATGACTTAGCTGAATTTTCTCCTTAGCTGTTACAGCCTGAGGTGTGATATCATCAGATGTCCCAGGGTTGGAATTATCACATGAAAATTCGAAGTCAGCCTGGGTACATTCCTGACATTGGATCAGCATCAGACAGATGCACAAATACTCTGCTGTCCCATCAGCAGAGACACTGTTCTCCTTGATCACAGTTTCTACTTTCAAACTGAGAACAAATATGTTATGCACTGAATAACATGAAATTATGCTTCCACTTTGGATTTTTTTCCATTAATTTTATGATAGATTTTGAGAATTGCAAAACATGCTGCAAAACTCTTTAGTAATAATTTAAATGGATCATATCATGCATGAGGATACTAGCATTGGATTACAGTAAATACATGATACAAGGATGACCTGACAGAAAATAATTTTCATTGCATAAATCATCACAGTATGAGACTCATTTCTGACTAATTCTTCAGTAAACTCCTACTTTATCATCTTTTAATCCCCCCTTAAGATATTTTCTTCTGGAACACACCCCATTTTCCTTTTCACACAAGTAGTTTTATCTATTCCACAGAAGACATAAAGATACATCTTGCTACACAAACCATCTGTTGGGTAAATCTTACCTAAATTTTCTGTTTATGAATAATAGCTGTAATTAGCCCTACATGAGAGGGAGATTGTTGCTTTAATAAAAGGTCCCTTAGTTATGGGCACATATAAGCCCAGGCATAAAGAAACCAAGGCTTATTATTCAGCATGTAGACATTTCCTTGTACTTTTGCCATCAGCTCAACCACAGCAGATAATTTTTTTAATCTGATGATGCAGCAATCAACCCAGAACTGTCACAACAGCAAATCACACCTTATGTACAGTTGGATAATAGAAGCCAGAGCTGAGCAATGGATATGCAAAAGAAATGAATAGATGGATAATTTGAAGCCTCAGGTAAGAAGATGAAATAGGAGAAGAGCATGAAAAAAAAGGCAGAGAAGACCAATTAATAACAAGACTGAGAAAACACCCAATAGAAAATCGTAACTGGTTTTTTATCTGATATATCTTCCCTAAAGTATTGTAAGAATCTGAGCTACTTAAGGATACTGGCAGTGCTAAATCTGGGAGCATCTCTAGAACTGCTTCACTGGCACATCAATCCATGACTATAAATTACAGTAGTATTTCAAACCTATTTGCATATGATTTACCACAATATCTGATGTATCTGTTCATTAGGATGATTCAACAAAATTCGTCAGCAGAGTAGATATGCAGTCCTACAATAACCACATGGTGCACTTCAGTTAATAAATACCAAAATTCACTACTTGTAAGTACTTAGAGCAATTATGAAATTGATTAAATTTTAGACTGACAGCCTCTCTTTCACAAGAGATTGCAATGCACAGTAAATTAAAAGGGTTTCATGGTTATGTGTTCAGAAAACATTTCAAACTTTTAGAGATATTGAACAACACTCTGATATACTGTGCCAAATACATTTTCTGAAAATGTAATTTTTTTTAAATCATTGATACTTTGATATCCATGTATGGATATATTACAGTGAATTTCAAATACTACAGTAGTTCTTATGTCTAGAAGAGCAGGAGGAAAAAGGCAGAGTCAAAGTCACATTCCCAAATACTACTGAGGGGGTGGTTGCAAATTTTAGGAAATATCTTTTTGTTGCTGCTAAAAGAAATTACTACTGCAAAAGTCCTCTACTAGTCCTAGTTAAGGTCTTTTAAGGTAATCTTAACTCAAATAACAAGTAATTTTAAAAAATAATATAGAAAAGGAAGTATGCAAAGGAGTATACACCCACCGTTGCACAAGTAAATTAGGATGAAGACAAAAAATGCTTTTTCATCACCCCTCTAAGGCTGAGTCATTCTACATGTTACTTGTGTTGAAGATAGCTGATAAGTTTTTTTCAGATAGCACTGAAAAACCTACAACCAACTTCATGTATATCATCCTCAAAGATATGGATCTTTAGTTTACAAACCCTTCAGTTCATTCAACCCTTCAGTTAAATGAAACATCTAGCTTATCTGATGTGCATCAACTGCATGTCCCTGCATCAGGGCTTGGACCAGATGACTCCCAGAAGCCCCTTCTGACCTCAGCTCTGAGCAATTCTGGCAGTCAACAGAGAGTGACAACCCCTCTTGCCTCTCTCCCTGCATAGAAATTCCCTTGTCCTGAAATGGTTGGAATGAATCACCACCTCGTGGTACCTGTGAGTCTCCACTATCTAGATCTGCAGTTGTGTAACACCCAGCAGAGATTTTAACTCATAACCAACAGAATTACGGGTGTTCTTCCCTTTGAGAACAGGCTGAAGGGCTTGATTCTCTCAGCCTGTACTGCTCAAGGATGTTCTTCCCTTTGAGAACAGGCTGAAGGGCTTGATTCTCTCAGCCTGTACTGCTCAAGGATGTAAAGGCATGCTTCAGCTAGGGTCAACACCCCTGTTTCTTCTTCTACCTTCCACATAGTTTGTGCAACTACCAGCTCAGCTGCCCAGTCCTAACAAGATTCATTTACAACCCCTGAACCAGCCACCAAAGGCTCACTCTGCTGACCGGCAGAAGACAAACACATATTCTTTCTCTCCATCTCAACACAACCCCATAAATGCCATCCATTCTGAGTAAGGATTTGTGCCAGCTGGCATTCAGCATCTCACATGCTGGAGCTCAGCATTGGATCTTCCCCCTGTCTATGCCCTCACTGCCATGTGGATTCAGGAAAGGCACTGTGGACACCAGCAGTGCTCAGAGCTGAGCCTCCAGCTAGGACAGTCCTCTCAGGGGAGACTGTCCTCTGAATGGGGACTAGGACTGTCCTCTCAGTGGGGACAATGACTGCCCTCTCAGGCAGGACTGTGACTGTCCTCTCAGGGGGGACTAGGACTGTCCTCTCAGTGGGGACAATGACTGCCCTCTCAGGCAGGACTGTGACTGTCCTCTCAGGGGGGACTGGGACTGTCCTCTCAGTGGGGACAATGACTGCCCTCTCAGGCAGGACTGTGACTGTCCTCTCAGGGGGGACTGTTTGCAAGGCAGCTGCCTCATGCTTCCCTGCAAATGAGTGTGTGCACTGGAGGAGTGACTGATGGAGGCTTCAGAGGTCAGGTAACTCAAGGCCCTGTGTTATTACTGTAGGCAATATCTATAATGAGTATAAGCAATAAAATCATGCAAAATGACTTAGCAAACTCTCTTTCCTTCACTATGGTAAGGAAAACTATTAAGCTATTGTCATTATTAACCCAATATTTATCAAAACCTACCAATTTCCAATGTTTTTTATGAAAGAACTGGTAGCAAATACTCTTTCGTGACAGTGATCTGATGTCACTAGGATAATGGATTTAATATCTTTAATAAATTTTCTTTAAAAATAAACATAGTAAAAATGTAAATTATGTATACTCACCAGAAGGTTTGCTTTTACAGTGAATCCCCTGCAAACAGAAAAAAAATATTTTAAAATCTGAAGTAATAATAAAAATAAATATTGCTCAATCATTGTACACAAGTAAACATACCCTAAACAGATAAACATATTCATAGTCCACAACAGAAATAATTTTCAAAGTTAAACAAATTATTTTCTAATACAGTGAAAAAGCACATCAGTGCTGCATATGACAGCCTGATATATATGGGGATACAAGATCAGCATTATCCTCATTTTCATGTATTTCTACTGAGGTGTTTAATTGCTTTAACAAGTATGAGTTCCATCAAATAAAGACATTATTTATCAGGTACTACCATTCCTACTGACCAAGAGTTCATGCATTATTTCATTAAACTCTACAATGGATTTGTTCACCAGGGCAAAGAAACCAAACGATTTTATAATGGACGATATCTAGAACATTACTGAATATATATTGTTTTTAGAAGATCCTACTAGAAAGGAAGAATTATGGCAATTGCAAATGAAGTCTAGAAATAAGACTTTTTATTTCAAACATCTGGTTTAGAAGACTGAAAATTAAATTACTCAACCACAGTATTTATTGTGTTCAAGGGAAAGTGTCTTTGTAAGAGGCAAAGTGAACCTGGCATTGAGATTTTAACAAGCTTCCAGCTATCTTTCAGACAGACTACATCCATTTTCCCAGTAAAATAAACATTTAACCACACACTAAAATTTTGTAGAGTACAAAAATAACAAATCTTACATTGACTGCTATGCATGACATTCTAAAGAAAGGCTATTCCTTAGCCAGCAAACACTGGTTGCTGCTGTTCTGGCATAGCCCTTATACCAGTATTCTTTTGCATACAGAATATATGTTCCCATGTTCTTCCCTTTAAAAGCAGTGTCCTGTTGACAGAGATACTTTTATCACACCCACAAAAGTAGCAGGCAGCGCCTTGTCTCCTCTGCTCTCAAACGGGATGGCAGCTCTCAGTCCTTTAAAAACATTTTAGGATCTTGTCAACAAACCAACAATCTGTGAGCTTCAGAGCCAGAAAAGTCTTCTGGTGGACATTTAGAAGTTCTTTAATTGAAACACAGAGGCTACAGCCTGGGCAAGCATTAGCACATCATAAAATAACTATTGCTTGGTTTTCCAGGGGGCTTTCATCCACAGGGAATCCTGTGCTCCTCAGAAATAAAGCTGTGGAGCAAAACCATGTTATTGCAGCAGGTGAGAAATGGCAGCATATTCACTCCCAGCTGCCTGGGGTATCTGAGAAATGTGTCCTGTCCTTCATGACAGCTTTTTATTTGATCTAAATATGCTCCTTCTTAAAGGAGGCCTTTAGAAAACCAGTGACCATTGTCTAACGTGTATCAGTTCCCATTCTTCTGTCATTTTGGCAGTTCTATTTTTTAACAATCACTTTTGGACATAAGTTGTCATCTTTTACTACTGGCAATTTGGTACTATGACTCAAAAAAGTGCAAATGCATAAAAGGTGGTATTTTAAACCACATTTTATAAGACGACAGATGTAGTCATATACTGTCATAGACTAAAGATTAGAAAAATTATTTGTGACATTGTTAAAGATATTGGTTTGGCTGCTTCTACAGCATAATACATTGACACTCAAATTAGGACCTGTTGCAACAGACAAGGGGTAATGGTTTTAAATTAAAAGAGAGTAGATTTAGATCAGATGTAAGTAAGAAAATGTTTTACAGTGAGGGTGGTGGAAACATTCAAGGCCGGGTTGGATGGGGCTCTGAGCACCCTGATCCAGTCGGAGCTATCCCTGCTCACCACAGGGGACTTGATGACTTTTAAGTTCCCTTCCAGCCCAAAACATTTTATGATTCTATAAAGTATACCAAACTTCTTCACATAACTGTTCTAAAACTGGGATACTTCTGTTTCAAAGGTTTTATAATTTCCTCAAATCCCCATGAAAACTGAAAATGGTAACTGATAAGACCTAATTTCTGCTGTAGAAATACTAGTTATTTATTAATTATTTCAGAAAGGAACTGCTGGATCAACTAATTTTTCAGCATTTACTGGAAGAAATTAATCTTTCGTGAGGCTGATCATTCAGCAAATTACTTCCATATTCTTTACTTCCCATTTTGCAGCCAGACTGTTGAAAATATTTTGGTTAGGTGGCTTGACAGAGTTCCCAATTGCCAGTCAAAATTTCTTAGAACAGCATCTTTAACTTCTCTAACCATTCTTTCTGGTTACAGCCTTAGTGCAAAAATTGTATTTAAAAAAATCAAGATCACACTGAATTAAAGAACAAAAAACTCACAAATATCAAAGGATTCAGCCTTTTGATTAGTGAAGGTCATCCCCCTGTTATGACACTTGAAAATTGAAAACTGAATGTAAAATAATTAAATTAGATAAATTGCAGGGGAAAAACCAAAACACCCACTTCTGTGGGCTATGGCATGATAAAGAAATTATCTTATACCTTATTGTCTTTTAGTCTGTCCTAATTAATTATTGGTTTTCACTATTGCATAGAGGAATCCTTCTATCTGAACTCTTACATTTATTTTCTTGTCCTTTCCACGGGAAAGAAAGAAATATCCTTCTGTGACTTTTGACCTGGTAGGGAGCTGTTTTGACATTCTTGGGCACTTAGTTGTGTTCTGGGTGAGGAGTCGTTGGGAAGATTTACATAAATAATCAAATATTTGCATGAACACTTGCCAGTTACAGCAATATTTGTTCACAGCCCAATTTCTTATTTTTTTAAGAAGTGTTTCTTTTTATTGTACAATACCAAGTGGGTGGGGGTGATATTTTCTTTTACAATCACTTTGCAAAACAGTCCAAAGAGACAATTTGTCTGAAAGAATAACTCAAATGAATTAACCAAGTTCCTCTCCCACTTTCTATATCTTTTGTTTTCAGGAATTTTCAGTGATGAGTGCAATAAAAAAACATAACATACTAAAACAGGAATGGAAATTTTCTTCCCCTTTTTCAAATGCCTAGGGCATCTTTTATGCAAAAATAAGATCCTGAACATGATAGTACATTTTACTCCTATACAGGGAGAATCTTTGATTCATATCTTCTTTGGCAAAGAGCCTAAGTAAAATATACTTACACAATGCACAAACAGTTAGGGATTTTCCTATTTCTCTGGGGTTTTCCCCATTTGTGGTATTACTCAACTGTAGCTAGAGGTTATCTGAACAGACACCACCAGCATGCAGCATTCTGAATAGAAGATGTGGTGCCAACTTTTTAGCTAGCACAGCAACTTCTCCTCAGTCTAAGACAATTGTAATATCCCATTGTTCTAACAACTGCAGAGAAGAGAGTGAGATCAGCAGAGGAAGACTTGGATTAGGGGCACAGAGAGTGTTTGCATGAATTAAAATTGCCAAGAAAAAGAAACAAAGATTAAATCTGCTTCCCATTTCCTCTCATATCTTCAGGCACTAAATCAAGTGCAGAATTGAGGAAATTCTTCCCTGGATGTTTTGTCATGCAGGAAAGAGTCTGAGGAAAATTTGGGTTCACAGTCTACCTGTTAGTTCTGTTGTACTCATTCATAGAAGAGCTGGTGGCAGCTCTTCCACAACTCTATAAGGAATAGTAAGAAGCCTGAAAATTCCTTAAAATGTATTCTTTGCTTGAGACCAGGTTGACAGACATTTAGCATTCATTCATTAAGACACCTACATTAGTCAGTGAATGTAGGATCCTCCCTTTTGAGCGATGCTCACTGGCAAAGCTATTAGCTACATTTCTACTTCAGGTTCTGTTGTCAGAGAAGGCAGAGACAAAGGAACATGACCATATTCTGATATTTCCCTCTATCTATTGTTGTTTCCCAACAATCTATATTCTTTAACCACCATTAAAAGCAAGTATGGGATTCTACATACTTTTACAACACAGGGAAAGGGTGGGTTTGCAATAATTGATGTTCATATTGTAGCCAAAAGGCCAGTAAAGATGACTAATCTGAACATGCTAATTTTTGATTTCCAATTGAGAGGAGATGCTCTGCAAAAATCCATCTTATTCTGCACACAAATATAAAGTATGTCCCAGATCACTGGGTATAGTCCTCTGATAACCACAAGTACCATATAATCTAATCCCTTTCAAAAACTGGCAAAGCATCATTTTAAAATCAGTCAGGCTTTCATGTGCACTGCTGTGAGAGCCAAGGCTATTCCAGAAGACCTGTTGTCTGCTAGCACCAAAGCTTTTAATTTCTTACATAACCACAATAGTGGTTGGCTTCTACTGACTTCTGATTGCACTCATTATCTTTTCACTTAAATAAACACTTTCCACCCCAGAATTTACTTTTCCACCCTAGAATTTACTATATTACTGCAACCAGTAATATACCTTTTCTCAGCTTTTTTGTGAGACTGTAAAAGCCAAGCTCTTTTACTCCTCTCTAATAAACTAGATTTTCCTTCTTACCATCACCCTTCTCAGCAGCTTTTTCTACTTTAATGTATCTGTCCAAATGGAGTGACCAAAACCATGCACAGCTGTGAAAACATTGGGGTTCATTTTGTGCCTTGTAAAGTCTTATTGATCTTTGTCTCAGTTGGGAACACCACAACCATGTCATATCCTCCACCATAGAGGGGAAGCTGCTTACCCCTGCTGTGTAAACAATCCAGCAGAAGCTTTCCTTTCTTCAGCTGCTCACCCATTCAGTTCACACAGGGAGGAGCCTGCAGAGGCTGGCCCATGAGAGTCCTCAATGATTTCTCATGGTCCCTAGTAAAAAACCTGGCATGCCAGTGTGATCTCAATCACCTCCATAAGGAAAAGTTCTTTGAGCAGAGGACAGCCACAGTCAAAGTTATATGCATCTCCACCATTCTAGAACATTGGATGGAAACAGAGAAGATTCAGAGCTCTAGGTGTATCAAAAGCTCCATAAACCATCAACAAATCACTGAAATTCCTTTCAGAGACATTCAGCCCCAGAAATTATCTAGGGATTACTTAATGGAGAGAAATAACAGAGTATGCTTCAGCTTTTTCCAGAGCTATTTTCATAGATAAAGGCCATAATGCCTTTGCAATTTACACATCATTGATGCTGATGGGGACTGGAACCTCACAGAATTTTTCTCATTATGTTCTTAGAAAGCTCACTGCTGTATTTATCTTACCAAATGTATAGAATACCAAATGTATCTTTCAAAATGTATGGAAACAGAATTCTTGACAGTAAAAGAAAGCACAGTGATAACATAATGATTCCTGTCCTACTGAAAGAAGACTTAACTATATCATGGTCAAAAATTGGAAGTGGGTGAAAAGGAAAAATAATAGACCTCCAAAACACACTTGGCAAGTGAATTAAATTGTGGTCACATTTACCAAGAACCAGAGAAATTGCAATGATTAATAGTCTTAATATGAAAATTTAGAACTATTAAAAATTCATAGTTAGTACTGCTGATACAGTTCCCTCAAAAGACCTTTTCTCTAAAGGAGCATTTGTATTTGTTTTGACATCAAGTGTAATTATTCTCATTGCCAAGGTAAAACTATGTTACTAAAGACAGTTTTCAATTTTTGGCAAACCACGAGGTTGTTCTTCAGCTTTTACTGACAATGTGGTGATCTGATACATGTGAGCAGCGTGCAGGGGGATTAGCAAAGCAGGCATAGAGAGAAACATTTGGACTGTTATCCATGCAGAAAAGAAATAGGCACCCAAACTTATGGCAAAGCATTATTTTGGACTATTTTAAACTACAAAAACACCTGGATGCTGCTGGATTGTTTTACAGAATGCTTTAAACAAAACATCTGAGTCATGTCTACACATTATCCAGCTCCAGGTCTTTTCTCTGTGTGTTCCAAGTGGAATGGAAAACATCCCATCACATTAGTGCAGTGCTGAATCTGAAAGAATAATTGCTACTGAGAAGTGGGATATCAAGCTCAGGCTCAGTACAGTGCTAACAAGGTCATGCACTTTTTGGATGAGAGCTGGCCTGAGTCTGGCAGAGCAAGGTAACATTGGGCTGTGTTGCCGCTCTGTTGATGGGCTCTGAGCTCCTCAGTGAAACAGCCATGAACAAACAGGGAAGACATGATTGTGTTTACTGAAGATTATTGGACACTCTCCAGTAAGACTTCACAGGGATCTCTAGCAGAGACTGTTACCAATTGTCATTGTACCATCTTCCATTTCACCTGTAAATGCAAAGGTACAGAGCCTGTCTTCCACAACCTGCTCCTTGTCACAAGGCAACACCTCCATCACAGCTCAGCAGCACTTCAGGAGTGCAGGAGCACATGACTTAGACCTTCAGCCCTCTTAGGTTTTCATCCTTCTGTTTACCTGCTATTAGTCAGGTATAACAGAGATTCCTGTTTTCCAGGCAGTATGCATTTCCTCCTGCACTGGCTGATGCAGAGGAATCTTGTTCCTACATTTTAACTGCACTGTTCTGTATGTTATCAGTACTGCATGTGACATATAATATCTTCTGGCCCTAGCAGGGGCCACATGGCTGAACCCTTTTCACAGAGCAGAACCACTGGAAGACTTAGAAGCAGTTAGAACTCTTGGCAGTGACATGCATTTATCCTATAAGTGAATAGCCAGACAAAACAATATTGCTTTGAGGTCTCTCAACTGGGAAAAATATTCCTTGCTTCTAATTTTTTTAAAATTAATTTTATTTAAAAGTAATGTTGAGATACAAAAAAGGACCTATATATAAACCACTGGCTTTTAAATTTATTGGACCAAAGGGAGCTATGACTGTCTGAAATAAAAGCTGCCTGTTCTATTGTATGCTTCAGCTCCAGGACTAGAAGCAGAATTTGCTTGAAGCAACAGTATGCATTAACTTCTTTCTTTTAGAAATTAAAAGAACCAACCAAACAAACAAACAAAAAATTGTCAATCATTTTGATGTCACATTTCCTACACTGTTAGCACAAGTTGTTAACAAAACAGAATAGCGTACAATAGACACAGTAAAATTAAAATGTTCTCTGACTGCCATACCGTCAGCTGGTATAAATCAGCACCATCCCATACACAGACTGTCAAAAATTTCAGACCACTCAGCTACATAAAAGGAGAACTAATCTACCAAATCAGCACTTCTAGTATAACAATGAGACAGGGACACTCTGACACAGCATTAATTATTTCAATTACTTTCTGGAGATCTCATACAGGGATGAGATCAATCGAATCAAAGAAATGTAGGGTGGAAGGGGTTTGTGAAGGTCACCAAGTCCAGCCTCCTGCTAGAAGCAGTACTGTCACCACCACCAGATCAAGTCAGCAATTATTTTGGTCATTTCTTGAAAAACTAGAGGACACAGATTCCACATGCCCTCCAGACAACCTTGAGGGTTGCTTTGAGGTTAGGATGTTATAATGATCTTTGCAGCACAAAACAGGCTACAAGAAAAAAGCTCCCTCAGCAACACTGACAGAGCTGAGACTAGCAGTCTCAGAGGTGACTGGATTGAGTGGGCTGTAAGATTGCCATAGAAAAGAACAGAGAAGGAAGAAAAAAGATAGCAAGAATTCAAGTGAAGATTATGAGAAGATACTCTCCAGTATAGAATTGCTCCTCCTGCTGCTGGAGACAGTAATAATTCTTTCATTTGGAAATAAGTATTTTTATTTTTGCCTGAAGATACTTTTCTATTCCAGTTACTGTCTTCTCATCTATCCTATCCTGACACTATTGCTCAGCAAAAAGAGGAGACATACTGCAGGCCTTGTTTTCCAGTGTTCTGGCATACACAGCAAAGCCCTCACTGTTTTGCTCTAGGCAACTATTCTTTTAATATATGCCTAGAGTCAGTCCCAAGAGCAGCACTCAGTGCTCAGCTGTACATTGTGAAATTTATACATGAAAAATGCCACACTGCTCACATCCAGAAATTGTGGAAGACTTTGGTTGGGTGAGACACATTCCACTGATTTGAATGAACTTTGAATCTGATGCAAATGGGGATGCATTATTTGCCTATTGTGGTGGGTTGCCCCTCGCTGGATGCCAGGTGCCCACCATAGTGACAGTGCCTTTGTCACTCCCTTCCACAACTGGACAGGGAATAAAGAATGCAACAAAAGGCTGGATGCCCTGGTTTGAGATAAAGATAAGGAGAGATCATCCAGCAGTTGCCATCACAGGCAAAATACATTCAGCTTGGGGAAATTAGTTTAATTTATTCCAAATTAAAATCAGAGTAATTTAATGAGAAAATAAGGAACAAACCTTAAAGCACCTTCCTCCCACCCCTCCCTTCTTCTCAACTTCACTCCTGATTTGTCCACCTCCTCCCCCTCAGCAGTTCAGGGGAACAAGGAAGGGGGGCTGCAGTCAGTTCATCACACACCACATCATTGTCTCTGCCACTCCTTCCTTCTCAGGGAGAAGACTCCTTATGCTATTCCTCCTTCCCCTGCTCCAGCAAGAGGTCCCTCCCACGGGAGACAGACCTTCACAAACTTCTCCAAAATTTATCCTTCCCATGGGCTTCTGTTCTTCATGAACTTTTCCAGAGTGGATCCCTTCCACAAGGTGCAGTCCTTCAGGAACAGACTGCTCCAGTGCAGGTCCCACACAGGGTGACAAGTCCTGCCAGCAAACTTGCTGCAGTGTGGCTCCTCTATCCACAGGCCACTGGTCCTGCCAGGAGCCTGCTCCAGTATCAGCTTCCCACAGGGTCCCAATCTCCTTAAGGCATCCACCCGCTCCATCAGGGGATAAAGAACGCTGATATCCCAGAGGATACCATCATCACTGAGGGTCGAGACCAGTGGTGGGTCTGTCTTGGAGCTGGTTGGCAGCTTCTTACAGAAGCCACCCCAGCCCAGCTACCAAAACTTCACAAAGCCAACACACCTATGCAAACATCAGCTTTGCCAATGAGAAAAGGGTCACATAAGTCCGAAGTAAGGCAATTTCTCTGTGGGTAGTGAAATAAAGCAAAGGTTTTCAGCCATTTTCAAAAGGATTAAGTCAGCTAAATCTAGAAGAGGTCTTAGGTACCTGAAATATAATTTAAGCAAACTGTGGTAACCTCAGCTCAGAACCATGATCTATAATACCCAATGAATTGCCACACAACACTGGGGCACTTAACCTCCTTTTCTGATCTGAAGTAGCCCTGGATGCATGCAATTTGGTGTTTAGTTTGTGACCAGAACAACACTGCAATGACCTCTAGCTCATGTCAGGGATAGCAGACACTCATAGTGAGAGACATCCACATCACCTAGCATAGCACGTGGCTGGAGATTTAATAGTAACAGGGTAAAACTAGCACAGCTCAAGTTTCCTTCAAACTGTAAATATTAGAAGAGGAAAGCAGAATATGGGCATTTTCCACCTTTTATACTCTAGCTTTCAAGTTATTATCTCAAGGGACCACCAGGTTCAACATCCTCCTTAAACTGAAGCAGTTCTGAGCTGCCTGTTTGCCACACAGCCTGGTAAATGAGAGGGTTTCCCAGGCCTCCTGTCAAAGCAGTCAGAGTGTACAGAGGGGAAACAGAAGAATGCTGGTCTGAGAGAAGGACAGGGAAGACACAGTGAAAATTTTAAGCTGAGTTTTTTGAGTGCTTTCAACATTCACATAGGAGATCTGTTTCCTACTTATATTTTATCCTAAGCAGTGACCAGAAAACAAACCAGAAACTGAAACTTTGAAAGAGTAGCTCTCAGCAGCTGCTCCACAAGAGAACATCTTTGTGGAAGAGAGTTTCCACAAAGAAAATTTCACTCATAACTCAGGTTTGTGGGTTCTACAGAGTAGAGATCAGACTAACTGGGTGCTTAGCTCTTTCCCTTGCCTTTCCAAGACTCTCATGCTTTCTCATGATCTCCACTGCATCTGTATTTAATAACCTAGGAAAAAAAAAAAAACCACAGGAACACAGCAGCATCACAAAATGGGTGAATGTTATAGGCACTACCCTGAAATGTGCAGGAACTTGAAAACAAAAAAGAATTTTCTAGCCCTGCCATCATGGATCACAAACTCATAGTATAATTTAGAATAACATAGCACACTTGACAAAAATTTCCTGTAACAATTCCAAGATTTTGGAGGCCACATTTCAGGGTTGAAACTCCCTTCAAAGCAGGAGCACATGTTTCTGGGTTTTGCAGCTCTGATTAAAATGATGTTTCTCCCTCTTCTCCTTAAACAAAAGAAAATTTGAAATTTAAATAATCATGGAACTATCCCTGATTATATCTCTTCCAGATGAGAAGTCATTTTTAATGCTGACTTTGGTTTTATTCTAGCCTTAGCTTGTTATGTTGTGTAAGGATGTAAGGCCATACAAATGATCCCAAAGGACATGGTAGAAGCCATGGTAGTCTCTGATGACTGTCCTGGGAGGCTTCTGCATTCCTGCCTGTGCCACAGCATCAGTTAAGGAACTTCCACTATTAAAGACACTGCTAAACAAGCCTGATTGGCTCTAAAAGTGCTTGCTTTAGTTACAGAAACATTCTAGCCACAACAAAATGAGGGAAATCTTAGTACATGAAAATTTTTTCAGCTGTATTCTTTAAAATTTTTGAGAGAAAACTTTTTCCTAGTTATTCATATTTGTATTATTACGTTGTCTGAAAGTCTGAATCCTGCATCAGAAACCCTATACCAGCATCCCTAAATGCATGCCTTTGCTCTCCTATCAAAAGCAAGAAAAGCCAAAAACACCTTTCCCTGAAAGAATTAGCTGTGTGAGTACATGAGAAATTTAAAACATTCAAGATTTACTGTGTAGAGAAACTCTACTGAAAATATCTAATCTGTATTGTAGCTGAAACATTTGCGGTTTGAGATAATTGATAGAGAAGCTAGTAATATATAATTTTGGAAAATTTAAAGAAAAATAAATCATATCCAACACAAATTAATTATTTGAAATGTCATTACATATGTCTATTTCTCAAAATTTTTACTAATCATAATTTACTGGGGTTAATCATAATTTTGCGGGGTTATGGGGAAGGGGGAAAAAACTCCGTAATAATCACATAGTTTACCTTTTTATAATGTGTAAATAATCCTCCTTGTTCTGTAGTTGCTAAACTTAACACAGGGCAATTAAAGGAGGCAGAGGTCCAAGATGAGGGCTTCTAAAGAAGCAGAATCCTACTAATTTTACAAAAGCTAAATAAACCCATCAGTGTTCACTACTTTCATATGCTGCTTTACACTCTGCCTCATTTTTAATGATAGCACTTACTGAAAACCACCTATGCCATACATTTGCTTGAAAATTGTATGTGATTTTTAACCTCTAAGTGGAAGAGAAAATGGTAGGCAGACTGAATGGTAACACAGATCTGACCATGCTCTAAAAATTATTCTATTGTATCACATATAAATATAATATGTTGAAAATTAGGGGGGGAACCCCAAAGAACAGATATTACTTATCAAAACTGAGCATGAAGCATCACACTATAATGGTAACTGCAATTATGAAAAATTGTCACAAAGACATCAAAATACAAAAAGCAATGGAGAAAAATCACTACAGTCATAGAAAAAAGAACAGCATGTCAGGGAGATGAGGAAGTGGGAAAAAGATGAAAGAAGTTTGTATATGTTGGGATAAAAGGGAAAAATAAAACTGGGTACAGTGAAAAATCTTAACTGCAATAAATTCTAATTCCTCAAAGTTTTTCCAAGAAAAGACAATGAATGTACATCTAGTACTGTACAGTGTTGTTTATGTGATTCATACTCTCTGAAAATATGCAGACAAGTAGAGGCAATAGCAAGACAAAGAGTTTTCCAGAAATTATTGAAATTTACCACACTTATTCAAAGCAACTATGTTGAAACATTTCCTTGCAGGAGGAAGACCCACAGGTAATTTGCAAATTAAAACTTAAGCTCTCTTCATTTTTGCTTAGACACTTCCTGAATGAGATTGCATATCCCATACAGTTTTCATGGTGAGTCCTATATTTTGCATGCCGGAAGAACAAGACATGCCATAGAGCAAAACAGGTCTTTGGCTCTGCTGTTCCAAAGGATTAAGTCAAATATTATTTGAAGGACCATCTGTAGATCCCACAAAAGAGGATGAATGAATGAAAGCAGAGATACTTGTCTTAGAAAAATCTCAATATGTCATCTACTCTACATTTCTGCCTTAGGAAGAGAGACCTTTATCTGAGACATATGTGAGCTACATTAGTTATATCTCAGCTATATTTTCTTAGTGTGTGCGTGGAGATCTCTATAAGCTCCACAGGCTATCCATCCCAGTGCTCAGCATCACTGGTTACTGTGATTTTCCAGTCTGTTCATGACCTTAGAAAATTTTGACCCACTGAATTCCTGTGGTTGTGAATGCTGTGATTATCTGTATCACTACTGAGTATACATTAATTTATTGGTTCTGTGATCATTCCCAGACAAGTATTTCAGAGTTGGTCTGAAATTTCCTCAGCAAGACACTGCAGTTTGGGGCATACTTTCTGGTTTGTATTTTTAAGATGACAAATAATTTCCCAGTTTTTAAAAACTAGCCAATAAATGTTAACAAAATCAGGAAAAAATTATAAGGAAATATATTTTTCTGACAGTATGAATACTACAAAAACATCTGTAACATGTTGGTATATAAAACCTAGGGACCTCTCTTGGGGATAATAGTAACAAAACTCATAGAACTTCAAATGTGGGATCCTGGTTTGAACAACCACCAAGCCACAACACAGCACAGGGAAACTTGTGGCTCTCGGAAATCAAATTATCTTTAGGCAGAGATAGAAGGAAACTCCTTTCTTAGGTCCAAATTTATCCATCCATCCATCCATCCATCCATCAGCAAAGCCTAGCATTTCAATGCTGAGCCAAAAAGCCTGGAGAGCATCCAAACCTGTCCTTAGAAAGAAGTCTTTTAAACCTCTTTTGGTCCTTCTCATTTTTGATCATCCCTGGTTCTCTCCTATGTGCAGGTATCCTGGCAGGAGAGGAAGAATGGAGTAGTATAAATAGACATGACAATGTAATAGGTACAGCACTGCCAGCTCCACAAAAGTGCAAATTAAACTATTCCTAGACCTTACTGCAAGAATTCCAGCTAAGTCACACCACGTGGTCTCATTAAAGTTATTACCACTCCTAGAAAACCTGTCCCACCCAGATTTGATCAAATTACAGGTAGTTTTCCAACTGCAAAGCAGTCAGATGGCTGTGGAAAGCACCTACTTCCAAATCTCAATACCCACTACTTAGTTTTGTGTCCAAATGGAGCTGAAGGACAGATAAGATCCCTAAGATTAGGGATGAGAAAATTCGTGAGCTAAAATTCACTGCCAATAATAAAGGCCAGCTGCTCCCATCTTCTGCTTAGCTTGCTTACATATCCCTTTTTGGATTTATCAAATATGTGTCTCCTGCTATTTGCAAGAGATTATATACTGATTGCACATAAGTGATGCTGATGTCTCATGGTGAAGCTTCTAGCACTGCCTTGTGTATCAGTTCCAAGACACTTTGTCCACTTTTTCCAACACCTTTTAAGTCTATGCCCTCAGCTTCATGACTTCTTGTATTCTGTGCTTGCTATTCCAGTGCCTAGTCTCTTTACAGACCTTGCAACCTTCTTCTGGAGTTCCTGAGGAAGAGAGAAGGGAAAAAGTCCAAAAGCTACCATTGCATTTTTTTGCCAGTTCTGAATTGCAGAGCTTTCTCCATCTCCACCTCTCTTATAGGAGCTGGAGGTACATGCTGTAACACTGAGGAACACTGCAGTAAGTCCCTGTTTGTACCTGTCACTGGGTGTTTCCTTCTCAGGGGAAGAGGAAATGTGACAGCACCAAACCAGTGGGAAAGGACACAACATGAAACTGTCCTATATCATTGCAAAGATATTTTTGACCCAAAGAGCAAATGTGAAGCACAGTCTAAGAGAAAAGCCACCCAAATGTGCTAAATTGCAGCTCTTCTTAGCACCAGCAGAGAAGACAAGCAAAGGTACCTAAGCAAATGGGTTAATATCACACTAATACAATGACTCAATGTGATTGAGCCCCTGAAGTTTTAACTAATGAGTACTTAACTCATAATTATAGTATTCAAAGCAGTTAATGAAAACATATAATTAAGACACACCACACAGGAAGGTCAGAACTCTTTTATACTTGTGAAAACCAGAGAAAGGAAATAACTTGAAGAGAGCCACACAAGTGATTCGATGCCAGGCAGCGAAGTAGACTCCAGGCTTTCTGTCTAGGGCATGCTCTCGTGGCTTGTACTGCACCTCAGCAAATATTAGCAAAGGATATGTTTATAATTTTATGCATCTCCTTCAGTCATCAGATATATCAATGCATTTACAAAAAAGTCTGTGTTGAATTGTACTCCTATGATGAGATTTCATGTATCTCTCTCACTCACCCTGAGGAAGTCAGGTCTCTGATCAGTCTCTTTAGACATTTGCCATGTCTAAAATTATGTTTTCAATCAGATTTTAGAGGACAACTGAATTATGTCACTCACATTGTCATGTCCATTTTCTAGAGTATTGGGATCACTTTTAAAATATGAATTGCTTAATAATGAACAAAGAATAGCAATTTATGTCAGCTGACTTTGTGAACTAAGGGCTATACTATATCACTGATTTTGCAGTGTGTAGTATTGAGCAAAAATGGACTGATCCATATCCAGTAAACACCACGTATTTGATTATGAATAGCAGGAACAACAAGGATTTGCTGCCAATAACCTTTATAATTAGAGGGAAATCCCAGATTCAGTTTAGTGTTTCCTTCTTTATCCATAGCCTTTGGAAACATTACTGCATTAAATGGCAGACAATACAAATAACATTTCATAGTGTTCTGGGGAGTGTTTTTTAAATGTAGTGCTCTTGATCTTTACCAGTTGTTGAATCAAATTTGGCATAAGCCTATTTCTTTGTGTACAGCCTGCAAACAATGTGGATTGTAAAATGAGTAGGGCACAAACCCAATTTCAATTGCAGGCTGGGATTCCCCTATGCTTTTACAGGGAAACTTGGTTGATAACTGTGTTTCCTATTGGGTGGGGCATGGAGACCATGCCCATAGCACTTAATCTTTGAATACTAGAATATCACATGAGCTCTAAAGCCAAGCTATTAAAATAAAGAAGAAGAAATAAATCATCACACTAATAAAAGCTTAGTTGTTCATTTGCCATCATTCAACCCACAGCTGTATGGTTTTCATACGGTTTAAAATTTTACATAATACTGGCATAAACATCCAGTGTTCTTTTTTTTTCTTTTCCTGTACTGAGCAGATGCACAGTTTGTGTTACAGTAATGAAAACCAAATATTGCCTTACACAAGGTAATGTAAGGATATCTTGCTGGATACCCATGGTAAACTAAGAATTATTCATGAAGTTGAGATAACAGTTCAGTGCAGATGTTTTGCAAGTCATATGCCTCAAAATAGTTATGTCACTATTTGCCTCCTAAGTAGCAACCAGTGCTTTACTCTGATAAGAAGTACCCATGGAGGTCAAAACTGCTCACAAATATCTAGTGGACACAGCCACACTAAAATCTAGTCTACTGGTCAGACTCAACAGTTTCAGTTATTAAACCTGCTAAAAAACTGCTGACAATACCCATAGTTTGAAAAACGCAGAAAAATGCAAATTATTGCTTTTCACATCCCTTGCCTTATAAAGAACCACACAGCTTCAAGTTTGAATGCAAAAGAGAAATTTGCTGTAAAAACTTCTGGGAAAACTTCATAAGAAAAAAAAAATCTATAATATTCACTTGTAACAACAGCAGCTGCAGAAATCTCTGATAGTTTTAAAATGACAATATCTCATTATCACATTAGGGAAATTGCTAGAAAAAAGTCATTGATTCTCTACTTTTTGATCTGATGTGCTATAGCAGAAGGGAGCACACACATATTTCACACAGACAAAGGCAAACTGTAACTCCTGACTAGTGTCCCTAGGAAGAACACATCATGGGGAAGACTGACTGCTCCCTTTTAGAATAACTCATGAGATGGATTGAGCCCACAAGTCATGGTCAATGATGCAGAGAAATTGAAATTAATTTCAAAGGATAAGGAGAAAGAAGTTTCCTTTAATAAGTTAGTCATGAGATTCTAAAGTTCATGTAGCTAAAGTGCTTTGCACTAGATTGAAAATGCTATGCTGGCAGTAATTTATCCTGATGAGATCATTGTTGTTCCCTCAGAGAAAACATTTTTGTCTTAAAAAGTCATTAATGCATTCAAGATTCTACTGAATACAACTAGCAAGAAACATCACACACAGAACATGAACTGAATCCTGTCCCTAATATCACAAATGATTGATTGATTGATTCTGCTATACTGGAAACAATGTATTTCCCCTGTAAATAAGAAAAATAAAACACGCCTTTCTCAGTTAATCAATCTTCAGTATTGGAAAAGTGTAAGACACACTCTTGAAGGTAGAGAAAGGGATCCAGTTTGCCAAACCTTAGGGCTATGTCTAGAGGCAATTAGTGAATCAGTCTTCATAACACACATACCTAAGGTTTGACAAAGGTAGCCTTTAGGGGCCCCAGAGGTAAATCCTATCCCCTAGACTGAAACCCATCAGAAAAGGTGATATTGATTTTTACATGCTGAGTCTGATAGTCCTACACTCTTTGGAGGAATAAATTAGAATGACAAATCATTTCTATTTTAAATTCTCATTGCAGCAGACCAAGGAGCATAAATTATTTAAAATACATGTGTATTTGCATTCATGAATATAAGTTCATAAAAATTCTTGAAAAGCATTTGGGTACATCTAGAGATTAATCTCTTATGGCTATATTTTATTATTCTAAAAACATCTAAGTAGATAGAAACTACAGAACTTGAATACAGGAACATAAACTATAGTACATGGATATTTAAATATAGAGAGGGCTTTTTTTGCTCAATCTAGTATTTTATAAGGATCTTTATTCCTACTGTTTTTCCAGGATACATATATTAAATATAAAATAAATTACTTTAACATGAACTAACTGAATATCTGGGAGTACCACCACATTTAAACAATAGTTAGAATGTCTCACTGGTTGTCCTAAGTACTGAAATCTTCAAGCAGTTTATACAGACAGCCAAATTCTTTCATAATATCAACTTTACTTCTCTGTAGGTAGTACACAGTTATCATCCTCCACTAAGACTGAAAGTGAGATTGCCTATTATTTAATCCCCCCTTTTTTTAAATTTATCTTTCAATGTACTCTATCTATGTTCACAATTTCAGAATGCCAAGAGCAGACTATCTCCATACTGCCCCTTTGCGGGGATATTTGGAATCGTACAAACCCAAAGCTACTAAAGGCGGTATGGTTCACACCCCTTTCATGCACATACAGAAGTCATTAAATTTAATACTGGTTACATTCAAACCACAAAATGAAGAACATGTTTTACTCTTTCTCATGCTTGATTCATTTATTCACAGCAAATTCAGTGTTTCATATGTTCCTAACATAATTAGCAATTTCTGAAACCTCTCATTCCTCCCTCTCACATCTCTTAGGCACCACTGCTGTTGTAAAAACTGACTCTGGAAAAGTAATGAATATTAACAAAATCTATTTTTTCAAATACAAAAGACAGATTTGAAACTAACAGCAGCAGTTGCAAACAGCATAAAGATGCATTTTCCTACCCTTTTCAGAGTAATTTTTGCCACTTTGGACACAATTCAGAATGACAGGAATATAAAGTGAATGTTCAGGACAGCTGAAACATTTTTCCCTTTTTGCTTTCTTGCTTTTCCTACAATTACTTTGGTAGCATATAACTACTATATTAATAGACAGCAAATTGGAACAAGTAAGAGATTACCTGAGAACATGAAAGTCCACATTCTTCAATCCTGGGAATAATCTGACAATCAGCATTCCAAAATAGAATTATTAGAAGAATCTGAACATAAGTCCTTATCATCCTAAATTGAAAAAAAAATACAAAAAGCAAAACCTCAGAAGAAACCTTCAACTCTGACAATTCTCCCTCTCGTGCCAAAACTTTAATATGAATTTTAGTCCCTCCCACAGCACCTCTGAGCTCCTCCCTCTAACACTTTCCAAAGACAGAAAGTTGCTAGTTCTGGGAAATATAAAGCATGCTCAACTCATTTCATATGTTCCAAACTGAAAAATAGGAAACAGTGATTTCTGACAATCACAGTAAAAGCCTCTTCCTTCTGGATTTCATCACATCAGTATTAGATCAGTTTCAACAGATTTCTTTTCTGTAAATTCTATATATAAATGGGAATTTTGTTTCTAGAGAGATGTACCAGA
This sequence comes from Agelaius phoeniceus, assembly GCF_051311805.1. Taxonomy (NCBI): domain Eukaryota; kingdom Metazoa; phylum Chordata; class Aves; order Passeriformes; family Icteridae; genus Agelaius; species Agelaius phoeniceus. Next base: position 54,014,783 of record NC_135269.1, on the reverse strand, counting down.
CAAGTTCATGGGTATTCAAATGCATCTTATTTTTCTGGTTTTCTAGTGCCTTCAATGAGAAGAAAACCAGCTTTGCCAAGATGGGTGGTCTTGGAAGACTAGTTTCCTCTTTTTCATCAGCAGGAATACCAGATTCTTTCATCCTAGAAATCTGAGCCTTTAAATTTTTTCCACTATTATCTAATTGTATCAATAGGAGCATCTTGTCCTATAGCCTATCTCCAGCTCTGGAAATATGCATGTTTTTTCAAAGCTCAACACCAGCAACTCTGAGAGCAGGGTAGGAGTGAGCCACAATACCTCAATACCTGTTAGAATAACAGAATGCCCAGGAATGCCTCTCTGGGTGCTATGTTTCACACAGTCCCACTACCCTTTGTAAGGAACAAGTATGTCAAAAACACACCCTCTGGTTGGTATGGAGACTACATGTGACATGCCTAAGGGGAACAGGGAGTTTTCCTCCATAGAGAGGGCTTGCTCACCACTGAGAGACATCTTTCAGTAGGACAGTGCCAGGGCCCAAGTACTCAGTGCTCTTACAAAACTGTTTACATCAGTTACAGTGGGGAATATACAGCTAACAGCATCTGCTAGGATCTGGCTTTACATATAAAATACAATGTCTACTCAGCCAGTGTATCTATTGTACTTGTATTTTAGATACCCTATGTGAGTCTGGTTTGCCAATTTTCCAAGAAGACTTTATTTTTTAGATAAGCAGCATAAATCACCATACTGAATAAAATGTAATTTAAGTGTTTTGGTTAAAAAACAACAACTAAATTTTGTCATCTTATAGAAGCTTGGACCTTAAGGAGTTAATGCATTTCTATGCCTCAAACACTGATGGCCACTCAAGCAGGCAAGTTAGAACAGGTGGTGGCTGGAAAGGGGGACCCTGTGGAAGTAGGGCAGCATCTTTCTGGGGCCCACTTCCCTGTTGTGGTCCATGGTGACTACATAAGGCACAGAGGGGATGACAAGGAGTCAGGAGCTATTGAGAAAGGGTCAACCCAGAAGAGGTGGATTGAGACCACCTAAATACCCTCAAAGCCCCCTGGCCCATTACCAAATAAGTCCAGAAAAACTTTGACCATGGGCATCAATGAATCCTGACTACTCACAGGAGTGGGATGTGACATCTATGCACAAAAATACTAGAGATCAAAAATCTGCCCAGTCCACTCTCCTGTGCCTAAGAGGATCAGAGGATGCTTAGAAGAAATAAGAAAGTTAAATATCCTACTTCCATGGATTATTTTAACATGTATGCTGACAAGTTCCAATGACCTGCATCTTACAGATTTACTGAACCAAAAGCCACGTGCACATCACTGATTTTAATAGCTGCTTCTGGAACTTTCTTAAATGTATTTGTAAAACAACTCTTTGCATCTATTTATCCTTTCAGTTTTCAAACCTTCTTGGAACCATGAATTGTACAATTAACCTATGTTTATTTTCTGTGTTTGGATTTTAAAACTGCTTCCAAATAGTTCCATTGCGTTCCCCCTTGTTGCTTTAAAAAATACAGAATATCCATTTTCATCTCACCTTTGCAAAATAGTCACAGCTTTTTACTATACCCTTTTGTAAGATGAGGGTCCTGCAGACAATATTAAAGAGTGAGCAGTTCAAGAATGTTTTACTCTCTAGCAAATGCCATTTTGACTCTCCTTATACCTTCAGTTTCCACAGAAATTAACGGTGTGATTTGCCTTAAGAGATTTTATTCTCTCACTGTTTCTGGTATTTCTTAGGGCACCTCTGTCACATTCTGAATAAAGCTGATCAAAGCATAGATCTAACAATGTACTCTTTCTATGCAGGAACTGTGTTTCAGTCAAGAGCATTTCTGTGTGGACTGAAGCTGTTATTAAGTTTATCAGGCAAAAATTTTATTGTTATTTGTTTCATTTGAACCTTATTTTTTAAATCATGTCTAAACTAGCTACTTCACTGTTCCTGCATGATTTGTATCCTGGAATTACTGTGTTCATCCACTGTTTATATTATATCAGGTTTCAGAACCCCCGTTAAGATTCTCATGCCACATTTTTTTGAAAACTATCAGTTATGTAGAAGCATTGATGCATTTGAAATTTAGAGGGACAATATCTCTTAGGCTCTGTGCTCAAATGGGACTCTAATTCTTGATCATAATTTTGAAAATTTTTTTCTAACAGATGTCATTTTATCCTTGTTAGTTACTGTACCTTACCTATATTTTAATCCACATTTGTCTTTAGTTTGATGCTTTCATTACTTTATCCCTGAAGAACGGATGATAGCAAAAGGTATTGTTCTGTTTCTACCAATGCTCCCTCCATCTTCAGAAAAAAGATCCTTTAAAAACCCTTAATAGGAAGGGCCTTCTTTTGCACTTTGAGATATTTTAAAATAGAGATATTTTGCACCCTAGATCTTTATTAAAGCACTGGTCAAGAACACAGAAAAGCCAGAATCTAAACATTTCAGTCCAAGAAGGTTTGGGTCCAAATCTTGCACATTTCAGGATGGTGCCTTGGTGGTTCAGGGTGTTTTTAATGAAGTGCACAGGTCAACCTTAGAGTACAGAGTGAAATCCAGTATTTTAGATTCCCCATTTTCTCTTGGGTCAAGTTTGATCTCTGGACCATCAGGTCATGTACCTTTTTCTTAATTAGTCAAGTATGCTTGGATACATACTTGGCCCCCTTCAAAAGAGAAAATCATTCCACCACTGGTCAAGTTTGTACGGGAAACGTTTGAAAATGAAAGTTAGGACAGATGTATCACCAGACATACCTAGGCAGCCAGAAATGGATTTTGTGACCTGATGTGTTGGAGTTTAAGCACAAAACTCCCAAGAGATTTCTGCTTTGGCTATATTACTTTTTGACTTTGTTAAATTAACATCAATGTCTATGCTGGAAGGCATGTCCCTATCACATCCATGTTGGAGAAGTCCCAGGCTTCTGTGCAGCACAATAGCCACATTCACACTACATTTTGCAAGAGGACCCTGTGACATATCACTATGTTCTTCCCAGTTTCACTAACACAGGCACACATACAATGCTATAACAGTCCCCTGGCTATTATTTTAACCCTGTGTGCAGTTGTATTGCCTGCTCCAAGCAACAGACATTGTGTCTCCAGACCACATACATTAACCATAGGACATTATAACTTGAACAGCTTCTTGTCATACTCTGGAGTGGAGTGGTGTGAGGTGCTACTATCATCACAACAAAATACTCACAAGGGATTCAGAGCTGCTTGGGAACTGCACTTTTCTGGGATCGTGCCTGTATCTCCTGTCCAGAGTGAGCCTGTGCAGCCAGGGCAGGTGAGCAGCAGAGGTACCAGCAGGGCACCTGTAGCCCAGAGAGACACAAGACAGGCTGGTGAAACACAAGCTGCCCAGTGCTTCTGTACTCAGCAAGTTACTGATTCACAGTCCAAGACAACCAGTACTCTTTTCATCTGTGTGATTCAAAGGGACCCTCACTCTCCTCACCCACCATCCCTTTCCTTCAAGAGTCAGGAGCATTCAGCAATGACAGCAAACATAGGCAGCACCTTAGGTGCACTGCTTACACACCAGGCAGAACCCACAGATGCTGAAGACTTTCTTTTCCTAAGATTAGAATCATACAATCATAAAGTGGTTTGGGCTAAAAGGGAATTTTAAAGATAATCTAGTTCCAAATTAGGTTGCTGAAAGTCCCGTGCATTATTAAAGAAATAAAGGAATTTTTTTATTATTATTTAAAAAAATCATTTTAGACCTCTCTGAAATCATTAATAAAATTATTAAAGAAGAAAATGAAAAACTTGAGTGTTAAAAAAAATCTGCTTAGAAAAAAGTAAAAGAATAATAAAAAATTATTTTCATAACTCTCCAAATTTTTTGTGGACAATCTATACTTCTATGAACTTAAAGCTCAGAGAAACTGGAATTATTAGCACATGTGGAGGGGTTGCAACTAAAAGTAAATCATTCATGCACCATGTGCACACAACTTATTTTTTTTCAGGAGATGCTTCAGTCTTCTTTTTTTTCATCTTACCCAGTTAAATCTTTTCTTAATTTTAGCTATCTTTTTTAAGCTAGGAACCTAACTCCTGGTATAAGCTAAGCAGTCAGCCATGGCATTAATTGCAGTGATACCCAGCAAGGCAGGAAATGGCACATTTCCAAGCAGAAACCCTTCTAACATGGCACATAGACATTTTCTTCACCAGGCTGACCTCAGAGAGGGATATGATTTTTGTCCTTTAACAGGTTTTCTAGCTTTGCTGTGGAAATAGATCGTCAACCAGCAGACCCTAATTAAAGCTTCAAGCTATCAAGATTTACTGTGTCAAACATCAATACAAAAAGTCCTTTAGTAAAGAAGGATGGGGGTGTTGGTTTGAGTTACAAAAACATTGACACACAGAGTGAGATTTACAGTGAAACTTTCTCTGCCTGAGAAATGCTTTTCATGTCAGCAGCCAGCCCTACATTAATTATGATTTTAAAAGCCTGCCTCTTACCTCCATGATTTTTCTTCTGGCAGAGTATGAGAAAATTCAGCCTCCAGAGAGGTATCCATGGTTGGGGCTCCTAGTTTACCAGGCATGCAGGGAGATTGTCCAGTCTCTGCTGTGCTGAACAGAGCAGGAAGGGAGCCATGGCCAGGCAGGGAGCCCTGGGATGTTCATCTTCACTGCAAAGCAGAATCTATGGCTGGCAGCTCTATTACAATCTTTTTTTATTCCCATCCCTTGTTAATCTAAGATGACTAAAAAACCTCAGATACACTCATATATCTTAAATATTTCTTATCTCAGGGTAAATTCAAATTTTAACTCAATCATCCTGTTAAGGCTATTTAGTTTTTCTCTCTTTTTTTGATTAATGCTATTTTCTTCACGTCTTATTAAAACACTTTAGCTCCCCAAGAGAAATGCAAACATCTCCTATTATATATGCTTTGTTTCTTCATAGTCACTCCTGACAGAAAAAAAAAATAAAATTTAAAAAAAAAATCAGGAGCTGTTTAAAATGCTCTCACTTTAGAAGACAGCACCTCAAGCCATTTGACTCAAAAGGAAGTTAAAGTGCCTTTGTCTGCTTTGTTTGTCTAAGCATTTTGTGGAAAGGAAATTCCATCAGCTCTGCAACTTCCTTTAATTTCTTTTCCCACCTAAATCATTTACAAAAGTAATATCTACTTATATCTAACCTGGATAACCAATGCCCATCTTCACTTGACAGAAAACATAGAGATAATTTATTAAAGATACAGATTCAGTTGAACAAAGTGTTTTACCATATAACATAAAGCAAACCATCAAGGAAATGGTTAAGTTACATTCACGCTATTCTACATATTAATCTCTTTTTACTTTAAATGATTCATGAAGAACTTCTACACTCTACAGTCTTTTTCCAGTTTCATGCATGAGATTTAGGAAGTTAGATGTTTATTTTTAGGTAGAACTGTAACTATTTCTTTGCAACTTTCAAAAATATAGGGTACCGCCAACCTAACTTTTCCTACTTGTAAAATTGGTAGGATTGTAGCAGATACACAATTAATTATCTGTTACATTGAGAGAATGGTCACACAAGTACCACCAGTACAGGCATGAAATTTTGCAATAATTAAGAAACAGCAGCTGCAGCCTGTGGTTGTAGTAGTCTGGACCAAAAGCACACCCTATTATTTTTAGGTGGACAGGGAGGTTGCTGTATACACACTCTTAAAAAGCAAGTGCTCTAAACTTGAAAGAGTAGCCTCTATGTATTTAAATCCAGAATAACTGTCAGCTTTCCCAAAATGAAAAGAAACATGTTCCTGTGCCTGAAAGGCTCCACACACTACACACCCTTCTCTCTTTCTTTCCCCTTCTCAAATGCAAAGAGGGAATCTTTGCAGCATGCTCTGAACAAACAATCTGAGTTATTTCACATTAAAAAAGAATGAACTTCAAAGTCTATAACCTCTCAAAACCCAACAATAAAACAACAAAACCAGAAAAAAAATAACCTCACCACCTTGTCAGCAGCTATCACCCTGGTTACCCCAGAATTCCTATTAACTTGGAAATTCTAATAGAGTTTGAAATCTACCCAATTGTACCCATAGTTCAGCTACAAGAAAAGGCCATCTGTATGGGGGATGTCCCTTGTTTCAGGGCAGCTAAGTTGCATAGCTTTTAAAAATAGTTAGGAAAAGAAATAAATGAGAAGTAATATACCTAAAAATAAAAAATAAAAAAAAATCTCTTTCAATATCAGTATTATCTTCTGTTATTTGGCCAGTTGCTTCTGTTTGTTGGATGTTTTAGTTTGGCTAGCAGCTCTTGTGTCCCAGCACTCAGAAAAAGCCTCTCCCCCATTTAATAGTCCAGAAACTGAAGTTTAATGGGAAAGAATATTCTGTTGTCACCTCTCAGATTAGAATGTCAATCCACATTCTCAAGTTTCCACATAATAAAGACTTTTATTTATATAAAAGCAATAAGATGCAGAACACTTTACAACTCCTACAAAAGTGAAGTATAAGCAAAAACATCAATTATGACTTGTACTCATAACTTTACAAAAGCATTTATCAGTCACACTGACTGCATAACTGCAGTTACAACAATCTCTTGCAAATATATGAAGCCTACTACATATTGCAATATTTTACTTTGCCATCAGCATAAATCCATGTGACTCATTACCTTTTTCTAAAGGTATCTTCTAAATACTAGGCTACAGATACCAACAGAAAAGACAGATGTATTAAAAATATTATCAACAAATTTTAAAATTATTAGAAAGATACATCATTTACTGTGTTATTCCATGGCTCCTACTGCTGCAACTATAGTGCTGTTTAAAAATGTAAGTTTTTAAACCTTCATTCAAACAGTTGATTTATTTTATTGGATTGTGCTGTGTTGGCTGCATTTGTAGAATCCAAACTACTGAGCCATCTGCACCACAACTGCCTTCCAAGCTTTATCTTTGTCAAAATCCTTTAAGGTATTATTGGAAACCTAAAAGTAAACAAATTTAAGACAAATGCAATAATGAAAAAATGTTTTGATTAAAAACTGAAGTTCAAGCAAATAAATACCTGAGAAAATCTAGCAGAATACAAATGTAAATAGGTACAGCCAGAGCTATTAAAATATTCTGTACATTTGTAAATTGTATCGTTTTGTATATTATAGAGTTTATATTTAGGATATAAAATGAAATAGTGTAAATTGTACAATACTTGAAATATTTGGGTCTAAGAAACTTGGCCAAATTTGGCCAAATTCCCATTTTAAACAAGTAACTTAGAACATTTTTTCAAGACTTTTTCTAAAATATGACTGAAAGCCTTTGCACCTACACCTTTAATCCCAAAGCCAGAAGCAGCCTATCATGGTGCAACTGAAGCAAGATTTACCTACATACATGCAAACAAAGTAAGGTCTTGTCTAAAAACACAGACTTCTGAAAAGCCAAAGGGACTTGCAACTTCACCTCTAATATTATTCATGTGTTTAAATACTAAAAAGTAAGCAAAAAATGTTGCTTTTGCAGAGAAAGTGCTCCTTTTAGCATTTAACTCACACCTAATTTCTCAGTGACTCACAAACCAGGAATACTTTTGTCAATAATCTCCAGCAGAGATCTGTTTAGCCATGCCATGACCCATGCTCCAAGACATGACTTGCAGCAGTGGAAGTGCTGCTGTGCTTCATCATTTATATAGAACCTAAGTCCCAGGACACAGATCCAGCAAATAAACAACCTACACCAAATAGCCTCAGCAGCCTGAAGGGACATAATTCCAAAGCTTCCACTTTCCATTAGCAGCTGTTTACTGACTTGACTGATTTCAATCTCTGCTCCCAGCACTTTCTATCCAGTGCTAGACTGAATCCAGCACTCTCTTACTGCAGTAAGCATGAGTTACACTCTGAGAGTTTTTAAGGATACAGGGTGTAGCTCTGTACAGCAAAGGAAAGCCTAAGGGGTACAGTTCTGTGCCCCATGTCATGCCCAGTTATCATCTAACCAGGAAACTATTATCTCTTGATTACAAAATTAAGTTTCATAGAACAGCTTTTAATTGTGGTCTGAATTAAGATCAGAATTTAAGACCACAAAATATTACCCCAAAAAAGTATTTTAAAATAGGTATTTTCAAATTTTCTAGTGGGTGTAAATACAAACCTCTGTTGTTCTGTATTCCTGTTTTTTAACCTGGGATGGTGTCCATGCTGAATCTTGTAGTTTCATTTTTGTCTTGTAATTCACACACTGTATTACGGTTCCAATAGTAAGGCATGCCTGAATTAGCAGCATCAACATCAGAAGCAACAGGAGTACATCATAGGATTGCTGAAAATAGACATATGTTGTTAACTACCTGAATAAAATATTTGATAATGTTCCCATCTCTATACTTTAAAAATTCCTATCTAGACTTTTTAAATCAAATTATAATTTATGGTTTATTTCAGCATAAAGTTTCAACCAAAATTTTAGTGCCTGAGTTTGTTCAAAGTAGAAGAGATCTATAGCTTCTAAGAAAATGTTAATCTGTCAAATTATCTTTTCCTTTGGAAACAGAACAGAATTGAGAAAACTATCCTCTAAAATAGTGTCTAACTGCTGGTTCTGACCTAAACAATGTCACAGCTGTGTTTGGGCCGTGCCTTGCTGGCTCTGATCATGCCCTGCTGACCTGAGTTCCCGGATGACCTTGGATCTGCCTCAGTACTGTGGACTTACCTGGCAATCACTGCACCTGGCTACTATGGCTGGACCTGCCTTCCTTTACTATTTTTTTGGGGTGCTGTAGGACTGCTCTGCTTGCCAATGAAGTTACCATTCTTTCTCTGTCTTGCTGTTTCCTCCTGCTCCATAGCTCATCACCCTGTGCAGAGCAGCCCACTCTTGTAACCACACACAAAGCAGAGTGAGAATGTAAGACATGCTCTGCAGGGTCACACCAACTGTCTAGACAGTGTAGTCATCTGTCTCCAATATGTGTGACAGGAGAAGCTACTTAAAGAGGGGATGTCTCCATAAGCTGTCACCATTCCAGAGGTTCAACAACACTCCTCCAGAATAAGAACAGGATCACATACTCAGCAGTTTATTTTCCAGTCCCTGAGATATTAGTTTAACAAACATTTTCCCTCTTTTCTTCTAAAGTTACAAGACTCCTTAATGACTAGTGGAGACTCTTAATGACATTGGTCTAATGCCCCTAAGTGGTTCTTTGAACAACATCCGGGACTGGCAACACACTTTGCCAGTAGAGCACAAAAAAGCTCTTCAGCAATGCACAGGTAACATTTCATACTGAAAGGCTTTAAACTTTGCAAACTTTTTCTTCTCTGTCCAAATCCATACTTTGAATAAATCCAGGTGTAAGCTTACAATCCCAACGATTGATAAGCATCCTAAGAAACAGAAAAATGTACTCTTCAAGGACACCTCGAATCTTTAATTTAAATACTACAAACTATAAAAGTCTCAAGGACTCTAGCATGCTATATATTATTTTATGGTGTCTTTAGAATAAAATCCTATATTTTTAAAACTACAATTTCAGGGTGCCAATAGATGCAACATACTTTCAATTATATAATAAATCAAACAAGAGTTTTTAAATAATTTCTATAACATTTTATTCAATCTTTATAATGCAGTACCTTGTCTTCATATATTCCCTAATTTGCTACTGCCTTGCTATTGTAACATATAGAAGTTTATTTTTCAATTGCATAAAAACACATACTTTAACAGCAGGTGGATAACTTTTAAAGATGTCAACAACTTGCATGATACTGAAGGATAAATATGCAGAAGCAGTGAACAACAAAGGAGAGGTAACACTGCTAATGGCAATCAGGACCTCAACCTAAAAAATAAGATAATAAATGTTAAATAATAATCTAAAAAATTAACTCTGGTTTGCGAGCTATGTCTCCTTGAAGCAACATAACAGAAGCGTGTAAAACTGTGTAAGATTATACATAAAACACAAATACTAAGAGCTATCCACATTTCATGAGGATACAGAAGCAAGCTTTGTATAACCTAAATTTCCTAGCCAAAACACTGCTGGCTTGTAATTCATATTTCATTCAATACAGATGATGACATTTTTGTTTTATTTTACAAGTGCCTTCCACACGCACATAGAGGAAGTAACACCCCATCTGGAGAGCCAGTATAAAAGCCACCATTTATTCTTCAATTTATATGAAGTAATGAGAATTAAAAACAAATATTGCAGACTTGCAACATAAAATATCTTATGCAAATAAATTTGAGTGTCCTGAGGCAAATTTACTGCCATACAACAGCAGCTGAGTTTCACTCAAAAATCACCCCTACAGGATTATATTCTGACTTCAGTTGTGGTTATGCCTCATTACTCACTTAAATATGGTCACATGACTATTAATTACAACAGATATTTTAAGGAGCCTTAACTACACATCTAGAACATTCAAGGAATAAATGCACTCTACTGAATATTATTAGTTCTTGCTGCTAATCACAAAGATGAAGAATTTGTTTAAAATAGGTTCTAGGTCCAGCACAGCCTGCACACCTAATTTTCTTCTTTCAGAAACCACAACTGATAATGAAAGAAAAAGGGAACCTACTCTCAGGAGCTTGAAAGCAGTTCTTGGCATACCATATGAGGTATGTCATTTCTCTATAGTAGTATCTTTTCCCAAGGAATCACTACAAATTATCAAAAAAACAAAACAAACAAAACAAACAAAAAAACCCCTAAACAACCAACCAAACTCTTCAAATTCTTTTCTAGAACTGATGAAATGAGGCCTCCAAAGGGGCTACCGGAGTTCTTTTAAGGGATACCAGCTAACACTCCTGCTACATATTTGTCACATTTTATAGAAGCAGCTAAAAACAAGCCAGCAAACTTAGTGCTCACTATCAGGCAGAGTTTCTTAGCATTATTCCACTCTAATTAAAGAATTTTACACACTTACCAGACATTTACTTGGATATTCAGCAGCTACATGACTTGCAATAGCACTTGGAAAGCACTAAACAAAAGAGTGTAACAAAGTAAGTATTTATTGACTTGAAAATTACAAAAATTATAATTGAGTTACAGTAATTCCCAGTATTCACAGCTTTTTTCTTTTGTGAATTTTGAATGCTGAAAAGCTTGTTTATGAACTTTTTCCACTTCATGCAAAGGGATTTTACAGACACATATATATAAACCTAGTGGTCATTGTCTTCTTTCTCAAATCCTTCGTGGCGAGCAGGGTGGCACAACATCCTTTATGAATCCACTGCTCCTGGGTACAGGCTGTTATTAGGGATAAGGGTTACCAATCACAGCCTCAGACTTTTAAAACAGGTTAAACTGAGAGGTTAAATAAGATGTTCTAAGGATTCTACCATGCTAAACCTAAACTCAACATTTTCTTTTGCAACCTAAAATATTCTAAAACCTATGACTTTTTTTGACAGATCACCTCACTTGTAATACCCTTGTTTTAATACTCATTTCCACTTTACTGAATTGCGGACTGAGAATGTATCAGAACTGAAGTACTGCAAACCAAAACAGATCAAAAATATTGCATAAATATATTAAGTATATTGAAGTTTTAATTAATTTGCTAAGCAGCAATTCCCAAACAGTATTAGAGCCAAATAAATACTCCAGTGGGAGGAGAAAAGTGAAAAAAAAATTGAATAAAATACACTGTTTTAAAGGAGTAGCTTCTATTTGCACTACTTACAGCAACTAAGATCCAAAAGAATGTTACTGAGAGGTATGGACCTGAGACTAGAACATCCATATTCAAAGCAATTATTCCACCAAATACTGATGAAATTCCAATAATCACCTCAATTACCTAAAACAAATAAGAGCACACAAATTATTAATAACATATTTGAACACAAAATTTCCTACTTGTGTATAGAAAGGACCTCAGCAGAAAGAATAAAATACATTTATGCTACTAGCTAGGCATAAAGTCTATGTTTTCCATATCTAAACTATGGCAAAACACTAGCTAGCTTAAGTGAAAACAAGATCAGCTTCATTATACATATTTATGCTTTCATTTATTAGTTCTCCCAAACAATAGTTCAGCTTACACTATTTATCCTTAAGTCATTAGATAGTCTCCTTCCCATAATAAAGAGCAGTTGTGATTTATTTTGCAATCTTCTAAAAGGAAATATTTTACCGTATCTCTCATTTTTGTCTTTATTCTTTCAATTCTTGGCTACAGTGATCTCTTCCTGTCTTTAAAGAACTTTAGCACTTAGAAAGGTGAAATAATAAATTGATTCAATGAAACAATGCTTTTCTTACTGAGTATGACTTCAGAATTCGAGCAGGAAAGCTGACATTGCTCAAAACAACGGCACTGTCGTGTGCAGCATTCTAGAGGGGAATAAAAAAAAAATCATTATAAAAAGTATACAAAGCAATACATTTCTTTCTAGAAATCTTATACAACCTCTTACAGGTCCTAACAGTGGTATGTAATGTCTGGTTGGCCCAGAAGAGGTGACAGTGACACATCACGGTGTTCTCCAGGGTCAGACAACAGCAATTACATGAAAACCAAATTATTTAGTACCAGATTAGCTGTTCAACAGCCACCATTCAATAATGAAATATTTTCATCTTGTCTTTCTTTTACACCTTCAAAGAATATACTTTTCTCCTGAGCCTTCAGGTTTTACAGATGTGGATCAGCAGGAGACAAAGGAAGACAGGGCACTACACAACTTTATTAACCAGTATTTCTAATGGCATATCATGTTTGCTTCATTCTAAAAGAAGTACTGTTGTAGAAAAATGAGGGTGGGGTTTGGGAAATCACTAGTGAATAAAGAAACTTTTATCAGTAGCCCCCAAATCCTGAAGCCAAGAGTTGTGCAGATACCACCAAACTGGCATACAAGACAAATACTTTCTCTACATCAGGCTTCAAAAAGGTTTTGTTTGCATACATGCAAGTTATAGTACCCTAATCTTTCCAATATCAAGTTTCATTCTACAAAACAGAAATAAAAAATTTGCCGTGCCCATTCATGAGATATTCGAAGAACTGTGCTGTATAATTTTCAACAGGTAATTTAGCAGAGGAGTCATTGCACTTTTAAAAGATAAAAGAAGAAATAACTGTTTAGTACATTACTTTTATTTATATTTATTTAGCATGCAAAGTTATATACTGGTGTTGCCAATAAATTTTCGGCATATGTAATACAGGAAAATGGAGAATTTTTTACCATGCACAATCCTTAAGGGTACCTACTTTCTTTCTTGCACAGCAGTCTTCAGTAGACCTAGCTGAAATGATCACAGTAGTTGCCATGAAGATTTCCAGCAGAATAAGTAGAATCAAGTTGAAATTTATCTGTCAGTAAAATCCCAGATATAAATGAGTTATGTCTTCCATATCAAAAATAAAGGGGCTGAGTCTAGCACGATTAGGCAGGTTGTCTAGTTTCTGTCAGATTTAGACACATCTACTGATTACATACTTTGTTATCTATTTTCTTGGCTCTTGACAAACTTCAAGAACAATATAATACTCAGAATGCCTAACCTAAGAAAGAAACTTTTAGTTCATTTATGCAAATATTCTGCCTGAAGATTTTATTGCTGTCCTCCAGAAGAGGAGTTTATGATAAGTGAGTGTTTGCTGGGTACGTTTGCTTTTTGCAGGTCCTTCTATGTGAACCCAGAACACTGCAGCAACTAATGGAACATTCTCAGGGGAAGGAGGGCCACAGGTCACAACTCCTAGGTTGCAATCCCAAACTGTGTGCTACCATATTGGACACTGAATGAAAACACAAACCAAAGAACTGCACCAAGGATCCCAGTTCTGTGCCCTGCTCAGTGCTGGCAAAACATTCACAAACACTCTTCATGGGTTCACAATGCTTGCAGACTACATTGCAAAAACATGGGTGCTGCCATTGCTCATATTCAAGAGACAAATAAGTGAATGCAATACTTAATGTTGCTTTTTTGTTCCTTATTATTCTCATGAAAAGAGGTAGACACCTACACTGCATGGACTGAATCATTTCCTAGAGGCACACAAGTTAGGAAGAATTGATCACCCTATCTTGTCGACAAAAGCACCATGTTTTTCCATCAGCAGCCCAAAAAAACATCTGGTAGTCAGTCAGGCCATTGGGGCAAAGTACCAAAAGTCTAGGAAGAACTGACACTATTCCAAACCTATAAAATTACAGCAAACCATTGTTCAACAACTTAGAACAGAATTATGTTGTTTCCTCATGTCAGACCTGCTTTGTTGATGATGAAATCTCCATCTTTCTCTGACATGTATCTTGCAGCACATGTTTTTTGAAAAATGTAGTAAGTGGTAGATTTAGGAGGCTTTTTTGGACGCTGAAATTCACTTTTGCTTAGGAAATGATAATTGAAACTATGTGCTTTGCTGTACCCAAAAGACTGTACAGTTGTACTAACTCTGCAAACAGTGATAAATGTCATTGAGAAACTTCTAGAAAATGTGCCACAATGAAGAATACAGTACTTGTTAGGCAAAAGAAGTGCAAATGTGTGGCCTGCAGAACAACTTAATCCAGATTTAAAATTCCCATGATTTAGACATGTCTTGACACAGCACTAATACTGATATGAGCTGGCAAGGCCACATGTCACACTTGGCAGTGCAGTGCCAAGTAGATGCACAAGTTTGACTCCAGAAGCACTGGAACTGAACTGATGGACTATCTATCTCAATTAGTCCTAGGTACATGAAGTAAATAACAAAAATTGAAAAAGTAAGAGTAAATAAATTAGATTCTTCTGAATATTATTGCAGGTAACTAACACTGGGCAAAGAGAAATGTAAGGTTACTGCTGTATGATCTCTCCTCACAGACCAAGCAGGAATAGTGGGATATTGGCAGCAAAGTAATGACATGTCCTCCCCACCTTGTTTTTTAACAATGATAAATGTATCACAATTAGTAATTGTTTTAGTAACTTACATTTATAGCTGATGGATTGAGGACAAGTTTGCATCCAAACCAAACTAAACACGTCGTTGTAACAGCAAATGTAGAGACAAAGAGAATCTGAAAATTTGGTATCTGAAAAACAGTTTCAGAATGGGGTTTTTCTCTTATTTTAAACACGGGGGAATATGAACACACATACAGATATACAGAGATAGATTATATAGATAGATATAGACATATAGAGAAATAAACAAAATTGACAATAAAGTTTCATACTTACCACATTAATTTTATTCCTTGCTATAGCAAAGCTCACAACTGCTGAAGGAATACACTGGGAAAATTAAAAAAAAAAGACTAGTGGGATCTTCTGCACAATGAATTTTATATATACTTCTATAGATGTATTTTATGTGTCTGAATTCATATTCAGTACACTTAGACAAACAGAAGATCAGAAACTCTGAAGAAAAAGTTTCATTTGACTGAAGTCATTAATCACAGTCAGTGTCTGAGAATTACAAGAAGTTTAAATATACCTTCCATATCCCTTAGTTTTTACTAACTACCCAGCATAATGTGATGAGTAAAAGAAAGAAAGTCTTTCATGAGGTATTTCATGCCTTCATTAGTTTAAATTAACTCTATAAGGCCTGAGATCCTTGAGCAGGAGAAAACAGTGCTACTCCCAAACTGGGCCTGCACATTCTTTAGACACACATCATCCTCAATGAGTAAGCTAAAATTTGCCCAATCTCAAAACAGTTCTGAAGAACCTTGTGAAAATCTGCTGAGTCAAGACAAACTTGGAGAATTGTGCCTGGGATGTCCTTTTGGCTCACTGGGAACTATGTTTCCCTACTTGAGGACATAGATAAATGGAAAAGTCACGCACAAATAAAAAGTCTCACAAAGTAATTTCTCTATCCCTTCGCTGTTCCCCACCACAACAGACATAGCTCCATTACAGATCCAACTCAATTTTACACAAATGCCTATTAAAATTATAATAAAAGTGTTCTTATGTTAAATAATGAATCATGCAATAAATGCCACATTTCTAATTCTCTTCCCACACACCTGAACCCTAATGGCTTAACAATGGAACACTATAAAGAGAATAATACTGATATGTAAAATTCTTGGCAGCACTTCCTCAACACCTAAATGACCTTTACTGAATATAATTAAAACATTCTTCTATGTCCTGGATACACAGGAGTTCCTAGAACACTACAGGACTATGTTTAGGCAACTTAATTCAAGTACTAGTCCAGATGGTGACAGTCCAGAGAGCAACTCAGCTTCGGGCTAAACGAGACACTTGGTGGCCAGCCGGCTCCACATCTCTCTAGGCTCTTCCGACTGCACCAACATCACCATCTGCAGCAGGAGCTCCAACACCTTCCTCACATACAGACACCAAACATGCACACCTTCAAACCCAAGGTGAAAACCTGCTGCAGCCAAAGATCTACCAGGTCTCTGGAAATTTTCAAACATGAAGCTCAGAGTCAAGGTTTGGGCAGAGAAAGAGACATCTCAGTAACTAAACCAATGTTGTAGAGAATAAGGTATCTGTGAGGATACTGACTTAAACTCCTCCAACTTTAACACTGTTAGTGGAAGCCCAAGTGATAACTCATTCACAGAGCAACTCCTGGGACTTGTTTGTCTCAAGTAATCTTGAACCTAACTTAAAAACAAATATAAAAGTCAAGTTGAGAAAATAACAATGACAGAATGTTGCCATAAACAAAGCAAGTACATGAGACTTATTAATATCTAAAGCTCAAACTAAGTATATATAATACAGTAAACATGTATATGCACCCCTCAAAGTACAGAAAAAAATATTGCACTCTGGAAAATGTCAGCCATCTTTAATGCATATTATTTTACTTTAATGCATTATTTTACTAATAAAATAATAATATTCAAGAGAATTTTAGTCTGCTTCAGTACATGGATATTATGGCAAAATAAACTGAAAAATTAACACTTCACAATATAATATGAAATACATTTTGATAGCATATAGCCAGAAAACTTTCCAAATACATAGCAACAAAATTTTTCTTAAAATCAAGCACAGGAAAACTGCTCAGCAGATTAATCTTGCATGCCAGTGGTGAGCTGATTAACAAAAATGGTAGCACAAACTCAGTTGTCTTTATGACAACAGTTATTCCTTTAACCATGCAACAAAAATCCATTTAATGAACTGTTAAATATAATTAAATCTTCCATGAAGAAAAGCAGTAGAAAAAGAAAGAATAAAAGACATAAAACCACAAAAATTATTTACTATTGCATTTGCTGTCAAACAGCCACAGCAAATAATTAAGAATGCTTACTGAACCTGCTGCACAACGTAAATAATCCATTTCAGATGGAAAAATATTTCCCAGATATAGTGAAAATCCAGAAGTAATAAGGAGGCAAGTCTGCAAAGCAACAAATAAAATAAATTTATATAAATAAAACTGTTAAAAAAAAACTAGTCAGACATAAATCAGTAATCAACCCCTTTCAAACTGAGCTACTTTTAAGAATGCAGTTTTTGTGTGAATAAATTTGAAGAAAAATATCAAAATACACTGACTTCTGAAGATATTTTGCTGGTTACCAAGACCTAATAATGAACAATGTTCATGTTTAAATCAAGAATTTTGTCCTGACCTGGCAAATACCTCAATATAAGTCAAAAGGTAACTGCAGTGTTTAGTGGTAAAAATGTTTCAGAAACCTCAGCTATGTCTCTACTTTGCATTCCCTGCTTGAGTCCACCAATATTCATTATGCATATGGGCAGCTGGGCAATTGCCAACTAGAACACAGGAATAAAAATAGTATTGGGATACATTAATGAAGTTTCTTCCACTATATTCCTACATCCCTTCATATTCTCCTCCTGCCTTCATTCAGTGGCACATCCAAAAATGTTCAACTGCTCCTCTTACCTTAAAAAGTTTATTTCATAACTACCACAGCTACACACTCTGCAATAAGCCAGTAGTGTCTTCTACTAACATTATTTTGGTTTTCCTTGTCATTCCTCTGAGTAGGCATTTCTTTGAAGGAGCTGGGAAAGGTAAGAGACAGAACTGCTCTTTTGTTTTATTTGGTTATTTTTTTCATGTTAGAAAATTATTGGGGGTATTTAAAGAGTCCTTGTCAAAAAAAGACAGAAAATAAGGAAAGCATATGTGCATGTATAAACACACACAGAAAATTTTGGCAGACTGTTAGAACAGTCTATGGAACCACGAGTTGAAATTGTGCTTGATGCTCATCAAATTGTTTCTGCCCCAAACCAGCCCATCAGCCACTTTGATGTCACTGTACAGTTGGCATCTGCTCCCTGAAGTAGATGGTTCTGTTCACTGTGACTTACATTGCTCAGCATGCAGACTTTCTCTTCTGGACACTGTCTTTCAGAAGGGTTGATAGAGACTAAACACTTGGAAGAAAAATCTAATTGGAACTTAATCTAAGAGTTTATTAATAAAATTGCATTTTCATTTTTCCATGAAATTCATTCTTCTTGATAATATGACTTCAGCAAATGATCATTAAATATTATTATCTCCAAAAATTCACAACTACTCAGTAAATTACAGACAGTTGTTCTTTTGGACAATTAAGTGTGAGAAAATTTAATGCAAATAAAGCCAGCACTTCTTTTGCTCTCTTTTCATGTGACAGTATATCTGAAAGGAAATCCAAGGCTTGCAGTTTGTCAGAAAAGAAAAAATGCTCAGCTGTTTCCACAAAAATAAGGCAATACTTTTATTCACTGTGCATAAACAAGCAATTACCATATTAACAGTGGGACAATCTTAGTTCTTAATAAAAAGTATGCATCAAAACACACAAGCTGACAGAAAAAGAAAAGATCAAATTCTAATTGCTATAATGAAGTTTAATTAACTTGGCTCAGAACATGGAGAAACATATGATGTACATGCAAGATGAGTATCCTGTCATTCTAGCAGTGAACACAAAAATTCAAATCACTGTGTTGTTTCTGTAAGGAGCACAAGTATATACCTCACCACATTAATGATTATACCAAATAATTATGTGGCTATTGAACCCTGATAGATTAATGTGGCAATCAATACCACATATCTTTTTAATGCCAAAATGGTATCATGGCAGCCAGAGTACATTATATAGATAGAAGTATTTTTAAAAGAATACATATGGTCTGCATACTTTATATATTCTACCAAAAGGCACTGCTTATAGATACACATGGGCTGATATTTACCACTACCAAACTTATTCTCTATTTATATGGTTAATATCAATGATAAAAATAAGCCTTCATACACCACCTCTGATTAGTAAAAAAATAGTCAAAGAATACCAGCAATCTACATTCCAAATTTGCTAAATATGTTTCTTTTCTATTATTACAAAGATTTCTTTTCAATACTATCAGTGATGAAATTCTTAGTCTTCAAATGATGTCAAACAGAACAGAGCACTAGGCACTAAGAACTGGGCACTAAGGCCTGTATTTTTAAATTTGCTATAATTTAAAGTACTTACTCCCATCAGCAAAGAAAATATCCATGTTTTGTAACTAAAGCAAGGATGCAGCCTCTTTGACAGCTGAAGGTCACTGGATTTGATATCTGGTATATAATTTCCATTCTCTTGTTTTCCCCGCTCCAAAGTTGGCATCCTGTCATAGCTAAATTCTTCTCTGTAACCTTCTTCCCTGGTCATAACACTTCACAAAGGCAATTAAATAATAATAATGCAAGTTACAAAGAAAGAGAAAAAATATAATTTAGATCCTTCACATACCAAAATCAGCGCTCAACTAGTTTTTTTTGTATTCAAGACAAAATATATAAACACAATGTTTAGCTACTGGATGTATTTACATCTCAAAATATGTGAACTTTCTAACAACTTACTTCCACACCTTAACTAAATTTCATCCTACAGCCACAGTTCATAATGACATAGTAAAAGTACCAACATATTTAAAGTTTGTGTATCTATGATACCCCAGCAAATTATTATTTCAAGATCTAAGAACCAGTTTTAGAGGTGTTTAGTTAGTGCATACCTCTATAAACAAAGCTTTTTTTCTTTTTCAACTCTAGGACAGCAAAGAAAATCAAACAGGTTTCAATATAAATTCCATTTGTTTTCAACACTTTTTATCAGCTATATAAAAATGACAGACTTCCCTATGAGACCCATGAACACACATACCCACAATAACTCAGCTACAGCAAACTGTTTCTAATTTACCCAGTATCAACCATTTCTCTTGTTCACTTCATCCTTTTTTGTTCACCTCACTGCTTCCCAACCTCTTAAAATACCACGAGGAGCATCTTATATTAGAATTAAGTTACTGTAGATTTTTCAACAGTTAAAAACCTTGGTGCTTACCTTCCACTGAAAAGTGAACTGTCAGTTTCAAACAGCCCTGTGAACACAGCTGCCTGTACACTTTGTGATATTCTCACCGTTCAGTGAGTCATGCCGGCTTTGAAAAGTTCTCCCTTACACTTTGGCTTTCAACAACATCTATTCAGATATGGAACAAAAGCACAGCAAGAACTTCAGTTAAGCCAGGGAACAGGAAAATGCCTCCTGAATTTTAATTAAGAGAACACACTAGAAAATGACTGTACTACATCTCGTAGGGCTGCCTCCAAATCAGACCAACAAATTAAAAGTTTCATGTCCCTTTTTTATTTGAGTACTACCCCTTACTTAGCATCTTAAATAAAAGTTTCCTCACTTTTCCACTTTTGGCTATCATAATACCCGGTGATCATAATATCTAACAATTGAGCTCTTGTTTCAAAAGAGCAAAATGCACTTATAATGCAATATTCTCCTAAAAAAAAAAACTACAGATAAAAGTTCAAGGATTACAGTATCTCAACAACATTGGAAGCTCAAAATTTAGAGGTTATAAATCTATCAAGATTATTCTTTTCACTGCAGGACACTTGTCTGTCTTTTTCCACTAAGCCCAGTTTTCTGGAGTGCCCAGACAAAGCTGGCACATTTCAATCGTGCCGTCATTCGCACTTACAGAGCACCCAGATGACTAAACAACATATTTTCAGCCCAGCAGGCAGCACTGACATGCAATGGCCAGCGTACATTGGACCCAGTCCTCCTGCTTATTAAGCAATGAAAAGGGGGAAAAAAAGGACGTTTTTATCTTGAAGATGTTGGCACCTTGACAGCTACAGCAATGACAGGGTCTTTTGTCTAAACTTTAAACACTCTTGTAACCAAGACACAATTAAATCTTCAGTATTCTGAAGGGCATCACCTTCAAAGTATGCTAGAAAAACTTCTGAACAGCACAACTTCTCAGTTTGTACAGACTGTAGATTTCCTTTTTTCATAATGTCAGCCAATACTGAAAGAATATTAAAATGTTACAGTTGTTTTAATAGATTTAAACAAGGGAATTAGTACACCATACACAGCAATAGACACATCTGTAAACTGTGCTAGAAAAGAGGGGGAAAAAAGATTGCACAGTCAAGCAGAACTTTCTGAAGTAATTAAGCCCTACTGTTCCTCTGCTCATGGAAGAAACACTGCACAACTATTTCCATTATCTGTAACTTTCCAAAGACCATGGTTTAATGGAAAATGTGTATTGCTTATCTGACAGCTTTTTCAGTGAACACTAGGAACTGATTGACACAAATCACCATAGACACAAAACACAATCATATTTTAACCCTTTTGATCAGTTTAGGGAGAAGGTTTGTGGGTTGTTTTTTTGTTGTTGTTGTTTTGTTTTGTTTATTTTTTACACAAAATCGGTGAGATAGTCAGGTATTTACTTGATCTAATCTCTTTGAATAAAAAGAATTTTTAAAGTCCTGCACCACTGACCAGAGCAGGGTTCAAACCCTAGAACAACTTGTTCACAGTTCCAAGTGTTTCAGCCAGTACTGTTCCTGAAAGTTCCCTCTCTCAAGCATGGTTATACAGTGTTTTCTCAGGTTATTGTGAAATTCCTCCTACCCCCTTTCCTGTGTACTTCTCAGTATTTCCCATTTCCCTTTTGCACAGAGGCTCATTGCATAATTAATGCATCCTCTGCACTTGGCATCAGCATGAGCAAAGAACACTTAAACTTCAAAGTTTAGTTTCTACTCTAAAAATTTTCTGGGGCGTTTATTTTATGTTCCCTTCACCTCATGTTCCTGATTCCAGAAAAAGTCTCTTTTTTGTGCAAGATCAGAACCCAAGTCATTGACTAAGACCTTCTAATGCTAGATAAGGTACAAATGTGATGTACAAAGAGATTCCTCCTTATTCTAAAGAATGCATAGGAATGTTCCACAAAGGTTGCAGCAAGTATAAAATTTCAAACACAACAAGAGAAGCTTCTGAAAAGGATTTACAAGTTAAGTGTTTTGATTTTAAGTTAGGCCAAAAGATGCCAAGGGATGACAATTAAATCGAATCATGAGCAGCTATGAATAACTACATACTTCCACCACAGGACTGACCACTGAATAAGTCAGTGTGCCTGAAGCAGCTATAGCAGATACTTGGTCATTTGCCTCAGGCTGTGTGCAATGCAAGCATCACCCACAGTAATGACAAAAGATAAAAAACAGATTACCAGTTATAACTCAAGTGCCAAGGGATAGTGTGACAAAAAGGTACATAAACTTGTCAGAGTCCTACTTTTGCTATCAAGGACTGAGGAAAAAGCATTCTCTCCTGGGCCATGTTCCCTAGCCCTGAAGGAAGATTCACACATACATTCCAAAATCTAAATGAAAACCACACCTGAAGCTCTGGTGAAGTTTACATTTAGCATCTGACCAACTCTTCCATTTTCTGAGGAGTTAATAGCTGCACTACACTTGTGTTTTTTCATACAATATTTAATTATGATATTTTAGCTCATTAGCTGTATTCCTTGTTGAGTATTTTTACCTCTTTTAAAACCAGCTCTTTGACCTATTTTATTTCTCTGAAGCTGACTCCTCAGTCCATGTCTCACGTCTTGGGGCACGTACTGAACCAAGATCAAAATGTAGATGAAATAGCTTCAAATGGATGCCTTGCTCCCCTAGAATAACATTTGCTCTCCCAGTATAAAATACTTTGGATTTAGTCCTTCATGTAAACCATCATCTTTTCCAGAAACACAATCTCTTCAGCCACCACACTTACGCCAGCTAACAGTCCCCTGTCAGCACTCCCACTGGAAACTCAGTGAAAGAAAACAGTAGTTAAAATTCTTTAAATCAATGTATCCAAAAGAGGCCAACGCTCTCTCATCACTTTTCTAAAAACAGCACTGGCTACAGACACGCACGTTTCTCCTTCCAATGGCATCATCTCAGTTACTTCAGAATGAGACACTGGAACCTGTGTGCAGTTACTGGCAACCAGAACTTATTCTGCTCTAGGAACTGTACAGAACTCTGTAACAGTGTTAAACCATCTGAAATGCATTCCTAGCCCTTCTTTTCCTAAATAACGCTGAGTGAACCATACAGCCAGAAACTAAAAAGTTGCCAAAGACAACTGCTGCTTTAGTCACACAACTTAGGCAGTGTATTTTGTGATTTCTACAAAAAATTACACACTGCTCTCTCCTCAACATCCTGAAAGCATCTCCTGGAACAGCTTTATATGGCAGTTCCTATTTAAAATACTGGGATGCCGAGTATCAACTAAAAAACTTTGCTTTGTGAAACAGCATTTGTTGAACAAAATGCAAAGAGGCCTTACACAAGATATCTGAACTGCACTGTGTGAAGAGAACTGGTAAAAAATACAGATAGTAACTACAAGGATAGCAAGCACAGAACTACAGAGACAGTAACTCTCTAGAACCACTGAGATAGATCTCTAGAACTACAGAGATAGTAAACAAGTCAGTGAAATCATATTTCCTCAAGCACTACAGCAGCTCCTTTATTAATGACATTAAGTCGAAAGCACCTTCTTTTCCTGTTAGGCAAGTTTACCACGTTCTGGAATTTATCCTATCATTTTGAAACTGGCTGCTACTGAGAGCATCACAAACCACCAATGTGCCACGTGCATGCTCTTCCAAGCCCAGTGTTTCAGCACACTGGAGGGGCTCCGTGCCCGGCGTATTCCCAGAGCCACGCAGAGCTCTCACCCCAGGGGAGGTCACAGCCGGGCCGTGGGTTCTCCCTGGTTCGGGCGTCCCATCGCACGAACGCTATCATACACTACGAACACAATTTCAGACAGCACCACCAGCAAGCAACAAGCTGCACACACTCCCTTCCTTTAAGCTCTTCCGTGGTAGCCTCGTGCGACTCCACCTTTCCCGCGCCCTCAAGCGCCGCCGGCCGATCCCCTGCAGAGGGCAGCCCCGCGCCCTGAGGGCCCTTCCCGGCGCCGGGGCCGCCCCTGCGCGGGCGCGGGGGCGCCCCCGAGGCGCGTGGCGCTGCCGCGTGACCCGGAGCGAGCAGCGCCATTGGCCGCGGCAGCCGCGCGGGCTCGAGGCGGCTGCAGGGAGGCGTCGCGCGCCGGCTGGGCCCGCGGTGCGGCTTCTGAGACGGGCCTGGGGCTCCGGCTCCTTGCTAAGGCGTTCCGGGATGCTCTCTCTCCTCTCTAAGGCGGTCTCCTACTTGTGGAGACGCGCAGATGGTGAAGATGAGAGATGGGCGACCTTTGGTAGGAATTTCGGGCCTGTTGTGGGTTTGTGGTGCAGTTTCTGAGCCGTGAGGCTTGCTCGTCCCCCACGTGCCTGGAGCTGAGTGCAGCCCTGTTTCCTTAGGAAAGGTTGTAAGGAGGAGATTGAGATGAGAGGGCATTTTTTTGACTCCAGAGCCTGTGCAGTTTTCCCGGAAGTGCTTTTTTAGCCTTTTCCTGGGTAGGACAGGTTACTATTGCTGCTGAGAATATGGAGTAAGGAGTAGGAGCAGTGCCCTGGCAGCCATGAGGGCCGGTCATGTCCTGCTGGGGTGCATCAGGCACTGCATCCTTGGTGGGTGGCTGGAGGGGGGGATTGTCCTGCACTGGGACAGCCTCACTATCCTGTGTGCACTTTCAGATGCCTCAGTACAAGACCTACATCAAACCATTACAGTGAGTGTAGTGGAGGCTGGGCAAGACGGTGAAAGGTCTCGGGGGTGTGACTGAGGAGGAGCAGCTGAGGTCCCTCGGCTTGTTCAGCTTGGAGGAACGAAAGCTGAGGTGTGACCTCATCGCAGCCCACACCTTCGGGAGGGGTGCTGGTCTCCTCTCCGAGTACCAGTGACAGGGCACAAGGACATGGAAGGAAGCTGCATCAGGGGAAGTTTCAAATTGGACAGTGGGAAAAGACTCCTCACTGGGAGGGTGCTAGTCACTGGAACAGGCTTCCCAGGGAAGGCACCAAGTCTGTCAGAGTTCCAGGGGCATCTGGATGATGTGCTGAGTCATATTGTTTAGTTTTAGATAGTCCTATGAGGAGCAGAGAGTTAGACCCGTGTGATCCCTATGGGTCTCTTTCAGTGCAAGATATTCTATTAATTTATTTTTTTATAAAGAGCTTAAAGTGTGTTGGTTTTAAAATGTTTGTATTTAACTAGCTTTCCTAATTGTTTGAAACCATAAATTGCCATAAGATTCAAGACTTAATTGTGAAAATTATTAGTTGGCAACTGTTGCTATTTCCATTTGGTCTTTTGATAGAACGGATGTCCCTTTTTGCATAGTTCTATAAACAAGTGATTTGGGTTTATGTCAACACTTTTCCTTTTGATGCAGATGAAAAACCACTGAAAAAGGTACAAGGAGTAGTGACAAGACTTTGCCATGATTATGGGATGATAGATGACACAATAGTCTTCACAAAGGATGTTGTTACAAAAAACATGTTGCTGGCTGTTGGACAAGAAGTTATTGCCACCGTGGAAGAGGATAAAACATCAGGTGGCCTGAAGGCTGTCAGGGTAAGAGGTGAAGATAACTAGTAGTCTCACTTTCTCCATAAGTACCTTGAGGCTTTGTTTTGGAAGTTACTGTAGTTTTAGCCTCACAAATTCTACAAAATAGGAGAAATTGCAAGCTGTTCACCTAGAGGGGATAAGCTGGAGTTTGGGGGTAATTTTATTGTTTCATTCCATTGCCTTTCAAGTTATGTTTAATACAGGTGTAGATGTAGTGAATAAGAAGCTATTAGTTGAGATTATTGCATCAGAAATTTAGTCATAGCTACTCCAGATCTGTGTAACTTTTCCGAGTTTCAATCAATTTGATGTTATTGTTACATGAATGGATAAGAAGAATCCATTATATGAATTATATATGAATGGATAAGAAGATCAAAGCAGTTTGATCTTGCGCAAAGTTTGCTCTTTTTGCACAGGAGTAATTTATGTTCTTGTGAATAAGAACAGAAATTTTAAAACTTCTTGTTGTATAAATTGGTAACTCAATGTTATTGACAATTACAAAAATGGAGATCTTGCTATTGCAAATGGTAACCATTATGTTCAACAATATAAATCATATAAAATTTAGTATGATAGTATGCTTCAGATTGGATCAGACTTCAGTAAACTTATATCTGAGGTGGTGATATGAAGAGTCTGTTAGAAGCTGCTCTAGGGGTTTTCTTAATCAAATTACTAAAAAGTGACAGCATCAGTCTGTATATAAATACATGTAGTGTTTATAAATACCATCTTGAAAACATATTTTTTGCTTTCTCAAATAGTCATTTTCTACTTCCAGTTTTGTACAGACAGATTGCTGGATATGGTGTTCCTGTCAATTGAAAAATCTTAAGTAGACCTATAGCAAGGGAGGTATGAGAAAGTTTTGAAAAATCAGCATGTAATTATAGCAGTAGTCAGCACTGCAGCATACATCGCTCTTTAAAAGAGAAGTTTTAAAGTTTCTCTTTAAAAGAGAAGTTACTGTTTATTACTTACTCTTTTTGTGTCCAAAAAGTAACAGCTGTAGTAAGTAATTGTCTTAAAAGAAGCTTTGTCTCCATAAGCAATTGAAATTTTGTATATTTATTGTAGGAATATGTATTTAATTCTAAGTGTCAACTGTTTAAATGTTTGGGTTATTTTTGTATTAATAGGTAGACACCATCCAGAATACCCAAGAAGAGTCCAGTCCCACTTGTGATGCCTCTGAACTAAATAAGAAAACATTAATTGGCAATATTACCTCTCTCTCTGTGGATGGTGGCTATATTAATCAGAATACATACTTTGCAATGCAAGACGTCTGGGAAGGTGTGTAGGGACTTCTTGTTTCCTCTTTCTTAATAATTTTGTGTATAAAATAGAAATATCTTCTGACAAACTTGCAGTTGTCATCCCAAATAAATTCTAATGGAATATGCAATGAAACATAGTGAAACAGCCAGACATGGATTGAGAAAGCTGCCTGTTCATTCTCACTGAGCACAGCCTGCATTTAAGCAGAAGTTACATGTTAGCAGATGTATTTTTCAACTAGCATCTCCTATGTAGTTTGCCATAACCTGCAAAGCAAAGGACAGCAAATAAACTTCGGCCTCAGTGGATCCGAATAATGCATTGTTCTGGCTTTTATTTAACTTACACTGATTCTGTAGGGGAGTAATGTAAATGGTATCAATAGTAATTAACCTAGAGAAATGTTCTGTTTTGTATAGATTTCAAACCTTGTGAAGGTGACTGGGTGCAAGCAAAATACTATATTAACTCGACAACATGGAAGACTGAAGCAGTTGCTGTAAGGCCTTTGAGGTATAAACAAGTAAACAAGGTAAATATTGTGCACATTGTTTTTGGCAATAGGAATCCTGGGTGAAGTGGGGTTTCAAATTGGTTTCAGTTACAAATATTGGTAGATCTTCTATAACAGATCTTTAATTAAAAAGATAAAAATGTATTAATTAATCCATTTAGAGCATGTGTGTAAAATAATTTTGTAAAAAATAATTTTGAAAATGCATACATAACTTTCATTGATCAGAAAGAGTAACTAACTTACCTATTATGAATTGCTGGTTTGAATTCTTGCTATTAGTTATAATGAGGATGTTTCATGATTGGGAATTTATAAAGTTTAATTTATTCAAGTGTTTCAGCTTAAAAACAACCACAGTGCCTTCTTTTTATTTTAATGAAAACATTTGTTTGCTCTAGTAATGCATATGCTATGCTAGGTTTATGGTTTATTGTCTTTGTCTTAACTCTATATATTGAATATTTGCACATCAAGCATACGAAAATATTTTGTCTCATTACTGCTAGTATGGAAGTGTAAATTAGTTAAGTTGACATGTCACAAGAAAGATATCATGGTTAAGTGTCATGTTGTAGTATGCACTTCAGTGGAACTTAATGCTTATGTGAAGTACTTGTGTTTCTTTACTCTTCTAAATCTGAAAACGGGCACAGTGGTTCTGGGTTAGGGCTCTGTGTTTATCTCCTATGAATAACTGAAATTTCAGAATGCATTTTTGTTAATGCTAGAAGGGCTGCTTCAGGTGAAAAACAGTATGTCTGTTAGTTTAAAAAGATAATATCAAGTAACAGTGAATACAAACTATTACAGGTTCGCATTTCCAGCATCTGTGGAAGAACTGGGACAATAGATGACAGTATATTTTTCACTTTGGATTCACTGAGACTTCCTGATGGCTACCTACCTCGTAGACATGATCTAGTGAACACAATTGTGGTGGAGAGCAGTCAGTCCTGTTACATTTGGAGAGCTCTCTGCTTGGTGCCAGTCAGCCAGGATGGGTAACATTACTTTGTTCTCTTTATAGCAGTTAGAGACCTGGTGTAGTTATGCAGCTGACATTTTATTGCATCTGTCAAGCAAGAAATACTGTGAATATTTCCCTAGTTGACTAGAAGGCATAATAGACCATTGGAAAAATCAGAGCATGATATGATTTGGCCCTTGTTTGGGTTTTTTTCTCCTTCCAGAAGGCAGGAACATGAGTGCTACTAGAGAAGGAAAACTAGGAGCAGCTGCTCTCAGGGATATTGCTAGGCAGGGAAGGAGTTTTGCATACATGTTAGTAAAATGCCAAGTTCATTGTGCTCCTCTAGTAAGGACTTCACTGTTTGAAAACAAATCACTGCAAAATTCATATAAAATACACATTTCTTTAATCTATTTGTCTTAAGTTACAGTGATTGTTCAGATATCTGTCCTAAAAGGAAAAGTTTCATGGTCTTAATAATAGATTCATTCGGCCTGCAAGTATTGATCTGAGAGGTTCTGCAGGGATTTCAGATGTTAAATGTGGCATGAGGAGGATCTGGATACACTGCAGAAGAGGTTGAAAAAAGTGGATGATCTTCATTATGGAGAAGAAGCAAAACTTAGGGAAATAATCAACTACACAAAAGTAAAATGGGTAACTAGTCAATAGCAGACCTCAGCAAAGATCTGGAATTTGACTTTGGAGTTTAAGTGTCTGTGCTATGAAACACACCATTACCACCTGAATAAATAGATATTTTAACTGTAAAATCACTTCACATGCTGAGGTCTTGGCAGGATTACGTAGTCTAACTCTGCAGGCCAAAAAGAAATTGTCAATTGGAAAGTCCAAGGGGAGAGCAAAAAGACATTCTGATGTCTTTCAGACATCATCTTTGGGAGATCTCTAGGAAATTTAGCCAAGGCCATATGGCCATATATATGTCTTCAAAGGATCTACAAAGAATGATATAAGCTGTTTTGTTTTCTCTAGAGATAACAGATATAATAAGTTGCACCTAAAAGAAACTTGAAGTGTTTACATAATTTTGCAAAACAGTACAAATTGTTCACAATTTGTTTTTCTCAGTTGCACCTATTTTTAATGATGGATTTTATATAGAAAATTATTACTGAGGCCAAGTTACAAAAGTAGACCTTAGGGTTGATTTCTCAGGTTTAGTGTACATCTACCATATCAAAAACTGCAGCTTAGGCTGCAGTGGGAGACATCTAGTGGGCTTGGCTAGTAAATTGATACAGCTAATGAAAAGCAGCTGCACTCATTTTCTGCTTCAGTATGTCAGATAACTCAGGATTAATGAGGGCGTATACATACTAGTGAGATTATTAAAATATTTCTAAATTATTTCCATGCCACTTTATCTAAATTAATAGTTTCTTTATTACAGAATAGGAACTATGTGAAAATTTGTTTTACAGGTAAAAGACAGGAGTTTAGACCTGTGCTCAGTGTTTTAGACAGGAAAGAGCACATCCCTGGTTTCATATGCCTTTAATAAAAGTTTTCAAGGATAATTTTTGGTTTTCAACTGTTTCTTAGTTTTGTCCTCAGCTTGCTGATTAGGAACATAAGCAGAAGACACAAGTACCTAGGGTGAAACACTTCCAGTCTAGTCATTTTATCTCTTAGCTGCAGTGCTAATCATGACTTATGCTAAGGAGCTGCTCTTTGTTGTGTCTTTGTTCAGCTCCCAAAGAGAGCCATGAAAATGAAATTACTTCACTCACCATTTGATTTAGTTCTTTAGCAGGGATTTGTTAACTCCTCCAATCATTTTAGTCTTGCATCCAAAGTTTTATGCTGGTTTATTGTGCTGCTGACAAAAGACTTGTTGCTGCTTAAATTAGTTAATCTAATTTTCTTGGAAGTATAAATGGCTGAGAAAAATATGAACTATCTCACCTGCTTGTTTCTAAATATTGTGACTGTGCCTTGGTATAGTTTCTTAAATTTGTGCTGAGTCAAAGATATTTCCTGAGGCTATTAGTGTTTAAAAACTGCTACTTAAAATTATTTTTGCAGACCATCTCACTCTAATGAAGGTAATGTGGATGAACCTTATGAAGACATAATGAGAGACAAAGGAGAGTTGAAAGTATCAAGAATGACTGACTTTGGAACTCTGAAGCAGGGGGAATCTAAAAGAATGATGGTCTGGATAGAGTAAGCCTTTCTGATTGTTTGAAGATTTCTTTATTTCTATCACTCTATCTCTTAACCTGTTTTACATTCAGAAGTCTCTTCTAGTTGAGCCTTGTGGTTTGTGATATTTAAGTAACCTCCAGATACTATGGAATTAAATTCACAGTGAATTTAATGTCTGTAAGATAACCTTTTTGATATTGAGCATTTATTTTGCAGACAGTGTTTTGAGACTCTCCAGTTCTGTATCTCTTTTCAATCCTAGAACAGTCTTTCCTAGAACAAGGATTGAAGCAAAAGCTTTTACTTGTGTGTTTAACTTAAGCTGCAGATACTCTGCCATCTTCAAAATCTTAGAACAAGAGGACTGTTGCATATTTGTGTATTAAAAGCAGAACAGATTTTTTTTTCTGTTTTTTTTTCTTTTTTGTGAACTTAGATGCTGAAGAACTATGTCGGTGTATCCTTAGGTTTTGTTTTGGTGGTGGAGCTTTTTTGGGGGTTGGTTGGTTGGGGTTGTTTGTGTGTGGGTTTTTTTTCACATCTGGGCATCAAGGCTTAAATGAAGACAGACCTGCATATCCATTCTTTGTTATTCTGTGTTCTCTCCTGAGAGTTGGTTACCCAATGATGAACTTTAAGCTCCCATTGTTTATATTATATATGGTATTTGTATATGCTTTATATGGTAGTTGATGCGACCTAGAAATATTAACGTAAAGCAGAGGTTCTTGCTCTCATTAGTTAGAAGCAGCAGTGCAATTTCTTTCTGACAGCAATTATGAAATAAGGGGAACTGACCTGCTGAAGACATTTGTATTTGACTTCAGGTAGAAATAAACTTCTCAAGAACATTCACCCTGCACTTAATTATGTAACTAATCACATAACTGCTTCTAGGAATAAAGGGAGCGTACCACAGTCCTTAATCAGCTGCAGATTAGCTGGATGGGTGAAAGACAAGCAATTCAGTGTTGAGATTCCTCAAAACTGTGAGAACAGTCCATCTTTTCCAATAAATCAAGAAAACCTCTCAAAAGCTGCAATTAATTCATTTAACAACAGTGAAGGAACAACGTGTGAGTCATTGAGCCATACATCCATTATGAAGAATGGAGTCATTCCAGGTACAGTGAGATGAGTGTTTGAGTGCTGAGTGTTAGCTCCTCAGGAGACCAGTAGGTTTGTTTGAGAAGATTTGCCTATGTTAGCAATAGAAATTTTGATAACAAAGTTTATTCTTATACATTTACTACAGAAGGAATTAATTTTCAAGATACAAATTTATCAAGGACAAAGGAAAACAATTCCTTGGTGAAAGATGAAAATACGCAAAATGGAGAAAGTGAGCAAAAAGACCATGTGGAGCAACCAATTAAGCACAGCAATATTACTCCAGAAATTGTGATACCACCAGGTGAAAAAATATCCATAGTGATTACATGCACAGCTGTGTAAGTATTTCTTTCCATTATTTTTAACCAGCACAAAGCCAGGAAGTAATGAAAATAAACTTAACAGTTCTGTTTCTGAGCACAGTTCTCTTCTTGGCATGTTGTGCTTTAACCCCAGCTGGCAGCTGATCCCCATTCAGCCACTCGCTCACTCCTTCCAGTGGGACGGTGGGGACGATGGGACGAGTAAAAGTGAGAAAACTCATAGGTTGATATAAAGAGAATTGAAAAGGTAAAGCAAAAGCCACTATCAGAAGCAAAGTAAAACAAGGAATACATTCACTTCCCATGGGCAGACAGGTGTTCAGCCATCCCCAGCACAGCAGGGCTCCCTCACACATGATGGTGACTTGGGAAGACAAATGCTGTCACTCAGAATGTCCTCCCTTCTTCCTTCCCCCAGCTTTATGTACTGAGCATGATGCCCTATGATGTGGAATATCCCTTGGAGCAGTTGGTGTCAGCTGTCCTGCCTTCTCCTGTGTGTGTCCCCTTCCAACTCTGTGTGCACCCCTGGACTCCTCACTGGTGGGACAATATGAGAAGGGGAAAAGGCCTTGACTCTGTGCAAGCCTTTTTCAACTCTGTAGAAACATCCCTATGCTATCAACACTTTTCAGCACAGATCCAAACCAGAGCCCCATACTAGCTACTATGAAGAAAATTAACTCTACCACAGTCAAAACATGGTGTAGTGTAAAGTAAGCCAATACATATTAGCAAATCATCTGGAAATCTGTGACTTTGAAAGTAGTTACTATTTCACTGCTTGATTCTGATTTTTTATTGAAATAAAATTGTAGTAGCTAATGAAACAATATGAGTGGGAGTAGGTTACATCTCTAAAATGACACAGTGAGGTGAAGATAATGCCTGCAGATGGATATATTCTTAGTAGTAAATCCATGGCTCCATGAGCACTAGAGCTAATGCAAATTTCCTCTGTTATGTCTGATGTGTTTCTTCTAGTCTTTAGTATCTTGTATTGCTACATTGCCTGATCTGAAGTTTTCTTGTTCTGTGATGGGAAATTCAAGTTATGTATGCTGAAATAGAAAAGAAAAAGCTTTCTTCACTGAAGGTGTAATTCACAGAGGAAGTGGTTTGCAAATCTTAGAAAACCCCTGAAAAACAAAAAATAGCTGAGCATTTTTTGTTTTTCAGGGTTTTTTTTTTTTTTTTTTGCTATACAAAATACTTTCTTCATTTAGTTAAGAATGGAAAGTGGCTTTGTGGGAGCTCCTGCATTCAAGTAGGAGTATTACATTTGTGTAACTTTCACTTGCTTCCAGCCGTAGCTGTACAGACCTTGTGTTCCACAGCCATTGATTCCTAGGATGGTAAAGGAATAGTTGGACAGGGGAAAACAAGTTTTCATTCACTGAAGTAATGCTGCAATAATATTCACACTACTTCTCATTTTAAATAGTGAAGTAAGGGGTAAAAAATTTCTTAGGAGGATGATTTAGCTCTAGTTTGGAAGATAGAGCTGCAGGCATGGCTTGCCTTCATGGAGATACACATGTAGAAAGAATGATTTATATTTCACTGTAAATCCATAAAAGACACAAAGTCTTAGAGTCTTCTAAGAATACAGAATAAGCCACACAAAGCTTCATGGGAGGCTGCAGCATGAAGTTAATGAGGGTTTGCTGGCCACTTAAGAGGCCATAGAGACTGCAAATGTAGACCATAAATTTGGACAGTTTGGTGTCTGTTTTGAGTTTTTATATCAGAAAAAAACAGGATATAGTTTTAACCTGAGCAGATAGTCTTAGTTGGCAAGAGTGGTTTTCCTGCCAAAGAGAAGGTAAGCTGGAATTCTTCTGGGATGCATTTGTTTCCGGCACTTGGTAGCGGTATTGGACCATGTAGTTAGGGAATTGCACTGTAGCAGTGCTTAAGTTTCATAGAAACCAATCTGAACAAACCTCCTGTTTTTTTCCCTTGTGTCACTGCCCAAGGAACACTTGCACTTATAAAGTATGTTTTCCAGAATTAGAAGATCTTTCCTACTTTCTCCATTCATGTGTTTACAGTTAGGGCTCAGTTCTGAGTAGCCTTTCACAAGGTGCTGCAGAGCAGTTACTGCAGACAGTGAAGGGATTTGCTTCAGGTTCCTCTGTTGGACCTGTTTGGCTCTTGTTTTGCAGTAGCAGTAATTCCAAGATGTTCCTTGTAACAGAAGTATTAATTCTATGCCCTAGTGCGTTGAGTGGAGGGATTTTGCATTTTACCCAAGATTTTGGTGAAATTGTGGGCTTGAGATTTTTGCTGGGATTTTGAGTTGGCATTTTTTGGTTGAGTGGGTTGGGTTAGGGTTAGGGAATCTGGATTGAAGGTTTCCCAAATAATTGAGGTGGGGAGCGTTGAGGAATTACCTTAAATTAGCAATTCTCATATGTAACTGTAATGAGAATGTATCTCATGGCTGGGGAAAATGAGGTGTGACCATGTTGGTTTTAAGAAGATAACTTCTGTTTACTTGAAGGATTCATGGACACAGTAAAGAGCTCCTGTTGCTTGGCTTTTCGGATTTTACTGTTGGCCGCTATATTGAAGCTACTGTAACAAATGAAGAAGAATTGCTTATAGCACCTGTACAACCTTATTCTCCAGGAAAGCCTAAAAATATTCCAGATTCTCAGCTAAGGAAGACGACAGTGGCTGCCCCTAAACAAAAAAGGTACTGTCACTTTGAGCATAAAATAATACCTAAGACTGCTCTGTTTGGTATTGTTATATCTGATCTGTAATGCTGAGAAAGAAAGTGTGAAACTGGGAGAATCTCTACATGTTTTTACATATGCTCGTATATGTTGTAAACAAGATGGTTGTGGACATTTTTGATAGGAGAGGTTGTTTTAGTAATTAACTGCTTGATTTCTTTGTAGGTTTTTTAAACAGAATCTCTAATGTGTAGTATGGTAATAAGATAAAACACTGTTTCTTTAGTTATCTACTTAGTAACAAATGTGTTATTGTGTGAAAAAATGGGAAACTGAGAATAGTTTTCTGAGATAATAAGCTTCTTAATTCTTTACACAACTTTAATGTTTGCATCTGACTAATGTCTCCCATCTTTCATTCAAAACAAGGTTGTCCATCTTTCTTATTGGTGTAGGTCTCTCTTCAGCACTGCTCTGCATCTGAGGGAGTCCTCAGCTCCTCCCTATTTAGTATCGCTGGCAGACTTACTCAGTATACCTTCAAATGCAGCTTCCAAGTCATCTGAGAGGATGTTGAAGAAAACTAGCCCTAAGATGGAGCCCTGTGAAACCGCACTAGGGACACGTCACCAGTCAGATGTCACCCCCCTCACTGTAACCCTTTGTGCCCAACCAGGTCTTTGAGTATTCAGATGTCTACCATCAGGTCCCATAGATTAATAGCAATCCAGCAGGAGCAGCAAATCCTGCAGAAGTTCAGGCTCAACTTGGTGTTTATCGTTCTCAGTCATGACTCTCCAGCTAAGGGCAGTGGCACTCCCTTAGCCCCTCATTGAAGTTGAGGACAGAGACAAAGAAAGCATTAAACATCTCTGCCTTGTCTGTGTCCCTGTGTGTGAGGTGACCATCCTCATCCTGTAATGGGCCAATAGTCCTTTTTTGCTACTGGCATATTTTTAAAACATTTTTGTTTTCCCCTACAGTACTGGACAGCTTCACCTTCAATTGAGCTTTGGCCACATGCATTTTTTTCCCTACAGTGTCAAGGAGCATCTTCATAAGATCTCTTACCTTTCTTCCCAGTATAACAAACTTCTCAGTTGTCCCTTTGAAGGAGTCATTAGTCTGTTGTGTGTGTGTATGTGTTTTAGGTTTATAGTCACGGTGTTGTGGCATGTTAACCAGCTGGTTTTTACGTACATTACTTAAGCAAGCTAAGTGTTATGTTGTACATTTTCATTTTAGAAATAAGAGAAGGTGGTGTTCAAACTTCCTCCCGCATTTTACCATACCAGATGAGTTAAGAAAATGTGTGGAACAGCAATTAGACATACTGACCTTTCAGCCCCTCCTAGCAGAGGTATGTAAGTGCCGGTTTTATATAAAAATATTTTTTGATACGATGTTTTTGTTCAAGCGCCTTTAACTCAGGAAGAATGTATAGTCCTTAGTGTAAGAGAAGATGACATAACACTTGTCAGTTAGACTCAAACTTCAGTTTGGATCCCATAACCTCCATGGCTTTCAGTATGTTACAGAATCCAAGCTTACAAAACCATAAAGGCATAAATGGGAAAATCTGGAAAGAGACTTGAAGTGTATTGGGGGTGGACATCACAGAAGCTAAACAAAGATTTCTCTGTATTCTCACTTTTTAGGCATCACTGGAAGGGGTTTTTTGAGATGTCAGGAAAGTTGTTATTTCATAGAAAATCGCAATCTCTTAAATTACTGCAATAACAGAGGAGTCTTTTCTGATTGTTAAAAATTGTTTTTGTAAACATCTTCAGATGTAATTCACTAAATCTTGTTCAAATTCTTCCCACAAGTATAGCAGTTTCAGAATACATATAAAACACCCCCCAAAAAGCTATAAAGTCTTAACAAGAATGCTACAATGATTCCTTCTCCAAAACTTTGCTCTCATTTCTGGTAGAATATGGCTGCAACTCACTTGTTTTTGTAAATTTTAAGTACTTATAAACTGGAGCTGACACTTTTTTAAAATGTAAGAGGCTATATTGTCTGCTGACTAAACACCTCACATTAAGCTTGGGATCACATTAAGTTAGTAGGTTAGCTATCCTCTCTTAAAAAGGTAGATAAAGCTCTGTAGTGTTTATAATAATTTTACACTGAAGGCCTGCCATTAATGGTTACTTTTTTTAACCACACCCTAACCTTAGATAGAAGTTGGTGCTATTGGAGAATACCTCTGCAGTAAGAGCTGTTAAGCTCTGAGGGAGAAAATTCAGGTTCTTTCAGCTCGCCGTAAGTCGCATGATCATCAGCCAGGGCCGAGACTGACATGACTCTCTTTTCAGCTGTCTCTGTCCATCTATTTAGATTTTTTGCTTTCTGGGCATAAACTGAGCACAGAACTCAGTCTGTAGACTGCCCCTGAATTCAGATGGTGAAACTGCTGCTGTAGTAGGGAGAGACTTAGTTAACTCTTTAGCTGAGGGGCTATTGTATTTGAGCTCAAGGACTAAACTAATCTCATTTTGGCTATTAAGCAGGTTTAAAATATTATCTAGTGTATGGATGCATTTAGGTATCTTATTTGGCAATCCAGTTGCTGTGCAGTCTGTCTCAAGAAGTGTTTTGTTTAATGTTAGCAATAGTGGGTTCTGTATCTTAGTGTACAACAATAATGTATACTGGGTTTATTTTTCAGCGTCTTAATCTACATAATTATAAAGCAAACTTTTCTACTCTTTTATGGCTTGAAGAGATCAAAGCAGAAATGGATTTAAAAGACTACTACATGAGTGGGGTTACTTTAAAAAGGAATGGGAACTTGTTAGTGCTGGAAGTGCCAGGAGTAGAAGAGGGCAGACCTCGCCTGATTCCAGGTAGAAATAAACCTGAGATAAAGTCAAATGGCATGTTGATCTGTGTTTTCACAATGCAAACTATATTGTTTATTCATTTGTTTAAAGAAGTCTTTCAGATATTTGAGCACAAAGTTATTCATTTAGGCTACTTGACCGGAGACTAGGGACAGGGGACTCAAGGACACTATGTTAATGTCTCAGTGTTATAGTGGCTGCCATCTGAAGCAGCATTGCATGTGTCTGTTCTTACAGATGTTTCAGTACTTTAGGATTTTTCTTTTACAATAATCAGTGGGGCTTTCAGCAAAAATAAACTGTGCGATGTAGTAATAGCTTAAAAAGCAATAAGTGTAGCAAAAAGACTGGGAAAGCAGCTAAAATTAAATTCAGAATTTCAAGTAATATATTATACAAGATAGTGTTTTCAAGAGGTGTTGTCTGATGGCATCAATACTAGATGCCTTTTATAATATACAACTACATATGGCATTTCAAAACAGTACTGGTGTATACAGCAACTTTGCTGAAGTTAGGCTCTTCCAAATTCCTATTTTAAACATGCAGAAGGGAAGGAGAAATTACATGCTGCAGTGAAAATGTTACTATTCCTTGTAACAATATTTTGCCTTTTAACTTTGTTTTCAATTAGGTGATAAGGTGATACTGAAAAGTCAGGTCTACTCAGATCATATAATAGAGTACATAGCCTATGTCGCTGAGGTAAGCAAAGTGTTTCTCCTCTTGAAAATACTGTGGTACACAGGTTTTATAAGGAAAGCTTGCAATTCCTGCAGTTACAGACTATTTTAACCTGACTTCTGAGAAGATAGGTTTATTTTATGTATATTTTGAATGGTGATTTTGTATTTTTAATGTATTTTTGACAACTCTGGCTTCCCTATTCTTCTGAGATTGTAATCTTTGCCTGCTCTGAAAGAACTTTTAACATAATTTAGATATGTAATATATTGTTAGAAGGTAAATCTAGATTTACATTTCGGAGTTGGTGGGGGGTTAAGTGCTTTCAGAGATGTTTATTTATGTTTAAAGTACTAAATCTTCATCAGTATCCTGACTTTTTTTATTTTTGTAACAGATATGTGAGGAAGATGTTACTCTTAAGGTTAATGCTGACTTTGAACGTGCTTACAACTTGGAGCCCATGGATGTGGAATTTGTTCATTGCAGGTGTTTTTATAAGCTTCCATAAAGCTGTGTTTAATGATTCCTCTAGTAGAATAACTTTTAAAATATGACCATCAGCTATTTATTTTGGTGGACACAGAAAGACATAATTAAGATCTTGCCAATTTTTTCTTTTTTCTTTCCCTGAACACACCTTTGCCACCATATTCATGGTTAAAAGACTGTAATTGTACCAGTGTCCAAAGAGTTGTTATCTTAATTATTTCTAGATAGCCACACCAATGCCAGACAGAAAAATGGGGAGGAATGAGGTGGGGTGTTTGGGGGTGTTTTTCTTAGGTTTTTCAGTGGTTTTGTTTTGTTTTTTTTAATGTACTAATATGGCTGCAAGACTATGCAGGAAGTAAAAGTAGCTGGTGATAATCTCCCATTCTTTTATACTTTTGTTTTGTTCATGGGATGTTGTTACCTGTTTAGAGTTACATAATCTTCTCTGTAAATTCAGCCCTGCAAAGAAGTTCCTTGAAAGTGTTGAACACCAGATCATCTTTGTATCACTGAAAAGCTAGAGACTATGTGTGTCAGTATTATTCATAGCTAAGCTGTTTATAGTTCTGCAGCATATTTCTCAGTAGATTCCTTTTTTTAAAAAATACACATTTTTATATAAAACTTTTTTTATGCACAGTAAAAGTACCAGGTAACTCATAGGAGTGTGCTCTCACAGTATATGGAAATGTAAGCTTTTACTTTAATTACAAATCTGTATTCTGGTTCCAGTATTCCTAGCAGGCGATGCCAGTTGGCCATTCAGCAAGCTGTGTACCTGGGTGAAAAAGGTACGTTTCATTTGGTATTAAGCTGTCTAGAGGAGTTTCTTTGTGCAGAGTCTTGTGGGTTTTATTGCTTTCACATCAGGGTGTACTGGGAAAAATGCATTGTAATCTGTTCTTACAGGAGTTTTCCATGCCTTAGGGGCTTTTTGGTTTGGTTTGGTTTTTAAGAAGAAAAAACAATACTGAATGTATAGAAGGTTTTGTCAAAATTATTTCATCTGTCAGCCATCACAGGCAGGAGGATAGGAAGCAAACTTTGTGAACTGTTAGAGCCAACAAGAAATGTAGGAATCATGCATACTGCTATAATAATAAACAGTGAAATGGCCATGCTTTGTGTTGCCTCAGAATTTATTAAAAAATGCTGATTTCCTGTTCATTGAGTTGAGCAATGCATGTGAACCTCACATATTACCACCTTAGTTCTGATAAACCAATTTTTAGCAGCTCAGACTAAGCTGATGTATCAACAGTAAAATTAATCAGTGAAACATGCAAAGTGTTTGTTTGAAATTTCTCTACTTTCTTTTTCTCTGCTTAATTTAGTGTTATTTCCAGAAAGGCTTGTGTTACAATCACCACAAGCTATCAA
Source organism: Agelaius phoeniceus (assembly GCF_051311805.1). Lineage (NCBI taxonomy): Eukaryota > Metazoa > Chordata > Aves > Passeriformes > Icteridae > Agelaius > Agelaius phoeniceus. The sequence goes on along the minus strand of NC_135269.1, from coordinate 53,974,359 downwards.
GACCCAGAATACTACAGAGTATTGTGCTGTTGATGATGGCCTTAAACAACCTTCACAGCAGGAAAGTAAGGTAACTGTTCTGTAAATGTTCCTTAAAATGGTCGTTCATTCAGATGGGTACCAGATACCTACTGTACAGCTATTGCTGGAAGGGAATTGCATAATGGAGTATCAAAGAATCAAAGTTGTATATTCTGCTGCATTCTAATGACAGAAGTTTTTGTTTGCTGCCTGGAGATGGGAGATTTTATGACAGCTGATACTATAAAGCTTACAAAAAGGAAAGTGCATATTAAAAAAGTGTATGATTGTGGTGGAAATTGTCAGATTTGCCTTAGACTAGTTTTCATAGCTACTGTTGAGCAGATATGTAAGTCCAGTCAATGAGGCAGGAAATAATTTTGTAATAGAAGATCATCATCCTTTTCTGAGTAGATTTACCCAGGCTGAACTGCCACTTATAATATATTAATGAAATGTAGAAAGGACTTTTGGAGGCTGCCTAATTCTCTTTCCTTTTTGAAGCAAGACTGTCACCAGCACTAAATCAAGTCAGCTTGGGGCATGTGGCAGCATTTCTGGTTTTTTTTGTTGTTTTTTTTGTTGTCTAGAATTTTCACAGTGTCTGCATAACCTGTACTTCACCACCTTTACTCTCAAGATTTTTTCCTAATTCCCTAATTATTTCACCTGGAGTTTGTGCTTTACAAAAAGGAGTAATCAATCAATGTGGTTTGGAATCAGTATTTTTAAGATGATGTCCAGAACCTTGCCAACACCACATTCCCTACAAGCAGTTTTCTCCTGTGCTGCCATCTAAAGGGACATGTCCACCAAGGAGGATGCATGTATCTTTCAAAGTGGTCTGGAATTTGACTGTTTTTGTGGAAGCAAAAAAGTTATGTAGTCATGGCTTCAGAATCCTCATCTGAGCCTGCAGAGTATTTGTGAACTAAATGTCTAATGTTAAGAGAACAAAGTATTAGAAATCTTAAACTTAACATGGAAATTCCTGGCACCTTCTCCTACTACTCTTACCTTTCTGTCTTAACGGTAGGTATTCTATTTAATGGGAAAAAAATTAAAGCTTAGCAACTTCAAAAGTATCAGGGAAGATAGTTGCCTGTCTTCTTAAGGTTATAAACGCATTTATCTTCACTTTCTCTTTGCAGGTCAAAAAAAAGCAGAACAAACAGACAAAAGGTATGACATCAAGGGAGGTGAACATAACAGAGGTGATGAGAGTAACTCTGCAAAAAAGCCAACCTGGTATATTTTCTGTGCTTAAATAATAAGTATCACATCAGTAAATCAGGCTCTGCCTTTAAAGACAAATTCTAGAAATACTAGCAGGAAGTTTCTATGGAGGCTTTTGGTGCATGACTTAAACATCTCTAATTCGCAGAATCTGGAATGATTTGGGTTGGAAAGGACCTTAAAGATCATCTAGTTCCAACCTCACTACCACGTCCAAGAACACCTTCCACTAGACTGGGTTGCCCAGAGTTCATCCAGGCTGGCTTTGAACACTTTACTTTGGGGGAAGGGGGAGCATGCATCTGATGATATATTTTGTAATAAATAAATAGTTATTTCCCAGTCATTTACTCATGACTTTTTGATCATATTCAGAGTTTTCAATTTGTTATTGGGATGCTGTTTCTCATCTTTGGGAAAGCTTTGCTAAAGATGCTAAAACTTTTTCAAGTATCCCAGATTATTCCTATGCTTTTTTTTGGAAAGTATGACTTTAAATATCATTGTAGTGAAATGCCTGAGAGGAGAGTGATCATGTCATTTTTTATCAAAAGTATGTTTAAGAATTTCTGAGAAATTACCTAGAATGTGCCTCTGTCCAAAGGTTAATAAGATTCTACTGTGGAAAGCTTAAAGCTAAACTAATTCAGACAGGATTAAGAAAAAAAATTCCAGCAGTTGTAGCAGAGGGCTGATATGTAGTACTGGTACCATTCCCAAAGTGCCAGTTACTGGAAGTTTCTCAAGTTTTTCTGTTCTAGGACAAGAAAGTGAACTTGATTCTAAAATTACTGAATAGAGTTTCTATTGATTGTTTGGTTATGTAATGAGGGTCCTTTTCTGCTTTTCAGCAAAGAGCCAGTACACTTTAGAAATATGAATGGCTTATTTTCTACTTGGTATTCAATGAAAATGGAATTTTAGAGAAATTCATTGGTTGTTACCACAAAAGGAAAACAAAAAATGTGCAGAAGCATATTGTGAATTGGAATTGCTTTAATCTACATACATTAAAAATATATGTGAGGTTCTGAGATATGCTTGTCTCTATTATAGCTGGTGAAACTGTGGCACTTAAACAGAGAGATGGTGAATTTTTCAATCCTGTGCTGAATGTGCAACAGAAACTGGCAGTGAAAAGGATACTGAGTGGTGAATGTCGCCCAACACCTTATCTTCTCTTTGGACCACCAGGAACTGGAAAAACAGTAACAGTAATTGAAGCTATTTTACAGGTAGTAGTAAATAACAAATCAGTCATCTCTAGTCTTTTCAATGTTGGAACATTTATAGTATTTCTGTAAGTGCCAGCATATCTTTTTCCAAAGGCGTTTTCAAAATACTCTTTTAAAATAATTTTCTACAGCTCCATAAAAGGAGGAAAATCCATCTTCATATGGATTTAACAGAATTCTTAATGGCTTATTTTCAAGCCTTTTTGTCTTTAAAACTTCAGTGAACAGTATCTACCTTGTGATTCCGGTAGTGCATAATGTATTCATGAAGCACAGTGTACATTAATGTGATAATCATTAATTAGTTCTGTTATGGGTACACTCAGTTTGAGACCACTTAGTCATGACTGCTGGCAGGAGCATAACTGAACTGCAAAAGAATGAATGGAAATCACACATGTGCAGAACTCTTCTGGGTTCTGTATTCGGTGAAATAAAATGGGAATGTTTGCACTACTGCTGCTTCTTAAATAACCTTTTTTTTTTTTAATGTCTGTCTTCTTTAATGTAGATACACTTTACTCTGCCAGACAGTCGGATTTTGGTATGTGCACCATCAAACGCTGCAACAGATCTGATTTGCTTGCGGCTGCATCAAAGCAATCTCTTAAAACCAGGAACTATGGTTCGAGTTAATGCTGCCTTCAGGTCAACAGAGGTACATATTACAGATACCTACCACTTAAGGTGTCCATTTTAATATTTTTACCTTAAAATACTGATTTTGTATTTTAACTCTCAGTGGCTATGAGGCTGCTTAGGTTTGCTTAGCATCCAGAGTATTACATTGCTTCAGCTTTTCCAGAAGGTTAACGGGAAAGTTGATCATAATCCCTAATTTGATTGTTATAGCATAAGATCTTCACCTTTTTCTTTCTGTGCATAACTCTATAAACAGCAAATAGGTATTGGTGGGAATGTTTGATTTAATTTAGGTTTTTTGGGGTTTTTTTGGTTTTTTTGGTTTTTTTTTGGTTTTTTTTTTGTTATCAGTCCAGGTTAAGACTGCTTGCACAGAAAGTAAGCAAGTAGGATTGTCATTTCTATGCAGGACACACACCTTGTGGGTTCATTTCATATATATTTATACATATGTATATGTATTTACTTGTAAATGTGTATATGTAGAGATATACATTTGTATGTATATACATATGTGTGTGTATATATAGATGAGTACATAAAATAGCCAAATGTTCCATTTTGATCCTTACAGTAAAGCACAGATGTCCTGCATATGTACTATTTTCTTAGGAAAATTAATTCACTCATTTTGCTGTATAAATGGGTGTTAGTCTATGTGTTTTGCTCAGCTTTTAAAACAGTTTTTAGAGAGCTTTTCTATTCAAATTTAAAATTTCTGTTTTAGGCTGGCAAGTTGTTTTATCTTTTTATTTATTTTTTTACAAGTTTTTTTACTTTTTTTCATGCAGCAAATTGATGACATGGTGAAACCTTACTGCAAAGATGGTGATGATATTCAGAAGGCATTGTGGTCCAGGATTGTAATTACAACATGCAGCAGTGCAGGATTGTTTTATCAAACAGATACACGGTAAAGTACCATAGATAGCAGTATCACTGAGGTGGCTGAATGACACAAACCCCAGAGCTTTTACAGACTGTCTGACCTGTGACTTGGGCTGTTTTAATAGTTTATTGCATGAACCTGTATTGTGTAAGAGAGCAAAGCACTTGGTTTTAGTAATGTTTAAGCAGAAACTTTCCTCATGATAAATTTAAAAATTATCTTTAGAAATGTTTAAGATATTTGAAACAATAATGTCTCCTCTGCCCCCTGTGGGAATTACATTGCTCTTGACAATCACTTTGGCTCAAAATGATTGCCACACTAAAAATTACAATGTATTTGGTTTTTATCAAGTCACCTTTAATAACGGTAAACAACTGTCATATCAAGTTCTTTTACCCAAGGTTGTCTCTGACTTGGATTTTAATTTTGGAAAAGGACAGTCTAAAGCCTTACTATCTCAAGTTGTTTGGCAGAAACAAAGCTTGGGGATTGTCTTTGCTATACCAAGTGCATTGTTTTAATTCAATATCTTAAGGAAACTGAGAATAAGGGAAGCTTTTCTAACTATCTTAACGTTGGTACAATACTTCAGTTTAAGGTTGTTTATATCAGAGTATGTAAGTGAAATCAAAGATGAAAAATGAAAGTTAGGGGATTGTTTTTTCTGTATTTCCTTCTTTGCTTTGTGTCTTTGGGGTTGCCTGGCATACTTGACAAGGATGTTAACACAATTGCTGAGGTCAACCACAGGGTGGCAGAATGAACTAATCTGAAAACAGCCCTGTTTCAGGTTAATGTTACTTAATTGTAGGCTTGGACATTTCACTCACGTGATTCTGGATGAGGCAGGTCAAGCAAGTGAACCAGAGAGTCTCATTCCTATTGGATTGATTTCAGAAGCTGATGGACAGGTAATTCTCTTAACATCATTTACTGAAAGGGAAAAAGCTTGTTTATTATTTCCATATTTTGTGGATTATGTAGAGTGCAAGCAGCCATTTTCTGGTAATGAGTTTTTTAATAGAGATTATTCATGCATAATATCAATTCTCAACACTTAAACAAGTTTCTTTACGTCTAGAACAAGTCTGTGTTGGGAGGACTGGTTCTGTGTGGAAGCTATCAAAATAAAAGATGTATTCTGTTTAAGACAACAACATACTTTTGTCCTTTGCAAACAAATGTTTGAAGGAAAGCAGAATACTTGATATGAATTGATCTTTGAATTCAGAAACATGTATGCCATTATAAAATAAAGTTTCAGTAACAATTCTTTTGATCTAAAATGGATGTTTTTAAATTTCATATACAGATAATTCTTGTTGGAGATCCGAAGCAGTTAGGGCCAGTAATAAAATCTAAACTTGCACAGTCTTTTGGATTAAGTATGTCCTTGCTAGAAAGACTGTCATCAAGAGAGCTGTATCTGAGAGATGAGGATGCTTTTGGTGCCTGTGGAGCATACAATCCTTTGTTGGTAAGTTAAGCCTTCCATCAACCTTTTTCAGCTCAATCAAAAAAGGAGAACTTGTGGTTTCTTACCACCATTTTGCTCCCTGATGCTTAATGATAAGTCTAGTTTGAGCATGAATTCTCTAGAAAAGCTTGATTAATTTGCATATGTAGTCTGAATAGTAAAGATGCTGAGTCTTCCAGCATGGTAAAACTTTTCTTTGAAGGGATCCTCTATTCTTAAGTATCATAAGTCAAATATGGTGCACAAAGCACAGTTGTAAATAATAGCTTAAAATTCTCTTTCACATTCATAGTCCAGGTTTACCATAACTTCATTTTCCACAGATGAAAAAGTACAATTTCTGCTTTTAACATAAAAAGACAAACAGAGTCTCTTCTTTGAAGATGAATTTTGCAAACACCATGTTTCACAAAGGGAAGAAGAGAAATTGTTCTTATTTAGTATTGTGTCTTCCTTTGAAGGATAGCTTCCCCAGATTTCTCTATGGGCAAGTACCTAAAATCTATGTTAAGTGGCAGAGGTAGCATATATTTAAACAAGTACAGATGGTTGAGCTGCTTTAATTACTGTCTGAATCCCAAACATAGGGCTGATGTTAAGCTTCCTAAGATGCCTTCCTATTCTCATGGTAACATACTTCAAAGGACTAAACTGAGAGCAAAAGATGACTAAATGATCATGGAAGTAGAGAAGGGAGGAAATCTGATGGCAGATTTAAGGGTGAAAGTGAGGGTGTTTGGACCTAGGCTTTAGGTCAGGTTCAGCCTGCTGAAAAACCTGTCACAATTCCTCCTAAAAGCTGTTAGTGCAAACTCTGGTTGTTGTGTTCCTTACACAGTGCTTGAGGAGAATTGGCATAGTGAGAGATCAGGAAATGGGAGGGCTTTAAGGATAGGTTTTGACTGGAATACCCTGTGTTATCCCTTTTACAGGAATGGGGTTTTTTGAGCTGGTTATTACTTTCTGGAATGCTTCTTTATGATTATTCTTTCATTTAAAGACAAATACTTTTTAGATGTTTTAAGGCCAGCTTCTGTCAGCTGTTCCGATGGTCCCTGTTTGCCTGTCAAGACTTTTTCAAAAAAAGACATTGAATCCATTGAAATTCCATGGAAATAATCTGACTCTTATAAAAAGGAGTGTGTCTATACATCAAATGTTTCAAGAAACTGGAGAATGACCCATTTGTCTATCATGTACATTCAATTCTCTTTGTCTCCCCTTTGGAAGGGAAGAAGATGGTCCTTCAAAAAACTACTTTGGTGTACTTCTTACTTACAGAAGACCAAACTGCTGTTTTTGTCTTGAATACACTTCTTTGGCAGCCTTAGAAATGCTAAATGCTAGTGGATGGTAAGGTAGTAGCTGTGTTCTGAGAAGTCTGATGAATAATTACCTGTTTCAGCTACAGATTTTGGATTTTGTCTTTCCAGATCACTAAACTCACAAAGAACTACAGGTCTCATTCTGCGTTGCTTGCCTTGCCATCTAAATTGTTTTATCATAAGGAGCTAGAAGTTTGTGCAGATACCTCAGTAGTCACTTCTTTCTTGAATTGGGAGAAATTGCCCAGGAAGGGGTTTCCATTAATTTTTCATGGAATAAGGGTATGTAAAATGTTCATACAGTGAACTAAATGTATAGGCTTGCTAGCAGCTTGCTGATTTTTTTAGAATAAATTCTAGAAAGGATATGAAAAAAAGCTTAATATGCCTGTCACAGGTAATGCGACTTCCTGACCATCTGGTTTTAAAAACAAATACTTAAGTCACCTATTTGCTAGGAACTTGAACAGCTGCCTCTTGAAGTGCACTGTAGAGACATTTTCATGGAAGTTTAAATTCATAGCAGATGACCAGACTGGAGTTACTATCAGCTGCTCTAGATTGCTTTTGATGAGAGTTTCCTACATTCAGATGGATACAAGCCTCTAAAACTAAAGGATCATTAGAGTTTAACTTGGCAGGGGAAAAAGTAGTACCTTGGGGGAAAAAAAAATTCTTTAATCTTCCAAGAAGTTAGTAAGAAGTGGTAATATCTGCTGCTTGGAGAGACTTGGTTTGGAACTCTTCCACCTTGAAAAAAGCAAGATGACAGCTTATTAACATGTTATTATGAGTTGAGATATAACTCCTTTGTTGCATACTTAAAATACTTTTGTTATATCACTTATATTTATAAATGTGTAAAAAATAGATAAAATAGATAAAAAATAAAATGTGAGGTGATACTTGTTCTCTAGAAAAGGTGTATAGAGAGGAAGAGAAATTATATATAATATTCCATCACTTTTTTTGCATTCAGGAGGTATAAGAATAATGTGTTAATTAGTACATAGTAATTTCTGCACGTGATCTCCATCATCGCATTTTCTTTCCCCCAATACAGGGCAGTGAAGCACGTGAAGGTCGCAGTCCTTCATGGTTTAATCCAGCTGAGGCAGTTCAAGTAATGATGTACTGTTGCCAGCTGGCTCGAAGTGAATACTCTGCAGTGCCAGTGACAGATATTGGAGTGATTGCACCGTACCGCAAACAGGTATAATGTTTAACAGGTCTGATGTCTTCAGAGCCTCAAAGTTGCTGTATTTCATCTCATATATTTATATGGTGGCTGTGTTTGTTAAAGCAGGGGGGCATATCTTAAAATTCCACCTAGATGTATCCTGATACGCAGTGTATTATCAATCATTGCAATACTGCCATTGAAATCTAAAATAATGACAGCAATAATGGCATTCTACTGGTTTTTCAGTTCTAAAAATCTACCAATTAAGGAGACCAATTTGGAAACAAAAGCAGATTTTTCAGTTGTTGGAAGTAATGAGTGCAAGTTAAGAATTCATTATCCAACAGCTGGAACAGCAGTCTGCTTCTGTCACTCTCTGCACTGAAGACTGGATCCAAAAGGGAATTATTATGAAGTAAATGGCATGACACCTTGTTGTGATCTTGAGGAGAATAGAGGAAACAATTACTGTGACTTCTTAGCTGTCCTATAGTCAGACGTGAAGTTTGTAATGCTATTTAAACCTCTAGAGAATGTTAAGCATGAACTTCAAATGCTGTGTTTTATTTTTAAATGTATTTATATCCAGGTATGTTAAGTATGTGATGTTTACTTTCATTTTAAAAATAAACTTAATCCCCTTTCACTTCCAGGGGAGATTTTGGCCGGTGCACATAATTCTTGGTTTTCACATCTCAGTATTCATAACCTTGCACACGTGGCTTGGGGAAAACACTGCGGTGTATGAAAAAGACCAAGCCCTTGTGAAGAAATCTCACTTGCAAATTAAAGCTTTGCTTTTATTGATCCAGCTGGTCAGGTGCAGGCACCTACCTGTGTTTACAGTTATTTGTTTTTTCCAATACCATAAGTATTCATACTGTTGATGTGACTGAATTTCTTACACTCTATAAACAATGATGTCATATGAGTTAATGTGATTTTGTCCTTCATCTGCCTATAATACAAGGCATATGATAGTAATGTCCACATTAAAAAAGTCACTTTGTATTGCAGGAACACTGATTAGAAAGAAGTCTTTGACTGTAATCTTCAGCTTAGTCAGGCAGGATTTCTTCTTAAATCTTTTGGAGCACTCCAGTTATAATCTCTGAATAACTTTTAGCAGATGGCAGTACAGTAATCCCATATGTACCAGGATCCCAGTAGCTGAGACTCCTTGTTCTCTTTCTCTTTTGGTGGGTACTTAAGATCATACCTCACTTCTACCTTTCATTTTGCATGATGCACCTGGCAAGCAAAGGGGGAATCTTCATAGTCTTCTTCTTCAAGGGCTGATGGAAGCTGCTTGTCTTTGGATCTGTCATATGCATGGTTTGTATATGATGCACATTGGAAAAAAAAGGTTTAAGGATCTGAGTTATCTTTAAAATCTGGACTACTAAAAATCTCTCACCTTCTGTTCAGTTTATGGTAGAGAGTACTCCTTTACCTAAGTTGTGTATTAGCTGTGATATTTTCTTGTAGGAAAAGTTACTGTTCTATTTGAAAATCTTACTAGTGAATGATTACTAAGCTTGGTATATGTAGTATGGTTTTGATTTTAAAGCAGTCCACTCTCAAATGTAACACCAAATTCTCTCAAACACCTTTTTTTTTTTTTCTCGATAGGTGGAAAAAATTAGATTTCTTCTCAGAAGTATTGATTTGGAAGACATAAAGGTTGGCACAGTAGAAGAGTTTCAAGGGCAGGAGTACATGGTTATCATCTTATCAACAGTGCGTAAATTTACTGTGGTGCTATTGAGAATTTTTATGTGTCTAATTCTCTGTGTTTCATTTTTCATATAGGCCTTTAAAAAATTTAGAAGCTATATTTTTGTCAGTCTGTCACAGTATTTGAAAGCAGAGCGTATTAAGTGCATGCCTCTCTTTAAAATATGGATTATTACTTACTCTTCTGTTTAAAATATGGATTATTAAAAATCTATTGCTTTCTCTTTAAATTTTGATAGTAGTACTTCATTGCAGCTTGGAGGAAGAGTCCCAGGATTTTCTCACTTTTTTTTTTTCCTGAGGGCAGTGGTACTGTGCTTACTTTTACTGCTCCACATCATACCATAGCTTTTCAGTTCACTATTAGATCTCCCTTAAAGTAGTTCCATGTATGTACTACACTCTTATTTATAAGAACTCATTATTTAGTATTTTTCAAAGATAGGTTCAAGTATGGATGAAATATGGGTAAAAAATAATGAGTCATAGTTTTAGCACACTACTTGCTTTGGCTGTTTTTCCTATGCTAAGAGAAAGCACACTTAAAGAGGCATATTGAAAGACACATTGTGAATTGTCATTCAGCTGAGTGAATTTTTGCAGTAAGGAAATACTATGTTAAAATTACACTGTGGTATGTTTTGTTCTTGGCATTTTATTTCTAAAACTATCCTTAATTAATTTTAGGTGCGATCTCAGAAAGTGGTAGTTGATGATGAAAAACACTCTTTGGGCTTTCTCTGTAACCCAAAGAGATTTAACGTAGCAATTACTCGAGCAAAGGCTTTGCTGATTGTTGTGGGAAATCCTCACATTCTTGTGAAAGTAAGTTTTGGGTTTATATCTTTGAATTGCATATGTTATTTGCCACAGCAATTGAATGATTTTGTGGTTAATCTGATGTGAGGAGGCATCAGAACATGTTAGGAACTTGTACATTGTCCTCAGTCTGCATTTGAGAATATCCGATCTCCGTGTGTTCCGTACAAACAGCCAGTTCAGGCACACACACAGTAGATTTCCAAGCACAAGGGAAATCATGCTCTGTGCATACAGACTCCTCGATCCTTTTTGTCCCCAGCATGGGGGCTCTGACCTCCTCTCAAGTTCTCCAGCAGCATGCAAGTCCAGTAAGCATGTTCTGAATAAGCTCACACAGTTAGGTTCTTCACAAAATGTAGTTGCATGACTTTAAGTGGAGGGTGGCAGAAGTGATTGTTCCAATTAATGCAACAAATGTCAAGGAGGAAGACTCCTTTTGGACTCATGCATGGTCCTTCCACAGGAATAAGTTCAGCTTGTCTTAATATCTCATTTTATTTCTGACTTCACGAACAAGGAAAACAGTGTTCCAGAAATGGTCTGAAGGAAAATTTAGTTCCCCCACACCTAGCTGGTATGTAATTGAGAGCAGCTATAGGTACCTTCCTCACATGTTGCACCATACTTGGACCATTTGTAGAGCTCTGTTTCTGGAAGAGGTCCTATTAAATCTCTTACATTCATGTACCATGTTAATTTGTTTGAAAATTCACTTCACAGAGCACCATGATTACAGTAATATATTAATTTTCTCTTGTAGGATCCCTGTTTTTGTGCACTGTTAGAATACAGTTTAATGAACAGAGTTTATATAGGTTGTGACCTGCCCACAGAGCTGGAACACCTGCAGAAGTAAGTGTCTGGTCTTCACTTTAACCTTGCCAGATATTGATCATTTTACAGTATTTTTAGAGCTGGTGTCATTTGGAAGATTGATCAGTACAACGATCTGGGTCACCATAGTAGGATTGGATTTTGCATTCCTAAGTAAACATTATGTAAACATAATGGTGTAATGTAACCCTGTTTTTGCCCGCCCCATAAAAGAGTCTGACCATTAATTATTAAATAAGAGCTATTGTTGACTTTGGTATCTTATGTATCCCCAAATGATAATGGCATACTTGATGATCATTAAGATGGAGGGTACAGCAGAAGTATTTAAGGTGATTTCACTGTAATTAAAAACAAAGTGCTTGAGATTTTAAATATGTTCCTTCTGATAACATGTAATAAATACAGTGTTCAATGGTTATTATATACTAGATTATACTATTTTTTTCATCAAAACTGTTGTTTATGGGAAAGGTAGGCAAGATTTTTATGTTATTCTCTTTAATTGACAGGTGTGACTAGTTTTTTGGTATTCAAGATGCATTCAAGAGTTTGGTATTCATCTGTTTTAAAACTAAAAACACTTTTGCAAGAAATTCAGTCCTGAGCAGATAAGCACTTTTTGTCCTCGGGGAGAGGCACATGTTCTGAAATAGATAGAAGTTTCTGCAAACAAGATTTTTTTTCTTTTAAGAAGTGAAAAAGTTGAAATTAATAGTGTAAAGTAATAGTGGCACCTTATTAGCTTTTCTGTTTAAAATGTGTATTACTGTGCCTCTGCAAAGAACAGTATGCCTGAATCCTCCAGGCTTCAGGAGAAAAGTATTGAAGGACTCCTATATCAGCTTTTCCATATTCTATAATTGTTTCAGCTTCTAGTTTTCTCAGACTTGTGAAATGACACCTAAAACTGGACTGTCCCAAGAACATAAATGTGTGTCATTGTTGTGGGAGCTTTACAGTAATATGTGTATGATGTGCACTGGAATGATACATTAAATATCTCCCCTCAACAGATAGTGAGTACCTTAAGCCAAAACCCTACTTCCAGTTTTTAAGGCCTTTGTATATACAGCTGAGCTCACACAGGGTGTTCTTGGTTTCCACTGTAGTTTAGCCATCTGCTGTGGTGCATGTCAGAGCAATGCCTTAAATGGTGGGTTAAAGAAAAAAAGAAAATTAAAACTGTTTTGCCTTCCTGTAAATGTGCTATAGAATAAAGTATTGTGTTTTATTTTGGCAAAATTAAAACAAAACGATAGGTTAGCAGTATTTCTGCTCTTGGCTTAATTTGGCACTGTGCTTTCCCGTTAAACTGTATTCTTCTCTCTTCCTTGTCCTTTCCTTGGTGATTAAGTCTTGCCAGACAGCACTTCAGGAGTAGCTTGACAATTAGACACTGTGTTTAAAAATTGCCAGTACAGCAAGATGGCTTTCTGTATCAAACAGAAGTGTGTTAGATAGGAGTATAGGCTACAGATACAAACAAATGAAGCAGGGGAAAAAGATAGGAAGCTTCTGTTTGCCTTGTTTACAATCCTTTCATGTCACTTCCATTCCTGGTATGCACTGTGCTTCTTTCCCTTGCAATGCACAATGTGCAGATGCTGTAACTTACATGCACTCTTCTTAAGGAAAGGTGGTAGTATTGAATCTGCACATAGGTGCCTAAAGGTGCTGCTCTAGCTGGTGGCTGAGGGAGCTGGGTGGTGCTTTGTGGCTTCTCAGTTCTTTCATAGAACCACACAGGTGATAATGCAGAAGGGAGGTCCATGAAACATACCCTGTGTGTCAGGTCCTAACATGCTTGGGCATGTCTTTACTAGCACAGTAAAGCTAGAGCCCCCAAAATGATTTTGCTTCAATAAAAGTTGGGTATTTGGTGCTATTTTGTGAACAGAGTGAGCTCTCTGTTGATGTGCCTTTTAGTGCAATGATGCTTAGTGGAAGTGTGTGTTTTCATAAGAGATCCATGTATTCCTAACAATATAGCACTCCCCCATCCCTGGAAGTGTCCAAGGCCAGGCTGGATGGAGCTCTGAGCAAGCTGGTCTAGTGGAAGGTGTTCCTGTCCACAGAAGGGGGCATAGAACTAGATGATCTTTAAGGTCCCTTCCAACTCAGGCTATCCAATAATTCTGTGATACTCTTGTCTGTCAAACAACAAAACATGTCCCTGTATGAGTGTGGGAAATGAAATCTGTATTGTCTCACCCTTCACATGAGACTAAAAATAGATAAAAGTTTTTAAAACACCTCTCATTTGCCCCATCTCCGGATCAGAAAAGGGTTTAATCTGATATATGAGTACCAGAGAGATGATGCCAGTCACTGACAGCCTGGAAAGTGATGGCTGTCACAATATATGTGTGTGTTTAGCAGCCAAAAGAGCATTGAAGCTACTGTAAGGGGAAAGGGGACACAGTGTTGTGCCTCAGAGTGAGACTTTTTAAGCAACAGCATACCATGTTGACACAAAGACAAAACTGTGCTCCAAAGGACAAGTGCTAATGGTGCAAATTTGTTATTTCAATTGGTCCTTGACAGCAGAGTGGCCCTGGGGCAAGGGAGGGTGGCAGGGCCTGCAGCATGACCTGGCAGAGCAGCCCAGCTGGAGCAAGGTGCAGGTCCTGCTGCACTGGAATGCCTGCCCTTGGCACAGAGCAGGTGGCCAGGCCAGCTGGGACAGAGAGCTGAGCCAAACCCATACACAGCCCTGGCAGCAGGGAGCAGGGAGGGCAGAAGCATGAAAATATGCATATTGTCAGCTCTTGGCAATTTGCTGCAAACAGCTTTTGGGAAGTCAAGGGCCTTTGGTGGTTTCTGTTCTGTTTTTAAGAGCTGTGCCCTGGGGCAGTGAAGAGGATGAGGTAGTGAGAGCAGAAGGGTAGTGAAAATCTTCGCTTTGGGTTCCTTTAAATTAATGAGCAAACTGCCCAGATGGCCTAAGTGAGGCAGAAGAAGAAATCCAACATAAACGATTTATTTAGACTGCCTAAACCGAAGCCATCCTTTGTGTGGAACAGAATAGTGCCCAAAAGGCATTTTCACCTTGCGTCATTCTGTTTTGGGAAGAGCTCTCTCTGCAGAGTGTTCAGCCCTTGCTGTGGAAAAGAACTGTGCCTGCAGCACTCCAGATGTGTATTTCCATCCTTGAAATAGCACACTGGTTTTCTTAGGCTCCCTATCTCTGCCACCAGTCCAACAGCCTGTGCAGAAAGGGCAGGTGCTGGCAGGGTCAGAGCCAGTCAAGTTCAGTATGTGCTGTACTGTCATTTTTCTGGCAGGTGATGCAATTTCTTCTGTCCAAATTTCTGTAGTCTTGAGGTTGTGCTGGAGTTGCCTCTTGGAAGACTTGACATTTATCAGATGTGGTGATTTTTAACTTCAGAGCCAAGGAATTGCTGATAATAGAGTAGGAAATAGCTGCAGTTAACTTTCTCAGGATGGTCATTTATTTTACTTAAGCCACCACCCATTTTTAAAAACAATTTGTTTGCCAGTCTTCTGTCAGATTTCTTCATCTGAATAATACAATCAAGGGGTTTTTTAAGTGTGTTATACTAGGTACTGCTTGCCAGGCAATAAGTTATTCCATATACATTCTGTCCTGTTTGCACTGAAAATGGTAACAGTAATATTGTCCTTTTTTACTTTATTGTATCCAGAATTTAAGTCTTAAAAATGATTGTGTGTTGCAAGGACGCATGGCCTCTATGGTAGTGCCCTGTACATGAACCTCATTTGTGTATGGAGACATTGCGATCACCAAAGAAGAGTCTAGCAAGAGAAAACTTCAAAAACAGGTTTTTTTTTAAGTGCCTCACAGCAGATACACATGGAAAGAAACATGTAACAACAACCAAAAAAAGACACAATAAGTTTTTCCTGATTTTTTTAATAGTAGAAATAAAAATAAATTCATTACGAGCAGATTAATGCTATGTTTTATATTGCTGTGTAATCTTTATCCAGATTAAACAGCACTTCTGTCTGGGATTGAAGTTAACAAGATTTGGTCTGGACCTAAAAGCCAATCTGTATTGTCTTGCTGCCTGCTACCCTAAAATAAGTTACTACTGTTTCCTCACCATGAGAAATGTGAACAGTTCAACATAGTTTTCCCTCTGTTTCTCATGCCCTAGTGTTTGTGTCACTCTTTGTACATCCAGGCAAGGGCAGCGTGCTGCCTTTAGTCATAGGCTGCTATGGAGTAACACTTGATAAGAATCAGCCTTTGCATGTCCCATACCTAAAGAAACAGTAGTGCAAGCCTGGTGACGGTGGTTTGAACTGTGTGTTAATGTTCCAAACGTGTTCCTTCTATAAATGATGTCTCAGAGAGTTTTAAGAGTAAATTTTCCTGTGAAACATGTAGAAAATTCAACTCTTACCTTATAACACTGTAGGTACATTTTTAAAAAATCTCTTGAATATGGTAAAGTGCTAAAGTGCTTTAAAATTGCATTCTCTCTCTTTACTTCTGTTTGTCCCCAGTGCATCATACTCCTCATTATTTCCTACAAAATAAAATTACGTTTGCAATCCAGGAGCAACCTGTGTTCCAAAAATTTCTATTTTAGTAATTCTTTGTGCTCTTACTGTAAAATTAATTTGCCATTTCTTTTATTTTTTTTTTTATACTGGGAGTTTTTGCACTGTGCTTGTGGCTGGAAACCCATAGCACATCAGACCTTGCAATTCACAAGCCTGAGGTTGCAGAAATCTGTATTGAAGAAATACAGATAAAATTTGTATCAGCAAGCCTTCTGCAGAGTGATAAATCCACTCTTCAGGAACTTACCTCATGCAGTCTGAAGCTGGGCCTAGATACAAAGAAGTAAATTCACTCTTCTCAGCAATGCCATTGAAATTCAGATGTTTTCCTAGACACTGAAACACTCAGTGAAAACTACTCCTAGGGCTGAGTACTCCATACCCAAAGAGGAATGTAATTTAAATTTTTGTCCACCTTGTGGACTTTACAGAGTTTTTGAGGCTGTAGATCTGTTTAAGAGTTTCAATTCTTTTTTTTCCCTGTCTCCTTTTTGTGCAATAGGTAGGTGTGTATGCAGAAAGTCCCACAACATGTGAGGAGGAGGTTAATGCAGTACCCTGAGTGCCTGTATGTAAATATAGACAACTAATGTGTTAAAAGTGTGAATAAATCCACCATTTCCATGCAGCCAGGCCTGTGGATTTACTTACCTCATGTTAAAGACTGGAAAATACAAAAATGTTTAAGAACATGAGGAATGAAACCGTCCCAGTTTCTCTTTAAAGGTTATCCCAAACATTAGCTTCAAAAAAATATCTGTGTACTGTTTGCCCCTAGAAAATTAACTTCTTTCTTATTGAGTATTTCTGTTACTTTGAAATGCAGCTGCTTTATGCAGTGCAGGTACAGGCTCTGTGTAAGGACATTCTCCACTCTCCACTGACTGCAAAGCTAATAATCCCATTAAAAGCCCAGGAGGTAATATGATTTTTTTTTAAATGTTCACAAAGTGCACTGTCTCTACATCAGTGTGTATTTGCATACATGGGGCTGAAAACCTTTAAATGATGACTTTCAGTCAGGTACACATTGAATCCCTTTCTCCTGTTTTACCACGATATTACAGTTTCAGTGTGAATTTTTGAGCAGCTGCTGCCTATTTTGTGGTACATGTATGCAGTGTCTGGATCCATTAACACCTCAGTGGTTCCATTAGCACAGATAGAATGAGACAGGTACCTCAGCAATTATTCCACCTCACTGACATCTTCTGCATCAGCAGTGCCTGGGGAGGCACATACCTTCCTGTCCCTGGCAGAGCAGGGAATTACTGCACAGCCTCTACAGAGCCACAAAAGCAAAAGCATTGTGTTTAAAGAAACCCTGTAGCCTGATCCAGCTCCTGCTGCCAGCAGTTCCATGCTCTGTATTACAGATTTTGGTAGAGTCACTCCTGCTTTCCACTGTGTGATACAGAGCAAGTTTTATACAGCACCTTGTTTCTTTCTTCAGAAAATAGGCTTTTGCAGGTTTTACTAGTTGACATTCCTTTAACACTATTTTCTAGTTTTATTTCTTTTACTAATCAAAAATCTGTATTTGTCTTACATTCACATAAGAAAATACACTGGGATCTAATATCATAAAGACTAATTTTCCTTTTGTGGCTTTAGAATCATGATGAACGGCTACAGCCCACAAACAGGTGATTGCCCAGAGGCAGCATTATATTTTCTGCAGATATTACCTGTGTTGCCTGACTTGACTGTTATTTTTTACTTTAATTTTTCTTCTTATGTGAAAATGTCATTATATCCAAATTTAATTCTGCTCTAGCAGAAGCTTTATTTAATAATATAATTTATTTAATAATATGTGTCTAACCTTTCTTCATCAAATATCTTTGCCGTTATTGTCATATATCTAGCAGCTTGTGAATAAGCATGAAAGTTATTCATATGCTGTAATTTTCTGTATCAAAAAACTAACAAATAAATATTTAATACCTTAGAAAAGCCTTCAAAAGAATCTAGTACATCAAGTAATTATTTTTGAGTATATCAACCAAATTTGTCATTTTGTCCAAGTGTATTTGATACAGTTGGCTTCAGATGTGGCTTTCTGGGTTCTTGGTATAAATCCTGCTCTTCTCTCTGGTTTCTACCAAAATGCATCAGTTACAAGAAGCTTTCCAGCGTTGTGAAGAGCCAAAAAGCTTTCAGTTCTTGCCAGCAGAAAACATGACATGAACTGACACTAGCAGGGTTAGGAGGAAGGCACATCCATTCCCCAGCCTTCATCCCAGGGGGTGTCTGCCATTACTTTGTTGGTTGGCATTAGCTGTGACACACAGCATGATCTCTGTAGGTTCTCTTCAGGGCAGACTACATGGCCCATAGTTCCACTTCAGGGTTCAAGCAGTTGAGTTGAAAATAGTTCAGATTACTTTTTCATTAACTCCTTAATAAACAGTTTGCAGACCATTTCCTTTAATTTGGGGGGTTTCATGTAACTATTTTTGAATAAGGTCTAGTAGATAATGATGGGATATAAAGTATCTCCTCATTGATTTGATCTTCTTGCTACTTTCCAAAGAAAATGCTAATTTGCTAATTTAGTGTAACTTTATTTTCTGCATCATGACTGACAACTTTACCATCCCTGCCCACTGTCTCCCCTGTTCAGCTCTCAGGGTTTCATCTGTTCCAAGTTTGTATAAGGAACTTTGCCTCTTGTCTCTTCCTGGACAAACAAAATGGATTTGATCCATAACTTCAGCTTCTAGGCTTAGGCATGCTCTAGCAATAGGGGCTTGTGTCCAAATTAGTATTTCATAATATAAATTCAGAATAGTGAGAAATTATGCAACTACTGATATTTACTAGTCAGAGGTAAATAGTTCACCCAGGATACTCCTGGAGATCTCCACATTACCACGCCTAGATTACAGAGCGTCCAGCAAGAGCCCACTTGTTAAGCCATGCACAAGTGCAGATCATTTACACACACATGAGCAGTGCTTTAGCTTTACTAATGAGAGTATTTCCACTTCTGTAAGTGTGGCTGGCTGTGTAGAGCAATAAAGTTAAGAAAGTGCCTTAGGTTATAGAAGCAAGGAGGTAACCATCAGCACCTGCAGGTTTGCCAAAAATAACAAAACACTGCACGAATTTAAGTTTTACCCAAGGCTTCACTCATAGGATTACAAGAAAAACCTGTTATGTGGATAGATGAGAATCCAGCTCTTCATTAAATGTGTTGCATGTAATCTCACCCTAATAGCTCTCAGGGGGAACATCCCTTACAAAGCTCAATGTTTGCAGCCAGGAATGGAGGGACATGATTTGCAGCTACTGTACAGCATTTAACCACACTACATCCCCGAAGTATATTTTCTTTCTGGGTTTGGGTATCTTTCCAGATGTAAGACAGACATGAAATGCTACCTGTGTAGCATAAAGCCAAAGAAGAGGTTTAGTGTGGAAGATCACCTAGTCCATCCCCCCTGTTCTGAGCCTCTCTAACAGGGTCTGGTTGCTCAGGGCCATGCATACAGTTGGATTTTTAGTAGTTCTGATATTGCTCCTTGCTTTTAAGAATTTACTCTTTCTTACTTTTATTTGAGTTCTAATTTTTTTGAGAAATGCTGCAAGAATTTTCCCTTTCTCAGTTCTTTACTTCAATCACTTCCAAATCTCTGAGCTGAAACTAAGCCAAAATATTCTTGTGTAAGCAATAGTTAAAGGGGAAAAGATGATTATGAGTTCTTGAATAGTAAAACCAGATATTTTAACTCTTTCTCGTTGTTGCTATATTATTATTCAAAACTGCTGTATTATAAACTTGCTAAAGCACTGGTTTTATTGGGAGTTTTTTTTCCAATCTTGTTGGACATGTGTATTTTGGAATCTGTGAGAAAATAGGCTTACATCTGGAAATTAATGCCAGGAAATCTCCATTTGCCCATTTGCAAACATTAGACAGCAGAAGCCACTGAAGATTGTATTTTGGTTCTGCATTACTTTTTCTGGGATGTAAAATGAGGAGTGTTACCAACTGAAGTTCCTGGACACTAAGTCCTTCCAATATCATGGAACATGTCTTGTGGGTAGGCCAATGCCTAAATTCATATATATGCAGGCAGTATCTGCAAAAAGATGTGACAAAGGCTGCCTGACCCCCACAACTCAATATACAAGAAATAATTGACCTTACGAGGTAGGTAGATGTTGGCAGGTCTGACACATTGCACATGTGGATGCCAAGCTTGAGACCAGTAAATCACCTTGGCACCATGCTTGCTGTTATGCCTGACAGGCTCCAGGCAGCAGCTCTCATGGTCATGCTGTGCCTGTGGCAGTCTTGTGGCAGCTGCAAGGAGCAAATCCACCCTCCTCCATGGGAATGCAGGACTGCTCCCAGGACACGTCCCTGTGGTGCATTGTGAGACTTGGTTTTTTGTAGCAGGCTTGAGGGCAGAAGTTTGTTGGGCTGCCAAGGCATATGGCTTTGCAGGGCCTGCACATTGGTTGTGTTTCCTGGCAGCTGTGGCTTGGGACAGTGGATCAGAGGGACACTTCATCATTATGTGAGTTCACTGAGTATAGAGACTGAACACAGAGCATACAATAAATCTGACAAACAAGGCAAATGCTGCATTCTCATCCATCAACACTTCAGGAACAGCTGAACAAGACACAGCCTGGTAGGTGGGATGGTACTGCCTTGCTGACATGGGATGACCAGTAAAGGCTCCACAGTGTCTGGAGGATGGTGTGGCTGCAAGGGAGGTACTCCAGCCTTTCAGGGCCATGGAACATGACTGACAAAGTCCATTCAAGTACTGAAACAGGCTCTCAGCTATTGTACTTTGCAATCCAGTACACTTAGAAGAATCAGGGTGGGGCTGGCCTGTGCATGTGGAACACAAAAGCAAAATGGTACTGGCTTGAAAATCACCTGGATGTTAAGACTGTACATACAGCTATGACTTGGTTTTGTCACAGTCTGTAACTGCAAAATTAGACATGTTTTACTGATAACTTACAGGTTTTTAATGTTCTTCAGCCTTTTGGCATTTTTTTATTTGAGCACTCCTGGGATGAGGGCAGTGTTAATCTTTATGGAGTATTTTGTGCTTAATTAATTGTAAGGACTTAGGTAGCTGAGGGCTTTTATTTTTCTTTACAGAGTAAGATATCAATTAAAATGTAAATCTTTACAATTGCTTTCTTTGGGACATGGGGATCCCTATAATTGAGCTGTGTAGATTATTCACTGTTTTCAAGTACATTAATAATAATGTGTTGGCACAGCCACTCCTTCTTAATTCCTTACAATTAAATGGACAATGCTAAGTGTTAAAAACAAGTAATGACTCGTATGCATTTTGTCAGTTTATGCAAAGGGGGTTAAAATAATGAACAAAAAGTGATGAAAAATGGAGGAGCTTCACTTACTTTCTCATCCCTTCTCATTTCCTTTCCATTCTACATCTTTACTTGACTATGTGATGCAGGGATAGCTAGAGGCTACATGGATGAGACTTGTTTCTCCCCTTCATTTGCTTGAGCTTTCCTCCCTGGAATTGCCTTCATACTGCAGTAACAAAAATGTAAAGGCCAGATTACCTCCCTGTTAAGCATCTGAACAGGAATGTTTGCAGTGAAAAGCATCTGCCTCTCTCCAGAATGAGGTAGAGAGTTCAGATCCCCACTGCAGGGAGAGGGAACTTGTGTACTCATAACCCTGTTTATGAGATCCTCATAACAGGATCACAGACCCACAAGAAAACTCTCCTGACTCCACAAACCTGTGTAAAGTTCTCTTCTGTTAGTCCTGCTTTTCTCTCCTTCCTGGAACACAGCCTCTCTCCTTTGCCTCTGCGGCAGAATGTTCCATAGCTCTCCTCCTAAGCCCACACAGGGGAGCAGCAGGATGCTCAGCCTTCTGGCAGCACAGCTCTTCGTGCAGATCTGAGAGCTCCCTCCAGAAGCCACCACGCTAGAATTCCTTAATAAACACGCAAGAGAAGGAATCCTTCCAGTAATACTTCTGCATGTCGAGATGTAGAGTTAAAACCTTCCTTCCTCTTAATATACCATTTATTTGAATGTCAAAGAACAGAAATAGCAGGGTAATAATTGATCATAACAGAACGCTCTGAGCAACTAGAAAATTACATTAGCATTTTCCTTTATTTTTCATTGAAAATTCTGAAATCCAGTAGCAGAGGAGATTGTGTGATATCCTAGGGATTTTTTGCTTATCCTTGGAAGTGAAAAATCTGAGCCTTCTTCAGCCTGAAGAATTTGAATATGTAGTTCTCAATAAAATGCCTTATCATGCTGTGAAATAGGCTACAGCAATGTTCTCTATCTGCCTTGCTGAAGCAGAGCCAGAGTGCAGCACAGTGCAAGATTAATGGCACAAGGGGGAGGGGACAAGCTATAGGGGACCTATGTGTAGTACAGCAAGATGAGGACTCCCAGCAGTTTATGAGTTCTGGAGAGTTTGTTCCTTGGCTCCAAATTACATTTCTGTATTTTAGCTTCTGATGCTCAACAAGCAGGACTTAGAGCAGATATGAGGGCTCTTATCCCTTCACTTAAGGCTTAATAAAAAGAACCATCATCTCATCTGTGCTTCCTTCTTCATTTGCATTACAAGTTTACTTCTACTTTAAACACTCCTTGGTACAGTGATCTGGAATTATGACTGCCTTCCATGTGATACTTAATACTACCGTCTGGCAGAATGAAGCCTTTCCTTTGCAAGCTTCAGAGTGGAATTTGAAAGAATGTTGCTGATTGCAGTCTGTACTGAGAGCAAAGCGTTCAGTGTGTGCTTTGCTTTCTTTTGTCAGAATTTAAAATTTTGAAGCAAGAGACTAAAACAGGAAACAAGCTCTTCTCTGTCAGCAGAAAGATACAAGTATAAAGACCACCCTTAAATCAATATTGTCATGGTTTAACCCCAGGTGGCAGCTAATCTCCCCACAGCCACTCACTCACTCCCCCAGTGGGATGAGGGGGACAGTTGGAAGAGCCACAGTGAGAAAACTCACAGGTTGAGATAAAGACAGTTTAAAAGTTAAAGCAAAAGCCATGCACACAAGGAAAGCAAAGCAAGGAATTAATTCACCACTTCCCATGGGCAGGCAGGTGTTCAGGCATCCCCAGGAGGGCAGGGCCCCATCACGTATAGCAGTGCCTTGGGAAGAGAAACACACTCCATCACTCCAAGTGACCTCCCCTTCCTCCTCCTTTCCCCAGCTCTATATACTGAGCATGATGCCCTGTGGTCTGCTATATCCTTTGGACCAGTTGGGGTCAGCTGCCCCAGCTGTGTCCCCTCCCAACTCCTTGTGCACCCCCAGCCTCCTTTCTAGTGGGGCACAGTGTGAGAAGGGGAAAAGGCCTTGTCTGTGTAAGCACAGCTCAGCAACAGCTGAAATATCCCAGTGTTAAAAACATTGTTTTCAGCACAGATCCAAATCAGAGAACCATAATAGCCACTGTAAATATAGTTCACTCTATCTGAGCCAAAACCAGCATAAATACACAGTATAATATGTCTTTAGTCTCCTTTAGTCTCCTTTGTAATACAAATTGCCAAAATTAAATTCAAATAAATTTTTAAGATACTGTTTTCTTGGGTTTTTTTTCTCCCTTGGTATTTATTAGTTTCTGTACTTTCAGTGGGCTCTGTCTGAGTGTCTCTTCAGTCTCCCATTGCTGATTCCCTCTCCAGGTCCCATGCGCTACCATGCCAACCTTTCTAACACTGTGCACATTTCTGGCCACAAGCAATCTGTATGCAGCTGCAGTCTCTGCTACTGAAGTGTTTCAGCCCTGTGTCTTCAGCTGCAGTATTGAGCCCACTCAAAACTTTGGGCTTGCACTACTGCAAACTGTCTTAGTTCCACAATGATCACTGTTATAATGACTAGGAAAAAAGCATTAAGCCAATGCTGAAAAAGCCCCACATCACAGGACAAAAAGTACTGCCCATTTAATCTTCTTCATTGTTGTGGATAATCAGAAAGTCTTGGGAAAATGAAATGGGTTTAGATTTTTGCATATAAAATAGCTTTTAAAATAATGACTGTGGTATCTTATGTGTCTGACTCTGCTCCTTTGGACCGGAGACCTGATAACATAACTAATACTAAAAATGTCTATTAATTAGTGTACACACCTGTAAGAGACTGATACCACCTTAACTGGCTAATGAACAAATGTCTGGAATGAGCAGGACTCACAACTGTATCACTACAAGACAACAATTCTGAGTTACAATTCTGTTGCCTGTTACTCATACTGCTAATTCACAACTGCTGTGCAAGCTCCATCATGCCACAATTCCCTTCCCTTTTCCACTTACTATTGGGGCACAAGCCTGTTCCTCCTCACCCCACCCTTGCACACCAAGTCTTTTGGTCACAGACCTGATGAGAGTGCAGGAGGTTATTTTCTTAGGGGTGTTGTCTGCCATCCTGGGAGACCTGGGTCACAGAATAGCTTTACCACTGTAGGTGTTCACACTTCTAGAACCAGAATATCTCATCCCTCTTTGTTGTCCACAGGAATATTCCTAATGCCTGGGCTTTTTTAATTATTTCCTGGGCTTTTTTTTTTTCCTATTTAATTAATTCCTAGTGGTTATTTTCCTGAACCTACCTTGTCACCAACCCTGCACCTTTTTTTCTCTGCCTAGGGTCCTCCCAGACAAATAGGACTTATTTAATGACATGCTTCTGATTACTTTTTCCTTAGTGGTCCCAATTCTGCTATATCCACACCCAAATTTGGTGTTTCTAACACTGGTTTCCAGGCACCTTTGATCCAATATGGTATTGCTTATACTGCTATGCTATCTAGATAGTCCCAAAACTCCCTTTAGACCCTTGTTCAAGCTGGTTACATTTCCTCTGTACCATATGCTTTTTGAACTGAAATATGTTATCTTACTTCAGCCTTGACTTCCCTAGTAGGTATTTAAGCCAAGCAGTTTCTTGATTTATGCAGAGACAGCTTGCATACCAGAGCAACAGAATAACCCATTTTGTGCTTATACAATCTCTTTGCCCTTGAGCAGCTTCAGTTACCCTCCAGGTTCCCATGGTGGCATTAGCTGGTTTTGAAGTCTGAGACTCATGTTTGAGTCTCTGGCTCACAGTAGGCATGTAAGGAATGTCCTTTGAGGAGCAGTTGAGTACTTCAGGCCTCTCTAGTTTGGAGAAAAGGCTGAAAGGTGACCTCATTGCTACTGAGGAGGTAGGTGGAGGAGGAGAGTCTGATCCCTTCTCCATGGTATCTAGTGGTAAGGTCCCATGGGAATGGTTCAGAGCTGTCCCAGGGGAGGTTTTGACTGGACATTAGGAAGCATTTCTTTACTGAGAGGGGGAGAAAACACTGGAACAGGCTTCCTAGAGAGGTGATGGATGCCCCCAGCCTGTCAGTGTTTTAGGGGTGTTTTGACAATGCCTTTAACAATCTGCTTTAACTTTTGGTCAGCCCTAAAATGGTCAGGCAGCTGGACTAGATGTTCACTGAATCTGAAATGGTCTATTCTACTCTAAACCTCAGAAGAGACCCACTAGCAAGGAGATGTGCATTGCAGCAAAAAATACTTCATTGATGTCAGCAACCATATCACATCTTGTTGTTAAGAGTCACTTTTTCTTCCCAGGGAACACAGAGCCTCCTGCTACTGCCAAAATGCCAGGCTGCATTGCCAGTTGCTCCTTTTCACTATCATCTGGCATCTCACTTCACTTACCACCAAAACCATCACCTCTGAGCTAAGACCCAGTCACAGCTCCCTGCCATCTGCCAGTTGCCATTTCCAACCCCACACAGTCCTGTCTCATGGGGAGCTCTGCAGAGGCAAGGCTGCACTCACCAAAGCTGTGCCTGCTGCTCACACAGACAGCACCTGCACAGCCATGGCAGCACTGACTGCAAACCTGCACTGGGGAGAGCATCCCTGCCAGCACGGGAGGAGCTGGGCTGTGCAGGGCCACACCACCCCCTGGGTGGGCTGATGGGGTTAAAGACCACATGGATTTGAGTCACAGCCCTGCCTGAAGGTAAGAAAAGCTCCACAAGTGCTTCCTAGTCCTCCTGCTCCTTGACAGTGTTAACAGGGAAACTGCATCCTTTCCATAAATTCGGCGTGAGGAACTGCATGAAAGATTCATGGTAGCATGACCAATTTTAAAGCCTTCAGATTAAAAGGCAGCAATTCTCATGTTACTGGGAACTGATAAGGACAAGGACAGCACACAGTCACCCTTGGGGAAATGGCTAAGCCAAGACAAGCTGCAATATAAGAGACAGTCAGTGGGATTCATGTGTAAACTCTGGACACCTACAATGTGTAAATGATTCATCTCATTTGGAAGAGAACATCTACGTTTGGTCACATGAACTGCACTGTTACATTTAGCTATTTCTCCTCCTACATGGTTCAGGAATAGTGCTCTGCAATATCTCACTCAGGCACCTTCGTGTTTGGATAGATAAACCCCACACCACATCTAGAGGTAGTATCCCTCTGCTTAGAAGGTAAATTCTAGGTGCTACAAGTGTCCCTGTCAGAATTTGAAATCAATCTCAGTTTTTCTCGTTTGCTTTTGAATTTATGAACCCTCAGAACTGCAGAAAATAAGACTTAAAAAAGACCCACACTTTACCTTCAATAATCAGTATTTTCTTTGTGATAAAAAGTGATTTATTCAAACTAAAAAAATAATACTTCTTTTTTGATCTTTTGTTAGAACTAATTAGAATTCCTTCACATGACTTTTCACTTTGATCTGTAAATCAATTTCTGACCCTACCAGCAACTTGTGAAATATTTATTAGCCCAGGAATATTATCACAGCCTGATTATTGTCTAGATCACCCAGCAGCATATATGCCAGGATGTTATTACTGAGAAACTTGGCTGTGGTGTTTATCTGTAAATTGTGACAGTAATTTTCCATGTCCCACACTCTGCCTTGCTACAGGTTTTTGTTTACCCATGTTCTGGTCTGACATACCATTCCATCTTGCCTCTCTCTTTGGCTTGCTGTACAGACATAATCTTGCAAAGCAGGATTACAAAATCAATATGATTAAATCAAATAATGGCATTATAATGAAGCAAGCTTCATAAGAGGAATTTTAATCACTCGTGGATGTCACATTTATGTTAAAAGCAGAGTGTCTGATTTATGGTTAGTCTTCTATGCCTTGGATATTAAATGTGGAACTAGATATAATTTAAAGGGAAGATATAGTAGATGTCTACAGAAGTATATGCGTCATGGAAAAGATGGGCAGGGATGGATCCAGATACGCTCCCATAGGGGCCTGTCTAATTTGATGATTTGATTACCTTTGGAGCAAACAGAACAAGGTAGGTTGGATACCACAGGTTGTAGGCCTTTGCTGTTCTTTAATAAAGAGGCTGTAGATGCCAGAAATTTACACAGTCCCAACAGGAGACCAGAAGTACCCTGAGATCTTTTGGGGGTTATCAGATCATCACAAGCTCAGGAAATTCCCTCAACATTGTTGGAAGCTGGGACAGTTAGGGAAAGGCATCAACACAGGCTACCTCATTTTAACACTTCCTTAACTGACCAGTTGCAGCCACATTTGGAGATGTAGGGGACTAGATGGCTGCTTCTAAGTTCATAAAGTTTGTAGATGTTTAGACCAAGGTTCCTCAGAAATGGTTACTAGAGCTGGCATTATTTCTTCATGGAAAAACATGAGCAAGCATCTAGAGTCAGCATCTAGACAGCAGATGAGTGCTAAGGGCTGAGGTAGGGGAAGATAGGAGAAATACCACAGGCAGTTTCTGAAAATAAAAAGCAAGCTGATTGTTTTGAATTAAGTAAGTGGATGGGTGAAAGAGGATTCAAAAAGAAGATGACACAGTGATAATTAGAAAAGTGGTCTTTCAGCTGCAGTCTCAAGGAGCAGGACGAGATTGTCAACAGCAGACAAATCATGGGGAGACAATTACAGTGTTGAAAGTCTGAGCAAAACTTTTGCACATCAGCTGTGCTGCCTCAGGCTGTCAGTGCAATGCTCAGTATCATCCCTGTGGCAGCAGCAGTAACAAGTGCATAAGGTATTCTGCTTCTTTTTTGTTGGAATGGAAATCTCTTTATTAGAGGCTGATAAAATACAAATCTACTCCAAATGCAGCTGGAGCAAGAGAAATTGATGCATCTATCTCTCATCACAGATAGCTAGGATTATTGAGGCTTGCAGCCTGAGCCAGAAACTGTCCCCACTTTTCCTCAGCTGTGGGAACAACACAGGCTGTACTCTGTTCCCAGTTTCTCCACACCAGGATCCTCACTGCTCTGCCTCCCACCTTGCCCTGCTCAGAGTACAGCTGGTGACCAAGAACTCTCTGTACTACATCACAAGTGCCCACTGTACCTGGACAAGGGGGTGAGAAAAGGGAACCTCTACTCCCAGCCTTCTGCTTATGTGGCAGATACTGCATGTCAGTCATTACAGAAAACCAACAGAGGCAGAGCCCATGAAGGATTAGATGCAGGGAAAATGAAACAAGTGATGGTTACAGGTTCAGGTTTAGGCTCTCTTGCCTTCTGATCTTCAGTATTCTTCAGGAGCATGTGGCACTGACAGCTTTGTG
Source organism: Agelaius phoeniceus (assembly GCF_051311805.1). Classification (NCBI taxonomy): domain Eukaryota; kingdom Metazoa; phylum Chordata; class Aves; order Passeriformes; family Icteridae; genus Agelaius; species Agelaius phoeniceus. Next base: position 53,945,788 of record NC_135269.1, on the reverse strand, counting down.
TCTGCTGCCTGGGATCTTGCTCAGTCACTGTCAGGACATCCCTCTTGCCTTGCTCATTATCTCCCTGCCTGGATGGAGGGACCCCTGCCAAGAAGTATTATTTAAAGCTTGCACCTAATATTTAAACTTGAATAATAAACACAACCATCATACTGTTCACAGTGACCAGGGAAATGAAAATGTCAAGGCAAAGAAAAAAATCCCTGCCTTACTCATGTGAGTTGCAGATGACAACTGCAAATCTTTGAGAGAAATATCAGCAATATTTATCTCTGGTTTTTATCTAAGTAGTGCTAAATATAAAATCCATAAACAAGAAGCAGGATCTGTGACCTGGAGCTTTTTACACCATTGCTGCAGGCTATGATGCAGCACATATGGCCTCCTTTGATGCTGTGTGGTGTAGCTTTTTCTCAGAGTGTGAATGCGTGCTCCGTTCCCAGCCTGTTCCAGGGAAGGACAGCAAGGTGTGGCCATCTGTGAAAATACAGGTCTGGACATCATCAGAGGCTGTGGGTGAAAGCTGCCCCCTGCTCCTAGGCTGTTTTACCAGGTGTGGCCGACCCAGATGTGCTTTAAAAAGACAGCATCTGGAAGGGCCTTCTATTGGCAGCACTTAAATCCTGACGTGCCCGCAGATCCAAGACCTTCAGGGCTCGCTTGGGTGAGGGTTTCCCTTTCCCTCATCACTGCCCTCTCTATCCCTCAGCCGCGGGAGCTCCCGCGTACCCGAGCCTGAGCTGCCCTGTGCGGGCTCCGGGCAGGAGAAGGGAGGGAGCCCGCGCCCCGTGCTGCCGGGACCACCCTTCCCGGTGCCGCCCGTGCCCCTCCGGGCCGTGCCCGGGACCCTCCCGGGGCCGCCGCTGCCCGCCGAGCTCCCGGGCCGCCCGGCGCATGCGCGGTGCCACCGCCGCGCGGTGGCTCCTGCGGGGACGCGGGCGCCGGGGCCGCCGCCGCGACGTGTTGCGCTCGGAGCCCGCATGGGCTGTGCCGCACCGGCTGCTGCGGCCGCGCCGCTCCCGGCCGCCCTGCTGCGGCCGCGCCCGGCTCCGCAGGCTCCAGCTGTTCGCTGGGATGCCTTAGAGGACCTCTGCGTTCCCGCAGTTCATTCCGGGCTGCTCTTGCCGCCGCCTCCTCCACACGGCTGCGAGCCCCTTCTTGAACTGCTCCGCACGCTCTCGCTGCTCGGTGCAGGCGGGCACTTCCATGCGAGCGCCAGCCGCCCGCTGCTGTAACGTGCATCAGCACATCGGCCACCTCCCGCTCCGAGCCCGGAGCGATTTCATTACTTGTGGTGCAGGGACCATTTTTCGGAAGGAAGGTCCAGTGTAAGTTTATTTTCGTCTTCCGCTCTTCTCTACGGCCATCGGTTTTGTTCACCATCCCCCGGGAGCCGAGGGAACCGAAGTTGCCAGGTAAATGCCCCTTTCCTTGTCTGCAGCACTTCGGGAGGCGGCTCCGGTCTGCCTGCTTGCATGGCTGCTGCGCCGCTGTTGTACGGCACGGGTTGCGGAGCAGAGGCAGCGCTTAATGGCACAGCTGTCCCCGGGCATCTCGTGTCGCCGCCCGCCTCCCGTGATTTGGCTCCGCACGGCTGCGGGGAGCGGGGCTGCCGTGCGCCGCACAGCCGCTGCCGCCGGGGTCGCGGCCGCCCGCCCCGCGTTGCCCGGGCCGGCGGGGGCTGCGCGCCGGGCCCGCGGGGCCAGGGGAGCGCACGGGGCAGCGCGGCCCGGCCGCGGCCCCGCCGTCACCGCTGTCGGTGTTGTCCCCGCAGGCCGGGCGGGCACCGCCCGTCCCCGGGGAAGCCCGGCGGCGTGAGGCCGCCCGCCGCCGCTGCTTATGCAACACATCATCGATAACCACCCCGACATGGCCACGGCTCTGCTGGCGGGCGAGAAGCTGAAGGAGCTCATCCTGCCGGGGCAGCAGGATGACAAGGCGGGCGCGCTGGCGGCTCTGCTGCTCCAGCTGAAGCTGGAGCTGCCCTTCGACCGCGTGGTCACCATCGGGACCGTCCTCATCCCCATCCTCCTCGTCACCCTCGTCTTCACCAAGAACTTTGCCGGTAAGGGCGGCAGGACGGGCAGGCTCGTGTCCCAGTGCATGCTGAACGAGACCGCTGGTGCTGGGAGATGTCAGCCAGCCTCGCCGTGGCGGTGGGGACAGCGGCAGGGTGGGGACAGCGGCAGCGCGGCAGTGCCACTGCCCGAGGGCCGCTTGTGCTCGGGAGGCGCCGCTGCCCCTCGCCGTGGCGGGCAGGACAGCGGTGTCGCCTTGCTGGGCAGGGTCGTGGTGTCGCCGTCCAGGCCGGTCCCTAACGGGGACAGCTGCTGCCTCTTGCCTTGGCCGGCAGGCGAGGGGTGGGGCGGTGCTGGTGCTGCCCAGCAGCAGGTGAGAGCTGGCGTGGGTGACAGAGCAGGTTAATAATGCTTGAGGTAGATCCTGAACAGGTCCTGAGCTGGACCCTGGCTGATGTCAGGCATTGTCCTGATGTTACTTCTACAGCGTGAGTGTTAACACAGCCTACCAGGGAGAGGCTGATGCTTTCTTGGAGACTGATACTATATATGGAGCCCCATGCAGTATGCTTTGCCAGATTGTGACAGTGGAAATCACTGGTATCCGTTTCTGCTGAGGGTCATCTTGCATAAACTGGTAACAGTTTAAAAAGCCTGGTTTGAATGCCCATCACCACCAGCCTCAGAAGGTCAAGTTTCAGTGAGCCTCGAAAATTACTGATCCAGTAAACTGTTATGGCACCTTTTGGGCCACTAGCACATGTGTAAACATTGTTTTGCTGTATGGATTGTAGGCTTGATGAGTGTAGCTGCCAGTGCATGACTGCTTTTAGTGTCCCTTGAAGCTTCATAATGAAAATCCATGGGAAATTATTGGTGCTTTAATATGCAGGACTGACCTGGCAGTCTGTAGCTTGTGAGGTTGGTGAGAATTGGCTATACTTAACCAGTTTAAACATACCAGAATCAGGCTCTTGCTTTGCATGCTGCTTTGGGATTGACTTCCAGTCCTTAATACTTGTTTTCATTATGAAGTGAATTAAATCACCTGGCAGTATAACTGCTTACAAATGGAGTCTGGAGATTTTTCTTAATTATAGTTAAAACTTTCTCAATCTACCTCAGTTTTTTAAAAAATAGTTTTATAGCTCAAGATCTTCAGCCACAGTTAGTAAGAACCTCATCTTTTGGATGCTCTTCTGGAGGTATCTTGGAGAAACCATGTTTACAGGGTACATGAAATCTGGCTCTTCATAGCAACTGAAAGACAGGTTTCAAGGTCATCTGTGGGATGCCAAAGTTTTGTGATCGCTTCCTCTGCAGAGAACTAAGCCAATAAAAAGGCAATCCTACAGCAGCTCACAAGAGTGCATGCTTACATATATGCTTCTGTACTGTTTGAGATGCAAAGATTTGAGTCGACCTAAAGACAGCCTTGGATGCAGGCAAGGTCATGCCCCCTTCATGTGTGTTCTTGACATAGGACAGGATTGCTAGCAGAAGCCCCTTGATGCCTCCCTGCTTGGTCACACAGCAGCAGCTTGCTCCATGTGAAGAAGTCATCTGAGGCTGCAGATGGTAGAGAAGTGTCAAGTCTGACACTCAGATTTATACAGTGAATGTCCCTCTGCAAGGCTAAACTGTAGTCCACACACATACAGAAGAAAGAGGGCCTGTTGAATTTGCTCACATCTGCCTGTACTTCTGCTGTTGAGTTTATTTTGTGCTGTGGAAGACTGTTACCTAGGCTCACAGTTGTGTTCCAGATTTGTTTTTCAGAAGGACTAAAAGCAATGTCACTTATGTCTACTTCTGGGCTGTGTATGCTGATTTGACCCAGTAAGATAGATAGATTATCTGTCTAGATAGATAGATAATAGTAGCCTATTGTGTCCTGCCAGGACAAAACTTATAAGGTGACACAGAAAACACCTTTACATCTCTGGGAAAATGTGGGATAACATTCTTCTCTCATATGATGTCATGTTTGTTCAGATGGTCTCAGTTAGAAAAATAATATGGGAAAAGGAAAAAATTATGCAAGAGAATATAACAGAAAAGGTCTAAGGATCTAATAAAACTAAATAGATAATTTTTAAGCTTAAGTCGAAGAGTTCCAGGTTAATGAATTCATTTCTGCTTCCACAGAGTTCAAGAGCAAAACTTGCATTAATTTTAATGTGATCTTAATTAGATGTTGCTCTTTTAATGAAACAGTATTTACTCAGACTTCTTTGCTAAATCATGCATGTCCAGAGATACTGACCATGGTAATAACAATAGTTCAGCTGGATTCATGCTTACTACTGATTCTACAGTTGGTGTGGTTTCACCCATACACTGTCACCAATCTTGAAAAAAATCTAACTTTGTTTGCTTTGAATACTGCTCCTTCTGTGCAATTTAAATAGTAGCTATGCAAGTGCAACCTTCGCTGATGAAACTGAGTAAGGTACCTACTGCCTTTTGGTTGTGAATATCATAATAGCTTCCCAAACTTTGCTTTGGGCCCTTGTGTGCTTATCTGATACTTACCATTATTTCTCATTCTGTTAATGATACCCAGTGCAAGCTATGTGAAGATACCATCATGCCACTAAACTGAAAACAACCCCCTTTCTTGGGTCTATACCATCTTACTTAATCAGTATTGGTAAAGCTTTTGGAACAAGGGTGTGTGCACTCAAGACATGAAAATGTAGTTGTCTAAAAGCAGTGGTTTCTCAAAACTTTTTTGCTGAGGATTGGAAGAACCCTCATGATCAGTGGGTAGAGGAGATCAGAGCCTCTTATCTAGTTTATGTGTGTGCCAAGAGTACTTTAAAGTGCCTCTTATCTAGTTTATCTGTGTGCCAAGTGTAGCTGAAAGTCAGGACCAGCTGTACAGTCTGTGCAACAAGCCTGGTGAGAATTGGTCATTATCCTGCCCTGGGGGTGTGCAGAAGGCACCCCATCATCTGGGAAGCTGGGAGTCCCCAAGCTGCAGTAAGTCTGCTGGAGCCAGGGGCTGCAAGGAAGCATGAACTAAAGCAGAGTTCAGCCCTACATCAGAGGACAAAGAAAGAGCATGGTGTTTATTTAAAAGATTGTAATCGACAACCTTAAAAGTCATTATGTGTGTAGTATAATATATTGTATACTCTATTTTGCTTGTGGCTGCCTAGTTAATTATGTTGCTTTAGTGCCACGTGCAAAGTCATTGTTTAGGTAAACACATGTGCTCTTCACGTAAGTGATTTATTTGCCCTTGAGTTGGAGTGTTCTGATCTTTACATTTCTTTTGAGAAATTTAATGACAAATTACTGTTTTGGTAGCATAAGAGGCAAGACCTAATTGTTTAGCAGATACTATGCCAATATTGTGAAAAAATCACAGTTCATCTGAGCTTAATGTGTTACAAAATACTTTAAATTAGATACTGTGCTTTTCTTCTATCATAAAGTCATAGAACTATTTGGGTGATAAGGTCCTTCAAAGATCATATAGTCCAACTCCCTGCCGTGGACATGGATGCCTTCCATTAGACCAGGCTACTCAAAGCCCCATCCAGCCTGGCCTTGAACAGTTCCTTGAAGAGATGGGACATCCACAACTTCTCTGGACAATCTGTTCCGGTGCCTCACCATCCTCACAGTAAAGAATTTCTTCCTTGTGCTCAATCTAAAGCTACCCTTTTCCAGTTTAAAACCATTGTCCTGAGATACAGGCCCTGCTAAAAGTCTGTCCCCATCATTCTCAAAAGCCTCCTTGAAGTACTGAAAGGCCTCAGTAGGGTCTTCCTGGAACCTTCTCTTTTCCAGGCTGGACAGCCCCAATTCTCTCAGCCTGTCATAGAAGTTCTCCATCCCTCTGATGATTTCATGGTCCCACTGGGGCAGATGTTTCCTGTGCAGAGGGTTCCAGTCCTGCACATGGAGTCTCATGAGGACAGAGGGGAGGGCTCTCAAAGTGCTCCGTGTTGTGCAGCCCTGGGTGCTTGGAGTCCTTACAGTCTGCTCAAGGTGGAAAGAGGGGTTGTCATCCCTGGTGTGCTTTTGCTATATAAATGAATCTGTAATATATCTAAAATATATTGGGAGGTAAGGTTTTGTTTGCATACTTCACTACTAGATTGCCATCTAGTAGTGAAGTATTTGGGGTGCATTTGGGGGGAATTGAGCTCTCTGCAGGAGAAAGGCAAAGGGCAGACACACTGCTATGGATGTGCTCCTGAAAGTCAAATTCAGGCTGCAAAGGAGGCAGTAAGAGCTTGACCATTGATTTCAGTGGGGACAAGAGTTCACTCTGATGGCTGAAGTAAAATACGATTCTTGCACTGGCCGCCACTTCCTAAAGTTTTTTCACAGGAGTCATGTAGCTAACCTCCTATAGTGTCATTTCTGAGTCTCCTAATTCTCCTTTGGTTTTCAAGCAAACCAGTGTGATTCCAGAAAGGACACCCCTAGAAAGTTAATTAAAATAAATCTATGAATCTATAAATCTTTTCTATTTTTACCGAGCATAAGATCATCATAAAGTCATCTAGGAGCGGTATTCAGCTACCCAACACAAAGAAAGCCCACATGATCACTCACAAAAGAAGAATGAATATTATTTCCCTTTCTAAAACTCAACCATGAATGGACTTCATATAAAACTAGAATATCCTCTATTTAGAGGCCAATGTATGATGACCTTGAGGATACTAAAGAAAGTTTTTGAGGCATTTTGTCTCACCTAGTGGATGGAATCTGTATTTAACTATGAGTTTTCTGCTTTCCTGGAGTCAGAGGGCTCTCAGGAGCCAGCATAGGCTAAAGGATATCTCTCCAATAGCAGTGTCCTTGTTGAGGTAACAGTGCATACAGTGAGTTGTCCCAAGGGAACTTTGGTTTGCTCTGTTTTTGTTTGAAAATTACTGATTTAAAGATAACAACTATTTTTTTATTTAAATATGAGAGCAAATGTATTTGAAAGAACACATGACATAACCCCCATCAGAACAGCAACATAACCCCCATCACACCCCATATAGTCTGAGGCATCTTCTGGAGCAGTCATGCAGATGTGTACATAGTGCTTTGCAGAGATCCATGCTTGTATTTGACTCTCTGGAGGGTTGATTTCTCATACCAAGCTTTTTATTTCCTAGCAGTTAGTTATTACTGTGCAAACTAGAAGTAAAATACAACCAGTATGAACAGAGAGTTCGGATTTGATAATACTGCACTGTCCCAGTGGAGGAATAGGTGACTATTCATACTGGTACTGCCTGGTGGTAAAGCAAATTTTATTGCTTGTTACTTTTGTATTTCCATTTTAGCTGCATTGAAGCCTCCTGGATTCTTTCCTTTTCTATGATAAAGGTTTTGGGATTCTTTTTATTGGAAGTGTTTCTTTGTTAACCTTAGTCTGCCTTAGGTTAATATTTAGTGAAAGAAATGGTAATACACCAAATTTAATTAAATTTTAGAGGGTAAAGATTTAAGGTACATAGTCTTAGTCCAGCTGTAGTCTGTGTTGGTTTTCAGTTTATAACTTTTTTTAGTTATAAAGTTTTGGTATGTCTTGTCAAGGCATGGTCAGTATGGATACAGATAAACAAGATCAGTCCATCAGCCTTTCCATTTTCACTTCCTTTCCAAAATGCACAGAATGTGGAGTATTAGACTGCCAGTTTGAGGTGGGTCTGTTTGGTGTTCCATATGTTTTTTGTCCTTGACTCTCCCTGGTTTTGCCATGGCACCAGCACACACAGGCTGCAGCCGCAGGTGGGATGCTGCTGGGTCAGCACGTGCTGTGTCCTCTCCTCCTGGCTGGCAATGGTGCTCCAGCAGCAGGTGGCAGCTCTGCTGTTGAGTGTCTCATGGCATTTGCTGAACCTCCAGGACACTGTTCTGTAATCCAGTAGATTTAGAGACACTTGGCTTTCATGACGTGGTGTTTGGTTCTTTTGTATCACCTAATGTTTTTAGTGAGTGCTTTAAATATTCCAGTGTTGTGCTGGGTTGAGAAGCAACCCCATCAATAATATCTGTGGGAAGTTCTCTCTGTAAGGGAGAACTTGCAGAGGGTGGTGGGTTCCAAAGGAGATAGCATTGCTGGGTTTGTTGTGTTTTCTTCACAATATTGAAATATTTTGGTTTCCAAACTGATGTTGTAATGGTATTGCTAAGTCATATCCTTCTTGTACAGTGCCTCACACTTTCTATTCAGAGGGAATTATTCTTTCCAAATTGCAGTCATGTTTGCTTTTCCCACCTGAGCTGTTAAATGCTGGTACTTTATTAAAATAAAGCAAAGCATTCATCCAGTTGATTTTTATACTTTAGTCAAAAGCCAAGCTTTGGCATTGGTTTTCATGCTAGGTTCTTAAAACAGTGCCTACAAAATACAAAAGAGGTTGTTCGAAAATACTGTATTTCTGTGTCTCTTAGCACTTGTGTAGTTCAGCCCTCTACCATCCTTCTGCTAGAAAATTTTCATAAGAAAACAATGGAAGGAAACAGTGCTTAATGGCTGAAGTATCAGTTCAAGGTTTTATGTTATATTTTCTGATTTGTAATCATTTGCATAAGCAATGCTTACATTACTGTGTAATACAGTATATGCATGAGTTCAGTGTCTTTTTCACTTTTCACCCTACAGTATGTTTGAAATAGTATATGTCATATTTTTATATTATGAGATGGAGTTTTATTTTGTATTTCTGGTCACTTTTCTAATTTGTATTTGTTTCGAATTGCGTCAGAATAATTACAGATGCTTATTTAGGTGACTTACCTAATAGATGGCTTTTGATCTTACTTTCCATTTTTTCTCTCCAACTGCACTTGAAGAAAGTGAAGATGGCATTTTCCCAAGTGACTTTGTCAGTGCTAAGAGAACAGAGCCAAATTGTTTAGTGTATGACAAAGTGATGACACCACTGCAGAAATTGTTCTGAGGTGATACTAGCAGAGAAAAGAGAATTTAGGGAGTGTTAGCAGTACCACTTAAGTGCCTTCTTAGCACATATTTTTTAAAAGGGCTGAAATGATGCAAGCACCCACAGGCTGGCTGCAGTTTGGCTGCTGGCTGTTTGCATTGCTGATGGAATTTTTCCCAAAGGATAAGGGCCCTTTACACACACACAAACTCGAGGTGTGCACAGGATACAGTAGCTGGGACTCTGTGAGTTTTGATCATTTAAAGATTTGCAGTTACACAGGTGAAAGGCGAATAGAAATGTATTCTTGAGGAAATGCATGAGCCATACATCACTCCACTGCAGTTCCAGGGACTGCAGATATTTTTTCTGTCATAAATTCCATTTCTTAGACCTCATCAACACACATACATCATCATTTTTTAATCATGTCTTTAATGACCTGTTTGCCTTATTAACCCCTTCATTTTTTCAAGTGTCATATATGGGATGAGGTCCAAAATACGGATGAATTTTAGCTTACTACATGCTTTCAGATAACCAACAGATTTGAACAGATGGCCAAAAATATTTCTGTTTAAGAGCTACTTAATTTATTCACCTTTGATAAAAGGAAACCTTGTGAATAAATAAAGAGTAAGGTCAAGATTGTTTTTCAAAGCTACCCTGAAGTATTTGAGGCTCTTTGTTTTCTCTAAACTGTATAGAAATCATGCATCTCCGATGTAGAGGAAATTTTAGCTGGTGGGGTTTCTTACATCTATAAAAGTCTTCAGGAAGAATCTGCATCATCACTGAATTCCTTGAGTCCTCTCAGTACTAAAAATAGCTGCAGTGGACACCCTCAGTGCATGTATATGTTTAATTACAAAAGCTGAATAATTTCACAGCAGACCAGCATAATTCTTCAGGAAACACAATTCAGGAAACACATTTCCATCATTGGGGATTTTGTCCCAGGCTTGTATTATACTCTTGCATTTGAATGGGGATGCAGCTGTTCACAATGATAGCAAGCATAGTTAGCAAGCTTTGGGGATTTGTTTGCCTTTCTTTGGTGGCACCAAGCCTGTCATGCAGGCTCAAGGTGCTGAGATGTGTAGTGGGGTTTTTGCAGTTCACAGCTCAGTGACTATTTCTGGAGTTTCAGTTTAATTTTAGTTTTATGATGAAGTATTTCAAATTTTGAGGCTGAGGTACCTTATCTTCTGTGAGATTGATGTTTTCCTCAGAGGTCAGGAGCCCTCCACACTGGAAGTGGCAGAGCCCTTGGGAGCCTCAGGTAGTGGATTCTTCTGTCTCTTCTGTGATGAATCAAAACAGTTCTGATGCTTCACAAAACCCAATTTCTCTACACATGGAGGAACCAGTTTTCCAAAAGCAGTAGACCAGCCATCTCTGCCCTCTAAATAGTATGTTATTAACATAATGTTACCTAATGAGCTAACTGTTGGTCTTTTTCTTCTTTTTCAATATGAACTTTTCTGGGTGCCATGTTTATGCCAAGAGGTACTTAATACAAGCCATCTTTTTAATTTCTGGTCATTAAATAATAATAATGCAATAGAAAGAACATGCTGTTTCCTCTTGCTTTCTGTGATTGTGTTTTGTACTCAACCCTTGATTTAAGAAGCCACCATGGTTCATGTCTCATCAGTTTCACTGGATTTTCATGATTCATTTCATTTCAGCATTTATTCTTGCACTTTCCTTCAGGAGTTACTGCAGTCCTCGTTATCATACTGTCTGACTGCATGTAGTTGCTTTGGGCTTCCATCTCTAGCAGGCAATTTTTGACCTCTGCAAAACATTAAAATATTATTTTCACACCTTACTGCTTCTCCTATGCAGAAGATCTGTACATCACTGAAATTCCACTCACCTCATGCAAGCACTAAATTTAGAAGTAAACGTTATTCAGATCTCTTTTGTAGGACTGACTGCGTGGCTGAATTCCGTTCATTATATTTAGATTAATACATTCCTTTAAATTCAGATCTAACCTTCCCTCAAATCTTGGCACCAATAGTCAGCCACTATAAATAAGCTCTCTTTTCAGTAACTTTACCACCATGCTGCATGGCCACTACATGGTAGAGGGCAGCTCATGATTGAGGACACATTCCTCTGTAGGAGCAGCCTAAGGGATTTCATTTAAGTGTTTCTGCACCTTCCTTGTAACAGTTGCTACTTCCAACTCACCAGACAAGCAGGAGTAGGTGTCTGTTCTTCCTCACTAACCTGGGCAGGTGTACAAGGCCTGAAGCCTCAGATTTCCAGTAAGGGTGAGCACACCAGCTGCTTTTGGAAGAGCCAGAGTCTATTACATACAGGGAATATGGTTCTGTAAATTTATATTTTCACTAGGAAAGTGCATTAACTCATTGATTCTACAGATCCAAAATACATGCAGTCCAAGCAGCAGTTCTGCAAGGCAAAAAGACCCAAGTTGGAAATACAGGGAGACCTGCTGCTACCCTTGCACTTCAGTTACCCTTGAGGGTGAGCCATTGCCAATCAGTCTTTGAAATTGCTTATCTACATCTCACTCTTTATGACTAATCCTTACAGACTATAGGCAAATAAAACCCAATAGCAGCAGTGGTTTCCTGTCTCATTTTTTAGGGACTTTCTTTTCAAGATTTTTTTCTTAAACAGGACAAGTGGTTTCAGAGATTGGGCAAAAAAGGCTTTGCTGATCATGGAGAAATTTGTACCTTAGGAAGACTTCATGGGCATGGAACCTGTATTCAGACTGGAAAGAATATTCCCTAAGAAAGGTAAAGGTATTGTCTCTTTATTTCAGTAAAACTAGTAATTCTTAATAATTAGCTTGCTAAGTTAAAGTTTAGTTTGATGGATGTTTTCTCATTCATATGAGTAAACTCAGTGAGTTCAATAGGACTGTATGACACACAAAATTAATTTCAGGGATCCATCCTTACCTTGTACTAATTTCTAACCATTAAATATCCTTTAAATAAAGAAGTTGAAATAAAGTAGTTAAAATAAGTGAGTTTTTCCTTTTGCTGACAGTTAATTTGGGTATTAGCTAGCATTTGTTAAAATCATTTGAAGCAGAATTTCGTATTCCTTGTGGACTGTGTGACTGGAAGGGAAGACAGATATACTGTTTAGATAATATTTTACTTTCTTAGACTACATTTTCAAACTCAGTAACCTGAATGTTCTATATTCATTTTTTTCCAGAGAGAAGAGGATCCAGGACATTTCTTCTTTTCCATTTAAAAATTGCTGAAAAAGTACTAAATAAATTATTTCTGTTTCTAAAAATAAACAGTTTGCTACCTGCTTTCTTGTGCAATCCTTTTAGTACCCAAGATGAATGAGGCATGTATGCAGATTTCTTACATGTATGTGCCACAAAGCAGTATGATAAGGAATACCCTTGTTAAACACTGGCATTTATTGCTGAATTCAGGGAGTTTCTAATTTATTTTGTCTATTAGAAATGGGGGTACTGGGAAGTGATGGGCAGGGAGATTCAGAGATTCTACCTAAATGTTGGATTTCCCCTTGGAGACAAGTGGAGAGGACTGCACGAGGAGTGTTCAGAGATCCTGACTGGATTGCCAGCTTATCTTCAGAGGCAGCTTGGGCACAGGAATGAGGATGATTTAGAGCTCTCTTCAAGAGGGCAGAGTGCCAGTTGCTAGGAAGCACTAGGCTAGTGTGGGTCTGCAGTATATTTGACTCAGTAACTGTAGGTATCAATATCCTTACCTGATACTCAGCTGGGGTCTCCAGCTAGAGTGTTTAGGCCCTTCTTCAGAGGCTGGGAGATGCAGCCTCTTCAGCAGCACCTGATCACCAGCTGTGCTGCCTACACCCTGTGTGGGGTACTGCAGTCATGCTGAATGTTAACCAGATCCTTGAAGAAATCTTCACACAAGAGGCATACTTACCTTTGCCTTGAATTGAATTCTTGCCTTGCAAGAATTTTCTTTTCTCTTTACATTTTTGTATTATATTTTCTCAAAACTGTTTCGTTTTTTCTGCCTGCAGTTGGAAAATTTTACTGTTCCTTTTGCTTTACGCAATTATTGCATTGGAATGCTAAATAATGCATTTCAGTGGGAAGATTAATGAAGAGTGATTTCTTTTTCTAGAGTAAATTCTAAAAGCTGGAAGTCACAGGAGGCATATACAATTTGTTATCATGGCTTATATTTTGGCAAATATACTTTATTCCACTGGGAATGCATTAGTTATAAAAAATCATTTGCCCTGTTATGTAGGAGCATATACTGTTTATTATTAATATTTTTTTGTAATGCCTACCAAAGCACTCTAAATGTGTATTTTGCAGCCTGAAAAAATGGTGTTTAATTCAGGGCCTCTCAAAGAGGACAGTTGAACGTATATTAAAGTATATGGAGGTTGGGGGACCACTGAAAAGAGGTGGCTGACCTTGGATTGGGAGCAGTAGGGAGTGTGTGCCTGCAGGAAGCCCACGGGCATTTCTACAAGCCTTTTCTAAAAGCAGCAGACTTGACAGCTCCTTGCTTCAGTACTCTGACTTCACTCCTTTCCATACTGTCTGGATTCTTTCTAAAGGGTTTTTTTTTGAGCACAACCCCTTCCATTATCCCTCTCCCTACCCTGAGTGTCTTCTGTAGCCATGCACTTTCATTCCCCTGAGATAAGACTTCTGTACCACAGTACCTCCCTCAAGTCAATTGAGATGTTGCAGAATGAAGCATGTGAAAAAACTTCTCTGCCAAGGGATTTTAATTTCTCAAGTGGCATAACACAATCAGTTGTATTACACAACTAAGTAATTCTGTGTTGTTTATTTCATCTTGATTGCATGTCTGAAAAATGCAGTCAGATCTCTCTCATCCCTTATCCTAGAGGACAGTTCTGCAGATTTCTAGAAGCTACTTAGGTGCATAGTGAGCAGGATAAAATGTATTTATGTACAATTGTTGAAAACATCTGACATATTGAAAAAAGGGAAATGAAGCTTCTTAGTGTGCATGTTTAGGCTTAAGTTAGTATGAAAAAATCATCACATATTACCATCAAAGCCTTTGTTTTTTTTTTCAATGTAGTAATTACTAGGAATATATCTTTCAAGGAGCAGAGAGACATTATTTTTATGGGCTTTAGACTAGACAATGTTGAAAGGATGACCAGTGTGCTCAGTCATAATAATGCTCCCTAAGCTTTTAAAAATTTTCTTTACAACACTTTACTTCATTGCTGTACACAGTTAAACCGTGGCATCTCAGGAAAAAGCTGTGTTTCATGGTGGCTGGAATGGCTATATGATAAAGGACCTTCATAAACTGCATAAGAATTTTCAGCATGAAAGAAGAGTATCAGTAGAAACTTTCTATATTTATGAATATAAAGTTTAAAGAAAATGCATTTTGGATATTGCATGATCCAACACCAGAGCTGTGGTTTTAAAATCATTGCAATCTTTTTTTAATGCTACTTACCTATCAGGAGAACATTGTAAAACAAACAAAAAAAATCTGCTGTGTCTTCTTCAAAGTGCATTAAGCAGAGGTCTCCCAGCTAAGTGAGTTATCATGTGTGAGAACAACATGTTCCTCTGCTGTCCTCATCAGATCTGCATGTCAATATCTGCCAACTTTCAACAGGATTAGTTATTGCCATGGTGTTTTTCTTTTTCATTAATTAATGATGGACACAGGCTGCAGTAGAGAAGAAACAGTCCCATACCCTGCTATACCTGGATCAGACACCTTCAGGGTGTTTGCTAAATGCCAGGTTAAATGGTGCCACTGTCTAAGAGGGAACATTCACAAAAACTAACTCAAAACCTGGTGTGGATCCTGCTTGGCAGCCTCTTGTCAGTGCAGAGAGACAGGTTCTTTTCCAGGCAACAGCTAAATGATTTTGCTTTGAATCACTTCAGAAGGGAATTCCTCTCTTCTCAGTTGCCTGGACCATTTTCTAGGGGAATGAGGTTCTAGGTTTGATGCAATGCTTTGTGAGTCAAGTCCTGTGATGAGAGGGTTAAGCTAAATGTCTCTGTGGAATAACTTTACCAAAATTTATTACATTCTCTGACAGTAAATATAGCTCAAAGATAATGCTAAGAGAGATTGTGGCAGCCCCATCCCTGGAAGTGTTCAAGGCCAAGCTGGGTGGGGTTTTGAGTAGCCTGGGCTAGTGGAAGGTGTCCCTGCCCATGGCAGGGGGGCTGGGACTAGATAATCTCTAAGATCCCTTCCAGCTCAAACCAGTCTGTGATTCTATGATTCTATATTAGAAAATACTATTTGATTAAAATATTGTTGGAACCCCACTGCTCTCAATAAATTATCAGAAGCCCCACTGGTCCCACAGAGGATTTGTTTTTGTCTGAAGGGTCTTGGGATTTACATGTTATACAACAAAAATCATGCCAATTTTGCAAACATGCAAAGGAAATACTAGACTAGTAGCAACAAGGTACAAAACATTGAGTAAGAGTGGGACACCATGCTCAGCTGGCCAAATAAATTAGAGATCTTTTACAACCTCACAGACAATTAGGTGAGATAAAAACAAGTTTAACAGAGGAAAAGATAGCAAATTCCTCTCAAGTGATGTTTGCTTTTCCTACTGTTTGGGACAGCCTCATTTTGTAGCCTGTAATGCAGCTGGTCAGTCCATACTGGAATTCTAAAGCTCTTTAGACTTTTTTCACCAAAGCAGTGGCAGTGGATGGAGTGCAGTTAGTCTATCAGTGATCTGTCCTATGTAAATGTAAAATGTTAATACATTTTCATTTGTTTGGTTTTTTTTTCATTTATAAAGGAAAAAGATATTGGATTGTTGTTGTATATATATACAGTTTTGGCAAAGGTCACCCTGTCTTTTGGGTCTCAGTGAAGAGAACTGAAAGAACTAATCAGTTTATTTTATAGTAGTAACTGATGCAGAAATCAAAAAATAATCCTTATGGCTGATTTGTAGGAATGCTTGCTGCTATCTTCCCAAGTATTTGTGATGTTGAGACCTAGGAGAAATGAACTCATGTCTGCCACAGAAAACTTGGTGTCATATTGGAAAGTTCTATTGGGCTTAGGGATACCCAATTAAAAAAAAAAATCTGCTTATGAGAAACATAGCATTCTGCTTTGCCTTTTTTTACCCCATGGGAACATTTTTACACAGGAATCTATTTGGTCTCCTGGGGAATTGTACAATAAGTCATTGATAGTAGGAGATTGAATTTTTTGTATGCATCCCTTCATGGGTAGGGTTGGGAGGCTGCATAATTATGAAATCAAGGGAGTCAATGGGAATTTTTCTTGTTGCATATGTCTGTAAGTACACAAAATTAGTCTAAATGGAAGTGCTTTAAGCTATCCTCTGAGACTGAAGTTAGCTCATTTAAAGTAGTCATCAAAAACGATATTAAAGTATTTGCAGGGCATGCTCACTTTACATGCTGTCTGGAGTAGCAACATTTATTCTGTCAATTCTGTTTAAGTTGGTAGTATTAATTCTCTCTAGGTCACAGAAGAGGTTTGTACCTCCACACCAAAGAACTAACTTTTGCTGTGCTCACATGTAAAAAGTAAAAAGGTCAAGTAGGAGTCATTTGTTAAGCCAGAAAGATAAGTGGGAGTTGCCTGTCTATTAGTTTTGAATATTCTATTTATTGATATCAATATGATTTTTTTTTTTTCATTTTTATTATAAAGAGAACAGTGCCACCAAGCTCTTCCAGGGAGCTGTTCTTGATCTGAAGTTTAGACTACATTCAGAGCCAGAGCAGGCTTGGTGCTCTTGAGCGATTCTCAAGTCAAGAGAGCATGCCTCCTCCTATGGGTCTCATTCTGGGAAGTTTTTTAAAGGTGTACCAGAACACTGTAAAATATATTCTCTTTGTTCTACCTGTCAAAACATGAAAACATGGTCTCCTCTTTGAATAGGATGTCTTCATAATGGTCGTTGTTCTTCAGGGAACTAATGCTGCTTTAGCTTTCATAAGTTTTTCTCTCTTTCTTTCATGTATTGCTAGAGCAAAAATTATCATGTAAGAACATAATTTATCTACTGGGTCAGGACCTTTATCTCAACATTCTGATGATGATGGTAAAATACAAATGTTTAGAAGGGGTGTTAAAATAGACAAGTATGTGATGTAATTTCCTTTGACAAACCCTTTCTGTCCTCCAGCAGAA
Source organism: Agelaius phoeniceus (assembly GCF_051311805.1). NCBI lineage: Eukaryota > Metazoa > Chordata > Aves > Passeriformes > Icteridae > Agelaius > Agelaius phoeniceus. The sequence goes on along the minus strand of NC_135269.1, from coordinate 53,928,688 downwards.
TGTGACTGAGGCATTTGCCGAGAGAAAAGTTGCATCACTGTGAATTTAATAATCCTTGCTAAACTTTCTCTCCTATTACTTTATCTGATTTCTTTCTTGATCCACAGTATTTGTTTCTTCCATAATACTGTCTGAGGGCAAGTTGCATTTAATTACACATTGTGTAAAAATCCCAAAGTTAAAGTTTCAAATGTAGATTTTAATTTTCATACCGGTGAATAGTTAACACACCAGATTCTGTCCTGGTCAGTCACACTTTTATTCAAGAATATTAGCTGAGAGGGATACAGTTGACTAAATCCTTGTATATCTCGAGTTTCATTTTTTTCTATCATATCAAATGAGTTGACTTTGTTAATAATTATTAAAAATGTTGCCTTAAGCTACATCTAACTTATTTCTATATAGAAGAATTCTTAGCTGGGATAAACCTTAAATTTCATATAATTTTCACCATTTGCATGGAACATCCTCAGCTACTGGCTTTGTAGTGAATATCAGGTCTTTTAGCTTTACAGAGTTCACGTCACAGTTGCTTAGGATATTGTTTTCAGAGAAGTCATTAAACCAAAATATGTATTTCTTGCTGACATTTCTAACTCAGGGTCATTCTAAAACTTTCAGGTAAATAATTTTGCCATAGGGTTTGTTAGGATGTGTGGAGGGCTTAATGGTCATGTGAAGATACAGTAAAATAAAATTGATATAATTTGAAATGTTTATTTTCCAGAGCCCCTTTTGTAGGTTAAATGCACAGCAGTGACTTTTCTCTCTGTTATACAGAGGAGCCAATATACTGTTACACACCACACAACTTCACCCGTGATCAAGCCTTGTATGCCAGAGGATATTGTTGGACAGAATTAAAAGATGCCTTGCCAGGAGTTGATGCCAGCCACTGGCCCTCCTTGTTTGAGCATAAGTTCCTACCTTATGCACTGCTGGCTTTTGCTGGGATAATGTACATTCCAGCTCTGGGCTGGGAATTTCTGGCCTCCACTCGACTGACTTCGGAGCTTAATTTTTTGCTTCAGGAGATCGATAACTGCTACCACCGTGCAGCTGAAGGGCGGGCACCAAAAATAGAGAAACAGATTCAGTCCAAAGGCCCAGGGATAACCGAGAGAGAGAAGAGAGAAATCATTGAGAATGCAGAAAAGGAAAAAAGCCCCGAGCAGAACTTATTTGAGAAATATCTGGAAAGAAGAGGACGAAGTAACTTTTTAGCTAAGCTTTATCTTGCAAGACATCTGTTCATCATCTTTTTAAGCATCATACCAATCACATACTTATCCACCTACTATGCTACACAGAAGCAAAATGAATTTACGTGTGCACTAGGTGAGCCTCCAGACAAAACAAGCAGCTCCAAATTGCACATCAGAGTGAACTGTAAACTGCCATCTGTCCAGCTCCAGCGGATTATTGCTGGTGTAGATATCGTTCTCCTCTGCTTCATGAACTTGATAATCCTCATCAACTTGATTCACCTCTTCATATTCCGCAAGTCTAACTTCATATTTGATAAACTGAACAAAGTCGGAATAAAGACCAAGAAACAGTGGCAGAAGTCCCAGTTTTGTGATATTAATATTTTGGCCATGTTTTGTAATGAAAATAGGGACCACATAAAATCGTTGAACCGTCTGGATTTCATTACAAATGAGAGCGATCTGATGTACGACAATGTGGTGCGCCAGCTGCTCGCGGCGCTGGCCCAGTCCAACCACGACGCCACGCCAACCATGCGGGATTCAGGGATCCAGACCATAGACCCGAGCGTTGATCCAGCAGACATTGATGCTAATGAACAGCTCATCATTAAGAGGCCAAGGAAGAAGATGAAATGGATCCCGACTACCAATCCCCTTCCCCAGCCGTTCAAGGAGCAGTTGGCCATCATGAAGGTTGAGAACCACAAGCCTGATAAGCCGAAGCCCGTGCGGAGAAAAACAGCGACAGACAGCCTTATAGCTCCTTTGTTGGAGTCTGCTGCAAAGACCTCACAGCAATCATCCGCTCACAAGAGCGAGCCAAACGCCATCCCAAGCACAAGCAGTGAAAAAAAGCACACACGGCACTTTTCCTTGGATGTTCATCCATATATACTCAGTAGCAAAAAACCCAAGCCAGAGGTTCAAGCCATGCCCTCGATGCCTACGTCAAAAAGCCAAGAGGGTGGATTTTTAAACCAGGAAGAGAATGTTGTAGTGCATGTTACCTCCTCTCTCAAAGGTACAGTATGCCATAATGCCCATTCCACCTCCACAGGCCATAATTTACATAGCAATCTTAAGGAACTCAGAGTTTATGAAACTGTTTTGACCTACCTTGCTAGATTTGGGGATAGCTAGTTTTCTCAAGGTTTGCAGGTGTCAGAAATAGAGGTTCTCTCTCTTTAACAACTGTATGGAGGGTAAGGGTTGTTACAGGTAGAGCTGTACAAAACAGGCTTCAGGCTGTTGGTGTGGGTAATGTTTCAAATGTAAGCAGGTTTTCACAACTACAAAATTGTGGGCATGCCTTGCCAAGGAAATGAGGAGAGTTTGGCTTCCATGATACCCTTCCTGCTCCACCAGCACCTGGCACATTTCAAACCTGCCTTATTTTCAAGTCATATGGAGACTGCCATGGTAGATGACCAGTACCCTGAGCAGTAATAGCCCCTTAGGGGTGTGTGGGAGACTACTAATGGCAGTTAAAGCTGCCTGTGGAAAAAAGATCTCTTAGACTACCAACTCTCAGGGGTTGTCTTATGCTTGTCACCTAGAAAATCAAAACTCAGCTTGTTGACATTGTTCTTCACACACACTTTAAATTGCCCTGTGTCTTACATGGACCAGAGAATGGATGTTCTGAAGTGTGGGTGCTGGTCAGGGATTCAGGATTTCTGCCATTCCCTTCCTGTGTGGCCTCACAGGAGATGCTCTTTCTGTGCCTCGGTTCCCTCTGGGTCCTGTAAAGCCTGTCCCTTTCTTAACTCAAGGGAGTGTTTCAAATATATCAGTAATTGCTATGAGCTGGGATGATGAGGAAAGCCATTTGAACATTACAAAAAGTGATAGATCAGTAAATAAACTGATAGAGAGATATCTTCTTGTTTATTTTTGTAAGCTACTGACATAAGAAAGAAGCACAATGCAGTTGAAGTTACAGAAAAATCTGTACGTACTTAAAGCAATGGCTCTCATCTCATTACAAGCTAAGACCTCCCTCTGGGCTTCGACAGACTGACCTCTACCGTCACCCCACTGCCCAGCAAAGAAGTGATTTGAGGTATAAAAGTTTCTGTCACTTCCAAATCCCTATGCTCCTTAGAGTCCTCCAACTCCCCAATGTGCATGTGAGCTATTCTGCAGCATTCTTTATCCAGTCACCTGCTCTGATTTCAACTCCTCAAAACTGCTGAGGTTTTCTGGTTCAATTACCTTAATCTAAATTAGTGCTTGAATATTTTAAGGGCAAAGAATAATTACTGGAGTTTTGAGGCTCTGTGACTCCCTATTCACATCAAAAATTTTCAACTTTGTTTTTGAGTTAGACCTACATTGCAGTCCATCAGGTAAGGCAGACTTATAAATTCTGGAAAAAGACTTCAGTTTATGACAAATTGCTGAGTTCTTTCTAAAGACAAGTGGCTTACAATGTGTAACCACTGTTTTTTCCCATTGAAAATATCAATGCCTTTTGTATTCCATCCTGTGGATTCAATAGTCATTGCATTTGTCAAAACATTAAATCATACCATTTAAAAAACACTGGCCAGACTAGGAGGGGAATATACTTTTCAGTTGGTTTTTTTTTCCTTTATTTTACAAAAATACCATTCACATAAGGAAGCATGAGCATGCATAAAAAAGAGTGAGATTTAGAAACCCCACTTCTTGTTTGTCCTGTTTCCCTGAGCTTACGACCCTGTTGTTTTCAAACAGTCCTCTTTGGATTTCTCAAAGGGTCCCAAGAAAATTCCGCTTGGGATCCTCTTCTGATCCCATTGAAATCAGTGGCGAGACTGCCAATGACTTTTATTGGTTCAGGACACTCCTCACTGATGGACTGGAATGGTGAGATGCTACCTGTCCTTCATCTGTCTGTTTTGTTCTCTTGCAGACACCCCTCATCCTGCAAAAGAGATCCTGTACTCATCCGAGGCATGCAGAACTGTGCCCGCGGCTGCGGCTTTTGTCACGTGCAACCACAACCACATAGCCACCCCTGCTGCTGCCACCAGTATGGCTCTGAACCAGGTCAAGCCAGAGCCCACACCTGCTCTGAGCTGCAACCCAGCCCACCCTTTGCTGCACATCAACACGCTGTACGAGGACCACGAGGAGGAGGTGTCCAGCATGATGGACAATGGGATTCACTCTCCGGCGGAGCCCGGGGAGATGCTCTCCATCCCCACCCCGAAGCAGATCAGGCTGGCAACGTTTGACGAGCCCATGGCCATGGTGAGCTCGGTGGAGTACTGAGGGCAGGCCCAGGAGCACTGGCCATGGTCCCTCCCCCAGCAATGCAACTCACTGCATGAGCATGGAGAGTTTTCTCACGGACTATCGCTTCTGGTAATAACACCAAACGGTTTTTCAGGATCACATCATAAGCACTGTCAGTCATTTGCAAAATAGAATAAAGAAAATCTGGTGGAAATAGACCTTTAACAGTAAGACAACCATTAGCTCTAACTCTAAACTATAGCTTCCTGATTGAAATGGGAATTAGCACAATTTATGAACATTAAGAGTCTAATGGCATGCCACAGCAATTTTAGTGAGTGTTTAAATCCTTTGCATTCAGAATCACTGATTAAACTTAACATGGAAGTGAGGTATACTTTTTAATGGCAGCAGTTAAATAAGAGTTCTTTTCTAAGCAGGGAGGATTTTTTTTTTTAATTCAGGATTATGAAAAAGTTATATGCAAGCAAAATTTGTGTTTGTTTGTTTATTTAGCTCACTGACGTTGGGCTTGATGAAGACTTAGCTGAAAGGGCCTTACTACCACCAGCATTTAAGTGCAAAAGATTGACACACTCAATCTCTTGCATTTATAAATGAAAATACCTGAATTATGCCCCGCCCTTTAACATGCTTATATGTTTGATGGAAGATGATTAAATTAAGAGTTTATTTTTTTAAATATATTTTACCATGGAAAAAATTACTTTAATAACTTTTCAAACCAGGTGTTACTTTTAACAAAATGTGTAGAAGAGAGTCATTGTAGTTGCTTATTTTTTCATAGTGTATTTATGAACCAGGTTAGAAACTTTCATGGGTGCTTCACTGATATGAACAATCTCACAGAGGTCATTACAAAATATCTTACAAAATATGAAACCAGCAAACCTGTTTTCAAATAACACACAGTTAAAGAAGTCTATTAATTCAGTTCTACAGATTTGGCTAGTCCTTGATTCAGCAAAAATTAAGGCCATGGATGACACTGAAATGACTCATGTCTAAAACTAAGCACACACTGAAATGGCTTTGCTGGATCTGGGCTCTAGTGAAGGCAGACAATAATGCTGCAGTATGTGCTATCACTGATTCAGTATTTGCCATCCTTGGCTCAAAGCACATCTTCATGCCCATCTTCCTATAATTACGATATGTGTGATCTAATAGAAAACTCTAGTATAACTAAAACGTCTATTAAAAGTGTATCATGCAATAACCATTCTCAGCAAAATTATAGTGAAACAAAAAGTGACTGTGTAAAACAATATTCCTAGCTGCATTCAGAATTACAGACTGTGTGTGTTTGCTTCAAAATTATGTATAATGGTAGAAAAGAAATATGCAGCACAAATATGGGACTGAAATCTTGAGTTTATTTTTAATTTATTACCTCAGACATGGATATATTATACCAATATTTAATGAAAATAGTACTGAAAATAAATGCCTATTATTCTGAATATTTTAATGTGTACTACTTCCTAGCTTAGTGCTACAACCAACCTCTACAGCAGGGTAACTGAAGTTCTTGTCAATAGATCCCTTGGGGTGGATTAGAGTAAAATGACACTGAATTACCAGTGTACATTTTTGAGGCAAGTTTATTTTAAAACAAATTGGTTGCACTGGAAATGAGGTATGTAGCCATTTTGTTTTTTCTCTATACAATTATAAAAATATGACAAAGAAAATATATGAGGAGAAGAAAGAAAGAGACAGAAAGGACAAGAGTAGATAGTGAGGAGGGAAGATGTCACCACCCGTGGATCTGCAAAAAGACTTGATTGTTGCAATTTTGATGTCCATGGTTGGAGTCATCATGGCAGTCTGGATCTGTTGAGGCCATCACCCAAACAACAAAGAGTTTGACAGCTTATATACATTCAGGTTTATGTGGGAATGCCCCAGTACTACCTCCAGGGAGGGGTTTTCTTTGGGGGTCTTTTGATGGTTTGTGGCCCCTTCCAATGACAAAATTGCTTCTTTGGCCCTGTTCCTAACTGTGCCAGCTGTGCCTCCTTAGGGAGGAATAGCTTCAGGCCTCTGTGTGAGTGCCCAACACCTGCCCTGGAGGGAGTTTTGTGCTGTCAGCCTTGCTGGGGGAGAGGAAATTGGTATGATGAAAAGCATTGCCTCATCTCTGCAGGACAGGCTTCTTAACAGCCTTTTACCTTATCTGGCATAAAAATGCTTTGTTGAAGACATCAGTCTCACGTTATGAGGGAAACAACAGCCAAGCTCAACCAGCCCATCCAAGCAACGTTCAGTCCTTCCCACATCATTACACACAATGGGGATTTTATGAGAAACAGTATGCAGGACCTGTAATTTACATAATGGAAAACCACCATTCCCCCTTACATTACCTCAGTTGTGCCCAGCTGCACAGCCTCTTTGGCCTCAACAGCTCCATCCCATAATGGCAGCAGGGCACAGGACAGGTGCTGCCAGCAGGGCAGAGGGCTGGGGACAGCTGGAGGAGCTGGCTGGAACACCCCGAGCTCTCGGAGCTGAGGGGGGACGTGGAGCTTGCTCCTGGGCTGCTGGGAGATGGGACTGCAATGGCTCCTGCTGGCTTGTGTCCTTCCAGCCCTGGGGAAAGGCACTGGTGTGGCTTTAAATAACAAATCTGCCCCTGCATAGCCTGGGCCTCATTCCACTCAAGGTACAGGAGTGGAGCATCACCTGTGACAGGATTGCAGGCAAGGTCAGTGCCTGGCCTGATGGGTTACTGCCAGTCACTCAGAGTCACCTGAAAGCAATGTCACTTAGATTCTGGAGATGAGTCAAATGCCCCACTGCAATTTTTTAGATTAATTAAAACTATTATAGTTCATAACCTGTTAGACCAATAAATAACTAGAAAAAAAAAAAAAAAAAAAAGAAAAAAACCCAGAAAATTGCCATGACTTGTTGCTAAAAGTAAGGTGAAAGAATAGGACCCTGAGTGAGGCCAGTTTTAAAGTGATGTAACTTCTTTATGCCACTGCACTTTCAATAGTCAGTAGGCAGTGTGGTGAATTTCTTGCTGGCTGCAGCTGACAATTTCACAGCTGAAATTGTGGGGGAGTCCCTGAGGCTGCCCATTCACTCTCCACTTGGCACAGTTACACAGGTCAGTACTGGTCTGGAGTGATATATACCAGTATATGGAAGTACCAGTGTCAGTCAAAGCAGATTTTCTCAAAACTAAGGATCTGCACTTTTTGAAGTGTTTTGAAAGTGGCAAAATTCAATAGTTGGAGAGAATTTCACTATGCAGAAAATGCAGGGCCGGATTCTCAGGCACGTACCCTTACTCATTTGATGAGGGTGGTGTTTTCTAGGAAGAGTTGCCCACAAAGGTTCACATGTTGCCTTTTCATTCAAGAGCAGGACTCAAGTCTGTGTGGACAGTGTCATTCTCTGTGATACTGCTGGTTCCTATTGATTTAGCAGCTGTTGCTGCACTCGTAGAAATCAATATCAGACTTAACTTGGCCTACTTAAAGAAAGAAAGGAAACCATATACCTTCCCTCATCCCTGGGATAAGCTAAACTCAGAGAACAGCCACTTTACTCATCTCTGTATGTTGTGTTCCAGCACCAATGCCTTTCACAAGCTGGAGGCTGCCGATGTTGGGCACCCAGCTCAGTGTTAACCCAGCACCTGCTTGCTGAGGGCAGGGTGTGGCCCACACCTGGTGTTTCACTCACCAAACCAGCAGACAGCAAGTGCATCTTGGCTGATGTTGGGGTAAATAATTGATGCAGGCACACAGCAAACACTGCTCTGCTGAACTGAAAGGAAAATTTTAGTGTCCTGCCCACCAAAGGGCACTTATTTATACTGAATGATCAAAGAGGAGAAAGATGAGATAATGCTGCATTTTTAAAAAATCTGTTCAGCCTGGATTGCATTTACATCTCCATCTGCCTTGCCTCTGCCTAGTGGTTCAGCTTGACAGATCTGATGACTCACATTCTTCGAGGCTGCTTTCCCATTTACTTCACAGGAAATAGGACTGCATGTTGAGAGCACAAAAACCCCTTTCTCCAGGGTACTCTTACTCAGAGTACATTTGACAACCAAAAAGAGAGACAAGTGTGTCAGAAACATCTTTTGAGCTATATTTAGGCTGTATAAACCCAGCAGGAGATCAACCATTTTTGTCTCACAGCAGCTAGAGAAGTGCTTCTGTGGGGACTTTCCTAATGCAATAATGATTTTAGTATTGATGTTACTAATATTTAGCCAAACTGAGTAAATGTACAGCTACACAAATATACATTTATATATACATCAACTATACACCTACAAATTCTATATATACATATAAATATGCATCTTGCATAGGAATGTTCATCTTCTGTACTTCACTTTGTAAATAAGCTATATTTAGTATTTTCCCTTCATTTCCCATTATCACATATTAGGCCAACCCATCTGGTTACATCTTGCTGACTCCACTGGCATTTTCCAGTGCTCAGCCTGCTGGTGAGGATGCTCTGGTCCTGCTGGGTTGATACTGTCAGTGAGTCAGGCCCTGATTGTGGAAGCTGTTCTCTGCATTGTACTTCCTATGACTCCTTGGCATTAAAACCCGGGGTGGAATTTATCTCTGTGCTGCTGGGGGCACAGTTAGGACAGCTGGCAGTCAAGCAAAGCCGAGGGGAAGCTCTGTCACTTTGTCCCAGCCACCAGGTTATCTGCCATGTAAAGTGCAGCAAGGGTAGAGCTGGCAGGCTGTAGGAGAGGCTGCACTGAGGGAATGGCATCTCCAGCTTGAAGCAGGCTTGGCACTGCCCTCTCAGGCTTACATCAAAAGGAGCTCTAATGAAAAGTTAAGCCTAGAGCATGAGCACAGGCTCCTAAAGCCACTGACTGAAGGAGAACTGAAGACAGCCTCAAACACACTTGACCTAGGACTGGATAGGGGAAAATTCTTGCCTTTATATCACCATCACAGAAGAGTATTAATAGGAATAGTGAAAACCCATCTTTAGCCTTTCAGTCAGAGGGTTCAAGAAGCTCCAGAAGAGCTCATCCTTATTATCCCTGGCTTACAGTTACAGACACTGAAGCACAAGAAAGTAAAACAATTTCTCCCAAAGCTACTCCAGCTGTGTCTAAACTATCTAATCTAAAGCTGACAATATGCCATAGGTAGAGCATTGCCTGCCAGCAAAACCAGGTCAGGATGTTTTTTGGTTCTGCAGGAAAGCTCTCTGAACTCTCCTCCTACTAGAAAAAAATTTTTTTTTTAAATTCTGACAGAATCATTGTGGAATATTGATCAAGGAATGTTTCATTTTAAAGACTCAACATCTTTTCTCATTAAAATCATGCCACAGAGCATATTGGGAGTTTTAACAATAATTTTTGAGACATTTTCCAATATTTTCTGGCTTTTAATTATGAATATTTCACTCTGTCTGTAAACAGACAGTAACTAATAGCAAAACATTCTGTGTACTTTATTTACAAGAAACAAATCTTCAGCTTTTGCTATTCCCCCAGATGTTAGCATTTTTTAACTGATTTACAACATTGTATAAGCAAAAGTAATTATGAATTACTTCCATGCCATTGAGGATCTCAGGGTTCTGCAGGTCAGAGTCAAAGAAATGCTGGCCTCCAGTCCTGCTGTCCTCAGTGCTTTTGGATGCTTCTGTCTTCTGATGCTTCAGTGATTTGCTGTTTGCTCACAGAATGGATTTGCCTGGTGTCAGTGCCAGCTTCAGCTGAAAGAAGTTGTTGGGCCTCCTGCTGCTCTCGAGAGCAAAGAAGTTTACTGACTCTTGCTTAACTCATTTTGCTTTATAATCACAGGGCTCATAGCAGTCACCAGTCTAGCTTTCCACAAACACATCCAGGGACAGCAAAGACTACAATAAATCCCTGAAAGAAGAATGCATGATTCACAAACAAAATTTGACATCTTGCATGAAATGAGACAGAAAACCACCCCACTGCAGATGGGTGCCTGTAAAGAAAAATTACACATTTAGAAGATTATACCAGTTTTTTGCTCTTAGAGCTTTTATAGCATGGCAATAACCCCATGGCAGTTTACCAGCTCCTGCTCTGGAATAACAAGCTTGTGCCCAGACCCTGAGGCGCACAGCGGAGGAGACAGATGGGTACATTTTGTTGCTGAGGAAAAGAGTTTCTGAGAGCAGTTCAGGAACTTCTTTTGCAAAGTGATGGATGTGTTCATCCATGCAAACTTGGAAAAAGGATGTGCCACAATGGGGGCTAAGAAAACTCTGTACTGTTTGTCCTCAATGTACAGTCCTGCAGAGTTCACATTGACAGATTTATCCTGTTATTGGAAAGGCTTGAACAATATAAAGGAGTGACTAGATGTCCCGAATAAATTAATAGTCAGGAGAAGGGAAGGCTCCAGGGAGATCTTATTGTGGCCTTTCAATATTAAAGAGGATTATAAGAAAGATGGAGACAGACTTTTTAATAGGGTCTGTAGCAATATGACAAGGCATAATGGTTTTAAACTAGAAGAGGGTCTAAAAGAGAGTTTAAACTAGAAGAGGATATATCTAGATTCAGGCTAGCTATAAAGAATAAATGGTCCAGAATAACAAAGCTGAGATTCTGGGAAACCTGGTATCCCAGGTTTCTTCATAGGATGCTTCACATGATAACAGAAGTGGCAGAAGAGTCAAAGGAGCTTCTGTGAGACGCTTAAGTATCATGAGAATCACTCCAAAGCAATGACAGAGAATATTTTAGTGCTTGGGAAGAAGGCATGAAGGGTCCCAAAGGTGATGGAGGTACTGGAGTATCTCTCCTATTAGGAACAGCTGAGAGAGCTGGGACAATGAATATAACCTTTCAGCTAGACAGGCAGTGGCTGTAGAAGGAATGGCACTGAACATACCTAATGCCTCTGTCCCCATGCATTCTCCTGGCACCAAGCTCCCTCAAAACCTCTCCATGTCACCCTGTGAAATCAAGGAATTCCCTGTTCTGGAAAGAGAACATCAGCCAGTATATATACAGAGAAGTAACTCTCCCTCTATGTTTAAGATCTTTTCAAAAGTCTATTTAACTCTTTTCACCACGGGTTTGTCAGGATGTCCCCCAGCAGCAGTCAAAGTGTTTCTCTGCAAGCCAGTCTTTACTTAGAAGAGTTGCTGCCTTGGCCTAATTTGCTCTAAATCCTCAGTTTCTACTCAGCTCCTGAGGAGGCCTGGTCTCCTGCCATAAGTCTTGTTTAAACAGAGTTTCATATTAAAGTAATGGCAAGATGGGGACCAAGGGCAGATCCAAGAGTAAAGTCTTGGAAAGAGACCCTCGGACCTAAAGCTAGAGCTATTTCTTTTCATATTTTCCTTTTACCATCTAGATGCAGGTTTATGTTACACTGAATTTCTGGGTAACAACAGAAGAAATGTGGGCTGACAACTGAAATTTCCCCTGCAGGCATGCTCCTCTTTTTTCCTAGCAGACCAAGTGTCTCTTTTGGAGGTTCTGGCCCTGGACTTTAAACAGTTATAATCAAAACTTTATGGCCTTCTGTTGTACTGCTTCCTTGGCAAATACATGTTAAAATAGGGATGTCATTTTCACTACAAATGGGAACTGGATTTTTAATTTTTATCCTAAGCATTGAAACAAGTCCATAAAATTTTATCTAATTTTTTCAAGTTTAAGTAGTATAATTAAGTTTTGTAAGTTATGTAGTGAATTAAAATCTGTAAATCTTTAAGGGTTTTATAAATACTTCGTGTTTGGGCTAATAGTAAATTGCAAGATACTTGGTGACAGATTTCATGTGCAAAATCAAAGCAGAAGCCTTCTGATGAGATAACTTGCTAATTTAGCACGTGTTACTTCCTAGTGTTTGGACAGCAGCAGTGCTTGGGAGCTGCTGTCACAGAGCTGCCCCAACCCTGCAGCCAGCGAGCCCAGAGCCTTTGCACTGCTCCTGCCCAGCTGCCTCAGCCTGCCTGCCTGGGCTCACAGCTGCCCTCCTTGGAGGGCTCCTGGGTGAGCACTCATTGTTTTGGTCATCAGAACACACTCTCCATTCAGGAGGGCTGCCCACTGCCTTGTTTCTGCAGCCAGAACATTACCCAGGGAGAAATGAGAGCCCACGGACCTGCAGGCTTGGCTGTACAAAGCACGGGGACACAGGAGGGATCCCTTGACTTGCTGATTTCTCAGGAGAGCTGCTGAGGGCAGAACACGGGTGGGTCAGAGCCCAGGGCTACCAAAGGCAAAAGGCATCCTCTGGTAAGCCAAACACAGCCAAAGGCCATGTAGAAAATGTTTATCCTCAGCTGGACCAGTCTCTGACTTGTCTCTGCTCCCCTCCCCTTCACCCAAAGTCTGTGACATCCCTGCCTGCTGAGCCCTCCTCTGACATTCCGCTCTGTTTCTCTACCATATATCTCCTTGCACATAAAAACTGTTCTTCTCAAGGCAATTCTTACAGATACTGTGCCTAGGTTTCACTGCCTGCTTCTTCATTAACCAGCAACACAGTACCACAGGAGCAGATCACTAAATAGAAGCAGTTGGTGCTGATTTCCTCACTGCCCCAGCATCTGTGGTCTGGAAGTTTAAATTCAGATTACATTTAATGTGTTGTCCTGGACCAAAAATTCCTGCCAGGCATGTATGACAGACTTGTCATGTGTCTGAAGCCTTATTTCTCTACCAGGGGCTGGTTTGTACCTCTGGTAGAATCTCCAGGGCTGTTCTAGGCTGGAGAAGCTGCAATCACAACAGACTCACTCTGCAAAATTAACCAATGTGCAGCTGGCAGGTGTGACAGGCAATTTTGTCCAGAATCACACTACTCCTTGAAGCCAAACTGCCAGAGATGATGCTGTTACACTCTCTTCTCTCCCTTAGACATCCTCATAACACCTCACTCCCAGAGCTACAGATCCTGTACTGGTGGGAAGCTGTGGTATTTGCTCAGTCCCCAGGATAAAGGAGGAATTGATGAATCTGACTCCATGTTCTTAGAAGGTTAATTTATTATTTTATGCTATTATATTATATTAAAAAATGCTATACTAAAACTATACTAAAGAATAGAGAAAGGATACAGACAGAAGGTTTAACAAGATACTAATGAAAAACTCATGACTTCTTCCAGAGTCCCAACACAGCTGGCTGTGATTGGTCATTAAGTAAAAACAATTCACATGAAACCAATCAAACAACCACCTATTGGATAAACAGTCTCCAACCACATTCCAAAGCAGCAAAACACAGGAGAAGCAATCAGATAATTATTGTTTTCATTTTTCTCTGTGGCTTCTCAGCTTCCCAGGAGAAGAAATCCTGGCAAAAGGATTTTTCAGAAAATATGATGGTGACAGGAAGCACCTTGCTCTGCCTCACCAAAGCATCTACCTCACTGCAGCTCATCCCCACAGCTGCCTTAGGAGAGGCTGCAGAACCCTCCCAGCAGTGAGGAAAACAGGGAGAGCCAGCAGGTGCCAATGCTGTTCACCAGCTCTGGAGAGCCAAACTGAGTGGAGTTTACCAGCTTTGTTCACTGAATGTGAAGCAGCTTCAGCTTTGCCCACTGACTGGGCTTAACATTCAGCTTCTGTAAAGTAAAATTAGACTAAAATTTACAGTCTATTTACTACCTCTGTGTGAAAATGATGTGGTGTGCTTACCCTTGCTCCATGCTAAATGTTAAATAAATCCCTCATTCTCACTGAAGAGCAAGCTTTGCTTTATCACAGGATGAACACAAATACAACACTGCCTGCCCCAGAGTACCTAACACCTCCCAAATCCACCTTCAGCCTCCCCCACCAGTTTCTTGTATTTTCTGGAATTTACTCCATTAGGAAACTCCTTAGAGACAGGAATGCTAATGTCTTCATTGTAATGTTGAAATTTTAAACGTTAATTTGTTGTTTCTGCTTAGGAAGCCAGAGACCATGTGATAAGTGATGCCAAATGTGTCCAAATAAGCTATGATTGTGCTGAGCAATCTATCAGGTTAGAGTAATAAATGATACACAAACAGCTAGCTTTAATGATGTTTCCTCTGCAGATTTATAGCAGAAATAAAGCCCCAAAGCATTTGGCTCCCAAGCAGCATAGACAAAACCTGTTTAGCATGGATGTCTGATACACACAGACTTTATGGCATGGAAGTTGGTACACCTCAATACAAACTGAGGATTTTACGGTATCATTTCCATTTTCTTCCTGCTGCATGCTAATAAAAGCAGCAAATGTATGAATAAGATAACATTGTTTCTGTTAGCAATCATCTAACCAACTTTCTATGTGCACTAGGTAATTTGTATGTGCTGGTCCAATTATGTCTTACTCCTGGAGAATAATGCCTAGTATTTAGTAGAACTGTTATTCCAATGACACATTACCTCCCAATGTTTCTGTTAAAATATCTTCTTGATAGCTCCCTTAATCACCTTCTGAAATGTTAATATGTATCTGCCCTTGTGTCAATATATTAAATACTTTTCTTTTACTTAGAGAGTTCAAAGGCAAAAGCTTTACAAATGAAATGGAGTCAAGTATCCTCTACATTAGCCTGGGCCATTTATTTTGCTATCACTTGGGCTGGACAAGGAGCTGCTCCTGCTGGCAGGAGTCCTGCTGGGCTGTCAGGATGGGCCCACTTGTCTTCAGCAAGGCAGAGGCAGCAAATTGGCCCTTGTCCTCAGAAAGGCTGTGACTGAAGGGCCACAAGTTTGCTATGATGGAGGCCACTTCCTGCTGAGTGTCCTCCATCACAGCAAACTTGGCCAGCTGGAGACTCTACTTCTGAGGCATAACCAAACCACCAATCACAGGCCATAGAAATTCAGGGGGAATTTAAAATGGACTGCTTTATTCAGGACAGGACCTTTTTGTTATAATCTGAATTATTTTCATGATTTAGTTATTAAGGTTAGCCAGAGAGTTCTGAGAGCTCATTACTTTAGTACATGTGAGGAAAAAAAATATAAATAGAGTTGTAAAATATTTTCTGAAGTATTGCTTTTTCTGGCTCCTGCAAAAATGTTGGGATGAAAATACCTGACATATATACAGGAAAAGCAATGTACAAGATGAAAATAGAGATGACAGCGGATACATAAATGAAATTAGTAAATCAAAACTCAGAGATAATTAAACAAAAACAGCTTTGCAATTTTGTACAGGCAAGCAGCCTGCACCAAGTTGTATATTTACCCAAGATTGTACAGGTAAAATGAAGGTGTTCTATGTGCTATACTTAAACTAAATGTCAAGGTCAAATGGCACAGTGCAACACTCCTCTGTGAAATGAATTTTCACTGACCTTCCTGCACCACCTCTCTACCATGCTGCTTTCAGCACAGTGATAAACACTGTGGATAACAGATGCTGCTTTGGGGAACAGGATTTGGGTATAGAAGCCCCAGATATTAAGATTGTAACTTGTCTGATTTTATTATTAATGTGTCTGTTGCCAGCTGAGTTACCATACACAAAGAAATTCATTTGGGCAAGCATAACCTCTGCTTCTCTGAGGAGTTTCACATTTTTTAATGCAAAGGCAGCAATGCATTAGGCTGAGCACACCGACACTCTGTATCCTGATTCTTGAAGTTTCTTCTTCATCCAATGGCTCATACAAGCCTGCCAGCTTACAAGACATCAGGCTCCAGCCAGGCTGCTTCAGGAGGCCACACCTGTCTCACCTGCAGGAACCATTCCAGCACTATCTGAGGCCACATTAAAAAACCCACAGTGCCTCACCTCTGACACTTTCAAGGTGGACAATATGAGGACAGGTGGGTACATCGATTTATCCACCAGCTGCAGCAATTCCACTGCCTTTCCATGGTGGTATGAAGTGAGGAATTCAGTTCAGTTCTTACATTTCCTATAAAAATATGCAATTAAAATGTACTTAGCAATTTTGGATCAGTGGATAAGAACTTGGAAGTAGACAGATTTTCTCCCCTTTTCCTAGGGTTCAGTGCTCTGAAGTGGGATGCAGTTCTTTCTCTCAGCACCAGCACTCCTTTACTGTTAAAACTGTCCTATTCATTAAGAATTTTGCAGTAAGAAAGATTCTTTCTAGTCAGTGAGCCTGACACAGTGAGAGCACACGAGACACCAGGTAGAGAACCTGCCTGTGTGTAAACTGTGTTGAGCTGCAAGGTGCTGCTCAGGGCTCATTTGTTGCCTCTGGGAGCTGACAGCTCTGCCCAGCAGCTCTGGCTGCCCAGCGCTCCGTGCAGGTGGTGAGTGCAGGAAACAGCATTGCTACACACAGCACACAGCCAGCATTTCTGAACAGCTTCTGCCAGCTGCTCCTGCTCCTCTCCCCCTCTCACCAGGAGACAGACCTAAACACTATTAGTTTGTTGACAGGAGCTGCCTTTGGTACACACGTGGAAATTTTTCTGTTAAATTCAACATAGGCATTGATCACAATCATTTCATGTGGAAATGAAAGGTTCAAAAAGGAACCAGTTTCTATTCCTTCTGATAAATTAATCCAAAAGGTGACATTTTGTGTGTCATTAAGCCAGTTCTGTATAGACTCACTGATTGTCCAGTTTTTCTCGTTAATATTCACACACATCCATTATTAACATCATTCAAAGAGATAAAATGTTTTAATTTGTTGCCATTATGTGTCATTCTATCATTTGGCATGATTTAGTATGATAAGTATTTGTAACAATCTCAGCCCTTATCCTGGTAACTAGGTTTAATAACAGGCTTCCTAAATGACCTATGAGAGAAATTAATCCTGCATATTGCATTAAGTATGCATTCACCCAGTGGCAACAATGAAAGTTCAAGCCTTGCCTGAAGCTAGACTTAAGAATTAGCAAAATTTTAACAGTTTAAAGCTAAAGTCACCTTTTATGTAATTTCTTATTGAGAAATAATCATAGCATTGGTCTTGCATGCAACTTGCAGACACAAGCGTTTATAGATTTTTTTTCATACTCTTCTCCTTACCATTTGTTATCAACCAAGGTAACTACACATCTTTGCATGTGTTGTACAGTCGTTTCTATCAAGAATTTTATAATCAGTTTCTTGAAGAAACTAAAATTTTTAAATTGCAACATGAAATCTAAAACTATCGCAAGTGCAGGTGACAGAAATAGAGAAAATATGTTTCCCAAAATCTTATGTAATACGATCTGAATTAATCTCAATGATAGACAGGGAGTAGAAATTCTTTTTTACTAAATTGTCTGGAAAGAACACCCTCCTAACAGTAAGCAGCAATGTTTGTTCTTTCACTATCATAAATCATATGTAGCTAAAAACATTAATCCCTCACTTCACTCACAGCTTTGATGAGTAACATATTAATATTGCACAGAAAGAACTTGGAACATTTTCTCATATACCTGTCATGTGTGCTTTGTGTTTATGCTAATTTATTTTATGGAATTAGAGTGCTCCCAGTGGTGCTGCAATGAAATCAGTGCAGTTATTGTAATTTGATGTACCTTGCCAGGGGAAAGGTCAGCTTTCAAAGAAGAAGGAATAATTTCACCTTTCTCTTCATGAGCCAGATTCCTTTCTGATGTGTACATATAAAGCCTAAGTTTCCATCTCTTTTGCTGGCTGACAAATTTACTGAATTCTTTCTGGAAAAAAATAAAGAAAGAACTCAGAGTAACCCTTAGCTGAAAGCATTTTCAGGCTGCATTTAGAAATCACTTTACTCATTTCTGAAATGCAGTAACCCCAAGTGAAGTAAAATGGCTTTTCTAATAGGAAGCAGTGTCAGACAATTTCAAAGCAAAATTTCAGGGGGAATGGAGAGAAGTCAGGCTGTAATTACACCTGGTGAAAATTACCCAGGACTGAAGGCTAATAGAACACTTCTTTTTAAGTCTCATGGGATTGCTTCAGGGACAGAAGGCAGCAGAGAATTCTCATCACGGGACGGGAGCAGATGAAGCAGAACAGAGAGATAAGAGCCAGTCTGTTGAAGAGACAGAGATTATGTAAAGGAGAGTGGGGCTGGCTCTGGGTGAGCCACCTCCAAACTGCTGAGCAGGGTAACTACCCACTGAGGCATGATACTGCAGTTTTGGGTTGGGCTGTTTGGAAGCCCAAGCCCATCTCTGTGAAGCCCCACGGCTCCCTGCTTGTCCACATCAGCCCAAGCAAGCACTTACTCAGGAGTTTCCACATCTCTGTACACAGTCTGTAACATCCTCATGCTCTAAATTATCTGAACAAGTACAGTCATAAATATCCAGGGATCTCAAAAGTCCCCAGGGAAATTAAACAGCTCTTTCTAGGCAGGCTTTGTGGAAACTAAACTTCTTTTTGGAAAATATTGGTTTTGCACAAGTAGAATTTATACCATTGTTCTGGGAGGGCAGTTTCACAGCTGGCTCCAGGTAGGATAATGGAGCTCAGCTGGCAGCCCAGCCCATGTGCAGAATGCAGCCACAGTGTGCAGCAGCCACACTGCTGCTGGAGCCACTCTCTCCCTCAGGGCCCTGTCTCTCTGTCTGCAACAAGGATTAAACACATTTTATTTGTACATTTTCTGACGGGCAAGGTCAGTCTCTGCAAAGACGGGTACCGGATCACGTCACGCTGCATCCGAGTGTCAGTGACCCATGAAATTAAAGGGCAATTTTTGGTATTCACTCGGGACAGCCCGGGTTTCCCAAAGGTAGATCTGCACAGAAAATCCTAGCTAGACTGAAGAAATTATTGGTAGGTGGAATAAATACCCGAACTAAAAACATTAAAAAATTACAAGTGGAGCTTGAGTCCAGTGAAATGGAAAAGTGGTGGTGGTTTCAGCCTGTTTTGTTTTGGTTTTTTTATATCAGAGAACAAGATACAAAACAAGGAAACAAAAACAATCCTAGAGATGTGCTATATCTTAAAATCTTTGGGCAACTAAAACTATAATATAGTGATTAGGGCAGCTTATAGGGCACATCAAAACCAGCACTGGTATCTGCAAGGATCTGTCTGTTGCCAGGTTTTGGCAAGAATTTGAGTCCTCTGAGACACTGTGAATGGGAAACAGCCTGTAAGGAATTGTCTCTTTCCACAGCTGTGGTCACAGAGGCCATCCTCTAATCCTCCCCCTCAGTATGTAGTCTGAGACTGTTTACTGTGAGGTCTTGGTGATATACAAGTCTGCCCCCACACAAATCTGAAACCATCTAGATTTGGTGATGCAGTGAGTGAGGGTCCACATGACTGAGTTGCAGTCTGCCTCTGTTTTAAATGACTTTGGAAGGGATTCCCAGAAATCCCACATAATGTGACATGGTATCCAGTTGCCTGATCTGTCCCCTGCTAGCTTGACAGACACTAGCTTTTGGATATGTCCATTGCACTGTTAAAAGCTTCCTGGAGTTTCTCCATCTGTACATGCATTACTGTCCTTATAATAACATTAATACATTCTCAGAAAATCAATATAACAACATCAGTTACATTGATATCAATAATCAATATAACAACAATCAATATAACAGTATCATTATTTACCAGCCCAAACTTTCTCATGAGATGAATAGGAACAGTTGTGCAGCCACTAAGAGACTAAAAATTTCTCAGCCTGATAGTCTTTAAAAATTAGACAAGAATTACTTTTTGAACACAAAAACTGCAGATGACTGATGTTTGCATCAAGAAAAAATTCATGTCAGCTTTCCAATGTCTAATACAATTATGTCAAGCACTGACTTTTTATCACGTGTAAAGGGCCCTCTAGGAAAATGTGTCCATGCACCATTTTAATTGGAATGACAAGCAGCATTGCAATCAGTGATTTCTCCAACCTACCACACCTGCTTGGTATTTGGTGCCATAGTCTTGCTATCAGCCCAGGGTACAAAGCAGAGATTTGCAGGAGAAAGAAAAAGAAACTCAACATGAAACTGTATAGTACAGTCCTTTTTGCCAGAAATGGTGTGAATACCTGCCCTGTTGAAGTGCAAACATTTTCTTATATCAAACTTTATAAAACACTTCAGATAATCTGCCTGGAAATGAGATGCCTGGCAGCAAGGTGAACAACTGGTTTCTTGTCTGTTCTTTACATAAGGCACTTTATGTGCTCTACTTATTAAAAAAGTAAAATTAAGGGATTTTGAAGCTAGGAATTGCATGTTTTAATTGCAGGTTCTTGTTTAAAATACTAGCAATAGACCAGGAAGTCCTTACATAAGGGCATTATGAAAAGGTTTCTGGCATTGGTAAGATAAACTTAAGTTACATGACATTGATATTGATGTTTTCTTGGGTGTTCTATAACAGCATTTTAAGAGACATGTTTCATTTACCTATTGAATTACTCTATTTGATCCAAATTTTAAATAGTCAGCTTAAGCATTTATCTTCTCCTGCCTCTTATTTTATACAAAAAAAAAAAGGCTGCCTGGATTCCACAGTTCAGATTTATTCATGCCCAGTGAATACAGGGCACTGTCAGACACTAAAGGAATTGGGAATATGGTGGCTTGTACTTTGATCTGGAGCATCCCCAGCTTTGGAGCATCCCCAATTTTCAGGCCCTGTGTCAGGTGACATGTCATCAACAGAAACAAATATCAGAACAACTCTAAATTCCAGTAATCTCTTCATCTCTCCCAAGGAGATCTGTGGCCCAGAACAGCCAAACCATTCCCTCTTGCATTCTCAGCACTTTCTCTATAGTCCAGAACAGTTCAAGTCCACATGTTCAACATCATTACTCCCTGAATTTGCTTGCAACATGCACTGGCACAAAGGATTCCACTGAAAGGAAAACTTCCTGCTGTGCCTGTAAAACTCCTATTTCCCAAAAAGCATTGTCCCAGCAGGTGGGTACAGAGAGCCTAAGGGTACCTGAGAGATACTTTTGGTCTTCTGCTTTCTAAAATGTGTCCACATGAAGAAAAATACCAGCTATAAGCTCAAGGCATACTGTTTGGTAAGTACAGGACCATTAAAGTGACATCCACTCATTCTACAGAAGCTTATTGTGAACAAAACGTAGTTGAAATGTTCCAAAATGCATTGTAGCACATTTTCAAGATCAAGATTTTCTTAGCAGGTTAAAATTTATAATACATTTGCAATCAGCTTTTATCCTGGCCTCTTCAGAGTGTGTAACACATTCCCATTATACAGAAAATAAAAATGCAGGGTTGTGCTTAGCCATATTCTATTACAAAAGCTGCTGCATGCCAAGGCAAGGCTTCAAGAACACTTGACTGGCCTGTCACATCTGTTAGTACTCAGCAGCTATTGTTTAACATCTGGTCATATTTTTCAAGAGTTTACATTCAATCCTACTATGAACCAGCAGTTTGACTGGTGCTCACAATGGGTACAGATTCCCCCAAGCTGGTAACAGCAGTGAGTGAACCCCAGAAGTGACATGCAGAGATGCTTCAGTCAGCTCTGTGGGAGCCATCACTGCAACCAGAGGCAGGGTTAGCTAGGCCAGCATGTGCCCCAGCTGGGCAGATTTATTTGGGAGTCACCAAGTGAGATGTCTGTCCTCTGTCTGAGTTTCTGCTCCTGGCTATGCCATGGTTCTTCAGCCCTTCTAAGCTGAAAACATCCTCAAGAATGGGTGAGGGAAGGACAACTGCACAATAGGAACTCATACCCAAGTGCCTGCACTCAGCACAGCATCAAATCAGTCAGTCCAGCTTAAGAATAGGAGTAGAAGATGAATGATGTACAAAATCTCTGGACACAAATATTAACTGACTTCTCCTGAAATTGCTGGACAGGATAGCAGAAAAAAAATCACTGCTTCTTGTTTCTGGCATAGTGGGACTGAAATTAAGCATTTGCCTTCCTTGCAAGTAAAGAAAGACCTATTACAATGCACTGCTACCCAGTGGCAATATTCTACACACTGTTTGCTCACGTAATGATTGTTCTTTCCTCCTCAGTTTTGACTCAAACCCAAAGTGTGACTTACATGCATGTCAGTTCCTACAAGTGACCACTGCGTGATTAAACACAAGAATGCAGCATCTGCAAATGTAGACAGCTCTGATACCCAGAGAACTGCATCTTGGGCATACTAAATCATGCCATGAGAAACATGAAGACAGCTATTTGATGACCCCCCCCAAGCCTTTTTGTCTCCAGGCTGAACAAACCCAGCTCCCACAGCCTCTCCTCATATACCATGTTGCCTAGCTTCCCAACAAGCTTAGTGGCCCTGGGCCAGATAAGTCACAATTTATCAACTGTATCTCATCCAAAACTGGACACATTGGTTCCAACACAACCTCATGAGTGCCAGAGAAAAAGAATTAATATTTTCTTTGATCCTGCTGGCTACAGTTCTGTTAACACAGCCCAGAATGTGGTTGGCTACCTTTGTCACAAGAGCACCCTGCTGACTCTTTTGACCTAGCCTCCACAGCTGCCAGGTCTTTTTCTGCAAACCTGAGAACAGAATAAACTTCTAGAACCTTCAAAAGTAGTCCCAAGGAGAATGGTTTAATGTTTCTTTCTTATCTCTAGAATCTACCCTTTGATGAATTGATACCCTCTGGTAACATTCCCAATTCACATTAGCTCCTTACACCTGAGCATGTGCTCACCCATGTGAGCAAACAGCCCCTGCAGCACAGTGCCAGCACAGCACAGATAACTTGCAATGATCCATCCTGCAGGAAACTGCATGGGCTATAGAAACAGAGCACCACAGGCTGACCACACTACTTCCACATCCCTGAATAAATCAGCAGGGATTTGGGAGCTGTGATGAGATGGACTGTGAGGTCTGCCTGCTCCCATTGCTAGCCAGCAGATGGGACAGTCTTCTTTAAGATCATCAAGTCGAGCCATTAACCCAGCACTGCCAAGGCCACCATGTCCCTAAGTGCCACATCAACCTGTCTATTAAACACCTCCAAGGACAGTGACTCAACCACTTCCCTGGTAAGCTTGTTCCAATGCTTGACCACCCTTTTGGTGTATAAATCTTTCCTAATATCCAATCTAACACTCCCCTGCTGCAACTTGAGGCCATTTCCTCTCATCCTTGTGTGGGAGAAGAGGGTGTCGAATACTTTTTAAACCTCATTTGAAGCAGAATAGCATACCTTGAAAACATGTAAATACAGGATTAAAATCATATGATAAAAGCCAAGAGGGAAGAACAAAAAAAAAGGAAGTTCCCAACTAAGGATTGTACTACAATGTCATAATTAAAAGCTGGAGAGGAAGCAGCAGCAGGGGAATTACTTTAATGAAGCTTAGATGGTACAATTGAGTAAACTCTGAAAAACAAATGGCTTAAAGGGAAGCAGGGTTTTTTCTTTATTATAGTCTCTGTGGACAGGCTGATTAATCTATGTTTTGTATTATAAATTAGAAGCAAACAAGACACTGAGCAGTGCAGGCTCAGAGAAAAATAGTGATGTCCTTTTTTATGGGTGAAATATGTAGGAAGCACAGGAGAAATCTTATTGGATCCACCAGCAGGGACAGAATGGTTCTTCAACATCACTGCTAAGCCCCCTGCTAAAGGAAAAGAGCATGATGAGTGTCTTAAGGCAAAAATTGAGTAAGAAATAAATGTGAATGTCATAAGCACACAAGAAACATCAGATAGAATGGAAATAAAGGATGACATCCCTGACACACTAGAAGCATGACATATACAACACATGCTAGAAAGCTGGCTTCGAAACGGCACTTCACATCATCTCTTCATTTCTACTTGTCAGCTGTATGAACCATGTGTATGTCTCAATGCCCTCTACCAGGAGACTTAAAATTATCTGTATTCTGCTTTTAAGCCATGAGACTTGTTTTCTGGGACCTTCATTTTTTCTCCACTAAGTATCTCGTGACACATTTATTTTCTGATGAGTTAGCTCAATGGTACCTTCTAAACATTATTAATTAAATTATTAATGTAATCACTAGAGCTGATCAAAACCCACTTATTTCCATGTAAAATTACTAGTTTATCTTCTGCCTAAGTTTCCCAGAATATTATCACTTTAACAATACCATCAAGTCAACAAAGATGATACATGCAAGGGGAGCAGAGAGCGAGTGAGGAAGAGCAGAGAGGAAGTGTTGCTTTGCTAAGAAACAAATGCCTAATAGAAAAATAGCTATCTGAAATTACTGTTTAATTATGACTTTCTGTCAAATTTTTCATATAATTATAAACTACTAGTGCTAGAAAAGTGCTGTTACTAAAACAGGCAAATCAAAAGGCTTCTTTTCAAAAACCTCTCCATCAAGGAGCTCAGATGTCGAAGGATTGCCTGACCTTGGGGTGGGAAGCTAGAAAATAAAGGAATTTGTTCACGGGAGCCCATAAGGTAGAAGAAAACTAATAACTGAGATTACAGATAATTACACTCCAGGAATAAGAAGTGGAATTAGAGAGGTAGATGGAAGGGCAAAATAGATAAGAAAGTGTGAACATGCCACACTGGTGGGAAATTTTGCAATATTAATGAGTTTCCAATTCTGCTTATACCTCAGTTATTCTGATATTTTCTTTACCTGTTTCAGTGAACAACCTTTTCCAAATTATGAGATAAGTATATTTAGCTGTTGGATTTGTGCTTTACCTACATGATTATTTTCCCTGAACTCTGCACTGAAACTCAAGGTGCTACTGCATCTGACAAGCCTCCACCTCTTCCTCTTCTGAGAGTTTCCAGGCAAGAATGGCAGTCCCTGGGATTACTGGGACACCAGTACACTATGGCAAAGAACAAGGCATAACACTCCAGCACAACTACTGAGAAGACTATCTTGTCCTAGAGGTGGCTTTTGGCCAAATATCACTCTACACAGTGCTGTCTGCCAAATCAAGGAACCAAAAGCAGAGAAACATCCCAGGAAGGTGCTCTCAGAACAGCAGTAAAGCAGTAGAACTACTGTTCCTGATGCTGACATTTTAACCAAGATATTCTCAATCCCAACCCTCCAGTCAGTCCTAGAAGTGACCACAGATACTCTCAGTGCCCCATCTCTGTGACCTGGAAGAAGTGAAGCTATCTGAAATTATTAACAATAAGCATGAAATATTCCTCTTCTTAGGTTTTGATCCCTAAAGTGCTGATACCTCGGGATGGTGCATCTCAGCTAAGACAGAGAAAAGCTGTAGAACCATTATTTTGGGAAAACTAGAAACATGAATTACCAAGTAGTATTTGATATATTTTTTATAGTGTTAGGATGGAATATGATAGTCTTTCAGGAATCATCAGTCCCAAGGAGTTGTCTGTCTTGGTCAATATGAGCATTGCACTTCCCTCTATTTTGTTGTGGCCTCGCCTAAGACTCAAGATACTGTTCAAAACCAACAAATACAAATCTTATATTCATAAGGCATCAGTCTGAGTACCCTAATATGACAAATCAGGGATAACATCTACAAAATGGGAATAGTCTAAGATTGAAGCTTCAAACGCTACTTAACTCAAAATTTAACCAACCTTAGAGTGACTCTAGACATAAGGAGAATGAGTGTACAAAGCTGCACAGAAACCACTTCAGGTAGATTAGAGAGATCTTTATAGAATTAGAGCATATGAAATAATGTTTAATTTGATAATTTTAATTCTGTAGCCCAGATAAGATGCTTTAATAAATTCTACTTTTTAGATTTAAAAGCATTAACAAAATATTTCCTCCTTACAACAGAGTAGTGTGTGTTAATTGCAAATCAAAGGTAATGTGAAGGACAGAGTAAGTTCCTTAGTTTGCTTCTTTTTTTCTGTCTCGTTCACAAGCAAATCCATATATTTGACCAATATGCTTCTGAAGAATGTGTACGTGTGATGGTGTTCTCTATGATGACATGGGACACTATATCGTTTGATATTTGCATTTTACTGGCCCAGAAAGTGGATGGTGACACTAGAGGGCACAACAAAGCAGGATTCAATTGTGATACTTTAAGTAATTTCTCAGCAAACTAAAATGGCATATTGAGCAAAGTGAAATCTGTGGGTTTGAATCACATAGAGTTGAGTAGGAATACATACTTTTACCATTTTGAAGCACAATGGAGGCATGACCAATGAAATATTCACTTCTGCTGTCAAAAGGCTTACCCTACAGGGACTGAAACAGAAGGAAACAGAAGAATCACAGGAGATCCTACCACTAGGTTGTTTTGCACCCTAGTTTGCTTTGAATGTCTTTCCAAAATATCATCCTGAAAAGCTTAAAATTCAAGGAGACAACGTGACTACCATTAACTTTTCAAGTTGCACAAAGTAAACAGCAGCATTTAAAAGTAAACTCTGCACACATTGGAAGGCCAATTGTTTAAGTTTTCTAACCCCAGAATAGCCATCTCTTATTTTAAAATTCACCTATTCTTATTTAAAAATTCATCTGTGATAAAGGCCATTTTTAGTTCTGGTTTTCTGTAACACAAAGTTTAGCTACAGCAAATAATTCATACTGGATGAAATATCAAAGCACTTTTGAAGTTTGAAAGATTTATATTCTTGGCATTCTAGATCAGCATTATAAAATAGTCCTTGTTTCATAACAAGGGTCTAATCTTAGCACCCTGTTAATCCTAAATCTCCCTTTGTCCAAACAACAGAGCTGTTGTTTCTACAACTGCAACATAGCTTGCTCCTTGATTTGAATAGCAGTAATGTTAGAATTTATATTAGCCTTTTGTAAAAAATTGTATGATCTTTTATTAAAATATACCATTTTGATGAGTGACTTTAAAGTTGAAGCGGATGACAGAAGACAAACATATTCCAGCAAGGGATAGATGGTGCTGTCCAGAGTAACATTTTCCAGTTACAGCCATTTTGTAATGGAAAATCCAGATAAACTGAATCCAGATAAATTTTAAAACTTAGAGTAAGATTTTGTCACTGAGCACAAAGAATTCCAGACAATTGAAACAGCTACTGGGAATCACTTAATCTGGAAATTAATTAGAGAAGAATGACATTTCTTTCTTACAATTACAAAAGTTAACGTTGTTAATTCTAGGAACTGGCAATAAACATTTAACTAACACTTACAACCAGTTCATTAAATCTTTGGTGATATAAATATATTTAGCACTTATGTGGTCATTGCCAAGGTTTATCCTATTTTAGTGAGGGCAAGAATGCAGAGTGATGGTTTACATTTTTAATTATTCATTACACTCAGCTGATGTCCTCAGACACCAGACCCGATCACCATACAAACATACACTAGTATGTTTCAAACTTGCTTTTATTCTTATTTTGATATTCTTAGCAACTTAAAACCAGAGCAAATTCATTGAAGTGCACATTTACACTATGTGTGAATGTGTTTTAACAGAGTACTTCATTTTGACTGACTGTTATGTGTCACATAAAGCAACAAGGGTCAAAATCAAAGAAGAAATCAAAGAAGAAATAATTTTAGTCATCAGTGAAGTAAAAATAGAGCAATGTCATATTCTTGTAAATTTTCAGAGCCTATTAACTCAAATAAAGATCTTTTTATAAACCCAGAGCAATTCCATGCCCCTTTCCCACACTCTCTACAAATGCCTGTTTTAGTGCATCTATAATGGATCTTTTGAAAAAAATTTTTAAAACCCATAACATGCTTCTGTCTCTACATTTCAGTGTACACTTAATTTCACTTTCATTTAGTTGTACCTTGTGTAGACATTCAGCAATGCAAATACTCTGAGTTGACACAGTGACCTGTTTTGCTCTTAGCAGCTGCTAAACTTTATTTCTCAAGTACCATTTACCATATGAACTTTACTTTTTGCCCATTGTTAAAATTGTACATCATCTTGACTTCCAGAAAATAACAGGAACTCCACTATTGCATAACTCAAAAAATATACACAGACATTTACAAGCAAAAATAAAAAACATATTTTGTAAAATAGTAAACATCAGCCCTCAAAATTAAAGCACAGTTTTGCCTATAGAGATTCCTAACACATTTGCAGGGTCCACCCATGCAGATGAATACCCAAATGACTGTTCAACTACACTATTAACCTGGAACATGATTATCATAGCTAAATAGCTGCCTAATACATGAAAAAAAGCCTGGCCCCCAAAGTTGCTCCACTCCTCCCATGAAGCTACCAGACATCTTCTTTACTCATTTGATCATTCTCCACAGCTTTGCAAGCCACATTCCTAAGAGACGCCATGTTCTGGAGTTCCTTTGTGGGTCTTTGATTTCTTTTCTGAAATCATTCCTCCCCTGTTTGCTGGTTAAGGTGGGTATGTCTTTGTGCTGCGAGGTAGAGAAATACGTAAAAGTAAAGTTCACGGGTTTTAAGGAAGTGGAAAGAAGCCAGAGTTAAGCTATGAAAGTTCAGGACTCTCTGAAGTGCATGGCTTGCTTTTCCTCAAACTCCAAATGCAAACCCAGGTCTGTTGTGAAAAAACCAAAATCTTGTAGATTTATATTTCTGTCTGACCTGAATACACTCAGGGCTACACAGCAAGTCTTGGGGAGTCTCCATTTACGCTAAGGTTGTATACAGGTCTGGCTCCAAAAATGTAGGTGGGGGCAGACTTCAGAGACAGATTCTTTGAGAGAGGAAAATGTCAGAGTCTGAGAACTGTTTTCTAGAAATCCTTCTATAAAAGTCAGCCTGTTCCATTCATCCTGATGTTAACAGTAAAAGTCCAAAGCAAACTTCTGAAGGGCAATGAACCCTTCCCTCCTCTTGCCACCCCTCATCAGATCTGATCGTACAGCTTTTGCCATCTTCCTGTACGACAGGGACCAAGGTTTTAGGTCTTTTCAGCCCTGTAAAGATATCTATAAGCGGCCACACACTGCCTAAGAGGACAGGCATATTCTGAAGGAGGGAGTAACACTTAGAGCTGCAGCTCCACCTTTAGATGGAAATCGGCATTGGAAACACCATCTGCGGGAAAAGCACCCCTAGCAGCTGGACAGCTTGAATACACTCACACCGAAGGTAGGGTATCTGCGGCAATGGGATGCACGGTGCTGGACAAGCAGCTCCCAGTGCCAGCTGCTGGCGTGGCTGTCTGGGCGCCGCTGGACCAGGCCTGCCCCTCGTGCACTCCAGCAGCTTCCCAGTAACATCATTTTCCAGTCTCGGAAGAATACTCACATGGTGTAACGTCGAGACACCTCTCTTGCTCTCCTAGACCCTCTACTCTTTTCCTGGTCCACATTTATGTGCCTTGGTGTTTACATCATCCAGAAAACCGGCCAGCCTTGCCTCAGATGTCCCTGCTGCCTCAGAGAGTGATGTCTGTCCATGCTGCCACCACTCCCTGCAGAAGTTGTCCAGAGGCTCCAGTGGGGACCTGCTGCCCCACAGGACAC
The DNA here is from genome assembly GCF_051311805.1 of Agelaius phoeniceus. Taxonomy (NCBI): domain Eukaryota; kingdom Metazoa; phylum Chordata; class Aves; order Passeriformes; family Icteridae; genus Agelaius; species Agelaius phoeniceus. The sequence continues at coordinate 53,898,964 of NC_135269.1, read as the reverse complement.
ATGGCCAGGCCAGCAGGCACCTTCCCAGCACCTTCCTCTCTGAAGGACTTGAGATGCTCATAGCACACCTAACAGGCTCCAGAGGAATGGAGCCTGGAGGAGGATGCTCAAGTGGAAATTCTGAATCTGAAGGAAGGCTATTCCCAGTGGGATGTATTCAGTTATGAGGGAAAGAAGAAAGCTGGAGGGGACTAGGGACAGGAGTGGGGGCATTCAGCGAGGGGTGGTGATGCCCAGCAGCTGGGGAGGGACGCGGGCAGCCAGCAGGCAGGCCAGCACAATGCCGACGAGCTGCAGCAGTGCCAGCCCCAGGGCAGCGGTGGCGACACAGAACATGTTGCTGCCGACGAAGGCGGACACCCTGCCGAAGCAGCCGTCGCGGTGCAGCCAGCGCACGTCGGGCGGGCCGCGCTGGCAGCCGCGGCGGGCCCGGCAGCAGCTGAGGGGCACCGAGCCGTTCTGCTGCAGCGCCCAGGGCGAGCGCAGCCAGTCGCGGTAGCTCTCCACACCGCAGCAGGACAAGGCTCGCTGCAGCGCGTCCAGGGCGTCCGCCACGCCGTCGTCCTCCCCGTAGGCCAGCAGCGCCCGGCGCAGCCCCTCCTGGAAGCCCTGCGCCAGGGTCTGGCGGTACAGGAGCGCCGAGAGCCCGGCCGCCAGCCCGGCCGCCAGCACGGCGGCCAGGAAGGCGCTGTAGGCGCGCAGGAGTCCCCGGTGCTCCGTAGCGGCGCCGAAGCATCCCAGGAAGCCCCAGATGATGACAGCGATGCCGGTAGCCAAGAGGATGGCGGGGGCGCTGGGGTAGCCGCTGGCCGACAGCGCCAAGTAACTTCCCAGAGACACCTTGGCCCAGAGGCCGATGATGAGCATGGTCAGCCCCGCTGCCCAGAAGACGAAGCTGAAGGCCATGAGGGACAGCTTGAGCAGGGTCATGGTGCCCTCTGGCTCCGGTGTCGTGGGGAGTGCGGTGGCGGTCACGGTGAGGGCCTCCCGCGGCCGTCGGTGCCGCCGGGGGCTGCGCAGCACGGGCGCCTCGGTGCTGTCCGAGGTGCAGCCCCGCCGGCTCCCCGAGCAGCCGTCCGTCGGTGCGGCCCGGTGCCAGTGCCGCCGCTCCTCCGCCCCGTCCCCTTTTGAGGGCGCGGCCCGGTGCCAGTGCCGCCGCTCCTCCGCCCCGTCCCCTTTTGAGGGCGCGGCCCAGTGCCAGTACCTCCACCCCGTCCCCTTTTGAGGGCGCGGCCCGGTGCCAGTGCCGCCGCTCCTCCGCCCCGTCCCCTTTTGAGGGCGCGGCCCGGTGCCAGTGCCGCCGCTCCTCCGCCCCGTGCCTCTTTGAGGGCGCGGCCCGGGGCGCTCGGCCGCGCTGCCGGGCTCGGCGGGGGCACGGAGCCGGCCGGGGCGAGCAGCTGCCCGGCCGCCGGCCCCGGGCTCTACTCTCGCCTCCCCGGGCGAAGTAAACGGGTGCGACTGGCAGCTGGCCCTGCCCGCAGCACTGCGGACCTGTGGCGGTGTTCGCAGGGGTCCCATGATGAGGGAAGAGACGAGAATGTTGACTCCATGTTTCAGGGGGCTTGATTTATTATTTTATGATATATATTATGTTAAAACTATACTAAAAGAATAGAAGAAAGGATTTCATCAGAAGGCTAGCTAGGAATAGAAAAAAAAGGAATGATAACAAAGGCTTGTGACTGACTGAGACAGTTCAGACAGCTGAACTGTGATTGGCCATTAAATAGAAACAACCACATGAGACCAATCACAGATCCACCTGTTGCATTCCACAGCAGCAGATAACCATTGTTTACATTTTGTTTCTGAGGCCTCTCAGCTTCTCAGGAGAAAAAATCCTAAGGAAAGGATTTTTCATAAAACATGTCTGTGACACGCACCCTCAGCCGAAAACATTCTGAAACAGGAAAGCTCAGTGTTAAACACTTCAATGGCATATGCTGCAGCCCAGGTTTACCCTGGGCAAGGGACTAAACTTTTATAAGCACTAGGAGTAATACTTAAAACAACACATAGAAAACCCACAGGAAGCATAACAAGAGGTTTTGGGTTTATTTCTTTCACTGCATCAAGCTGTACAATTAGGACCCTTTGTAGAAATAAGCATAAATCTGTACCTGAATATTAACTAACTACACAGTCAGTCAGTCACTCAGTTTAGATTTTCCCAGCTGGAAACTATTTTCAGTGTGGCTCTGCCCTGTTAAATATTCATTTGATTTAGCCCATGATAACACCGAGCCACTGAGAAGACATTAAACAAACCATGGTACTGTTATGTAACTAGTGGCCCAGCAAGCTACAAGAAGAGACTCCATCATCAATGTAGTCTCATTGCAAAAGATCAAAAGATAAGCTACTCCTACAAGTAAGGTTAAAAAAAATAGTAGGAAACTGTAAATGAGACAGTGTCTCAGTTAGATGCAGAATTAGCATCTGCAGGGGTTAATTTGTATGTGCAAGAGTCACACCAAAAAAGCAGATCGTGGTGGTTCACATCTTTATCAAACCCTTTTGGGACTGAATTCTGAGGTTTACTTGTATTTCAGTGATTTCTTTCTGTTACAGATTTAGGGAGAGAAAGGAGGTGCTTTATGTGTGACATCTTAATGCAGAGGTTTAATGGGCAACCAGAAAATCATAGTTGTCAAACCATTAATTTAGCATAATCATAACTGAAACATCACTTGTTATTTATTAGGGGCCTTGAATTCTGTCCATTCTCATAATCCATGCTCCTGGAACTGTTTGGGTAAGTAAAGGAGGTAGGATTGGACTCCTTGAGTGTATGTGAAATCATAAATGATGAAATAGCTTCAGTGTCTGAAAAATAAACTTACTAGAATAGCTTGATTTTTCAGACATTGGCTAAATCATAAATTATGTTTACATCTTAGTAAGAAAAGAGTTAAAGAATCTCATGAAATCATACAAATGAATAAATTTTTGTTATATTACATGTGGTATATGGACTGACAATCTGATGAAAGAGAAGTGATGTTTCATTCCATGTTGTTTTGAAAAGCAAAGTGTGGTGGAAATACCATAAGAAGGGAGGATTCAGATGTGCCTAACCCACTAAGTCAGAGCAGGGATACCAATTATCAGAGTGGTTACAAACTTGGGTAGGAAATACACTGAGATTGACCCTGGAAAATGCTAACTAATATATCCTAGAGAAAACTGGTGCTTAGTGACAGCAAGAAGCTGCCTGCCAAACTGTGCACCTGAAGGACGTGGGTGATGGGAGATACCTAATTAGGCAGCACTCTGCAATACTATTTGTCAAGGAAAAGCTGTCTGCTTGAAGCATGAATTTTCCTCTTTGCTTACTGCTTTGGTTTTGTAATATCTTAAGTGTTACATCTTCTTCCTGGCAGATGCATGGTGATTTTGATTTAAAGTGATCATCTTGATTTCCTGTGATTTTTTTTTGCTGGAGTTTACGCTTGAAATTCTGAAGTGACTATTTCCCATCACTCTGTAACAGAGGGGAAGAACAGTGCAGGGATTCTTCATGGCTTTTCAAGGAAACTGAGCCTTTTTCTGGTTCTTAGTTCATGACTATTTAAGGCACCTCTGGCTAGAATAATGAGTGGCAGTACTGGCACAGAGAGCAAGATCAGGTAATTAGGACATCTACCACAAAAATATGGGTAGCAAGAGTAACTTAAAAAAGTATTGGTTTAATGTTTTCAAGTGTATTTTCCTTAGACACCTGAATGAGATTTTCATGTCATGATTTACAGAGAGATAGTAGAGCTGCTAAAGTACCTGCATATCTACTTCGGGGGAAAACTAGAAGTCCTATGATTCCAGCATAGTGTTCTGCTGGTGTTACACTAGTGTACCTTTGATCTTGTAACCATTAATTATTGGTAGTTTATTATCTGGCAATATGCTTAAGAGCTCTTCCCATGGGCAAGATGCCTACTGGATGGGATCCCTGTAAATACAAAACAATAGTGTCTCCTATAGTAAAGTCTGATATAGCAGTGCTTTGTCATGTTGAGTGATTTCTTACACCATAAATTCAAGTCCATTTGAGTTCAATAGAAGTGTTAATAGAAAAAGCGGTGTTTCAGTGTAAGATATCTAATTCCTATTGAAATTATTTTTATCTAAAACTGAAAGTTATCTTTATTTTAAGTTTAATCAGATGAAACAGAAGTCATACTTTTACAGACTCCCAGGGCTGTGCAGCATGGATGTGCTGCAAGTCCAGGTTGAATGGGAAAAGATGAACTTGGGGAAAGAGAATTTCCCCTTAATCTTCCCATTCATTCTGGGAAGCAAATGTGTCAACATTTCATAACAGAACTCATTTTCAGTTGCAGGTCCCTTCAGGGAAAATTAATAGATTATGAAACACCACATATTACTTGCCTCATCACAAACCCTTTGTCCAAGAAGAAATATTGGATAAACTGCTTCTGCTCATCAGCAGACTCAGAGATGCAGCCTGGGCAGAGCAGAGAGGCATCCAGGTGGGGCTCCTACCAGCTGGCATAGCTGAGCAGATGTCTTCACCTGCAGCAACTCTGATCCTGAGGAAGAACTCAACCTACTGATCCTTGGAATGTACTAATGTACTTCACCAATGGTACTAGCACAAGTGCTTTTTTTTTTTTTCACAGCAAGTTTATTTTAGGAACTCAGGTGTGTAATCTCTGCTATATATCAGTTACTTTGCTATTAATAGCAATGATCAGAGATTCTTTGGATTAACGATTTACTTAATGTGTTTTTTAACCTTAAAATAAAGCACAAAATTTAATTTTAGCTGTACCTTCCCGTAACTAGAGGAAAATATGATCCATGCCTTGAGCAAGTCTCTCAAGGCAAAATTCATTGCACTTTCCACTGACCCCACAGAAAGTTATTGTATGCTGGGCATCATATACATTTCAACACTAGTATATCCAAATAGCATGCAGGCTAGGTTGGTGGTAACGTGTCAAAATACCATGTCCAAGGAAAAAAAAAGTAAATCTTTAAACTTTTCAGGAGCAATGGGAGAACAAGATAAGATTAAAGATTAAACATTGGAAAATTTTACACTTAATTTTAAAATATTTGAACATATTTCTACTAATTCTCTGTTTCTACTTGTTTTATTAGGAGCTGAGAGTATTAAGCATTTCACATATGGGATCTGTGTCATGTGCATAGTGACAGCAGTTCAGTGTACTTGGCAATTCATCATTCATACAACACTTATCAATACAGATTTCCATACTTGAGATTTCCAAGATCTGCAGCAACAAAAATTTCTTCCACTTTTCACTTGGTTGTGTAATTTTGTGTCACCTTTGCTGGGTTTGAAAGTTAATGACCTTATTTCTTTATAGCCCCTTTTTCTGTCTTATCTTAAACAAATGCCATGATACTAATTGTGGAGTAGCCAATCCAAAACAGAGTAAATTAGGGTTTCACATTGCATAGCACAACCACTTCTCTGTTTAATTTTCTCACAACAGTGGAGGCTTCCAATTCACAAATGCTGATGCAAGGGAGAAGACTGCTCCTCTCTGGATGCATAAAACAGACCCCAATACACCAGGTATTTTATGTTGTTATGTAATCAATGGACAGTAGACTTTCTAGTGATACTCTAAGTGTAGCTTTATGGAATGAACAGCTGTCATTGCTGATTATATAAAAAAGATAGTGCACACAACCTGATGTATAGAGGTGATCTATATGTTGCCTGTAACATGTTTTTATCAAAAAATACCTATCAGTAGTCCCTTTCTTCCTACTGGTGCTTGGCACAAGGTTAGTGGGGAAAAGGAATATTTGGTTACAAGCAAGGTTCATGCTCTCTGTGTCCCTGGGTGAGGGACTGGGAAATCTCATGGATAATTGCACAGCTGAAGCATTTAGCAGAAAACAGAGGTCCAGTGGAAAGGTAGGTATTCCACATGTACCAGCTGATTCCTACCTGCCCATGTATCCTCTTTGTCTCTGCTGTGCTTCTGTGTTTTGGCAGATCTTGCCATCACAGGAGAGGACAAGGTGACCACACACACCACGTGTGGGCTGGTGAAAGACCAGCACTCTTATCCTGGGGTCACTCAAACCCATGTCCTTGCTGAGGTGAATGGTTATGGTTGTTCTGTAATGCAACAACAGTACAAGAGCAGAGGTTTTTCCCAGCCTTGGGGCCTGGATCCATGTTCTTTTACAGCTTCCTTGAATTGCTCACATGAAGCGTCCTGTCCTCAAGCAAGCATTGCTCTTGCCTGCTGTAAAGGTCAGGAAAGGCTTATTCAAAGGAAACAGCCTGTGTGCAAACAATACCTCACACTGGCATCATTGCTTTAATCAGGACAATCATTTGTCAGCCTGCCAGTCCTTCTGATATTCAGTTATGAAGGATCTTGTTTTGTTCTCTTATGATGATAAAATCTTTAGTATTCTTACTATAATTTTGTATTAAAAATGCCTGTTACATTATTCATTCTATAGCTTGTCTGTAGACAGTAAAGCATTAATCAGCATGGTAGAAACATGAGAACTACAAGAAGTTTTCTTACAGTTTCCCATAGGAAGAATTGCTGAAAACTTTCTTCTTTTATTTTTGTGAGACATTTTTCACGTACTTTTAAAGTTACTGATCTTAACTAACCTAATTTCCCTTTATGACAGTCACCCATCTAGTTGACCAAGGGAAGATAGCAGATGTGGGATTCTCTTTATTTTGGCAAAGCTTTCAGTACAGTCTCTCACAATATCCTTCTGGACAAAATGCCCAGCACACACAGCTGGATGTGTCCATAATACTTAAACAGTATGATTTTATACTGTTGTAGTTTGGGTTTCTTTTCTCAAGAAAAGCAGCCAATTTAAGCAGTAACCCGTCTGGGGACTATTCAGGTTTTCAGATGGATAAATTTTGTTGCAGGGCACAGGCAGCCCTTAAGCAAATGGCTTGAGAAGTTATTGCTGTTTATTCCTATATTCTCACCAGAGATGGAGGGACAGATTACAAGAGTGCTTCTAGGCAACTATCATGCCAGGTAGGATGGATTTGCATAAACCCTCTCAAGTTCACTAGGGGCACTAAACTCTGATTGAAGGGTGATAACCTTTAAACTGCTCTACCAGGGCCACAAAGGCAGGTGAGCAGAAGCTGTTCATTGTGGCCATGTGTCACAGCACGTACCACAGTACACAGAGTATCACCATGCAATTCCAGAGGGCTTTAAGCATTCCCCCACACAGAGTAGCGCCATACCTCATCACAAGGCTTCAAGCATCTGCCCATAGAGAGTAACATCATATCACATCAGAAGGCTTCAAGGCTGCTGTCCTTGTTCTTTAGCCCAACCTTTTATGTTCCTGCATTGCACCTGTGTGTCCTTTGGTGATGGGTCAGTGCATGTGGGCACTCCATGGCTCATTGCTTTCAATGCTGCTCACCTGCTTTTCACAGTTGTAGCCCATTGGGGATGAGGCTCTGCCACAGCTGTGCTCCCAGTTACCACAAACTGTGTGCCTACAACTATGTGGTAATTTTATTCTTCATTTTTCTTCCTAATAGAGTCCTTTTCAAACTTGTCTGCATTTAACCAGTAAGTTCCCTGCCTTCTCAGAAACCTTGAGGATGTCTCCTTCCTTCTCTTCACTCTTATCTTTAGGTGTATGACCCAGGATTTTTTGCAGAAAATTTGAACACATTTAATTTCTTGGAAATTCCACCTCTTTGTTTTAAGGTCCATTAGAGGACACAGGCATGGGAATTGACATTTTGACTCAAATCCATGGGAGGCAATTGAATATTCTGATATGTAGTAGGAATAATTTTGGATTTTAGGTTCTGATTCTGCATTGTGTAACTACTCCCTATTACTGAAACATGTACACATGAACACAATGTAGCAATAGGGTGCCCTAATGATTTTATTAGCAAATTAATTATTTTTTCAGGAGAAAGGCATTATGAAGAGACCTTTCATGTGTTAAGCACTTTTCCATCTAATCTATGAAGGCAAAAGCAGCTGGGATTTGGGAATCAGAGTATTTCTAGATATTAGTAAGAAAGGGATTTTAATCATGTGACAGCATTGATTTTTCTTTTAATTGAATTACATAATTGAACCAATACAATACTAACAGTATTGAGGCTCTCCATCTTTAGCCCACTCACAGCAAGCTCCTGGAGCCAGGTCCTGTGGCCACTGAAGTGAGAGAGAACTTTGCCAGAGAACTTAGTTGTGCAAGCTATGTCCTCAAATGAATGCAAGTACACATAAGGAGTCTTACAGCTCATGGAAATAGGGGAGCTGATGAGTGGGCAAGTTGATTACAGCACTTTCACTGATTCCAAATATGGTCACAGTATGTGGGAAAATGTTTGCACCACCTGCTCAAATTAACTTACTGTTCTTTGCTTAGAAAGATCCCCTGGGGAATCAGTGGAGAGCAGAAAGCACCCAGCTCTTTCAATCACTAGTTCAATTTGTTGTAGGAAAAGCTGTTACTGTATATGTATGCCTCAAGGCTTTTGAGAACTGAAGAATTTAAGAGAAAAAAATCCCATTGCCAAACCAGGGTTTTCAGTACAACTTTAAACCAAGTATCTGGACCCCTCATCTATTTATTGTGTCCACATCTCACATTGACATCAGCAGTGATTTTCAGTGCTTCATTAACTGGTCTTTATCTTCAACTCATTTGCTTTCTTATTTGCAGGGATTACAACCAAAGCCTCCCATAATGCCATACAGCTTCCAAATCTGAGGCAGACAACTGTGCATTATGGATTGCAAACTGGCATTAGCCCAGATTTTCTGCTCTGTAGCTCTAATCTAGTCTGTTATTAGTTGAAGACAGCACCGTGCAATTTAATTGTTCATGTGTAGGAACAAGACCACACATAATAGCTCTGTTGTCTCTCCTTGTCTTCCAAAGCTTATGGGGGTTAGGCTTTGTTGTGAGACTTGTGTTTACCTCTGGTGAACAGAAAGATTAAAATTTGTGCAATCCTCGGCTTCCTCACAGAGGTACATCTGTGTACAATTTGTTTTGCCTTCTTTTCCAGCCTTTCCTGTAGAGAAGCAGTGGCTAATTTGCCTCCTGGACAAGGAAAGCCCAGAGCCGGTGTTTCACACCCACCTTGCTGTCACAGCAATGCCCCGTTGATTGCTCCGCATGCCTCCCACACAAACGATCTCACAAAGAGCCCTGTGCCGATGCCGCTTCTGTACCCAAGCTGTGTTACCCACAAGCACTAGGAATGCCTCTGCAATGCACCGTGCTCTGCAGGTCTGCTACAAATTTAATGGAAAGGGGGAGAGCAGGGGGTGGGGATGATGCAGAGAAAGAACAAAGGAGCTGGAGCCTTTCCACCCCCTCTGCCATCAGCACCGTCCTCCTCCTCCTCATGCACACTGTGGACTGCACAGCAGCCTGTGCCCATGCTGCAGTCACCAGCACAGCAGCTAGGGCTGGACCCGAGCTATTGAAGCCTTGCTCACAGTCATCAGCTTCTCTTCACAGCAACCACTCACGATGAACTGTCCCCACATCTCATGCAAATTTTAGGGGAAAATTGTAAAGTCTAGAGACAGTTGAAGTAGTCCTCTGTGTGGTTTGGTTCTTCTGATTTACCAAATCAGCTTTGTTGGAGCCAACTCCAGCCACATACAGCAGCTCTGTCGTTGAAGCAGTGTAGAAGGAACATCTCCTAGACCTTCCCAGCCTCAGGAGCAGATACACCAGTGCAAGGAGGGCACTGGGTCTGGATGGCAGTCCTGACATGGCAGGCTGCCATCTCTGTGCTTCCCGAGTGACACAACAGCCGTATCCCTCCTGGGCGCAGCAGAATAGCTCTCCAACTTCCCTCTTTAGCATGTTTAGATGACACTGTTTAGGAGCAACAGGCCATACTCCGGATCCGAGGGAGTGAAGCACGTTGGAGGTGGCCCTCGGGGGCTTTTCTGAGCGGTAACATGCAGCGAGTGAGATCGAAATGACAGAAACCCGGGTCTCCTCCAGGGAGGGCAGTCAAAGAAATTCCGCGAAGCTGCTAGTCACTCTGCCTTTCCTCTTCTGCTTCGCAGTCTGAGATGGATGGTGTCTCCCAGGAAAGAAGACTGAGGGAGGAGTGCGGGGCTGGGGCGGCTCTGGGGGCCGCAGCATCCCGAGGGGCGCTGACGGAGCGCGGCCGCCAGGGGGCGGCGCAGCCCCGCGGGACCGGCCCGGGACGGCCCAGCCCCGCCGTGTCCCCGCCCCCTCTGCTCCCTTCCCTGCCTCCGGTTCCCTTCCCTCCGCTCCCCGCCACTGTCCCAGCGCGCCCGTGACACGCTCCCGTCGGTATCCCGACGAGCCATGGTCACGACACCCCCGCCTTGTTCCCGGGCTGGAAACGCCGGAGGTGGTGGGGAAGGATCCTGCTGCTCTGGGGAGTGCTCAGCAGTGATGGGTCCAGGTGAGTTTTCCAGGCAGTGTGCAGTACCGACCCCAGCCAAGTATCCATGAGGATGAAACTCACGGAGAAAATCTTAAGGCTCACTAATCTAGAGAAGGCAAGAGAAGACGTGACAATGTTTAAACAGGTGAAGGCTGCTACAAAGGGAAAGTTGTCCTCCAGTCCCACAGAGCACCAGCTACTGGGCTTGGAAGCAAGCAAACACCAGTTTAGGTCAGATGCTTGAATAACGTTTCTAATGCTCAAGGTTTTCTGTTTTGTGTGTGGTAGTGGTGATTTTTTCTTTATTACAAGTTCTTAAAAACCTGTCGTGACCTGGACAGACATATGGCCATCCAGGAAACAGCCTGGTGCCTTCCCTGGCAATCTGCTCAGGCGCTGATTCAAATGTTGCACTGGGTCTCTATTTGCTACAAACTAGAGATCACTGAAGACATTCGAGCTCTTCTGGCTGATGTCATCATTAGTCCTTTCAATTCTTCAGAAACCTTATGTAAAAATAACTTGTTAAAAAAGAGAAAGAAGAGGGCAGAGTGGATGGAAGATGAAGGCAGAAGGGAGGGAAGAAGGAAAGACAGGAAGGAAGGGCAGGCAGAAGTGCACTTAACTTCCCCTCCTCGTTCCTAGTCCTGGAAATTCCAAAAATCCCTGGAAATTCTTACACATTAGAACAGTGGCATGTTCATGAGGAGCCTTTCTGGCTCATTACACAACAAACTTACTTCAGATATACTGTGCTGTGGCTGGTAACCATTCCATGAGTATCAGTTTCAGTACAAAAAAGAAGTGCATTTGAATAGAGTTGAAAGAATGAAGAAATCTGGGAATCTCTGCCATGCCCTCTCTTCACTACTGGCATTTGCCATTGATCTCAAAACAATCCCACATCAACAGCAACATTTAAAGAAGATATTAAATGTATTAAATGTTAAGAACACGATTTACATGTCACATTAGGCTTCTCAGAAGACACCAGTGACTCATCTTGCAATTGCTAATTAATGGAGTATTCAATTACCACAACTCTCTCATTCCTTACTCACAACAGAGCAGAACACAATTTGCAGTCATGCAGGCTCTTGCAGAGACACTGCAGTTGTCAGAGGGATCCCTGGCACAGGACTGTCACAAGGGAACCTCTAAGAAAGACCTCCTGCTGGCAGTGGTCCTCGCTTTTGATGAACTTCCTCCCATTTCAGCCCTCCCTCTCCACTTTCAGAAGTGTTGTGCACCACAAGCAAAGCTGAAACAGCACAGGCAGAATCTCCAGCCACATGGTTTCGTGTCAGTAGAGACCTGCATCTTACTTTAGTCCTTGTAAAGGCATGTTCAGCTAGCACAGCTCTTGCTGAGTCAGCAAAGGAAACTGCCTGCAGTAAGTATACACAAAAGTACCAACGCTGTTGACATAATCAGGGTGCAGCATCACAAACTAAAATAAAATCAGGCCAGCAAGGTTCACAGTATTCCCAAAAGCACAGGGCTTGTCAATCAGATCAGATCAGGTGAGGTATTTCCTGCAGGCTAAGGCAGTGCTCCCATGCTCTGACCAAAAACTCATTGAGCTTTTGCATCTGGGAAGCTTGGGGAGAGATCTGTAGTCTGTCAAGGGGTTCACAGGGTTTGAACAAAACACCATTGGTGGTGTAGGAGGAGCTGCAGTCAAAAAAATACTGAACTGTCACTCAGTATCAGTATCAGCTTGAACCAAACACATGACACTGCAAATAGCTGGGGCTTGAGTATTAACCTGGCACACAGTGATAGCTGAGCAAATCTGAGGATAAAATCTGTGATCAGCTGTGTAAGGGACACTACTGCAACTTGATATTCAGGCTGCGGAGCATAAGGGCCTCTCTTGCTGCTTAGCCAAAGTTCACAGGGCTTTACCTGCTACAGGACAGCCTGTGGAGGATCTGGCACCACAGAAAGCTTCTGGCTGGGCAAGGCTGATGATTGGAAAAGGTGGGATTAGAAGCAGGCTCAGAAGCAAGCAGCTGTGGTCAGGGGGAGCAGCTGCATCTAGGGCCAATGTCCTTGTATGCCGAAGAAGCCATCAGGCACACTCCTCAAATGCATCAATCAACTTGTTCTGATCTAGCAGAGTGTCCCATCTTTCCTGGTGGCCTTCACTCACCAGTTGTGGGGGGAAAAAAAAGTCTTTGGAATCAGTGTACAGCACTAGATTAAAATGCCCAAAGTGAATATTTTTTTCCTTTTATGTCAGACATTGGATGGTTCTTCCTCAGAATTGAAGGTCTGTGTATCTTGCACCTTATTTGATTCATTCACACGTGAAATGCCTGCTCTGTGCTTTTATAGCAAGTTGAAGCAGGAAGTAAAACTCCCAATTGTCTCAACATGTCTGGACTTGATTTCCACATACCACATAGTTGCAAAGCTCAGCCTAATCCTAAACTAACCCAGGATGTGAAGTAAGAAAAACTAAGAAAACAAACCTTCACATCAGTTCAAATGAAACTGTATTTAGACAACAAATGTGTGCTCAGACTAAATGGGTGTTTAAGCCATACTGTCACAGAACTGTCACTTATCAGAAACAGAACAGAGAAACAGGAAAAGGACAGAGACAATTCCAAGACACAACCAGTTGTTATAATCAACTCTTGACGCATTTTTCTGAAAACAAATGTTTTCTTGACCAGTAAGATATTTTTATGTGCCAGCCTAGTAATTTGGAGTATCACCAAACGCCCCTTGTACTTAGAGAGGTGGCGTAACACAGATTATTCATGTTTTGTGGGCGAATCATTTAACTCTTCCAGCAGGAGAGGCTCACTGCAAGAGAGAAAGCGAAGGGCCAGAACAGCAGTGGCAAGCAGGGCTGCACATCGAGGAAGTAATGGATAAATTCAGAGATGACATCGTTTGGAGCGTGATATCCCTGCGATTTCAGTCTTCATTAGCCCCACGGTATGTTTTCACATGGACGCTCCGTGCAGTCCCACCCCTGCGGGCTGTCCCTTACTCCTTACACCCGTACGCATTTCCAGCCCAGGGCTCCCAAGGACGGTCCCAGCAGGCACGGACACCCGGGCAGTGCTGCGGGCTCCCAGGCCAGGGCTTGAAGATCGCTGCCAAGCCTGCCCCGAGCCGGGCTCGGCCGAGAGCGGCCGCCGCGGCCACAGGGTTGCTTCACCAGTACAGAGAGAAGCAGCCTCAGAGACGTGGCTCAACTCCCTGCCAGAAGGGCCCCCGCCCCCCACGGAAGCTGAAGGCACCCGCTGATTGGCAGCCCCGCCCGCTCCGCTCCGGGGCTCCCGCAGAAATCCCGAGAGCCCCTGACGGTCCTTCCGCCAGCACGGATCCGAGCGGCCGCTGGGCTCGGCCCGGACACGGGGCTACGCGGCTCCGGCCCGCAGCGGAGCGGCCGCCGGCGGAGGAGCCACGCGGGGCGAGCGAGGGAGGACAGGCAGGAGGGGCCGGCGGCGGGCGGGCCCGGCGGGTCTAGCGGGCTGGGAGCTGTAGTCCGCTGCCGCTCGCTGCTGCCCGCCGCCGCGCAACCGGGAGCGGAGGAGGACTACAGCGCCCAGGGTGCCCCGCGGCGGCCCCGCCCCGCGCTGACTCGTGCAGCACGTTGTCCGGCTAACGCGCCCCGCGCCCGCTCCGCCCGCAGCGCCCGGCCAGCGGCGGCTCCGCCGCTCCCATCGCCCGGCACGGCAGGTCAGCGGGGACGGGGGCCGGCCGCGCTGCCGCGTCCCTCCGGGCCGGGGGGCGGCGGGGCCGTGCTGGGGCCGACCCCGGTCGTGGCGGGCGCGTGCAAGGGGAAGCGGATGGGGGGTGCCGCGGTTCTCCCGGTACCCCGCAGGAGGGGAGGGGGCTGCGAGCGGCGCGGCCGTGTCCCCTTGCTGCTCGCTCTTGGCACGCACCCGGCCCTGCCCCGTCAGGTGCCGGCCCGGAGGTGCTGCCGGGCAGCGCCTGCTCGGGCAGCGCCCGCTCGGGCAGGGAGGTGGCCGGGGCGCGGCGGCCCTGCTCGCTCCCGTTGCTGGAAGCGCTCCCCGGGCCTGGCGAGAGAGTTGTAGCCAGGGCTGGTCTGGCGCTGCCCCGCCGGTGACCCCGCGGGCGGCGGGGCCGAGGGGCCTCTCCTCGCGAGCTCCGCCTCGTAGCGGGCGGGCTGAGGCCATCGGCCCCGCTCGAGGGGCGAGGGGAGGCCGGTGCCCGGTGCCCGCCGCCTCCCGGGGCGGCCCGCGAGGAGGCCCGCGCTGCCCTGCCCTGCTGGCCGGGGAACTGCGGCCGGGCAGGAAACTCGGGGGGAAATGCGGCTCTGGGGGCCGGTTGTAAGGTCCTGGGCCCGCTTGTCTTCAGCTCTTTCGTTATGGCTGTTCACTGGTTTGGGGGTTCACGGACGTGGCACAACGCTCCTCGTCCAGGTGTTCGGTGATAAGAGCGTGGGATTTGTTTGGTTCTGGCGGAAAGCTGAGGAAAAGCTGAGACTCACAGTTTTTCTTCTTCTTTTTTTTTTTTTTTTTTTGGGTCTCTAAACAGTTGTGTCTTTTTTTGAATTCACCTCTGAAAATAGTTCAAATTAACCTAGCTCTTGAACATAATTCGTGTCACAGGCATAGCCTGGGCACTTCTCTTGAGGAAAATACATGTACTGATGCAGATGTCCATATAACAGAGGTGTTTATTTTTGCTAGCTTTCTGGAAGAAAGAGAGTATTTTTCTTTGGTAAAACTTCGGAGAAAGTTGCAACTGATGGGTTGGAAAAGTGAGAGAACGAGATGGTCTTTTACAAGTTAGATGCTGTTTTGCAAATGTGGTGGTGACAATACTAGTCTTAAAAAATACCCAGGGTGTCTAGAATGACACTTCTCCATTTTGTAGAGTTGTGTATCTGTGCAACTACTGTCCACCTCCTTAATGGAGGTATTCCTTCTTTGAAAGCTAACAGAGTAAAGCAAAAAAAAAAAATTAAAAACCCAAGCCAAACAGATTCCAGAGGTTTCTCATCTGTATTTTAGTAGGGGATAGACATTACACAGTAGGGGAAAAATGTATCCATTTAATTATTCTAAGCTAAATGAGTTTATTAATTAAAATATCTGGGTTGTGGCTGTGGCACTGGTTTGTGCCCTGCTGTTGGTGGCAGTAGACTTTCAAGATTCAGTAACTTGAATTGACTATTCTATTGTAAATCTCAATTTTAGGTTGCTTATTGTAAATTTCAGTCCTCACAGTGTCTGGCACTCTGGCATCTTAACTGTACACCACTTGGATATTGTGTAGCTTGGTGCTAGAAGAGTTATATTGATTTTTCAGTGTATTCTTTCTTCCATATGGTAAAAATGATGAAACACTGCTGCTGCTGCCACCACAACTGTGAATGAGCCACGTGGTATTGCCGTCTATTTGTGGGAGAGTCATACGAGTGCTTTTTTTTAAAAGATTACTTTTTGGAAAGCATCTCCTTGTTCCTTATTTGCTATTCAGGAAAAGTGCAGAGAGAGATTTGGGGCAGTCTTTGAAAATGTAGAAATGAGAGCAGGCCAGAGATAAGTGTGCTCCAGATTTAATGGGAGTGGTGTGTAACTGTGTCTGTCTGAAGTGATATCACAGCATGTGCTTTGCCAGCCAGTGCCAGTAGGAAAGAAGGATTCTGTAGCTCTCCTTGTCCTGTCAGGAAACAGGACACTGGCTGTCTTTCATAGATGATTTAGTACAAAATCTGACCAATATATTCTCTTGGTGATAGTTGTTACTAGTTTAGAAACATATTTGCAAATACCTTTGTTACTTGAATCTGAGATCAGATCTTCAGATATGGAACGCTTTTTTTAAGGCCCATTCAAATTTCAGATGGTTTGAACATGTTAGTTAATACTGCGGTTCTGTATTTGAACTTAAAACTTTTGTAGTGAAAACTCTTTTTTCCCTTTCTAATAAAGGACATGGGGAACATAACTTTAACATTAAACCACAATTTATAGATTTGTATGAAAATGTGCATGCACTCAGTGACAAGTTCTCTTCCTATACACTTCTTTTTCTTGTAATTAAAAAAAAAGTAGAGGAGCTCTTTTCTACTCCTGCCTCCTTCCTTCCTTTGCCTTTAGTTGACCTGTCTTGCAGTTTTGATTGAAATCACTGAGGGATGCAGGATCTTAGCATGTCCACATGCAAGAATTTAAATGTCCTGCTGACCCTGCCTATCAAGCACTGCAGTGGAGCTCCTGGAGTGTGTCTTCCAGCGGGTAAGCCCTTCAGGCTGTCTGCTGAATAACTCTGTCTCTATTGATAGTGCAGCGTCCTGCTCTTATGTTGAGAAGCCTGTCTATCTCAGGAAGGGTGTGCATGCTTCTGAGAGAGAGCAAGAGCCTACCCCATGGCTGAACAACACCATGACTGCTGGTGAAATTGAAGAAAGTGTCCCATCACCTGCGTGCTGCATCTGGAGATGCTGATCTTGCCTTGCTAGGGTGCATATCTTGCATCTTGCACTGGTGGCTGTCCTTCAGAAGGACAGCAAGACAGCTGGTTACAGTGTAGCCTGCAAAGAAGGCCTGTGTGTGAGGAGCTGGGATCAGGAGTTGCTGAGGGGTTTTCTTGTTTCTTGGGAGGCAGCAGATAGTCATGGAAATAGAGGTGTTGTTTGCTGGTGTTTATATATATATATATATATATATATATATATATATATATATATATATCAGGAATAGTGTGGCCAGCAGGAGCAGGGAGGTCATCCTTCCCCTGTACTCGGCACTGGTGAGGCCACACCTTGAGTGCTGTGTCCAGTTCTGGCCCCTCAGTTTAGGAGGGACGTTGAGATGCTTGAGCGTGTCCAGAGGAGGCAACGAGGCTGGAGAGGGGCTGGGAACACAAACCCTGTGAGGAGCGACTGAGGGAGCTGGGGGTGTTTAGCCTGGAGAAAAGGAGACTCAGGAGTGACCTTGTCACTGTCTACAACTCCCTGAAAGGTGGCTGTAGTCAGGTGGGGGTCGGTCTCTTTCTCCAGGCAGCAACTGACAGAATGAGAGGACACAGTCTCAAGCTGTGTCAAGGGAAATATAAAAAGAGAGTGTTTAAAAGAGAGTGGATGTGGCACTCAGTGTCATGATTTAGTTGAGGTGTTAGGGCATGGGTTGGACTCAATGATCTTTAAGGTCTCTTCCAACCTAGTCATTCTGTGAATTCTGTGAATATACTGAATTGGTTAGGTGCAGAGTCCTTTACAGGTTAAATGAGTGGTGCAACAGCTGGATGGACTTGGAAGTAGAACAGCTTTCCTGTGAGTGTGTCAATAGTACTGAATTGTTAGTGTTATCATGGGGCTTCTGTGACTGCAGGCTGGAATTTGCTACCCTGGAGCTTTCTCTCTGAGGAGTTTTTCTTCAGTTCTCTGCCACAATAGAGCTATATTTCTTTACTTGTTGCCAGAAGATGGGCTCATGTCATGTAACTGCTTTCAGCTTTGTGTTCACATAATGATTTTGAAAGAGTAGGTCAGCTTGTTCAGAGATAGTGTTTGGAGAGTAGGATGAAAGGGAGAGGCAAAAGAACACTACTGATAAATAATGTGCTTGGCAGTTTGTCAAAATTATTTGTCCTCTGAAATCCCAATTTTAGCATCAATAAGGATCGTGTTTCAAAATGTTTATAACAAAAGTGAATGTGTCTGCTGGTACTTTTGAGATGCACCTTCTGCATATTTCAGCAGACAGCCATTGACACCACAGAACTTCTTCACTCGTTTCCTTTGCTTGCTGCTTGTAGGTAATGAACAGAGTGGAAGAGCTGCTTCTTGTAGAACTCCATACACATGCAGCAGCTGTGCTATTTCCCTTTTGTTCTGCTTAGGAGTGTTTTGCAGAGGATTTTCCAAAACCAGAAGTATTACTTTGTTCGTAGCTTCACGTGGCCTAGAAGGAGATGTACTGATAACTAAGCTGCTGGATACAGGAAAGTCCAATAAAATTATTTTGGTTCTAGATCTTTGCTGAATTCACAGAATTCACGTTGGAATGCAATAGGAAGGTGACTTGAATAGATGTGTAGGGTCTAAAAAACTGCCAGTTTCTGAATGTCTGTCCAGACTTGAGCCACATCACTGTGGTCTTTCTGTCCCACGTTTCTAAATTTAGCAGTATATTTGTAACCTCTGCAACCTCTTAAAAGAGTAAGCATTTGGGCTAATGTTTGTTCATAAATCTGCAATGCAGTGCATTAGCATCCTGATTCACCTCATACTTACTCATTTCATCCAGTAGCCCCAGTCAGTGTAATTAGCAATAACTTGTAAAACCACAGAGCATATGAGAATGTTTTCTTGTCTTTCACCCATAAACGTGTTTTTAGTGTCCCAGGCCACATAAGCTCATGTTTCAACACCTCCTTTCAAGCAAAATGAATGTAGTTGTCTTTGACTTTTATGTTTTAACTACCAAAGCCTGCAAATGGACATTGACTCTAGTGTGCAGGTACCTGAGTTTAGGCTGCATATGTCTGCACAGTTCCTTTTGCAGGAAAACCTCATTGATGCTCAGAGGGTAAAAATACGCATTTTGAAATTTGTGAACTTCTGAGTCGTGAGAAACCAGAGCCATGCTCTACAACCATCTGTGATTACAGAACCAGTTGCTCAGTTGAGTTTCAAAGGCGTGGGTTTGTGTCAAAGAGATAACATGCAATATGTGGAGTAGGTCACCTTAGTGATAATTTTGAAATACATTCCAATTTCTGAATTTGTGGCTGTTACATTAATTGGTAGACAGGTCTCCACAGATGCATCCTTCTGAGTATGAACAGGCTATCAACAGAGTAGACACCATTTGGAGCTGATGATTGTTTGCAAACATTTGTGAGATTTCTGTGCATAAGTATGGAAAAGTCTCATCAATCTTAAATACTCTGTTTATGTTGCAGAGTGTGAGACTTAAGAGGTTATCTGTTATTTTGATTTTGCCTTCTTAGTAGGTTAAATGTTAAGCATGGAAGGTGCTTTGTTAGGTATTTCAGACAGTAAGTAAAGAATGCAGCAGTTTGTCAGTGGGAGAAAAGTTTGGTCTGTATCTTCTGAAGTACTGATATGCCTCTTCTGTTTACATAAAATAAGTGATCCTGTTAAACGGTAGCAGTATTCAAATGAGATGTGCTTATGCAGTGCATAATATGAATGTAAAGTACCGGCTATACCAGCTAAATCAAATATCCATTGCTAGTGAAACTGCAGGTTTAGAGGATGAAAGGCACGCAGTACTCTTAATGCACATAGGTGCAGGTAAATTTTTATTGCTGCATCTCATGCCAAGCTGATGGAAGCTGTGTTCTGGCCAAGGATACTGGTGTGAAAGGACTCACACACGAGTCTGTTTGTGATGTAGTCTTTTGTGTGTGCCTGTAGCTCATGTCCAGTGCAGGGCAGTTTTGGCTCAGTTGTAGCATGACCTGTGTGAGGTGTGCTATATTCTCACTGGAGGACTCCCACCTTATTGTTCGACAGCTTGCTCTAAAATTCAGTCCTCAGCCTATCTCTTGTCTTTCCCACAGCAACTTTAGAGGAACAAAGATGGGTGGTGGTGCCTTGTTACTAGGAGGAAGTGCTGTCCTGTGGGGTACGTGGGGATCCTAGAAGGACCAATGATTAAAAAGAAAGGAAAATTCTGATTGCAAAATTGAAATGCTTTGAAAGTTCCATGAGCCTTCTAACTACTTGTTTAGCTACCAGAGGTCAAATTTGTAGGCATATTTAAGCATTCATGTACCTCAGTTACTTATTTGTAAACAGGAACCTATGTACAATCCTATCTCAGAGGCTACAGGATTAACACTGATTGACACAAGAGAAGTGGGTACTTTCTGCAATGTTAGTGAATACTGTAGCTATCAAAAGCACTAATAGATACATTTAGATTTGTTTGTTGAGGAGATCAAACACAGAAATTTTTGCCTGTTCCTTTCAATAAAAGGTGGAATAAGCTGTAGTTTGGTGACTCCTTTCCTAGTTTCTTTACTAGCTATTCTGATGTGTGTGCAGCACATAGAAAATACAGAACAGTTATAAGACTATGGACAACTTTTATTTCCCTCTTGCAGTGTCAACATGTTGAGGAAGCAAAGTGCTGCTTCTGAATTTCTGTATAGCTCAGAAGGAGGAAAACATCCAATAAAAATCTTGTTAAAAAGTAGCTGGCTATGTTGTTTTATGGGTAGGAGCATGAGAGGTTTTTTGAGAGCTTTTTTATCGATTCAGTTGAATCACTGTCTGAAGGAAGCAAATTTAGACAAGACATTAAAGGAACAAGTTTAGCCCTACTGTAGGAGGATGCTGTAATGAATTGTCTGTGTGGTGGTTGAATTTTCTCACTGAACTACCTCATTGAAATTAAACAGGAAAGGACCTTTTGTTCTTTAACTTGCCTTGCTAGAAGCTGATCTGTGAGTGCATGTACCTCTTGTGTTCTTGAGACTGCAAGCTAGGAGAGTTTCAGATGCCTAAATATGAAGCTGGAACCGAAACACTTTGGTTGACTAAGGCTATCAAGTATGAAAAATGAGTTCATGAGAAGATTTTGTGCAAAGAAGTGCTGCTGAAGCTGGTTTATATTAGGAAGACTCAAGGGCTGATGTGAAATAGCATGGCAGGGAGTTCTTTCTGCCTCTGCTTTGCCAGCATCTGTGCAGGGAAAGCATTGCTAGAAGATGTTGAACTTTTCTGTGTGTTCCTTTCTGAACTTGCTATTTTGGGGGGAAGAGTATAATGCCCATGTGCATGGGGAAAAATACAGCCCCTCTTTGGCAGTACTTTTCTCAGTAGCAATGGCTGTCCTGTGTGTGCTGGAGGAACAAGAAGAGCTTGAGAGGAAATAGGTGCCTATCAATAGACATGAGTAATGGCTAAATTCTAGGTTTGCAGTTTATTTGGTGGTCTCAAAAATTCCTGTTTGGTTGCCTAGGTATTTTAAGAGTTGGCTAAAGGGCTTCATTTTTTCACGTGTGTATGTATAAACAACAATTTTTAATGGCCCAGTGAATGGCAGGTCCCCTCAGTCTAACAAAGATGCATTAAGCACAAGAATTCCATTCGCCTGGGAAAAAGGTGTTTGAGGTGGAGATTCAATCATCATTCAATCATCAATCACCCCTTTTGTTTATTTTAACAAAAATAATTTTCTTGGTAGTACTCCAACCAGGAGAATGAATCCCTGATTAAGACAGTCTCCTGGCAGATAAGAGAACAGAAATACTTCCTAATCTCTGATCTTTATGAGTGCCTAAAAGCTGAGTCTCCCAGTGCATCTGAAAGAAGTGCCCTGTCATGTCTCATATTTTCAGTATATGATAGATCTTACAAGGGGCTCTTCCAGGCCTTTGAAGTAGCTGGAGGAGGGAAATTTGATTGGTTTCACATGTTCATGCCAAATCTCATGGTAAGCAGAACTTGAGGTTATGAGATATTGCAGTATACATATTATGGAACACTGTCAATAATAGTCTGAACAGTTTTTTTTTTGCCTGTGACTTTTCAGCTTGGGGTTGGATTTCCTTCTGTTCCCTGGCAAGTTCTGCGGACCACCTCTTTTTCACAAGCACCTCATCTAATCTTAGTGATGTTTTTCTCCTGGAGGAGCAGTGCTGTGTGTTGCACCTCTAAATGACTGTGAGACTCTTCCCTGCTTGCCAAAATAGTTTAAAATTCACCTATGTGTGAACAAGCACAAACAAATAAGATGCCTTGTTACCTTGTGTCATTTCTTTAGGAAAGTAAACTTTAAAAAAAAAAAAAAAAAGCCCAGAACACAGGTTAGAAAATTAAACTCCAAGAAATTTGAAATGCATGGATGTAAATTGTTCAAATGGTGCCAGAATTTGATCTGAATTGGCCCCTTTTCTTGCTATTGGACATGGTGAAAGGAAGTGCATACAGATTTGTGCATTTCAGTTGGTTATCTGTGTAACAGCAAGGTACATTCAGTCCTCTCTCAGAGGCCTCAAATTATATTTCAAATATCATAGCACTCACATACCTTCCATGAATACATAGAGGTACAAGGATAGTGTCTTTCACATGGATGAGCTAGATCAGCCTGGAGTCCAAGGTATTTGACTAATTCCTAAATACATGGATTTTTGCCAGTGCTGCCAATGAGGATGCTGCTAGCTGAGTACCCAGCCTCGCCTGTACTCTAGTGAGTCTAGAACAAGTCTTCTGCATGGAAAATTTCAGCTCCAATGTAACTTGAGCAGATCTAAACACCTGAAAACAAGGGCATAAAATCCTGGATTGGAAGGGATCTTCAACATCCAGTTCCAACTTTCCTGCAGTTGACAGAAGCACCTGTAACTAGACCAGGTTGCTCCAAACTCCATTCAGACTGGCCTTGAGCTCTCACAGGGGTAGGGCATCCACAGCCTCTTCGGGCAACCTCTTCCAGTACCTCACCACCCTGACAGTAAAGAATTTTTTCCTGATATCTAATTTGAATCAACTGTCTTTCAGTTTGAAGCCATTCCCCCTTGTTCTGTTAGTACAGCTCTTGTAAACTATCCCTTTCCATAGTTTCTGTAGGCTCCTTTCAGGTACTGGAAGGCTGCAATTAGATCACCCAAAGCCTTCTCTTTTCCAGGCTGAACAACCACAATTGTCTCAGCCTTTCCTTGCAGGAGAGGTGCTCTGGCCATCTAACCATCACGGTGGCTTCCTCTGGACTCAGTCCAACAGGTCAGTGTCCTTCCCTTGCTGGGGACCCAGCCCTGCAGGTGGGGTGTCACCAGAGCAGAGGGACAGAATCACTTCCCTCTCCCTGCTGGCCACGCTGCTTTGGATGCAGCCCAGGACACAGCTGCCTTTCTGTGCTGCAGGTGCACATGGCCAGGTTGTGTCCAGCCTCTCATCCACCAGCACCCCCAGGTTCTTCTCAGCAGGGCTGTTCTCAGTCCCTTCAACCCCAGCCTGTATTGATAATGGGGGGTTGTCCCAACTCAGGTGTAGCACCTTGTACTTACTAAACCTCATGAGATTGCCATGGGCCTGCTTGTCCTAGAGGAGAAAGGTGGCAGACTTGCCCGTCATTGTGGCTGCACACTCTCTCACCTGGCCATGGAAGTATTGTTCCATGGATTCCCTGGAGCTGAAAACAGCAGTGAAACATTGAGCTGGAAACAGCTTGTTTTCTCCGAAGGTATAGGTCAGTTAAAAACCGGTGCTAGTTAGCTTGAGTAAACTTCAAAGAAGATCTCTCCCCCACCCCCACCAGTATCAGACACATAATATAGTCAGTAGTGAGAATGGGATGATGTTTTCTAAAATGTCACTTGGTGGGAAAAAATACCATGTAGTGCTTCTGTAGAGGAGTCTATTTTTAAAACAAAACTAGCGCTTCATTAGTTTGAAGAGTAGTCTGTAGATAAGAGACATATTTTCAAATGCCAGCAGACCTTAATCAAACTTAGAACTTTAGGTTGTATTTAGGGCCAGCTGATTCACTGACAGAAAAACATTGTGGTATTTTGCACACAAACCAATTGAGAACCAAGCCTAGAGCTGAGCATCAGAGTATTGGTACACTGGGTGATGCTGCAGTTGAAGAAGTATTTTCTCAGAGGGCAGTTGGTTTCAGGATCTCCACTTCATACTGTTCCTCAAGTTTTGGTGCTGCAGTTCTTCCTGCAGCTGTTTCATCACGTGAACTAAAAATGCCTTGGTAGAGTGGGAGGGAAAAAGTGGTGTTTTTTTAAACTGAGCCTGCTTTCCAGTGTGGTTTACTGTCTAAGCCAACAAGTAGTTAAGCCAGTCTCTCAGAGACAGGACAGGATAAAAAGAGGTGCTGAGTTTACTTAACCCCACAAAACTGAGAGACTGTCTGAAGTGAGGTGTCTGTGGGCTGGTGTGTGCCAGTCAGGTTGCAGGTGTCAAGGCAGGGGTTTCCTTCTGCTGTACTCCTTTAGATCTGTCCACACTCATAAATTGGGGAAATACTGAAGCAGAAGAGCAGTTCAGCTTCACCTGCCATTTCAGCTTACTCTGACATCCAGATTTCCTTGACTTGACTCCTTCGAAGGCAGGAAGGTCCTGATTTTAAAATTGTGCCTTGTAGCACAACCGCTGGAGTGCTTATGTTGCCTGTGCAGACTTCTTGCATGTTTTTGAATCATTTGTTTTAATGAACCTCTTGGACTGTGAGCAGTGTGTATTTTTTTGTTTTAATTAGGTATTTGCCTCGCAGCTCAGGAGTTGTGTCTGTAGCTGTTGCCTGCTTAAGCTGTGGGAATCTGTTGGGTTTCATAGGAATTTTGCTCTAGAGACCATGCAGAAGCCAGGGTTTTGGCCACTCTGCTTTTTTCTTGCCCAGCCTGCAGCTGTAATCTCGGGTTTGCTGGCTGACCATGAGCAGTGGACAGCCAGAAGGCACAAAATCCTGAAATCCCTCTGCTGTATGGTGGGAGATGTGCCAGTGGACAGAATTACACTCACTTGCTTCATACTGCCCAGGCAAATGCTCTTTTGAAGAAACCTATTTTAAGCAAAGCTAAAAAGTAAAATGGCTTTCTAGAAACCAGAATGCAGAGCACTGATCTGACTGCAGGAGACTTTTGTATTTGGGGAAGGGGGAGGCTTGCCATCACATTTGTGTGCTGAAGTATGCTGTCACCCAAATGCCAGCCAGCTTTTCTCCAGCCTCATCTGACCATAGGGCAGGAGCCAGACTTGTCTGTCCACTCCTCAGAGTGGGACTGCAAATGTATTCCATGAAGAAGTTGTTCAGGATTGCTCACTCTCTATTTAATAAAATAAAACTCTGATCACATGTACTGTGAAATAGCTCAAATGGAGGTAGCACAAAATGCTGTAGTAAAGAAGCATCACTTTCTTGGAGTGCTTCGATATTAGTGGATGGCAGTGAGAATAAGCAGAATGAGCTCTAGTCATGCATCCAGTGTCATGTGCAATCCCCTCAGAGTACCACCCAAGTCCAATCACAGCACTCTGCCAGCATCACAGAGAACTTTGGACATCATCTCTATCGTTAAACTAAAACATGGAAACCATTCAGTAAGGGTTTAAAAACCTAGTTTCATGGGTTTGTCACACAGATACTAGCTGACTGATCTTCTAACCCTGGCATATTTATAAATATATGTATTTATATATTTATATATAAATATGTATATGCAGATAAAACAACACATATGACTATAGTTAAATATTAAGATTGTGACTGCTCTCATATTCTGTGCAGCAGTAAAATACTAGAAATATAGATGATTCCTAGAATCTGCCTAAAAACTGTCTTGATGTAGTTGATATGAACTAGACAGAATTACTGACTAAGTTGAGTAAGATTTTTGCTGTTGCAGAAACTGTTCTCTGGCTTGAGCCACCTCAAGAACCATACTGAAACAGGCTGGTTTTACCTGGGGGAGTTGCTGTTGGTTTGTTCTGGTTCTCTGAATGGCAATAGAGTTGAAGAAGTGACATTTGTGCCTCTTCACTTTGCTGCTTTTATTACTCAACCTTTATTAGAGATACATAGATATATTTTTTTCCCCTGGACAGTTCTTGAGCAAATATTCTGAGTTATGCCAATAATTTTTAATTCTCTCCCATTTGTTTTTACTTCTTGCAGTTCTTGTGTGGTTGGTGAAAATAATCCTACGCTGCAGGAATGCAAGAGGAGCAACAGCCTGAGGTAGGGCTTGGAGATGAAGTTTGTATCTCAGTACAATCGCAGGGAAGGTCAAGAGTGAATCAGCCAGGTTCTTCCACTTATTTTTGGGCAAGTTCTGCAAAGTCTTAGGACTGAGAATGCTGGTGTGAGACCCCTTTTAAAATGGGGATGGAGAGCTGAGTGCTATTTTTCTTGATGCATTTAGGTTCTTTTCAGGTTCTCTTTCCCTCCAGTTGCAAAAGCTAAAATGGGTCTTTTCTATTGTTCTACTTGTAAGTGAGGAATTGCATAAAGTCGCTTAACCTATGAGATTAAACCTTTAGGAGGAAAAAGGTTTTGTGAGAAATTACAGAAATTGATTATATACAAATAATCTCATTGTACATGGCTGAAGTTCCTTGCCAAATTAAACTGAGATTCTTTTTCTATCCTTTCTGTTCCTTTCCTTCTTTTTTCATATCCATGTATCTCAAAACCTTTTTCTGGAATAATAGGTGAAACTCAGGAAATTTTTATTTTATGAAGTATAAGAACATCAGTTCTTTTGTCCTGTTAATAAAAAAAAGAACAACAGATTCCTAACATGGTGGCTTAGTGCTGTGCTCATTGCACTGTTGTGATGTTGTGATGACAAAGCCAGCACAAGTGATAGGATTAATTCCATATGTTACAGATAGATAAATTTTTCCAAAATATTGTTGTGACTAGACTTAACGTATGCAAGCCATATGTTGTGATCAAAAGCTGAGCTGGTGTTAAATTAGATTTGTGAATGTAATTGCAATTTGCAATGTAATTTCAGTTTGCAGTTGTCAATGAACAGACTTCTGCTTTGTAGTGAAAGGATGATGTGTTGCTGTGACTATTTTAAACTTTGCACTGTAAAGCTGTTGTATGTTTTGAGTTTAGTCCATGAAATGTATCATAAATTTTTCCTTGCCTTCAGTGGGGCCACGGTAAGACTCAGGATTTATTTTCTCAAAATTCCTGTTTGGCATTATGGAATGAAAGAAGAAAATAATTACTCTTATAGAAAGCTCTTAACATTTGGGTGTGCTTTGTACAGCCTTGCTTTAAACCTTACCAGGTTAAGTACAAAGTACATAAAGCAGTCATTTTAGCTAAAAAGCTGACAAGCATCAGGAGAGGTTGGCTGCCTGCTTGCTGACTCGTTAATATTTTCTTTCCTTTGGAAAGTACTTTAATGATGATGGGTTCTCATCCCGTCTCTAACTTTTTGACTTAATGTTATTCAGAAATTCCAAATTCTTCCAATAATCATCCTGATTAAACTTTGAATTAAGATAGTTGCCTAAAGGTAGTTTATAATTTAGCTTTCCCTTACTCCTGAGTCTTTTCTGCACTAACTCTGCCTCTCTGGCTTGAATGACATTGGGTGAATGACAGGAATTATTTAAATTCTATGCATGGGTTTTAAAACTTGCCATTAAATTAAAAATCAGAAAGGTTTTTGTTAGCCAAAGACCTGTATCACATACTTCTAGGGATAATATCGAAGAGTCAGTCTTTGTGAATCTTTTCAATTGCCTTCTGTTCCTTTAGAGAGCAAAACTCTGCAGGTGCCTTGTATCTTTGATTTCTGATCTGTATAAAGTCAACATGCACATGAATTTTGTAAGGTTTGATGTGCATATTGTGTAATTGCCTTATTCCAATAAATACTTGGCCTGACTCTTCTAGAATGGATGTGTTTAGTCTTGTGAGTACTGATTAACTTTGTCAGACTCCTGACAGACTAGTGCTGGCCGGTAGTTGAGTCAAATGGTATAAAATAATTAGTGCACATTTTAGTTTTCAACACAAAGTGCTGTAGTAGCTGTAGTACTGTAGTAGTGTTAGAGATAAATTTGTTCTTTTTATCGGAAATCCCATTTATTTTAAAACTCTGTGTCAGGTATAAATATTATCTCTTAAAATGGGCATGAAGTAGTCCATTTTTAAGATGTTCTAGCTCATACTCAGGCAGCTAGGAAAAAATAGTTGTAAAATCACAGATGTTTTGAACTGTGACACTGCTTAAATTATTTACTTGCTTGAATATTATTGGTAGGTTCAAATTGAGTAAACTCACAAAGGGAAAGATGTATTGAAACATTTCGTTATAATTCCCAGCCTCCTTTTGAATTTGTTTCATACAGGCTGCTGCAGATCCAATGTCGTCCTCTGATGCACCAGAAGATGGCCCAAAGGGAGCGTCAAGTATATCACAGAATATCTGTATGTTTCTGGTTGGACTGGGGAGGGTGATCATACTGGAAGGGGTATTCAACTAAATGTCCTTGCCTTTTCCTTACCTAAAAGGGACAGGGCTGTTGGCAAAAAGAGGAGATGCTAATGAAGACATAGCTGATTTAATCTGTTCTTGATTTGTTTCAAGGCCCAGTTGTGTAAATCAAATTTAGAAAGAGCAATGACATGTAGATTGTCGGTTTGCTGATCCCATACTTTCAAAAGTAAATATTTTTAGATTTAATAGGTACACTCAGCTATTGTTTTAAGCTTAGCTATTGCTTTCTAAGCCAGTGATGCATGAGTATATGTTTGCTTTGACTGTCTGGCATCTTGTGATATGATGGTGATGAGTTGTCCCAAATGGAAAGCTTTGCCCATGCTAGCATGATAATGTTTTGGCAAGCCTGCAGGATGTGGCAATAGAAGTATTCCAACCAAAACTGTCTTGTGAAGCCCAGGAAGAATATATTTTCTTACCTGTTATTGGCAAGATCAGGTAATGACAGGCATTTCTTTCTCAAGAGGAAAAAACAAAGGCTTCTTAGGATTTACTTTAACTGTATTGATGCACTGGTATTATATTAGTGTATCTGGTGCTGATTTGTAACAATAGGAGCATTCAGATTGTGCTTTCTGGCAAATAATAGGCTCTGAACTACCTTAGGGAAAATTAGTGTGTAACAATAACACTGCTGAATAATTCCTAGGGATCTCAGCTTTCATGGGAGCAATCAGAGCCTTGACTAAAGCTATGCAGACCTAAAGAAGCAGATTAATTTTTTATGTGGCTTTTTTTCCAGATACAGAAGTTAGTTCAATAAAAACCATAGCTGCACCTGAGAATGTTTTCCTTAATTGTGTCCTTAAATTATAACATCTGGTGCTGTACCACTATCACATTTTTTCTTCACGTGAAACATTATTCAGTCTAGTATTGAGTATATGTGTGAGGTGAAAGCTTGAAAAGTAAATAGAAATTACACCTTTTAAGGGTTACCAAATGTGTAGAAACCACTTTCAGTTGGCGGAATCTGAATCATAAATGGCTTTAGGCTAGGAAAGTATTTGAGACAGGTATTACACACAGTTCCCCATGTATTATGTTCTCCATTAGACATCCACTTTTGACCATGGTGGGAGGTGGGATATTTGCTTAGGTGGGTTTTTGTTCATCTCCTATGGCTGCTTTTATAATTATGTGACTGAGAGTGCTACAAATGCAACAGCCTTACCTCTACTTCCTTTTCAGTCATGTTTTCCTTACCTCCTCCTCCTCAGCATCACTGTCTGTTTTGGCAGCAATATTGCCATAGCTCAGACAGTACTGATTGCAGCACACCATGTTCTGGGGTATTGACCATGAAGTAGCAGTTTGCTCAAATGCTAAGAAGGATGTTGAAGGGTTGCTTTTGGTTTTTTGGTTTGGTTTTTTCTTTTGTTTGTTTGGTTTTCTTCTAATTTGGTGGGATTTTTGTTTGGTTGGTTTTGGTTTGGGGTTGTTTTTTGTTTTTTTTCATAAAGTCTTACAAGATTAGTATTTGTGGGACACAGCTGGAGCCAGAGCCACACAGCTAAACCAGATTCATAAAATGAATGTGTGGTAGCAGGCTGTAATTTATCTGCATCTTTGACATCCTGCCTACAAACTGTTCACTAATCTTTTTTTTTTTTTTTTTTTTTTTATTCCCCTGGGCTTATGATCCTATTCCAGGCTTCTGGAGACCACTTGAGACTTCTGCTAACTTGTGCAGCAGCTTGCCAGAGAAAGAGAGTTGGTTGGAAACAAAACTCTGCTTTCCTGCTCGATACTTTTTTTCCCTAAGATGCATTACAGCTTTAAGATGACTCATTCAAAAGAACTTTAATTTCTCATTGATATAGAGTTAAAGCTTCTCTGTCTCAGTCAATGAGGCTACCTGGCAATGAGCATCTGTGACAAAGCTGATAGATCCTCCTGTTTTCCATACAGGAAGCTTGACATAGAGGAGCTAAACTCACTTTGTACCATTTTGATCTTAAATAGTTGTTGAATCTAGGGAAGAATGATTGGATACCTGACCAAAATACCTCTTGAGGTTTAATTTTCTTGTGTACTGATCCCTGGTGTGTTAATCCCAGAAAAGGCTAAGGTTGGTACTGTAGGTATCCTATATGTGCCAGTATGTGGAGGTGACTTTGCCATCATATTCACACCAGTGTCCATGTGTTGCTATTGTTTATATAGGTAAGAATCCCAAAATGGAACACTTTGGGTTTAGAATTTAAAAAATGCTTTTTTTTTTTCTTTTTCTCTAATTTAGTGTATACCTTTTCTAAGTATTCTTTGCTTCTCTGTCCACCTCACCTGCCACACAGCTTCTCTCTTTCCCTTACTGAACTGCGTGGACAACCTGTCCCAGTGTCCACAGGGTAGGAAACCTGGACTGAGACCCATGCTTGGAGGCAGCCTCTCCAGTGATGGCACTCTCAATGATGTAGCTTCAGAATTGAATGTAAGATTACAGTGGTAAATCAATGGCCTTTTAGCTCTGCTCTGCTGTTTAGTGGTGACATTTTTATTTTCTGTCTGTACTTACCTGCACTTTATATCATGTGTGCTTTTCTTTTCTGTTTTTCTTTACATTTATAGCTGATGCAGATGCATTTAAAATTCTCCTGGAGATGAAGTTGAAGAAGAGGCAGAAAAAGCCTGCTTTACCAAACACTGTGACTGAGCTTAATACTGAGGATGGTTCTAAAGTATATGTGGTTGGAACAGCCCACTTCAGTGACAGCAGCAAAAAGGATGTAGTAAAGGTAAATACTCAGTGTGAGCCCTTCAGCAGCATCTTTATATTTCAGTTTAGCACTAAGTAGAATGAAGTCCAGCTCTCTGACTTGGTTCTGTGCTGGAACCTTCAGGCTCTGTTTTTTGTAATTGGCTGTTAGAGGACTAACAGCACTATGGGATGAGAAGCAGACATTTACAGTAATAATTTTTGATGCAATACATGGTCTCCCAGCTCAAATATTTGCCCTTCAATAAAAAAGGCAGATACAGCGTCAGTGTTGAAAGTAGAAATCTCACTAGTGAAGCTTGCATTGCTTGGATAGTATTTGGCTGTAAAACCATCCTGCACAACACTTGGATTCCATTCTCAAGCTGCAAATAGGTCTGAAGCCCTAGTGCAAGTAGGAACTATTTCATATTGTACCTCCTGCAAGCTCTGCAGTTTAGACTGCCTTTATTCAGGAGGTAGAGGGGGAGGAATCTTGTAAGAACCAGGGTTGCAGGGTTGACAGTTCTGGCACAAAGTGCATCCTAACTCAGATGGAAAAATACCACAGTCAAATGAATTTTGTGAATGTGAAAAGTTTACCATGAAGTGTTTCTTCCCTGCTCCCCTCCCCAGCACAGTATGTTCACCATTATCCTGTCCCAAAGCATCCAGTAACTAAGACATTTTGCTGTCACCTGCCTTAATGTTTTTGTCAATGCATAGTTATTTGGAGAACTCTTATTTACTACTGGTTTTTTAATTGAAAATTATTATTGGAATGTGATTTTAAGGTCCTTTCTTTCTTTAAAATGTTGATATTGGCTGCATTTCTGTTTATTCCTTTCTAAAGCAGTATAAATGAATTCATCTTTTTCAGACAATACAAGAAGTGCAGCCTGATGTAGTTGTGGTGGAACTATGCCAGTACAGAGTTTCTATGTTAAAGATGGATGAAAAGACATTACTAAAAGAAGCCAAAGAAATAAATCTGGAAAAACTTCAACAAGCTATAAAACAGGTATGATTCCTACAGTGAGAATTAAAGGTTTATGTTAAGAACAATTTTTCAGATTGCAATCAAAACCAGTGTTCCCACCAGCTGGGAACCTAATACTGTTGATGCAGGTGAGAGTACTATTACACTGGCAAAGCTAGGCTTGGGTGTTATTTCTGTTTTCAGATGGAGCATTGAGGACTTTCTTTTCACAACAGGATTGGTTGGGCAAATTGCTGACCTTGACAGGAATCCTCCTGCATTTAACAGCTGCTCCATTTGCAGGGCACAAGTCTAACTTTGCAATTGTAATGCTCTGCTAATATAGTTAAATGTGATTATTATTCCTGCAATCTGCATCTGTATCACAACTATTAAAGAGCACTTAATTTTGGTGTTTTCTGTTTAGCTGCATTCCTTCTTCAACCTAGTGTGCTGCTCTTTAATTCCTACCTATCCACTTGTCTTTGGAGTAGTTTCTAATTGAAAATAGGCCCTAGAGGGGGATTCTGAAAAATTTGGGCTAAAAAGTGTGGGATTCTCTTCAAATTATAACTACTCTGGCAGTTTGATGTGGACATGTCTGGATATGTGTGCCAAAAAAAATCCTGTATTTTTTCAGTTCCACTTAGCTAGCTTGTATTTGAGTGATTTTAAGCTAGACACAGTGCAACAACACAAAGTTGACTTAAAAATGACAGGACACTTGATTAGAATGGCAGTGTTTGGTCAATAGTAAAGAGTTTCAATGTCCAGTTGGATGAAGAATTTTGTAGATTGTTATTTTGATTGTGTGGTAACTGTATATTGGAATTGCTTTATTGATATAATTGGGGGACTTCCAGGAGTGCACCCTCCCCCCAGAGGAATATAATCTGCATGAATGCAGAAGCCCTTGCAGTGGCTCAGGGCTATGCACTGTGTGTGCTCACATACAAGGTCTCGGGACTGGCTTTCTAATTCACTGAGGGAGGCAATAATGTGTCTTTGCTGTTTTCTTTGTTTATGCCCTATGAAAGGAAAAGACACTGCAAAACACTTGCATATTGCATAAATTGTTGCATCTCTCTGTTTATCTTAGGTAAGGTGGATTATTCTGATGCACGTAGCCAAAATGCATGTTCACAACAACTGGAACAGCATACCTGGGGGGTCTTCTGACCTTGTGAACAGGCACAGAAACTTTTTTTCTTTATATCAAAGCTAAATGCAACAGTTTGTTGTGTTAAGAGGAAAAGAACAATGAAAACAAAATAGCAGACTTTTTTTTCTCTGTGATGTAAAGTCAGGTTGGCAGCTTGGCAGGTAGCACTTCCTACCTGGGCTTGAAGTGATCTTGCATGCAGGCAGTAGAAAACACAGACTCTGTTGGGTCCAAAGCCAGAGAATACTGCAAAGATCCTTCCTATTCTTATAGCTCAGTATTAGTCTCCTTTACTCTATTTGCAGGAATAATGCAAATAATAAAATTTGAACATTTGGCCTTTTAAAGAACGTATTTCTCTATCTATGGTCTCAACCAAAAAATTCCCCAACCTTTTCCCCTTTGAATCACTAACAGTATGGATTATATAGGGAAAACCAGGAGAACAGTCCAACTGTCTCATGCCAAATTATAGTGTCTTTGTTTTTCTCTGATAAACATCAGACCAGTTGGTAAGTTGCTCAGTTATGCCTTAGTTGCCTCATCTTATTGAAATGAGACAGGCCCAAAAGCTACACTAGAAGTCATAGCTGCTTCCAACTTTCATCCTTAAGTTTGGAAATGAGGAAAAAAAGCCCAAATTGTGTCTTTTTATAATCACTTACATTAAATATTTAAGCGCTAAAATTGGATTTCATTGCTCTTAATTGAAGCTGGAAGATGAGCAGAATGTTGACATGAAACCTAACATATTTGCAATGAATCACTGGCATCCACAGCTTGTCAGGTAACTGCTGCAGGTTAAAACCAGAATTCCTTTAGCTCCTCCTTGAATTTCCAAACCCTTACAGTTGTTTGCAGAGAGTTGTTTGCTTTCCATTAAGCAAAGCAACATGGTGCAGAGTGGTATCTGGCTCAAATGTGGATAACCTGGAGATGTGCAGTACCAGTTGGCTCAAACCAAACTGATAAGACAGGTTTTTTCTTACCTTCTCCCTGGCTTCCTGTTTCTACTATCCCTTCTGTGTCTGTACCACAGAACTGTTCAACCATTAAGATATTCAGACACTTGCTTCAAGCACACAGAGTAAATACAGACTGAAATAAATCTGGCTATCCTTCTTTATTTTCTTAACCTGTTGTACATTTTTGTTGAAAGGCAGAATACTTTGGCCACACAGTGAGGTAAACTGATAAAAACTGACATATGGGCTGTATTGATCAGTGAATTGGCTCCAAAATGTAGCTTCAGTGCTGTTTCTTCATTAAAATAATTCATGTTTTTTTAATTTCTGTGAACAGTGCATTCAGCCTGTTTTTTTTACATGTTTTTCTCCCTCTTGTGCCAGAATGGAGTCATGTCTGGATTGATGCAAATGCTGCTTCTGAAGGTTTCTGCTCACATCACAGAGCAGCTGGGAATGGCCCCAGGAGGAGAATTCAGGGAAGCTTTCAAAGAGGTGAGAACTTGAGATGGCTTTTCTGAGGTCAGATTACTGGCCTTTTGCTTCCAGAGTTGAACTCAATAAAACCATTTTGCTATTGCCTAGAAAAGAGCACTCTGGCCATACCTCTGCTGAAGCAAATAAAGTAGTAAAAATCATTTTCGACTTCAAACTGTACCTTAAGGTACAAAGAATGGTAGACATAAGTGGTAGGAAAGCAATTCAAATAAGGCTTTTTCCTGATGATATTTCTGAAGACATTTGTTTTATTAATGATTTAGTTTCTTTTAAATAATTATTTTTGAATTCTCAATATTGATGTTGGTACCATTGTTTGTTGGTGTCAGGCTTTCAGGCTGTGAAAACCAGCTCTAAAGGATTAATGAGATCTGATATGTTCCATTCATCTACAAAGATTGGGGAAGTCAAAATATCTGACTGATCTGTTGGTCCTATATGGTCTTTTTAATGTCACCTTTTGTGCTACTGCCAGCAGTGATACTGGAATGGATCACTGTTAGCTGTAGTTAGCTGTGTTTTACACTACTCTTATTTTTTTGTCTGGGAATACTGGGACACTATTTTCTATATGTGCATCCATCTTGCAGAATGTATCTTGCTATTTTAATGTAAATTATGCACTAGTAAGGAAATCTGAGAGACATTGCTGATAAATAATCTGGAATCACTTGTTATATTTATCCTTAATAAAAAGAAAACTTCTTCAAGGTTTATTTTCTTGAGCATTCTAGACCAGAATGAAATATTTTAAGTGTTTCCCATTTTAAGCAGGAAAGAAAAAAAATAGCTCTGTCCTATTCTAAAGTGATTGCTGGAAATTTTTAAACAACTATCCATAGAAAAGAATTTTTTAGAAATTCCATACTATGCAAAAATATGTCAGGGTGAGCTTACAGCCAAGTCTCCCATTATCATGTGGTATCTGGCATCAGTTATTGTCTCATAAGCTCTTTCTTTAATATCTTTTACCATGACCAGCTGTAAGGTTGATGATCCTGACAAATCCTAGGTGAAACCAAAATGATGACACCATTGATGGTTCACCTCAGACCTTACTCAGGCCCAGATATTGAGCCACACTGTCACCTTATATAGTAAATATTCAGAACCTTTGTGCTTCAGTACAAGTAACCTCAAGGGTGTGGTATTACAATTTAATGAAATACCAACTGCAGTGGTAGTTGATTTATTCCTTTATGAAGTAATGTAGTAGTATTTTACAAATTTTACTTATTGCAAAGCCAAACTATTTTTTATGTTGAAGTATGGAATATCTTGCTCTTTAAGATACCTTGTATAACACAGTAAATCCTTACTGTTCATTAATAAGAATGTGCTGTGCTGCAGTATGATATGTTGACTAGTTACTTGTCTCTTCCCTTTCAGGCCAGTAAAGTACCTTTCTGTAAATTCCACCTTGGTGACCGGCCCATCCCTGTTACATTTAAGAGAGCAATTGCTGCACTTTCCTTCTGGCAAAAAGTCAAGCTTGCCTGGGGCCTTTGCTTCTTATCTGACCCCATCAGGTATGAATAAGCACCCCATATGTTTTATGTTTGGGATGGATTATTCAATTCTTCAGTTTGACTTTAGTATGAGGTACCCAGCCTGATGCAATGAAATTTGAAGTTAGTGAGAAGGATGAATATACAAACTATCCTGCAATGAGATGTATTTTTGAAGTGAAAACTGTCTTTCTGATCTTGTCAGTTCTTCCTTTGTCTTTCAATGCATTACGTCCAGGTGAAGTGTAAGATTAGATGCTGAAGAATCTCTAGTATACTTTAAAACTTTCTTTAAATTATTATTTTATTATGCAAAAAATGAAATCTTTCTCACTACTGTGTGGGGACATTGTAAATAAGAGAGTAAAGGCCTCAGTACAATAATTTGTATATTCTTAAGAATATCCACATCCAGTCATCATCATGAGATTCCATGGAAAATGAAGTAATAACTCAACATCAAAGTTGTCAGTCTGTTGATGTTTCTGGGTCTGTTGAAAGCTAGCATTTCTCCTTCAGCTTGCCCTGCTGACATTTGTAGTGTCCTTTTCATCTTGGAAGCTAAAGGAAGCCTGTTCGACGTCATTCTTTGATAGACAATGATGCTAAACCAGATAATGTCATTGCCACAAGCTATGACCCACAGCTAGGGGTGCTAACAGAAGGGTTTATAGCATCTATGAAAAGAATAAAAGCTCATTACACTTACTCCTGCAGTTCCTTTTTTGCATTTCCTGCCTGTTTGCTATTTTTCTGTTCTGCAAATTGGTTTATAACTTTGACGTCCCTGCTAAAGACCTGTGATTGACACTGGGAACCTGCAGATCTTTCTCCATGCCCTCAGACTGTGCATTAGTGTCCCTTTTTTGTTCCTTAAGTAGAGTCTCTGTGTGTTCAATGAGCAGATCTGCTTCTTCAGAAGAGCTGTGTGTAGGCTCTTCTAAGCTTATTAATGCACACTGAAAATGGGGCACCATGGTAACTCCTGCCTTTAAAGCCCTAGTGGTTTTGCTGACTTGAGTTGCCAGCTTTTAAAGTGGGAAAGGAGAAAATCCAGTTGAACTGGCTAAAGGCAAGTGACCTCTTTTCTCTCCCTTTCCTTCACTGTAGAGGTATTGTTAGGTATCAAGTTCTACAGGTTTATGGAGATTATTTTCCTTCTGAAGAGGAAAGCTGGGGGAAGAGAACTGCAGACTGTGTTTAGGTGTAACACCCAATTGTTTTTATTCATTGGTTTGTCTGTGTTGACCTTTAAAAGCGTAATAGATACTGAGAAAACTTACCTTTCTTTCAGTAAAGATGATGTGGAGAAATGCAAACAGAAGGATTTACTGGAACAGATGATGGCAGAAATGATTGGAGAATTCCCTGATCTTCATCGAACGATTGTCTCTGAACGAGATATTTACTTGACCTACATGCTGAAGCAAGCAGCAAAGCAGATAGAACTACCTCGAGCTTCAGAAAGTAATTGTTTTAAAGCAGAGATTATAACCAGCAAGGTGTTCTTTGTGTACTGCTCCAAAGTTCAGTTCTCAGAAAATCTGGGATGTTCAGTTCATGAATGCCATGTGTCACATAAGATACAATGCTTAAAAAAATTTAAAAAGGGGTATTACTCTTCTGTTGAAGCCACCTAGAGCAGTAGACTCTAAATTATGTTTCCTTTCTCATTGTGCTATTTAAACTGGTAAGTACTAATTAGCCAACCATTTCAAAAGGCAGGGATCTGGTATGACAGCACAGTATGGGACTGTCATCTATCTTGCTTGTCCCATTTTCTCACCAAATTCATTGTTGTCACTGGCTGCTGAGGGACTCATTTCTTGATAAGTTCTCTCATTTCAGTACTCTTCATAGGTTTTTTAATAATTGTAAATTGGGCTGCTAGGAACTTTGATCTAGCAGTAATAATCATATGTGACTGCTATTTCAGTAATAATCATATGTGACTGCTATTTCAGCAAGGTATAGGCATATACAAAAATAGTATTTGTCTAATCTTTGGAAGTATTCTGCTGCCATACATAATTGGCATGCCCTCCTATAGATAAGCATACTGAAGTGTGCTACCTCTTATTTAATATCTTAAGATAGTGTTTGTCATCACTTTAGTGCAGAACTGTTGTTTTTGCAGTTCTGCTTTAGAGCAACTCTAGAATAGACTGAGAAAAAGAAAATTTAGAAAAACCAATTTGATAAATATGTATAATAGTTCTAGTGTTTTCAATACAGTTTTGTTCCATTTTGAAGTGGGTTGCTCTTCACATGTTTACTTATTTTTCTGGAAAAATCAAGGGTGAATATTTAAAGCAAAACAGTGGAACTTGTATTTTATATCTATGTTTTATGTAGCATTTTCCCCATAGGAAAGCAGCCTGATCATTATTCCTTAGAAACTTTTTTGTGAGTTATTTTATTGTGGCATGGTGCTATATTCTTCATTGAGGAAAACTTCCAGAAACCGCATTTTGGGTGCTGTGAAATATGGATGGTAGATGGGAGGTGAGGGTGAGAGCTGGCACGTGTTGCATTGGTCTGATGGTTGCTGGCTAGCTGCTGGATGTCTCTGGCCTGGGTTTGCTGTTGCCGAGGCCAGGTCTAACAGAGAGCTTCAGAGGAACAGGTGTGGTCTCAAGCATTGTTCTCTGATTGTGAGCCCAAATCTTGTTACACTTTGTGTGCCAGGTGCCACTGTCCAAAGTGGCAGAGAAAATGCTCTGTTCAGGAGACAGCAAACACCAGGGGTGTTCCTCATAAGCAGCACAGAAACATGACCTACACAGAAAAAGAAAGAAGTTAATTTAGCTTGCATCTGCCAGGCCTGTCAACCTGAGGCTGAAGTATGAGCACTGGCCAGGTCTATTTATTAAATAAATGATTCCTGGAAATCTAGAAACTGTGCTTTTTCAGACTTTCAGTGAAAGAGGCAGTAGGTGAGATCAGTATGCAACAACAGGGTTTCAATATGTGGTAGTAAAAGCCCCTGTATTTTCAAAATTAAATTTTGTAGTCTCACACATTGGCTAATTCTTTATAACTTTAAATTAGTTCTTTTACAGATATATTCCTTTCTCTTCATCTTTCTTTTCTCAGATGAACCTAGAAAATATATCCCAGCTGTTGTAGTTGGCGTTGTTGGCATGGGTCACGTACCTGGGATTGAAAAGAACTGGAATTCTGACTTGAAGATCCAGGAAATAATGAGGTAACAGTTGTGCTTTTCTACATGTTGATGTAACAGCTTCTTTTGCTAAAAACTAGCAGTTTCTTTGGAGTTTTTTGGTTGATTGTCACAGCTTGAAGAAGCATCTCTACTGTCATCCCTGCCCTGTCAGCTTGCTGACTTACTGTGCAGTGCTTGCAGATTACAGAAACTTTTTCTGTATATAAATAAATGATAACTTGAGGCTCCTTTGAAACAGTATATGGAAACCTCTGAGTTGCCTGTGAGAGGATTATGAGTTGCTGTGGGTGCAGAGCCTGTTAGTGAGGGTACAGGGCTGCATGTGGCTGTGCATGTGGCTATGCATGTGGCTGTGCTCTCAAAGTCAACTTTATTGGGAAGTAATATTAACTGTTTGCTTCATATGCCCACAGTGAGACTGCTTGAATGGTGGGGGGTAGACCTGGTGTGCCTGTTGTATCCTGGTTCAGGTGGCCAGTGCAGAGACTTCCAACTGGCTCTGTGAAAATCTCATATTCTCTTTTAGTATTCTTCAAAAAGTCTGAATATTGACTTGAGTATTGACTTAATTATTTTGGCAGGGTGATGGACAAGTAAAGGTTCCTAGCTATTAAGAGTGGCATAAGTAGAAAGGGATTTGTTAGTGTTTATTCATTTTCATTGTTACTGAATTGTATGTAGCCCTTGAACATGGAAGAATACACTGTTCATCCATGATGCATCTGTTACGTGAAAATTTCCTGCACTGTGGGGAGGAAGGGGAGAAAAAATCCCTTTTCTTTTTTTTTAATTGGAAAATGCCTACTGTTTCCAGCTATGCAAATATTAATATTGTTTTCTATCTTTTGTTTCAGTGTGCCTCCTCCATCAGCTTCAAGTAAGATTTTCAAATTTGTTTTAAAAGCAACAGTTTTTGGACTGCTGGGATACAGCTGCTACCGAATAGGTCACAGGACAGTTCAGTTTGTTCTCTCAATGCCAGCAACACAGAGCTATCTTCAGAGGCTGACAGAGGTGCCTCAGTAGTGATCAACCAGAGGCTCTATGTGAAGAAGGTGGCTGAGGAAAGGGCGATGGAGGCAATGCATGAACTGGACTGAAGGATGAGGATTCTAGTCAGACCTGATTGATGCTGAGCAACACTCAATCACTATATAATAAAAGATTTGGTACTAAAGTTACACCAGCTATGATCTAATTAATAGTTTTGATTCTTGATAGGTGTGTTGCATGAAACCAGATGATTCCCGATTGAGGTAAAAGAAATGTGTATGCAAATATATATATATTATATATGCATACTATATACATGTTCACTATATATATGCATTATATATAATATATATATATATATAAAACTGATGATGTAGTACAGGCAGCTTAAAGGGTGTGTGTTCATGTCTCCTTTTCCAGAGGAAAGAACAACACAAAGTATCCTAATCGACTGCATCTCCTCTGAAGTTCAGGGACACTTGAGTGATTCTTTGCTTTTTTTTCCTTAGGTATAATAATACCAAGTGTTCATTTCTGGTGCCAGACACTTTTACACATAATTTAAAAGGACATCTTCTCAATGTGTGTTTTATACCTAAAACATTTAGGCTTTTTTTAAAATTAAGAGCTTTCCAGAAATTTCAGAATTGTACAGGCTGTCATACGTACACTGCTCAAATTTTTTACAAGCCTTACTGAAGAACAGGAATGTTGCCTTTAGATTGCATCCCTTGTTACCACCACCAGTTGAATTGTCTTTCTCCCGCATAGAGAAGGTATAGCCACCCCATCAGAATGCAATGTGGTTTGTGTCAGATGTTTACAGGACGCTCTGTTCCTTTAGATTAGCTTATTTAAACTGTATTATTTAGCCAAATCCTGCTGGTTCCAGTATTGTAAATTTAAGAGACTAGAACTACTGTACAATTTACTTTTGTTTCTCAGACCTTTCATATTTGGCATAAAAAGCTTGGAATTAACCTGCCCCTTGTTTTTGCTACATGAAAATACTTTATTTATCAATGTAATTTCGTGGTGGATGAATATTTTAATCTATTTAATATGAAAGCAGTGTTCAATTTAGTTTTTCAACCAAATGTAGCATTTTATTTGGATTACCTGCTATTTATACGCAGAATTATGGGTACTACAGACTGCTGTTACTTTCTCTTTTAATTATCTGGAACAGTCATCCATCATCAATCTTTCTTTCTTTCTTTTTTTTTTTTTTTAATCTTAGCTTCATATTTCATTGGAATTTTTTGGTACCTTCCCTTTTTATAGGATTGTCAGTGATTGTAAAATGCCCTTGGCAATCAGCTAGTCCTAGTTCAACAACACAGGTAACATGGTCATATCAAAGTTAACCCAATGTATTTGAGTGGAAA
Source organism: Agelaius phoeniceus (assembly GCF_051311805.1). NCBI lineage: Eukaryota > Metazoa > Chordata > Aves > Passeriformes > Icteridae > Agelaius > Agelaius phoeniceus. The sequence goes on along the minus strand of NC_135269.1, from coordinate 53,857,208 downwards.
AGTCCCATTTGCTCCTCAGGCTCATATACAGTTGCTCAATGCTTAAAGTGAGGTTTTACTATCTGTATTAATTTCTTTTGGGAATGAAAGATGGGAACCAATATGTGAGGCAGGAGGAGGAAACGGTGATGTTGTGTTTTGTGTTTCATTTTGGTTTTTCAGTTGGTTCAATAAAATCAAGAAACTTTTAATAGAGTATATTTCCAAAGGCTTGTCTTGGACATAGTTCCATGCAGTCTTTGTTTGCTTAAACTATGTACATCTATCTTCTGTACAGTGTAGTCTTTTTTCAGCTTTTAAATTTAAGGGCCTGATGCTCCTCTGTGATGGCATTGATTTTGCTGGGAGCTGGTCTGTCCATGCAACCTGATGCTTTTCTGCCATGCTCTTTGAGAATTGTATGAGTTCCAGTGCAGCAAATTATTAAACTGTGTGATTATCTTAAACCTTACTGAATCTAACCTGATTCTGCAGAGCTCTTAAGATGATGCTAGGTGCTCTTCTGGGTCTGGGCCTTACAGGTGTCCAGGGAATAACCTTAGCAAATGAGAATGACAGCAATTCATGCTTCTAGGACACAAAGTATAAATGATAATACAGAAAATAGTGGGGGCAGGTCCTTTTACTTTCTATTTATTAGTGCTTAAGAAACCACCAGCCATCTCTAGCAAGAGGAGAAGCAGCATTTGTAAACAATTTATAGAAGAATAGAGTGACTGCCTAAATTTTGATTCCTGTTTTTTAAAAACATTTAATGTATTGTTTACAATTAAGCAGTACTATCTGCATAATTCTATTACATTTTATGTACATTTTTAAAAGATGAAAGCAAAAGCTTAAGCTCACTCTTCTCCTGTCTTTACTGACATACCAAAATGATGTTCTGTTGGTTATTTTCTTGAGAATATTTAGCTGGTAGAATTAAATATATGGATATTTTGCTTTAAGTTATCTACAGATTTTTAAAGTATCTGCAGCTATTTTAAAAGCTCTGTAGATCTTTGATATCTGTGCTCAGGTAATTTTACACAAAGGAAAACAAATCTAAGGTAAATTTTAGATAGGAGCCTTAATCTTGGGTGGGACTAATGCTAAATGATTGTCATGGAGCATTCTTGTAGACTTTGTTTTATGCTTTTTAGCCAAAAGTGATTACCATCTAAGGTGTCCATTTGTTATTCAGTTATACTCTTCAGTCAGTACCTTAAGTCTGTTGTTTCAATCATTTTTTTTTTATTTTATTTTTTAACAAACCATATCAGCAGATTCTTCAGAGAACTTCTTGGAGAATTTGCAATTTATCTTCCCACTGTTGCAGATTGGCAGATCATACACATGCACTGTTTATTCAGTGGCACTAGAAAGTGATGAATTTGCAGAACTAACAATTCTATGAATCCATACACAGATTCTTGATGTTGTGTATTCGATGTGTTGTACTGTTTATATAACATAATCCATGGTTTAGGTCCATTCTTTTCTGTTCTAGTCAGTCCATTCAGTGTTAGCAGCATCCTGTAAAATTTAAGTATATGTTGAATTGTCCCAGCCCCACCTCAACCTTATGAAGCCATATTGTATTTTTTTGGTGACATGTACATCTGTTTTATGCATTTGTACATGTGATGTAAATTTGAAGTATTTTTAACAATGTGTGCCTTTAAAGTGATTTAAAGTAAACAGCAGTATGTTCTATTATATAAAAAATAAAATATTTTAACCACCATTTCTGTTGAAGGTATTTATTTTCCTAATTAACCAGTATTTTTATTAAGAGCAAACACTGGTTAGCTAGATCTAGTACAGGATAATTTCACCATCTAACACATTTTCCTGGAGAACATTAGTTGAACTAATTACTTTCTGCTGAGGGGCATCTGAGTGTAGTGCTGGAGCAGGGGAACAAGTTTTTCTACCTATCACATGTTAAGAGGAAAAGGATGAGTTTCCTTGTCCTACTGAACACACAGGGAGACTGTCTGCTCAATGTGAGAACCTAAATTCAGAGTTCAGAGTTAGGCATGGTGAGTTAATTTTTTTGTTGTTGCTGTTCTTTTCATGTCTCCAGTGCTCAGTCTTGCAAGGAGCTGACAGCTGTAGTCCCAGTCCAGCAGAGCACTCCAACATTGGCTTTACATCAGGCACAGTCATTTGTACTTAAAGTGCTGTCCTCCATGTGGGAAGTAAAGATCCTTTAAGTGCAAAAGATGTTGAATCGTGGCAAAGAGCTTTATCTTTCAAATTGACACAGGTAAATCAATATGACCATTACTTTAAAAATATATATATTAATACAAAGATCCTGTATTCATATATATGATAAGCTGTATTCCATACAGATAATGTATCATCTGAGTGTACCCTTTGTCAATCAGTGGTCCATCTTTTTTGATTGTGTGTAAAGCAAAATGCAGCCCTTTTTTCCTTGATCAGGCAAAGTTCCCTCCCTTCACACCTGCAAAGTTCCCTTTGCAGCTGTGGCTGCAGAGGATTGCTGGTAAAACCATTTAGGTGGAAGAAACAACTTTAAATCCTGTAGTGCTGTGCTGTCCGTGGGAGTGGCAGAGGACACTGCAAGCAGCTCTGCTCTGGAGCAGTGCTGGCTCAGGCAGCTGCCTGCTTTGGGAGCGTATCGTTCACCAGCGTGACATTGCACACTGCTGGCCCACGTCACATTTGAGGTGTCTCTTCTATACCAAATAATGAACAAAATTTAAAAATTGACTTTTTGAAGTGGATTAAAATGTCTGTGTTTCCACTGGAAGATGTATTTCTATGTGTATTGTAAAACATCTAAAAAAAGTGAGAAACATACCAAGTTACCTCAAAGTGCCAGGCAGTGGGAGCTACACATGGAAAAGAAACATCACATTATCACTTGTGTAACTCTTAAGATACTCATGTGTGTATTTCCCTGTTTCTTTTTAAAACTGAAATAAACTTTAATTTTAGACTTGAGTGTTTTAAGACTGACATTTTTGTAAGATGTGGGAGCTTTTATGTATTGGCAGGAGAAGGGTCACTCATGTGGGGTGTTACTGATAGACAGACTTCAGTGGGGTGCCAAGCCCATGCTGTAGAAAGAGGACACATGGAAGACATCAAGCATAGGACGAAAGTAGCTCCAAAGATACTCACCTGAAATCAGTCTACTGACTCTTTGAGTGCAAGAATGCACCAGCTGTGTATATCCTCACACCACCAGGTCTTGTGTGTCCGTGCGTATGGGAGGACCCCAGGAGCAGCTGAAGCAGCTCTCCAGTCCCAGCTGAAGAAACTGGCTGGGGGTTGTGTAGTTATCCCCTCCTTCATCACTTGCCTTGTACCTGCTGCAGAGTGGAGCTTTCTGTATTCCAGGGAGGCAACAGCAGCAAAGATGGGAGTACCCTTACCCTCACTTCCAGCAGAGAAAAGGCTGGGAGCTGGGGGCTGTCTGCTCTTTTCCATCACAAGCCCTTGTCCTTTGAGTCCTGATGCCTGACCTGGCTCTGGCTCATCCTTGGTAGCTTCCTGCTGAGGGTGACTGTGCTGAAAAGTGAGCAAACACTTGCTTTTGCTTGTTGGATGTTTTATCTGTCGGTTTGTGTAGTATAATATGGAAAAGCTCTAATGATGATAGGGGCAGGGGGAAAGATGGTCACAGCTACTTTCACTCTTGCCTTATCCAAGATACTTGGTACTTGTGTATCACAGCTAATGTGTGAGGGAAAGTGGAAAAAAATTATGCCAGCGAGGTGACATTCTTTCAGTGGTAAGATGTCCCTGATTCTGGCTACAGAGATGATTTATGAACTGGACAAAGTAATGAAAAGTGATATTTGATTAGAGTGGGCTGGTTATTACTCTGATGTGTCTCTGCAGCAGCTAAGCTGCACATCTGCTTTCTCCAGGGCCTGCAGGAGAGTTGTGTGGCAAGGCTGCTCAGGTTTGTAAAAGTGCAACAGGGTTCTGGGTGTGCATCACCTGCCACTGGGCAGCTCCTCTCCCTCTCCCTGCTGCCGTCACCATGTTGTCTCTCTGCTATGGTTACAGCCCAATTCTTTAGAGCTGGGACTCACGATTGAGTTAGTTGGAAAGTACAACTAATAGTAATAATTTACTGCCATCTACTGTCTGCAGATGGTTTACCTGCTGTGTCCGGCTTTGAGTGGAGGCGTCCACTGGACCCTTCAGAGAAAGTAAGTGCGCGCAGCTTGAAGGGGTCTGGTCTTTACCCACCACTGAGGTGGCTATTAATTGAAATAACACAAAACAGGAGCATTCTGAATAAGTTCTGACTTGTGGCATACATTCGTTTATCTTTTTCTTCTTGTGAGTCCAGCACCGCCGCGACCTGCTGGCTGCGCTGCTCCGCTCGGGGAGCAATTTCACCCGCCGGGCCCAAGGGCTCTCGGCTGTGCCCACGGCCGGGCCGTGCCCATGGGCGGGACTGGCCGCGGCGCCGCCCCCGGCCCGGCCGCATGGCCTCGGTGCTGCGCAGCGCCCGCCGCTTCGGCCCGCGGCTGCTGCGGGCGGCGTCGGGCCCGGCCATGCAGCGGCCCGAGGGCGGCGGAGGCTGGCTGGGCGCGCTGCGCTTCGATAACTTGGCTCTGCGCTCGCTGCCCGTGGACAATTCGGAGGAGAGCGGCCCGCGGGCCGTGCCCGGCGCCTGCTTCGCTCGGGTGCGGCCCAGCCCGCTGCAGAACCCGCGGCTCGTGGCCATGTCGCTGCCGGCGCTGGCGCTGCTGGGGCTGGAGGCGCCCGCGGCCGACCCGGCGGCGGCCGAGGCCGAGGCCGCGCTGTTCTTCAGCGGGAACCGAGTGCCGGCGGGCGCGGAGCCTGCGGCGCACTGCTACTGCGGGCACCAGTTCGGCAGCTTCGCGGGGCAGCTGGGCGACGGCGCCGCCATGTACCTGGGCGAGGTGCTGGGCCCGCGGGGCGAGCGCTGGGAGATCCAGCTCAAGGGCGCCGGCATCACTCCCTTTTCCCGGTAAGGCCCGGGCGGGACGGGGCTGGAGCAGCCGGCGGGGCGGGGCCCGGCGCTGTGCGGGAAGGACGGTAACGGGCTTGGCGGCCCGCAGATCGCGTTAGCGAGGGGCTGGAGCCGTGCTGAGGATCATTCCCTCAGGCAAAGGTCATCTCTTAAGCCCTCGTGGTTACTTGTTTTTTGTTTAACTTTGGCAGCAGCGAAGGTAATGCTTAAATGCCAGATCAGGAGGTGGCAAAATTTTCCAGTGGAAAGCAAGAGTGGAACTGCATCTCACTGCATCGTTCATTTGGCACATTACTTCTGTCCCTGGTTATCCTCCTTTGCGGGTTTCCCCCTCTGGGAGGATGCAGACCATGATGACAGTGGGGAGAGCAGTGTGTAATTGCTGCCCACACAGATGGTATTTGAATTTAGGCGTTTTGGTCCCGCTGGTCCCTCTTCCCAGCTGTGGGAGGGAATGGCATACTGACCAAATCCCTGCAAGGGATGGGTATCTGCGTTGGTCACATTAGCCTTCAAATACTTTAAATAATTCAGGTAATTTTTCCCACTTGCATTTCCAGTATTTTCTGTTCCAGCCGTACAGTCTCTGGAACACCTTAGTTTCACGTGTGTGGTCCTCTGAAGGCCTTCTTCAGGTCTGTGAGTGTTAAGGAAATCTCAGTGAAAATGCCAGATGTGGTGGCAACTTTGTAGGTCTGTCCTGGGCAGCTCTCCTGCTTGCCTGTGGCTTTGGAAGTGCTGGGAGTGTGGGCTGAGAACCATCTGTGTCTATTCCATTTGCTTAGTATCTATTAAATAAGCTAGTTTGTTGTCTGTCTCTTTTTTTTTTTTAGTGCAGCTGTTGTGCATGCTCATATTTAGGACCCCATTTCTAGATTGCTTACCCAGAAAGATTCAAAATAATATTGTTCATAATACTTCATTTAATGAAGAGGAAACCATTGAGTAGATATACAATAAAATAGCTAATTTTTAAAAAATTAAAATTTAAAATGTCTAAATTAAAAAAAAAAATTGAAAGACTGTTGCATCAATAAAACAAACATAGTTAATGATTAGAAGGGTTATGTGTACCTGGAAGGTTTATTCTGTTGTGTGTGCTCTTCACTGCAAGTTGTTGTGTCCATCTAATTGAACTTTAACAGAAGTTTGGAGGTTCAGCTTTTCACATCTGCCACTGCTTTTTTGTGGCACCGTGGACAGAGTGTGTTACTCCTAGGCTTTTATTTCTCAGCTGCTGCAGAGGAGAGAGGAGTTCCTGCCTGTAGAGGCTAAACCCGTGCGTGTCTCCTTGGTGCAGGCAGGCGGATGGGCGGAAGGTGCTGCGGTCGAGCATCCGGGAGTTCCTGTGCAGCGAGGCCATGTTCCACCTGGGAATACCGACAACTCGGGCTGGCACCTGCGTCACGTCCGACTCCAGAGTCCTTCGGGACATCTTTTATGATGGGAATCCAAAAAATGAAAGGTGTACAGTCGTTCTGAGAATAGCCTCTACATTTATAAGGTAGAAGCCTATTTTGTTGATCAGCTTTGTTTTGTTATTTTTTTCCTTTAAAACTAAGTAGTCTTCTAAAGTGTATTTCCCTAACAGCACTGTTTGTGTTTCTTCTTCTGGAGGCTTGGAACTTCTTTTGCTGGGCTGTAGGAAGCTGCTTTTCTTGCTCAGCAGATGGGATGGGCTGCTGTCTTTGCACAGAGACAGATAAATACTAGGGATGCTGGCCTGGTAGAAAGAAGAAGTAAGTTCTGCAGACTTAGGAGAAGAGATTTTTCATGTTTATTCCTGTACAGAATACATGATTTTTTATTTTTTAATAGTAGTAGTAGTGGTGGATTATACCTCGATCCTTCATTCCAGTTCTTATGTAGTTCTATGAAAGTTTGGGTGTCTTTCCCTGCCTGAGAAGTGTATGAAGTTCCTGCTCCAGCAGAAACTATTAGGCATTTCAGGAAGTTGCATTGCTTCCTCTAAGGTTACAGAAAATTAGAGGAAGGTGAGGTATGAGGAATATGCCCTTTCATATGTATGTGTATATTTGTGTGCATTCCTGTGTGCTTATGTATCTGGAAAATATAACTGGTGTGCTTGATGTACAGTCTAGTATTTAAAATAAGTACAACTTCTACATACCTGCAGGATAAAAATTTTTCAGTGGGAGAAGTTATAAGAAACTTTAATGAGCTGGTGTTCAGTACTGGCAGGGTTGGTGAGTTTAGGTACATGAGGATGTAAGAGCTTTCTTTCACCAAGTCACTGAGCCTCACCACGTTCAGTGCAGCAATCTCGCAGGTCTTTTCTCTCAGTCACCTAAGAATTGATGTTAGGAGATGATGTGCTGTTACTGCAACAACAGTAGATGTTTTTATTACATGCAATATCAAATTATGTTAATAGTATCAGATAATTCTCAGTTGTGTTTTTATTTTGAAACAGGTTTGGCTCTTTTGAAATTTTTAAGCCCCCTGATGAATACACAGGACGCAAGGGTCCCAGCGTGAACCGAAATGACATTCGAATACAGATGCTTGATTATGTGATCAGCACTTTCTACCCAGAAATCCAGGAGGCTTATTCAGACAACACTGTTCAGAGGAATGCTGCTTTCTTCAAAGAGGTAAGGAAGATCAAGATTCTCTTCATAAATCCATATCAGTTGTCTTTAGGAAGTCCATCTGCAGGCACAGATGACTGGAGTCAGTTAAAACTTTGTATCACTCAAATGTCTGGACTCTTCTTTGAAGAAAGCACTCTTAGTAGACTCACTTATTGATGAAAGCTGTGTTGATATTGATCTAACCACTGAAAACAGTGTAACCTTCCTAATGGTAAATCATGGTTTCCCTGCTTTGGGGGAGCTTCCAAAGGCTTGTCTCCACTTTCTGGGACTGTCTTAGACTGGGAGAGGGAATTCTGGCTCTGACTGTCAGATGATGAGTTGATGGTGCTGAGACATCACTTGCAAGGCATCATTTTGTAAAATACTGAGATGCTGAGTCTCATTTTCCAACTTATGAACAGGAATGTTGTCTGCAAATCAGTTTAACTTCAGACTTTAGAACTGAAATGTTTAAAGGCAGTTGAGCACTTTTATAACTAGCCAGCAAACAGTGTAATTAAAAAATACCAATGCCTAATACTTGACTAGCCTGTCTGAAAGCTGTTGTGGTGCTTTGAAATCTGAAATTATCTGGTATGGAGTGAGGGAATGGCTGCAGCATGATGCACTTTCATAACAGACTGATAGGAGGTCAAAAGCCAGACGTGATAGCTGACATTCTACAGTTTGGTTTCATGCCCTTTTTTTCTTTACCATAACCTGTGCATACTTGCATTAATTCTGCAAAGCAAGCTGTGGCTTGATTCACCACTATATTCCAAAGAATTTAACTCTTCTGGACAAGTCCTTTGTGTGTGGACAATTTGGGTTGAGGAGAACAACTGTGGCTTGTCACTCACTCTGCTGTGTCCAACTCTGTAGTGGTGGCATGTTTGCTTCCTGATGGCACAAAAGTCATGGGACTTGGGGATCGTTGGATGTGTGTGTGTGTGCCCAGTCCTGCCTCTTCCTGCTTTTGGCTGCTTTTCCTGGCCCAGTCACTACTGGTTTCCTTCTTCCCCCCACCTGTATTCCTAGCATCCTTTGCTTGTTTCCCCAGATCCATTTTTTGTTTGTTGTGCTCCTCGTGCCACTGCCTGTCCACACTCCATGTCTGTGCTGTCATTGTCTCCTCAAGTTTTCTCTCTCATCCTTAGTGGAGACTTTCCAGACTTTCCTCCACCTGAAAATCACCCCAGTCCTTTTTTAATTGAACAAACTCATCCATTTGCAGGAAACTGCTGTCACTTCAACTCTATTTTGTTTTGTCATTCTTTCTGCACTGTGGAGGAAATGGAGAAAAAAGTACATTGCATTGCATATGATTGCATTTCATAGCACTGCCTAGAAAGCAGACATAATTATCTGTACTTCTCAAATAATTTGTAGCTGTTTTCTAAATTTAAATGAGCATGTCCTTCAGCTGACAGTCTGATTTATATATACACACCATGCTTGCCTTCTGGTTTGGCTAGCTGTAGAAAAATGTTGATCAAAAGTAATAAAGGTCAAAGAGGATACAGAGCTGTCTCTTCATTCTCAGTATACCCATCTTTGAGTGGCACCCAAGCTTTAGTTGCTTTTGGGCATTCTCATCACGGGGATTTCTTTTCACCAGAACCCTGGTGGAGTGCAGTGCATCCATACAAGGACTGCCTCACCACTGGAGTGCTTTCATCCCAACCCTGGTGGCCAGGATTTTTTAAATTTGACATTTTCCTGGCACAGAGCCATTGTGCAGGGTGTGCCTCTCTTACTGGGTCATGGCCTAGGTAATCAGTTTGGGACACATGCAGCTGGCTGCTGGCTTCCAGCTGCCCCATGAATCAGCATTCAGGAAAAATGTGTAAAGTACCTACCATGAGAATATTGGAAAAAATACAAGTGTGGGATCTCAAGGTGTAGACCAAAAGGTTGTATTTCATGCATCATTTGTGGTTTTCACTGCCTGTCAGGGCAAGATTTGTCTTAATTTTTCTTATTTACTTGACTGCATGTGTTTTTTTAAAAAAAGGTAGAAAAATTCTGGATTTGAACGCAAAGGCATAGAAACATCTAATTAAACAATTAGTAGATTGTTTTTTGAACCTTAATGAAATACACTGCAGCATGGAGCAAATAATTCTTTTGAATTTCTGTGCATTGTTAACTGTTTGGGAAGAAGAATTATTTTATCTATGAAAACAATTTGATTTAAAAGTTTTAGTGAATGGCTAGGCAAAATTTTTACTTACAGCAATTTAGTAAAGTATTTGCAACTAGTTTTATTTAAAAACCATGTTAGCTTCCTGACTTTTAGATTTTTAGTGTTGTAGTTGACAGGTGGGTTAATGTATTTAAATAACTAGGACTGCTTTAAAATATTACACTGTTTATTTGAAGGATGAGGCACATGCAGTAATTTTAGTCAATTCCATACAAATAGTTCTCAGTTCAGCAGTGGAAAATTACTGATGAAATATACATTTGGTGAAGAATTATGTTTAAATAAAATCATGGTTCTTGCAATACTTTCATTTAATCTTGTAGCCTTATTTCCACTCTCAGAACATGGAGAGAAATGCTTATCAGTGCTAAAACCTGTTTGCACTGAATAGTTTTTTTGTGTCAGCCCTTTAACCTCCCTGTAAATCACCCCTACATAAGAGGTAAACCAAAAGACTACATTGCTTACGTGATTTCCTGCCTGTAGTTACTCTTTAAAATTAATATTAGGTAAAAGAATATATTAGTACAATGACCACACTAGTATGCAAGTCTGATGTCAAACAGTTTACTTTATTTCAGTGTCCAGAGCATTTGAAAGCTGTTCAATTGACTGGCAAGTCAAGCATGGAAGGAGAGAAGTGGATGCAAATGGAAATGGGAGGCAGGGGAAACGGGAGCTACTGACAGGAGGAGAGAGGCAAATGTCCTTAAGATGTTTGTGTGCATACTGCCAGAATCTACTTCTGTTGGAGCTGTAGAAACATCAGTTCAGACTAGGAAGTACATGAATGTGTTGGAAATAAATTGTTGTGGTGCCAAATGAACACCAGGTCCTTCCTTTCAGGTAACCAAGCGCACAGCGAGGCTGGTTGCGGAGTGGCAGTGTGTGGGGTTTTGCCATGGCGTGCTGAATACAGATAACATGAGTATTGTTGGACTAACCATTGACTATGGCCCTTTTGGCTTTATGGACAGGTCAGTGGGGCATCATTGTTGGGAATGTGGGTATGTTGTTCTTACTATGCAGGACAATCCTTGCGTTCATGGTTGCTTTAAGATTTTAATTCTAAAGTAGATTTTTGAATTATCTTCACGGCAAAGGAGATTAAGGTAGTTCTAGTTCTCCTGTAATTCTTCTTGTCAATGTACTTGAAACTGTGTTCACAGCATCTCTAGCTGCTAGACTGTTCTTGTAGCCTGTGGCTTTGGGAAAAGAATCAAGGAGTGTTTCCTTTCAAATTTTTTAGTTGCTAGAGCAGACTAAAATCAGAAAAGAATCATAAAAGTACTACTTCTCATTGGTGTCCAGGTGAGTAGAAGAATGCTGACAATTTCTTCTCTTGTAGGTATGACCCTGAGCACGTGTGCAATGGTTCTGATAACACAGGGCGCTATGCTTATAACAAACAGCCAGAGATTTGCAAGTGGAACCTGGGGAAACTTGCTGAAGCTTTAGTTCCAGAGCTGCCCTTGGAAATAAGCCAACTCATCCTGGAAGAGGAATATGATGCAGAATTTGAGAAACACTATTTGCAGAAGATGAGAAAAAAACTAGGCCTAATCCAGCTGGAATTAGAAGAAGATAGTAAGCTGGTGTCTGAACTGCTTGAAACCATGCATCTCACAGGTTGGTGACCAGCACAGAAGGTGCTTATTTAATAGCCTATCAGAATCTGTTATCAAATCAAAGTACAATTTATATCTTGACCTTAAAAGAGAGTAGCCTTGTGCAACTACATTGTTATGCGGGAGAAGAACAAAAGGCTGAAAGTAATTACCTTATTGTGGAGTAGTTGTTGCCTTATTCAGGGCCCGTGTCTCACATTTGCACCCTTACTGAGAGAACAGTTTATTTGCCTCTTTAGAATGGTGACCTGTACTGCTGTGGGAGGAGGTAGGAAGGAGGTATGGGAACTGCTTTCCTGCTGCTTTATTAGTTGCATTACTCATATAATGAATTTTTTCAGCTGGAGACTTCACAAATATTTTTTACTTGCTGAGTTCATTCTCAGCAGACATTGATCCTTCAAAATTTGAAGATTTCTTAGAAGAGCTTACAAGTCAGTGTGCTTCTGTGGAAGAGCTGAAAGTTGTTTTTAAACCACAGATGGATCCAAGGTATTCCTTTGCTTAAATGCTTTTGGTTTTTGCTTTTAGTTTAATTATAACCATAATGAACATGGTATATAATATTTCACTGATTTTGAGATTGGAAATGTCACTGTTAAGAAGATGCACCATGATACACAGCACTGACTTTCAGCAGTTGGCTCTTGAGTTAAAGTTGTCTGAGCTTTTGCTTAGTCTTTTTTTTTTTCATTTCCTTCCCTGTCTCTGGTGACTTGAGGCAATGAGATTGCCAAATAATGAAGTGGTATGGGAGTATTTTACAGAAGAAATGGGTTTGAGCTACAATGCTGCTGTGTCCTGCTAGGGTACTGTCAGCAAAAAATCACTTACAACTGCCAAAGTTCTGGCCTAAGGATAACCTTTAGGTGGTGTAGTCCATGTCTTGTTTGTTCTGCAGTCCAGCTACTCTGAGCATGGAAAAATATTAACTCATGTTCAACTGCTGCAGTGACTGTAGCAATTTTTCACTTTTTGGAGATGGGGAAAAAATTAAAGATATTTTGGGTATACGTCTCTCCCTCCCCCCAGCCTTCTTTAAGTAAGTGCTCCATGAAGGATGAACCCACCAAATTTTTCAGCTTTTGCTGTGTGTTGATAGCACAATACAGAGATAAGCTGCTTGTGTGGTAGAGATGGGACAGTATTTTTTAAACACTGCATTCAGGACTGGAGAAACATGAAAAGTAGCTTTAAGTCATCATGAAGGGATGTGACATTTTGGAGGGGAATAGTACTATATTAAAGTGAGTGCATGACTGATTTCTTTTTTAATCCCAGCCCTTGGATATCACAGATCTACGCATATCAGATGTGTACATCAGTTCTGGATAGTACTTTATATAAACTCAGAAATCAAAGCACCTGGCTTGTCTCTGCTGACTAAAAGTAGGACAATATAACTTGACATTATGAGTTGTCTGTTTTGAAGCCAGGAGAAATGTTTCTTTTGTCCTTTTCTTAAAACTGCATTCACATAGGAAATAAAAACACTTTTATTTTGATATGCTGCAACTCTTTGGGTTTTTATTTTACTTTATGCTATGCTGCAGTTATTAATTCAGGAAAAATAAAAGCTAGCATAGTAGTGCAAACTAAGGTGGAGCTATTGTACAGCACCAGCTAACACAGTGAAATATTAAAAGATGCAATCCTAGTCAAACCTGCAGCAGAGTAGTCTGGATATTATTTGGAATTTAGTACCAGAAAGCAGTTCTCAGTCTGTGATTTAGACTGGCTAACTAAAAAAATCAGTGTTGGTCTCATGTGACTTAAATGAAGTATTTTTCCCCATATCATTTAGGTTTTTATTAGTACTGGCAAAAATGGTAGGTGTTAAAGAAATAAAAGAAACAGTGAAATTAGGATCATTTATAATAAAAGTTGTTTTGTTAATTACAAATTTCTGTAATTTAACCTCTCTAGTGAAATCCCAGTTTGTTGTGAATGTTTTTGTATCTACTTTGATTGCAAAGAGATGGTTCTTGACAAGCATCTCAACTTTAGTATCTAACTTTGTTCTTTTTGTTCCCAGACAGCTGTCAATGATGCTGATGTTGGCTCAGTCTAATCCTCAGCTGTTAGCATTAATTGGAACCAAAGCTAATATAAATAAAGAGCTGGAACGCATTGAACAGTTCTCCAAACTGCAGCAGTTAACAGCAGATGATTTACTTAGCAGAAATAAAAGACACTGGAAGGAATGGCTGGAGAAATACAGGTAAAGTTTCTCAGTATTAATATCTCAGTATTGATATTATATTTCTGCATTTTGAGATCAATGTGCATGTCTCACAAAAGACACCCAGTCTCAAATACAGATTAGGAAGGTGAGAAGGGCATGCAACTGGAGAATATTATCTACTGCTATGATCAGTGTCTTTGTTGCTGTGAAAGTTCAAGGCCATCTTTTTACTTTGTTTACTAAATTTTGAAGTAGTGTGAGGATGTAGAAATCACCTAGCATCAACTCTAGTATGAAAAGTGCTTCAACAATGTTGATGTTGATTCTGACGTAGACTAATTCCAGTTGTGAACTTCTTTTAAGTGCTCAGTAACTACAACTGACTGACCTCTAAGCATTCTATCCTTCAAATTTTTTTTCCAAAATAAAAGTCTTTGTGTTAATAGAAAAAGCAAGTATTCTTAATCAAAGAGGAAAAACATCCTTCCATTTAATCTGTTCCATGGCCAGGAAAAACAAATGTCCAGACTGTTCTAAAGCCTAAAAACCTAAGTGTTAGCAGGAGATTTTTATTTTTTTGTAAATAAAACCTCTGAATAGAGCTTTAATTGTTTGTACTCTGTGGATTAGGGCAAACCTTTCCTCACCTGGCTGCCTGTTATCTCGTTCTCCAGCAGGGCTGAGAGTTTTAGCAAATATTACTGAGAGAAAGTACCTCAAACTGCCTCTGCTGTATTGCATCCTTGTGCTTTTAGCAGAACAGCAAATGCTTTAACCAATAAACAATATAGAAATCCTTGAAAGACAAGACCTGAATGTGTCAGTCATTGCACAGCAATGCAGAACAGACCATATCCTGTGTCTTGATCTGACTTTGGAGAACAGAAAAGCTGTGCTGTGTCACTTCCTCAAACCATGTCAGGACCTGCTGACTGTCCCTAGTACTGCTTTTAAACAAAGTGGTGTTTTCTATTCTGTTGTCATGCTGCATTTTATAAACTGAGAGGATTATAGATGATGTAGTATTTTTTAAGAACTGCAAATGAAATACCTCAAAACAAGAAAATGTGTCAACTTCTACGTGTGGTTCTTGCTAAAAACCAATTGTTGTCACCTGCTTAATTTCAGAGTCCGTTTGCAGAAAGAAATAGAAAGTGTTGGTAATGCTGATGCCTGGAACACTGAGCGTGTCAAGGTCATGAATTCAAACAATCCAAAATATATCTTGAGGAATTATATTGCCCAAAATGCCATAGAGGCAGCTGAAAATGGAGATTTCTCAGAGGTATGCTATTATTGCTCACTCTCTCTAGGCTTGTGTGGATGTGTAGTGGTGCTGTCAGTGACTGACATTATACCAGGCAAAATTTAGTCTGGAATCTTGGGCAGTAAGGGGATTGGGAATACACTGTTCAGGAGATCTCTTTTTTTTTTTTTTACTGTAACTGTAATTTTAGGGACTGCAGTACAAATAATGCAATCTAAACTCTGAATCTGAACTTCAGCAGCTCTTGTAGGCTGACCTCAGGACAAGGCATGTACACTGCTTTTACTGTCCTGAGAGTGGCTTGGAAGGCAGTTGAGGATTAATTTATACTTGTTCTTTCTGGAAAATGTTATCTTTTAAAATTTACAACTTTCACCTTCAGCATGTGGAATTCAGCATGTGGAACATTACATGCAGAATATGGGAAAATTATTTTTCTTTGAGAAATTATATAAGAATTTGTATTTAATATTTGTATTTCAAGTTATTTGAGCCTGAGTCCCATAAAACCTACAGACTCAGCCAGGTAGAATTTTACAGTTTGCATCTTATATATATTGTTCATCTGTTTAATATTTGGCTTGTCTGGAGTTCATGTATTAAATACAATACACTTGCTCATTATTTGGCATGAGGTTCTTCTCCATATCATTTTGCTTCACTTCCTAAATTCTTAACAACCATGCTGTGTTTTTGCTCTAGGTAAGAAATGTACTGAAACTTTTAGAACATCCATTCCAAGAAGCAGAAGGTTTCCAGGAGGTAAAGGAGGATGCAGAAGAGGAGGGAGCAGCTGCTGCAGCAGCTGCTTGTTCTCAGGAGAGCAGAAGCAAACAATCCTATTGCAGCAAACCTCCACTGTGGGCTTCAGAGCTCTGCGTTACGTGATCTTCATAACTGCCTTGCTTTGTTTTTTGCTGCGAACTGAAGACTCTGATCCTCCTTCAGCAGTGAAGAATTCAGCAAGGCAGACATCAAAGTGCTGTTAAGTTATTGAAACAACTCTACATTTGGATGCATCTGCAGCAGTCTTCAGCTGTGCTTAATTTGAGTCAGTTGTGGATCATGGGAACAAACCAGTGACAATCAACAGCCCATACACATCAGTAATCTAAATGTTTAAAGACCCAAAGTCTTTCCTTTATCCTCACTACAGTGCAAGTAAAAAGCAGTATTTTATCTTGAGGCAGGCTGAACTTCAGTCATCCAAATGGAGTTGTTATTATGTGAAGACAAAAACAGCAAGTCAGGAATCTGATCTGTTTTTGTCTGATGTCTTAACTAATAGTACTTCTGGTATTTATTTACTGCTTTCTCTATGCAGAAACTTTTAGTCCTCTTTAATGGAGGAACAGATTCAGTGTTGCTTGTTTGAAGCTATATTTCATTTAATTAAGTAGTTCGTTTCTTGTGAACCTTCAGATTGGTATTTAATAATTATCTATTTTCTGAAAATGTGCGCAGGCTCGAATCTGGGGGGAGCAATTTAATTTTTTTAAGAGCAAAATTAAGGGAGATTACATACATCTGCACTTGAAAACTTGGTGGTGAAATTTATTTAGTTTCACATCACCCATAAATATCTACTAAACTCAGGAGTGCAGTTTGTAACCCAATTGCCTTGGGCAGGATCCATAAGCCAAATTAGCTTGAGCCTTAAACTACCCCAGCACTCAAATCCAGGTTTGTTGTGTATTTATTTCTGTGCTCCTAACAGAGTCTGCCTGTTTGAGAAGTGAGGTACCTGCTCATCATACAGGTCAGTGGGGCTCTTCCATTCCTTCTCTACTCTTGCACCATTTAGTTTGTTTCCATGGTCCTTGAAAATCTTCAAGCTCTAAGTTGGCCATTTAGGTATGTGCTGTTTGAGCTTGGGTAAAAGATGATGGAGGATGTGGGAGGAGAAGAGGAGTTGACTTGCTCACAAGTTACTTAAAATGCTTCAGTTGAGTTTTCAGGGGAAGGTTGGTTTCCATTATTGTCAAATTATCATTGTTCTGTAGACAGTTGTTACTTAGCCTTGTGAGTTTCTTTTTGAAGGACTGTTACTAGTTCAGACACCTGAAAGGTTTGGTTTAATGCAAAGGCTTCTTTCCAAAGAGACCACTCTCTCACACTGTGATTTACGTGTCCTCATGGAAATTCTTCTGCTACCCCCATGCAAACTTGTTACCAGCTTGGGTAGAATTGTGGTTTTTTTAAGTCTTCCTCAGTATGAGCTGTCAGCAGACAGGGAGAACAGCTGGACTGTTGCTTATCCATCTGCACTAATAGTCAGTTTGTCCTTCTCACTGTCACAGGACATAGGGCATGCTTTGAATGTAAGCACTTATTCTGTCTTGGAGCTGGAGGAACTGATTTGTGATGAACTCTGACAAGCACAGCACTTTCTGTGGGATTTTGGAATCCTTAAAGGGACAAACTAGATATATTACCTAGCCCATTGAAGAATGGTGTAGTTGAAAGAGACCTGCTGAAAATAATCCATTTTTGTGGGAATTTGAATCCTTCATTGAGGATTGTCCTTCCTTTAAATTTGGGTTACTGAAAGCAAACTATTTAATAGAAACTTTTAAGAGAAAATCAGTGCTGGGTAAACAGGATTGCATCAGGGAGGGAAAGTGAGCTGGCAATTTGCAATACACTTGAGACATCCCCTTGCAGAACCTGTGCTCTCTTACAGTGTGCCTGGTCCACAAGGGAGTAACAGAGGGGGGAGAAGTTGCTCCAAACTGATCAACATAACTGTGCTGATTCTGTTTCTCAGTTTATATCTTTTCTTTTGGGACACAGAGGGGAACAGAGTTTTAGAGGAGTCTAAAACTTTTTCTTTACCAAAATGGTGTAAAAAGTAATGATTCTTAACCATGCTTAAAGTATCAAGTCTTTTTAACAGCATTCTAATAATAATTTGGGGGGGTTGAGTAGGTCTCTATTAATAGTGGTACAGAGAAGGAGAATAATATAACTGTGTGTTTGGACATACAAGAATTTGGATTAACTACCAAATTATTGTGCACCTATATTGCCAAAATCACAGAAGGAGATACTTTGGAATAATTTACAAGCAATTATCTTGTCTTTAAAAGGGAAAATGAATCTTACAGTGAGAACTGCAAATGCAGTGGAATTTGCTGCTAAATGTTCTTTGCTTACATGTCAATCAAGTGCAAGAGGTCTTGCAATCAATTTCCAGGGTTGGAATGATTAATGCAGCCCCTTGGTGTGCCACTCAGTAAAGTTGTATGTCTAACAAATGTTCACCAGCAGTAGAAACTCAGAAGGTTTTCACATGTTCAGCTGCACTGACATCCAACTGCTCAGTTCCCCAGGGCATGAGTAACATCAGTGCTTTGTGTTTGAAGGAGCATCATGGTCCAGAGGCAAGTGGAATGCTTGTGCTCTTCCAGCACTCTCATTGCTGCAGGTGGGTCGTAGTTTGATCTCTGATGATAGTGAGTTTCTTCTGTTCTTGTTCCTGGAGCAGTCTGGGAGCAGGAGGTAGAGCAGCAGCACAATGAGGCCAAATTCTGCCCAGATTGGAATGTTATCACTTAGCTCAGCTCTTCAGAGAGAAGGGAGTGCAGCTTACAGCATTTGGGAATCTAAATACTTAAATCATAATTTGCTTCTTGATTTTTACTGCTTGTATTTGCAATAGGTTCTGAAAATAGTATTTATTACTGGCCAAATATTCTGTTTATATAAAAGCCATGGAGTTGTGCTCAAAATGACGTGGTGATTCTTCCTATCAAAAGCTTTTTGTGGAAATACTTGATTAGACTTAGCCTGTGGCTATACCATATATCCTGAAGTCCCCTCACATAAAATCAAGTGGTACCCAGATTACAAAACTGAAATGAGAACATATTGGAGATGAGTCTCGGGGTAGTCTCATGTGATAGTGGGACTCCTTTCATAACTTGGTAAGATCTTACCATAACTCTGCCTCATGAGCTTGTAAATCTACAGTTGCAGAATGTTTTAATGTCAGCTCTTATTTTGGAATGTTGTGTGGGTTTGGGTTTTTTTGTTTGTTTGTTTCTGGGTTGGGTTTGTTGTTGGTTTTTTTTTTTCCAAATAAGTGCTGCAGATTTGATTCTTTTATTAAAATAAATTAAAATTGCAATTTTAGTATTTTTTGTTAATGCCCATTTTCTGAAAGTTTTACTGTTAACAATACTGATTGCAGATGTGAACCCAACAAGAGGATTCACAGTGGTGTCACATCCAGTGTATGATCACACAGTCTGAATTCTAAATAATGCTGCCACTACCTTGGTTACATGATTACATCTTGTCATTTGGCTTCATGTTTCCTGTGTTGACAGTGGGAGGTTTTTTAGTGTGCAGTGCAGTTCTTAGTTCCTCTCACCTGTACACAGATGTTGTATTTGGTCCTGCCACTTCCCCCTAACACCTCTATTTTCCCTCACCCTGACATCAGCTGTGCAGCTGAAGGATGCATCCCCCCTGTGTGCAGCACAGGTACCATGCCATGTAAATCAAAGGACATGAGGGGCTGTGATAAAGCTCCAGACAGACATGAGTACAGATTGCACCATTTTTGTTTGTGCAATTCTTGCAGCAGATGCCTAATTAACAGGGGAGCAGAAAATCAGGGGGAGAAGTCAGGTTTTCTAAGCTAAGTGTGCAAAATCTCTCTGTACTCCCTAGAGTAAAAAACCATACCCAAGGCTTGATATAAGGTAAACTTTGATTCTGTGTTTAACGCTGCCTATATAGCCAGAAAACAAACTGGTATTCCATTGTCTAGACTTCAAGGGATTTCTTTTCACTTGTTGCAGAAGTGATAGAATTGCAGTTCTATGAATCATCAAAATCATGAATGAAGGCTCACTCAAAGCAAAAAAACCACATTTTTTAAATGTGATTGTAAGTTTAAATGTTGCAAGGGAGGGAGCAGGGGAGAGCATTTTTGATGTGGCAGCAGGGAGCAGGGAGAGCATTTTTGATGTGGCTTTAAATTTTTAGGGGAATTTTTGAGAATTCCCCTAAAACCACGGCTCCCAGGCAGTGTCCACACAGGCAGCAGAGAGATACCCAGCCCAGCACTTGGCCTGAAGTTATTCTCTGAGTGGATATGTAAGTTCACAAGGTTGATGTTGGGTGATGATGGGTACATTATGGTGTTACTTGGTGTGCCCAGATCCATCAGAGTAAGTGTGTGAGCATGCCCTCGCAAATTCCTCTTGGAACTGTTCTGTAAGAGTCATGTGAATACATTTTTGGGTTCTCAGAGGTGACTTTTCTTGGGCAAAACACACAGGTCTTCAGGAGACAACCATCTAAGATGCAAACTCCTGTATTTAAAATGTTCCTCTAGGCTCCCTGTGTAAAAGAAAAATAAGGAAATGGGGAGAAATAGCTCCTTTCCAGGCAGTGAGTCACCTGATATTAGCACGGCACGGCACGGCTCGGCTCGGCTCAGCGGGGCGGGCGCGTAGCCACACTTGTAGCTGTTCTTGGTGCTGAAGGAGGCGACGCTCCGCGGCAGGACAGGGCACGGCACGGCACGGCTCGGCTCGGCACGGCACGGCACGGAGCGGCTCCACGTGAATCCCCAGCCGGTCGCGGCTGCGGCTCCGGGCCCGCCCGCCCGCGCTCGGCACCGCCCTCCCCGGCACAGCCGCTCCGCCCGGGGCGCGGTGCCGGCAGACGCGGCCGCGGGATTTCTGAGCAGAGGAAGCCGGTGAAGGCTGAGGCGGTGGCAGCGGGGGAGCAGGAGCGAGGACAGGGACACAGAGGGGATCACCGGCGCGGGCCGGGTCTGTTTAACGCGGTCTCCCCCAGGGTGCGGAGCCTCCATCCCCATCCCGCCTTTCGCCCGCCCGGGAGCCCCGCTCAGCCTCGGCCAGACGGCGCCACCTCGAGGGCGCTGCCCTCAACTGCACCCGCGGCGCCGGCTCGGCTGCGGGACGGGCTCGGAGCGGGGGCAGCGCGGCCGCGCGTCCGGCTCCGGACAGCGACCAGACCTTTTCCATCCTCCATTTCACGCTAGTCTGAACTGCTTTCCTTAAAGAAACAACATCTTTCTCAGCTTTGCCCAGGACTGTCTCATTTAGAGTGCTTAAATATGTTCATGACCATCTTTGTTGTGTGCTACTGCTTGTGTTTATGTTAAAGGTCTGCCCCAGGCAAACCACGGCACTCAGGCAGTGTTCAATGGGTCTTTCTGCAGTAACAGTGTAGGGCCAAGCAATAAGGTCCCAAACATCAGATACTGCTCCCAAAGACACTGGGAGGGAATCCAGTGGCTTCAGGACATCAGTCTGCACCAAAAGCCATGCCCTGCACATACACACCCAGTCCTGTAAATTCCTGAAGAACAAGTCAGGTAAACAAACAAGTCTCTGCCTCCCTCGGCAACAAAACAGCTCAATCTGCAAGCCACTCGCTCTTACAATCCCCTTTTCTGCAGAACAAAAGGCAGAGAGTTAATTAAATACAGCACAGATAAAGAAACAGCACAGAAGGTGTATGTTGCAACTATGCACTACCATGTTTTGACACTGACTTTGGAATCAGAGCAGAAACATTCAGGTCAGCTTCACAGCTGGTATATTCTGTCTCTAATACTTATTTCTCATTCAGAAAAAATATTATAAAACTATCTGTACATCATAAAATTATCTTATTCAATAGTCCATAGTCCTGGTAACACTGCTAGTCAGGCCTGTAGCTTTAAATCACTGTCCCCTCATCAGACAATGAGCTCCTCATGAATTTATCCACATTTTAGTCAACCATCACTTCAGGATCTCAAAACCAAAGTATTTCAATGCTGACTGCCCCTCTATAACATTCTCATATTATGACATTGAAAGTTCAATTGTCTCTTCTCACAATATAAGGGAAAAAAACCAAAGTGGGAAAAGGAATATTATGCAAATATGATCCTTTAGTTGAAAGCAGTAGTTGGAATATATTGGGAATTACAGCTTTATTTTGCCTTAGTGATGCTGAATTTCTATTTTAGGTGTTTTAAATAATCACCACAAAATAAGAGATGCATAGTTTAAATTAAGGATAAAGAAACTAAGTTTGGCACAAGTGTTCCAACAATCACCAAGTGCTTGAATAGTCAAATATTGTATCTCCTATCAGACCACCTTGGCACATCATGTTCTCTTCCACTGTGACTACAAGTCTTAAAGAAATTAGTTATATTTAGATTAAGAATTAATATCAGTTTAAAAATAAACCACATCAAAGAACAGGTACTAATATCTGTGGGAACATTTGTACCTCATACCCATTTCTCAGCAGTTTTAAAAAGTATCTGTTAATTTATTTCACATACATATATTTACATTGAAGGAAATTCACACCACTGAAAATACAACATTTACACATTCACAGATATACAGTTTTGCACTCTCTCCTGTGTTAAGACCAGGCACTCAGCTCTGCTATCTCTGCAATAATGACAATATCAATTCTTAGCAGATGAAACAACTGGCAGGTTTAGTGGATTTTAAGCATCATCATGCTCTGTGTATGGTGGTTATACTCTTCAAGCTTTTAGATAGCAGATTATTTCACTGAAGAAAAATGCCTCCTGCATGGCATTTGCATAAGCTTCTATAAATCATAAGCATATACACATAGTTTCTGTTTTACTGTGTTATCAGTGATCCTTACTCTATAGAGTTCAGTTATCCTTGTAGTAGTTATTAAAGTTAATTCGCAGCAGAAAGTCCTCCAAATGTGGTTGGTATCCTCTATTTACAAGCTTTGTTACCACTGGAAAAAAATAAAAGAAATAAAGTAAGCTTCAACTAAGATTAATATTGTAAATTCATCCTTGACAGCATCTGTGCCTTTTAATTTAAAAAAAAAAAGCATAATGCAGTAATCTGAGAACAAATGTATATTTTAACATAAGAAAAGTCCAGTGTTTCTTTCTGGAATTATAAAATATTTTAAATAAATGCAAAAAAAAAAGACTATGTGTCAGTTCTAAGTGAAAGTGCATTATTCTAACAAAGCATTTCCTATTTATGTTGCTTTCATAGAAACAAAGAAATCACCGAATCTTTCACAATAAAGATGGTGTGTTCCTATCACAATTTCAACTGACCAGGAAGCATGTTTACATCCTCAGGAGACCTCTGTGAAAGAAGCAGCTCTGCTGAAGTTTTCTTGAGTGAAGTCCATTGTGAAAGAGAAAACCCAAGAGAAATTGCTAGGACAAAGCCCTCACGCTCTATGAACGAACACACCAACTGCTCTAAACATCCTCAATTACAAAGGAAAAAAGCCAATAGAAGCTCCCTAAGCTCACAAACATCCCATGCACCAATATCAAGGGAATTAGCAAGCAGCAGCAGCATGCAAGGAAGAAGGGGAGGTGTCATTTTAGAAGTTTGGGCCTGAGCCAGAGCCATTGAAGTCCAGACAACTTTGTATTGGCTTTCAATGGATTCTGGATCAACCCATTGTGGAGAGAGAGCATTTTACAATACATGGTGACTGAAGGTACAAGTGGAGATGAACAAGCACATATTTGTTTTGTAGTGCTTAACAAAGAGGGTGTAAAAAACTGGGTCACTCATCAGATTTCCTTACAGAATGGTCTATTAATCTCTGTCCATGAAGCAACCATAGATCTCGTAGTATGGGCTTAGGTGGCTCCCACAGGTGTTCTGACTTCCTGTAGAATTTGGAAGCAGCCATTCTAACTCATCCTGAAATATCTGTTTTTGGTCCTTTGATACCATTTTTGGACACCCTTAAAGAATAAAAAGGGCAGCTCATTTCCTGAAGAATATAGTCTGAACTAGAAAATATTTTAGAAGAATAGATCTAAGAAAAGCAGATGCACCTCCTTCAGGAATTCAAGTTTTTCTAAAAAAAAGGAACCCAGATCCCACAAACAACCTTTATAACAGATGAAGGATAAGTAATGTACTAAAACACAAGCAAGATCTGAAAGACAAATGGAAGGTAACCATTTCAGCACATTATAGCCTAAGGTAACAGTGAGATGAAATTTTACCATGGTAAAGGAAAGAACACTTGGTGAATAGTTGAAAAACTTGCCTGGAGCATGTGCTGGAAGGCACTCTGAGCTTTAGTTCAACATGGGAATCAGAACTTCCAAATCTCATACTAGTGGCAAAATTCAACTGTTGCATATATATCTAAAATTACTTCTGAGTGGTATCTAACTATCTCTCATTGCTGCCAATAAAAAGTTTCAGAACTCACTTCCAGAGAAAAGAAAAAATGTATGCACAAAAGTACAGGTAAATACCAAATACTTATTTTGTAAATCAGCAAAAACTTACAGTCAGTTTTGAAATATCTGGTAGATTTCATGTGTGTACATCTTAATTGATGTACATGCAGATCTTGGCAAACCACAACAATGCAGTTTGCATTTGGGAACTATATTTCCAACACTCCCTAAGCATACAAATCTTCCTAATTATACATTATACTACCAAAATATTCCAGTAGCCAGCTGACCTTTTCTTGTATCTAGAATTTATGCAATTTCTTACCTTTGAATAAGAAATGAGAGTAATACTTGAAGGTATTGTAGGACTGCTGCATCAGACCAAAGTTGGGATGAACAGCCATTTGCTTCCCTGCATCGAAGCTCCACGACTGAGAGATGAGCTGGCTGCGGAACTTCAAGATGAGGCTGAAGATGCTGTGTATGATGTTCATCACAGGGGCTGCCTTCTCTGTCAACAGACCCCTGACAGAACAAAACCAGAAATTAGTTGATGTAATTTAGTGGCTGTAAGACTATAAATACAAAGGAGTGATAACCCTTTAGGTTAAAGATAATTGCTTAAAAAAATCCCCAAGACTGCAGCCAACAAATTTTAAAGAAGGTGCCTAAATCTAACACAGTTTACTTGCACTTCCCAGAAACTTGTATCTGCCCTAGGGAATCTGATTTCTAGAATGACATCTGCCTGTGCAAAAGAGATGACATTTAACAACAACATGCTCTGAGTTTCCTTAAACTTTAATATTCTCTCATCCTATCACCTGCTATCCAAAGAGCACTCTAGGCAAGTCTTTTCTGATTAAAACTTGAAAAGAGAGACAGGAAAGGAGAAATTTCTTTTCTTGCTTATAATTTCGGTTCCATGTTATCTCCCTCCATCTCACCACTTCATCATTTCAGTGTACACTTTTCAAGAAGTAACCAAATAAACTCTAGTTCCTTTCCTTTTAGTCACACCACCCCTCTGCCTCACATACAGTAACTAAGGGGCTAAAAGGCTGTGATTCCTAAAAGATGGTTGTCTCTTGCACTGCTCATAAAGCTAGACAAATCTTTTTGTCCTTTCCAAGTCCAGCCCTGGTCACTGCACATGTGTATTAAAAGCACACACATTGTACAGGAGATACATCTCATATCCTTCAGTAAGGCTTACTGTGCACACTAATGATGAATGAAACAGCAGTAATTTACAAAGGATGGAGTGAAAGAAAAAGAACTGTGGTGTGTGTGCCCTTAGTTTAGAGCTGTCCTGAGCACCTGGAAGCTTGCAGAGGCATAGTGACCAGGAGCAGGAGGTAACTCAAGGAGTCCAGGGAAATGAAAAGGATAGCTGAGAAAAAGTATCAAAGTACAGAGCTTGTGAGATGCCATGAAGTTTGTTTCTTACATAAGAACACTTTCATATGTAAAGACTAGTTAATGTGTCAGGTAAAAATCAGTTTTGCACAAATACATTAGGCTAGGACTGGCCACTCCCTTAACATGCATTTGAAGTAAAACTAAGTATGGTAGCTTGCCTGAAGATAGCTTTGTTGAGGTATTCAGCATGCGTTCTGTGAATTTCTTCTAGGTTGCCCACAGAAGACAGTTTGTTTCCAAATTCACACCATGTAACATGAAGGATCTGATTAGCAATGTAACCTTGAATTACTTTCACAAAATGCTGCATCTCATGTTTATACAGCTGGAGCTGTCGAAACTGGACAGAATTTGATGCACGACTCACTAAAGCTGAAAATAAAAGCAGAATCAGCCACAGAGACCATCTAAAATCAGAATTTTTTAAGGAATTAAGATTTTTATTAGTAGAGTCTAATCCTGTTTAAAATGCCTTCAGCACCTCTGCTAGACAATTGCTTGTATACAGTCATGTCAAAATTCAAAACCCACAGTTTTCTTTAAAAATCTTCCTTTGCATTTTGAACAGGATGCTCTCTTTCACTAGTCACACTTACCAGTGCGCTTTAAGTGAAACCAAACATCCTTGAGAGTCCACACCATGTGCTTCAGCTGAAGCAAAAAGGAGAAAATCTTGTTGTATTTATTCATGCAGCTCTCAGTAATGACAATGTTCAGAGGCCAGTCAACCTACAAGAAACAACAGTGCTAATCATACTACATTTTTGTTAGAAATTATAACATTATTTAAAATACAAGTATTTCAACAATTATTATGTATTTTAATAATGCAATGCAATGGTCAGGCTAAGTAAATCCTGCAGTTTTTACACATTATTTTACTCCATTCTTAGATACTGCATTCTTATTAACATATTCACTTTACCATTGTGCATAAGAACCATGGCATAACTGCAGTATTCTACCTTGCTCCATGACCTCTTACCTTGTACCTGAGCTCTAAACAACTCAGAGCATCCGGTGCATTGGGCGTGAACATTTCTGGGAGATACTTGAGGGCAAAAGAAAGATTGGAAGCAAGCTGGGTGTCACCATGAAGACTGTACTGTAGTGCTTTATTTAGGATAGAATTAAGAACCAGTGGATTCAGCAATTCACCAGGTGTTTGTCCTGATCCAAGCTAGGGATAAAAAAAAAAACAAACAAACAAACCACTAATTACACCATATTAATAAAAAGTCTTGGCTCTTGAACATGGGTGAATTAAAGCACAATGATAAAGTGGTGACTACCCTGCCTTGATTGGAAGTTTTTACTTCTGCCATAGGGACTCATGAATAGCATAAAAAGCAACTTCTGAATTCTTTTCTGTTCACAGCCTGAAGGGTAATCTCATACCTACACTGATTTATTTTCATATGTCTGCTGTGGTTCAGTTCCTCCTGCAGGGAATAGAGTCTTTAGAAAGCCAGGGACCCAAGGAATTTATCTGACTTGAATCTGCCTATCTCATCACCTCAGCACTCTCAGAGGTTTACAAATAAAGGTATCCATCAAGTCTAAATCCCCAAGAGTTTTTCCTAGTTGGGTCTAAGGCATTTTCAGGATTCAGAGAAATGCATTAACTCTCCTACAGCTGCCTATCTCCATGGGCAACTATCTATATCAACCCAGGCTATCTGTCCTACCTTGCTGTCTTCCCCATGAACACAGCAGTAAGTCATGAAAATACTGCCTCATCAGAGGGCCAGCACTCTCTTCACATGGCCTCCCCTCTGCTCTCTAGCTGAGGATATTTAAGGTAAGAGTAGGTAGCTTGCAACACAGTGGGTAGCTTTCCACTGGATTTTAGCAAATGGCAACAGGCTCTTCCAGCCTTGCTGCCAGCAGACAGGAGGGGACAGCAATAGTGCAGCAGTTTTCACAGGAAATAGTGAAGTACCCTTCCAGGAGTGCTTATCTGTCCAAGACCTTTTTTCTCCATCCTTACAACATTAACAGAGTTCCTTGCTACAGACTTCTCGACACAGTACAAAAGAGGAAAACTTCACAAGCCAGGATTCCAATTCACACCATTCTCTCATTCCCATCCAAATCAATTCAGAGGCATGAAGGTAAAACAGACAACCCAAACGCTGGGGTTAAGACAACAAAGCAAATACCTTCTCAAACAACAGGTCACTGAGTGACTGAGCAAACTCCCCATCTTCCATTAACAAAAAGTGTCTCAATGCTTCAAAATGCTTCTCTACATTCAGCTCCACAAAGTAGTAATCAACTATTGCTTTGTTCACAAGAGAAACACTAAGAATGAAAACACAGAAAAGATATTACACTTACACGCAACTCCTTCCTTACTGTTAACAATCAGCTGTGGCTACATCAGATTAATGCTCCAGTACTTAACTCTGCTCTCTAAGATGTTATTCATATAGGCAAAAAACATGAGACAAAAAATCTTCATCCATTATATATCAGAATTAAAACCTACCACTTCAGGTAGTTGGGTTCTGAAAAATACTGGGGAAGTATTTTAAGACTGGCTACATACAGTGATCTATAGAATATGCTGCTGGACCTGGACCAACATTTTATCAATAGCATTCTGATCTCTGTCACCTACACAAATTAAAAGACTATTAAATCCACAGTAAGAATATACTAATTGAAAAAAACTCTGACACCAGATATTAAGATCTATACTACAGTCTAGTATCTAGATCTATACACAGTCTACAGTACCATGTAGGTATTCAACCTAACTCTAAATAATTTAACTTGCCTATCAGGGATAGGGTAATTCTGGCAGCACAAAAACTCAGGCTCAGTTTGCTGTGTGAATCTGTACACAGATCCTTCTGGTAGCCAACCAGATGTTTAAAATAAGGTTAGACAGTAACATCTTTCTACATTGCACCAAACTTTGAGTATAGCATACTCAGAGCTAGCAGATGGAAACTTACATGAAAGCAGATTCTAAAAAAAGTGTCTGTGAGTAATTTTTTTCATGACAAAAGCTAATCTTGCACAAAGTAACAAAAACTTTTATTTAAAATATTATTAGATATACTAATTAAACTATCCAACATGTATGTGGTTTCCATATATATCCCAATGGTAACAGTAACAGCTTCTATTATACCTCAAAACAGCCTTGAAGCTGGAGTTCCCACAGAAGCATGAAATATACCCTGATCAATATGAGATTTCAAGAATCAAAAGATTTTTTTTACTTCCTTAGCTTTCATCTTTCAAATATAAACTAGCACACATAAAGAATACACCTTTTTAAAAGAACAAGGACACTAATGGTGTCAAAATCACTGCTGCATAATCTACAAGACCTCCTTCTGAGCACTTCTATTCCAAACAGACATTCACATTTTCAATTTGCACATAAATGTCTAAGTTTATGTTATTATTTATCATGCAGATCTGAACTTTTTAATTACTAATGGACCATTTACTGAATTACTTCTAGGACCTAAGAGCAAATTTAAGACATCTATGTGCAACTCCTGTCTCAAAATAGAATTCAACATTAATTGCAAAATTAATTGCAAAATTCCTAACAAATACTCACTGAGATACAAGTGGAGCAGTAATAGAACGTTTCATCAGCACTGGCAGAGACAAGAGCTCACTCAGCTGTACAGCAGTTTCATCTGTTGCAGACTGCACTGTAGGATCCACAGGAAATGTGTACGACCTTGGTATCACGTGATGCAAGAGATGAGAAACTGGTGGTTCTGCTACATTTAAAAATATACAAACAATATAAGTTATTATAGTTAAGAAGCTTAATAATATGTTCCTATTAAACTCTGTATACAAACACCTCTAGGTTAGAAAATTGTAACATGTCAAAATGTATTTCTCATCTTTGTGTCTTGGAGCAAATTGTTTGGCTACTGCAGTTCCTAACATTGGTAATTTACTGAGAAGCCATAGCATTCAGCTTTCTAGCTCAAATTCACCACATCTTCTATTGGTCTACTGTTCCAACAGTTCTACTCACACATCAAATCATAACTATCTTGATACTTTTCAATACAATACTGATCAGATAAGGCTTTCAAGTAAGCTTGTTCTTTCTTCCATGCATCTTCCTCTTCCCCTTCTCTCTCCTTAGTGGTGGCAGCATTAGCTTCAGAAGACAGAGTTTCTTGAGGCACGGTATCTTGTGAAATGGCCTTTTCAGGTTCTTCTCTCTAAAAGTCATGAATGGACAAATTTTATGAGAGATGCTGGCTTTGTCTGTTTAGGCTTCATGTGTTCCTACAGGTAACGGCCTAGCTGTTCTAAATGAAAAGAGAAGAGCCTACTCACCTGTGTGTTTCAGACATGTAAAAACAATATGATTTTACAGTGACTACTAGATTAGGAGAGAAATTTACTACCTTAACTATCAGTTCAATTTTTCAAAAGAAAAATAAGTTCTCTCCACAACCACTTTTGTTTCTTACCTGTAAGCTCTGTGAGGAATCTGGAGAAGGGTCCTTGTTGGCAACATCTGCAATTATTGTAAATACAATTAAAGTCAGCATTTACTTAGACCTGCTTATAATACTTGGTTCATACCTCAGATCTGCTCCTAAAGTTGTTAAAAATTCCTGTATAAACTATCACAGAAACAACCACACCAATAACAGTACCTCCTCAGCCCCACCCAGGTAGTTTTATGCATGTTCTCTACTTAAGGACCCTAAAGGTCCTGTTTCACAAAATTTCAGGCTAAAAGTTTCATTTTTTAATGCTCTGCTTCTTCCATATAGGAGACAAGTCTAAGCTCAAATTCTTTCCTCTGAATTCTAGCACTATATGAAAAGTAATGCAAGGAATTAAGTGGAATAATTAAGGAAGAAAGGACCCATTTAGAAAATAAACATTCAGAGTCACTTTCACAAGCCCTTAAACAAATGCTGACTGAATAAACCTAATTTTATTTTACCTTCTTGTTTCTTTTCTATTGTATTTTCCTTTTTATCATCTTTAATATTAGCATCAGGAGAGTCAGATATCTGTGACTGTGGCAAAGTCTCTTCCTTAACTTGTGTTGGTTTTGCTTCCTTTCTGCTCCCTTCAGCAGGAGAGAACTCTTCGCTGTACAGAAGTGTCTGAACTGTGGAGTCGGATGAAGAACCCGAAATGGCTTTACGATGAGGTATGGGATCACTTTCTGTAGATGGGGCCCACTTCCCTATTTGGATGCTAGACTGGGATGCGTGTCCAAAGGGGCTCCAACGGGATTTCAAAGGCTCTGTATCCGACACCAGCTCTCCAATTTTGATGTGTGATTGCGAGGCGTGCCCGTGGATGTTCCAACGAGGCCGGGCTGAGGCCACCTCTGACACGTTTTCACCAATCTTGATATTGGCATCAGATGCATGACCATGGCTGCTCCATCGAGGCCTTGTAGGAGCTACATTTGACATGTACTCTCCAATCTTAATATTGGCTTCTGAAGCATGACCATGGATGTTCCACCTGGGCCTTGAGGTCTCTATCTCTGAAGCATATTCCCCAATTTTAATATGAGCTTCAGAAACATGCCCATGAATATTCCATCGAGGTCGCCTAGACTCAACTTCAGAAGTATAGCTGCTGCTTTTTATATGGGAATCTGAAGAATGCCCATAAGGACTTGAATGTGGCCGGTAAGTGTTCACTTGAGGTACATATTCTCCCACTCTAATGTTGGCATCAGATGCATGTCCATGAACATTCCAGCGAGGCCTTCTGTCGTCCACATGAAATATGTTTTCCCCAACTCTGACATGTCCCTGCCAAGCTGCAGATGGTCTGAGAACTGTACTGAAATCATACTCGCTCTGCTGATGCAATGGTGTACTGTCTTTTTCTGCTGCTCCTCTCACGACAGGCTGACTTTCACTCACTTGCAAAGTCTCAGAAAGATCTGAGTTAATATTTTGGAATGCTTCATCTAGCAAAGATCCTTGCACCCTGACAGCAACAGACTGTTCATCTTGTGACTTTGATAAGAAATCTTCTATATTCACATTGGAGTCAGGCAAGGACTCAGCACTGTATAGAGAACTACATGCTTTCTCTGAATTTTGGAGATTGCTTTCAGATCCTGTTGCTTTAGGCTGAAAATGCTCATCAGCATTATTATTTGCTGGCTCTGGCACAGGCAGTGCTTTGTCAGCAGAAGCAGCATATCTCTGTTCAGTCTCAGACTCTTCTCTGCCAACTGTCTCATTAGAAGGCAGAGGTTTCACAAAAGACTCCTAAAAAAGAAATAATTATTACACTGTATGGCTGGTCACATATCAACCTACTAAGTAAGGTATTATTTTATTACAGGATTAAAAATTTTCCAATTTTTCTGATGACTACATAAATGATAACTACTCGCCTTGCTGTTACAGTGAACCTTGTGTTTACTGAACTGAAATGAACCGTGAAATTAGGTCCCTTTAGGGAAACCTGGAACAGCAACTTGAAGTTTATGTAAGAAAATAAACTCACTTGTGAAGGTGGCTCTTTCTCAACAGGGGTTTTATCCAAAGCCAACTGGCACTGTTTATAAGGAATAATATCCAATTTTCTCCTGTAGCTTCCATCTGGAAGCTTTTCAAGCATTTCCTACAAATTAAAAAAAAAGAAAAAAGTCTTTAAGTATCAAGTATTAAATTTTCTAAATTACACTTCTTAAATCTTTTTAGGAGGTACCTCAATGCGTTTTTGATCTTCTAACAGAAACTTAAGACGGGCTGTTTCCAACTTGTGGCGCTGGATTTTCCATAATTTTCTTTGTTCCCTACGGGCTGCATCATCAGAAAGTTTACTATAATGGTCAATTAATTCCTGCCTAAACGAAGGTAAAAAGAAAGCTAAGTTACAGGTTTTTGCACATTGATTTTCATCTTCCCATCTAAAGAGTAAGACTTTTTAGCCCTTCAGAACTGAGAATTGGTTCTTGAAATGTAGAAGCCAGAGGCTTCAGTCACAGAGAATAAACAGGTGGAAAACCCAGGACTGCATTTTTAGTCAACATATATTTCTTTAACTATTTTGAGTAGGTCACTCATTTGGCTAAAGTAATTTTAGATTAAACAGAAGAAAGTGAAATATCAATCTAACTCCAACTGCTTTTTATTTCTGCTTTGACATACATGTGACCATTTTTGCTGTGGGCTCTGCTTTTAGATTTTAAGATGCAGTCAACTTTTTTCCCTGAAATTTTTATTATAGCAAAACCCAGACTGCATAGGGTTGGCACAAATTAGTGGGTCCCAGATTTTTTGGCCACTAACCATTTGTAACAAAATTGCTCCCAGATTACCAAAAATTCTTACATCTGTCTTCTAACTG
The DNA here is from genome assembly GCF_051311805.1 of Agelaius phoeniceus. NCBI lineage: Eukaryota > Metazoa > Chordata > Aves > Passeriformes > Icteridae > Agelaius > Agelaius phoeniceus. The sequence goes on along the minus strand of NC_135269.1, from coordinate 53,824,388 downwards.
CAAATATTACCCTTGTAGAATAATGTCTGCAAACTACTGTGAATTTTAACATACAATTATTTTTTCCTGAGATCTTTATGATAATTTTGAAGACAACTCAGATACCTTTACCTTGCTTTTTTTTCCAGTTCTTCTTCTAAAGCTTTCAGTCTTTTTTCTCTCTCTCTGAGCTCTCGGGCATAGCTGAAATCATCATCAATCTCCTCCTGCTTTATCGCAAGACGACGCTGCATAAATATTTAACACTTTTAAAAGCTGTTCCCAATACCAGCTGTAACACACACATCTACAAGAAGTTCTTATTTGTACACCATGAGCTACTAATTCAACTTCAGTACAACATATCCATTCATTTATCTGCCTAAGAAATACAGTCTGCCTCTAGAATGGCAGAGAGATACCTCTTGGTCCTTTGCAAACTGTTCTTTCAGCTTCTGAAACTCTTCCCGTTTCTTTGCATCCAAGGCCATTCGTTCTGATATTTGCTTGTCTGTATTAAAATAAAGATACTGTTAGTTTACATGAACAAACCCACTAGAGAAGACATAAAATACCACTATAACTTACCACTAATGGCTTTCAGTACTTTGCTAGCAGTTTCCCGAGCATGAACAATTAATTCTTGTTTGGCTATTTCCATGCGCAAATCCTAAAAATAAAATAAAATAAAACTGAATTTAAAAAAAAAGCCAAGGTGGAATTTTTTCTATTATTTTAGACTTGCAATACACTAATACACAGTTGCAAAGACAGATGCACATTTTATAATGGTTATTAATCAATTAATACAACAAAAATATGAATAAAAGAAGTAAGTAAATGCAAAATCTACAAACTAGTATTGAAAGTTAATACTCCAGATTTTAAAATAAACCAGATCCATCTGATATATAAGCTAAATTGATGGAATCTGAAGGCCAGAAATATCTTTGTAGTTAAAATGTTCTGAAAAAACAATTAGCCATGGAAATCATAAATAGTCTTATCTGGTTATTAATTATCTTACCTCATTTGTTAAATCAGAATCTAACAGTCTTTTCAGTAAGAGGACAAATCTCCTAAAGTAAAGAACTAAGATCAAAGTCTAACACTCATTTAATATATGAAAAGGCTAAAAAATGTCAACACACCACCTATACTTTTAAAAGCTATATTACATAATTTCAATATTTAATAATTTTTATTTGCTGCAATTAAAACTGCAATTTGCCCACGAAAAAATTCTGACTGTAAATACAAATTCTTTAGAGGTTATAACAAAAATGAAAATTTACTATTGTAAAAACATCATAATGAGGTATTTGTTCCTTTATTCACTTACCTTTTCCTCCTTGCTTATGGAACTGTATCGAGCAATTCTTTCCATTCGACCTACGTACACTGCACAATCTCTCTCTATTTCTTTCAATTCTTCAAGGGAAAAAATAACTGAAATCCGGGGAACAGGTATATCTGACCAACATATATAATGCTGAAAAATGAGAGATTTCCTTTTACATACATTTTAAAGAGTGTAAAATTTTATATTATGAATTCACATTATACATTTTTTTAACTTAGTCCTGCTTCAAGACACTGACACAAACCTCCATACAGGATCTATTTCACTTGAGGTATTAGGCTTACTCCTGACACTACATAGCTGATAATGAGCTGCTCTGCTCTGTTGAGACTGAGCAGCTCTGATGTTAAGGAGAATGCTTGCTACCTGGGAATGCCTACAGACTTTAGACACTTCTCTGGTTGTTTTATTTTTGGACATATAGAGAGAAGACACAAAGTAGTCGAACATGTTTTTCTTATCAAGGACAAGAATCATTCTGCAAAATACCAATAAACAGAACTTTTTGAAAATGCAGTGATACAACTGAAAGAGCTGTGCAGAACTGAGCCATGACCTGCTAAGAGTGAGGCAGCTTTAAACCAAAAAGGAGTAGTGCAAGAAGGGGAAGGCACTTGTTTGAATGCCTAAAACATTTCTGCTTTCAAAACAAAGAAAAAAAATACATCATGTACATTGTATACAATAAATCTGATGGTGTTAAAATGTATATTTCTGCAGAGAGGTGGTAGCAAGTAGAATGGATAATCAGCTCACAAGTATCTGAGAGCAAGTAATTGCCCTTCATCATCCTACTTACATAATCCCAAGTTTTGATAAGAGAGTGAACTTGCTAAAAACTCTTGCTCTAGAGAGTAATGTAATAGGAAGGAAGCAACCCAAAACTTACCCTAGGACAGCACAATTTCAGCAAGTTTATAGTTTTCCCACATATGTATACATCATTAGCAATATGCTTAAGAAATACAGGGACACAGTCTTCTACTTCTTTTGAAATCAAAACATAACCATGAGTCCAGTAATGCTTATCTGTGTAACAAAAAGATGGAAATACGTCTTTTAGTTATTTAATTAACAGCACAAATTATATAAATTAGAAATGCTCCATATATATACTGTACCTCTGAAACAAAGATAATCCTCATTCACCTGAATCATAAATTCTCCATAAACATCTCTGAACACACCACTATATACCCAATCATAGATAAATCTGAAAAAAAAATTGTACAATATTGAAAATCAATCCTCTTGCATTCTCTTCTTTATTACAGCCAAGGAGTTAGTATGCTCTTTAAAATCCCAAAAGACACAAGATATAGACAGGATAAAAAAGCCATCAATTAAGAGCTGTGACACTGACATTTAAATATGCAGGAAATTGTGGCTCTATACTTTGCTTAAACTATTTTTAATACAATATTTTAGCGATAATTAGTTTAGATAAGAACTACAATTAAACAATTAAAACAATGATTTTATTCCTGCATATCAATTTACTAAATATATATAAAAAAAATATACAGAAAACTTTGCAGCACATTAAGGGCACAGCAAGAGAAAAGCAGAAAGGATTTGTTTTAAACAGAGGTAATTTCAGCAGGAAGAAACTAAAAGGGTATAAAACAAAGATGCAATACCAAGTACTTTTTCCCCAGACCCAGAGACATTTTTAATATACATGCAATGATGAGAACTACTATTTTGGCATATTTATTCATGCTTTTTCATATTTTCTCTGTGTGAGCCAAACTTTTAAAGAAATAAAAAACCCACTACTTTTATACAATCTGAGGCTATAGATAAAAAGGCTCAGAGGTCCTGGAAGATTTTTTTTTTAATTTTTTTTTATTTTTACTTAACACTGTGCAACAAAGAGGAAGCATTTAACACAGCAAACTCTGCTCAACTTCAAGGTTGTAAGTAAAAAGTTAAGCACTTTTAAATTGTTAAATCTGATGCTTCTGTGACTTATTTGAGCAACAACTTGTATTATTTAATTTCCTTCAGGTTAATAAATGAGTGGGTAACACTTTATGCAGATAACAGAGGCTTCTTCCAGGGTAGTCCTGATCATGTATAATTGATGCTTCAATAGATATCTGCAGCAAATTTAGGAATCAATGTAGCAATCCAGATTTTTTTAGGTTCCATGTGATGCCCTTGGTATTTCAGAAATCTGACTTCCTTCTATAAATAGCAGGGTAAGAGCTGTGAAGATATTTCAGTGAGGCTTCTGGTAAATCTGAAATTAAATTTCTCTGAAGATCATTTCATGTAGAAGGAAGAAAACACAAGAAGGGTGGCCATGGGAGGAATCTTAAATTTAGAGCATTTTGACAGACTTTTGTTTTCTCTTGTATTTTCACATCTATTATGTAACATTGCAAACTGATGATGGACTACAGCTGTAATTCCTGTAAATAGCTTTAAAAAATTGACCATCTCTTCAGATGTCTGTAAACTAATAATTTTTAAATTGATGAGCACTGCTTAACAAGACTGTTGCAATCCAAGGAACTCTACTTTTAGTTACTCCTATTATCAGTTAGTTACGTGTACTTAATGAACAACAGATATTTTATTCATTTTCACTTACTAAAAAGCCCACAACAAAAGGACAGTGGAAAAAAGCATGAACTTCCCCAGTTTGTACAATAAAAGAAACTTGTCCATTTCCAGGTTCATGATTTTAACTGAGGTATGAGAAGAAAAAAAAAAAGTTTATCCAAATCTTATATTCCAGTATGAATTTCCATGACCAGCAGCAAGAATTAAGTCTTATTTACACATATTTATTTACTAATCTAGCCACACATAACCCCTTACATTGTTACTGAGCTAAGAGGGACAGAACAGCAAAATTAATTAATTTTAATATATACTGCATATACAGACATGTATTTTTTTCTGAAAATATTAAAAGCCACTGTTAAACACACAGATTTACTAACCAGATTACCAATTCATAATTCTTAAACTCAGCTATGCAGAGAACATAGTATGGACACACCTTGTGTATGGTTCACAGCTTGTCTTCAACAAAGACAGAAGAACTGGATAATGCTCATTGCTACAATTGTTGAGAGCCTCTTTGTACAGATATGAAAGCAATTTAACACCCTAAAAATGAACAATATTTTAACATTAGGCAACACACTTCACAACAACTTTAATAACAAAAATACATGGCTTGACATATTTCACTAAACACAGAAGGCAGATTCATCTCATTTCTTCCATCTATTTGCAGTTTAGATCACTTTACCTGAGCAATTACCTCAAGCTCACTTTATCATCTCTAGAGTGAGACAGGTATGTTTAGAGTTGGATTCACATGACTAGAAGGCTTATTGTGAGCCCACTGTTTATTTTAGGAATTGAAAACCCTGGACAAATTTCCAAATGTTTAAGTATCTGGAGAAAGTATTATAGTGCTTTAACTGGAGGTCCAGGATCATTGCTTTGCTAGCAGAGAGACCAGCACTAAGTATTTAATGTAAAATCCAACATATTTGAAGAATATTAACATTGAAACCCAGAACAAACATAAAAATATCAAATAAAAAATCACCGTAGGAAATGAAGCACCAGCTCCACCACTGATCCCCAGTGCTGTCGTTCCTATGCCACACAGTTCAGCCAAATACCTAAAAAATAGTATTAAAACATATATAAAAACTTCAACCAGGACTCTCCATGATCAGTGATGAACTTTGCTGAATTTGAATACTGTACAATAATCACACTATATCTGCTGAATGATAACAGGCATAACAAAGAAACTGAGTATAAAGACCTTGTATGTTTTCCCTCGAATAGTCTGGATATAAAAAAAAATTCTGTAAAACAGAGGAAAAATACTGATTTAATAAGACTAAGTAAGAATGCCCATGCAATATGGTCTTTTTCAGTGTATATGAAGAGATTGCACATTTTCTGCAAGGAAAAGCTTAAACATTTAATATCATTCTCTTACCTCAGCTGACGACCTAATTTTCTGAATAGAAAGCTGATTGTTAGAAGACTTAAAGTAGGAGGTGTTGACAAAACACAGGCTCGGTAATATTGAAGATACTTTCTCAGTCCACTTGTGAATGCCTGGTAGGAAGAGAAAATATTTAAAGTCTTACTGTGAAAGTTGTTAACAGTCTATCAATGTCTCTCATAAGCCTTTTAGTATAATAAATGGCATATGCAGGTAAGGGAGACTTGAACACCAAAGTAAGGGGCAAGTGAGGGTCCATGCAATGAGCCAGATGGCTCCTCTATACTCTTCACACATGCAGTGCATAGAGCCTGTAGCCATGCACAGTGAAATAAAACATCTTGGTTCAGATTCTTTGACTTGTCCTTTGAGGAGCTCCTCATTCTCTATAATACCAACCCAAGGAAACCTGCTTCCTTACTTTTATGCCTAAACTGGACACTGAAAAACACTCATCTAGGACTTTATCTAACAGAGAGACCTTCTTAACAGAAATTGAATAACATTGCTGTAAATCAAAGATTCAGAATGAATAGGTTTTCATAACTAATCCCAACTTAATTGTATGCATTAGGAACAGATTAAATCACCAGATATAACAGAGCGCACATACAGCTCAACATAATATACAGAGGACTGACATGGAAAATTTGCACTTAATTTTGAGCCAAGGAAAAGTAAAAAATCAAAAAGTAAAAAGTAGAGCTATTCAATACCATATTTTTCTACCTAAGTTTTTATGTTTGAAAAGTATTATATATATATATATATACACACACAGTGTACTAAGAAATTTCATGTATCCTAATTTTATACATCTTTCTGTATAAATAAATAATGTTTTTAAAGCATTTAAAAATTTTAATTCTTTAGTCCACAACAGAACAATATCACTAAACAAAAGGTAACAAAGACATTTTACTGTATGTTTCAGTGCAAGCAAGCCCTCAGCACAGAGAGCTGAGATTTAAATTCAGCAGTACTGTTCCTTGCTGACCTGGGATGGAGCATTACACTAAAAATACCCTGCAGTTTTGCAGAATGCAGAAATTCCAGCTTTACATGAAATCAGTCACCTTCTCTACCTCAGATAATTGGCTCATTAAATCCAGTTGATTTAATGCAATTGTTTTACCTGAAACACAAGTCCTTTGCTGTATGAGGAATCCAAAACTGGCTGAAGAGAAAAACGACTCAGCCGTGTGTAATAGGTTCCATACTCTGCAACTTCCGAGAGCAGGTTATGCATTGTCTCTGGTGATGTTCCAGACACATACACCCCCTCCTTTATCACAAATGACTGAGCAGCCTAAGAGGATATAGGGAGGGAAAAAAAGAAAAGGAAGGCAGATTCAGTGATTTCTAGAGCTGTATTGTGATTTAAAATAGCAAATACTTACACACAAAAAATAAGAGCAGATGAATTCTCAGTTTAGAGACTCAGGTGATTGAGTCTATATAGCTAGGACAGTGAGACAAACATGGAATTGTAGCAAAATTGTAGGAGTAGGAATGATGCCTTCAAATATAGAGAATAACACCCTTTACTTAATTCCTTGAAACCCAATTCTACAAAATTTTTTACATATCTATTTTCAAGTACTCATAAACCTATTTTCCCTTTAGAGAACTACAAATAATCTTAGCCTATTCCAGTAACATAATTACTGCAATATATAAATACTGCCCTGTTGACATTAGGCAACATTCAACTTCTTAACACTTGTCACAACTGCAAGATCTCAGCAGAAATAAATGTATTGAAGAGGAAACGTCTATTAAGGAAAAAACCAAAAAGATTTGACTAGGAAGGGCAGATAAAAATCCTCCCTACCTGATTGAGTGAAAATGTAGTGGATACCACACCAATGAGGACGTTCAAGACATCCTTAACCAGTTCAGGTTCTTTCACCAGCACAAGCTGAGGAAGCTGAAGTACAGTATTAGTAAACAGCTGCAATTCCCCTTCTCGAAGTTTGTAAAATTTGTCAAAAGCTTCTCTCCCAGCTTCAGTAAGATACGGTTCCTCTCTTTTACCAGGTGGGCTGTGTCAGAGTAAACACAACATTACAAGGTGATTGTGTGAAAAGAAGGAAATACATCTCATACAGGAAGAAAGAAGCATTTCAGAGTTTTGCACAGACAGAATTCCTCACAGAAAAGTTACTTGTAATATACATTTGTAAGGGAATGTACATTCAGTCAATGAAACCATAGCTCAAACTCAGTGCAGAGAACAAATACATAAATACATAGATAATTTGAACATCAGTTCAAAGAGACAGAATCCTTGGCACAGAAGTACCAGCTGCTTTTATGGCCCTCCTTGATGCAGTTTTCACACTAGGAAAACAAGGAAAATATATGCCATATTTGCATGGTTCATTTAATGCTAATATTCAAGTAAGTTGAAGACAAATACACTCCAACTGCTAGAATGAACTTCTATTAACACATTTTACTTCTTTGCAGTGAAGATTACTATCCCCTCCAAAACAATTTCTATTTCCAATTCTTCCAAAACCTCTGAATTCTAGTAGCAGGTATTACACAAAATCAGTCAGGCATATAGTCTATATATGACTCTTAGACCCTTACAGTCTAAATGGCAGCAAGGAAAACTGTCTTATTCTAGGAAAAAAGCTCAAGTGGGCTACAGTGGCTTTGAAAGGTCAGAACAATGAACTTCTGAGTTTCTAAGTCTCAGAGATAAAAAAACACTGTTTAACAATGCAACAGCACACCACTAGATTATTATTTAAAATTAAAGAAAAGATACAGAGCAAAGCTTCTCCAAGAATCAGGCTCACCACTGGCCATGTGAAATCTCAGAATACCTGCCATACCTACTTCTTCTTTTACCTTCCATTTCAGGGGAGCCAGGTAACCCTTAACAGGACTGCAGAGAGCTTTCTCTCAGGAGATGTATCTTCTACTCAAAAGCCAAAAGAAATACAAGCCTAACTAGACCATCAAGAAATCTGCTATGATTTTCTCATTTGTCTACAGGATGAGGAAAGGAATACAATACTCTACAATATTTGATATTTGTTTAAATATTTGTTTAAATCTTCTACTGCTCTATAATTACCACTTTCTCTTTTGAAACTGAAAATATGGAATCATTTTATACTGAGACAAATTTCATAGCATGTAAGAAGTCAAAATAGTTAGAAAAATGCTGCATTCACACAGTTTTCCTAATCTCTTCATTTTTTGACAATGGTGATTTTATCTCTTCCTGTGAAACTGCTGCACTCTAAGAACCAGTCTGCTGAAATCACACAACTTTTATTCCTTTATTCTTATTAATGCAGCATATTGAAATCGGTGAATTACACATGCTCATTTCACTATTTATACTGAGGTCATGTGGAACTAAGATGCAATGCACCTTCACACATTTGCATATGGTGCACAGTAAATTTACCAGTAAGATCAGACACATACTAGCCAATTCTTTCCCAACATCTTCGTTTGCTGGGTCCATATGTAAGCACTGCATCCCACAAGTCTATGTCTGGAGTCATGCTTGGCTCTGACTGAGAATCAGGAGTCAGGTTGGATGCTGACTGGAATCCCTCATCTTCTGACTGGTCTATGCTTTGGGGAACCTGTCAGAAAGAGTTCAAATGTCAGACATGGAAACATTTTACTGAAGACACATTTGTTAATGAAAAAGATGCTTTGCTGTCATTTGTGACCAAATGACTCAATATGACCCAACCTCTCTCACCTACCCTCCCATTATATCAAGTTTAAATTTTTATTGTAGGCACTCTTTTAAATCTTATGAGTCTCTATAGGTATTAATGCCCATACATAAAAAACAAATCACCTTCAAAATAATATACTCCACTTGTTGGGGTTAAATTTTAAACTTTCTTGTTTGGCAAGCATATAGTTCTACAAATGGAGAATCTCTGATATGGACATTCAACAATGTGTAGCACTAATACTGCTTTACCATTTGTTCCAGGCAAAGGATCCAGGCCACAGATCTTCAAATTCGTAAGCATTTTGTTAACTATGACTAACACAGTTTGTTCCCCAATTCACATGCAGAAAACCTGTAAGTGTCCAAACAGTGTATATGCCACATCCTCAACTCCCACTCAACAGGACCCATATGTGCAGAATTATCCTCAATTTTAGTAAAGGACAATCACACCCATGTAAAAGGCAGCATATTCCTCAAGAAATTGCAAATTTTCCAGTCTGATGGAAAGAGTTCAGCACTAACTCAAAAAGCTTCTGCCTCCTCTAGGTTACAATTTACATCCACATGTGAGCACTGAATGGCACAGGGTTTTTCTATTTAATGTGTTTGCCTTCAAGTTTCAATTCAGACCTGAATTAAAGGAATTGCAAGATCTATCCATATGATAAGTAAAGGGAACAAGATGAGGATCTAAGGGTAGGCTATAAATAAGCCTACCTACACACAGTAAAAATGGAAAGAAGAAAAACTCTGAAACTGTATCTAGTACTTCTACAAGAATATGCCAGCAAAAATAAACAGAATGGACAGCAAAAGCGGAAAAGATACAGTAGAAACTGTACACACTGAAAACGTTATAGGACAATAGGAACTGGCCATTGAATGGAAAAAAAACCAGAAAAAATGCTTTCAGATATAACAAGCCAAGACAACAATACAGCAAGTTAGGTAATGCAATCTGAACAGCAAAGCACATACATTCAGACAGGGATGCTTAGGCAGTCAGTCTGAGCACTGAGAAGCAAGCAACAGTGCAGAGGAGTTCATCAGACGAAGCAGGCAAAAATGCAAGTGAAAGGTTGCTAGGGTGGGGAAGGTATGGATACAGCTGATGGCTTAAATTCATAAAGCCTATGGCCACATGATGGGTTTTGACACAGCTAAAGGGCAAGACCAAGGTTTTTGTTATCATACATCTCCAAAAAGCTTATCTGGTTCTCTACAAAGGAAAGGATCCCTGCTCCATCCTAAATTCCAGTGCTGTATGCTTCTGTCACCAATTAAACTACTATCTACCTTTTTAACTATAGTTTAAAGAGACAGATGAAAGCATGCATACACTCCTTAGTCCAAAACAAAAGATACCATACTTTAATTGCAAGCCCAGACAAATCTGCATTGTCAGGCACTGGTGGTAAATCCAGCTTGATGTCCATATCATAGGTGCGGCTGTGGACAAGAGCACCGAAGAGCGAGACGTGCGTTTCCTTCTCAAACTTGTCCCCAGCAGGACAGCTCTGAGAGAACAGCCCTATGGCAGGGAGCCCAGTGCCAGGGGCAGCCTCCATGATCTGAAGTGTCTGCTGAATCGTGTCGTTGAACTGACATTCTTCGTTTGTTATCAGAGACTGTATGTCAGCTTCAAACACACTAACATCATAATAATCATAACCCTGGTATTTGACATTCCTCCCAACATATTTGTTGTTCAGAAAATAGTCCTTTTTTTGTGGTACCAGCTGAGGAGGACCTGTTCCAGCGAGCTGTACTAAGAGATCTAAGACAGAATTAACTTCAGTAAATGGTAAACATTCAGCTGTTTCCAGTTCCTCCACAAGATTCTCCAGTCTATCCGCTTGAGCACCTAGGCCAGCGACTCTCAAGTTGAAAGACAGCATCAAAATTTTGTTCTTCACTGGGAGTCTGGAAACGTTTGATTGCAGTTTACGAGCCTCATCTTGAAAAAGGTTCATAAACAGGGCATTATAAGCAACCCTTTTCAAATTTTGCTTAGCCCTTCTCTTGCTGATCTTCTGCCTGCCTAAGTGAACCTTCCATGGCAAAGCTGTCAGGTGTGCTTCACACAAGTCATTGAACAGCTGTGTAATGCTCTCCATTTCAAATGAAACTGTCAGGTTACGGCAGGTACAGTCTGGGTCTCTGATTTCATGGGAAGGAAGACCTGAAAAATATCAGGAGAAGGAAAAAACTCTTAAGGTACATAAGAAATTGGTGAGTATGCTTTAACTTGAACTGAGACAGCCCAAAGGAAAAGAGAACTGGCCTCCCACACATTTAGGACACGAGCTATAAAAAACCCACTTTAACTTTTATCACCAGTACAGTGATGGTGCAGGAAGCTTAATTCCAGATGCCAAATTTTTCTCGGCAGACTGAAATAAAAGAGGGAAGATTGTCCAGATCTAATCCGGGATTCCTGCGGGAACACCTCTACCTTTCTCCCGGAGGCATCCATCACCTCCCTCCCCTCACGGTGCCTGCAGCCGCGGCCGGACGTGGGCAAGCCGCGGGCGGCGATGGTGACCGGGGGCGGCCGCACGGCTGGGCCGGAGGGCACCCGCCATCCGTGGGGCACTCCGGAGCGCCCACCCAGGAGAGGCGGAGAGTCGGGGAGTCGGGGTGTCCTCCTCCCCGGAGGAGCTGCCGGTGGCGGGGCTCATCCTGAGCATCCAGCCGGGCCCCCCCCCGAACCCCCCACCGCCGGCAGCGCCCCATGGAGCTGCCCCTGCCCTTCCCGCCCCTCGGCCGCCGCCCGGGCCGTACCTGCAGCGCTCCCCGGGCAGCGGGAGCGGGACGGAGCCGCCGCCTCCTCCTCCTCCCGCCGCCGCCGCCGACGTCACCCGAGCGCGACCGGGCCCGCCCCGCTGCCGGCCCGCCCGCCCCGCCCCGGCGGCCGAGGGAGCCCGCGGGGCCGCCCCTCAGGCCCGGGCTCTGCTCTGGCGCCTCAGATCGCGGTAGGGAAACGCAGGTTGGAGCGTTCGTGAATTTAAACCATTCCTGCAATTCTCACCCTGCACTGCCGCGACTCCGCTGACAAACACATAACAACACCCGAGTGCCAGAAAGCAGTGAGCCACGCTGGGCCCGAGCGGCGGCAGCCTCATTCATATAGCATTAACCGTCTTTGCAAACAAATAGACCAACAGTACACTGTTCCCCCTCTTAATTCATGTTTTAATAAAGGCTTCGAAGAATACATATCAAAATGCAACATTAATGTGATTCAAACACTACAAATTCCATTGAACAAAGGCAGGGAAAGGGGAAAGAGCTGAAAGAGCTGAGCTATTACTCAGAAAATGTTTTTATCATCGAAAACGCTACATTACAAAAAAAAAAAAAAAAGGGAGGAGGAGGCGTTTAGGCGAGACAGTGCGAGAGGGGAGAATGGCAGAATCTCCTGTCAGGAAACAAGTTTCCTGTTAGGAAAAATGCTGAAGCTAAAGTTTGGCCATTGGCCAGTTTACAATTTAAATACCTTTTTGGACCTCAAAGGTCAGTTCAAAGAAACTCTAAACTGAAACAGAACATCTTAATGCTTTTCAGCTCTTCTTTGTGAAAAATCTTTCACATAGCTTTCATTTTCTTTTGAAAGAGATTTTAATTTCAAAACGGTCAAGGATGGGTATCATTTCCTCTCCAGCAATATCTGAAAACCAAAACAAATGAGAAGGGATGCACTCTGAACAGTTAAAAAAGACAGCTGCAAAGACAGATTTACTTATTCTGCATGATATAAAGTGGAACCCAGTAGGAACACCAGTATAAACATCATTTGAAGTGCCTGAAATCAAAAGATCAAATTATTGAAGTCAATAACAAAAAAGTACTCTTGAAAATGATCCCTAAATCATACCTGGAATACTACAAAACAAGGCATATCATGGCTATTGCCTTGGGATGTTTGTTTAATTTTGAGAATTTACATGATTTGGCCCTTAGGCTATGACTAAGTCTCTGGAGATTTGGAGTTCTTATTTGTTATACTGAGAATTTATGCTTGAAAAGAGGGCAGAGTGAAGTCCTCATATTTTCCTTTTCTTCTTCTTTGTAAAATGATTCTGAAGTGAAATCAATTTCTGGAAGTCCCATCCTTCACTGAAAAGAACAGCAGTAAGAAAACCAGTTATTAACCAAGCTCATACCACAATTCCTGACCCCACAAGAATATTTTTTATTGGAACAAGACCCCTGGTATTGGGCATTTCTTCTGAAAGAGAGAATGACATTTTCTTTTAGAGATGCCCACCTGGATAACTGTTTGGGTTTTTTTTTTTTTGAAAAACAGAAGTCCTTCAGCAAAAAAATATTTCTAGACAAGTATGCTTGAAAACATACATACCTGCCTGGCCTGATTCCTCTACAAATGCAGTGCCTGATCTTCAGCTCTTTGTAACTGTACTTGCAGCATGACTAATCATTATTGAGTTATTCGTGGACAAGTTAAACATTTAAAAATATCATCTGGTTTGGCACTATATTCAGAAAACACATCAGCAATCAGAGCCAGGGCACATCTTGTTACCCATTCTTTAAGCAAATACTTTGGTAATTTCATTCCAAAATTTTGGAGCAACAGGATTCTAAGTCCCAAGGGTACAGTTGCTATGCTATGAAATGTCGTGCTTTCCAGCTCAAGTGGCAGAATTAGAAGCATTCAGGGTTTCACCATTAGAAACATTCAGAGTTTCACATTAGATCAGTCTGGTCCCACTGACATACAGGACTCAGCTGTATTTATATATCATCTTTTCAGAAATTTACAGTATATAAGAGTTAAAGATAAAATCAGCCAACTTACCTGAACACTGAAGCATTTTCCATTCCTTCTGAAACTGGTCTCTTAATGCTTTTATTTTATTTACTTTTTCTTGGGTAGGAGGTACATAAATTCCAAAGGGAGGTGTAGAAGCACCCACTAATGCTTTGGCTACACTTTGCATTAAACTTATCTCTGTGTCCTAATTAGGAAGAAAAAATAACCCTATGAACCAAGCTCTCTTTGCTTCAGTGATACATGAAATATTCTAAAACAGGCTTCTATAATTCAATTGCTAGCATTAGTAGCAAGAATGAACAACCTCCCCTTTTCAGATAAAAATGTGTTCAAATGGAGGTTTTTTCCTGAAAAATGTAAATTAATCTTCATCTGTTGTAAAACTTGTTTCTTTCAAATGGAGAAATAATCTCACTTTTCCATTTATGACTGGAAAGAAATAATGCTGGGTTAAGGACAGAAAAAATGCTGGGTTAAGGGGAGCATGGAGCTTGCTTACTTCATTGCCTCATTTACTTTCTGCAAATGGAAAATAGTAATGTATTTTGCTTATTCCAGAAATTTACTCTTTTTGACTTCTCACAGTCTAAATCAGTATCATTTCCTTGCAGAAATTGGATTTGAAATGTTGATGCTATATGAAGAGTAATTTGGAAGACTGTAACACTATTTTGTTTTTAAGAGATAAATGCATTTTTTCAAATACTCTAAAAAGCGATGCACATGCATTAGAAAAATCATGATCCTGTCATGGAACTACCTGCAGAGTACCAATATAAAAGTATCTATCCTTTTTTTAACATGTATGCCTAATATCTTTTTATTGTCTGAGTTTACACTTTAGAATATCAGTAATTCTCTCCATTTCATACTCCTAATTAGTAGTGTGTAAATACATTATTTTTGGATACTGCATATCAATGTACAAATTATTTTAGCTTAGCCAATTTATGTATCAGCATTGTAAATTAAAACAAACAACACTTGAGAAAACTACAGAATAAATTATGTCAAAAATCCACTTAATTGGAAGCTTAATGAATATCATGGGGAACAGATTAGAATAAGCATACATGAACAATTTTTGTTGTTTCTCACTGAAGAAGAACTAGAAGGCACAAAAGTAATCAAAAGTTACTGTTACATAGATCACACACAGAAACTGTGCTACAACCACAGGATGCCAGGAGAGGCCAAGAGTGGAAATTGAGTTCTTTATGTGATTAGACAAATTCATGGAAGATACACTCACTGACACTGATCACTGCTCTGGATACAGCCTCCAACTTCTAAATTCAAGCATCCTTAATGTGGTAGCATATGGAAAAAGCCTAGGAAAAGTCCCTAAATTTTCATTTTCTTTCCCATGCTCTCTACCTGAAACACAAAGCTGGGGTACTCTGGCCCTCAATTATGTATTATCCCAATTAAGTTCACTTGAAGGATATGTGCCCTTCTGATTTGTGTTCTGCAGGCTGGAACTTGTGTGTGACAAAGCACAGCACCCAGGAGAGGAGAGGAAATTTATGACCAGGAAATGTCATAAATGTGCTTTCAATCACATTTGATGGAAAGGGGCCAGTTGATTTAACAGACAGGAAGTGTCTCTTTCCAGGAGAAAAGTGAGCAGTGGATCCCAGATAAAAATGGAAGTTGTGGCAAACTGACAGAACATCTATGGTCCACACACATAACCATGGGTTATGCCTTCCATTCATGCCTCATCTTCTCCACTGCAGGCTGCAGCAACTGCCTACAGCTCGGTGTGCAACTGCGCCTTGTCTTGTTCTCAGGACAGACAGAACCCTGGGCAGTTTGTGCTGTGAGTTCAGGGGTACCAAAGAGAGCATAAATACAGCCAGTATTTTGTACTGGGAGGCTGGAAGCAGTTCATGCCAGCATCTCTGCCAGACAATTTGAAGTACCATGGCTTAGCACCACTTCTTACCTCAATCACAACAAAAACTCGAGACTCAGCCAACCCTCGTAGTAAAGCAACAAGCAGAGAAATCCCACTTATTCCAAGGTTCCTGTTTGGTCCAACAGCTATTACTGTTAGGTTTGGTTGATAACTATATGCTACAGGAAGAATGAATCCAAGCACAGCAGAAAAGAAATCATTTCCTCCAGCATCCTTTAACAACAACAACGAATTGGTTAGCACAAATATAAAGCCCCAAATTTCTAGATATAAAACAAAACAGAAAGGTGACTCTCATAAACCTTTTGATTGGTCTAGGAAACAAGATATTGATCTATTTTCCCAGCAATTTTTATATTAAACATGCAAGATTATCCATCTTTTCCTTTCTTTGCAGTGTATCTTTGCCTTGCAAAGATGAACTGCAGTAACTATGGAAGGTTTCCTCAAACCTATGCATTCTAATACACTCTAAAACTCTGAGAAGGAGTAGTAACCTGTCAAGGGCAAAAAAAGGAAAAATTTCAAAGCTCCAAAGTGGAGTAAGGGGTGTAATTCTCAATGTAATTTTATAAATTTCTAAATATATTCTGTTATTTCTGTTAACAAAATTATTCTCCTATGTTGTTCCTAGAAAGTGAATCTTACCTCTTTCCAGTTTAGAGAAATATAGTGTTTGCAGCTGGTCTTTCTAGACTGTTCTTTCTCACAGATGTTTATGACAAGCATTTTTCTGTAAACAAAAATCCCACTTGAGTATTTAACCAATTATTTCCCAATGGGATAAAAACAGGATATTTTCTTTCAGCATTCTTTAAATACTAATTTATAAAACAGGAGCAAATAACTATTTGCATTAGTACATTCTGAAATGTAAACAATTAAAACTGAAATCCTTTTCATGGTATTTTTAAAAAGATGATTAAAGACTATTGGCAAATTACTTTCAAGAAAAAGGGGAGGTAGAAAAAATTATATGTAAGTAAAGAAGACTTTCAATAAGGAACTGTGCATCAGCAATATGTGCCTCCTGAAGTTATAGGGGAGATAGGTCTCCTATTTAATTAACAATTGCTTGATTTATTACGTTGTATTTTCAATAACAATCTTAATTTCAATAAATACAGAAGTATTATACTTCAAACCTACCACAAATGCATGAAATAGCATTTAGAGACAATAATTTCTCTTTGAAGATGTATTTGGGGATGTTTTGTATTATGTCTCGAGCTAAGCTTCATAAATGTCAGCTCATGACTGGTTCCTTAGTGCAGATTTCATCACACATATAAACACCTATGAACATTCAGAAAACCCTTGGTACTGTGCCCCCTAATATCAAGGAAGGCCTCACCCATCTTCTGTGGTTGGTATCATCTGCATGTCTCCAACAAATACACAAAGCACTCTGCAGGAAACAAAAATTTGCATATATTTACAACTGATTTTTTTTTTTCAGTTAGTGCGATTTGTATAAAACTTTGTGTGTAGATTAGAAGCATTAAAAAAAACGTATACTTAATTTGGCCCATTAAGAGTAGAAATAAAACACATTCAGAGCAGCTCAAGGGAACCTCATTTCCTTCATCAAATACTGGGGAGGAAAAACAAAAATCAAGAAATTGTCCCCAGGTCAAAGCCAATTGAAATCTGACAAAGGAAGTGTAGGCTAGCACAGCCATCATCCTTGCAAATATTTTGCCTTCGGAAAGGCAAAAGCTTGTTGCTGGTGTACACACTGTTACCTGGATTACATGTTGAAAATGCTATGCATGTGGGCATGCTATTTATTTTAAAATCAAAGTTTCACAGGCAATTTGTCACATTTGCCACATTTAGTATTTGATTTTAACATGTTGTCAAAGGGCTCTAAATGCAAACATACAAATTCACCTTTGAAATCCAAAACGAACAGAATGTCTTAGTGCAACAGCAGCAGAAAGAGCAGCTGTGGGTGATGCTGCAATTCCATTACACACCTACAAAATAAATTTTTCATTCAGAATCCATGCTGCAAAAGATCATGTCATTTTTTAAGTGTAACAGCTATAGTAATTATTTTCTACAGAAAGGCCATATTTGATTATTATACTGCACTATTATTTCAAAAATATGGTACTATAGCAGAAGGCAATTGTAAAAATAACTTTTCCAGAGGAAGGATATGTTTACTGGGTCTCTAGAATAGTCTGCAAACTGTGCAGAAAAATACACCCTATGAAAAGAAGGTTGTTCCTGAATATTTTGACTCTTCCTTTAACCTAGGCAAGCTATTCTTTTCTGGAAAATACAATTGCCACAATACTCAGTCAACCCTTGAGTGTTCATTTGTGGTGTGTGCTTTGAACTGTACATAAAAGCTAAGCAAAAAGATATGTTTCCCCCTCATTCCTCCTCTTTGTCAGCACAAAAAGTTAACTTACACCTGCAACTCATTAGAAGTTCTACTTCTTTTTACCGGTAGCCATTTCTTAAAATCTATTTATAGGCTGTCCTGGAGCTGTGTGCAGTTTATAATGTCAGAAATTTGTCCCCGGGATCTTCACATGTGACTTCCAAGAGCAAGATATCTTGGAAGAAAGAGGCCCTTGTGGTAGTTACTCTTCCTTGTAGGTCTGGTACCTTAAAGAGAGCTTTTCATTCAAAGGAAGAGAGACTTATTATGATGCAATATTTTAAACTCGTTTCCAGTTCTTCTTCTCTGCTCATCCAAGTTTTTACACATAAATATGAAGATGTGCCCTCTAAGCCTGCCCTCTCTTAATTCCTGACCCTGCAAGAATCAAAAGATTGAACTAGAATTACTCGGTTCAGATTCAGAGCATTCAGCAGAGCTGTTGAAAACACCAGTAAAGATGTATGAGTGTGCATGCACATGTAAGTCAAAATTTACTATGTAAACTTTGCACATTAAGACATGAAAAATATTGGCATTTCTTCAGATTTCTACTGTCCCTTACTGGTGCTTGATACAGCAACCTCTGCACCCCTTAACTGGATGACTTAATAATGCCTGTCTCCCCCGTGAGTCTGAGAGCAGTGAGTAGGCTCTTAGGGACTCATTCTGTGACTACCTACAGAAAGTCTGGACAATGAGTTGCCCAGAGATGATTAGAAAGATGGATTGGGGTTAACAGCTATCCCTAAATAGTCCTTTTCTCATCTTGCATGCCCATTCTCATAGCCAAACACATTGTAGCTGAGATTAGTGGACTTGGGAGATAAATAGTAACTAGTGTCTGGGTAACGATATAGTAGAAGCAAAAAATCAGAGGAATCCCACTCCATCCCCACCCCCAAGACCAAGGCAGTATCTTATTACCTCCTTCTTAAGTATTTTATCTAGGATCACAAATGTACTGCCAAGAGAGAGCAAAGTTTTGTCTTCTTTCACAAGGTCTGCATAAAAGCCACTGTAAAATAAATTACATTAAGAAAAACTAGGTTAGAGGCAATACTGTCTGCAAAGGGAACACTGATAAGGTGCTTTGCAGTTAGTGTAAATGAAGTACATTTTGTATAGGTGCTACACTTTGATTCTCAGAAACCTGCTCTAGCAGGAAGATGACAACACTGGTGCCTGACAGTCTTCATCTCCCTAAAACTCTCTCCATTCTGCACTGGAAAGAAAACAAAAATGTCTGATGCTATTCAGGAAACAGAATTCTCTCTAAATTAGAGAAAGACAAGACCAAACATTGCATTTCTCAAATCAGAGCAGTTTGGTATTTTTTCCAGCTAGAAGTGAGTATAGAGCTTTAAGACAGCTTCCTACCAAAATCTCTTTCTAAATTAATACATTCACATTAGCTGTCCTATGTCTATTGAAAGAGTTATAGAGAAAAAGTATTCTGATTATTTAAAGGATTTCAGGTTATGAGTGCTATACAACACAAATGTCTGTTTATAAAGGAAGAAATTCTGACTGTAACTGAGTAGACTAAGGCCAAAAAGATGACCATGGCAGGCACAGAGCTAGATGACAATCTGTACAGAGACCTCTCATCCTCTGTGGAAAATAAAATAAACAGGACCAACCTGACAAGAGCTTTTATTTCTGTTTCATCCATTTCCTTCACCAGCTGAACATGTTCAGGAAGAAAATGTTCTGAACCTTCAGAGCCAGTTGTTGCTGTTTTGATGGGAGGCACTGGAAATAGAATATTTTTCATGTGCAATTCCAAAAACTTTTCTACTTTGACAGTGTTGTTGTTAGTTATCTGAGATTCATCTTCTGTGGAGGGATTTGAATTAGCCTTCTTTAGTAAGTGTGATTTGGTGCTCAAATTTTGTAAAAATGATGTATCTAGAGGAAAAGAAAGATGGGTTTCACAGATATTAGCTACTAAGCAATGTATCAATATTTGGATATATTTATTCACAAATAGAATACATCAGTTTCATAGTATGCATATTTACTCCCATGCACTAGCTACAATGTTACCTGACACAGATGTTATTTCTTCAGTGCTACTACATTTGTTTTCATCTAGTGAAAGGTCATATATTGTAATGAAGCTTATGCCCCTATTTTTGACAAAGAAAACAGCAAACTCAAACAAAGATATCAAAGTGCTACTTTTTGGCATGACGTTTGCCAGCTTCAGAGAGTTTTTGTTCAGACCAGCTGAAGACATGACCTCAAATGAAGCCCCATACTGCTTCATCAGTCACTTGATGAATAACTGCTTGTTAGTCCACTGGTATTAATTTTAATAATTTTAAATTTCTGTATAAATCCATTTATCAATAATATTTGCTTGAATGAAGAGAAACTACCTTCATAAGCCAACCATTTCCAGTAGGGTTTATGTGCTGCTCTCACATTTTGAATAGATTCAACAGCACTAAAAAATAAACCAGATTAACAGTATTAGCAATAATGAAAATCATAAGAGGAATCATAACTTACTTCAACAAAATATCAAAACCAAAAAATCCAACTGAAAATGAGCAAACTTTGATTTCTTCCAAGAATCTAAAACAGAACAAAAGTCGATAGGCACATTGCCTGCAAAGATTAGAGAGTCAAAAAAGAATAGTGAAGACCACATACAGCATGTACACACATTTATACATTGAGTGAAATCCCAACCCTGCTGTTGGAGGAAGCACACCTGTATGAGTTCAGGAAAAATTTGTCCTATCAATGTCTTGCCAAGAGATTTTGTCTGCACAATGTAAAGATTTAATGAGACTGACTCAAAAGCAAGACAATCTGTTCAGGAACTAAGTAAATCACATACCCGGCTATTCTTCGTGTCTCCTTTCTATTATCACTGGTACTTGCAGCACTATGGGCAAATGGTCCCATTGCATCAGCTATCATACAAACACAATTCAGGTTGTGTTAAATTCAGAAGAAATTCCATTTAGTTGCAGATTACTTGTGAGGTGTTCAGCAGCTGGGCTGATATGTTGGATAAGTATGCAATCAACTCTCTATTGACACAGGATGACAGCAATGTGAGATACCACAACTGGTAGAGAAGAAAAAGAGGGCACAGAGGGGTTATGGGATGTGCTAGGAGCAAAATAGGCAGTTTTGCTCCATCAGTTTACCAAATGAAACTCAGCCCACAATCTGTATATATCCACACTGCTTTCCTGACTGATCCAAGCTCTGAGTTTTAACTAACACAGCCAACTGGGAGGTGCTGCCGTTAAAGGGCATGAGGAGCATTTCTGCTAGGAAAAGCACAGGACAGCTACTGAGCTGGGATAAAGATGGAGGACATGGAGATGTGGAGGAGATAATGCAAACAGGTAGAGAGAAAGACACTCTTTACATGTGGGACTGACTCAGGCCCAAGGTTCAGAATGCTTTACTAGGTCATATTCCACCACTCTACACACACAGTCTTAGCGTCTCTAAAAAGAATTTAGACTTGAAATTTAAGGTACAGCTCTACATAGTCAACTGCTTTTGTACCCCAGAGCTCAATGCTCCAAATTCCAGAAACACAAGAATTCATCAAGACTGGCTTGCATAGCCTCAACTCTCAGTGATGACAGAAAGGTTTGCCCCAGCTATTGCTGTACTGCAGTGACTGAAGTGGCTCTGGGGTCTGAAGCACCAACCCTTGCAGTTGCACACCTTCCCAAATACTGGCTGTAGATAACTGGTATTACCTTGATTACAGCAGGATTATCTCAGCCTCGAGTCAGGTGGATTTCTATAGGATAACAAGGCCTAAGGATAAAATGGCTTAAAGTTTTAAGCTATAAGATCTCACAACTTGAAGTAATTTCAGGAACAAAAGTATATAAAACTGTACCTTGAATGACTTTTTAAAAATGCAAGTTATCCAAAGCAGAAAATAATATATTATAAACTACCATATTAAAACTTTACTTCAGCAAAATGATCAAAGCATGCATGTCTTTAGTCTCTTTAAAAAACACATTCTAAAATTCTTTATATGCTTACCTTAGACAAGGTGCCATTTCTCCAGTTATTTGAGGTACAGGATCTCCAAGCAAAGTTTTTACAGTCATACACACTGATTCACCCAATGATTTCAAGTGGTATCCACCCTAAAAAGTATTTTGTGTCAACTAAGGGACAAGTACTTTTAATATCTCTCTGAATTTCTCTGAAAACAGAGAAAATAAACTATCCCTTTGAAATGTATCTGTATTTACAGAAACAGAAGATGACATGCAAGTGTATCTAAGTCAATGATTTTTCAATATGAAAACAGTAACTTAGTGGCCACCTGCTGAACTTCACTGGCATCCCATGATTGAACTCACTTCATCATAGTTCAAGTAACTTCAGAAATCAGTCATTTGCCATAAAAATGCATGCCTTCTCCATTTCCATCTACAACATGCCATCTCCAACAGTCCTTGTGGAAGATTCCTTAGAAGGCAAATGCTATCACTGTCCTCTAAAATGACTCTACAAGAGAAATCTCCCACAGCTGGCACTTTTAAGACATGGTTGCCGAATAGTTTGGCAGAATCTGGAGAACAAGATGGATTTAAGACTGGTAGGTGACATGCAGGAAGCCATCTATCACCTATAAAGCAGTCACACCATCTGTGGTAGTTCTGAATGCTTACTTGCACTTCAGCTAATAGACAAAAATATCTATAATAACCTGCTACAGAGAAGGATGATGGAAGAAGGGTCATGCAAAACAAAAGGTCGTGTGAATCAATTAATATACAGTTCACTCTTGAAGTCCCTGTTGGCAGCAATATTTCCACACATTTATTTACTTGAAAAGCCACTATTTTTCTAATATGCAGCAGAAATAAGGAGTTGAAGTCTAGATTTCAAAAGGAGAAAACATTTTAATTGTTTAAAAGAAGAATAAAAAAGAGCTCCTATAGAGCCTGCATACAGTCATTAAATCAAAAAAGAGGGGATTTTCTAAGTGTTCCATTACTAAGTAAGAGTATATTTATGTTAAAGGTTTTATAAAATCTCCTGGAGTAAGATACACTTGTAAAAACATTGGTAATACAGCCTATTCACTAAATACATTTTAATGAGCTTGGGACTGTCAAGAGCAATAGACTAATCACTGTTCACAAGAACTGAACAGATTTGTGGAAGATATGTTTTTTTTTAATGATAAGCATATGGCTCCTTTGTTTCAAAAATCTGTAGTGTAAGAGCACTGTCAAATCTTAGGCATTTTTGCATTCCTGGTACTCAAAAGAATGAAAAAAATAAGAAATTATTTTGTTAAGAAGCTTTGCCTCCTAGCTTCTAGTTTGCCCTAAATGGCTCTAATACAAAGACCTGTCCCCTGGGAGTACATTTCAAAAGTCTTTACCTCTAGGATGACACACAGCTTTCCATTAGCTAACTGCATCAGGAAATGGGTAAGGTGGGCAAAAACCTCAGGAGTGGCATTCATCTGACCCTAAACCAAAGAAAAAATTTTAAGAGATGACACCTTGATTCAAAAACACTGGTAAAAAACCCAAACAAACAATCTGACATAGCCAAGTCTGAGATGGAATACCAGAACACTTGCCTCTCATTATATCAAACAGAATGCTGAACCAACTGCATTTAAGGAGGTGAAAAAAAACCAACACAGTAATTACACATATGGGATAATCTGTCTTTAGATGTCTTGTTGTAATATTTAATGAACAAAGGTCACCCTAAAGATTCAAGCATGTATTTTTAGCTTGATCAATGTGAATTTCACTTAGCAATCACAGGATTAAAACAGCAGGAATATTTTCCTAATAGATTCAAGACTGACAACACGAAGACCACAAGTTACTTACTTCAGGGTCACCAATTCCAGAATCATATCCAGAGGAGACAATAACCAGATCAGGATCAAACTGTTATAAAAGAGAGACAGTTGCAGCACATCTTTAGGTCCTATTTTCAATTGTAGGGATTACAACTGTACCATGATCAGCAGCTATTTCAATTTGAACACAAGTAAGGATTCTCCTTGAATACATTACCCTTTTACACTATTTTTGTATGTGCTGGGGAAGTTGCAGAAGATTGTGTTGAATATTTAAAAGCTAAAATGCTATAAATACTATTCAGTTGATCAGGGCAACATCACACCAGCAGAATAAATTTATTAACTGTGCTACTGGCAATTACTGCATTTCTGTAAAATATTCAATGGTACCTGCTTTAGAAACACTCAGGAAGTGCTCTTTGGCACTAAAAAAATACCTCAAAAGCCATTGGAAGCAACACATGGAAAAACGCAGCAAGATAATCTGAATTTCCCATCCCAACCTGAAAAATATGAGAAACACAGGGCATGTTTTCCAGTTGGAATAATAAATTTTCTAAGGTTCATCAAGACTGTAGGGAAAGATGGGAGAAGTTGAGGATAGATAGGAAAGATGAGGGAATCTTATGAAGTACAGTAAAAAATCCTCTATTTAAGTAAAGTGCATAAATATCGACCATTTTTAATCTTAATGAGCTTCAGTCCTCTGCTAAACAAGGATGGATGATACTGTCTCCTGAAACACTTTTTGATTTGATGGCTAGGCAAGATATTAAAGTAAAAATGAGTGTGTAAATTCTTCTCTCCCTTTTATTTTTCAAACATTATCACATTCTGAGCCATATTTTCCCAGCAGACCTTCCCCTGACAGGAAGGATATACACTCTGTAAGACATTGGCTAAGCAAGTGAAGCAGTGCACTTACTCACAAAGTGTTACACAAAGGATGAGATACAAAACTATTGCACTTGCTTTGCTGTGCTGTAAACAATATTTACCTTATTCCAAGGCAAATTTATGTTAAAACCTTTTCCTTTTCCCAGACCAACAGCATCATAATCAGATTCTTTCAGTGATGGCCAGAATTCTTGATGTTCATAGCGATGCCAAGAAAAGTACAAAACACTGAAAATAAAAAAAAAAACAAAACCCAATTTGACAAAAAGATTGAGGAAATGACTTTATATCTTGATCCTGATGACTGCATGGCCTGAAAGCAAGAAAATAAAACTATCCTATCCTTTCTCCTTAGTTTTCTCAAAGGATTTAGACTGTGAAAATTGGTAGAGTAGGTCCTATGCCAAAATTAACCTAAAAATTACTTATGTCACTTTTCAAAAAAAAAAAAAAAAACCTCACATATTTTATCCAACTACCACTTGAAGACTTTGACTGAGAGATTCATGAAGAGATAACAGATGTACTACCTGAGTAGTGGAAAATCGAGGCAATCATATTGCTTATTTTATTTGTTATTCTTAAAGTAAAAAATTTACATTTTATTTTGATTTAGATATTTACTTCTATTTTGTAACAAATGAAAAACAGAGACTAAAATAGCAAGGCTAATGTCTCACAAGATTCTAGTTTTAAAAGTTTAAGAAATCTTACTCTCCAGAAAGGCAAGCAATCTTTAAACAGCTGACATTAAAGAAGAAAAAAAATCCTTCAAACCTGGGATCTTCTTCAAATATATATTGAGTTCCTTGCCCGTGGTGCACATCCCAGTCAACAATTAGGATTCTGTACAGATCAGTAAAATAAAACATTCAGAGGAAGAGCCTCAGCATCTTAATCTACAGAAGGTGTAAATGAAAAACGTTTTTCTGAACCAAAAGGAACATGACACCCAGAAAGCTCTAGACATTAATCTAAACTAGTACAACGTCAAACCCTTGTTTACACATTAAAAGCTTCTCTAGAGTCAAGCAAGCACTTACCTCTGCAGACCATATTTCACTTTTGCATATTCTGCTGCAATAGCCACGTTGTTGAACAAACAGAACCCATTAGCTGCATTTCTCTGGCTGTGGTGACCTGGAGGTCTGAAGTAAAATTTTATAAATTATTCACAACAGAAGAGGTTTTGCTAAATGAAATCTTCCTCAGGTATTTTCTTACCTGACTAACGCCATTCCATTGCGCACCTTCCCTGTCATCACAGCGTCCACCAGCTGCAAAGCTGCTCCTACTGCTAGCCTGGCACAGTGGTAAGTGCTCTGAGAAGGAGAAACTCATCAGCTTAAACAAGGCACCCATGAGTGCTTTAGCATCCCAACAGCAAACTGTCCTGACACCATTCTACCCCACTGAAGCTATACAAAGATAGCTGAAACAGAACTTTACAACACAGGCTCCAGTGTGCTTTCCCCTGTGATTACCAGTGATCACCAGAATCTTTATAAGGATGCTCTCTGTGGAGCAGTCAAAAATGTGAGATAGATGTATTGAGTGGAATAACATGGCATCTTTGAAAACAAGGAATGAAACCCTGCAGAAACATAGCACAGAAGACTTCATCTCCATTTCATGGAACAACATTTAAGAGCAATTGTTACCAAAATGTGATTTGCAGGCCACTAATGGTCTACAGTGACATTAAGTGACAAAACTAGAGCTAAAATTTGAGTAGTGCATTATACTGGTGTGATACAATTACAAAATAGACAACAGGACACTTGAGCAATTTAAATTGCAGCATTATACTAAAATAGAAACAGAAAATGACAGTATCATAAATAAATGTGAGACTACATCAGTAGCAAAAAAGTATTTTTAATCTTCCCCTCCTTAGAAAAATGCCACTCAGGTGCAGTAAGACAAATAGTTGTAACTCCCAAGAGAGGAAGCAGTTTAACTTACACACCGGATGAAAGAAAAAAGCATCGTAATTTTCAGAGACCCTTTTCAGCTCCTCCTCATTCATTGTCTGAGTGCTTTTTGCCACTTCCAAGTGCTCTAAACTGCAGGGGAGAGAGATTAACACAACACCTAAGTAAGCAGCTATAAACATT
Organism: Agelaius phoeniceus; assembly: GCF_051311805.1. Classification (NCBI taxonomy): domain Eukaryota; kingdom Metazoa; phylum Chordata; class Aves; order Passeriformes; family Icteridae; genus Agelaius; species Agelaius phoeniceus. Next base: position 53,797,373 of record NC_135269.1, on the reverse strand, counting down.
TTTTAGAAGTTTACTTGTATTCCTATGTATAAATCAGCATTCATTGCTTAAGACTCCACAGAGTGAGAATGTAGATTTAGTGGAATAGCAGATTCATAATTCAGCACCTATGCCATACTCAACATTGTGACACATTTTCCATTGAAATTAATGGAGGCCACTGCATTTTGGAACAGTCTTTTCAAATGGATTAAAATACAATCTGGAGGTATGAGATCTGCTGTTTCATTGGATTAATCTGAATGAAAGTTAAGTTTCAGACCTGTGAACCAACAGGATCTCCTCCTCGCTTCCTTCTCTGATGGGCACATGGACACACCTTTCCACAAGATGGTAACTCCTAAGCTGCTCATAGGAGGATGAAAGTCTTTCTGGCACTTCAATATCACAAATGGGACTAAAAATAAACAATAATTACATTACTGTAATACTATACCAGCACAGGTAAATAATACACTTCATAAAGCCTAGCTTTTAACTCCCCATTTTAAGAAAATTCATTACCCTCAAAGAGAGATACATGAGAGTAAAAATGGAAAAAAAATCTTAAAGTATTTTCTCTTTCAGAACTGAGTCAGAAATTGATTCTAAAATATGTAAGCAAAAATGAATCTTAAAAAAACCCCAAACAAACAATACAATAGCATCATTTTTTGCTTCTTCTCTCACTGGTAAAAAGTTGCAATGCTTAACTACAGACACAGGAATGCTGCAATTAAAAGCTGTAGGTTACAATGAAGGTGAATAGAGGAGAAGCAGGTGTGGGAGAGAAGACAACAATGGATTGTACTCTGAGCACTGCAAAGGAATTCCTCTAATTTATGAAAATTTAAGTAATATACGAATTTCTAACTGAATGTAATTGACATGTTTCAGCTGAGTGAGTACATCTGCGCACTTTTCCAAGGTCAATGATACTTTAATTTTATAAACAATTTAATTAGCTTAAAACACATTATTTAGGGGGCTACTCAGACACCTCATCCTAACAACTCTTGTTCAGGCCTCCCAGACTGGATGCCTCCAGTTTCTCAAATCCAGTTTCAGATTAGAGTATCTAGATACAAGCCGTGAATGAGATATTTTTTTTCCTCTTGGAGGAAAGACTTTCTTTTTACTCGGAAATGACAGGAAGTACTACCAGGTACTTCCTATTACATTTACAAAACATGCCTTTATTTAGTACTGCTCTCACGAGTTCTAATAAGAATCCATTAATAAAAACAACAGCAGTGACTTACTCATTCCAAAGCAGTTTGTGAGTGGTCATCTCCTCATCATAAATCAGCGCTGTTCCTGAAGCCATTGCTACAACCTAGCAGAACAAAAACACCAGGACACATATTTCACAGCAGACCTAACTTAAACCAGTTGCTATCACAGTAGATAGTGAGAATATAAGCACAGAGCATACCTGCTTGTATGAACCACTTACTATTACACTAGATAGTGACAATATAAGTACAGAGCATACCTGCTTGCATGACAGCTTTGTACTTTAAACTTTGTACTTACAGAACGAAATCAAAGGGTAACATTAAAGACTCAGATTCTGACAAAAGTGCACCCACCGAAACTGGGTGCGGGCAGGCAGGACTCACAATGACCGAGTGCTCCAGAGCCGGGCGCTGCCACTCGCGCTGCAGGGGCTCACCCGGCTCCCCGAACCCCCGTGCGAGCAGCGGAGGCTCCGAGCCCAGGCCGCCTCCTCCCTCCGTGGCACCCAGACTTACCTGTGCGGCCGGCCGAACAGCGCGGGGGACAGCTGCAGCTACAGAGCCACGAAGTAGGAACAACAGGATTTCATACACCGCGGCACAACAGTTACAGGGGTCTGTCTGGTTTAGAACTCCATCGGTCTCTCACAAACCCCAGAGAGACGCTGAAGAGAGGCAAAGAAGCCGACGGGCAGAGAGTGGATGCGAGCGCGCTGCTGCCGGCCGCGGGGCCGCGTACCCTGGGCCGCCGCTCGCCTCCCGCGCAGCCCGGCAGCCCCTCACGGAACCAGCCCGGCCCCGCAGCCTCCCACGGAACCAGCCCGGCCCCGCGCCCGGCCGACGCCTTCCGAGGCCGGGGAGAGCGGGGAGGGCGGGGAGGCGGCGCGTCCCGGGCCTGGCTGTGGGCGTGCCGAGCGCCGCCCCGGCCCGGCCCGCCGGGAGCGCGGCTTGAGGCGCGGTTCCAGCGGCGCTGCGGAGCTCCGGGCAGTGCAACCGCTCCAGGGGTTTTAGCGTGGAACTGACCCAAGAGCGAAACACCCCCCCAGCCCCGGGCTGTGTGGCATCCTCTGGCATAATGAAAAATAAAGTAAGAGCCGGGACCAAAGGGGCGACTGCTCCATTTCCGCAGAGTGGGCCCGGGCGCTGATGCCTCTCCTGCCCGTCCGAGGCGGGCCGTCTTTCATTACTGACCGCCTTTTGTATTGGTTTCTTTTCCTCGCTTTTTTCCCAGTTCATGGTAGAAAGTGATGGAACAGCTGTCGTCACATTCAATAACTTGATACAAACCTGCACTTTTGGGGAATGTATCCGAACCCCAGATCATTACAGGTGCGAATTTTAAAAATCTACTGCCCATAAGCCTTCCCCTTATTTGTTTCAAGAAAGTATAGTAATAGACACTGTATTATTGAAATAGTTTCTAATTTATGCATTACCACCTGTTACTGTGTTTATTATACACATTTATAAAACTAAAGTCAAGTTCTGTCCATCTTCATGTAGTCTTTAAATTCAGTGTATTGCACTGACCATGAGGATGCCAATCATGTGCCTACTGTAATTTTTTTTTAATGTTTTGATTCCATTAGTTCCCTGCAGATCATTTGGAGAACGGGTAAATTTTATACATTAACTTTTGTAATGTGTTTGAAAATGAAAAGGGACTTTTCAGTAGCAGGGATCTGATTTATGGCACCCAGTAACCAAATTTTCTTGCGACTGGGGCCAAACATACCGGGTTAATTATTCTTCTCCTTATTCCACTCTGATTCCGGCGAAAGCGACCAGCAGAGGGCTGCCTCCTTTCAAAGTACGCCAACGGGAGACAATGAGGCAGATTCATGACACGTTAGGCAAGGGAAAGTTTAGGTAACTGGAGAAAATGGTAGAGCAAGTGGTATAGACAAATACATTGAAAGCAGCTGGATTTGAAACTGGTTTATGCTGGGTTTTTCCCATATTACAAATGTTTTAATCATAACTTAAAGAAACATTTTTCCATAGCTGTCCAAGTTCCACCAGGACAAGAGTAGCTGTAACACTACCAAAAGGAAACCTGATAACAAATGTGGTTTGAGTTCAACTTACAATACCATTTAAAAGGAAATGAAAGCTTTATTTTCAACTTATAATACATTCCTATTTACAAGATAGGTTTGGCATGAGAAATATAATCATCTTTTTACAAATAATATGATAAATATTTACAAGCATTTATGTTGTCTCCACTTCTGAGTGGCCAAAGTCAGCTGGGAGTCCTTCCTCTGCCAGCGATAAACCTGTTTTACCAAAATGATGCCCTCTTCAATGTTCCCCACAAGGAGATACACCATGGGACGGTGGGTGGGACTCATCCTCTCTATACATTTTTCATTAATTAGCAGCCACTGTTGTATCATACTCTGGGTTTCGTAGGGCAACAGTGAGCCCTGGGTAATGAATTCCACCTGGCATTCAATGTTATACTCTTGGTCCTCAAATGCTGTTCTCTTCTTGGACAGCTTTACTTTCACTGCTATGGAAAAAGGAAAAGGAAGTGCAAGTCAGACCATTTCTCAAGTGCAATAGAAAACAGTACCAGTGAAAACAGGAAAATTTCTTAAGAATATGTTCATAATTTATGTTGACAGAGTATGGTGAAGCCTTTTCCAGCTAAAGTTTAAAACATTTTTGAAAAATAAATTTTATGTAGTAAAGGGTTTTTTTCCATTGAATTATGTGACTAGGAAAAAATATTTTCACAAGTGTAATTTATTTTTACCATCACCATGTTATGTCAAACATCAAGTAATTACATATTGTAAGCTGTTGGTCTTATTCTTGTATGACAAAACTGCCCAGCAACTGCTCAAGCAATTTTCCTGAAACTCGTCCATGTGTGGAACCCCTAGGCAAAAATGGCTTCCTGATACCACCCTTTTAGATATTCCCTTTTCATTAGAGGCACTACCTATCCCACTTGACTCCATCAACACTTTTTAGCATGACATTTGTCTGTATTTCTTGATCTAATGCCAACCAAAGTTGCTGAAAGTCCTTGCACTGCCATCAAAGACTTCCCAGGAAGTCTCTAGGGCAAACTCCACTCATCACTCCAACAAGACAACAGGAGGTAAGAATTCCTTCTACTGATATGATTTTCTGAGTCTCCTTCTCAGTAAGTGAGGTATCACAAGAAAACTCATTCACAAAAGTAGCAAAGATACACCATATACTGGTAAAACACTAACGCTTTACTTTCTGCTTAAGTGCTAATAAAAGGCAAACTTGCTTATTTGGCTGCTTTTGACAGAAATATTTTCCATAAAGCATAGACCAGAACAGCTATTTGGCTGGAAACCAGATCATTGATAAATCTTTCATGCACAATAAATCCTCCTTATATTTAGATTAGAAATAACTTATTCTGAAAATCAACCTAAAGCTAAATTAGCAGCCAAACGCTTAATCCTTTGAAATCCCTGCAGAAACTGTCACTAATTGTAATCCTACTTTTAAAGCGTTTGGAAGAAGAGTTGTTAGTCTCTCTAACAGCAGGTACATTAGCAAGGACTTACCAAAGTTACTGTCACAGAAAACTTCAAGAACTCTTTTGTGTGTAAAGAATTCCTCCACTGCTGGGCAAGTCTGGCAGGTAGGCTTTGGTAGGACTGATAAGAAATTAAAAAGTCTCATTGTTATCTTTTAGAATAATTAGTTGTAATTTTCTGCTGCCAAAGCTGAGAGCCCACTGTTTAACCACAGAAATGACAGAGAAAATACACATCAAATACAGGGCCAGTGATAATAGGTAAAAAGTCAACAGACTTCTCTGAAAACAAGGCTGGAGATGAAAAGGAGTTTCATTTTCCATGCTCATTCAGCCCTTGTTCTGACTGACAAGATCAATTATCAGCAACAAATAAGGTAACAAATACAGTATAATTTTTAACACAACTGCAGTGGGTGGTAAGGGGTTAGATGGCTGATTCTGTCAGTCCCTCTGGGATCAGCTGCACTAAGCCTGTGAATATACATGAATTTGGGTGTGCTAGCAGCAACTTAACCGTACTCTTTTCCATTGAGTTAGTAAATGTGAGTGCATTTGAAGATTTGAACATTTATGCCAAGATAACTCATGCTTCTTTAAGGAAAATCAGATAAAATCATCCCAATTTTCCTAAGCTAACCTGAGAACCAGTTTGTTGTACACATAAAAGCATCTGTGATAAGGGCCATAGATAAGTCTGTAATGAGCAATTCCAGCGTGGTGTGCTCTGTGTATGGCAGTGCCCAGAGCTGTGCAGGGTGGCGGTGCCTTCCTCCACAGCACAGCCCTGGGGCTCGCTGCAGTTCGCAGTGCCAGCGGTGGCACCCTGCCCATCGACACGGACCCTGGAGCAGGACAGCCACGCCTGGCTGCAGTGACAGAACACAGAGCGTCTGTCCCGGGAACAGCGTCCCAGGAACGCGGGGCACGGCCACCCTCCCCTCAGCGTCCCGAGCTACCTTTGTGCAGGTGTTGATAGTCCTTGGAGAGAGGTGCCAGGCACGTGTCCTCGTCGCCAGGGAAGCGGTCGCAGTCCAGGCTGGCCGGCCAGGGCTGCCCCTGGCACAGGAGCACGGGGGCGCAGCTGGCACGGACAGCAGCACACATGCTCCTGCAGGGATGGATGAACCTGTGTGCGAGCAACACCAGGCTGAGGCAGCGCAGGGGTAACAGAAACTATTGCAACAGCGATTCCCGGGCAAAGTACAGCATCCTTGCTGACATTTAACATCCTTCAGTAATAATATCATTCCAGAAGCAGCAGCTGTGAAAATTATGTAAGCAGTCTGTGTGTGGACTGAGCTTACAATATTTAGTTATGATTTTAAAAATGCATTTATGACAACCTGAGAAAAGCTTCAGTATAAACCTGATTCTATTCACTGTAGGTGCTAAATGAATAAGAATAAAGTTCAGCTATAACAAAATAATACATCATATCCTTTGCCAATACCATTCATATTCCCAAGGCAAACTAAAATTGAAGTGGAACAAGTTTTCGGTACTTTTTTTTTTCTGATGTATACAAAAAAGCTAACAGAATTACTTCAGAAAAAGTAGAGATCACCTTTAGATTATGATAAACATTCATTTGATTTCATTCCTGTTCTGGCAAATAAAGGCTGGAGTTTTGTACTGTGCTGTGATACTTACGTATCTAAACAGATGGGTGCAAACAGGGAGCACAGGAACGTCCTCACGTGAGGGTGACAGTCTGTGTTTACAAGGTGCTGCCAGGTGCTGGATTTTTGGATAACTTCTGACATGCTTGTGTGTCCCATCAGGTTGGGAAGTCTCATTTCAGAGTATCCAATCTTGTGGCACATGCCCATCTCCTTGGGTATCACTACGCATTTCGTGGATAATCCAATGTCCAAGGCTGTTGCCACCCTTAGGAAACCATTCACGGCAAAAACAAGTATTTCTGCAGTCAATAACATCTTCCAGTGACTCCTGGGCTGCTGAACAGGGAGCTGTCAAACCACTCAAGTGCAGAGGCATGCTGAAAACCTTGTGGCTTATATATCCCAAGAGCTTAATGAACTCTTGGTTATCAACTGCTTATCAAATCACTCGAGACAAGACCAGGTCTTATTGCCTAATCAAGGGATTGTTGTGACAGCCAGGGAGGTGGAGAAAAAGTATAGATGTATGTTCCCCAAGGACACTGATTTGGAAGAGCCTTTCTCACATCCCACGGTGTCAGTGGCTGCAGCATGCTAGGTAGCATATTAAACTTTGACACCTGGAAGGCTCACTGTGCTTTCAAAAACAAATTAAGAGATCCCCCAGAAAAAGGGTTGGGCAGACATGCTGTCTCCTGGGGCTTCTGTGTCTCCTTTGTTTTCAGACATTGCTGACATGACAGAAAAAAACAGCCCAGATTGACTTATCAAGTGAAAATGTTTTGCTTGTGCTAATGGCCCATGTCTCTTCCACAGTTTTACAATGTAGAAGAGGCACTTTCTTTTGTCAAGCACTGTAAAAGAGACAGACATCTGCCATTAACCAAGTATTTTGACTGGAAATTTGGATTACTATTCTGTGACATGCTAAAGGCCTCGACTGCTCTTAATTTTAATAGACACCTAAAAATATAGAATTGAATTTGTAGCACTGTTGTGGCTATCAGTATTTATTCAGGAAAAAAAGCAGTTACACATTTTTATTATTTTGAATGAAGCTGTCTACATTTAAAAATGCTCAAATAATGCAGGATTTAAACTATTTATTAATAAATTGTAAGTTATGGGTGTTTATTTTTATTTCCACACCTGGTTACATGATTTATTAGCAGAAATGTTTAGCTATTAATAATTTGTAGGTGGATCTACTGTAAAATATCTGTCTTGGATATTAGGCTAAAATAAGTATATTCATAATAGCGTATCATCTAGAATTACTGATGCTTGATTGAAATACATTTCTTCAGAAACTATAGCTTTTTGTGCTTATACTGAGATGTAGCACACTTAGACAATGCATCACACATAATTTACATGGTTATAATTAAAGGTTAGGTTACTAATCCTAGCACCTTTGAAACCAAAGACAACCCCCTACTGATTCCTCCTTAGCTGCCTTCTTTACTCTGAACTACTAGTAAAATTACAGTAGCTGTTTAAATAAGTAGAAAAAAAAGACAGCATGCAAGGTCTCAGGAACTAAAAATGTATTTAACACAACTGTCAGTTTTTCTTCTCATGCTTTGTTGCCATATGGTGTTTTTTTTCCCAGCAAATGTGGGTTCTCTGTATCCCTTACCTCACCTCAAGGCAGAGGAACTGAATACCTAACCAGGCTGACTTAGGCCTGATGACAGCTTCCCTTTGACAGGTGCTCCATGTATTTCTTGGGAAGTTAGAGCCTGCAGTAAGAGTCCCATCCTTGCTAAATCTATGCAGGTATGTCTGCAGGGCACAGCTTCACACAGCTCCTCCTGCTCCCATTTTGCAGTGAACGACTTCACAAAGTTGTTTAACCCGAGGAGAGGCAGGTCTAGGCTGAGCCAACTGCACAGGCCTTTGTCCTGTAATTTTATTAAAGTAATCAAATTCCTCTTTGTGTCCAATGATATTCTTTTGTAATACTTCTCTCGTCTGTTTGCTATCTGAAAGCAGGTGGCAAGATCCCCGATGAAAGAAGCATGTGGAGCATGGTATGACATGCAGATTTCTAAATGGTATGAAACATAAAGTAAGAAAGAGTATTTGGTCTCTCAATTATTTAGATGTTTTTCTCTGTGTTTTTTTCAGGGACTGTCTCACAACCTACAAGAAAGCCTGATTCATCTTAAAACCTGACCCAGCATTGTTTCTTGCCAGGCTTCCCAGGGAGGAGGTCATTTATGAGCCCTGTGGAGCTGTGCTTTAAAGTATCTTTTAGTCTCTTAAAGGCATCCAACTATCTTTTGATGTTCTGCTTTTGGAGAGCTGACTTTTGGTAGAGTCAAGGGCTGAAGAATTGTCACCAGTTTCAAGAGAAAAACGTGCCTAAATGCTTTTGATGGATGCCCATGACAGTACTGGGTCCAAGGGTGGCATGAAGCAAGATCATTATCCATAATTCAGTAATTTTGGATAGCCATCTTCTGTCAGGAACCATTTATGGGAGCTTGTGATTCTCTTCTGGAAGTGTCTTGGTTCAGGTGGGTCAAATTTCTTACCCTGTACTATTTTCAGTGTCATAATTTATTAAGAAATTTACCAATTTAAGATCCTTTTCACTCCTGGGTCACTTTTAAGTAAGGGACAGTGCTTCAGTTCAGGCTCAATTATTTTCATGTTCTTCATGAGCAGATGAGCAGATGTTACCTTTGAACTTGGTTTGACAGGAAGCCTTTATAATTTTAATTTTAGCAGGAGTCTTGCAGAACAGTTATTAAAAGTGAGCATGCAGAGTATGTTGCCATTGGCTGGAGAGTGCTACAGGTCAGCAGATGTTGGCAGAAGCATGACCTGCAGCACCCATGTTACTGTGCCATAAATCATAAATTCTCCTTTTTTTTTTTTTTTTTTTTTGCAAACAGCTGCTCATTTCATGGGGAAAAAACCATGAAGCAAATATACACACAGATTGATTTTGTGAACACAGTAAACTGTTTTACTGTTGCCACGCTATCTAAACCTTCAGATTGCACAAAAACTGGTGGCTCAGCATTTCTGTTTGGAGTGATATATGTCTGTAGAGGGTGTTTGAACAAAGACTGACTAAAGTGAAAAAAAAATATTATCATGGCAATTGCAGTGCCTGCATACAGTTAGAGATCTCAAAATCTGGAGTCCAGCTACTGCTCTTTGAGACTTCTGAAGAAAGCCGTGTGGTGGTTCCCTTAGCCACAGGCTGCATTTATTGTTCCTGGATATGAGCAAGGGACACCTGCTGATCGACCCTGATAAGAGGAGCAGCGGCTGGAGGCTCCCTCCCTGCCCACCTCTGAGCCCTCTCCTTTGACTGTTACCAGGGAGACAGACAGAGATTAACCAGGAGCCACCCATCAGAGCCCAGTAAGAAACAGGATTGAAATTTTCTTCAAAGAAAGCAGGGGGTTGAGAGCAAATTTGCAGATGTAGGGATTTTTGGTTTTAATCTAAACATTTGTTGCAATATTTGGCTGGAGTCATTTTTAACTGGAGTCAATTGCAGAGATGCAAGGCTCCCAGACAAAGGTCAAAGCTTGTAACCATGTAAGGAGGCAGGGGAGAGGTGGTCCTTGTTCTGATGAAAGCTTTGCTGAACTAACATCTTTAATCTGCAGTGCAGGATTTACTTCGTAACATTTCCTTTGCTTTATTAAAAAAATAATTAGGCCACATGTGGTGTCTGTGAAACAGCAGAGACAGAGTCATGGATGCCTTTGAATGCCTTTGAAAAGGCCTCATTAATTTATTTGTCACAATAGCTTTAGCATTGGTTCAATTTTTAAAGGACAGAAATACTATATTTCCTTATAAATCTGTAATGGAAATTGTTACAGGCTCACTGCTTTGGCATGCTCAGCACTGCCCTTTCTACTGTCAGTTGATTAACTGAGAGGAAAGTTTGTTTTAATCGTCAAAGAGAAATTAGATGCTTTGGGTGACCCAAACTTAGTTTCTGACTCTGCCACATTTCTTCTGGAAGCTTTAACCCTGCTGCACTGTCCTCCTGCACACACAGGTTAACAGTGATGGGGGGATGCTGGAGTTAAACACGTTCAAATATGAAGTGTTCAGATGCTACAAGAGTGGGGAGAGGGCATGTAAATACCCACACAGATCCCAGGAGTATCACTCAGAGCACAAGGGTGTTGAATACTACACAAAAACTGGGTAAATAGCCTTTCAAGTCAGTCAGGGCCAAAAGGACACAGGAAGATGAGGTGACTTCTAACCAGCTAGGAGCTAACACAGGCATACAAATCTGAGTTTTGACATTACCATGTTCATTCAGCTTCTGGAGGTCCTGCCCAGCAATGTTTTGTCAATGCAGAGCAGGACAATTTGTGTGGGGTGATTTTAGAGGAAGAACTGAAATCCAGCACTGACTTACTAGAGGCACACTCACAAAATTGCCTTTAGGCTATGTCCTGGTTGCTGCATGTCAGGGCCTTGTGGTGAACACCACATCGGTTAAATGCTGTGTGAAGCTGCTTGCTTTCAAGGTGGCTGAAAACAGGAAAGAAATGCTGGCACAGTTGTTGTTAAGAAAGTGGATTTTTGTTTTCCAGCCATAAAAACCATGGCAGGATCAATAGTGTTGTTGGTTTTGCTCCAGGGGTAAGCAAATTCCAAACAATGGCTTTCAGGTGGGAGCAAAATACAGTCTGTCTGAATTTAGGGTTTTACTCTATTGATTGTGTACCAGATGAGCACCTTCCCCCTACAGCCAGTAGTAATAGCCATTCTTCTCTGTTCTCCCCCAGGTAAAAAAATTAAATGTTTCAGGGTACTTTTATTCCTTGGTATTGGTTTGCTACATTGGCTAATATATTTCTTTTTAGTCTTGAGACAGTTATACTGGATTTCAATTTTGTTTTGCTCTGATTTAGTTTTGTGAAAGAAGGACTATTTGACAAATGGAGTATCATGTATTTCAGGCACAGAAAAGCTCCTCTTTTCTTTTAGACTTAAGCAGCTTTTGCAGTCTTTCGGCAACTGGGCTGATGCTGGTTTTCCCTCTATCAAATTTCTATCATAGCTGAGTCCCCTGTCATGTACTGTCTGTCACAAACAGCTCCAAAAGAAACAAAAAGTGAAGTTAAACACACAGCTCACTGAATTGTTTCTAATCCTCTGTGAATATAAGGGAATACAAGTAGACTACTCGAACTCTTTCCTGGGGAGAAAGGGGAACAGCTCCAAGTAAACATTACCCCCCAGCTATGTGTAGTCCATTGAGAAAGTAAACATCGTCACCTTGTCTATTCCCCCTCCCCGATTCTTTCTTTGTCTGCGGTCTGTAGCCAACTAGTGATCATCAAGATAAGACACAGACCGCGTCTGGCCTGTAGCTGCCCCTGGAGATAGCTCTATCAGTTAAACAAGTCAAGCCCCGGGAGAGTGCTCTGCTGACTCCAGCACGCCTGGAGCCCGTCCCTTTTAAGTCGCCTGGCAGCATTTCACATTTAACTTGTGTGTATCCCAGGCACCCGCAGGAAATGCTCTTGGCATCTGACCTTTTCACAACACACGGCAGGCCAGGCTTGATGCACTTTCACACCATGGGAAGCAGCAAATCTGAAGGCCCTGTTTAAAAGGAAAACTTCAGCCTAAATACTTTGTCGAATAAGCAACATTTAAATAATTTCTGTAACGTTTCACAAATACACAGATGTGCTTCAAATATCTGAATCAGGTATAATGGCCAAATCTTCTCTAAGCAAGATTCCTTTTGGCATTTGCATAATTTTTTTCTTGAATAATGTAGATTCACAAAATTTTTCATAGATTCATAAAATCATTAAGGTTGGAAATAACCTTTAAGACCACCAAGTCCATCCATAAACCTACAACTGCAAAGTCCCACCACACCACATCCCTAAATGTCACATCTACACGTCTTTTGAATGCTCCCCGGGAACATGACCCAACCACTGCCCTGGGCGGCCTGTTGCAACGCTTGATAACTCTTTCCACAAAGACATATTTTCTCATATCCAGTGTAACCTACTCTGGCACACCTTGATGGTACAATGTAATCTCATTCCAGACCCTGAATAAGTATTTAAATCTAAATAATCAAAGCAAATATTCCTGTTGCAAATGTTCTTGGTGAAACCAAAGACTTACCAAGAAATAGTCAAAGTAACATCCTGGACATGAATTTGAGCTTCTGATCATTAGAATCTTGGCAGATTTATTTATTTATTTTACAAATTTCTGTCCAAACCAGGATTCATATTGTTTTTAAGAGTGTAGAATGGAATTTTAAAATTTCAAAAAGAAAATATATTTTATTGATAAATGCTAGCTTTAGGTTTCTATGTTAGTGTAGTTTTGGAAAGAGATTTATTATTTTGGGCTTTCTAACTAAAAACATTTGCAAATTTTTAAATTCAAGTCCAGAGATGTGTACTGAACTCTATTCAAAACAAATAGGTCTGTCCTGAACTCTAATGCGTATATAGACAATATTCAAAAACTTCTTGGGATTCTGAGAAAATGTATTTTTAACTATGCCAATTACAAATTACAGGAGTAATTGCTTCACAAATCAGTGTGTTTTAGATATTACCTTACCCATACCTTTTGGACAAGGATGACCTCAAAAGGGACCCTTTTGAAGCCTTTAAGGCACCTTCCTATCCTGACAAAAGACACACTTGCTATTGTAGCTGCAACTAATCTACTTTTTTCAGTGTTCCTCATATATCAAGGAACTCAAAACATTTTTCAAGGTTCAATGAATGAAGCAACTGGCCTTATGTGTAACCTGCTTTGACTACAAATGCTTAGCCAAATCACACCTCTGTGTGAGGAGTGAAGAATTCGAGAGACAGCAGGAGGGCAGCACTGTGGCAGACAGCTGGCAGGTCCGTGCCAGGCATTAGGTGGGTCATCATGGGCAGGTCTAGATTTCAAATGTGATAATGGCTTCACACACACTACTTTTTCATTTGAACCTTTATGATTTGCTCTCTCTTATCATGCAGGGACAGTATCTCTGTAAATACTGTTTAAGTCTTTTTTCTGTCTGAGAAGACATGTAGAACAGTTTTGTAAAAGTAAGTAGATTCTGCATCTTGTATTCTTATTGAATCTTTTAAATGCACTTTAATGATGAATGCATAGGGCTTTCCTGTAACACTGATGCTGGGCCTGCAAAATCTGTAAAACCTCATCAATTGTTCCTTTAAAGACAATTCATATTGCCACAACCATTCCCACAGCAAGCCTGAGAGTTACAGAATCAACCACTTCATCCCCTCCCCTCTGTTTTGTGAGATAGCCCCATTGGTATTCATGAAAGGCTTTAAATTCTCTGCAAAGGGGGAGAAATCAATCTTAAAGAACCCAAAAACCAAACAAACCACAGATCAGTCTTTAAAGAGAAAGCATAGATGCAATATGCTATACAAAAAGATAGGGAAGAAAAAATATCTTCTCTTTCTCTGAGCCTTGGGGCAGATGGCAGACTCCTTCCTTCTCTCTGTGATGGCTTATGTTGCACACTTGCCTCTGTTGACATCAAAGACATTTGGTTTCTATTACCCTATCTCGAAGAGAAATTCACTGATAAAGGAGTCTCCACCCTCATGATTAAACTCTATTTGGATTTCAATACCTGGGCAGAGCCCCTGAGCCAGCAGGCCAGGATTAGAGGGCCCAGACTTCAGACTTCAGCATCCATTTGCTAATCTGGGAGCAGACTGTGGGGCCTGCCTGTGGAATGTTATGTCACTTGGTCTTCACAGACCTTTACCTTCATTCCAGGGCAAACATTTCCTTCCAGTGGAGCTCCTGGGAAGTGAAATGGGTGAATTCATCCTAAATAGCTACACAACAAGAAGAGCTGAGTAAATGAGAAAAAATGTAGAGCAATCATTAAGAAATAGCTCAAAATCAAACAGTACCTAAATGATCTCTAAAACTATGGTTTACTTCTAATTAGTATATGAAGCTCAGGGAGGCACAACCAGAGAACAATTAAATTTACAGTTAGACAGGAGAGGCTGATGGTTTTTTTGGTCTCAGGATCCATTTTCATTCTCTAAATAGCATTAAGGGTTTCATGCTGGTTGCAGTGATCAAAGATTGATAACTGTCTCCACAGGAGGCTTCTTTCATTATGGAAACCATAGAGGAGCAAATAGTTTAGAGGGGAAAGTATTTTGAAATTAGACTGGAGCATCCAGAGAAAAAGGATTTGTCATTGCAGCTCTAGTTTCCCACCATAAAAGGTGCATGTTTGCCTGACAGCTTCCTCAGCTCTCTTCCTTTGCTCTTACATCTGTCTGATAAAAGCCATTGCCACTCCCCATAAGCCTTGTTACATCTACATCTCTACTACAGCATTGCTAATGGTAAATGTATTGGGACAGGAGACCTTTGAATTGTTTGGTGAGAGAGCAAACTACTTTTAGAAACATCCACAGAAAATGCTATGTGTTTCTCTTCATGCTGAGTAGCATTTTTCTCCCTTCTAGCAAAATGAAACAGAGGTACTGGAGTTACTGACAGACAGGTTCTGTACCTAAGGAAGGCAAAGACAGTTTCCATAATCCATGACTATGGAAGGCAATATTCTTACCATGGAAGGCAATATTCTGCCTGTTTTCCTTATGCTGAGTATTAGAATACAGCCCATTGATGTCAGTGTCTTATGGCAGACCCTTATGTGAGCAAAACTGACAAAGGTGGCCAGCATACACAGACCACTCTTTCACTCTTTTTGGTGCATTATCTTTCACAACATTCTATAAAATGTTTGGTTTTGGTCCATGATGTTGAAAAAGCATTCAGTAAGGGAGGTACTTTCCCTGCCATAGGGTTGGCTCAATAAAGCAACCTCATCCTAATATCTTGGCTTCAGCAAGGGATGCTGCAGATTCATATGCCAATCTTTGGAGGGAACAAACAACTTGTGTCCCTGTGCTTACTGAAGTCCTGACACAGCAATTCTGTCCCAACACTCCAGTGGGAGAAGCCAGCTTGGGTCCATGGCCACAAGTGTGAGGACATTCACTTGGCTACTTAGCTGTATTTGATTTTATTGGTTGGAATACTGCTTGAGTAGATAAAACTAACACAGAAAAATGAAGGGAATTAGTGCATCAAATTCTGCCTACTTCCAAGTTTTCATCTTCCTCTTTACTAAGAGAAAAGGACCATTTGTTGTAGAGGCCTTTCACAAGCAGCCCTACTGTCATGCCCATGTTTACTAAGGTCTAACATGAAGAGAGGGATTTAGTCTTCTTTAAAACTCCTAGCTGATCACAAAGGATGTATGAACCAGCTGATGATGTCACACCACCATGTTAGAGAAGATTTTATTAACCCTAAAGAGCCCTCAGGCATCCACTGGTATGAATTTGATAAATTAAGGCAAGCCAGAGTGTGGAACACACCAATGCTCTCTGCTTGCTCAGCTCAGCTCCTCAGCCTTCCCTGAGCATCTTCTCATGGGAAGTCATGCTTACCTCACTGCTAAGATCTGAGGTTACAGCATAAAGGGAATTTTCCCTGTACATAAATAATTTATGTCTCAAATCACTCTAATGATACCAAACACTAGTTATGGAAAGCAATTCAAAACCTGGAAGACACACAGCAAGTTCATAACATTAATCATATCAAATCCAGGTGATCAAAACCACTAATCCAGCCATAAAGCATAAGAGGCCATAAAACCCATTGAGAAACCTAAGGAAACATACTTAATGTTCTGTTTTAAAGACGTGCAATGGCAATACTTAGTAGAAAAAGTAATTATAGTTATAGTGAGCTGTTCATTAAAAGAATCACACTCATTTCATCAAGTCTCCAAATATTCACTCATTTTTGTAAGGCCATAGTTTCACATCTGTTCTGGAAAATTCAGCAATTTGAATACAAAGCATTACCAGAGTGCTTGAAAGCCATATGGGGAGTCATGCTTGAAGTCTGTAAGGTGACATGAGACCTAGAGTTTATATGTGTGCCTGGTGACCTAGCCCTCCCACTCTGCCAGCAGGCAGGACTTGATCTCAGTGTTCACAATATTCTCACTGCTGTGGTTTTACTTTTCTGATGAGTCTGATTGTTTATTTACAATATTAGTAATGCCTTCAAAAAAATCTTCCTGCATTGTATTTTCTTTCTTTAAAGGAAATTTGTGCTCTGTTGCAGAAATTTTCTTTCCTAATAATTACCTTTTGCACTAATGCATCATGTATGAAAAACTTCATTAATGATGTTGTCATACTTAGTCCAAATGGGGACTCACAGCAACTTAAGAGTAGCTTTGCTAACAGCACAGAAATACGCATTCATTCCATTTATTATGGAGCACTGCCAACAAATCTCTTCAAGTTGACCCGAATTTAACGTGAACCACTATAGGTCAGATGGCAGGGGGCACCTGGGGACAGCCCCAGCCCTGGGTGTAGGGCACCTCCCTGGGGATGGGGACAGGCCAGACTGTGACATCAGCCTGCGAGTGGAGGTGGTTTGGTGGGACCCCCAGCGGGGACACGGCTGCAGGGCAGTGAGAGCTGCAGCTCAGGCAGGGCCAAGGCAGGAGCCTCTGCTGGAAGCAACTCCCCCCATCAGGGTTTGCCCCCACAGTGCCTGGGAGCCTCCCCCCAAGGTTGCTATGGGGAAGGGGCCACCTTTGGCTGCAGTGGCTCTGAGCTGGCCCCCAGTCTCAGCAGCCCAAGTGTCGTGACCTCCTGCAGATGCTCTCATAACCCTCACAGCAGAGCTCCCCATCAGGCTTTCCCAAACAAGCCCCTCACAAAGGCTGCATTGTTACTCTTGCATGGCTGGAGAACAACAGACAAGAGATGACAGCCATATGCACCCATCAGTTTGGCTGAGCACAATTTTCCAGGCACTGCTGGCTCTGTGGCCATGACAGTGCTAGTAAATGAACCACGCCTGCAGCACTTTGCTGGATCTATGGCTTTAGAGAAAACTTGAGTGAATGTTTTTCTGATTACATTTCGTGGCTGTGTTTTTTTTCTCCTTACAGTAGAGCACTACCATCTATATGAAAACAAAAAGTCAAACTTGGCTCCAACCCAAAAATGTAAGGAGTTCCATAGGAACAGCAAAATGTCTGGGTACATGCCAAAGTTGTACTACTTGTCAGCAGGAACTATCATGTATAAATGGGACTTTAAAAATGCCTAAAAAAACCTGCCATGGCCCAGGCCCCTGTGGACTAAATGCCCATGGTTTTCCAGGCAGTACAATTTTACTGTTATCAGCTGTGATATAGCAATGCAATAGTAATAGTGATTTTTCCATTAGGATCAGACTGAAGTGGATTAGGGGTTGGTACCACAAGTATCACTCTGACAAGAACCTCACAGCTGCTGGCACCATGCAAACACAGCAAGAGACTTTACCTGCTCCCCAGGAGCATGTGCTCCCAGGACATTGCAGGGAAAAACCAAAAACATTCTCAACCAGGACCTGAGCAATTCCATTCCTTGCATTTAATTTGTTTCACTGGCAGTCTATTTTGCTTCTCAAAGGTAAAAGCATATTCAAAATGCTTCAATGAAAGGTGTAAGAGCTGCATGCCTGGATCACTCTTAGCTTTGCTGGGAAATACACCTCATTGCTTACTCATGAAGCAGACCACAATGTAGAAAACTCCTGGTAAGAGAAGTAACAAGGGTAAGCATAAAGGAGCTCCCATCACAGAGTAAAACAGCAGCAGATAAAAATGATGAATCATTAAAACAGGTTCCTTGCCCCTGCTCACCTCCTAGTGGGATGCTGTTCCTGGTAGCTAAAAAGCATACATCAGTCCCATGCCTCAGAGCTGCAGATGGCTGCTAGATGAAAATACAGTTTTCAGACATTTCTACTCCACAGGCTACAAAGGATCTGTGCACAAGAGCTGCTCATTAAGTGTTACTCCAAAAGTTTCAAAGAGTGTCTGTATGATGGCAGTCCTCCTCCCTTGATCTTTCTCCAACTCAGGCTTCTGAATTCTTATGAAGACTTAGGAGGAGATTTTAAACGCTGCTGTGCATTAAACTGCTTCTGGTATTGTTTGGCTTATACAACCAGTTGCCACCAGTGTATGCAGGAGATGGAGAATTAATCAGCAGAGACAGCAGGTGTTTTGAGCCCCTATTCTTTTCTGTGGTCCCTGCAGGGACCGTCAAAATACATGGCTATTTTATACCAAGATCCAGTGAATGATAGCATCTAACAGATGCTTCATCCTTTGAGAACTTTAGCTGTAACAGACCAGAAGCATCTGGTATTCACTTCTGAACAGCAGATCAAAAATTGGAAACTCAAAGAATCCCACCCAGCTCATATGCCCAGTAATTCCCAATTGAGATCAAAGTGCATCTTCTGAGCACATTTTGCAGGACACATTAGCATGCACCTCAGTAATATCCTATTTAAAAAAAAGAAAATAATCAAGAAAGGAAGGTGTGAACCACATCTGGCCCACAGTAACACATTATCAGAAACCAACATTTGGTGAGTCTTCAATGCAACAAAAACTAATACTTAAAGGGACAATCTTGCTCTAAAATAGTCAGGGAGCATGTGAGCCCCATACACCTATTGGAACTTTGTCCAACTCAAAGATATATATGCTTGATGACCATCAGTCTGACTCTGGCTTTTAAAATCAGGCTGAGAAATGCAACTGCATTTAAAAACCAAAATCCTGTCCTTCAGAACAAAGCAGAGATGTCTGGTAAAATCCAAGAAGCTGTTAAGAAATAATGTGGTGACAGTAGTACAGTCAGATCAGCTCTGTGGCAACTCTGGGTTCAGAAAATGGGAGAAAGATTAGCATCTGTGGTCTGACTAACTTCCAAAAGAAATTGTATCAGCAGCTATTATTACATGAAATGTACCTACAATACTAGTTTCATACAGATCCCTTTACCAAAAATAATATTTTCAGTATTGGTTATACATCTGGGAATACATATGAGGAAAATAAGACCATTATTGTGTAAAAAACAAACTCACAACCTTTATTTGTCACATTTCATGTACATGCAGAATGTATTTACATTTCTCTTTTAAGGCAAACAGAAACTGGGTTCTTATACCTGAGTTGCTTAGCACCAGTAGGAATAGCAAATAAAAACTTAGGAACTGTTGTCTCTCCTTTTGGAGTAGCAGCTGCAAAGTATTTCTGCTTTCACCTCACAGTTCTTTTAATGATCTCTACTGCCACTTGGAGCCATTTCTGCAGAATTCAATCTCTTCACAGAAACTCCTTGACCAAATTGATGTTGGCTTTGCCATTTGCTGACAGCACAGCAGTATATCTGCTTTTGCTGACATATGCATCAAGGTATTCAGTTACTTTAAGAGTTCTGTATTTCTCCACTACCAAGAAAAGCTAACACTATATTTTTATGTCTTTCTCATGTGTGCTGGCTGCTTCTCCAATGCTAAGTAAAAATTAAGGGAGGGAAAAGTTCACCTCAGCCAGTGGAAGATTTTAGGGCTTGACTTTGTGGAAATGCCCACTGAAGGGTTAGCTTTTAGGGAAGAAAATGCAAAGCAGTTTTTCAATTAAAAAAATGCTCTCTCCTAGTCTGACTAACATTTGAGCCATCTGCATTATCTCCAGACTTTATGCATTTGCTAGAATTTAGGATGTTGAAATACATTTAAAATACAGAGGCAGCATTTTCAAGTAAGTGTTTGACATTTTTCATTTCCCATTGACTCAGTCTATCAACACCACTAATTCCAAGAGGCACTTTTCTACCTCGACTTTTAAGAAGACCAAAGAACACAATCCTAAGAAACAACATCTATCCTGTAAAAAATAAAAGTTTCTATGTAACACAGAAGTGTAGACCAAGCAGAAAGCCATAGTGCAAAATGGAGTATGATTCTTAAGTATGCCTTCCTCTGTGAGAAACCTGTAGTTTGGAAAAATATTTTGATTCAATATACATTCTCTGGTTTTTTTTAATGAATTCCCGAAACTGTCATTTTTAATGACTTGTCAAATACATGAATTTAAATTTTCTGTTACTATTTAGTTTCTCTAGGTGTCCATCTCAGCTAATCAACTCTCATCACAAACAATTTTTAAACAAATGCTAATATTTACAGGTGTTTAACTCAAACATTCATTGAAAGAAACAGAGTAACTGTGCCTTTATTAAACTTATGGTTTATATTGGATATTAAAGCAAAAAAAAAAAACCCGAGTAATTTCTTCTTTTTTCCAGTTACTACCTGCTAGGATCAAAGGTCTTCTTTCACATTCGTTTCACTCAGTAGTAACACACCCACAGTGTATTACATTGGAAATAACCCACAACCAAACAGTCAACTGTGAAGATACTGTCTTTAAGAAAGACAAGCAATTTCACACAGAAATTCTTCCCAAAGGTTTGCCAGTTCTTTTTCCCACCTCTCAGAGACCCTTACAAACAAAGCACCCAGGAAAATACAATAACAGGACAGTAAGAGGAACTCAGGAAGCATCTAACCTATGTATCCCACCAGAAAGCTGACTCCTTCTGCTAAGGTACCTCTCCACAAAAGGTCTGAATGGTTTTCCAAGTAAGATGAGTTTAAATTGGTAAAAATGGGAATAATTATTACTCTTCACCTGGTAGCAGCTTTGTACACTGTAAAAAAAACCAGCTTGCTGCAGGTATTCCTGATGAAGTCTATCATTTTGGTCCTCATTTCATTTCCTATAAAGTGACCCACATGCAGCTTTATTTTTAAAATCAGCACTGCTGATTGTCTGAGATAATTTCAATATTAAGATGCTGGAGAAGAGCTTACAAAATTTTAGAAAATCTGAAGAAATTCTCCCTGTAAATCCTTGATCCCTAGTCTACTATACAAAGAAAATGCACTGTATTTAGGGAAAAATATTATACAGTGATTATATATCCAGTGACTGTTCACCTAGCAAGTTTATGAAATCTTGTCCTGCTATGCTGGTTACTTTGAAAAAAATCTAGGACATCAACAATTCTGAGGTTCTCTTCCATTCACACAGGACAGGGGATGCAGGCACTCACTCACTCTGCTACCCACTGCAGTCCCTGAGGTAACAGGAGATGATTAGCCTTCCCAGGCATCTCAGCAAAGTGAAATACTCCACAGGAAGTCACATGAATACCCCTTGCATTCATGACGGTTCAGTGGCCTTGGAGAGCAGTCACAGCACATCAGACATACTGTGTTCTCAGCTTGCCTGGGGTGGTAACTTGCTCTCTTCAGATGTCTGAGTTAAGAATTAATCCTGCTCTTTTGAGGATGGCACAGGTTATTGCAGTCTGAGTCCTTTTGTGCAGAAGGAAGAAGTTTGTAGGCAGAAATAAGTTTCTGGATATTTTTGAAATGCTACGCCCAAAGGCACCAACTTCCACATGCAGAGTAAAGGACATTGTTACAGTGCAGATGAAACAGATTAATAGAGCTTATTTATAAGAAGTTTTATACACCTGAAATGTCACAAACATTTACAACTTCTCTGCCTTCCTCTGAGTTCTGAAAATACTGAGCCATTACACTGCTGTCTCCTTTGAATCCAATGTCTGTGGTGGCTTGAAGTTCAGTATCTCTTTATATGTAATGCCTGCAAAACAACAGAATAGACATAGCATTGCTGTGGTCTAATCAGAAAAGGAGCTGCACAAACATGAATGAGCAAGGTGCAACCCCAGCATGGCTGGGCTCTGATCTAGGTCAGGAAGAGAGAGACCTCTTCAGGCAGAAAGAGAGGAAGAGTACAAAAAGTAAGGGAATCAAGGATGACTTTTTCACCATTTGAAGATTTGAAAAAGTAGCCCAATACTGAAATTATATAGGTGCTTTCAGAGGGATGTGAGCACTGACTTTTGAGTATAGTGGGCAATATCCTCAGCAAGAGTTACTGAGCACATTAGATTTAAGTTAGGGCCTCACTTAAAAGCCAAACTACAAACTTCTGACCTTAGATGAAAACAAGATTAGACTTAAATCTCTGCTGACACAGATATGTTTTTTGTTCCCTCAGAGACTCTAACTTTCAGGCCAGCAACCACTGCAATCCTGTAGAGGCAACAGTCACACAATCTCTTCACCTGCTCTATCCACCAAAAGGCAAGTTACAGAAATGGTTTATTTTCTATGTTCCAGAAGATGGGAGGACAGAAACATTAGGGAAATGGAGGATGGCCTCTGTTAGCAAGCAGAGAAGAAACCTTTAAAGATCCTTCCACAAGAACTTGGTAAGAGGAACACTGGTAGCATCAGTAGCATTTCTCTTAATGCTGTCTATTTACCGTTTTATCAAAAGCAGAGGAGTTAATTAAGGGGGATAATTTTTATTTCTGCATGGCCTTTCAATCTGGTTAATTCTGAAAACATCACAAAATTAAACTCACGCTTCCACTCATCTAGTGGAAGATCCATGTTATCAAATGTGTCATCGTATTTCTCAGCTTCAATTTCTTCCTCAGGATCGTGAATTGGTTCAAAGTAAGGATGCACCAAAGCCTCAGCTGCCGTGACTCGCTTCTCTGCATCCAGCACCAGCATCTTCTCCAAAAGGTTTACAGCTATTGCACAGAAAACCAACAGTGTATTCAAATCACATACCTGATTCCACTTGTACACAGTAATACTGCCCTGGAGGTATTTCAAATAAATACATGGAGTAACAGAACAGAATCATTGCATGTCCATTTGTAGCCAGTGGGGCCTCTTTGCATGACTGTTGTGAGCAAGCTGGGATGTGTACAAAGCCTGATGCAAGGCAGAGGTGCTCCCTTGCTTCTGTATGCAATACAGAAAACATCTCAGCTAATGACTCCTCAGCTTCTGGCTCCAGGACCACTGTGCCTGGGGCTTTCCCAGGTGTCTTGAACCACTGCCACTTATTGTGGTTCTAAGGTACATCACCCCCTGACAGCAGCTGAATGAACAGGTGAACAGGGAGTGAGAACTGCGCTCTGTGTCACCAAATCCAGACCAAGTACACTCTGAAGGTCACTAAGACAGGTCAGCTGTCCATACTCAGACTCTCAGGGCTAACTTTATCTGCTATGTGGTTTTGATCTCAGCCTAAACAACCCATTAAAGTTCTGCATGTTCCCCTTCGGTGGATTCTGGATTCAGTCCATTGCTAGACTGTCAAAGTGGACTAGTGTAAACGGGTATGATGAATGATTCATTTACTTTCTGTTTTTCTATCCTGAAAGGATGTTCTTGGATTTAGAGCAGCTGAAAGGAAGTAGAGGCAGTGTGGGAAGTGATGCTTCACCCCAAGAAGTGTGGGACACTTCAACTTCTGCTTGCCATGTTGCATATTCTCTTTAAACTATTCCAGACCTGAAGCAGCCAGATGGCCACAGAAATGATAAAAGACATCCTAAGAACTAAATGGAAATGTGTAGCTTGCTGCAGCTACCCATCAGCTAACCATGTAGTAAGGGTAAGAGCTGTTTCTTAATCAGACTTATTTGTACCGTATCTGAACCTAAAATTTTAACTTCAATTAAGAAAATTCAATTATCCTAATTAATATTCTAATAAAACTGGCTTGTTAGTGTTTAGATCATTGGGGAATTGATAATGCTTAAGGAGAGTCATTTTAGAGCTCTGTCTGCCTCAGGTCATGTCACAGTTATGCGCAGTTGGTAGGCTCTTCTGGCTGTTAAGATCTATGGAATCCAAGCCATTATTTCTCAGGAATGCACAGATGTTTCTCAGGATGTATTAATTCTATCACTAAAATGTCAGCTTTCCATTTTCTTGTATTTCAACTGCCAATCAGATTGGGCTTTCAGAATTGTAGTTCAAATACAGAACAGAAAAACTTTTATTACATTTACTTAATATGCTAGGGCTCTTGAGAAAACTGCTCAAGTAAAACCAATAAGCAGGTACTAGATTGAAACCTAAAACACAACATACTAATTTTTTTTATGCTTCTAAGAAATAACTGATTCCTGGCAGGGTTTAAACTTCAGTTTCAACAATCAAAATGATGAATTATGGAAAGCAAGAGACAGAATAGCCCAAGAACCACCACGTCCCCTGTCACATGACTGAATTACAATGCAGCTGCCTCCAATGCAAACACAAGAACAAGCTGCACACATACACACAAACAGCCTTACCCAAAGGATTCGCATACTTCAAGATGGATGCAAAATCTTTCTTCTGGACTTTTGGGAGGCTTTTGATATAATTTTTTGCCTTAAAAGAAACATGGATATTAAATTAGATCATTGCCACCTTTGTAATGAGACAACATTAACTATATGCTTAACACCTTTCTCAACAATATTTTGACAGCATGTTGTACAAATGCATTTTTTCTGATGATATTCACCTTCTTCCTGAATGGAATCTTTTTTAATCACTTTAAAACCATGATTTAGAAATTATGATGCGAAGCTTTAATTATTAGTGCTTCATATTTAGTATATTTATCCAAATAAATATGTGTGAAGTATTTGAAAGAATGTCATACTGAGTTTACAGCAATATCTAGAAGTGAACCTTATACAGTAATTCCTTTACATTAAAACTGAATAGTTAAATTAATGAATAAATTTAGGTTCTTTATAGGAAGGGCCTCAGGATTCTAGAAGGACATTGACATAGGACAGGAAAGAGACATTTGCAAAAAACTGGGTTTTCTGAATATCTCTTGTGCTTTTAGTACCTTTACAATAAAAGTTGCCATGTATCACCTCTGCTGTTTATATGGTACACACGGGAATCCTGAAATATTTAAATAATGTTCTGATAATTTTCTGTCATTCCATCCTCCATTTCCAGTAGCTACTGTGGGTGCACAAATGATGTCAAGGCAGAGAAGGACCATCAGGGGCCAAATCAGTAGTCAATATGTATTACCTCAGCCTAAGAACTGAGCATGGCTCAAAGGAAAAATAAGACATGGAAAACCAACTCACAAATCAGAATACTCACATCTTGACTGTGCAATTTTTGAACAAAATCTTGCGTTGGTGTACCTGTTATTTTCATTATTTCTGTGAGTTGGTCCAGATCTGAATACCAGAAATAAGGAACAAATTCTTTCACTATTAGGAAAGTAAGCATCCTGCAAAAGTAATGCATTTCTTTGCTGTTGGAGAATAATATAAAAATTTTAATTCAATGACTGAACAGAAGATTTATAAAAGATGAAAGTTCTCCATTTCTCTTAAAAAAGGCAAAGAAAATATCCTATAATTTGGGAACACATAATTGAATCATCTGCAAAATTTTCTAGAATCATAAGGCTTGTTCTGTATTGTTTGGACAAAAATCAGTCCAAGAATATTAAGAGTATCTAAACAATCAACACGTTTTGCATGCACTAGGAAAAAAATGGCTTTTCTTTTATCACAGAGCCTTCTACTTGATGATTTGGGATGTGATTTTAAGATCTCTACTGAAAAAAAATCAGAAATACAAGTTTTAATTGGCAGGTGTGCAAAAGTGGTACAGATATAAAAAAATGATTTAATGAGAAAGTTGCAAGCCATTTTACTATTAATTTCAATTTATACTCATCTGTTTTTGAACAGACTTACTGTATCACATAACAACCTCTCATAATTTTCTTACATCAGTATCATAAATTCACTGAAGGATACGATCATTTCCCTTGAACAGAGGTCTCCCTGTTATCATCTCAGCCATTATACAGCCCACAGACCAGATGTCAACTGAAAAAAAGACCAGGAGGCACATTAACCTGTCTGTTTAAATGTACATAAAGTTTAATTTAAAACATATTTTAAATAAGTATAAAAATTACCTTCATAGCCTGTTATAAAATAAACGTGTGCCTTGCCAAGTATGATGAACAGCACAGGTAAAACTACCAGACTTTCTAATGAGCAAACTGGAGATAATCTCATAATATGCAGAATGAATTTCTCAGTAACAGGCATAGGAAGTAAATTTTCAGTACTTTCAAAAACTTCCATAGTGTTATTTGAATTCCCTCCATTTGCCATTTCTCCCTGTCTGTTCAAATTAAAATCAGCACACCTTTATAGGAGCACAAGAAGAGAGACCAGACTGTCCTGTCTGTATAATTTGAATAATTTTTTCTAATAACCTTAGCACTTTCTGTTACTCTCAGAAAACATATATAAAAATCCCCAAACTCACCACCACATGATTACCTGCAATTTATCTACAAGGAAATGCTGCATAATTATACGGTCATTTCCACCTTCATTTCAGAAACAAAGCCTTGTGTATATCTCACCTGATCCAGTGAATGCTTTAGCTCTGTTAAGATAATTTTGAGGAGACACTGACCTGTCTGAGTATAATGCATCCAGTTAAGAATGACCTCTGGGGCTCTGTACCACCTTGTAACCACATAGCCAGTCATCTCACTGTCTGTATGCCTTGCCAATCCAAAATCCAGGATCTGTAGTGGAAGCACAAAGCACGTTAGATCAGATAGCTTGTTATCTAGTTCATACAGTTGTTTACAACTGTAAGAAAAAAACAAAACTGGAGCAATCTGCAGAGATTAGTTTATTTTTGTATCTTTTTCTCATTGAAGTGTCTTGTTCTCATTTTAAAAATCAAGACAGAGAGATTTGAATAACTTTTTTTCAAGTTACATACTTCTATGGCACCATCAAAAGCTGTAAGACCAGTAAAGAAAATAATAAATTATTCACTTATTAATTAAAAATATACTGGACACATTTCATACAAAAAATTCCCTGACCACAGAATCACCATTGTATCAAGTTACAGCTAAAAGAACAGCACCCATTTTAAACAATGTCCACTGCTCATATCCCAGGAGGCACATTATTCAAGAGTGTGTTCCAACAATATTCTGAAGAAAGAAGGTATTGTTATTTCTACTTTATGAATAACTCACACAAGGGAAGACTTCCTCTAGGTCACATTGAAAAGTGGGAACAAGAGTATGGAATTACCATCACTTAGTCCCATCAGGACTTCTCCAACCTCCAGCATCAATTACAGAAAAACCTTTTGAAACAAATGCAAGAACCGTGGAATTTTTTTAAAGTGCTATGCACAACTCAGCTTATTTCTAAGATTCTCAGATATTTCTCTCTAGATACAGCAATCTGTACAGCAGCAAGATTAAAAATGAATGTTATGGCCTTTTGTCAACTTCTACAAAATCTGCCTTAGAAGCACCACCTGTACGGACCATCGGAAGATGCAGAAAACAGCAAGAAAATTCCATTCCTGGAACAACAATCAGCTTGTATTTATTGGAAAGCTCATGCTTCTAACAAGAACAGGGAGGCATGGGTAAGTCAAGTTCTCCTGAAGATAAACCACGGTGACACACAGGTGTCACAAACATGAAGCTTGCATGAGCAGCCACAGTTTGCCATGTGAATCACTGCACATGTTTATTGATAGGGCAGGGGTTTTAACAGGGACACCTGAGCATTCCTATGCCAAGAGTCATGTTTTTGTAATGCTCTCTGCAATTAAGCATTCTAAAATATTTCAGGAGAATTTAATCATTCCCTGGCACTAACAGAAAAAGGAAAACTATATTTTCATTCACAAATCAAGAATACAAAATGTTATGGCTTATCTTTATTGCCATACTGGAAATATAATTTCCATGTTTTCCTCATAACTGCTGATTACCAATCAATTTAAAAACAGGAACAGAATGCAAAGGGAGACATTTTTTATTCATACCAATTAAATGCACTTGATTGTGGCTGATTCTTTGGGTACTGAAGATTCACCAGATGCAATTTTTTGTACATATAATTTTTGTATAAACCTTTATATATGGCTTTTATTGTACATATTCAGCACATGAATTTTCTCAGTACGACAGCAGGGAGGGTGGCAGAAAAAAAAAAACCAACAGGTCAAATCCAGATGTGGTACAGTCTATTCTGTCAGAGTCTTTTAGGCATTTATCTACCAAGGCTTGTGACATGTAGAGTTGGAAACAGCTAAAATATAATTTGGTTTTGTAGATTTGTAGAAATAGAAAATGACAGCAAGAATTTTTGTGTATTATGCTTTAACTTCATGATTTATTTTCATTTACATTTCATTAAGCTCAGGAACAAGGGTATCCTATTTGTATTTAACAAGGTACCATTTCAACAACTATCTTCATATAAAACTTTTATTCTCACACTCCAATCTTCAACTTTTCAGCTTGAACTTCCACAGCAATTTTCAGAGGATGTTTGAAAATCCTTATAATTTGTGAATTATGAAACAATGCCCCAATTTCCTTCAGCTCAAGGATAGGTCTCCTTTGACTCAGCAAACTTAATTTTCCTAATTTTTTTCATTAACTAACAAAAATAACTTGAGACTACAGAAAGGGCAGTGATTTCCTCTCATACACCCTCCACTGTCACTTTTCTGATACCTATGTAGGAGTTGAGAGAAAAATGAGTATCAGAAAGCTCACTGGGAAAAAACTGATAGCTAATTAATTACCCTTCCAAGGAATTGTTCCAACTTGCTTCCAGTCTCATCATCACTGGAGCTGATACAAGGGAAGCTGCCGAGTGCACAGACATGGGGGAAAATGGTTGCACTATATCTGGCAACACCATCCTGTGCCTGCATAAACTGACTTTGAGAGTGTGCAGAAAAAGATTTGTTAAATAAGTAGATACAGATCAGGAGACACCTGGCCTGCATCTCAAAATATAATTGTACAGCTGAGGGTGTAGAGGAAGACATCCATATACAACTGTTTTTCCTAGACTGTCTTATTTTCCCATCAGTGTGGGATCCATTCACAATTTGTCCACCTCCAAGCCAGGAAAAGTCAATGACTTTTTGTGTTTGATATGAAAACACTAAAATTACAGAACCCTGGAACATTTGAGTCAGTCTCCAAAGACCAAAATTTGTATGACAGTGGCTACATGCAAAAATATATTTTGCGTGTTGCAGGCTAAAAACCACTCTTGTAGTGCTCTGCATCACATTTTATTTTATTCCATTAAGGGTGTCCTTCACAACCTTTGAGCTTCTGTATCTCCCAGCTTGTAGAGTAAGACTTTTTCTATTTATTTAAAGCTGAAATTCTCACATAACCGAATCACTCCCATCAACTCTTATGTCTCTTTTAGGGACAAAACCTTGGCCATAAGATCTGATGTGTCCTTACACACCAGGACACAAAAGTCCCCCTTCAAATTCCCTGTTGTTCTGTCAGGATGTACAGGCCAATTGTGGTTCAAGAGCAAAAAGCCTGGCCCAACACAGGAACCAGCCAGCATGTCCACAGCTGCTGCATCTGTTGTCTTCTGTCTTCTAACATGTCTGACTGGTTTTTCAAATAAACATACCTTACCTTCAATTCACAGTCTTCATTTACTGCCAAGTTTCCAGGCTTTAGATCCTGCAACCAGATTTTAAATGAATGTTTTGAGGTTTTTTTTGATTTTACAGCAAGACAATAAAGTTCTCTTTTTTGCTATCCTTCCTTCTTTCTTTCTGGTTTTACAGTTTTTATGTAGCCATTTTGAACAGCAACAGATAAAATGATGTCATAACACAAATAATACAAAGAAGGATGCAAACTTGCACATTTGGCCTTTTTCCACTATACTTCCCCTGCAAGAAAAATCAATTTTTTTTCCTGCTATAAGTCAGGAAAATGCTTGCCAGTGAAGGAATTCACTAATTTTTCTATGAGAGGGGTTTAGACATAAACTTGTTTCATTTAATATTAAGACCACAAGGTTAACAATTCACATATATAGTTCTGGACTCTACATGTTGCATATTAAAATATGCATTATAAAAATTCCTTACCCTGATAGACTTAGAAGGAGTAATGAAAGAATCAAACAAGATTTTACATAAAACTCTATGCTCTCTTCTGTCGAAAAATCAATTTCCTAAGAAAGTCAACACAACTGCAACATGAAAGAAGTATTCCCTTAAGTCTCTTAAGCCACCTTAGAGACTTCCAATGATCTTCCACAGTTGTAAAGTTTAGCAAAGGGAAGACTACTGGCAAGGACTAAGATGATATTGCAACATCAATGGCTCAGAAATACATTATTAGATATACATTTTCCTTCAGCTTTTTCAGACCTTTGTTTGATACACTTTAGCACAAGATCTTTAGAAGTATCTTCTCTCTGAACTTTTTAACAAGGGATCCACCTGTTTTATACAAAGATCTTTTAAGATCAGAGGGGCCTTGGAGAGAAACAATTTGGTGCAAAAAACCATAATGAAACCAAGAAGCTCAAGGGTCATCAAGAGAGACCTTAGAAGAAAACTAAGCAAGGGTAAGTTTAGACCATGATCCCAGCAGTTGCAAAAATAAAAATATAAATATTTTACATTATTTTGTCAGTTGTGTATTTTCCATGTCCAGTTTAAAGCTGATACAATGTGCACTGTCTATGGTGCTCCTGACACTTTATTAAAAATGGACAATTTCTACTGTTCTAACACAGTTTTGGGGGAAGAGATACTGCTTGGTACCACAAAGGCATCATTCAGAACTCCTTCTTCACAGTGCAGAAGTGATTTCAAGTGGACTTTATACAGAGAAGGGATTAAAAAAGAAACAAATGCTTAATTTCTCTCAGAAAAAAAAAAAAAAAAAACCAAAAAAAACCTGAGGTTCTTAAGTCTCTATAATTTTGGGCAATTTTTTTTAGTTTCTATGGTTCCCCCAAAACTTTGAACACTAATAAAACATTTAAAGCAAACCTGAACATTGTTTTTAAAAGTTTAATCTTCATTTAAAAACTAACAAACAAAAATCCCCCAACTCTTGTCTTTCTCAATTTAGACATTATTTGCTCTTGTGGAGACTTACAACTCAGTTTCAAAAAGTAATCTAGGAACCCCAAATCTAAGCTGTATTCAGTGCAACTTGAGTGCCAGCTTACACTGACACAGCCATGCCACCTTTTGTTCCCACTGAAGAAGAAATCAAAGGCACCAACAAACTGAGAAAACCTATAAACTGAATTTCAGGCCTATTTATAAGCATGCTTATACACAAACATCACTCACATTATCAAAATATAAACATCTTTCATGTTTTTCCACTTACCCTGTGAATTATGCCTGATGAGTGAATATACTGTAAAAAGAGAAAGTATTTTTTTAGTCAAGGTCTTGAGTTTAAAAGTGGCCTGGGGTAGGAGAGAAAATACTTTTACATGGTGCTAAAGCAAACTGAAATTAGAAAAAATTTATTTGTTGCACAGAAGACCCCTTTAGCTATGGTTTTAATGTTTATTTAATGTTCATTAGTATTTTGTCCTTTCCCTCTTAATAATGAGAAACCACTAATTCAGTTTGAGTACTGCAACTGATATATGTGTATCAGAAAGAAACATGGTATTTTATACATCAGAAATGCTCTCCTACCACAGGTGTCTCTGGTGTGCCACCATAGTTTAGATTCATATGCTTCAGCAGCACTGGCTTTTAAGAGATCATTAGGACTGGGACGAAGGCCAGTCAAGGTCTTATCTGAGAATTTTTGCTACATGCATCAGTATTTCCTCAATGGAAAATGGAAAGGTCAAGTTCAAAGACATTCTCTTTACTTGCATATTTTCATCACCCAGTCAGTGACCTATTTAAAGGCTCACAAAAGCCAAACCACCAAACTGGACACCCAGGACTAGTTCTTTCAGGATGATACCTGACAAAATACAGATGTTCAAACCCATGACTGTCACCAAATGCTCCCCACTGTGGAACGCAGTTTCTCTCACCACTGAACGATACCCTAGAAGAGACTATTTTCATCACAGTCAATAAAGGGAACTTCTAGTAACTAGTTCAGATAAATGCATCTCTTGCAAAGATTGAAATGCAGAAAGCTGTTCTGAACTGAGGACATGGTTTCCAAGAGCAGCCTGGATGTGCTAATCCCTTCAGGGGTGGGGAACTGATCTGAAATCCCCACAGACCATACTAGTGATGCTAAAAAACACAAGAACAATAAAAGTATTTTAAAAAAAGACTTGGGAAAAGATGAAGAAGATGCAAATCCTCCAGCTTCACCTGAAGAATTTTCATTTTATTCCACTCTGAAGAATGGGACAAGTGGCAACAGAGTCACTAGGAACTAGTTGGCAGAGCCAGAGAGGACCAACCAAGAATAGAAAGCAGAAACACACAGAAGAAAGGAGCTTTGCAGGATAATTGCAAATCAGCCACAGCAATGACCATCTTCCCCAGCAGCCCTCAGGATGGGCAATTAAGCTCACAAATGCAACAGTCCCTCTGCAAAAGGGTCCTCATAATCCAGCAGATGAGAAACAAAGAAAGCAAAGCTACAGAACAAAAAACTTCAGACAGAACCAATGTGCCTTTCAATCTTAGATTTCTGAACTTAAAACACAACCCATACAACCTAAGCAGCACAAGATCTGCACTTATGGTGCCAAGCTTTTAAAGCAGTGACTGAAAAAATCTCTGACAGTATGTCCTCTCTTACACCTGACCAGCCACACCAGATGTGGTCTCATAGGTTCTGAAAAGACAGATGGGGGGAAAAGCCCCCACTTCCTTTGACCCTGTGCCTACAACTTTACCAATCCAGCCCAGGCCATGGTAGGGCCCTGCTGCTGCAGGGTCACACTGCTGTGCCAGAGCCCAGGCCTGTCCTGGCAGCTGCAGTACACCAGCTCCTGCTGCAGATTACTTATAGATTGGGCAAGGTTTAACATCACCCATAGGAAATGCCAAAGCCTCTCACAGGATTTCCTGGGGCTGACACAAGACTTTGAGGGCACACGGCTGCTTCACAGAATGTTTTCTGTAAAACCACTACAGCAAACACAAAACTACAAAATGTTTTATCTGTTATGGATGTGCATGAAGTGAATTGGGACAGGAGGAGGAGGAAGTTTGTCAATTGTACATGGAGACCATATGCACTTTAAAAAATAAAACAACAAACCCAAACCAGAAATGTAACTGTAAATAGCTAAACTCCCACTGAGTTAAGAAAAAGATGTCCTCTGTTATCGCTATCTTGATCAAGGATATCACAGTATCTACTTGCATTCTAAATTATTGCAATATCTTCTAACTGAAGCCTCTTGATTTTCCAGAACAGATGCTTAAAATATTCTATAGTTGGTTAGTGCTGCTAAGACTGTACACAGTAAGGAAATAGCTGGCAGACCCAGTCATTTGGCACCTAAGAATGTGGAATGTAGAAACAGGAATTAAAAGGTCTGCACCCTTCAAAATTTCTGTTAAAGAAAATCTCACCTCTTTGGGGGGAAGAGTGTGATTTTGCTGTCATTCTCACCCCACTGAAGGTTTTATGAATGTTCACAGCACCAAAATCATGTTAACACTGTGGGGAAAGCTCCTATGTTTTCTGAACGCTCCTCTTAACATAACACTACTGAGATTACCTGAATTAGGAGTTATTCCTGATTGCAATGCACACATCAGCCTTTCTGTAAGCTGAAATACTGGTGCTGGGCTGCAATGTTTCTTTAACAATAGCAGTGTTTTTTTAATTGCATTTCATAATCTCCTGGCAGGTAGCAACACTGGAACTGTGCCAGTCTTCATTCAGAAGGTTTTCTATTTCTGTTCAACAGGATTCTGAAATGGGATCCTGTTCTTACTGGTTCTCCTCATTAAATTATCCATCTATTGACAGATATTTCATTCTTAACGATTCAGAACAGAGTAGTCATATCCTTCACAATGTTTCTACCACTTCACCTGAACCATAATTTATTCAAGAACCCAGTTAACACAAGTGAAGTTCCTTGGAGCATGGGAGCTCTGCGCATTATCCTAAAGACAATTTTGATAGCATGCATAAATCCTGGAATGCAAACTTCAGATCATGCTAGGAAGTCATCCAACAATCACCTAAATTTTAAACATTCATTTCTTTCTATGTAATCTCCTCACAAAATAAAAAGCTAATCAAAAGGGAATTAGCAAAGACTCGGGAGAATGTGTTCTAGGCAACATGCAAAATGAAAATGAGAAGCATCTTGGCGGGGTAGTAAAAACTGAAGAGGAAATGAGTCAGAGGGGGAAGGGAAAGCAGAGAAGCAGAAAAATCCAGCAAAAATGTGAACAAAAGCCAGTAAATACAAATGAGAAAAGGAGAGAACTAGAGTAGTACATCTTACCATAAATATGGCAAGAGAAGCTTGAACAGGTGTTTGCATGGCCCAAGAGCTGTCTGTCCCTTCCCAAGCACTATGAATAAAGAGAGAGGACTGACAGCCACCTCCCCCAGACCTCTATGAACAGGAGCCCAGCTGGCATTCCTGCAGAACAGGGACCCAAGACTGAAAGCTGCAGTCTCTTTCCACCTACATATACAGACATATGTTTAGCTTGCCTTCTGTACTCTTTGACAATACACAGCTTTTCTGTCAAACAATAACAAAAAAGAAATTATGAAAGTCCTTCCAAGATGCAAGCTCACATGTAAGTAAAATTTAATACCAGACTAAGGCCCGACTAGGCAACAGGCAAAGGAGAGGTAAGCCATTGTTTTTTAAGTGGTGTCACATCACATTGAATTACAAGGCTCACCTTGTAATTAGAAAGAAAATTAATATTTCATTCTCTGTAGAAAAAAAGACAGTAAAATTATAAGAACTGACAAAAAAAGAACTGTACAGACTTGCAGAGCAAAGGCTGAAGATTAAAATCTTCATTAACTCAGTCTTGACCTCAATTTATACAGGTTTTTTTAAAATCAAAGCTGTTGAGCCCTTTGTATACAACTAATCCAGAACCAGCCTACAGACAGAATGTAGAAATGAAGCCTGCAAGGAAACAACAGTGGGGGGGGCTTAGAAAAAACCCCCTTATCCCTACACAGTCACACAGTTCTCCCTTGCACATGTTAAACTGTCACATGTAAACAGGTTGTTACAGATAACATATGCAATGTGACAAAAATGATGAACAGCCTTTTTGCCTTTGACCAGACATAAATACAGATACCATAAAGTTCTTATATACTTTACGAAGGACAAATGCATATTGCACGTTACATCTTTAACACCAAAAAAAACCCCTCAGAATAGACACCATCAAAGTTAAAAGGTGAAAAACAAAGTCATCATACAAAGGAGAGGGTAAGCTTGAGAAGCTGAATGAGTTTTACCACAAAGATCTACAGTGGCATTCTCCCTCTTCCAAGGTATTGCAAGCATTTTTCCCTTATAATGCCTCTACTGAGTTCTAGCTAAATGTATGTTTGTTCCCCATGCCCCACCAAAAAATCATCCAAGTAAACACAGATGGGCTGTCTTTAACCCAGATACAGTAGACCTTAAAAAGTACAAGACTTTCATGAAAAACTTGGCTAACCCTTTCTTAAACAGCTAATTTACTGATATCTGTAAAAGAATAAACAAATTACTGACTCATTTTCTTTCTTGTCTGCATGTTAGCAACACTGCTTTCAGCTTAACATATTTCCTAGCACAGACAGGGCTACAAGAATGTGCCTCAAACACTGGACTATTCCTATTTCTTAAAAATATTTTCAGCTAGGTGTGTACTTTTGTCTGAAATGGTTCAATGAGAATCCAAAATTTAATGGAACAGGTACAGTAAAGACTGTTCTCCAGAGTTTGCTGTGTAATAAGAAATGACAAAACAGTCTAGTAGCGAAATAATATTTTATTTCCTGCTGGTAATTTTGAGGTACATACAGTTTTACTCTCAAAAACATGGGGTAAGAAACTATTCAGGTAAACCACTTCTTACAGAACATTTATCACAGTTACTATCTCAGCATCCCTGCTGGTAGCTGTTGCCATGTAACTGCTTTTATTTTTATGTTCCTCCCACAGGACACAGTCCTTCTTGAACTCTGTCAACTTCTTTACACAGGATGCAGTCCTTCAGAGTGGACTGCTGCAGTGTGGGTCCCCCAAGGGCCACAGGTCTCATCACTAAACCTGCCAGGGGCCTGCTCCAGCACTGGCTTTCCATGGGCTGCAGCCTCATTTAGGCCACATCCCTGGGCCCCAGGATGGGGGAGCCATGGCTGCTGTCTGGATATCTGCTCTGTCGTGGTCCTCCATGGGTTGCAGAGGAGCAATCTGTGCCACCATGGTCTCCATGGCCTGCAGGGAAATCTCTACTCCAGCACCTGTAGCATCTTCTCCCCTTCTATCCTCACTGACCATGGTGCCTGCAGGGCTGCTTCACATTTTTTCACTCCCCTCTCACAGCTGATGCCAACATTTTTTTACCCCTCCTTAAATGTATTGCCACAGATATGCCATGCATATTGCTGCTGGGTCAGCTTTAGCCAGCAGTGGGTCTGCTTTGCAGCCAGCTGGAACTTTGTTCAACATGGAAGCAGTTCCTGGTGTCTTCTCACAGCAGCCACTCCTGCAGCCTTCACTAACAAACAAACCTTGCCACAAACCTGCCCAATATATCCTCATAAATTCCTGCTCTGTTTTCTTCCCATGTATGTCAACCACACCCAGTTGCTCCACATTTGTCTTCCACATTTACTGATCCAACAGACTTCAGCATCAGCCTTTGGAGCCACAAGTTCTGCTCTGCTGGCCTCTGTCATAGAGTGTCTGTCACTAGGCCCAAAATGTTTCTAAGCCATTTAACCAGAATTAAATTAATTATTTATCCTTTCCACTACACTCAACCTAAGCTAATTCTTTACAGTTCATATACTGCTTGCCTGTAAAGTCAGCAGAAATACAGTTTTTCATCCCTGGTGAATAGCATGTCTCTCCCAGAAATTTGCTTCCCAGACTGGAACTTAAACAGACCACTCCACTTTACACAGTCCTTAAGACAACACTTATTAGGACATGGCTTTGTGACTAGGGAGCTAATTACAGAACTGAAATCATAACTCCACATTCAGAATCCAGGTTAGAGGTGAATTTCCTCCAGTTTAAATCAAACCATTTTCCCCAAACCTGGCTTTAGTTTACCTGACTTGAGCACCTACATTTGTAAAATGGGAATTGTAGCACTTAAATGCACAAGTGTAGAACACAAAAGATAATGACTTAGCACATGTAAAAGGCTATGTGAGCAAAAATCTACTAAAATAAGAACACAAAATCCAGGATAGGGTCAAAGAGAAATCAATAATGCAGGACTCAACAAGAAAATGTATTTGTTACATTTTGTGATGGGAGTAAAACAATTTACTTGCCCTTCTGTAGCTGTTAAGTGCTGAGGGACAACAGAATCGTGGTTATGCTGTTCCTGATGTCATTGTCCAGGCACAGCACCTGCTGTGCTGCTATTTAATTATTTTTAATAGTGTTTGGCAATGCAAGTATAGATCTGGATGAATCCACATCCTGATGGAAGTGCCAGACATTCCTGTATCAAAATCAGGTCTATATTTCCACTGCACAAGCAAACCCCTACACTGACTTCACTTATCTGTACAAGCACAGAGGAAAGTTCTGTCCATACATTGTGTGGTTACAGGACCATTAAACCAAAACTGTACAGTGCCAGCAGCAGCCAAGGAATGACACACAATTTAAGACAGTGCCATTCCATAGCCTCCTTATGTCTCCAGAGCAGCAAAGAGAATTCAACAGCCTTTACTGCAGGAGAGCCTGGATAAAACCTGAGACCTAGGTCAAGGGTTTTCTTTTCTTGGAATTGTGTCATCAAAAGAAAAAAGTAGTATACCCAAAAAGTAAACACAGTAATTTAAGAACTGTAGTACTAATATGGACCAAGAATCATTTTCACATCGTATTAACATAGGTTATAGATAAAACCAGTGAGCTTAAGGAATATCTTCTTTTTGTGTTATAAGACCATGAACTTCAATATGCTCAGTCAAATTTTTAAAAGCCAAACAGCACAAAAAAGGAGTAGCAAAATTAAACAGTATTTAGCAAAAGATGAGGAAGAAACACACGCAAAGTATATGGCAGCTAATACATTTAGAATCATTCTTGTGAGAGTTAGTAAAATTCAAGATTATGTTTTTACATTATTTGCTATAGCTGTAAGCTCTGCAGTCCACATAGTACAGTATCTAAGAGATAAAATAAAGATGAATATAAACATTATTTCTGAGAAGGAATGGAGGATTAACAGTCAGGCTTACTATGTGAAAAGACAAAGAAAATCATGAACAAGACCAACAACTAACTTATACATGGCATTTGGTTATACTTTTTATTTAAGAAAATGATATATCAAAATCATTATTCTTCCCAAGACTTACTGGAAGAGCTTCAAGATGAAGCCTTCCTACACAGTTCAAAACGAGACAAATCTGCATGGGCCATTACAGTCTTTTATGAGTGTTTTTCTATCTTCACAGTGTAAAACATCAGCACACAATAAACAGACACTAGTTAAGTCAAGATCAAGGAAAGGTGACAGGAGACAAGAACTCCTAGGGAAACCAAAACATAAAAAAGCATACATGAGATAGAAGCAGAGTCAGATCACCCTGCAGGAATGTGGAGATACTGCCCAAGTGTGCAGAGATGGAATCTGGAAAGGCAAAGCCCTCTTGTCCTGAATATGGTAAGAGACACAAAGGTCAAAAGGAAGGACTTCTACATGTAAACTGGGAGCAAAAACAAAACTAGGGAGAATACAGCCAATTGCACCAGGGGCATGAAAAAGCCAAGGTACTCAATGCCTTTTTTTAATCCATCATTACTGGTAGTATTTGCTGAATCACAGGTCCCTGAAACTGCTGGAAAAGGAAGGACCAAGGAAGACTTAACCCTCAATGGTGGAGGATCAAACAAGGAATATCTGAACAAACACAAATTTAACATTTAAACAAATACCCTGATGGGATGCACTCATGAATTCTAAGAGAAGCTGGCCAATGTCATCAGGAGTCCACTTAAAAGTATGTGAAAGGTCATGGTGATCAGGAGATGTTCCTTATGATTGCAAGAAAGCAAATATTGCTCATGTCTTCAAAAGGGTATTGAAGAAGAGGATCAAAGAAGATCAGTCAGCTGCACCTCACTCCCTGGGAATGTGATAAGCAAGTAATTCTGGAAACCATTTCCAAAAATTACAAGGACAAAGAACTGATTGGCAGTAATCAACATGGATTTACAGAAGAAAATCATGCTTGACAGCCTGCTAGCCCTCTATGATAAGACAACTGGACTGGTGCATGACAGGAGGGCAGACAGTGTTGTTTACCTTGTCTCTTGTAAGGCTTTTGAAGCTCTCATAACACCCTGAGAGACAGTGGAAGTAGGAGCAAGATTAATGGACAGTGACTGAGCTGCCTGGATCAACGTTGACTGAACTTTGATCAAACAGCTGTGATCAGTGGCAGGAAGTCCAGCTGGAGGCCCATCACCAGCAGTGTCCCCCTTAGGGATGGTACTAAGTCAGATCTGTTTATCATTTTCATTATCTGAAGTCAGATCTGTTTATCATTTTCATTACTGACCTGGATGATGAGACAGAGGGCTCCCTCAGCAACTCAGCAAATGATGCAGAACTGATAATAATGTTAACACACCAGATGATTGTGCTGCCATTTAGTGAGACCTCCACAGGCTAAGGAAATGGGCTGACAGGAACCCACCAAAGTTCACAAAATCCTGGGAGGGAATAATGCCATGCACCAGACAAGGCTGGAGATTGACCAGCTTGGCAGAAAAGGACCTGTGCCCTTGCACCAAAGACAACCAAAAGCCTCATGCATTGGGCAGAGGATTGCCAGCACCATGAAGATGATCCTTAACCTTTTCTCAGCTCTCAAGAGACACACATGGAGTGCTGTGCTCAGCTATGGGCTTCTCAGTTAAAGAGAGATACTGAAGCAAAGCCAGTGAAGCTTAATGATCATGACTATGGGACTGGAACACCTTATGTAAGACAAGAAACTGAGAGAGACAGGATTCTTCAGCTGTAAAATTATACTTTCTATAATAAATTAATATAATGATTTTAATTTAGTATATAATTTTTACTATACTAGGTGAGATAAATTTTATCCTGCTATTAAATTATAAGTACTTATAGTTCTCCATAACAGTTTACTGGGAAAAAAGACTGTGAAATCAAAATAGTAGTACAACTGGCAAACCTTTAAGCCTTTCAACATCTGATATACCAGGAACTGGATTCGATCTTCAGTTAATTTCTCATGCTTCATTATCTTACTCAAGTCTGTTCCCATAAATGGCATGACGAGGTAGCTTAAAAGAAAACAAACAAAAAAAAAATAGAAAGAAAACCAAACAGATTAACTTGATTAACTTTGTTATGTAAAGCATTATTGTATGTTATAGTTCAATTACAATATTTAATTATAGATCATTCCATTTACCAAACAATTCATCCTCCCACCCTCCAAGCCTATCTGTTTTTATCTGATTGTCTTAAAGAGGTATTGCCCAGTTTTATCACTATTTATGGAAATTTGCTAGTTATCAGAACTAGCTTAGAAAGAAACTAACCAAAGCCTCATCATATTTCAAAGACAGCTTTGAAAAAAAAAAAACTAAGACATTCATGCAAGGCAATGTATCTCACAGTCATGACTGAGCAGCACAGCCACAGAACTAGCAAAATCTGGAGGATGATTTTAGGGTCTCATTTAAAACACAGTGCTTCAATGCTCATCATGTACATGTGCACTCTATTACATATGTTGTGTAAAATGCTAGCACAATAGACAATATGGACAACATTTATTTTGGCTCAACAATCAATATGAACACATGCTCCATGTTTTCTGTACTTCATTTTGTACGTTTTTCTGTAGATAGCTTTCTTTGTTAACATATAAATACACAAGGTTGTTTAGGAAACATAGATACACTAGATGAAATCCAGAACAGTTCTACTAACACAAGAAACCTACATTAAACCCTAAAGGATTTCTGGGCACTGTGTCTCTAGCAACTCTAATTCAGCAGAATTGTAGCAGTAAACAAGTAAAACAGCAGATATGTTAAACACCTTGTGTTTGAGATGCCACCAAAGGTAAGGGAGATGTGGCAGAAACAACCTGTATCAGGTGCTGTTTGGACCCTGACTGGGGAAAAAATAATGGGACACAACAGACCACAATGCAGATAAACACCAAAAAATTCAGCAGAACAAGCACTTTTAACTGATCCTTGAATTTGGATGGATCCCACTGAGATATGCCACATAGTGGGGGTAACTTTCATCCAGCCTACTGGATTGAGTTAAGAATTGTCCTACCATTTGAGCAAACTGGGCCTTAGGGTAAGAAATCACTATTTGTAAGCTGGATTAGGGAATTCACTAAACTGCCATTTATTAAGGGCTGAAAGACAGGAAACTGGTTCCAATGACAATCTGAGAACTCCAGCCCACCAAAGCTGCATGTAAGAGTTACATTAAGATGAAACTCAGGAAGAAAAGTCCATGAAGCAACAATTTTGAAATTCTCTATTTAAAAAGCAACAACCTTTCATCCCGCACATGCAACAATGCTCTGCTCCATAAATAAACAAATTTTAACTTACAAGTCATTAAACTTCTCCAGTGTTACATCTGGTGTGAACACATCCAAAATTCCAATGACCTAAAAAAAAAAAAAAAAAAGAAAAAAGTAGAAAAAAATTAACGGCTGATTTGACACAATAAAGCCTAAATCACCTAATAAGTGAAAAAATATAATCCAAAACATATTGAGACATTAGCTACAGGCATAAACATGGCAGAAAGAATACCTAAAGTAGTGACAGGATTTGTTATGTGTTAGATTTTATAACTCAGATGACAGTTTTACCCTGTGACAAAAAAATATAAGAAATACCTACTGGAACTAAAAGTTCAGAGGCTAACAATTTTATGTTAAGAGGAGACAGTATTTTATCACTTTAAATACTGACATGCTGAAAATAAACCAGAAAAATCAGTCTATAATATGAAGCACTTGTAAGTGCTCTCCACCTAGCTGGGCCTGCTGCCTATCAATGAAGTGCACTTTAAACATCTTCCAATTTCAGTAACAGGGTAATTTAGGTACATAGACTACAATAGCTTCCTGGAAGTACAATGAAGAAATCAGAATGAAACTGTTTGTATTGAGAAAAAATTAGCAAGAACTTTATATGATTTACTATGGCTTATACCTCAGGTTCTCCAAAGAGTGTTTTTTTTGTTAAGCAAAAGCATGCTATCACTGAACAGACAAATAATAATCTAGTAAAATGCATTTTCCACCACAGCTTTTCCTATTAGTATAGGTTTTGGGAGAACTACACAAACTGACTGGGTGCACTACACTAAATATCAATGCGTCTTTCAAGACCACTGAACACCAGAAAATTAAATACACAGAACTCAATGCTCAAAAAGAAGTAGCTGCAGTGATCTAAAGCCAGATTTTAGATGCTGCATAATCCAGGCAGTGCCTAAATAACACAGGCTTTTAGAGCTGCTTCTTTTCTACCTCTGCTGCTAATTCATGACCATTTCTGTCTGTTCAGAGGAAGACTCCCAAGCCTCAGAGTGCTTGTGGTGTTTCCCAGGTGCAGGTTGCTATGTCACAGAATCACAAAATATTCTGAGCTGGAAGGAACCCACACAGATCACTGAGTACAACTCTTAGGTGAAATGGCCTGTGTGGGGACTGAACCCACAACTTTGCTGCTCTATCCTAGGGTGACATTATGATGCTTGTATCCCCATTCATGTGTTCTGTTTATGCTGGCTATTATGTTCTGTGCCTTTGAGACTCGCTCTGAAGAGTGAAAGCTTTGTTTGGGTTTTCTTATCAGCCTGGTGGGACACAGAGACGGGCAGTACTTAGTGCTGCTTTTGCTTTTTTGCTTTGGCTTTTTGCTTTGCTCTCTCCCTCTCACTCTTGCTTCTGCTTTGCTTCTGCTTGCTTTTGCTCCTGCTCATTAGCTAGGTTAGCTAAACAGTCCAAATTTCTT
Organism: Agelaius phoeniceus; assembly: GCF_051311805.1. Taxonomy (NCBI): domain Eukaryota; kingdom Metazoa; phylum Chordata; class Aves; order Passeriformes; family Icteridae; genus Agelaius; species Agelaius phoeniceus. Next base: position 53,754,121 of record NC_135269.1, on the reverse strand, counting down.
CCTGGACTGTTTCTCCTTTCCGTTTTTGCACCATCTCGAACCTGCTCTGGACTGGGACCTGGGAACACTGAGAGTTTGCACCCTGTGGCTGCAGCAGCTGCCCCAGCGCCAGAGGGACTGAGAACAGAGCGACCACCCCCAGAGAGACTTTCTGAATTTGTCATCTTTGTCAGAGTGGTGTCATCCGGTATTGTTCATTCTGTGTGCTGGGGGTGCTGTGCCTGTTCCATAAACAGGTTCTTTCCACTCCTCTCCGAGGAATCCTTCCCAAACCGGCTGGGGGGAGGGGCCGTGTGGGTTTGCTTTCTGGAGGGGCCCCCTTGGAGATTCTCTACCAAATTTGCCCCAAACCAGGACATGCTCTTAGCAACATGAGGCTATGCAGGACTTTGCCAGAAGCAAGCTAAAAGACTAATAAGCTTTATAACCTTGTTCAACCCTATCTTTGTGGCCATACAGACATTAGGTCATACACCAAGAACTGTCATCCAAATCAGACATCTTCTTAAAAAAGTAAAAATAAAGAGAAGCATGAGCAGAAATGCAGGGGGGAAATGCAAGAAAAGGACACCTTCCTTTATTTAAAGCTTTAAATGCCCAACCATGATGAAATCCTTATTGCACACATTTTTAGTCTTTCCACATTACAGTTAGACTGGATATTGTCAAAATGATGAAGAAGATAGAAAAACTAATAAAGATGAAGGCAGAAAATTATAACTCCCTTTCTCTGTAGCCACATATATTTTTGAAAAAAAGTCACTAATAATATTTACTTGGGACTGTTATATGAAACTAATTAAAGAAGAATAACTACTATAAAATAATAATTAAGCCCACAGAGGATGTGGTTATTATTTGAAGTAATACCACTAGTGCTAACATTACAATAAGAATTTTCTTTTTTATGACAGTTTTACATAAGGTTTTTCTTTTCTCTGTGGAGGTAGAGAGAGAAAGGAGGAGGACGGGATTACAAAGACATATTTCGCAACAGTGGAGCATAATGCAGCCCTACAGACATTTCCTAAGGCAGTGTGTGTATGCAAACACAACCAGAAAAGTTGTGTGCTCTCTTCAGATGTACATATATGAAGAAGGAAGTTAACGTTTTAGCAGTAATCTCATTTAATATGCATCTTCCCTTATTAAGCTCCATGTTCTCAAAAGTCTTGCTTGTTCTTCTTAGCAAGTATTTCCATGCCCTCATACACCTAAGCAAGAAGCATAAGAAAATAAATCCCACCACATCTGAATGTAGCAGTGAAAGACACTGGGACACCACAATGAAAAGAAGGGACACAGAGGAGGATGAAATAATGTGGCTGCTCTATCACATGCATCTGTGCACCAAGGCATTATCAGGCACCCCCTGTGAAACACAGGAGCATGAAGAACATGTTTCCATGCAGAACAGACCAGCCCCAAAACACACTAATGAAGTTCACTAACATTCTAATGTGTATCCATTTGAGTACACAGAGCTCCTGGTACTTAATGCTGCCTGATGTGTATTATTGCTGAGGAAAGGCTACAAACTTACAGAAACAAACCTATCATTGCTGCAAATCCTCTAGGGAATGAAGCCACCAAGACCAATGCTACCAGCTCCCAAAGAAGGGAATTTTAAATAATGAACCAGAAAACTCTTTAAATATGCCAAGGATTTCACAATACTTCTCTTGCTTTACAAACCAGGTTTTCTAAAAATCCTGAAATCCATGTTAGTGTCCAAAATGGTAAGACATACTAATAGTGAATCAATTTTAAAATAAAGTGAAGGACCCATTTCCTTTTCCTCTGTGATTTTTATTTAATAGTTGTGGTTTGGGATTATTTTCCTGTACTGGAGCAGAGTCATTCATATTTCCATTTAGGCCAGAGGTTTTTGCAGCTATATTAAGCACAAGGAAATATGTGATAAAATAAATCCTTCGAGGAAGATACAACTCCAGCTACTTGTTCACAAAAAGGAAAAGAAACAGATAAAGTGTAGTCAACTTCCTCCTTTATAATATGATGGAAAATCCTGTTTCTGTTTGAAACCTCTCAATTAAAGACAGTATTTGTAAAAAACTGTATGATGTTCCAGCACTAAAGTAAGCCACCATAAACAATCACAAGAATAATTTATTTTTTCATAGTGTTGACTATATGAAATGTACCAGAGATATCTGTGAAACCTTCTATAAATGTATTTTGGTGTTAATCACCACAATTACTGACACTATCAGAGTTAGAAGCTCAGCTGAGGAATGAATCCAGTACGCTCTGCAATGGCAATGAAAAGAATCTGTGGAAATCAGCAGCAGTGCTGCCTTTTCAGGGTCTTATTTTTACCCCAACTAACTTGCCAAGAGGTAATTTCTCCCACAAAGAATGTATCTACTGTACATTTGACTGAAAAATAACCTAGATTTCCTCAGCCTGCACTGAAGTACTTTAATAGCTTTTATCTCAAGGACAGGGTGTAATACTGCATCACTTCCACAGAATTACAGATTGGTTTGGCTTGGAAGGGACCTTTAAGCTCATGTAGTTCTAAACCCCTACCATGGGCAGGGACACTTTCCACCAGATCAGGTTGCCCAAAGATCCATCCAACCCAGCCCTGGACACTTCCAGGGATGAAGCACTCACACCTTTTCTGAACACCCTGTGCCAGTGCCTCATGACTCTCAAAGTGAAGAATTTCTTCCTTATGTCCAATCTAAATCTACCCTCTTTCAGTTTAAACTATTGTTCTTTGTCCTGTTTTATAAAAAGCACTTATAAAAAGCTCCTCTCCATCTCTCTTGTAGCCCTCTTTGTGTACTGGAAAGCTGCTCTAAGGTACCTCCAGAGCCTTCTCTTCTCCAGGCAGAACAACCTTCCCAGCCTGTCTTCATAAGAGTGATGCTGCATCTTCCTGAAGTGCAAACCCACAAAACTACCCATCTACTGGTCTAACTTGTTTTCCAAAGGTATGCTTTCACCCCAATATATTTACTCTGAAGCCATTGGGGAGTGGGTAGCAGCATCTCCAGCCTTTCTTAACCCTACTGTGTGTGTCCCCTGACCACACTCACCAACTTTACTGTTGTTAACAAATAAACAACACGTTCACACTAGTATGGTGGTTTCTGCCCTTCCCTTCTCAGCTGCCTTCTTTTCCAAACACTATTCCAACAGCAGAGCACAATGGTGAATAGCTCCTTACCTCTGCCTTCCCCTGTACTTTGCATTGGATTACTTCTATTCAAGGACTGACCCATTTCATTTCTGTAAAAGACAGCTTCTGATGTAAGCAGCAGTACATCAAAAGAATCTAGTATAAATTAATAAGTAATGTAGGTTATGTGTCTCATACACTAAGTGCTGCTTTCTCTTGCAGATGTTATGCATGAAAACACAGTGAAGTTGAGTGGTTTTAGCATTCAGGCTAAACATGTAAGTACATTTCTTAAGAGAGAGCCTTGCTGAACTACATATTATGTCACAATAAATTTTCTGCAGGATTAACTTCACGTTCCTGTGCTGTTCTCATCATGGGCATCCTTTTACTACACTAAAAACTCTCAGTCTTTTAAAAATCTTTACTATTCATGCCAAGGCTTGTACCACAGTCACCTTTCTCCCTCACAGAGATGAGGGACACCTGGATACCTCTTTCTTTTCTCCTGCCAGCACATTGGCACTCACAAGCTATACCCATGGGCATCACCACACTCTTCCTTCAAAAGACTCATATGTAACACTGGACAGATTCAAATCCTGCAGACAGACTCATCTTCATCTCTAGATTGGGTGGCAATCAAAAGAGAAAGTTTGGGTTTCAGTGCAGCTTTTCTTATTTTCATTTCATGGAATAAGCTCATCAGCCTGCTTTATCAGTACCCAAGGCTGGGTGTCAATAAATGGCTATCAGCTGAAGCCCAGCCTACATAAAGCACCTATTAGTCAAGTTAGGAAAATAGGCAGAAAGACAACAGATATCCCTATGCTGATTTGTTGACTTCTGAGTACCAAAATAAAATTAATCCAGTGTCCTGTTAGTGTCCAGTGTCCACATCTAGCTCCCTAGATGTGCTAACCCTTCAGCCTGCAGAAAGGCAGGAGTGTTTCTCCCTTTCAGATTTTTGACAGCAATGAACTGTCCAGTTATAACTGTGTTTTTGTTTTCATAAGGACCAATACGGAGATTTGCCATTGCCAGATAGGAAATATATGCACTTTACTGGCATATATGTACCCAAAGAATGTGAGTTTCTAGCTGGTGAAGTCCTGCAGGACTTGCTGCAGGAAACCTCCTCTAACACAGTGAGCACACTCTCATGCATTAAGGCATCACTCATCTACAACTCCCTTGTTGGTCTGATTTTGTACATTGCAGATGCTGCTGCTTTCTACTGCTCATGTCAAGCTAGATGAACTGCAAAAGGTGACTGCAAAAAATCTTAAAAAAAAAGATTTAAGATTTTTCTCAGGCAAGAACACAGTGTGACTAACTATTTTCTCTGGAACTAATTCCTTCCCTGGTTGACACTCTGTAGGTGAAAATAAAAAGCTCAACATTTTTTTAAATAAAAAAGAAAACAGAATTAAAAAGCAGCCAACCAAAGTGGATCATCCTCAGAAATATAATTGTAGAGAGACAGATAATTTGGTGTCTGTTGGATATCCAGTTCCTTCCAAAGGGGGAAAAAAAGCTACATGCTTCTTGTAATGTAAAACACACACTGGTCTTCAGATGTGGGAATACACCAGAGAATAATTTCCACCCTGAGCAATGAATGAGAGCATAATACAGAGTACCTTTAAACAAATACTGCATTGGCCTCTTACATACAGAGTTTCCAGGAAGGGAAAACATCTGTAGAATATTAACTGACCCATGAAATGTTTAATGGGCATTTGTCAGAAATGTTACTCCAGAAACACATTCAGACTAACTGGCAGAACTGTGTCAGAATTCAATATAGGTGAATATATGTACACACAGGTAGATACACATGTACAAACACCACACTGATAAAATCCACACTCTGCTCTGACACGAGCCATCAGCATAAGCCATTGCTCTTCTCTTCCTCTCTCCAGTGCCATGTCCCCTTGCCAGCTATTCTGCACTCCTGCTTGAAAATTTCTCTTAACAAACTGGAGGTGAGGAGAGCACCAGGGCTGGAGCACTGCAAACAACTGTGCACTTGTTTCAACAAAAGCAGTATCAAGGTATCACAATCCAAACATGCAAGAAAATCTGAGTTATTTGCCAAAAGAAACTAAAGGTTCTGCACCTCCACTTGTCTGGGTTTCACTCTGCATACACAGACATCACCATTAACTGCAGAAGAATACACAAATACAGAGCTATGCAAATGTTTGAGAGCTAAAGCCAGGGCAAAGTTAGCACACTGGCCATATTTTCACTGCTTTTGGTTTTAAGCCAGAGCCATAATAGGTAAATTTTAAAGGTCCTCAATTCAAATGAACTCAAAATGGACAGAAACATGGAACAGAAGCAGCACTACTGAAAAATATTTCCTAAAGGTAAAAAGACTGTTCCTCTGTACAAGATTCAGCAGATGTGAAAGAAATAATCAAGAGCTGGTAAGGCTGTATGGGGAGGAATACTACAAACTAGCATGATTAAATGAAGGAGAAAAACAGCCCCAAGAAGAGCTTTCTTCATTCTGCCTTAGCTGTGGTTTTTCCTCATTTCCCTACCATGCCCTTCCACATGCCAGCTATTTATACAGCTACAGAGTGATCCAGCAGCTTCTCCCACTGGAAACAAACTTTTCTTTCTGGAAATGTCTTAGGAATTTATCAGTGTTAGACTGCTTTTTTGGTAGTAGAAACAGCTTATGAAGTTTGGGAAACATCCTGCGCCCTCTCAAATTAAAAGGCCTACCCAAAAAAAAAAAAAAAAAGCATACCAGCGCCAATAAAGACTGATTTACCTCTCACAGAAAAGTCTCATCCCCTTCACAGCCTCTGTCCCTTGGCTCTCAACACTCCTTTGGATTTGTTTGCAAAGGGCTGATGAGAAGCCCCATGTGATCAAGTCTGCATGGTTTACACAGGAACATTCCTCACTACATGGTCTATACAGAAATATGCCTCACTACATTTACTTGAGAGACTTTAGGGAGAGCAAAGGTCTAATGAAAGATGGTGCAACCAGCCACCTCCTCCTGAAAATGCCTAAATAGATAAGCAAATTGACCTGTGACTTAGCGTCCCTACAAAGTAAAATACAAATCCAATAAAATTTGGTATAATTACTCCTGTATTTGCTTTTGCAGGACTTCTGGTCATCCTACAACCATTCTGCATAAAAAATTTGAGCATATTCCTCAAAGGGGATATAATGGAGGTCGTCTAGGGTATTAAGCAGTAGTTTTCCTCCATTTTTCTTCACTGACATGCTGATGAATTATATCCATGAAACACAGGTTTAATGGGATCTTCTGCTATCTTAATGGAAGATCAGAGCTGCTATTTTTAACACAATGTGTCAGACCATTATAATTTCTTCCATCATTCTGAATACAGCATAAGGTTAAATAAACTGTGATAATGTATTGCTGCATGCTTAACACAAGAATTCCCTGAAAACTCTCTGAGGGGCAGAGATGGTCCACTGAGAGGTAATCAGAGTGAAACAAATAAAACATCACGCTTTCCATAAAAGCCAACATCAAATTCCCTGTGGTCACAGAAGTAATTTTGAAATAAAAACAGGTAATTTTTGATTTGGATGCAATTTTAACTATAAAAGAAACAGAAGAAAGTGTTTCCTGAGAGGGTGGTGAGACTCTGGAACAGGTTGCCCAGAGAAGTTGTGGACATCCCATCCCTGGAAGCGTTCAAGGTCAGATTGGATGGGGTTTTGAGCAACCTGGTTTAGTGAAAGGTGTCCCTGCCCACTGCAGAAGGGTTGGAACTAGATGATTTTTCATATCCTTTTCAATGCAAGCCATTCTGTGGTTCTATGTTTCTATGAAATATGCAAAAAGAAGCTCTTTGACAGAATGGTTGTGGGTCCAAGGGGTCAGGCTGAAAATCATGATGAGGAGCAATACTGCCATTCTAGTTTAATTTTGGATGGGTGAAGCAGCTAAAGGAGTACCTTTGAGATCAGCTCAAGAACTGAAAATCCTAAAGGCATTGCTGCTGCTTCTAATTCACCATGGCCAACATGACTGACAAAAGGGAGTGAGTCTGGGGTGGCAGATAGGAATTGTCTTGATGGCTGCACTGCCATGTCAGTCTCATCACAGATGGCTGGAACAGTCAGTTTCTGCTTCCAACCCCTGCAGCATCATTTATTCAGTCTTTGTTCTCTAATGAATAGATGATTTTAACAATTCATGTTAAAAGTTTTCCTTAGTACATAAACTGCTTCTTTCTGCGGCCCAAACTGTTTCCTAAGATTGTAAATCATTCCCTTCCTTCATATATATTGATTTGTAACTTGTACAGATTGTGCTCAGGTTCCCCAGTGAGCATTTTCCTCTGGACTCTTTAATTACCAAACTGAGCCCACAGTGGAGTTCTAGAGTATTGTTCCAAAGGGCTTACACTGCATAAAACCTGCTATGACTGGAAAATGCTACCCAACAGATTATTCTGGGAAATGGAAGAAAAATAATCTCAAAATTCTGGACACAGTTAGGAGCTTGGCAACTGCACAGGCTGCTCTGCTCCCAAATGTTCAGTAAAGAAAACGCTGAGAGTATTAAAGACCATACACAGAAGTTTCCTGCAAACATTAACTCTTAAACATATGCAGCAGTGGTTATGAGGCAGTTACTTTGAAGTAATCAGACTAAAAGATTTAGATTAAAAAAGTAGACAGTTTCTTAAGCCTAGAAAAAGTTCTTTTTCCTTCTGGACTGTCAGGATAGCCCACAAATTATTCTTCAAACAAACCTAGTTGGTACTCACAATATTATTATTATAACGTTAAATGGCAATGACTAATTATTGTTATTACCACTTTCTCTCATCCTTGCTTTTGATCTCTCAGTTTTTTTGTGAAGGTCCTCTGAATGGAGGTATACTCTAATCTTCCACATCAATTAACATTTTAAACTATGCTCTTTTGCATAATTTTAACAACTCCCTCCAAATGATAAGATGTTTTTTCCCATATGCATTCTTCATGAACAGCACTTAAAAATACTACTGTAACCCTCCAAGCCCACCCTGGGACTCTTCTCACCTGGTATCCATGCTTTAAGTCTCCATAACAACTTGTTTTGCACAAACTTCTTCTTTATTTTTTCCTGAACTCCTAAACAGTATTGGGACCATGAATCTTTCTCTCAATCACACTTTCAACACTTCTTTCTACAGCTGTTCTTTCACATTATATGGGAATCATGTGCAGAGTTCTATTACCTTATTCTCTGCTTCACTGTAAAGCAATTTGTTTAGTCATTTGTGGACTTTTTCTGTTTCCCATTAATATCAGCCTGAAAGGTTCAAATGCTTCATGAACAATAAAAATGGAGAAAAATGCTAACCCCTCCTCAAAGATATGCATGTGTGCATCTTCATGCAAGCTCAGGGAAACAAAAAAAACCCCAAAAACAAACAAACAAAAAAAAAGATGCTGGCACCTAAGACCCACAGGCCTGTGCTCTGTATTCTCCTGCAACTCACAGGAACATAGCAATGGAGTCTGTAATTTCTGGTCTTTAATCCCTCTCACTAGCACTGAGCAAATTGCACTGTGGTCCTAACCTTCCCCACCCAATTTTTCCTACATGGAAATTAAGTGGTGTTTCCCACAGGATATTCTAGTTTGTGTGAACTGATGTTTGTAGGACAGGCAGACAAAAAAACAGGCTGAAAGATTTCAGAATTCCATTCAGCTACACATCTGCCTTGTCCAAATATACATACATTTTTTTTTATTTAGAGCGCCTAAGCTGTGGTTTTGAGCTAATGACTCAACTCACGTTTTCATGCTTCATGTGTTTCAGGAGACGCAGCTCTCGGTAAGCTCGTTTGGCAAAGAGTTCAGACTGAAACGGGCGGTACAATTTCTTAATGGCCACTTTGGTACCACTTCTTCCATCGACAGCTGAGCTTTAAGGGAAAAGAAAGAGTTCGGTGAGCAAGGACCGAAGCAAGTCTGCAAACCCCAGCGGCTGCATCCTGCCCCACGCTGCCGGGCCCTCGGGGGGAGACCACCGCCCCAGAGCATCTCTGCCAGCAGCCATCTCACTTCGTTCCTTTAAAAGCCTGCCAGGCTCTGTGATGAATTGTAGACAGTTATCAAAAGCTTTAAAGAGGAACATCTGCGGAGTGGGAAAAAAAAAAATTCCCGAACTAAAAATAAGACAAAAAAATCCCACTAAACACCCAAGCCCACCACCAACGCAGAGCCAAACCGAGGGGCCCGCCCCAACCGCTAAAACACCCCGGGCTTCAGGGACGCTGCCGCTCCGGGGTGCCGCGGGCCGGGCTCGGCAGCGGCGGGCAGCGCTCCCGGGCAGGGCTGGGGCAGCGCTCCGGGCTCTGCTCGCTCCAGGGACGGAAGGCGCCCGGGTCGGATTCCCCCGGCCGAGCAGCCCGGCCCGGGGCGGCCAGGTGAACAGCGGGGCCGCCCCTCTGCACCCGCGGGGCCGGCGGCACCGGGCGGGGCCAGCCTGGGTCCGGACAACAACCGGGAAAAGTTGGCACGGAGCAACGCGCCAGAGGGCTGGCCCCGGCTGCATCCCCCGGGCCGGGACAGAGGCCGCCGCCCCCGCCACCCGCCCCCGCCGCCCCGCTCACCACACGGCTCCGTAGGCGCCGGACCCCACCGGCTGCAGGTCCCGGTAGCGGTCCCGCACTTCCCACAGGGTCTTGGTGATCTCCTGCCGGTAGAAGCCATTCTTGGGGGAGGACATGGCGCTGCCGACCCCCGCCGGCTCGCGCCGACAAAGAGCCCGGGCCGGGGGAGCGGCCGGCGCCGCCGAGCCGGGCTGCGCTGAGGGGCCGGGCCTCGGCGAGCGGCGCCGCCCGCGCCCGCCCCGCGCAGCCCCGCCGGCAGCACCGCCCGCCGCCGGGGCTCACCCCGGGGACCGGCACCGGCATCCGCACCGGCCCGGCAGCGCCCTGCCTCCCCCCCCAGCCCGGCAGCCGAGGCCGGGGCGCGAAGGGCGCGGTGTCCCGGCGGCGGCGGAGCGCGCCCGGCCAGGGAGGCAGGTGCCGAGGCTCTCACTGTCCGAGCGAGCCCTTGCAGTGCGGACCAAACCCCTCCCGGCCGGCTCTTCCCCGCCACGGGTCCCCCTAACGCAGGACCTGTTTTGCCTTTGTGCTCAGGTTCCGGTGAGGTGCCATCGGCTGCTGCATCGACGTGTTAAAAAGCACGGGAGGCTGCAGCTGGCAGAGCTGGGAGTCCAAACGTGAGCTTTTGTACGGCCTCTGCCCTGCGATGAACAGCTGGGGTCCCCAGATCGTTCCAGGCTCAGACCACAACTTACAACAATATTTCATAGAGTTAAATAAAGAACCAGCCCACACTTGGTTCAGGTGCTCAGAGCAAGTGGTCTTGTGCATGACTGAAGTGGAATGGAACTGCTGCAGAGGTGGCTTGAAATGATTGCAGTGCTGGAGTACGGACAAGAGCAACCTTCTCAGTAGCTCTATAGTAAATAGGCCTGGGCCAGCAACACGTATAAGGCAAAGACCTGGTTTAAAATATGTTTTATGTGTTCCTGATAGTGGGGCCCTGGAAAATGTTAAAGATAGACTCTGAAAATGTTAGGCTTTGTGTTTTGCCAGATCATTGCACCTGTGTAAGCAGTATGATAAATGATATAATTGTTAGATGTGATGTTTGTTTAGTAATTAAATATAATTATTGTATAATCATAAGAAGAATCATGAGAAACTATCTTATAAATTTAAGGGGGGCCACGAGGAGCCATGCTTGGCTGAAATCTATGTATACAATAGAACAATATAAGTTTAATAATGAACATGAAAGTTATATAACGATAGAATATAAAAACATGTTCATCCCGAACCCATGGCAGAGTCAGATTTGGGTTGGTAGCCCCTGACACCCAGAGCTCTTCAATAAAAGCACCTACATATGATCATTCTTGTGATTATGTGTTTCTGAACGCTAACATTCCCTGTGTGAATATAATTAAAATTCTTGTCCTTTAGGGTCTGGCAAAGCCTTTGTTTTGTTTGACTTCACCCCTGAGCAATGTTGCTGAGGTTAGATAATTCAGATTTGCTGTCACTAGAGTTCAGTTTGTGGTTTAGCTCTAAAGGAGCAATCTGGACAAGTTTCACAGCTCCCAATGCCATTTTGGTAGTTGCCACGGGCCCAGCCCTTTTGGTGCCTGGCTACCAAATGTGGGAGAGCCACCCTGCCCTTGCTCCTCTTGGGGTACAGGAACAGCACAACCTTCCAGCTGCCAGCCCTGTGTTCAGCACTGCTCTCCACTGACCTGTTCCAATCTCTGGTTTACTGAGAATGGAGAGCAACCTTCTGGCATTGAGCAGTTAACATGAGGCTTGTGAGAAGTGTCAGATTAACGGTAGATGTTTACTTTTAAAAATCCACTGCCCCAGGAGATTATTTTTTAATTTCTGACATCCCTTCTATGATGTCTGCCATTCAGGTGTTGGCTGGTGTGAAATGTGGTAGAGGTAAGGTGAAGGATACAACAGCTTTCTCTCATTTTGAACTAATCCATTAGTTAAATTACTTATAATTAGCATTATATATGTTTCTAGAATAGAGAGGATAAGTTCTGCTTGTTATCCCTCACTTACTTTTCCTTTATCCAGTTGTGACAAAGTGATACTTTTTTACTGCTTGCTTTTCATCAAGGCAGAAATTAAATGATTTTGATACAGTAGATAAAAGTATCTAACTTAGCATCAAGAGAAGTTCACTCTTGTGCAGAAGTTGAAAATATTACAGAGCAACTTTTAAAAAATATTTTAAATTGACAAAATTATCCATTGCTGGTTTTCCCATGTTTTTCCTTCAGTAAGTATTTAGGCATACTTTGCTCTAGATGGATGAAGTAGCTGTGTAGGTCAAATATAAGACCACCTTTCCCCACCAGGTCACACATGCAGGACGTGAGATGGTAAATTTACTGAAAAGATGAGGAAATCAGCACTGTCATAACAAGGGAAGCTTTGTCTAATAAACCATTCAAAATGTCTATGAAGGGAATGAGTCAAGAAACTTGGGTCCATCCACAGCTGGTAGATCTTACAGCAATGTCACAAATTGCACGGGTCTCTGCATCCTGCTAGGCTCAGCTGGATACACGGTGATGTGTTTTCCCAAGGACACTTTGTTGCCAGGGGACTGACTGATAGATGCTACAGCCACATCTTATTCTGGGCAGTGTGTGCTTGACAGGGTGGATTTTAAAAAGAGTGCTATCAGATATTTCTGCTTCTGGCATACATTTATTGTAAAGTTAATAGAAAAAAGGGATCTTCTTCAAACATCATTAACAAAAAAAAAAAAAAGCATAAATGATGCAAAAATTGCACTTTTCTAATGCTCATCCCATAAAGGGGTGATTTAAGAGGTATCAGAATGTGGTGGGGTTTTTTTTCAGAGCCAACTTTTGATGTGCTGGATGGTTGCCATCAGCTGCAAAGCATATGAGGTAGATGAGATGGGTACAGTATTCTTATTCTTTCAGTACTCTTTCTAATCCCTCTGATAACTGAGAGCTCAATTTCTCTTCAGCCAGGAACAGAAGCTTTGGTGCTGGAGCAGAAGCTCTACAAGCAAGCAATGAGAAATCTAACCATGTTTTCCTGAGAAATCCTACATGTATGAAGTCTGGTGAGAGAGTTTGATGGCAAAGCTGCTCACCACAAGCTGTCACTTGGAGATGACAAAATGGCACAGCCCTGTTTGTCAGGAGCTCAGCTGTGGGTGAGCTGCTGGGCCCTGGGTGCAGGAGTGTGTCAGTGTGAGCAGGGAGAGGGGACTGCACTGATCTCCAGTCCAGGCACTGATATTGTGGAGGAAAGCAGATCATACAAAGTCCTTTGAAGAATCAAACATCTTCCCACCTTTCTGCCTGTTTATATGTCTGTCTTTCATATGATCATTTTATTCTTGAAACACTAATTCACATATGAATAATTTGGCTGTGTAAAACATACCTTAAATGTCAATAAACATAAAATCTTGCTGAATTGTCAAAAGCTGATTCCTAGAATATTATTATTTTTTAAGAAGCTTTCTATATGTCCACCTTCAAAAAATACTCTGTGCCTTACTTGGACCTGTTGCCATGGAGGGAGTAAGTTCATTCTATTTATTACATCAAGAAGTAAAACTTTAAAAATAGTAATTAAAAAAATCTCAGTTTTAATCGGAAAATACTCCTGTGCTATTTTGTCCCCACCCTTCCCCAGTGGAGTCACTGCCAACTATTTTGCAACTTTTCTGATTTTGTCTCTCTGCCCAATGAGCAGGGTGTTTCAGCTCCAGTTTCTGTGACATGTAGCCCTCCTGGGGGGCCTTGCCATATTGCAAGGTCACTAAGCCATCAGCAGAAAGGAATAAATAAATATACACACCTAAGAGCTTTTTTATATTAAAAAATAATTCAAATTATACATTACGTTTTTCCAAGAGGTCAAATGAGAACTTAGTAAGTAACTATGTTCTACTCCATTATCCCTGCTTGCTGGAGGTTGGTGGAGGAAGAGAGGCCAGTTGTAGACACCTATATAGAAATCAACTACTTTTAACACTCTCCTAACTTTCTCTCCTCAGAATCCACCAAAAGATCCTCTCCTACAATAGACTGAAGGAGTTTAATTTTTAAACTATCACAGATTGTTTACAGAATTGTATGAGATGCTATAGTCTACAAAGCAAAAAAAAAAACTCTTGAAGAGTTTCCCAACCTCAATGCAAAAATCATATGAAAAGAGCATTAATGGATATCACTGATGGATAGCTTTACTCATTTGTCCCTGCATATTTGTGCACATCCCCTGTTAAATCACCCAAACCATCATGGCATTCTTTCCCCCATCTTACCCATCCTTGCCAATGCTGTCTTAGTTTTCTTTGTTTCCACCTCCACCTAATGAGAGAGCTGGGCAGGACAGGAGTACTGTATGTAATTTTTGCACAGAATGTAATTTAACTACAGGTTCTTGATTAGAGCAATCAGGCTCTAATATAAAATAGGCATATATTATCTGGGTGCTAATCCACAGGATGTTACTCTATAAGGAGCAAAGTGTTGCTCAGTGGAGGCTGCCAGTTATGGCAGATTTAGTGTATAGTTGTCTCAGAGCTGCAACTGTGATTCAGTATTACTGCTGTGTTCACTATTACTTGTGATTAAATTGGAACCTAAAAGGAATAGCTAAAACCTCTGTGCTATGGTACACATCTTAATATGTGACAATAATTGGAGCTGGGGGACTATGGGAGTGCAAAATGAAGCATTTGTATGTCTGCAAGATGGAAGCCTAATTGAAGAGTTTCGCTCATTATGTTGAAATTTCTGGTCTAATGGATTAAGTGTCAGATTGGTTGGAAGATCAGTGTTCACACAGAAAGCTCACAATATATTCCCTCCTTGTAGTGAAAATGTAGACCCTTTTAGGTGTATCAGTTCAATATTTTATTTTATAGCAGAAAGAAGGGCAGTGGCAGCAACACTAATGTAGCTTTCTAAATCTCTTGGTACTAGTGCCTTAAAACCCCTTACCCAGACTCATAAATTAATGACACTTGGTACTCTCACTTGTGCAAATGTGCTGATTTCTAAGAACCAGTGTTTGCATCCATAAATACTAGCAGCAGTAGCAGCAATGTGTGACAAAAGAGCAGCTGCTTTTAAAGCAAAGTGAAGTGTTGCTGTTAATTCCTAACGAGACTGATCTTGTCGAGGTTGAATTCCTTTCTGCTGCTAACAAAAGACATAGTTTACTCAATTTACAGTGAAATTCTCTTTTCATGAGAGCTAAATCTTTACCACTGCTCATCTGTCAGGGATTCTTGGGCCAAGTCAGTAATTTAGAGATGTAGCAAAGGATACTTAAGTAATTTATGCTGGCAGCTCTGTACTGTACTTTTTGGACACATTCATCTTTGATCAGGTCCCAGGAGTGGGGAATGTGGAGGTCTGTTTTCTTGTTATGATCCAGGAGCACATGTGACAGGAAGAAAGGAAGTAACTTTTGTATTGACTGCTTCCAACCTCTGTCAAAGTTTCTTTTGCTGCCAACATTTTGTCCTTGAGAGGGCTGTTCCCCTCCTGACCCTTAGGGTGAGCTCGCTGTGTCAGATCCTGCAGCACACTGACCCTCCTTCCCTCTTGCTTTCATCTGGTATGCCATATCAAAAAAACCACCAAGAGCACGACCTGGAATTCTGCAACAATGCTGTCTAAATAATGACTCTACCTATTGATAATGATGTATTTATTTTAATATATCAGTATTGATTACCTAATTTCCTATTCCCCCCCTCCATAAATTTTTGAACTTATTAGTAACCCTGCTATTTCAGACTCAAGTAGCCACTTTGTATCTTCAGGGTATGGGACATGATATCTTCTAAAACAGTCCTTTTCCTCTAAACTATCCTTGGTTTCTCTTTCCATTGGTCCATTGTAGATTAAAGGTTTTCTATTCCTGTCTGCTTTGGCTGTGTCGTATCAATTTCCTGTTGCTGGGTTTCAGTGCTGATGAGGTAAAGAGCTTAAAAAATAAAGTTGCAGATTCTAAAAGTGTTGTGTATACTTAGGCATGTCAAAAGACTGAGATGCATGCAAAAGATTTTCCTTTTGCAAGAACTTTTGATGCCAGTGATGATAAAATTACTAGACTTGGGGCTGCACTAACCCTGATTAGAGTGAGATAATAAATACTAGAAGTGATTTCAATTCACTGGGTGGATGGATAACAAGCTCTTGTGACTGAAAGCTGAAATTAAATAAATTCAGATTAAAAGTAAATTGCTAACAATGTTGGTAATTGACCAGAGAAAGCCCTTGGACGGCTGTGTTCTCCCCACTAGAAGCCTGAGCTGCCTCCTCCATGAGCAAAGCCCAGCCATGCTCCTCCTTCCCCTCTGTGCTTTGCAGGTGGCCAGGGATGACAGTACCCTAATTTAGTGTGGGCTAAAAGCTACACTGCTCTCCTGAAGCATAAATGCAATGTATAGGGCACCTACAAAGGCACGAATGGGCTACTGAAAGTAACAATGCTGCCTGGAGATTAAACCCCCACTCTTTAAGCAGGAACCACTACAAGTTTTGCAAATAACATTTGGGCCATGCAATAAATGCCTTCATTAATGACATTTTTAGCAAATATTTTTTTATAAAAGCTTTATATTTACTTTTTTAAATTTACTTTTAAGCCATCTGCCTCACCAAGCCTGACAAAGCCCTCACTCCTCTATATTTACCTCCATCTGCCTGTTTGAGTTGGTAGATAAATGTTTTCTTCCATCTGTGTTCAAATGATAAGCATTGTCAGTGCTAAGCCTCCCACCTTTCTGTCCCATTGGGGTACTGGCTTTCCAATTACTCTCTCCTGCTGTTGTAAACTGATAAAGTTATCAAATTATAGTCTCCTGTTGGATTGCCACAAGGGAGCTAGTTACCTACTCTAGAAAAATACTTTAATTATTGTTTTTTGAGGTCTAAATAATTACCTTCATTTTGCACATCTAGGAAAAAGATGTCTATCTCCCTACTGTTTTTCTTGACATTAAAATGAGATGATTTACAGGTTTTGATGGTAATTCATTAAAAAGGGCTGAGCAATTGTTGGCCATTACTGTCACCTTCAATTAGTTTAAATGCAGCTATGACCATGTTCTTCCTACATAATTTATCTCCTAGAAAAAACGTGCATCTCCGAATGTCAAAGAAAATATTCAGAGAAAGATTCAGAGTTGCCAGAAGAAATTTTGGAAGCAACATAAAACTTTCTTTCTACCTCAAGTGGCAGAGCTATGATAACCAGTTTTATGCATCCTTTGAAGCATTTCACAATGGACACCCTCGGAGCCAGGAAACTAGATTTAACAAATGAAGGGACAAACCCCATAATAAATTAATTATCGTTGGACACAAAAAGTTCTTGTGCAATCTCTTTACTTCATCTTTGCCCTTCCAACTGAAATGGAGCTGCCAAATAGGCTTGTAAACTCAAGATCAGATTTCAGAGAAAATAAAGCATTAAGTTACTTTTAACTGGCAAACAAACAAATTAAAAAAATGTTTAAGATATGACTAAGTGAATATTTTCGTTATGTAGTTAGACAAATAGTTTAAAGATTTAGAACTTTTTCACCTGTTTTAGCATGAAATTCAGTCATTGCATGATCATTACAAGTCTCATCCAGCTTCATAGGAAGCCAAAGTAACAATGGCTGACAGCACTTCAACAGAGACACAAGAAATCTATGCAGGCATTTACTTTTAGATTAACATGCCCTGGGGGAAGTTGAATAGAAGTGGCTGCATTTCATTGCATGCAAGTATTGGATAACTGGTCAACATTGCCAAAACAGTCTATCACTTAGTCCATAAATTAGAAACATATTTTCTAGATGGAATGTCTATTTCTATTTTTGAAAAAAGCAAAGTTCTTGGACTTGAGTTTTTGTTTTTAAATCTGTTTATTAAGAAAAAGCCTTTCTTTTTACATAGAAAAAATACAGAGGAAAGTAAATGCAGTAGAATCCATTACCTTATATGACTGCTATACAATTGAATATTAATGACAAAAGTTTCAGAAAACCTAAATATTATAAAAAGCCACCTCTAAAATAAGACTCTGACAGAGCAAGAACAAGACACAAATTAAACATTAGACAGCTGTGAATCACAAGTGTGTACAAAGACACAGCTAATACAATACAAGAGGCCTTGTGCCAAAAGGATATTCCTGTCACAGTATTATGCATGTTATGTTCCTGTAGACAGTATAATGGAGTAATCAGATAAATTTGATTCTTTAAAAAATCTCAGTATCTGATGTATCCTGCAATTTTTAAATTTAATTTTCCAACTTTTCAGAGTCAGAAAACCTTTAAAATTTTGCTTAAAAAGAAACTCCAGTGAGAATGTGTCAAATTCTTGAATCTCCTTGTTTTGTCATGTCTTCCAATGGCAATTATTAGATTACTTTCCCAAGGATTTTGTGAAAAAAAGACAATGTGGAATATTTAATTCAAAGCTGTGAACTGAACTGAGCACTCCTGCACTGCCATCTCTGACAGCCTTTGCTGAAGCTTGCAGAAGTCTACAGAGCTCTGCTGCAGTACCTTCAAGGCACCTTCCTGTAAACCCAAGCAAATTCACCAAGAGTCCAGCAATGGCATGGTGGGGAATATACCAGGAAGTAAAACTGTCTCACAAATGGGTATTGTGCAGATTTAAAAATAGATGTGGAAAATAATGAGAACAGACACTTAAATGGCAAGAGAAGAGAAAGATTTATTTTTACTGACTTTCAACTGGTGTTAAGATTGCTTGAGACATCCAGTACAAGTGTAAGACCACCACAGATATGACTACATATGCATATTCTGTCTATCTCGCTACCACGCCCTCTCTTCATAAAGGCACTAACTATAAATAGTACGAAACCAGACAGATAAAATGCCACCAAAAAAGAAAAGGATTGCTTGTATGGACGTCTTGTTTATGTTTGTATACATTCATGCTTTAAATGTACAACTTTAAAATTAACTTAAAAGGTCACCTTTATTTTGGCAATACAACTGATAAAATGAAACATGCAGAACACATAGCTTGACAGAACTCAGTGCATAATTTTGTCAGAATGAAGCAGTTTTTTACCACCCTTTGTGAGTTGGGAATACATTCATATTACAAGGCAAAAAACACCCCCACCCAAACCAGACATCTGGCTTCTGTTTAATGCATCTGTTTTTCCACATCTCCTCCAACATCTTTGGATAGTAAAATGTATGTCTGACCACAGGTTAAATTGTATGGTTATATTTTAACAGTCTTCATAGTGCAGCAAGGCAAGACAGAGCTGCCTGTATTCACTGTTCTATCTCCAGGCTGTCCATTTTTAAGTCGGGTGGTTTAAAGCTATTCACTTCTTCATAGGTAAGTTCTGTAGAGGGGGTGTAAGGAAGAGAGAAGAATTAGGTGATATTTTCTCCAAAATAAAAATATTCCAGATAAAACAGTTCTACAGATACACATGACCTGTAGTTTGTATTTTCAGCCTCTCTAGCATCCAGATCCAAAAATAGACTGAATTCACTAGGAATCCTCCTCTTAACCTCAGATTACAAATTAGACTCACAAATACTGTTATTGTACAACATGACTGTCCCCTTCAACTAATTACTAAAACACACAGGCCCTGAAATGAAAACATCAATTACGCTGTCAGATGACCTGCCAAAATGTAATACATGACAATATGTAATGGAAAATGGAAACTTTAGAAATACCTAGATAGGTTTTAAAATGTACACTTTTAACTGTGGAAAACATTCTTTATCATCTCTTAGTCAGTTGCCTTCAATTATATATCATTTGCAATTCTGTGCTAATTCCTCAGGATCCTGGTTCGGTGGGTTTTTTTGTTTGTTTGTTTGGTTTTTTAAAATGTTTTACTGTAGCTGACTTACTTTTATGGTACTCTGAAAAAATTTTTCTTTTTGTCTTAGATGCATGTAACAGCTTTTATCAGCAAATTCTATATTCATCAATAGCTAGAAACATGGGTTACTTGCTATGTTACCCTTCTTTGGGAATAACCCTTTATCTCTTCATGCTAACAGTCATGTCCTGTTTTCTGCCTTGGACATTAATGGAATATGTTGTCAGTGGCTACCTCTTTTGTATTTTCTCAAATTAGATGCTGCTTTTTAAGGACTAAATCCTGTTTCCATATGGCTAACTTCAGGTATTGGCATTACTTCAACTTCTGTTTTCCAAACAGTGATGTTTAAATCATATCGAACTCATGCCTATTAGCTTTTTTATGAAGTAACTCTGTCTGAGGCAGCTGCTATGCCTGCAAATGTACCTAGGACGCTAAAAAATATGTAAAAAATCTTGGTATTGAATCCTGCTTATGTTCTGGTTGTGTTGTGCTGGACCACTGTGTACAGTTTCAGCGAGGGATTTCTGTGAAGGAAACTCTGTGTGCAGAACTCCAGGCATTGGAGGATTTGTTAGGTTACTTTGAGTGACTGACTTATGACTATTACATAGAATTACAGGCAGCCAGGGAGCAGCTACAGCTGACTGAACTTGGAGAAGCCAGTGTCCTCACAAATCGCACACCAGGAACTGTATTATAAATTATTCTTACTGGCTGTGTGGTTTATGTTCATGAAATTCTTTATCCACTTCTCACTGCACCTACCCAGCAGAGATATGTGCTAGTGGAGCAACATGTAAGGAGAGAATGTATAGCATTCAACTCTGAATAGCATACTCTTGGCCTCTAAAATTTGAAATATTTCTCTAACTGATTAAACATGTCAGTAAGAAATGTATGAGCTTGGGTAGTGAGCTTCAGCAGTGTGCAATGGAGGCCAAAAAAACTCTGAAGTGCATAATGTATAAGACAAAGTGCCTGAAATCTCATTTTACTTTGGTGCTTAGTCCCTTGAGATCAGGCACCACTGATTTTAAACTTGAACATAAAAAGAGCAGAAACATACCAACCACATCTTGAGAAACTGGGTCAATATTTCATCAACACTACAAACATTTTATCTCACCTTACTTAAATATGGCACATGCAGTATTTGAAAATAAAAAGTTTATTCCCCAAGATAAAAATACAGCCAGAGGGAAGAAGGAAAAGCAGCAAACCTGCTGTGTGAGTTTGAAGATTTTTCTCTTACACCTTTTTTTAAACCTGAATAAAGAAGGAATTGGACCTGTAGTTCCATCAAGGTCAATGATGTAAAAAATGATACATGAAAAATGCAATGATAAATAATATGATACTGCCCTTCCAAGAGATTTCACCTTCATGTCCTCATTTCAGTTTAGAAAGTGTTAAGCTGTTAAGATTGTTGCTGAAATAATTTCAGTGGAGTTTCATCACAAGCAGAAATCCGCTTCATGACTCAGAAATTGTTAAACTTTCCTGTTAAAGACTCAGACAACTGAAAAAGCAGCAGAAAATAAAATCATCCACTCCTAAGTACAGCAGCAAATGAAGGCAGCTCTCAACAAACAAGATGTAAGGGTGCTTCTGTAGGCTGCCAGGTTTTGCAAAGGAGAGCATGTGTAAGGACTGAGTGATGCCAGTCAATCCTCCTTGTTTGTACAGACACAGTCAGCTTCTACAAAAGCCTTTCCAGGGCTCTAGGAGGTAGATTTATTGTAGAGAGAGCCATGGCCCCACTATTGTCTTTCTTTAAGATACATTTGCTGCAGACAGTTTGCTTTCTCCCCTGTAATGCCCAGGATAAAACATGGCACAAGTGGATGGGCATGAGTAAGACATGGGAGTATTCTTCATCATAAACCTAACCACTATGCTAATACATTTTTATTGAATCTTTCCCAAGTAAAAGTTACAGAAAATACAAAGAGAAACAAAAGAAAATTTATTTTATGGAAGACTTCTTAAGCCAAGGAAAGACCTTTATTGAAAACCAGAAACAATTAGTTTTCTACAACATTATTCTCAATTTAAAATCTCTAGTAAGGAATTTTTAGAATATGTCCTCATTATACAGTGGTGAAATTGGACTGTACTTTTCAGCGTCCTTGCAGTCTAATGTTGAGCCACCTTACTTCTGTGATACTGCAGTGCAATATTATTGTGTTGCAAGCATGGAAGGTTGTTGCAGTATTTATCAAAGAAAGGTTTTGGGGTGTTACTCCCAAGTAAAATCAACTATCATCTCAAACAGGACCAATAGTATGGTGTAGTTATTAATCCAAAT
Organism: Agelaius phoeniceus; assembly: GCF_051311805.1. Taxonomy (NCBI): domain Eukaryota; kingdom Metazoa; phylum Chordata; class Aves; order Passeriformes; family Icteridae; genus Agelaius; species Agelaius phoeniceus. The sequence goes on along the minus strand of NC_135269.1, from coordinate 53,732,199 downwards.
TCCTTTGCTATCTAAAGAATTATTAACAAAATACATATCTATGAGGATAATATTACTTTCTGGTTCTGGTCAGAACTAGACCAGAATCCCAAGTAGTGTCACTCCCCCAGGACAGTTACTTCACCTGGGGATCTGACCTAGAAAACTAAAAGCAAAACAGAATGTGTAATTACCTGGTAGCTAGCATCAGCTTTTAGTTAAGCTTTCACTGCTACAGGGAATCTAGTAAGGAGATGATAGAAGGGGGGGAGTGGGCAAAATCCAGAGAGGAAATAGAAGCTTTTCTGCCTGTCCACTCCCACAAGCACACATATGAACTTGTTTGCCTGAGGCTTAAAAGTTCAAATTCCTCTAGCTAGAAATGGAGGAAAACTGTTATTTAAGTAAGGCTATCTTCTGCTACATGTCTTAGGCAGTGCATGCAGTTCTGATACCTTTCCATTCATCGATGGTTCGCTCCTTGTTCTCTATGGACTCGTCATAGAGCTCGGCCTCAGGTTCATCATCCGGGTCGTGATACTGCACAAAGTAGGGATGCGCGAGCGCTTCCGACGCAGTGATCCTCTTATCGCTGTCTAAAATCAGCATCTTCTCAAGAAGATCTACAGCTAAGGCAAAACCAGAAATGCAGTTCAGAGCCAGAAGAGACCATGAGGAAATAAAAGAAACCATCTATTCTTACTCACCTTAAACACAACTAATATTACTGGCAAAATTTAGGCAACATAACAAGTAAGTTGTGAAGACTTTGCGCTGTGAGTACAAAAGAGAGCTGAAGGAGATTCTGGTTTGCTTGTGGCATGCACAAAGACTCAGTATAGTCAAATGGAGATCTGATTCACCTCTTCAGATATCCAAGGACTTAATTCTAAAAAGATCCGTGTGTGGTTATAAGGTAATATCCTGTGCTGTGCTTTGTTTGCCTAAGTTTGCACTGATCAGGACCAAGCTAAGTAACTTGTGAATAATAAAGTGTGAGATTACACTTCTAATAAGCTGCACCAATGAAACGATCAGAGGAAAACCCCAAAGCCACTTCACAGGACTCAGCATAAACAAAATATGTCTAAAGTTGACATTTGCAGTATACTTCAAATATCTTATAGAAATAAGAAAGAGTTGTATGGCTGAAATGAGTTTTTTTAATGGAAATTATAACTACTATTTTTTCACTGCTTTCATATAAGCATTGGCATTAATTTGCCTTTATGCTATCAATATGTAGCATGCTGTCATGTACTTCAGGCAAATAAATCCCATTTTTTAATATGAAAGTGTTCCAAACTACTTGTATTTGCAAGAATAAAATTTGTATTAATACACAAAATGAATCCAAACCATTTTAACTCACTATTCTTTCCTTTAATGTGCACTTGATGGAACTGACCTGGTACTGCAGTGAGATTACTCTGATGACTCAAATGTCTTCTTTTTATGTAACAAGAAAAAGTTCACAGAAACATCTCTTTTGCACAGGCAGAACCAATTGATTATACAGAAAAACAATCACAGAATCCAATCAAAGGTCTGCCTTAGCCCAGTATCCTGTGTCCAACAATGGCTCATATATTCCTAGGAAATAATACTCAAAGGGTCATTCAAACAGCTATACTTCCTGGTGTATTCTTCTGCTTGCCAGCAATTTACAGCTCATGGCCTTCCTGAGCCAGAAATGATGTCTCTAATCTAGACCCCATGACATTTTTATTTATTTCTGCTATCTACAGCTGGCTTTTGCTTTTCATCTATGGACCATTTCCCTTTAGGAGGTTCCTGTAATCTCCATCAGAATCAAAAAGACACAGGCTTCATAATGGGAAAACAGTCTCAGGATGAAAGGTTAAGCAATGCTTTTCTCACTGTTCTGAGTATTATTATTATTATATGGAATCGTACAGCAAGGAACACAAGGAATGCTTGAGTCCCTATGTTATGTTAGTGAAAAATTTTATCTGTGTCAGTCTGATTTTCTTACCTAATGGATTGGCACCACGAAACACTGCTTTCAAATCCTGCTGAGGCATATGTGGAAGAGATTCGATGTATTTTCTTGCCTAGAAATAAGTTAATATACTTAGGATAAGGGTTAAATTTTGCTCAACAGTAACCACATCAGCTCTAAAAAACCAGACACTATATTTTTATGTTTCTCACATGGGAAATCCTTTTTACATAAAACCATAATGACCTTGTTTCAAGCACTCACCCCTGTATAATGGACAGTAAGCAAGAGAGTTTTAAGCAGGTACACTTTGGTTTAAGGCTTCAGTGTTAACACTTTAGTTTTCACCTGTGCTTACTGGTTCATTGCAGTATATCCCCAGAAAACATATGCATGTAATGCTCAATCAGAAATTGCAGCCTAAATCATCTTTCAGTTACCCTCAGCAAAGTGGTATAATTCAATCTGCAGCCTTCCCTCCTCTCTCTGCTCTGGTGAGATGTAGCTTCACTAACCAAAGAAGAAATTCTGCTACTCCATGTGAATGGATTTTCAGATGTTTAACAGAATTTAAGAGCTTGCCTTTTCACTGTGGCTGTGAAAGGTTAATCCAAACTCAGCTAGTAAAAGCCTGCCTGGATATAGGATCCACAAATGTCAGCCTGACAGTACATGAGCTACAAATTTTTAGGCTGAGGTAAGTAGGTTGGCAAGAGAAGAGGTTGCATATTTGGATCAGACAGAACAGGGAATTCTGAAAAGGAATTGTCAAAAAAGGAGCAGATGGCTATTCCCTAAATCCATGAAAAACCTCATCTGGTCTTTGGACAAACCCTAACCCTTTTAAAACATGTTTGTGTTACAGAGATGTCTCTCAGGATTTGGCAGTCCTGTCAGAAGGACACTATCTGCAGAAGGCTAACTAAGCATCCTTGGCCCATGGAAAACAGCAACTAATCAACAACTAATCCTAACCTGACTGAATAAGATGCAGTGAAAATTACCTCCAACCTTGCCCATATCCTTTGAAAGCAAAACAGACCTATCAAAGTGGACTTACTAGCCTGTCCCCTCTGCTTATATACTCACCACAGAAACCTGACCAGGAAAATCCCAATGATTAAATTATTCTGAAATACAATTACCATTTAAACTCATATTAACATGAAACACCAACAAACACCTCAGTAACTTGTGCTGAAGCATTCAAGGAGGTTGATCTTTTAGTTTCCAGTTCTTTAATCCTCTACTTATAACTGAAAGTAGACTTGGCATTTCAGCAAATCTCTGACATTGTTACAGGAATGTTAAAAAATTGTCCATGTCTGCAAACTGCATTCAGAAATACCTTAAACAATAAGGCCAAACTACATGGTAAAGAAGAACTAGAATGAAGAAACTCCCTTGCAGCTGGCAATTACCTCCAAGCAAGGTATGCATCTCATTTGACATTGCTCCTCTAATCAGGCAGCAGCAGCCCAGAGGTGACCTAGCAGCACTCTCATTCATTAACCTGGTTTTTGTGGTCTGCCTGTGCTCTAAAGGTATAATTAGCCCAAATAAAATAATTTCAGGATTCCTGTACCTCACTGAGCTATGCTCTGAAACACAAGAAATTAAAAGAACAAAGCATGTACTATTTCCAGGAAGTATTTAAGGTGTTACTCTCACGATCAAAAAGCTCACTAGTTATGGAAAAATAACACATTTATATACTACTGAGAATATGTTACAGCAAAACCTGTAGGATCTTAACAGCATGTGAAGGCTACAAAAGGACCTATGAGACTATACAAGGACCTATGCTTAGGACAGCACAGTCTTAGATTTGTTGGTTGATGAAGTCTCTGGCAAAAGGCTTAGTTAGCCTCCTGCCCCAGCCATTCCTAGGGGCTGGGTACCCAAAACCTCTGGGACTGTGTATTGGCCTGTGATGATGAGGTTTCATTATGCTTGGACCTTCCAAAAATACAGGGCTGCTCTGGCTCTCCGACCGCTCCTGCTTACTTAACCTTCATTAGCAAGGTCAAAGGAAACCCATCAATATTTACACAAGCTGAGAAACAGCCATTGGTATTAGGCTGAGGTGTATACAGAAGAGGTTTAAGAAAACAGCTGCAGCTTAAGAGGTATCTGTGTGCTGGTGTTTATCTGAACTCTTACACTGCCCATCACCTGCCTTTACCAAACAATACTACATCTGGCTATCCACAGTTACTGCTTACAATGAATCTTTGAAGTGTCACTTTAGCAGAGAAATTAAGGGGAAATTGGTCATTTACTAGATTGCTATTTAAAGAAGTCACGTGGAAAGCTAAAAAGCCCACTTTTAACTATGAATATTATCAACAAATTGGACATCATGCAACCACTTAGAAAGATGAATAAATACAATTTTCAAATTAGGTACTAAATAGAGCACTCATGCAGAGCAGACATTTTTTTGATTTGGATATATCTGTGTTTAGAAACCTTACAACAATGGAAAGCATACAAATTACAGAGACATCAGATCATCAGATTTAATAACAACAATATATTGCTCTGAGCTGAACACCAGTTTTAATTTTTTAAATTATAAGAATAATTTAATTATAAGCACTTTAAAAGATCATTGGGACTAATTTCTTAACACTTTGCAAAAACTGAGTACATGAGAACAAGTACCAAAATTTATCCAGGTGACAGTCAAGGCATCTGGATGCCTCCAAAAGCATAGTTTTTGAACGGTGGCATTCTAGCAGCAAAAACCAGAGATAATTTTAAGGTATTTGCTCATTTCCAAATCAGAGTGTCCACGTAACACAGGCAGTGACATACAATGCCAGTTAGAGAAGGAATGACAGGAAGGCAGTTAACTGAATGAAGCTGTGAACTCACGTGTTCTGATGATATCTTCTTCAAAAGTTCTGAACTGGGTGTGCCCACAACTTCCATTATTCTCTTCAGTTGATCAATATCTGCATAATTTCAGGGAAATGAACAGCACACAGTCCTTCTGGGTTTAGACAATTAATGAGCTTCCATGCATGTAACTAAGATGCTTAAAACAATTCAGCAAGACAATTACCCCACAGCTCATGGAAGGATATCAATTCATACCTGCTTAAGCCTTGTCCTGGAGTACCAAATTCCCTACTGTACTATATTAACTTGTCAGGTATGTCAGCTGCATGAAAAATATTGCTTTTCTGTCCTAGTTCCAAATTTAATACATTCTTCAGCTTAATATTAATAGCATATTTATGTTTCAGTGATCTGAGGGATTTCTAAAGATCAGTTTAATATGATAGGCTATTTTAAGCTCATAGGCCTAAATTACTAATCTGAAGACTGGCAAGTGAAAAGTTATAATTTGGCACCTTTAAAAATTTGTTTTATATATGTCTCAAGATTAAAACCTTTGAAAATGTTCATTTCTCATTGTCACCTAGGACCTGTAAAGTATATTACATTTTTTGTAGAGACTCAAGATTATTTTACAGCTTTATTTAAATTGATATAATCATATAGTTGTAGACAATATTTTATAACAACAAAAAATCGTATTTCTTGTGACCTATATTTATTGATTTGTTCAATACCAACATATCATGTAATCAAACAGTCTGAGGACAAGTCATGTCCTGATGATGATGTACCTAGAGAATGCCTGTGGTTACAATAGTGCCTAATGATGCTGAGCACAACAGAAAGGTCAGTGGGGAGACTTGGTCTCAGCTCCTTTAAGATTATTTCAGGCAATTCTAATGTCATAATTCTTTGCACCCAGCAACAGCTAAGTACTAGCAGAAGTGTTTGTTTTTGGAGGGGTTTCAGAGTAGCAAGAAATGTAAATACAGAAGAATGTGCTCTTGTTTCTCATAATAAAAGCTTGATGTAGTTGGTTCCTCATTCCTTATTATGTGTTTTTCTTCAGTTTCCTTTTATTATTTTACTGCTCTCCTCAGAAACATCTCTTTTTTGCTCCTGCCAGCACAGGAAACGCCAATGGAAATCCCTGATGCTCCATCAGGGACCACAGCACAGTGCTGCAGAAGAGAAAGGGCTTTGTTGCTCCTGTAGCATTTCTGGAACTACTGGCTTCTTTTAATATAACAGGACAGAACAGAGATATTAATTCACTTATTATTAAAAGTTAACTCATTTGCATTTTCCGGAACTTTCAGCCTAAAAGCATTTCTATTTTGTTCAATCATATTAGCTGATGAAAAAATGATACCTTTACTCAGCTTCAGTTTTAGTGTATGTTATTTCAATAAGATCCACACATGGAGGAAATCTACCCTGTTGTAACTAGGTTATTATTTAAACACAGATACACAAAAGAATAAATGTAACATTTTGTTGTTTAAGAACATCTGTTACTGGTTTTTATCCTACCAGTGGGTCTCATATTCAGTCGTCATATACACTGAACTGAAAGATTAGCAAATTGTTTATTCTTTTACAAGTTTGTTACCTCAAAACCATGTCCATAGAAACACTCAAGTCCTTAGGAAAAAAAACCAGGAAGAATTAGAGTATTTTTTTAGTTCAATCTTAAGTTTTATATTAAGGATACAATCATTTCCTGGAAATAGAGCCTTTCCCTTCAATAGCTCTGCCATGATACATCCAACCGACCATATGTCAACTGCCAAAAAACAGAGACAGAAATGTGCACAATGAATCAAAGAGATCCTTAAACACAGCTGCTTCTTGGTTTAAAACTATCACTACATCCAGCTGTAGCAAAATACAAGCCTTCACAGTTTACCTGTTTGATTGTAGTGCATCCAGTTTAACATAATTTCTGGAGCTCTGTACCATCTTGTTGCAACATATCCAGTCATTTCATCATCAGTTTGACGAGCTAAACCAAAGTCTAAAATCTACAGAATAAAAATAAAATAATAATTTTTTAAAACCCCTTTCACTTTTGTTATAGGTCCTGATTTTCCCATTACTCCTTACTGAGTTTTCTGTAGTCCCTTGCTATCAGTGAAGTCAAACAGCAGCACTCTGCAGACGAGTTCATCTGTTCTCCTGCTGTATCTGTGCAGCCTCTGGTGCTGCATAAAGATATTTCCACTGTAATGAACCTGGTGCTTTGTTCTCCAAGGCAGACTTTATATTTTGCCTTAGGTTCAATTTTCCACTGACATTAATTTACTAAAAATAAACACTGTTGCTATAAAAAATGAAATATTATCAGCTAGGAGTGTTTGTGTAAAACGCTAACAGCAAGTGCCAGTGGCCATTTAAAGGCCAAATAAGCTGATAACATGTGCAGAATTTCTGTTGTCTAATTTTCTAATAATGTGTGATTAAAGTAGATGCTTTTATGTCTAAGCATCTACTTTAATCACACATTATCCTGATGCCACTAGGTGAGAAACGTATATCCTGTGTAACAATGTAAATTTAAATCACATCCCATTTGTTTTCAGTAGAACTTGACCACCAAAACAAATGAGCTCTGTTTATGTACACAGAGGCTTGATTGCAAAGTGTTCCCCTCCAGATGCTTTCCCTTGCTAAGTTTACATTGATGGGAAGTTATTTCAACTGAACTTTCCCAGCTCATTTCCTTGCTTTCTGTTCTATTCTCTGGTTAGTCTTGTGTCCCACCCTAGCTCTAAGAGAGACTGCCTTGGAAGGGTACCACCTGAGCCTCAGTGCTGTTGTCAGTCACCTGAGCTAGCCAACATCTCTTCACATAGAAATGTGAGTAAGATCATTGAGTATTTCCTGTGATGAGATCCAGGATTATTTATTAAGCTGATGGCTAATCCTTTTCACAGGGAATAAGAAAATTTCAAGAGTATAATTCAAAATTCCTCAGTTATAATCCAATTAAAAGATATAAAAAGCCTAAAGAAAAATATTAAGATATAAATAATTAACATCTTTACTTCCAGTACAGTTGAAAAGCATAATTTATTTTTTAAGTAAGTGAAGAAAAATGCATGAGGCAAACAAGCAGAAATAATGGCGTGAAACTCAAACACTAATGCCCTTATTTTTATAAGGATTTTGGCAATATTTTTCCTTAACAGCTGATCCCTTCCACCAAATGTGCATGCACACACACTTTCCTTCTTTTTGCTTCTGTTTCCTTTTTGTTAGTACTTGGAAATATCCACTAGTTTGTCCTATTAAAAATAATTTGAGGAAGTAAAGCTAAAAATATAAACAAAGCAGAGAGCAGTGTAATAAATGCTAGACAGGGAGCTGCACAGATTTCATAATAATAGAAAAAACCAGAAAAAGTCTCCTTTACTTCCAGTACAAAAATGCAATACACATTTTAAAGTACATGATCAAACACAGATGACCCACAAAATTTCACAGATGCTGAACATACATGCATGAAGACATTAAAGAGATAATCATGAAACTTGCTGAGCATCTGCAAGTGTCACTAAATCAAACAGGACCTACACTTTCTCACCACAGATCCGGATTAGTGCAGGAACCTAACTGCACTGCTCTTACTCATTATTGTGGCTTTTTGCTGATCTTGTGGTATTTGGAGTCTTTTCTTAAATCCCTTGCAGCTGGGATAAAGTGATTACATCAGAGTCTTAGAAACAGGAATAAAGATGTTTCTGGCTGTCATGGAGAAATGTTTAACTTCTCATTCTTAAGCTTAAAGGCTTAGAAAGCTACAAGACATCTTTTCCTTCTCCAGAGTCTCATGTTACTATGCAGTATCATATCACACAGACACACCAAGAGTTGTATTTATATAGAGGTGTACATCAAAATAGCATTTGGGAAGCAAGGATTATAGGGTTCTTTTTGGTTGGTTGGGGATTTTTGTTTGTTTTTCTTACTGCCTGTAACTGGTAATACTGGTATATTTGTTGCCATCATTATTTAATTCAGCTTGAATATTCTATAGATACAACAATGAAAGTTGTTACAAGGCTTCATCTATACATGGCAGATGCAGACACACATCACAGGCCAGACTCTCAAGATATCCTCAGTTAAGTACTCACTCAGGGGTCAAACTATTATCTATGTACCATCGGTGGGGTACATAGGGATTTTGCAAAGATATTTGTATTCATATTAGGAATATACATATTAACAAATACATATTATTGGGAGAAAACACATGTTCACAGAAATGGGCAAATAGCAAACAGTTGAAATTAATGGAATGAGCCATAAAAATGGTAACTAACATTTTCTTAGAAAACTGTCATATTGAGAGTTTTTACAACACTGTTAGAACAGCATGATACCCACCCTCAGTTCACAGTCTTCATTTACAGCTAGGTTACTGGGCTTCAGGTCCTGTAGCAGAACACAGAATTAGTTGAGTACAACTTCAGCCTTTTAAAATATATTGTAACTATGTCTTAGCAACACATTTGATGCAGAGGGACACACCCCATTCATTTTCATTACCTCAAAGACTGAACTCACCCGATGGATGATTCCAGCTGAGTGAATATACTGTGAAACAAAACAAAACAAAAAGGGTAAGATTTGAAGTTAGAGGTGAAGGGAGGTCAAAGCCACTTGACTTGTTTTTTTGCTTCTGAGACTGACTGTTTTATATACAGAAAATACTTACGTCATACCATGTTTACAGATCAGAGGTATGTCAAACTTCAAAACCTCCCTGTTTTGTCTTATCCAGAACTGGATATTTCAAGAAAGGTAACCATGAAGACTAGATTCTACCATGAGAGGCAGCATTCACAGTGATTCTTCTGTATAAAGTCTCTTAGCAATCTGGAATTTGTTCCAGCCTTCCCTGGATGTTGATCAGCTGTGGCTAGTGAAATCAGTGGCCTAGGGAGCAGCATGGTTGACTCCTACAGGATGTAAGTCACCTTCCCATACTGTGAACACTGATGTGGGTGAAAGCAGCCACCTGCACTCTGGGACAGGTCAGTGACCAAAATACCCACCTAAGCCACAGCATTACTTCAGGTCCACTTGCAAAGTGGTATTTCAGTGGCTATTTTCTGCTATTTTACATAAAACTTTTAAAATAAAAAAATTAGAACAGCTTACTCTGTCATTGACTACTGTTCTCTAGTTAGGATTAACAGCAAGTTTATCTATGATCTTATCAACCAGCATGAGCAGGGCCTTGAAAACATTCTATTCTCTAGAGGTGAATTCACCTGTTTTAGGGGAAGGGATTATACACAGAAAATCTATGGCAACTGGGAAAACCCAAAGAGAACACAAGTGCATTCTTCATGTTCCAGACCTAAGAACTATTTATCAGAAGGCAGGGCCACCTCTCAATGTTCCTCACAGCAGCTGAATGAAGAGGAAGCCAAAACACTGCTATCAACAGAAGGAACTGTGTCCCTACTCTGCTGAGACAACCACAGCAGCCCCTCCTGGTGCCACCAAGCAGTCATACACAGGATCAAATGTTCTTTTGCTAATGAGACGAGAATTTCACGAGAATTTCAATTCCAGAAGAGAGGAGCTACCAACAACCTCTCCCCTTTGAAACAGAGCCAGAAATGCACCTGAGTGCTTTTCTGAAATTAATATTCACTTAGAACACAATTCTTACTATTATTTAGCTTTGACACAACATAGACTTATATTCAAAACCACAAGCAGGATAATTAATGCCAGAATCCATCTTCCTAACTAAGCTATTAACTCACGTAAATGAGACAAAGCAATTAAGGGCTCAGTTGTGCAATTTTTATTCACCAAAATCTGTACTTAAATTGATGGAACCTGCATGCATGAATAAGAATTACTGTCTCAGGCACAAGGTGACTTGCTGAAAATCATGTAATAAGTATATTTCAGAGCCAGTATTTACCATGGCTTGCTTTCAAACACATATTATTTTCCATGTCTAAAATATCAATTACTGTTAAGTTAGCAAGTAAAGCTGCTAACCTCTCTCTTCTGTTTGCTTTTATTTTGGGAAAATCTGTACTGATCTGAGAAAAAGTTTACAACCTAGTAATGGGAAGCATTACCTACATCTTCTGTTTATAGACACTTACATATTAAACATCAGCACAAAAATATACATATTTTGATTCTTTTGGAAAAAAATTTTGCTGTAGATTCATTGCAAATTTCCTCTGTTATTAAAGTGTATAAATTTTAACTGATATGATTAGAGGAAATAATGACTTTACAGGCACACTAAATCCTCAGTGATTGTGTGCAGCATCGTACATCGCTGGGATAAATTTCTACTCCCCAATATTTCCCAAAGGACACAACTAACTTGGTAATCTCTTCACCAATGTGACACTCCACAAAAATCTAGTATATAGTGCCTCAAAAATTCTGAAGAATATGAAATGGATAAAGAACAATACATAGCATGTTATTGTCCTGCAATAGGAACTGAAATAGACCTAAAATGATCTAAAGTTAACTTTCAAGGGGAGTATTCACATGTATTGTGCATGTAAACATTGGCAGGCTTGTGGGTTTATTTCTGGTTAGAAAAATTATCTGATAATTGATAAATGATTGCAATTTGTGCACTTTTAAGACATTTAAAAAAAAGTGTTTTAAGTATGCTCATTGCAACCATCCAGTCCTTACAACATTTAGATTGCTGATTTATCACTACAACATTTGGATTCCAGGACTCAGACAGTACCTTAAGACCTCGAAGTAACTGATAGATGAGAAATTGTATATGATCATCTGTTAACTTCTGGCACTTGACAATGTTATTCAGGTCAGCACCCATTAAATTTGTCACAAGATATCTGTGAAAATACAGAAGTGGGAAAAAAAAACAATGCAGAAAATTCTTCCAGAAGAGTATCCACACAGGCCATGGAAGTTCCTTTTCCACTGTCTATTAACACATTTTATGTCCTTTAAATCAGCTGCGAGTACTAATAATGCAATCACTACTATGAGACTTAATATAATTAAAAAGAAAAATCCTTGCAGTATATTAGAAGCTTTTATCTCTGTTTTCTCCATCACACACTACAGCAGTGATACATGCAACACATTTTTTGATGAAGCCTCACCCAACATCAAAGTGGCAGCCTGAGCCACCAAAACTACAGGACCTGCAAGGCTCTGGAATATCTGATGCTGGGGGGAAATATTAGAGTGGCAGAAATAAGAGTGTTTTGTGTAACTTCCCTCTCTGTACCCACTGTTTTATTTTTTGACAAATTTTGCAGAAACATTGATTCTTTTCCAAGTACAGTGCTGGAACAAAAGCATGCATCTGTCATACCCAATTCCCATTTGTGTAATTTTGCCTAGAGTCAAAGGGGTTTGGTCACTAATTTCCACGGAGACAAAAACATGTTAATTACTATTTCTTCTGCTAAATTGTTCACTTAAGTGCTTATACAATTATGTAAACCAAAAGGAAATCAGCATAAATTGTATGTTTGAGTCATCCCAAAATATACCTGGCTTTAGGTTAACCAGGGGTCTAGCCTAAATTTACCTTGTGTCAGTTAACTAACAGAACACTTTCCTGCATTCCTGAACTCTGCCATCTATGTATGAACAAATAACCCACAGTTTACAAACACACAGTTGAAGTGAAAAGGTTTTAAGTTTATTGGCATTTATGCAGCATTAAATCATTTACCATATACCCTTAATCTAATTTAAATAATTTAAATTTTCATTTAGAAAAGTACAAAAATGAGGTCTATCTCCCTGCCTCCGCTTTTGTGGAAAAGTTGCAAAACGATTTTTACAAAGCTGACTGTGGCTGAAAGTCTTTTAGAAATGTATGTTCTTCCTTTTTAAAAGCAGAATGGTATTTACTTACTTAGTAAGTAGTCAGAATGATTTAAAAAATTTTACTTACACTTCATTAAAGTTTTCTATTGATGTTGCAGGTGTAAAAACATCAAGCAGTCCTATAACCTGTAATGTGAAAGAAGGGGAAAGAAGTGACATTTTATTTTTACAAACCTGTAAAGCAACATGTGATTTGCATTGACAGTGCTCAACATTTTCAGGATCAAACTTACAAAAATATGACATATGGTCATACTGAAAACTGACATAGTAGGTGATCTATAAAGGTATCACCTCAGCCATCTTAATTACAATCTTCATTATGAAGAGTAAAAAAAAATAAAGGCAGTAGAAGTAATGTCTCATTACAGAAAAGCTGACACATGCCTTATACAATTGTTATACTTTAGATTATGCACATCTTCATGAGCTTTCTTGGTCTTTTTTCATTAACTTTTTTATTCTTTCTCCAGGATATTTTTCAATCAACCATAATTTATTCAGGCTTCAAGTCATCAAGCTACCTTTAAGCAAGTGGATGCTCCAGTGAAATCAACTGCTTACCACATAAACTTAGAGCATTAATTAGTAATGTGAGATCTGAAGGTCTACTGTCTTTCATTTAACTATTACACTGTTGTCAATTGCAACAAGACTAATCTGCCCCTAATTTCTCAACAGAATCCACATTCAGCAAAAGCAGGTGTGAGGTGTGGGGTCTTTTTTTTTCCTGGGCTGATGTTTCAAGATGTTTCAACAGTAGTGAATAGAATACTTTTATTACTTTATTAGAGAAGTGTACAATGACTTGTTTTGAGTTTCTTTAACCTCACCTTCAAGATTTAATTAGATATTTTTAAAATAAAAATGCAGTGTGTTGCTGAAAGCTTCTGAAGTCCAGTGACTTCATGACACCCAAGGTGGCTAGGTCCAGGTATCTTGGGTAGCTAGACAGCTGCATACACCTTTTTGAAAAAGACTGTACCTAACTGAAACTAAGCTTCTATTGTAAACTTTTGTAAGGTCAATCCAAAGGGAAGAACTCAGTCTCCACTTACGTTCTCATGCTTCATGTGCTTAAGCAGCCGAAGCTCCCGGTAGGTCCTCCGGGCATGGATAAGTGATTGAAAAGGTCTTGAGAGCTTTTTCACTGCCACCTTCTGTCTTGTTTTGGTATCATAAGCTGAGCTGAAAGAGGGAAAGAAAAAGTCCATAATGATGGCACGTTCTACAGCAAAGGTCTCCACCAGTTCACTGAAGGAACTTGCAGTCTCCTGAGGGCTCTTACCCCTTTCTTTACCCTCTTTCACCTTCTACTCAGGGACTGCAACCAGGGTGCTTAGTCAGCAGTAACTCCCAAGTATTCCAACACAGGTCCCTTGTTTTCCATAGCAAGTTATTAATGCTCATGGTACTCTTCAGGACTCATCCCCAGGCAGCCCTTTCCCCAAATGGCAGGAAAAGTAACCAGACAATTATCTCCAGTCGTGCAGCTCCAGCCTCCAGCTCCAAGGCAGGGCTCGTAGGGAATATGGGGATTCAAACTGAAGTTTGTTCTTACTGAGCAAATTGGAACCTTTACTAATTAGAGGAACACTGCCTTTGTATCTATGAATATTAATTATTATGTAACCATTAGCTTGATAGATGACAATGTCCCCAAACTGGTATCAAGTTAGGATGCTGACATAACCATGCCCATGCCTTTCCCAGCAAGTGAGGAATGGGCACATCTTATACTCCAGCCTACATATCCACAGCATGTGCTTAATGTCCCACAGATGGAGGCGCCCTGCTGAAGAGGACACTAAATATATAGTCAATATTTGCAAGCAAGGGAGACCCACTCTCTTTTTTGGGAATTAGAAAGACATGACAAGCACAAGCCACAAATAAATGATGTCTGATATGTAGCACAGGGATAAAAATGATCCCTGTATGTATTACTTCATGACACTACATAGTACAATTATAAAAATACTCTGAAATCTCCTCTTAAGAAGAAAAAAAATTTCTTTCAGTTGTTACTCTTACTTATTAAGTAATTGTGTTCAATTAAAATACCTGGAAATTCTCAGCTTAAAGAGTGGATAACACTGTGTGTACTTGCTAGAGAGCGCTAACAAATGAAGAATCTTCCCACATTTATCTTATTACAGAACTTTTTTGGAATTACAAAGACAAAAGTTAAACAACATGAAAAACGCATGGAGTAGAATGTCAACAGTCAGCAGTCACATAAAATGCTATTAACTTCTTCTGCACAGTGTTTTAAAAACTCCCACAAATCATTGCAGAACACACCTGCTAGAGACAAAAAACCACTGATGATGCCTGGAGTATCTTCCAAATTAATACACAGAGCCTACAGTCAGCTGAAAATAGGTGGACTCTGACATATTTGGTGCTATGCTAAAGTCACAAAAAGCCAAGTGAAGAGCAAAGCCTCTCTCTGCAGGATAAGCTGGTGTTGCTAATCAGAAGAAACAAGGATACAATCAACATGCAGGAAGAACAGTGGCATCCAAAAGGTGATTGTCCTAGAATTAACTCAACCTCCAGGAGGCCAAGCCAGAATTTCATGAAGACAGAATAGAAGCAAGTAGATTTAATTAACAAGTTTCCTGCAGGCTCTATGGAAGGAGGGAGTCACTCATGAGATAAATGACATAGATAAGCAGATTACTTAGCTAGTTCTTTGCAAGCATCACAGAAGCTGATCTCCTGGCAAGTTTTAAAGGTGCAGAGTGCTGTGGTTTTGCTGAGCACTTCAGAAAGGGCATTCCCTGAGCAGAAGAAAGAGTGCATAGGAAATGTGGCTTAATTACATGGAGCAGCTCAAAGAACAGTGTGAGAAGAACTGACAAACAGAAATATCTTAAATTCCACATGACCAGCCACAAGGAGAACATGAAGGTTGCACAAATAAATCTAAAGAAATAAAAAGGAAGCCAATGCTTAGCTTCTAATATAACAAAGATTAGATGTAATTGCCCTGTGTTTAGCCATAGGCAACAAAGCCACTGGAGAACACTGCCAGGTCTCACAAATGCACACTGCCTACAGTCTTTCCAGTTTTTGGGGGAAAAGGAAATGTTTATCCAGGTAAATAAACACTGCTCAAAACAGCAGTTTGCTTAACATCTCAGCTTTTCTGCTAATTCACAAGCCCTCCCACTAATGCTTGCACCAGTCTGTGAAATACTGTACACATTATACAAGAAGGCTAGGAAGAATTAGATTTTAAGCCTGTTATCACGATAAACATCACTCTCTTCCCAATTCTAAGTTCAAATGTGAGTTTAAGTGGTTTAAAAACCACTATCTTTAAGATGAATTGCTTTTTATCTTGTATATGACTCAAGGCTGCAAAGCTTTCAGATGATACAAAGCACAATCTTTTTAGCTTCAGTAATTCTTATGACAGCAGCTTTTTAGACCAAAGATGGAATCACACAGGGAGAGAGGAGGAAAAGGGAAAAGTGAAAAGGGAAAGGAAAGTTGAGTCCTGAGACCTCCAACAGGAAATCGAAGAATCGAAGCTGCACAGGCCAGGGACTGACTTGGTTTAAATGAGTGCTTCCCCACTCAACTGACCAAAGTTATAATCAGAGCTAATGCCTTCAGACTCCTTCCTTGCCTGGTTTACCATCATCATAATTCAAGATATTAACAGTAAAGCATTCAAAAATATGTTTCATGTTGTTTGAAATGTCTTTTTTGTCAGATTCAAGGAGAAATTGCATATGTGATCTCTGCTACTGCCTCTGTGATCACATTTTTAGACTACATCTCTCTGTCGTGCTATTATATCATCATAGCTACAATCTAGTTTGTACCCCGAATCCCTCATCAGCCATAAACTATTAGGTGATAGAAGGAAGGAGGAGTTGCTTCCCTTTCTTTGTGATTTCCCCATGAATGCTCAGCTTTCAGAGTAGAGTTTCAGATGTCTCTGGAGAGGACATCTCTGGTTCTAGTCAAAGCAAAAATACAGGCACACTTGTGCCTGGCACCCATAAATCCTTCCTTGGAGGCCTGTAACCAGCATGGTTAAAATGACTGAAATTTGCTTTTCAAAAAAACCTCAAACCCATGCTGATAACTATTTTGATTTAACAGGGAAGAAAAGGGTTAGAGGCCTATTTTCATGTTTTAACCACAGCTGGCAAATAAGTGCCACACTGCTGCCTGCTCACTCCTTTCCACCTCCAGAAAGAAAGATTAAACTTTATGTGTTGACATAAAAACAATTTAACAATTGAAATAAAATATAATAAAACTTAATAATGATGCCAAATAACTGCTTTAGACAGACTTTCTATCATAATTTAGAAAGAAATAGAATTACCACAATCTTTTTAGTTTACAAGAAACAACTTTGTAACAATCATAGCACAGCTTTTTCAGATATGATCCCTCTTGACCCAGAACCATTCAGAGTTATGACACATTTTTTGCCGTCTTTCCTTTTCAAGATCAAGGATAAAAAGCCATTACTCTGCTGGGATGACATCATTTTCACAGAGATTAGAGACTTTGGTTTAGTGTGATTTTCAATCATTGCTCAAATTAGACTCACCTTTTTAGTGTTGTCAACTCCAATATTTAATAATTCTATTGAAGTTCCAGATGAAATATCAATTTTTAGTTATGTGCAAATTTTCCCAGTTCTTAAGATTTCAGAGACAAGTTTGAACATAGGGAGCTACTGCAGTCCAAAAACTTGAGAGGCATAAAGCATGGGATTTTAACCTCAAGATAACCTTCAAGCCTCAAGATAACATTATAACTTTTGATGAGATATGGATTTTGGTAGCTGATGTTTACAACTATGGCTGTACATACAGTAATTTCCCTAGTATCCACAGAGTTTGTCCTCTGTGGTTGCAGAGCAGTAAAACTGGACAGACAGGCCATTGATGTGTGCAGCCTGCTCAGACCCCTCAGGGATTTTGGGACTAGAAGCACACTATTCACCTGTGGCTACTTAGTCTTTGGGATCAAATTTGCTTCAGCAGCTGTTTGTAGGAGCCTGATCTTAAAAACCACACATGGAGCCAACTTGCATCCAATTTAGTAAACTCCAGTATTGAATGCAGGAAGAATCCTTCCTGGGATCAGCTGGTCCCCTTGAAATACAGTCAGTCCCTGAAATTCCTAATACTTTGGGCTCAAAGAAGCTTACTAGCTGGGCACTGCACTACCCACAGTGCCTGGAAAAAGTTCATCTTGAATGCAGCATTCAGTCTACAAGTTCTCTTCATTCCTGGAGCCAGCCTAGATGTAGCTGATGCAGAATGAAGGCATGACTCAAAGTCCATGGTGCCAGTGTGGTGTCTCCAGCCACATTCCTGTTTGCTGTAGGTTACTTCAGTCAGACAATATTCCATCCCCATCAATATTCCATCCCATCACTCTGAATAACCACAAGATTTTGATTGTCTACAAAGTCTTTTAGCATTATAGATAAAATACCTATTTTAGCATTATAGCTAAAATTATAACTAAATTATTTAGGTATGTGCAATCTAAGCAACTGATTTGGGGTTAGGTGCAAAAACCAGAAGCCTAACTTTTCAGATTTTTTAAAAATATAATTCAGTGTCTCAGCTTGCAAGGCTATTACCTTTACATCATCAGAAGTTTGACAACTGGCTGGACACACTGTACCAAAACTTGGAGAGAATGCTGGACACAGAACATGTGACAGTGACACTGGGTCTGGTGTTTCCCCATATTGTTCCAGGATTCTATTTTTGTTTCTTTCACTGCAGCAAAATATGCAAAAATATGCACAATATTTTTTTTTCCTCCAAAATATGCAAAAATTCCCCATTACATGTAACTGTTAAGAGAAAGACAACAAAAAAGAAAGAAAAACCCCAAAGTGCAATTCTTGCTCAAAATACAGGTTCAAAATTTTGAATTCTTATCTGCAGACCTCAGCACCCTTTCAAGTACCCCTAGACTCCTTCCACTGGAGGTGACATGAACTTCCTTGTGGACAGACGTACTCTTAATTTGGAAGATCCTAAGTTATTGAGAAAAACAAGTAACAGTGGCAGAAGGGTCTATGTGAGCTGGTGTTGAAGGGGAAAGAACTGAAGAAGGGTCAACACTCAGAGAATCTCTTCACTCATGGAGGCAGAACTTATGGCACCATGCACTGGCAAGTAAGATAGAAAAGAGGGACCACAGGAACCCTGCCCTGGGACATGTTCTAGTAATTTCTTGTAATTTGGGTTCTTAGAACTGCAGTGAATGACAACCCATTTTTACACTTCTCATAAATATCATGTAGTGAAAGAAAGTAATCGCATGAACAACATGGATTTTATTTTCAAGGTTTCATTTGTGAGCTTTTTCTTCTGGGATTTACCATATTGTTCTTCTTCTTTAAAACACAAATTTTAATTTATTTTTAATTTAAATAAAAACCTACTTTTTATTGAGCTATGAGGAAGCCATGAAAAAAAGCACACACAGCATCCATCCAATACTGGCAAAGGACCGTATCAGCTATTGGCAGAGAAGCAAGAGAACAGAAAACAGCTGCCCAAAACCATTTTAAGTTAGGCAGTAAACCCAGGAAATGGTTAATTTTTTTCTTCTTTATAAATGTTTTGTTACTGTTTTGCAAGCTCATGTTGGTGATTTTCACTCCCTAAGAGCTAGCTGTAAGGTTTGTTTGCTAAACTGCACAAATCACAACATATATGTGCATCAAAAGGAAACTATAAAGAAAAATTAGATGGTGGCAAGAAAAAACAGCACGAGGATGTAATGGGAAGCTCTGAAACTACACATTAATCTTCTCATTAGACAAAAAAATCCACTTGCTTGATGATGACAGGTTATTGTACTGTAAAAATTACATCCCCTCACTTGGATATTATTCCAACACACCATGCTGAGCAGTAGCATCAATGGTTTTGGTTTTAGTACAACTGTTAATTATCTCAGATTAATTTACGCCTAAATCTAAACATAAACCCACAAATATCTCTTACATATGCAACATAATTGTTCTATAACCAACATAAAAGTATAGTGTTTCTTTGTTTTAAGCAGACATTGAAAATACTAAAAAATAATCACTTTCCACATGTTTATGTGAATATATCACCAGTTTCCATTCAATGGAACATGATCATAAAAGTGCTGTATCAGCCTCTGAATCCACAAGCCATATTTTTCTTTTTTATTTGTCTCCTGTGTCTCCACAGTGACTTAAAAATTTAAATAACTTTACTGAGGAGCAGTCACACTTTTTTAGATGAAGCTACAGACAGTTCAGCTTATATCAGTGGCAATGATGTATTTAAAATCGTGGTTGTGAAAAAAACATACAGAAGGTTGGGGTCATAAGCTGTTAGTTTCCTCAGCATGTGCAATCAGCTCCTGGATACTGAAATAATCATGCATTGTACATAGCCTGAGCCCAATGTCAGTAAGTAAACAAGAGTATCAGTCAGCTGCCACTAAACCAGTACACTGCTAGTGACAAATGTGTTCCATTCAGTATTTCAAAAAAAAAGACCGACAGGTACTTATATATTGTGGGCCTTGAAGCTTCAGCTAGAAATGCTTGCAGTTAATCTGGATATAAAGTTTAACATGAAAAATATCAGTGCTTTCAAAAACATTAAACAAATCCATACAGACAAAATCTCACTTATATTTTGTCCTTCTTTTTCCTATTCCTCCCCCCACTTCTCCTTCACATTTCCTGTTTCCTCTCTCCATAACAGCCAAAATATGAAATGGTAGCAATTTATTCCCAGGTTACACAGGGGTTTGAAATGTTCTCCCCCTTCCCAAGTGTATGGGCAGAATTGAGATATTGTATTTTCCATATGAATCAACTCATAGGTTCTGGAATTCAAACACTCCTTGTGAAGCTGTACTGAAGCAAGCAACCAGGCCCTAAGACTTTCAGGTCTTTGGGACAGGGACATGATTACAGTGTTCCCAACTGTAATCATGGCTGACAGCAGGACAGGAAAGGAGGCAGCTATGCCACTGCTGCCTCATGTAGTCAGGAAGGTAAGTATCATAAAAAATATATTGAAGTAAGGATGGAGGAGCCCTGCAGAGAATACCCTCTGTTCAAGTATTCTTACAGCCATACAGAAGGCTGCCATTCCATGACCCTCGTTGCCTTTCTGCCACAACTGGTTCACCTCATGCCTCTCATCTCTCTACCATCCCATGCCTCCCCTTTCTCTCAAAAAGATCTCATTAATTCCCTGTGAAAGAAAACCTGCACAATACAAAGTCCCCACTTCTTAACCTTGTCTTTTCTTCACCTTTCCTACAAACACCTCTATCACCTTTCTCATGCACACTCATGTCAGGTGCTCCCAAGCTACTCCACAAGCTTAGAGACAGCATTCTACATAGAAATCTCTGTCACAGCAATTCTCAGCCTTTCTCATCCTTCTCCACAAACACCTCCTTCATTAAGTCTTATTAGACATTCTCATTTAAAATAGGGACCTTGACACCACTAATTACCATCCTGCTTCCCTTTCCTTTCCCAAGTCAGTTAACTACACTGTTCCAACAGCTGGAAAATACTCAGGATGAAACCAGACAAAGGAAGGACAAGCAATCTGCATTCCACCCTAGTTTTCCACAAAACCACTCTCAACACACTCCCTATTTGATGTCTTTCCAGCCAGTCCTCACAAACACACTTCCGTCTTCCTTCATGTACCTTTCACAAAAATTCCTAAATTCTTGACCTTCCTTGGCTTTGTAGCTGCAAATCCCACTGTGCTTTTATTTCTAATGGCTATTTCTTTATGTTCCTCTGAGGGTCTTTTTCACTCTGCAACATTTTTTTGTTGCTTCCCTTATTTCCATCCATTCACTCCAGCAATACTGCTGCAAAGATCCTCCTTCTAATTGGTAACACTGACCATGCAACCCCTTTTATTTAGTTCTTCTCTCCATTGCAACCTCACCTTCAAGGCCTTGTTTCTAAGTATTTTTATTACATATATGACTTTTAGGAGCTGTCCTACCTCTGACTGGGGTCTCATATCAGCCTGCATCTCAGTTTTCAAGCAAGTGTTTGACTATGCTTAGAGGGGCCCATTGTAAATATCTGCACAACTAAAGAAAGGTGTCAATGCTTTCCTCCTGAATGCTGCATACCAAAAATAGACAACTCCTATCAGATCTTGGACAGCAGTATTTTAACAATGTTGTGGGAAAAGTTTCCAATAACTATAACCATTTTTAAGATGAAGTTCAGCCTCTGTATTTATATTGAAAATAAAAGAATCAGAAAGCAGTCCAAAGGGAGTCCACAAAAATCCACATGTGCCTGGGATTGTGCATTTAGCCTGTAAAGGTCTATACCATCTTCAGTTTCCAGCTGTATTTACATACAGAAGTTGTGTGTTACTACTACTCTAAAAGTTTATCTCAGCATTTACTATTTAAAGTAGCATGTGATACACAGTGATACACAGCACAACTCCAGTAACCTGATCTCACAGTTGAAATCATACACTTAGTATCAACACAGCTAACTAAACAGATACTTTAAAAAAAACCCCAAACCCTACCTGAAATCATCAAGTACAATCTTGGATGAAGGAATTTTTCTCTTCGTCAGCTAGATTCAATTTATAGCAGCTTTTAAAACCTTCACATGATACTGAGTTGTCTTAGCATCTTCTTAGAGTTCCTCAATGCGAAAAGGATGGTATCAGCAGTGTTATGCTCCAGTATTGCAAACTAATGCCCTCAAAACATCTGCATGTACCAGAAGCACAGAATGGGGTGAATGGCAGGAAAGAAGGGGTTAAACTTCAAGATCAGAACGTACTGCTTCTATTTTTCCACTTGTACTTCCTCAAAGCAAAACTGTAGCTTAAACACATTCTCCCATTCTTACCCAAACTTAGCCAGGACATAAACTGAATGAATCTTAAGCATGTGCTTAAAGTTAACAGGATAGAGGGATGCTGGAAGTATTGTAAATGACTTAAGGCATGCTTTGCTTTCCTGCTTTTTTTGAACTGAGGCCTGTGCCACTACACTTTGACTTAGCAGACCTCTACTTAAACATGTGTTAGGCATTGCATAGTCTTAAAATCAAAAGAGACTGAATGTAAGTACTATTGATGCCAACAGACTCCGAGAAAACAGTGCAGGAGTCTATGGTTGTGAAGAAACTCTGGACTCAGTTTGGTTCATCTTGCAAGGTCTGTTCTTTCCAAAGAAGGCAGAACACAGAGCCTGCAATATGCTAATGGCAAACAACCTGTTGGAGAGATCAGAGACAGCATGCTGCAGAATGCCGTCAATCCCTCCCAGGCAAAAATAGGACTAAATAGGTTAGGAGACAGTTTACAAAAACTGGCATAAAAAGAGGAGTACAGGCTTTAAAAAGATCCAAAGAACAGGAAACCAAAATTCTATACATGTTACATAATTTGTGGTATAATAATAATAAGTCTTTTAAAAAGATGAAGCTCTTTCTCAAGCAGGTAGCAATGCTACATCCCAGAGGAGAAGGTGATCAGGTATCAAACCACAGTGGAACCACCAGGGCAACACAGCTGGAAAGCACAGATGCTCCAGGCTAAAGGCCCCATTTATAAGCAATACCACTGGGACAGCTGGGAGACTCAACCACAGCCAGAATCCTTATTTTAAAAAGTGGAACCATAAGAAACAAGAATTTAAAACTCAGTTTGTCCTGAGACATAGTCACTTTTCTCTAGAACTGAAAGGAAAGGGTTGTAGACTAAGACTACCTTGTGAAAGTAAGGTATCTTGCTTCCTATCTAAATGGCTTAATATAACTTAAATGCTGCAAAACTCTCAATTAGCAGGTCTGGTGCCTGGTCCCTTAAGAGTGAACCAGCTCTTGGACTTCTGTGAGAGGTAATTCAACTATAAAGGCTGGACACCAAAAATGCATTTTTTGAAGAAAACTTTAAATTTAACCAAATTTTAGCTTGAGAAAGAGTTAAAATAATTGTCTAATAATAAAAACCCCTCGCCTTGATAGGCAAAGCTATAGCACAAAAAGAAAACAATCCCAAACCAAACCATGTAAATTTGATACTTGCCAATAAAACCCAACCCCAAGAAAGAAAGAGGAATTAAGCAAAACATAGTGTTGCAAATGCCAATGATAACTTTACTTGTAATTAAACTACACACTCCCACCCCCCACCCCCTGGCTTTAAACATTTTTTCCTAAACTTAAAAAATCAGATCTGACAGCAGCAAAAGACAGAACACAGGAACTTGAAGGGCCATAGGAAAAAGTTCAGGCAAAAGAAAGCCTTGCAAAAGCTAAGGTACAAGAGTAACATAAAAAGTACTTCAAGGATTAACTACTTGAGGGAAAGACCTCACAACTCTCTCTGTGATTCACATAGATGCTAAGGTGCAACTCTGCTTTGCAGTGCAGCTGAGTTTGGAAGATTTCCAAAACCAAATGTTCTTTGTGATATGTCATTAAAAAAATTACAAGGGAAGATTTAGGGTTTCTACCTATTCCACATCTAAATAAAAACAAAAAAACCCAAATGGGAAAGCACTGTGCTTGGTACAGATATATCTCTAAAAGTGAATCTGTTTTAAACCACTAGTATCTATCTCCATAGCATATTTGATGCATCTGCAGCTAACTCAAACACAAATTCTACTGGACACATGAAATGTCAATAAATTGGGCCAAAACACAGCCTCCTGACACAAACTGCTCTATTGGTTTTGAGCTCCCAGCAAAAGATGCTTAAATTCAAGTATTTACAATATGTTTCTTATTATCAGTTATCAATTCAGTTACCCAAGTCTATGGGCTATGACAAATAATTTACTGTTAAAAAAGAGAAGGGTAGGCCTAGAGAAGAGTTCCACTGAGGTAGAAAAAATTTGTTACAACAACTCTCTTCTCATTTCAAAGCCAGCATTTGGAGTTCAGGACCTTGGCTGCTATTCATCAAAGCACTTAAGAATTTGTTTAATTCTAGTAGTTTCTGTAAGACTTGAATATGTTTTTAGATATTTTACTGAATAGGAGTACAACTATTCACAGAAGCAATATAGCATATTACTCAAGGGAATGGTTGCATCTTGTAGATCTCCCGGGTAAAGCACATGCACACAGACAGAAAAAAAAATCAATTTCAATAGACTCTAAAAATAGATGGCTTTTCTCAGAGAGATGCATACCTTTTCCTCACATTCAAGCTTCTGTTTGGGTTTATACTTCATTGATGTTAACAAGGCTATTAATATAGAGCAATGTTTTATTGCTATATTCTATTTTTAAATATCTATTTTAGAGTAAACCTTTCTCATAGCATGTTCCAGTTTCCATTTTACATCTTCATTTCCTAGGTTTTGCAATTGATAAAAATTACTAGGATTTCCTTGGCTGTGCAGTTTCAAAAGCCAAAGCACCAGCTGTGCTGCAAGTGAACCACGACATGTTTTCACTTCCTTTGCAATTGCTCAAAACTCTTGACATCTCATTATAAAATTCAGTAAAGTAGGTCTTTCCCTCAAAACTATGTCAGATAAATAGGGAAAGTAACCAGAAATACAGTTTCAATTGGAACACAAAAGTAGTTACTCTGCTAATGTATATCCATCCAGCTCTTAGTTTACTTTCTCCTCTTTTCGTTCACAAACTAAAATTTTTATAGTGTAAATAAATTAAGTCGTTGTGGAACTATTCCCAGCATCTGCTCGGAGCAGTTAGCACATGCTAACTACAATGACACTCACATGGTATTGGCCTAGACCTCCCTGGTGCAAGCATAAATTAGAAATAATAAAAAAAGAGAAGAATTCAAGGATACTTCACACCAGTTCTGAGTGTTTCTGCTGATAGTTGGAGGTTTTTTAAAAATGCATACATTTGCATACATAGTTTATGTGCAAACTTGGACATTTCACAGAGCTAGAGAATGAAGTAAGTAATACAAAACTGTTCTCTGGTATCTGACTGTGGAGAAAAAGTGAGAACTACTGCATGAGTTTAGAGTATGGCAAAATCCAAAGTTCTAAAGATTTTTTTAAAAAAAATACTTTTATTTAAAGTAGCACTTGCATTTAAAGGGCCATGGATTGTTTATTATTGATCGTTTTACATATTTCCACTCACCCAGCCTACAAAACAAACACGACTCTTTCTCAAAACCCCTTTAAACGCCACTATTATTTCCATAAATTGATTCAAAGCTTTTATAAGCGTAGTAAAGTGTGCATCAAATACTAAAGTAAAGCCCAGCCTGCACTGGGAGTTCCCGAGAGTGCAAGCCTGACGTAGGAATTACCAAAGAAAGAGAAACGTTGTATGACAACATGTGGCAAACCCTTCCAAATCCTTGAGACGCCGAAGCCCTTGGGCAGCAATCTGTCCTAATTTGCGATCCCCCCCGAAAGCACGGGGTGAGCATCCCGTGTTCTCCCTCAGCCCGCCCGGCTGCGGGGGCTGCTCCCATTGTCTCGGCGGACGGAGCCCTCCGCCCGCCGCGGCTGCCCGGGGCCTTGCGGGGTGTCCCGCTATAGCCCCGGCTGCCAGGGCCGCGGCCGCCGGAGCCGTGCCCGCGGGCGGACCCCGCTCGGGGACCCCTTCCCCAGCCCCGCCGCCTCCTGCCCGTCCTCCCGCTCGGAACCGCCATGACTGTGCAGGATTCCCGGCTTCGGGGCAATTCTCCCTCCGGAGGCGGGAGCAGCACCGGCCCCGCGGCGGGCGGTCACTCGGTGCTGCTGGCCCGGGGGAGCGGCCCGGCGGCAGCCCGGAGCCCGGGGGGTGCCCCGGGGCAGCGGCGGGAGGGCGGGCAGGGACGGCAGCGGCGGGAGGGCGGGCAGGGGCTGCCCCGGGCGCGGTTGCCCGGGTGACGGCGCGGCTTGCCCGGCCCCGCGGGGCCGCCGCCGGCCGGGGCAGCGGGGCGGGAGCTCCGGCGCCGCTCACGCCGGTGCCCGGCGGACACGCCCCCGCCCCGCTGCCGCCGGCGGCCCCTCCGCTCCCCGCACACGACCCCCGGCGCGGAGCGGGGGCTCCCGCCTGCCCCGCATTGTCCGTCCTCGCCGCCCGCCGGCTGCACCTGCCGGCTCCCGGCCCCTCTGCCGCCGCCCCGCACCTACCAGACGGAACCGTAGGCGCCGGAGCCGACGGGGGTGAGGTTCTGGTAGCGCTGGGGCACCTCCCACACCGTCTTGTTCAGCTCCTGCCGGTAGAAGCCGCCGCGCTCGGACATTTTCCCGGAGCCGCCGGCAGCAGCGGCAGCAGCAGCGGCAGCCGCCCCTCAATCGAGGCTGCACGGCCGGCGCCGGCGGGGAGGAGGGACCGGGAGGGGAAGGGGAGGGGAAGGCGGAGGCCGAAGGGGTGGGGGCAGCGGCCGGGGCCGGGGGAGCCCGGGTGGGGACGAGGGGAGGCTTGACGAAGGGGCCCAGGATCCCCGGGGCGGCACCCGCTGTCTTTCCGCGGGGCCACCCGGGGGGTTGCGGGGAGTGGCGAAGCGCCGATCCCGCCCCGGAGCATCGCAGCCGGGGCGGTGACGGACCGGAGCGGCGGCCTCATCGCATCGGCCGCCCCTGCCCGAATGTGCGGGAAGGGCCCGCGCCGCCGCCTCTGCTCCCCGCGGGGACGGCGGTGACGGACGGACCCGGTCATCCGGCCCTTCGCCTGCTGCCTCTCAGGCTTTCTGAAGCCTTGCTGACTGACACCTTTCTTACTTTGCCACGGCCACCTGAAGTTCCCTCTGGGCCCGCCAGGCTCCTCCCTTCCCCAGCTCGAGCTGCAGCCACAGCAGCGGTGACCCTGCGCCAGGCTATCGTCCGCGGGGCCAGTGCGGCCCCCGCTCACTGATGGAACCCCGGGCGGGTCGGGGGTTTTCTCGGAGTCCTCTGGTGCCTAAAATTTCCCCTTACCGCATTGACTCCCGCACGCAATCATCTGAGTCCTCTTACTTTTCATCAATGAAGACTTGAGCCCTCAAGACAATAGATAATCTTGAAAAGTTTAAAAGTCCAAAATTCATGCAGCAGTTAAAGGTTCTCTGACTTTACTGCATGTTTTCTTTTCTCCAAAATGTACCTTATACAATATCTCAATGACCTCTGAAATCATTACAGCACTACTGCAATGTTACCAGTTTAGTTCTTTATGCATTGTTTCCTTTCATGGCTTCTTATGCTTCTTTGAGCACCTGTAAGTAACTTGTACATAGCCTGTTTGCATAGATTCAGTTTGCTGGGATTACTTTACACCTGCCTTTGAATCACTGTGGAATATAAATCCTTGCTTTTCAGAACCCTCCTGTACCATGGATTGCTGTTCGCTTTGGCAAATAGCTGCTCAGTTTGTGCTAGGACATAATGTCAGTGTAGAGAACACGTATGCTTGAATAGTTGTGAGCATGATGAGACAGAAAGCAAGTGTTACAGATGCTCCAAACACTGGATGGTTCAAGTTCCAGCTCTGAAACCTCAGCCCATGTTGCATGACAGGACTTCCATACTAGGACTGTTCAAGTGAACAGCACCAGCAACTTGGCATTTGCTGGGTGCATTTCAAATAAAAAATACACGAGTGGTACTACTATAGAGATTTATCTGCAGCCATCCACTCAAAGACTACTAAGTGCTCCTACAGCAATAGTCTACTTCTACCTTCTCACTTCTACCCTTCTCCAGTGCAGCAGACCTCTCCAGTTCTCTCCAGACTGCTCCTTGGTCCCCCTTGAATTTCTATGCTGAGGGCATAGCACTTGAAGGAAGTGAAAAGTGTAAAGAAATCCAACAATACATTAATTCATCTTGTTTTTCTCATCACCACCATATGGAGTTTAAAACTAGAGTAACTGTGCAGTGACACTACACCAAGCCAAGAAGAAATATTTCTGTCACTGCCATCCCCTATCTTATTTGCCCCTAAAGTAAGTGGCCCCAATGTTTACCATTGCTAAAATGGAACAAATACTCCTACTCACTAACTTTTATTGTACTTTGTCTCTAGAGGTGTTTTGTTGTATTAAATTATTTCTTTCTAAATCCAGCCGTGATTTTTGGAAGGTGTGTCTGTCCATGTCTCCCCAAGCTTTTAATCATGCAATTTCCACAGGAGTTCATTTTTCATATTATTGGTTAATATTGGTAAATATATACAGTTGGTCTCAATTTTCTGTCTTCTGTGCGTTTCTGTCAGTTATTTGTGTTGCAATCATGACTCTGAGATTTGCTTGATATCCTTGTTTTATTGATACTACGTATATGGTCTGCTACTGTGTGTAATGAGGGGGATAATGGAAAACATCAAAATGCAAGGACAGTGTATTTGAGTTGTCTCAGAGCTAGGCAGGTTCTAGGCCTCCAAAAGCCTCCCATAAATCAAGCCCTGTCAGCTGCCTTTCCTATGGCAGAATCAGCTCGTCCATCTTTGCCATCTCTTTGAAGGAAGAGGCAGAGACAGCTCCCTTGTCAGCTGGATTCTTCTCTTTTAGCTGCAGTTTTACAGGAGGTGTGATGGCACGAAGAAAAGATAAGGTCACAGCTTCTGCTGTACATACATTGCCTTCTTAGGAATTTTCACTGTCTATACAAGAAATACTGTTACATAAAACTGAGCCTGAAGCTGGGTTGGGACTCCCATGGACAGGGAGAGCCCATGAAACAGCTGTGGACACTGCACACCCCTCCCCACCTTGCCCTGACAGCATCCTGTGTGCAGCTCCTCACCAGGTCAAGTGCTGGTGGCAGGGACTCACTGCCCGTGACACAGGGCACAGCGCTGGGAGGGACCCCACGGGCCAGGCTGGGACACACAGGCAGCTTGTGGGGTGGGCTCAGCTGGGTGAGGGAGCCCTGCATTCAGGCATGAGGAGGCTGTGCCCCTGGGAAGGGTGGGGTGCAGTCCCTCAGACACACGGCACATCTAGCAGGTACCAAAGGAAGAAAACTTGCTGGCAGAGCACTAACGTTCTGTTGTGGCTCTTCTCCCACTGCATGGTCAAACCCTACATTACTCTCATTAGAATAAACCTCAGTGAAAACAAAGGAATTTATTATTTTAGCCAGTTGTGAGTTACTAATTTCCAGTTGTTCCTCATTCCTATTTTTTTGAGTTGGACTTGATGATCCTGATGAATCCCTTCCAACTCGGTATAATCTATGATTTTACCTCCTTTTTTTGTTTGATGTATTGCAGAAAGCTTGCACATCTTTGCTACCCCCCTCCAGGTTCCTTTCAATTCTCATTTATTCTCTCTCTAGTTCTGTTTTTAAATTCAGTTTAAAAATATAAAATTTAATGGATAATATAATTGGATAATATAATGGATAATATATATTTAACATATAATCTTTAATATCAAAGATAGCAATTTTCATACTAACAATAAACATGAAAACTCAAAGAAAGAAAATGCCACCTTAGTACTGAAAACATATAATTTCCTGGTGGAAAACATAATTATATCACTGTAAATTCAGCACTGATTTTAAAAAGACTTCGAAAAACATTGGACAGACTGCTGATCAGAGTTCAGACTGTTCTCGATACAATTGCTAAAAATCTACAAAGTATCACTGAGGTTTTAGGATGAACCACCGTGGTTCTGTTGCTATATCTGTTATTTACTTAACTTTGTACTTGGAGATGTCCATTAATGGATTTCACCATGTCCACCTGAAGTTAATAACAGTAAACTAAACATAGTAATGTTGTGAAGGTGCTTCCTGTGCCACTTTCTTTTGAAAATGTTGTAGGGTATATGGAACATCTTTATAAAAGAAAGATTTATTTTTATTATATTTTTATTATATTTTATATTTTATTATTTATTTATTGGTTTTATTTGCAGATTCTTGTGAATTTCTGAAACTACATCTACAAATATGTAATTATAAATAGGAAAGCTGCCACTGTTTGTAACGATTGAAAGACAAAGTACAGACAGCAGGAAAGGCTAAATGGAGCCCTCTGTAAATAGCAAGTCAATCATTACCTACTCCTAACACATTGGTTTCCATGAGATTGCTTTGCCAGGGACCATGTATCTTTGTGACTGAATCACAACACACTTGTTGCATTTGCCCATGAAACACTCTCTCTCATATTTTTGCTATTAACTGGCTGTTGCCAAATACATATTTGGAAGGCTTCATAGCACCCAGGTTGATTCAGATGACCTGCTCCAGCCTGAGACTATTTTGTCCTGTTAGGTCTTAGATATTTAAACTGGAAAAGCATTTTTTTAAATCTTGTGAGAACATGAAGAGTCCTGCATTGGAGAAAACTTAAAATTTAGTTACTCATTTTGAGCCTCAAGTTGATAATGAAAAGTCCAAGGCATTTCACACCTATAATGAGGTGTGAAATCAAATGAGAAATCCTGCTATTGATTGAGGACTTTTAAAATCTGGGTTAAATCCTAGTAATTATATGGCAAGAATAGGTTTCTATTCTTTCTGAGAAGAGAGATTCTAATATGGCTTGAGTTCATAGCTCAGGCTTTGTTTCCTTTTTTTCCATATTCCTTCTCTGTGGAATTAGGATGGCCACTAGATATCTCTGTGCCAGCTTTCCACATTTATGAACTGAGACTAGGATTGTGTCCTTATCTTAAGGATAAATATATGACTGATACTACCTGAGATAGTAATAACACTTTACTAGCTAAGCATATTGTTTGCAGACATTGATAAAAATGTTTCACATATTCCTATCATACTGCTGTGGATACAAGGTGGAAAATATTTTCTAATATCCTGTTAAAAATGTAATTCTGACCAAAAAAAAAATCGGTGTCCTTTACCTAAAATTACAGAGGAGTGTATCTTCGCCTCCTGGAGTCTACCAGAACAGGGTGGCAGTGTTTCTTCTTCATGCAGGAGCAACACATGGCTGTTATTCTAAGATCATGTTGCTACTAGATGTCTCAATGTGATTGGGACTGCAAGCATGCTGGCAATTGGTGTCAGAAGTCCCCAAAGTAAATGAAATAAAATAAAATATCCTGCTCAGTCATGTCAACAAAGGCTCCTCAGTGTATGTACATTCAGAACAAGGCCATCACCAGAAAAAAAAATAGAGATTTAACTTTATAATAATTCCTAATTAAGTAAACAAAGGTTCCAGATATGAAGAAAGGCTGAGATGGGCTATTAATATATAGTGCTATATTTTCACTTGCAATCCATGTAATTATGTTGCCTGCTGAATCACAACAACACCATGATGCTATATTCTTATGCATAATACAGCTTCAGTCAAACACAGTCTAATATTGACATGTATAATCAGTAGCTGCAGAGAGCCCAGCACTGCTCCCATTCAAGTCAAATTTCATTATGAGAATGGGAGCAAGAACACATTGTTCCAAATGCATTCATTTGGGCTTCTGTCCTGAATATACATCAGCTGTAAATTTTTTCACAGTGATTGAAGGTACTCCAAAGATGAAAGCAGATGCAGATGTAAGAGCCCACGTACACCAAGTTCTGTGCTTTTCTGATGCACATTAAGAAATCACACTCAAGGACCTACTGTTTAACTGACTACTGTGTTGTTTCTTTGGGCTCCAAAGAACACCATGGGTTCTTTAAAATGGCTGTGCTTTGCAAATCATGAATTCCTCTAATCACAATCCAAAAATAATTATGTATTGGAACAATTATATTAATGAGGTGTCACTCTGGCTAAAACTGTGCTTATTCTGCATGCAAAGTCAATATGAAGAAAAGTTGTTGCTTACAGGACTTCTAAATGCCATGGGGTGTTGGATGTGTACAAACTTGCACCCACACCCATAGGGCTGCTCTGCCTGATGCCTGTGAGCTTTTGAACACAGTAAACTCTATTACAGTGCTTTAAAAATATGCAAATATTTGCAGTTGAGGGAGAACAATATAAAAGCAATATCTGATTCAGCTTTAACTCTTAATGAACACTTATAGAAAATTGATACCAATGCAAACTTGTAAAAGCAGAACACAAATTTCTAGTAAATTAGCCTGACTTAGTATGAGGTGCATGTATTCACATGCCTTCATTTGCCATCTGCTACTCATCTGCAGAATTTTGCACTCCAATCTGGTGCTGTTCATTTCCCATAAAGCAGTTACATTCAACCTTGTCATACTGAAAATACTGCATCCTTCTTCATAGTTGTGTTTTTCAGTCATTATTTGAGATATTGTGAGGATACAACTCAGACAGCTTGAGAAAAATGGTACAAGTTCACTTGTTCTATTGTATATAATCCTGTCCAATCTATCTGCAGGGTTTTTTTTCCATTAGCATGACTCCAGTGCACAGTGGGCTATTCCACAAAGGTGAAAAGTGGGATTTCTACTTTAATCACATTTTATTTCTCACTGATATTACAATGTCACCTTCTTGGTTTTGACTTAATAACCTGTCTTTGGACTCTGCTGAGAAGACCTTTGGTTCCTCAAAGTAAATGTGTCAGTAAGGCTTCAAATAATGGTTGCAATGTGACTGTAGCGTGACAAATGATACCACAGATGTTGAGCAGGGTGGACAATAATGGATCTGATGGCGGCATGCCCTCTACTGAGGCTTCACAAGGGCTTGATAAAGCCTGGGAAATGGCTGTTGTGTGGCTTGGCAGGCTGTTATTTGGCACATTTGGACCCAAAACATACCTTGCTTGCTAAATATCTGGATCAAACTTTCTGCTATTATTATTATGGTAGGATGGTAGGACAATAATGTGATGTTTTAAAAATCATTTCAAACAATCATTTGGATAAAAACTGTGATCCACATTCTATTTGGGAGCTGCTATCCATAAAAGAAGACAATTTTTTCACAGTTTCATCATAATTCAGGATGTATTTGATACACATTGGCTTTTTCAGGCTATATAGACCCTGCATCTACTGAAATCTAACTATAGTTTTATTAATGAACCTACACGGTCTCTATGCTGTGAAAGAGCAGCTTATTACTCCTTAGATTTTCTTGTACTTACAAGAGTTCTTATAAAGTGAACTACAAAAGCGGTGCCCACAGCTTAACCAACTTTCTTATGTATGTTTGGCCATTTTAAAACAAATTAAGCCATAAACCTTTGTATGCAGAACTGTGTAGACCTATGATATACATCTACTAATATTTCAGAAATAAAGATCAGGTGTTGCCTCAGTTTACCTGTTTTATATTATTGTACTTGAATTACACAGATTGATGAATAAAAGCAATGGCAAACAATAAACTGTTTTTGAGGAACAATTAATTGAGGGACTTGAACATATGGATTTAAGCCTGTTAATATTCCTTTTATAAATTTGAACTTAACAAAGGGAATACTGAATCACTGTAAGATCAGAGGCCCTGGAAAGGAGTGGGGTTATCAGTAGTTGCAAGGAATAAGTGAGACAAATCCTGACTGCAACAAGCATATGACCATGCAAAAAGGGGAAGGGAATTGTGTTGAATTGTGTTTTCAAGGGAAGGCTGCTACACTGATGAATAGTATCAGACTGGAGGTGATTTCCAGTCATTGAATTACAGGTGTTACATTTGTCATCACAAACTTACTGAGTGCCAATTAATAAGTATTTTCACTGGCCTTATCGGAAAATTTATATTAGGTTGTCAACTACCAATGTATATTTGTGATTATGCCAATGCTGATCTCTGGCCTTTCTTTGGTGTTTCTCTTTCCTCCAGTGTACTTCTAGACATCAGGTGTGTCTGTGGCAACATTAAGTTCTCTGAGCTCATTTTTGTCTCCTGTGGTAAGATAGGCTCACCTCTTGTTTGTAGGGTTCGGAGGAGAAGGCAAAGCAGAAACTGTAACAGCTCCTCCTGCGGAGTTGAGTATTTTATGAAAAATACTATGTGACGGTTCTCTGTGGCCACCAGGGAGTTACAAACTAATCCTTTTTTGTACTAGAGTCTGTTGTTTAAAGAGGAATTAATTATTCCAGATTTCCTTGGGATTTTACTCATCCTGTAGTAAAACACAGACTGTCCTGTTTGCTGCTTGCTTACTGTTATCTCCTGCTTCAAATGGTAAAATAATAAATAGGTTGAGATTTTTTTATCGACTGAGACTCTCAGACATGAATGGCATAACTGGGCTTTCAAAAGCAAAGGTCACATCCACTGCCTTATTTGTGTGAACATTTAAGTGACAGGACAGTGACCTGTGGCAAAACCTTTTCGATTCCCAGCGTGCATTTGGGGGCTCTTCAATATAAATTTTTCATGCATACCAAGTTAATGTTTCTGTCTATAGTGGTTTTTAACACTTAAGGGAACCAATGAAAGAATTCTTCGCTGGCAAAGGCAGCACATTTGTTCTAAACACCAGCCTGTTTTACAGCAAAATACCTTGGTAAGCTAATGTTTCTTAACACTACTTCTTATCTTCTTCAGTCTCTATTAGAGTATACCTTGAGAAGTAAGGCAAATATGTCCTTAACTGCAGCTTACAGATAGTAATTTTTATGCCATGCTACAGATGTTCTGGAAATTATTGTGGGGATGGGTGTGAACCCAGCTTTTACCACAGTAACTGTTTCATCTTACTCCAGTTAGATGAAATACTTCTGTATCTAGAGGTCAACCTCTTTTTTGCAGTAGTGCGGAACAGTGGATGAGTTTGTAAGAAATCTCTTTTTAAAATATAGTTTTATCTGTCCCAATATATTCCAGTTTCCTTCTAAAAAGACATCAGCCAACTGCATTGTCAAGAATTAACTGCCTTGTCAAGAATTTTTTGCTTAGAGGTAGAGCTTATATTTTCTTTAAAATCTTGGAATGATTGGAAGCATGGCAGTTGAAACCAATTCTCTCTCCCTGTCTTTATCCCTCCATTTCATAACATAGAGGTTTAGCAAATATTGTATAAATTTTAGGCAATTCTTCTAGAAAACTCTGTAGAATGCTTTTCCCAGTGGGGGCTTTAGAAGCGCCAGGTTTTCTGTAACTTTTCTTCTTCTATTGGTTTTCATAACTTTTTCTGCCTTGAAATATAGATGCAGCAAACCTTGGATCAAGCTTCCTTTGAAAGTGGTTTTGTTATGTATTGTAAAATTCAAGTTCTTTACAGCTGGTCTCCTGAACTTAATGGATGCCCTTACAGTGTGTCCATTTACTCCTTCTGCCTGATCTGTATCTTGTTTTTTTGTGTGATGATGCTGCACCTACCTGACAGTTTTAGCAGGTCTCTCTCCATGACTCAGCAATTATTAATGTATTTTGAGGCCCAAATCAATGTCTGGACTTGCCTCAGTTTGTGCATCCTACGCTAACATATATTTTGAAATAAGGATTAACAACACTTAAAGCACCTATGGTAGACTATTTTTTCCTCCAATTTAGATAACAAGCACGTTACCAGGAGCTCAGTGGAATGGTAGTGTTTTGTCTTTATACAAATAGAGGCTCACTGAACCCAGTGAGATCCCAGTGCCTGTGAATGTTGTTTATAGCTGCCCCAAGACACACCATGGTGCTCAGAGTCTGGTTCTGTACCATCTGTGCCATTCAAAAGAGTCCATGTTATTCCTGCTGCAGATTCTGCCCCTTGCTTTGGTGTAATGAATTGCTAGCTGCATACTGGAAAGATAAGGTACTTTCTATTTGATTCTGCTATGGCAGCAGAAGAGCTTTGCAATCCCTGGTGGTTTTGTGGACAGGTGATCCTGCAAAGTCATTCAATCTCAGCACTATTTTGTGTGCTGACTTACAGAAATTGCTAGCTGTAGAGTAGCTCCTTTGTCTCAGAAAATCAATGAATTATGTCATTAGCTATTAGAACCTCCCACACTCCTTATGCAGGTGAAGCAGTAGATTTTTTGCAAGCATCCAGCCTCTTGAAACTATTTTGCCTCCTAGATAAGTGGTTTTCTCACACTGCAACAGCTGCAATGTCATCACATTTAGGTCTTTTTAGTTTAATTCAGCTGGCTTCTTCTTTTCTCTCATTTCCAGTTGAGGATTCCAGACTCATTTCTAACTGTCAGGACTCTCACTCCACAAATAATAACTATTTAAGACTGGACACCATCAAGTCATTCATACTGCAAAGTGTGGCAAGAATTATGATTGTTCTAACAATATTTGATGACAATGGGAGCCTGGACTTGAGCTGTGAGATTCCTTCCCAGTGCTGTGATGTTCCTATTGCAAATCACACCGGCAAAAGACCAAATGGCAAAGAGAAGGAAAAGCTAAATCATGACATTCAGACCAGGAAACATATTTTTTGTTAAAAATTAAAGATGAGAAGGCTGTATTCTCCCTCAAGAGTAGCTATTTTCAGTTATTTCTTTCTATAGTCATGCATGCATAGTTGTCAGCAGTTCTGCTTTAAGAGGTAGGATAACTTACCCTAATTATTCCTGGACATTCCTTTCCTAGATATTCATGCCCACTCTTAGTGTGAACATTTCCTTCCTTCCTTCCTTCCTTCCTTCCTTCCTTCCTTCCTTCCTTCCTTCCTTCCTTCCTTCCTTCCTTCCTTCCTTCCTTCCTTCCTTCCTTCCTTCCTTCCTTCCTTCCTTCCTTCCTTCCTTCCTTTTTCCTGTGTCTTAGACCAAGACAAGCCTTACAGATATTTCCCACAGTCCCACATATGAAAGAAGAAGACAAAAAGAAACTTGAGGCAGCTGGGTTGGCCTGCATTAGTCCCCACTGCTGTATTATTCTCTCTCATTAGCTTACCTAGGATGGGAAGGTTTGACCTACTCAATTCTGCATGATCTCTTTCTTCCCTTATGTCTACTTTTCTTCATTCTGTTGATAGATCCAGGCTGTTTGGCTCTGAGGGTCTGCCTAGCAGGGAATTTCCCTCTGTAGTGCAAGCTATGAATAGTATGTACATGTGAACAGCCTGGAAGGGTCATTGTTGAGAAGATATGAGGAAAAAATTACTGAGATTTGGCTCAGTGACCTGCTTCCATTCATGAGATATGCAGTAATCATAACTCAACCTGTACTAATAATAGTTAGGCAATATTTGTTCAACAAACAAAAATAACATCAATAACAAAAGCTTAACCAAGGTTCACGCTTGCTTTCTGAGGTACAAGTTGGTAAAGTGTAGCTTAGACAAAAATATCAGTTTCATTAGACCTTTTGGTTAAGGTGATGGTCCTTAGCTTAGGGAGTATGACAGGTGATGCTTTAAAGGAAAAGGCCACAGATGAGAATGCTTACATCGTAAATGTTGTAGCTCTCCCGCTTTATTTAATGAAATGACTGTAATCACAGAGAGGAAAGCAGACAAATGTTTCACACATATGGCAGCTTCAGCAATTCCCCCAACACAATGAATGCAATCTTTCCAGCTCTAGGCCTTTGCCACAAAGCTAATAGCTCTACTGTTCCGGAAACCAATCACATGCCCCATGCCTCTCCCTGCAGGTGCAGCTTTCCTGGGCAATCCAACCACAAACACTGTATTTTTGCACTCTCGTGTAAAGGAGTAAGTTGCAATCCTGCAATCAGGAAATGCTGTGACCAGAAGTCATTACGGTGAATTTTCTGAAGTAATGCAAAGGCACACAGGAAATAGCTTTCCATGATTTAAAGCCTTTTCACATGGGCTGCTAAATTCTCAGAAACAGCAAGTAGTAACTGAAGACAAGTGATAGGTTATTGCTTTCTCCCCTGTCCTATTTTTCCATCAAAGCAGGAAAGGAAATTAAAGATAAATCTGTTTTTATGAAATAGAAATAGGTTTTTTTATTACAAATAAATCTTGGACAAAAACAGAGCAAGTGAAAGCACTGCTGTTTCTCTTTTTTGGCAGGTAACTTGGTAAGGTATGGGACAGGTGGCTTCAGGAAGTAAAATACTCCATGCCTCTTCATGTGTTTGGTGATCTGTTAAAATAGCAGCTGTCCCACTCTCATCTCAGTCATAATGAGAAGGCAATTATTACAGCCTTAATTATCATTATAGATAAGCAAATGGGCTTCAGCACAACTTGAATCCTGGCTCTTTTGCTCTTGTTTACCAGAAGCCCGCACTGCTCCAGGCAATTCACACAGCAAGCAGACACATCCAGTATCAGCCAGAATGAGGATGGCTGTTGACCAGCGTCAGTGGTTGCTTAGACCTTAAGAAATGTGGGTCCAGTTCTTGGGCTCACACAGGGCTTTGATTGTTTTGGCATACCTTTTCCAGCCCAAGTGTTCCTGGAGATGTAGGCTCTTTGGCTCTCTCAACCCTAACTGTAAATCTAACCCTAACCCCAGCCCTAGCGCTAGCCCCAGCCCTTATCCAACCAATGCTATGAGGTTTCCAGATCAGAAAGATGTTGGAGCAGCAAGGAAACCTATAGCTTTTGTTTTGTGTTAGGGCTAGGGATAAAGCTAGGGTTAGGCTTAGGTTTAGGGTTAAGACTCAGAGAGTCAAAGAGCTTACAGCTCCAGGAACAACAGGGCTGGAAAAGAGATGCCAAGGTGATCCCAGCAAGGCCTCAACCTTGCTGGTCCTACAACTTTCTGATTGGGAAAACTCATAGGATTGGGTAAGGGCTAGTGCTAGAGCTGTGGCTAGGACTAGGGTTGGGGTTAGTGTTAGGTTTACAGTTAGGGTTGAGAGAGCCAAAGAGCCTACAGATCCAGGAACACTTGGGCTGGAAAATGCAAGCCCATGGGTTCCCGGCAAGATCCCAACCTTGCTGCTCCTACTTCTTTCTGATCTGGAAAACCTGTAGTCTTGGGCTTGGGTTGGGGCTAAGGCTGGGTTTAGGGTTAGGGTAAGGTTAAAAGTTTGGATTTGGGACAGTCAAAGTGCTACAGCTCCATGAACACTTGGGCTGGAAGTGGCATGACAAAGCCATCCTGGCAGGGCACAACCTTGAAGCTTCTACTTCTTTCTAAACTCGAACACCAGTGCTGCTGAGGACTTTAGACCTAGGCTTAGGTTTAGGGATAGGGTTAAGGTTAGGCTTGAGTGAATCAAAGAGCCTACAGCTCCAGGAACACTAGGGCTGGAAATAGTATGCCAGCCATTCCAGCATGGCCCCAGCCTTGCTGCTTCTACATCTTTCTGACCTGGAAAACTGATAGGATAGGGTTAGGGTTAGGATTAGGGCAAGGGCTGGTGTTAGGGTTAGATTTAGAGTGAGTGTTATGGTTAGGGTTCAGAGAATCAAAGAGCCTACAGCTCCAGAAACACTGGTGGTGGAAAAGGCATGCTATTGGAATAGGATCCCAATATTACCGGGTGAAACGTGCCTGGGCTCTTCTGGCCCTTGCTGCTTGACCAGAGGCGGCAACTGTGGTGCTTTCACCCCAGAGACACCCCTGGCTGGCTGTATGCTGCAGCTGGCACTTGGAACAAGTCCAGACAAGCAGGAACTCAGGTTTACCTCTAATGGAAAGGCTTTAGGTGAGGTGAAGAGGAAAAGGAGACAGATTCTGCTGGAGAGTTAATCCAGAGTTTTATTCCATGGTCACAGATCTCCGAATGTTGGTAACAGCTCCAACAGCACCAGACCGCATGGTCCCGGGTCTTTTTAAGGCTGGGGAAAGGGGGAGGGAAGGAGCAGGTGTACCACCAACCAGGTGGAAAGGGGCAGTCTCAGGGGACAATGACACCTGGACTGGCCAATGACCCCAGGGCTGAGAAGCATCTTTTGAACTGCACCAACCAGACGACGCCCTTGATGGAATGTTAGGATTGACGGACAGCACTTAGCAAGGGGGCAAGGGGGAGGGGAAGGGAGAGGTTGGCACACCGGGGAAACTGGGATAGCTAAAACAGGATATTGCTTCACACTGCAACAGCATGCCTAAGTGGTCCTGGCAGGACCCCAGCCTTGCTGCTGCTACATCTTTCTGATCGGGAAAACCCAGGATTGGGTTAGGGCTTGTGCTAGGGCTGGGTTTAGGGTTAGACTTAGGGCTAGTGATGAGAGAGTCAAAGAGTCTACGGCTCAAGGAACACTGGGTCTGGAAAAGCAATCTATGAAGTTTGCTTTGGCAATATGAACTGTAATTCCAACAAAGAATAAAAGATTTCAGAAGAAAGTCAATTCCCTTACAACGCTTAACTTGAAGCATATTTAGCTCAATTTGGCATGTCCTTGTGTAGGAAAAATTCATTCTGAGGCCTAACACCTTCTCAGCTGCACTGTGTCATTATTAAAGTTCATCACAAGTATGCTGCATGTTGGCCATGGCCTTCTGGTGCAAGCATTGTGAAAAGGATAATCAGTGTCCAAGAAGAAACTCTGGAGAATAGATTGTGGTCATCTTCTCAGCAGCTTGTCTTGTTTTCCCTTTTTCCTTTCATTCTCCAGTAAAGATTCATCAGCAGTTGTTAGAAGTCCCTATTGCTGGAGACCAGTGAAAGCATGGACATAGGATGCAGTCTGTTGCTCAGCGCTGAATTGGGATTTGTGTGAGTTTGACTTTGTTTTCACTACTGCTAGGGGTGAAAGGTACATATAGCACATACAGCAGGATCAAAAAAAGGATAAACCCGCCATTGCTATGCTTCACAGTGTTTGGCATTTGAAATCAAGAGATAATGTTAAATTCTGTCATATTGATTATGCACACACACACACACAAAAATGAAAGGCCAATGGTCAACTTGTAACACAGTAGCCTATTCTGAATGGCCCACAGGGCAATTTGGGACAGTGCTGGGAAATTCTATGATTTGAAAATTCATCTGCAGAAGACAACAGTTTCTAGTTTCTTCTGAATCCAGTGAAATAATTTGAATTTAGAGAACACAGCAGTCCCTGTCCTTCAGAGGCAAGGTACTGCCAATTGATTGATTGGTATCACCTTTCTGTGAGGTAGCATCTCTCTGCTCCCATCGATCTTCTACCAGAGCTGCCCTTAATCTCTAAATTGAGAAAGAAAATACAGCTTGGCATATACTCTAGAAAAAGGCTGCTTCTCCAGCTTTAGAGTACAATTGTCTTTGAGGATGGTGCATTTATTTGGGCTCAAACACAGTTTTTAATTGAAGCTGTTAAAGCTCCAGACTGAAAGTGCTTTTAAAATTTGGTATGTGGTTCTCCTATGAATCACATCATATCCTGAGATCTCTATTGTCTCAAGTTGCCTTTTTACAGCTCTAGGCTAAAAACTTGAAGACAAAGCATTTTAAAAAGCTGAATGAAAGAAAGGAAACACAAAGAGACTTGTCTGGCTCACAGCCAGGCCAAGGCTGCTATCCGAAGAATATTCTGAAATATAAATCACTGAATATGGAGACTTACCATGTCATCAGTTATTTTTAGCAGAGTGAAGAAGAACTAACTCAGTTTTAAGAAACATGTAAGAGAAAGATGCAGCCTTAAAATTAACTTTGGTTTAAGTTTCTTCCTTGAACTACTGGTATTGAAATTATGATTTGCATTGTACATATTCCTTGTAGATGTCTGCTGTTTTGTTTACTGATTCAAAATACACCATATTTTTCTATAATAAAAATATAAAGCTTAAATAAATAACTATGGAGCTAAAATGTAATATAAAAAACAAGAGCTAGAAATAAA
Organism: Agelaius phoeniceus; assembly: GCF_051311805.1. Lineage (NCBI taxonomy): Eukaryota > Metazoa > Chordata > Aves > Passeriformes > Icteridae > Agelaius > Agelaius phoeniceus. The sequence continues at coordinate 53,690,034 of NC_135269.1, read as the reverse complement.
TCTAGAAATAAAATAAAATAAATAATAAAAGCTAAAAGGTATTTATAAAGTAAGTAAATAATAAAAGCTAGAAATAAATCTCCCAGCTAGCTGCTGGGAGAAAAAGCAGTTCTACACATTTTTAAAGGCTTTGCATTTCTATACCTCAAGTGTCAGCTTACCTGATACTTTCCTAACATTTGAGAGGTGATAGCCAAAGACCTACTCATTCAACTAACACCTTGCTGTGTTGTTCCACCGAATGTATTTCTGGACTCTGGCCCTAATTCAGAAGATATCTATTATTTTCAAGTGCTGTAGTTCTTAATCTTGTACATGCTTTAAACTTTAATAGATCTGTAGTTGTGGTAGCATTAATGAAGGTACTTATATGCTTGTGTGGACACTCATAAGCACATGAATAGTGTTCTAGAAGTCAGCTTTGCTGTGAGACACAGAATCAAACCTACTGATGTGGGATTCAAATAGTGATGACAGCAGAAGCACACAGTTATGTCAGCTCATGATGAGAGGGGAATGACAGTCTGTTAATCTGTTCTAGAGCTGTAGCCCATGAGTTCCCTTGCTTCATCACACTGTAGCCAATGTAATGTTAAATAGTTATTCCAAACTTTCATTAAATTCACTGTAGTCACCTTGCTGACTACAAAAATCCCTGCAGCTACACAGTCCCAATCTGATTGCAAACTGATTTGCTTCCGACAAGTCATGCCACACTGTCCAGGGCGTTGCCTTTCATCAGAATAGATATTTCTCCATTAAAACAAAGTAAATGAAAACTGATGAAGAACCAAAATTCATCCTGGGCAAAAGAGCTGTTCCCTGCTGTAAAAGCAGGGAAATACTTCTGACACAAACAGGGATTCCTAATTGCTGAATCACACATGAGTGTGACCACCATGTTAGTGGAAGGTCTGGAAAGCCACTCCTGTACTCATGACTGGATGCATTTGTTAATGAGTACTAATAGGAAAGAGGGGAACAGGGATCTACAGTTTTCTCAATTATTTGGAAATTCATACTTCTTACAACTACAGTACTCAAAAATGATGTCCCAGTATGTATGCAGGTGATCTACAGGCTCTACTGGCACATCAAGGGCCATATCCTCCTCTCTTTTCCTCACACAAACTGGGGATAACTCAACTGCAATTCATGTTGCTGAAACAGGGAGAAGAGTCAGACCTGAAGTTTAGTCTTCTCTTATTTTTAATGAAGCTTTTCTAGCAAGCTATCACTTCCATGCAATGCAAGATGTCCCCTTACCCCTGTAAGTGCTATTGACAGAAATATTCCAGTTTAATTAAGTTGCTAAAAGAGACTGCCACTTTTAATGTAGAAGAAGGGGTACTTTCAGGGAGAGATGCAGCAGAAATAGCTGCCTTCAGCAGAAATGAAATAGCTGGGGGAAAAGAAGCCAGCAGCTGTACACAGTGCAAATGGTGATTAAATAGAACCACAAAGGAAGAATAAGGAACAAATCAGTGAAAAGAGAGATGAAGACCTAGAAAGCAGAGTAATAGTGTTAAAGAAAAACGACTTGTTGTGCAAGAGTAATGAAAATGCTAGAATATGTCTCTGAAAATACTGTGTAAAGAAGTAGTGATCATTGTGGGAAATTATGATTTAGAAACTGGAAGGGAAAAGTGCTAACTTAAAATGCAGCCCACATCCTTAAAAGGTCTGAGACCTCAAAAAGAAGCTATTTTTAAAGATTAAATTGGAGATGCACAGGATGAAGGAACTGTGTATGTATAACAGTTCAGAAAAAATGAAAAAAAAAAAAAAGTTAACATCCAAAGCATATCTTTATGGCTTTGGAAGCAGTTCTTCAGATTGAAATCTTGAGAAACCTCAGAAAAATTGTGAAAGGCTTCTCGTGCTATACATTAGATTTCAGCAACTTGCAGTGAATTACCATGTGTGTTTAATAAAAATCTTCTTGAATAAGAGAAAGAAGGTCAAGCTGAAGAAATAAATAAATAAAAAATATTAAAAGGACAAAATTAAAAAAGCATCTCTTCAAATTAATGTAAGAAAGGATGCATGAAAAAGAAGTTTGTCAGAGGGGAGAGAGACAAAAGAGCATGATGGAAAAACCTGACAGTTCAGATATACAGCTGCCTATAATTAGGCAGTTCCTGGGTGTCTTTTCCCTACTCCAGGATGAGAGGAGGTCAACTCCCACTCAGATTAGTCAAGGATCAAAGACTTTTGAAAGTCACATAAAGCAAATTTTTCTTTCTAACATGGTTTGGGATGCCTCTAGCTAGTCCTATGTATGCAACTAGAGTTTAAAGAACAGAAATGGAATGAAAAGACTGAAAAGGAGGAAGAGGACTACCAGGGAAAATAAAGTTATTTTTAGCTTTTATTTTCCTCCAGTACAGTGTCAAAGTGATGAAATGTAATTAATATTGATCCTCTGTGATTCAGAAACTGCCTGTAGTATTTTTGAGTCTATATGCCACTTGCACAGCTGCTGTTGGTTTTCCAGGGGCACAGAGCTGCACTGAGCACCACAAACCATGCAGAAGAGAAAAGGTACCATTGGGCATTACTCTGATGGGGGAACTAAGGAGAGGCTATGGTTTTAGTAAGTGCATTTAAATAGGTGCCTATTGCAGCTTTAAATTGTTAGATGTTGGGAAAGAGCCATTAATTTCATGCAGCAGTTGCTTACACATAAGGCCATGTTTGGAACACTTTTAGATGGGATATATCATAACTACTCCAAGTTGTGACAGTTCATTGTGAAGTTCATAATCTATGTCACCTGTGTGCACCCTCATACAAAACCTTCTGAAAAACCTGTAATGCTAGAAAGCTGGAGGCAAGAAGAGCAGATCCTCCAGGCTGCCAAAGTGCCACTGTTGACACATTTCTGCCAATCCACTTCCATGACAGACTCTTCTTTCCAGCCATGGTCCTTCCACTGCATGTCACTGTTTCCTAGCCCATCTGCCCTATCAAATTGTCTTCTCTCCCCCTGGCTGTTTCGTGTTTCACTTGTGTATGCAGGTTTTAATCCCTCCATCCGATTAGTTAGGAGAAAAACCAGTCTTAATCTGACAACAACAGGATAATGTATCACTGCAAAGATAGGATGATTACATTATTGAATTTTTTTATTTACTAATGTGGTTTACAGCAGAATGCAATGAGGGTTTTTTTTTTTTTGTAAGAAAGTAAGAAGTTATCCTGAAAACATATTGGATTTAAGAGTACTTTATGAAATACTGATATCATCCACTAAGAAGAGATATCTCTTGGTTCATTTCAGCAGCATGTTTTTATGCTGATGTTCCTAGGAGACTTAGTATATCTTTGCATTGTCTTGTTCTTGGCTCAAGTTGCCCCATCTGGGAAATTTTGTACACTCAGAAAAATAAAAGCCAGGCATACATTCCCTCATTATACAAAGTAGCTGCCCTCCAAATCAATTTCCTTGTAATTATTTCCACAATGACCTGGCTGAAATAACCTGTACATTTCAAGGCTTAAAATGTCAACGTATCAGATATTTGTGTAAAACAATTAATTTATGCAGGCCTCACCATTTTAGCTATTGGCCACTGTTTGAGACAGATTAGCTGGGAATTTGGAAACCCATTTTGTTAAATTATTCAAGCTTATTAGACATCTTGTAAAACATGAAAACACTTGCTTAATAGAACTTCTTTTTGTACTGAGGTGTGTAACCCTACTTTTTCACATCAGCAGGCACACATCTGGTGCGTTCAGGACAAGGAAATGCACATCTGTATTACATGACAGGAGTGAGCCTCCAGCCTGCCTCTCAGGTACAGAAACCCCCTCCAGAGGTCTGGAACTTCTCTGACAGCCCTCCTGGTTACTCCAGGTGACCTCCTAATGACAGAGGTTCCCACAGGCAGGGGCTGTGGAGGACACAGGCAGGGAGAAGCAGCTTGTCCAGAGTAAGGAATGCCTGAGGCAGAGCTCAAAGCATACAGTCAGCAGCTGGACTAATTCAGGTGCAGATCAAGGCCATTGCCACTGACCTCAGTCAGACTAAATTTGGAGAACTCTTTCCAGCATCTTTAGCTGCTTCTGTTGGCAATATTTCGGCCTTTAAATTTAATAGATTAAATACAAAATAAATATATATTTTAACTTATTTTGCTGAGTCAAGTTGGAGGCTTATGCCAAGGAAAAGTTGAAATCACAGTGAGAATCTTCACAAAGAGGTAAAATTTTGCTGTATGTATGTTACAAAGTGAGAGGGGAGAGCTTAGGCAAGTCCCTGCCTTTGACAGGTTTCTGGCAGTAGAGAGCAGCTTTATTGATGTGGCCAGCACCCCAAAATTCACTGTCACTTGCAAGTTCTTAATAATGACAGATCAGGCCTACAATAACATGAATCATTTATTAAGACCAAAAAAATGGACATAAGACTTTAAACAGACTACCTACTACACAGGATAACACAAAAAGAGCTATTTGTAGATAAAAATACAGTGCATGATAATAAAGGTACCTATGTTACAGCTAGCAAAGAAATAGTATAGATTAAGAGTCAATGTTACTTACCAACACATGATAGTGGTGTGAAGAGAATCTGCTAATTTATCTCAATCCTAGAGAAGCCTCTCAGTGTGAATGTCTCCACACTGAGGAAATCTTTTATACACTCTCTGAGGGGAAAGTGCCTGACAGCCAGAGAAGGCTGTTACTGGATTTCTGGTTTTGCTTGTTGTTGCTGCTGCTGTTGTTGTTTGTTTGCCTTGTTATACATGCAAACTAGTAAAGAACTGTTATTCCTTTCCCCATACCTTTGCCTGAAAGCCCCTTCATTTCAAAGTTATAATAATTTGGAAGGAAGGGGGTTATATTTTCCTTTCCAATGGAGGTTCCCCTCTTCCTTGGCAGACACCTGTCTTTCAAACCAACACAAATATCTAAAAGAGAAGATTTTAAAGGTTAAAGTTTCAGAAATAAGTAATGTAAAAGACTAGGTCTATTACAAATCAAAACTACAGATCAAGAGAACTGTCATTGAATTTACATAGGAGAATTGTAAATGCAGTGCTCCTTTTAGAAGCTTTTAATAATTGATTCCACTGTAACCTCTTGTTAACAAGAACTTAAGTTTCCCCTCTGCTAAGGAGATTATTTTATGCAAAATATACAAAGAGTACAGCCTTGTATGATTCAATTAAAATTTATTTAATATGTTATTGTACACTTAATCATATTTATAGTCTCACCAAATGTTAACAGTTTTGTTGAAGTTTCCTTGTTGAATATCTCATTTACACTGAAATTTCAATTAGAAAATTTTGTAAAATGCAACCAACTCATATTTTGCAGTCACGCCTTGCTCTGCCATGGAGCTGTGCTGGTTTCCTAGGTAGGTACAGTTCTGGAGTTGTGAGCTAGTCTTGCTGAGTCCCACAACTTTGCTGACACTGTTGTTCAGTTCTGAGTGAATGTGTGTAATTCCAATTATTCACAGCCTCACCAGAACCTTTTAAGAACCCTCTATGCTTTCTGAGCTCAGAAGAGATATTTAAATAGCCTTTTACTTCCTTTATGTCCTGCCAGACATAAAGGAGGTAAAAGGCTATTTAAATATCTCTATCTGAAGGCTATTTAAATATCTCTGTCTGAAGGTCTTTGGCTCTCCTGGTGTTTTGTCTCCAGGTTGCTGCCTTTGAACCCTGGTGGTGATGATTCATGTGTTGGTCACTCACCAACAGTACCTCTCAAGAGCAATACCTCTCAAGCATCACAACATCACATATTCAAAGCAACCCTCTTCCTCATGTCCCCTTTCCACACATTGCCTCTTTGTCCAACCAGATGTTCACAGGATGCCCTCTCCTTATCTGAGTAACATGGAGAGGGCTTAACTTCAGGTTTACATTGAGAGGGCTGGTCAGAGGGTGACTCCTGGGCCTGCTAAGGCATGCAGGCAACTCAAGTATGGTTCCTGAGCTAGAGTCACGTCATGTGGCTGGCATCAGGGTTGTGCTAGCTGGGAGGTTGAACCCCCTGTGAGGGGAAAGAGGAGGTCCAAAGGGGCTGCTGTGGCTGGCTCTTAGAGTACCTGTGATCCTGCCTGGTCCTGTGGCTGAGCACTGGAACCTTTAGATCCAAGTAACACATTCTTCTTACACCTCTCAGCTGCTATGCCAACCATGGGAAGATTTGAAATAGCTTCTGCACAGCCTGCTGGTGTCAGTGATGGCAGCAGCAGGCACTTCATGCTGAATCACAAGCTTTTCTTGCTGCAGCTGGGCAAGCTGGCAGTTTCAATGTTTGGACAGGCTGCAGCAATGTTTTTCAGCAGGTTTCAGTGTATCTCTTTCCAAATACTATAGTGCAAAGCTCATACCTGTCCCAGATAGACCAAGAATGATGGAGAAAACACCTGCTTCCTGAGTAGATAATTGCAGGACTCAATTATGCTCACTGTGAGTAATGTGGTCCTATTTTTGTTCTCATTTTATTTGGCTTAGTTTCCAGGTAAAGAATCTTCCTGTCTATTAGACAGGAAAATTCTTTAGCTGGAAACTGACTATTAGAAATCTTCTACACAGATATTCAATTGAATCAACTCTGAGCTTCCTCTTCAACAAATTAAGTCATTTGAAGTTCTGTTATTAGGTTCCCTGGGCTTTATATAATTATTTTAAGTCATTCTGGAAGTCCTTTCACATTTTTCAGAGTTCTTCAAAGAAAGCAGAAGTTAATGTTGGGCAGTATTCCAGGTACAGCCATAGAGTCTTCATCTCATCTGTAGTGCAGGAGTGCTCTAGGGTGTATTGTGCATTCTTGGATCTTCTAACCATTCATTAAATTAAAGTCATTCTGGCCATGACTTTGTCATTGCATAAACCACCAGGTAACAGAAATTGTATCATCACTGCTTTTTCTGGCTTCAGTGCTCCACAAGCGCCTCCATATCTCTCTGAAAAGCCACATGCATATTTTCTGTTCTAATATAAACCATTTAAAGTTCAGCTCATCTCTGAAAAAAAGTTATTACAAATCTGACCTTCATAATTTATTTCCAAGCCCAGATGCCTATATGAGCTACAATGTTAATTCTGCTTTTTGTTCATTAAGCAATTTCAGCTTGTTTATGAACTGGTTTCGTTGGTCTCGGTGTATGTTGCTGTATTTTAACACACAGCATATTCTGGAAGGCTGATGCATTAATCTGGTTAAGAAATCAAAACAGGTATTTCCAGCCTGAGAGGTTTCACTTGTTGAACCCCCAAGGGAATTTAACTCTGCACTGTGGATTTTTGACTGTTTTAATTTCAATTGAATCAGAATTGTTATGCTGGGGATAAATTTTTACTGGCTTGTTCACTGGCTTATTTAAATGATTACACAATTGTCACACTCTAGGAAACAATTCTGCTATTCAAAGCATAGGGCTAATCAGAATTTTCTCCTTGGAAATAAAAGATTATGGGTAAAAAGCATAGAGGAGAACAAGACTATATTATCTCATGAAAGCAATCAACAAACACTAATCCCTTTAAGTGCTCAGTTTTGAAGTAGAATAGCACTGTGCATAGTATAGAATGCAAAAGGATCAGTATGTACTACCAGCTAGGAGGACAAAATAAGTAGAAAAATACTCCAGTTTGCACCTTTCTGAAGGAAATGCTCTTTTCTTCTGTTATCCACTGGATTGTTATTCACACAGCTCTTTGTGATTTTCAGTTAATACTGCAAGAGAGAGAGTAATTATATTTTAGAAGTAATGTTATTATGTCAACACTGGTATTTCTGTTACCTAATTATCACTTTGAATTACCCTATGTGAACCTTGCTTGGTTGTTTCCCTTTTTTCCCCTTTCCCCCCCCCATTTTTTCTCTTTTCTTTTTTTTAACCAAAAAAAAAAAAAATTTGAACAAAAGGTTTACCTGATTACAATAGGTATTTGCTTTAGTTAAAAAATGTCCAAGAAAAGACATCAGGCTGTACTTGACCACACTGGACTGCATTCAAGAACATGAAGGAGACCTGGCTGGGGATATTCAATACCCCATCATTCATACAAAGTTTGCTGATCTTTATTATAGTTGCCCAGCAACAAAGTATGCAAGTCACTCCCTTTTAATTAATGACGGGGAAGCAGTGGGTTAATAATTAATGCAAAGATATGGGACTTCTGAAATAACATCTTGACAGCTCATGTCTTTCACACATGCAGCTGGCTTTTAACCTAGGAAAACTATTTTTCTCACAATATTTGAATAAATGTCTCATAAGTCTATTGAAATTTAAACTGTGAATTAAATGCTTCTCACTTTCAGATCATAATCAACATCTGGATGCTGTATATTCTACCAAGTAAGTTGAAGAAAAATGGTTTTGCCAGGTACCTTAAAAATTATAGGGACAAAATACTCTTAATGCATGGATTGCTGTATAAAATGGGATTGCCAAGGCATTAACACTGTCTTAATTTTGTCACCCCTTCTCTGTTCTGGGCTTATTCATCCTAATTGATCCCCAGCCACGTGACATCTCTATAGAATGTTCACAAGTACTCAGGTCTATTATTCAGAGTACAGCTCTTAGTAGAATTGTAAAATAGCTTTCAGGAAAGCCTTGTCTTCTGAAAATAGGCTGTGACAAGGCGGTTGCAATTGTGTTTGAAAAATTTTGTCAGAAATGTTTATTGGCCCTGGTACTGCCCTCAGTCAGGACAGGGGGATGTTATCAGCACTTGACTCACAACAGCCATATCATTTAGATGAAAGCAAAAGTGAAGAGAAATATTTCACAGTGTTACCAAGAGACGAGTTTCCTTGTGAAATTTATTGACCATGAAAAGAATGGATTGTAGAATTAACCTGTCACACAAAGAAACAGATAATGTGGCCTCGCTCTTGCTGCTCAATGGCTGTGGCCAGACTGGGGGTTACTGGCAACATGGGTGATGCTGAGGTACTTGCAGTTTCATGCAATAATTGCAGCAGAAATCTCCCAGTTAATTTTTTTTAACAGTGCAAAGATGAATGAATTAATGTCTTCAAGATGTCTTTTATTACACCAGGGCTGGCACTACTCCCTGAGCAATGGTCAGGCCCTGGAGGTCCCAGAGCCCTGTGGGGAGGTTGGCCAGCCTTTCCTAAAGAGAGAAGTATCCCCAGAGGAATGTCACTGATGCTACGGCCCCGTGGCACAGCATCAGTGTGCCAGCATGCAGGCGTACACGGCATGCAGGGGTATTTTAGGTACTTCCTCTGGAGTCAGCGCAGAAATGGGGAACACAAAAGGAAAGCCTTCCCCGAGAGACTCTGGGTAACTAGAAGCGTTGTGGGAACTGAAGCCCCTGGTCATTAAAGCGCAATACGTGGTTTCTTGCCGCTGCCCGACAGCCCGGTTCGGACTCAGGCCGTGCGGCTCCGCCGAGGCCCAGCGGCCGGAACTGCTCCCGCCGCCGCGCTGAGGCCCCGGGCCGCAGCCCCGCCCGCCGCCAGATGGCGCTCGCCGCCAGCCGGAGGAGCCGCCGCTGCCCCGGTGGCTCTCGCGGGAGGGCGCGGACGGCGCGGCCCGGGGCGGGCTTGGCCGCCCCCTTAAACCCGCCCAGAGAGTCCCTGTTTATTTTTACAGAAGTGTTTAGGACTTCGGCAAACAAAGGCCAGTACCCGGAGATTTCCGGGCAGAGCTTTCTCTGCCTGCCCCCGCAGGGCTCGCTGCGGGCCTGGCGCCCTCGGCTCCAACCCCTCGGGCTCGCAGCCTGTGGTGCGCGGGTGGGCAGGGCACGGTCATGGAATGACCACGGCTAAAAGAAACCCGCAGCATGCGATTGACTTCAAGTCTCGGCCAACGAACTGGTGGTTTTGTTTGTTTGGGGTTTTTTTCTTTTTATTTTCTTCCTTTCTTTTTTTTTTTTTTTTTTTTTTTTTTTAATGCGAAGACACGACAACGGCATTTTGTGCCGCAGCTGCATTACAAAAGGCAGTAAATTGCAATAAAAGCATTTTTAACCTACTTTAAGCAAAATTTTAGTGGCCCGTGGCATCGTTCAGAAATTTTGAAATAATTTGGAAATTGTTATCGTTTTAACTGGAAATCACTGTACTTGAACAGTATAATCTTAGTAGTGTCTATTTTTCAGTTTGCTGGGAGAGAGAGAAGAGTTTCCTAGGAATGCAGGAAGCTGTTTAGTCTAGTGTCCACTGGTATTAGTTATCAACTTGCAGCATTTTTGCTGTCTCATCTGGAGGGGAATTCTAGCCAGGGAATTTGGGAAGTGTGCACAATTTATTTTAGTGTTTGTAATACTTCTGCAAGCTGTGTGCTGCTCATTAAAGAAGAAAAAAATGAGAAATAGACCTAAAATAACAGTATAGAAATATTTCTATATTTCTTTACTGAATGTAGTTCTATATTTCTATACTGAATGTAGTTTCAGAATGTAGTAGTTTTAATTTTCTTAGCATTAAACTAAGGCTTCAGGGAAATCATGCAGACTTTTGGATAGAAGTGATTTAGTGTCAGAAATCTGAGATAAAACTGAGTTTGTGTGGGTGGGAAATAGATGGAGGTTTAACTGGAGAACATTTCTTATAAATTAGGACAACTGAGCAGAACAGCAGCAAGAATCTACTGGTGGTTATGGTTCTGCTGAAATACTGAGGGTTTTTTCTGTAAAGGCACAGAAAAAACATTCTAATTAATTAGATTTATTTACAACAACTGGGTTTGGGATCGAAATAATTGCCCTGAGACTGAAGTGCAGCTGCAACACGCATTCCAGATGTGAAATGTAACACTGTGTTGTGGCTGACTTCATTTTCTGATTTTAAACCCAAAATTGGTTAGAATTAGTACGTGAATAAGTGACTATTGTCCTCTGAATTAATCCAATGCAGAGGTGCTGCTATATTTCCTCAAATAATCAGATATGTTTTGGGAATAGGCAGGGAAATAGCTTCCTGCCAGATGAAAGGTCACCCTGAGAAAGATCATTCAGTTGGTCTGGGAGGTAGGAAACTGCTACCTCCTGAGGCTTGCATGTTTGCTAGATTTTCATTTGCATTGCAGTTTGAAGCTTGAATCAGCAACAAGCTACCATCACAGCACATGTGGATCATGCTGTGATCTTCAGATGGGGGAGTTCACCTGGAATGCCCCCCTGCTCCTGGGGAAAGCAGCCAGGTGTGTGCTGTGTCCTGCTGCACTTTCCCTGCCTCCTGCTTGTCCTCTTGTTTTTATTCTTCCAAAGCTCAGACTGGTTTTGTGTTAGGCCACTGAGCTGTCTGTGTGAACAGCTTGGTGAAAACAAAGAAATAGTAAAAGAACTTGTGGAAAACCTAGGCTTTGCCGCTTTCAACAGGCAGCTAATGAGACCCAATGTTTGCAAGAACATGGAACAAGTGTTCCCTTCACTCTTCCAGCTTCTTTTCCAGCATACCATGATGACAAGTGTCTGTTTTCACAGTAACTTTTGAAGGGTATGCTGTTTCATGCTTAATGCTTATTTCAAAGTAAGAAATTAATCTGTCTAATTAGACTGATACATGTAATTTTTTTCATTCCTTTCTTACTCTTTCCTTAGTATTGCTGGGCAGTCATATCAAAAATATGTGATTTACATCTGTGGTCTCCTATGATATTTTTACCTGTCAGAAATGGTTTTCTTTAAAACTCCATGTTGTTTAATTTTTGTGGAGTGTCTTTTTACATCTCTTTTAGGTGTCAGATCGAGATATGCTGAATAGAACAGATTTTTAGAGGCACAACTGTATCATTTCAAGGGAAAAAGACAGGTTCCTCTGAGAAGCTTTTGTTTTGAAAGCAAAATTCAGTTTTCCATGGGAGGCAGCCTGGACTTACGTTGTCAGAGTGCAAAACTTCCTACAGTTCATTAGGTTAGCAAAAACTGTAGAAGGAGCTCCAAAGTTTAAAAAAAAAAAAAAGTACTTTATTCCCTTTTAATTTGTCAAACTTATTGTAACAGGAAATCATTTCTTTTGGCATAGGTCACTGTACTCTGTCACAACCCTGTAAAAATTTCAGTGCTGCCTGAGCATCATTGAGGGCTTGGAGGAGCAGGGGTTGCTATGTTTGGGCATGGACTTTCACTTGTGGGTTCCACAGTAGAGAGCCTGAGAGGGGACAGCCATTCTGAGCACTAACCAGATAGTGCTCCTTCATGGAGAAGAAAAAGAATTCTTCAAAGAACTAGTCCAGGTCCCCATGTTACCTCCCCCAGCTTATGATTTCTCTGAGTAGAAATCTTATTAGAAATGTTTGAGATAAGAACAAGTTTGAGATGTTCCCTTAGGTGATTTTAAACATTAGTTTTCTGGCAGCAGCCCAGACTAGGTTGTAAGGTATTGTAGAGTGCTAGGAGATGGACCAAATTCCATCCCAAGATAGACAAAGATGTTATGCAAAGGAATGGCAGTGTTTAGCCTTGAATAAACAAGCTTAATTTGCTCCTTCATGTTTCAGAAAGGACATATTGGGGACAACACAGGAAACAGCATAGAAGCAGTGTCACACTTGTAGAAAGTTAAATATCTCCTAGCAGGAGAAAGTGTGAAGTATCATTGTTCTGTGTGAGATATGGTATTTGTCTTGTATTCATTTTTTTCCACTATAAATACTTCTATCATGGTAGCTTTAGAGATAGAACTCAATTAATGCTCTTCATGTAATGGTTTTGCATCTGTAGATAGAGCTTAAGGGCATGGGTAGTCAAAACATTGGATTTAGAGTTTACCTGGCAGTGACATCAGAGAGTTAGGATGGTTCCTGTGTCCTCTGTGTCTCTGTCTAGCCTATGTCTGTGCTGTGAGCTGTGTGAGTAACTGATTTTCTCAGCCAAAAAGTAACCCAAAATTAATGTCAGACTAAGAACCTTGACATCACTGTACAGAAAACAGCCCAATAGACTGCATGTCCCTATGGCACTGCAGCAGTAATGCTCAAAGAAAGCACAAGAACAGTGAACAAAGAATGTGAACAGTGATCTCTCCTGCCCTGCTTTCTGAGTCAGAGGTTGAATTAAAACTAGTTTTGTTAAAAAATTATTGATTTTTACCAGTGGACCAGCCTTCACTGAATTTCTCTGACTTTTTGACTTTATCAACACTTTTGGCCTGTACAGAAGCCTATGACAATATAATTATGCACTGTGTGAAGAAATACCTTCTCTCTCCTCCTAATTTGACACCTAATAATTTCAGTGTGTGCCCTGTAAGTTTTGTGTGGAGTGACACAGTGAGTAGTCATTACCTCGTCACCTCTTCGGCACCATTCATTGTTTGTAGCCTTACTCATTTATCTTTTTCCTACCTGGAAACTCCTCATCCATTTGTGTTTCTCTTATACAGAAACTGCTGTCTTAGATCATCCTCACTCTTATCATCTCTGCTTTCCAACTTCTACCCTCCCTGAGGTGAAAGGACCAGATTGAATACAGAGACTTACCCAGCATGGACAGATTTTTATCAAAATAGACCATGAGAATAGATTATAACCTTGTTTTGATTTGTTTCTGGACAGATCTAATAAAATAAAATCACAGAATGGGATAAATGGTAGTGATGTCCTTCATGTATATATCAGTTGTCATGAAAGGAATGAAATCTGAGTTCAGATCCTTTCTGCCTACCTTTGAGAAGGAAACTGAGCTACAGGCTGATCAGGATAATCTCTCTTGGTTTTCCTGCACTGGTTTTGCTCAGAGATCTTACAAGGCCTCTGGAGTAGGTACTGAACCCCAACTACTTTGCTTCCCAGGTGTGTGCCTTTATCAGTTGTTTAGGGAAATAGCTCCTTGCTCATGCTCTTCTCTGCACGCCTTTGCTATGAACACACTTTATAGCCATCAGTTTATTTTCTTGAATAAGTTTGAGCTGATGTTCTGCAGGACACATGAGTTCAGAATCCTGATGACTCAGTGCTGTTTTATCAAACAAACAAGTGCAGTTGCTGAGGGTGCAGTAGTTAATGACTGAGATGGTATTACACTTACCCAAGCAGTGCAAGATGTGGTTGCTCAGGAACAGCATATCTTTATGGTGAAACAGTCATGGCCCTCACCTCACTTTGACTATTTGGAAGCTGAGGAGGCATGGCTGGAGCTCAGCTCCTCTGCCCACTCAGTCCTACCAGCAGAGGTGTTTTCTATGATCAGAGAAAGGGCATGTTTTTTAGACAATACCTTAGGCAGCAGTGGGCCTGTCAGCTTAGAAGTTCATCTTTAAAACTAAAGATGCAATGTCTTCTGGGTATGGAGTCCAGGGCTTCTGGTTCAAGAAACACACAGCTTCTGTGGTATATCTGGCCTCAGTGTGAAGCCCTACCCATCTTTCTCCCTGATCTCCCTGAGCTTTTAAGCTTTTGGAACCACAGTCAGAGAGGTCCCTTGCAGCAAAGAAGAATAAACACTTTTTTACCTATTGCTAAGACAAAAGAAAGAAAAAAGTCATGTGGCCTATTTTGACTGCACAAGCCTTTTAGGTAGGTGTAATTAGACATAGCATTGTTTGCCTTCATTAATCTTAATTAGATGTGGATTAATAGGCACCTCTCACTCTGGTCAGTACCTCTTCCCCATTCTCTTCCTGCTCTGGAAGTATTCAGTAGCAACACTTAGTGCTGCTTTCTGGCCTCTTTTACGCCTAGAGGTTTTCACAAAATGAAGGTGTTTGATTGCAGTTCACCTCATTAAAAAGGAGCTGTTACTGTATTGGCATGCCTGGATGATCTCTGGTCACTCTAGCCAGCATGGAAGGTGTTAGATCTTCCAGATCCAGTTTTATGTGTTCTCACAGCAGTCTTTACAAACAACAAACACAAATCACTGTTTTCAGTGTGAAAAATGGGAGAAATAAAACCATTTATTTGCAGTTTTCTTTCTGCCTCAGGAAAAGGTTTTTGTTTGTGTGTAAAAATACAGCCTTGTCTGCAAGCCCAACCACCAGTGCATTGTCACAGGTTGTTTGGGGACAAGGCACTTGTCCTGTACATGACTCAGGGTTCCCCTGCAATGCAAGAGGAACTAGCTGAGGTTTGCACGTCACCCTGACAATACCCTCTGGACATAGTGATTTATATCTCTGCATCAGCTCTATCATCCCAAACTTGGCACATTCATCTGTACAATGTTGCAACATGCATGTTACTCTTTTCCTGTCCTAAGAGAATCCTTGGCAAAACAGAAGGTTCTAGATGGTGTATAGGTCAGCAGCGTGAGCTGGTCTGACATCAGTGCTCTGTAGAGAAACCTGAGAGCCAGGAGCTGAACTTATGACAGTTGTTTCTTACATCCACTTCCATTATTAATAAAAGGCCCAGGCTCTGCTGATCTGGACATTTAAAATGTATTCCTTCCCACCAAATCTGTTTCAAATAGTTGCTGAGAAACTGAAATGAGCACTTCTGGTATAAGGTTGATAGCCCAAGCATAGTGGTGGCAAAATCAGTTTGCCAGCTAATACATGCTGGTTTTCAACCTCCAGAAGTGTTTCCTCTTGTTGATAAGATTTGTCTTCGTGAACTTTGGAGCTTGATGTAAATGTCTCATAGGAGTAGAGCTGGTGTGGATTCCTGCTGTGACAGAAGAGGAAGGATTTGCAGGACAGGTTGATAGTCAAATCTCTTTGAATATTCCCGCTTTTCTCCCTATTGATTGTGTTTTTAGCAAAGGAAGCCATGTTGTTGGTTTAATTGCCCCGGTGAAGTTATCACGGTCCTACTGTTGCAGTGAGCTCTGTGCTGAAGCAGGCACTGAAGTGTGCACTGAAAGCACTCATACCAAGGTGTCATTTAAACAGAAAGAAAAGGAAATAAAGCAGTAACCATTCTAAGATGACAGATTGATTTGCCTACCTAACAGGCCAGCACTGAGTGCTTTGTTACTGATGAAATACTGATGAAAGTGTTACAGTATTGCCCAATGTGGAATGAAATTATTCTTGTGATAGATAATAGCTTGCAGTTGATACAGTGACATGAGAACAGGCCATGAAAACCTAACACTCAGATGAACCCCAGAGCTAGAGCACAGGGAAGGAGGGAGATTGAGAAGAGGGGAAGGAGCAAAACAGAAAGGAAATAACATGGCAAGTGAAGAGAAAAAAGCTTTTCAGCTTTCAGCAGTGTTGTGACTTTGATTCAGGTTGTTCATGTGATGAACAACCCCCACAAGGATTGTGCCTGAGATGTCTTTACTTTCTGTCTGAGCTCATGATAAACATTTACATGAGATTCCCCCCACCCCGCCCCGCAAAGAAAACAGAACTGAGAACATAATAGTTTTTATTGATCTAGAAAGTCAAACTACAGACATCATTTAAAAACTTTGTAGAAGTTTAAAAGCTACACTGAGGGTATCTTATTCTGTTGGTTTTTTTTTTTTTTTCTGGGCAGACATAATAGCTCTTTTCCTGTATTTTGTTATAAATTCTGTCATTCTGAAAATAAAATACAGCAGTTTGGAGAAAACTAGGATATTGCAATGCATAGACAAAAGCTTTTCAGATGGAGACAAAGTGATATCCTAACCCTTTTTGTTCCTAGTATTTCTTGGTCTAAGTTATTTTGTTTTATCAAGGGTATTTTTCCATAGCTGTAATCCCTATATATATGTTTCTCTGTGTGTGTGTGTGTACAGTAAGTAGTAAAGGAAAGAATTATAAACTCCTGTGAACAAATTACAGAAGAAAGCAGGTGGTTATTTGCCTGACAGTAGTGCATCCAAAACTGGAAATGCCACACCAGAGACATGGTAGGAGCATTGTTACTGTGAAACTTTCAATTTGTGCACTGGGAGCAGATGTACTTCAGTTTAGGAAAGACCTCAGAATATCAGTTTAACTGCCAGTTTTAAATAAAATTTAGCTGTGAGGAAGGAAGAATGTTCTTGATCACAAGATCAGGGCAGTTGTGCTCTAGAAAGTCTCTCCATCTTCTCACCCTGGGACTTGTATTAAGACTTAATTAATTTCTGAAGTGACTAAAAATCCTGATGTAAATAAGTCAGTAAAAATGGGAATACAAGAAGACTATTTATATGAAAGGAGAAAGCAGTCAGCCTGGGAAGCAATAGCATCTGTATCACATATAGCCTGATAATAACATTACCTTTGGGATAGTTACATGTATGAGTATTCCTTTACACCAGTAATTCAACTACTGCCTTGTAGCAATGTAATTACCCTGCTTTCTCTTTGAAGGCTGGCTGTGGTTTCAATTCATTTCCATTCTAAAGAAATCTAATTTTTTTAATAATAAAACAAGCCTTCTCTAGATTTTAGCAGGTCATTTTAGCAGATTTCTGCTAGGCCAGTACTTGTCTGGGAATTGTGGACAAATTTGATTCTCCTAAAAAGAGCCAAACAGATAATTTAAGTCCCTCATCCAATCCACTGAAGCAGAGCAACCTTCTACAGGCAGCTGTGCAGGTACTCACAGTCAGACATGGTTTTGTGAGAAGAAAAAACATTCCAAACTGCTTGTATTCAGCTTTCTTTCACAGGTGTTTGTTGTAGTTCTGCCTCTGACTGAGCACTTGGAAGATGGTGGTGGGTAACAGCATCCTGCCATCAGCTGGAAATAAACTGTGATGGCTCCTTAGTTTGGGGACTAAAGCTCTGCCTTCCATTAGCAGGTTGCTGAACACCTAAACATGACTTATGGGCTTCTCCTCTCAAAAATGCCTACAGCTGCAGTAATGAGGATATGAACAATCTAACTCAGTGTGGTTTTGGATGGTGTGCAGCCAATAAGACCTCAGCACGAAATGTGCTTTCTGCACTTATTAGGAAAATATATTGAATACCTGGGTGCATGTTCAGAGAAGACTGTTCTGGAAGCAGAATGGTCTGTTTAAAAAATGCAAATGTAAAAGGATGTGGAATGTGAATGTCTAGAGTGGAAAAGGGCTGTATGCAAAAAGCTGCAAATCTTTTTACGTCACTTGAGCCATGCAGAAACTGATGTCAAGTCTAACCTAGTACCTTATCATACCTGGGAATCTCTGTCACCCACCTGGACATGCTCTGTCCTCCCTCCCAGTTGTAGAGGGATATAGGAAAGTAAATGCTGTAGAGAAACTTTTAGATAGCTGAAGTTAGGTGATATGAATTAGGACTACATTCCAGGAGTCAAATTACTGCTGTTATGAATAGCTCCTATTCTGGTATTTCCCACAAATGTTGTAGCACTTTCAAGAAATTTCTTGGATGCATGCAGAAAGAGTCCTTAGATACCCAGAATGCATTAAAATAATTTAGACACTGGCTGCACAGAATGCTGAACTCTCTAGAAATCGGAGAAGGGCTAAAATGCTCAGTTTCTTGTAATGTAACTTTCCAGGTGAAAAAATAAGGCATGTCCACTGAGGCTGGATAACCTTAATTGCCCAACAGTTTGAACTCTTCTTACTGCAATATCTCCATTCCCTTAACAAGGTTTTTCACATTTGTGAAGGTGTCACAAGCATAATGTGGAATGAACTGTAATATATTATTTTGAATGGTTTCTTTCATTGCCTAGGAACCTTTAAAACAGGCCCTCTGTGTGTACTTATGGCTATTGTAGTGAAGCGGACACAATTTTACCTAAGTAAAATAAGAAAGTAAAATCTAGGCAAGAATTCTGTTCCTGAGTCTGAATTACATTTAGTGCTAACTCCTTGCAGACTCTATTTTCACTCTGTCAATAACAGATGTGCTGTTTGCAGTGTATGGCTGAACAAATCTATTTTCGAATGTCTTCTTGACTCCTTCACAATCTGTTGCATTCCATTGGTAGTACAATAAGCTGCTCAGCTGGGAGAAGTATGGAAGATAGGAACAAATTTGACTTTATTCATTTAGAGAGGAAAATAAAAAGAGATTTCGGTTCTTTTTGTTTATTCATGAATAAGTCAAATTAGGAAATCTAGTCTTGTAACTTTTGGCTCCAGGAATGGTGATAGCAACAATAATAAATATTACCTCTTATGAGTAGAGAAGTGTCCTTTGATTTCTTTCAGCTACTTATTTGCATGCACTGTTTGTTTAAAAATTTTACCCACACCAGAAGTGCCTTTTAAAGCAAACACATATGGTCTTTCTCAAGGTCTCAAGGCATTGCAACATTTAAAATTATATACCAAAATACATGAATTAATTTTTACTTGGCTTAATTATAATAAATCAAATATTTACTCTGAAAATAGAGAGATTTCAAGTTAATAATTAAAAAACTCATTGAAATTGACAAGAACAACATGCAGTGCTTAGAAAAATGGAAAATACTTTTTGCTGAAGAGCATTAAAATTTAAGAGACAGGGTCAGTTCCAAGGAATAGATCCTAAAGATGTTGGTTAATGCCAGGAGAAGATGTGGCTAACTTTATTAACCCTAAAAATGCAAAGACATGTTTGTTCACCTGGACTAAAGCCTGAGGACAGCATAGATGCATCACTGATTACAAAGTCAGTGTGGGCAGGCTTGGCCTCTGACACTGAGGTTAACTGGTATGGAAGAGTCTATGTCTATGCCATTAAACTCTTTTATCTGCCAAAATGGGTCAGCTCACACAGTTTGCCTCTTGGGAGTGGTATGTGAATCCTGAATTACAGCCTAGAATTATGTGGAGGAGTATTTCTTGGCCCTGGCCAGCAGTTTAGTTTGTGTCCTGACCTAGCCATGTCCTATCATCTGCATGCTGCAAAAGGGACTGTACACTGCATGTTCTACTCTGCCTCTCAGGAAAGAACAAGGACAAAAAGGATGTGACTTGACCTTGCCATGATACAGGGTTGCTTCTCAGGCTCCCTTCCCATGCTTGATACCACAATGGTCAAAACTCCCAACCAGCTGCTTGGCCCCCACCCTCAGCAAGACAGTCATCAGGGAAAACAGGAGTAACAGAGTGAGTAAACTCATGGGTCATGATAAAGACATTTGGTGTTACCTCTGCTTTTCTCACACTTTTTGTTCCCTAATCGTCCTTTGCCTGTCTGGCATTTCCTCCCCTTTCTTAAATTAGTAATTGCAGATAACATAAAACATAAGTGTTTTGTGGCCAGCAGAAGACAGTTTTCCTGTGCCGTATTTCGAACTGCTGCCCTAGACCACAAAGGCAACAAGCTTCCTCAGCATTTAATCTCAAAGAAAACACCAGATAATTTTTTTCATGCATGAAGTGACTGTAAAGAAAATGACCCATGAAGCATGTACTCAGTTCAGTAGTTCCAACAACAGTTTGTTGGTTGTATACCTAACAGGATAGGAGAGGTCCTCAGACCATTTGAGGTAGCTTCCCATGTGTCACAGGTGGTTAAGGATACCCTATACTGCAGGGTTAATTGTTTCTTTATGAATATATATTTTTGTTTCCCCCTGAAAGCCATGTTTGAGAAAGCATGTAGACTTAAAAAACCCAAATGATGAAGAGTAAACCTTTTAATCTGGTAATTTGTGTCAATGTTTAACCATCTGGTTTTTAAAACATGGTTCTGTGGTTTGCCTATGTGACTGTCTCCCATCCCTTGTTCCTCCTTTCATCCCTCTTGTTTTTCGTCCTCTTCTCCTTTCTGTTTCCCTTCCTTTTCTATCTTTTACCACTGATTCTTGATAGGTTTTTGACTGCTAGAATTAAAAACTCAGTAGTTTCTTCCTTTGAAATTCTTACCTAGTCACTCTTTGGTCAACATTTTGGTCAGCTAAAAGATACAAGGCTTCTTATCTTTTCCACTCCAGCTCTCAAATAATTTAGTTGCTCTATCTTTTTCTGTTTGTCAACATTCTTTTTTAAAATAGGCTCCAAACCCCACAGAGTATTTCAGTCTTCATTCACCAGTACCTATAGCACTTAATCAGTTTATTAATCCTGTTCAAACTTCCCATAGCTGGGTTTTTTGTTACAGTTTTGGTCTATCGTAACATCAGTCTTTTCTTGTATCCTTTCCCTTATTCAGTAAGTCTAGACTTCCCTTCATCTTTCTAAAAAGGAAGAATATCCTTTGGCTATACCAGTTTTTTGAGTGGGTTACTCAGGTTACCAGGCTGTCAGAGGGTTTTGTTCTGCTCTGTCCTTTATTATCATTTGCTGTATTTTCAGTCTTTGTCCCTGGAACTGCAATTTCCTCTTTCATCCCTTTTGAAAACAAAATCTGAGTAGTGAAATTTTTTTACTGATGCTCCTCTATTGGCAACGCTATTTCCCAGAATGTGCTTTCTACCTTATTGCATTTATGTTATATAGCACCAATTTTTAGATTAGTGTAATGTTGTATTAATTTAACAGATCTATATAAGTCAAAGATATTTGTGCAGTTATGACACAATCAAAGTTGTAACATAATTTTAGAAGTAATTCAAGTGTTTGACAAGAGCTATTTCCCTAAAACCATGCTGACAAGAATTTCCTACATTCCCGTCCTTTAAATCTTTTTAAGGTTGAATGATGAAAAATGATATTTACTGATCTCAGAAGGAAGAGGAGAGATAAGTTCACAGAAGGAGGTAAGTGGATGCTCTTGGTACAGGAATGACTGAAAATGGCACTGATAGTTTAGAATAGAGAAATAGAGCAATACTTCTTTAGCAAACTGTATTCTGGTTCTTTTTGCTAACTGCAGGAAAGATTTATAGAAGGTGAGGGCACAGTGATGAGAGTTTTTTATTTCAAGACTCCAAAATAGAACAAAAAAATCAGTCAAGCCATTATCCAAAACTGTTCATACAAGTAAAGTGTTAAAGAAAAAAAGATCAGATTAGCAAACCCCAAGATTCGCATTATTATCATCCAAAGGCCATGTTTGATAAATAAATCTGCAATTGGGAATTAATGAACAAAATTTTAGGTGCTGCATGCTGGGTCTAATAGTGAAAGCATGGGTGGCTGGGCCTATACACATTTGTGGGGCTTTAAATATCAATGACAGGAAAGCAGATGGACTGAAAGGAGCAAGCTTTTCTGTGGTGATTGCCACATTCCCACTTTAGGGCTGTGGAACCCACAGTGACAACCCTATGTCCTCAGAAGCCCAGAGGTGTCACCTGTTCAGGCAGCCAAAATCTGGCAAGATCACATCCACTGTTTTGTTCCTGAATATCCCTTTTTTTCAACTTCCTTGTCTTCTTTTTTCTCTTTTCTTATCTGGTTGTTTATATCTTTAATGGAAGTCTGGTTCAGATGACTAAGCTTGAATCCTTTCCAATGTTATTCTAACTCTTTGGCCAAAAAGGCAAGTAAAAGAGGAACTTTAAACAACCTGATGATTGTATACATCTGTGTCTGATAAGGCTATGCATGCATCTATCATTCTTCAGCAGAGTTGCACCAGAAACAGAGGCAGCATTTGTTATCTCTTGCTTTTATGTGACTCTCTCTAGTTTGTATTCAGGAAAGCCAGATCCCAACAGAATAGAAAAGGAAGATGCCTCCCAGCTCACCTTTAAGTTTTTCTCCCCTTTCCACATCCCCTTGCCTCCATACACAAACAGGTACATTCAGTACATTTATGCTCTGGACCAGTTAATAGTCAGGCAATGAACATGGATTGTTTTTATTGAGAACTCTCTGGCACGTTAGCTGGGAGGTGGAAATACTTTTTCATAATGGTTTGGGTTGCAAGGGACCTTTGAAGATTGCCCAGTCCCACCTTCCCTGCTGTGGGCAGTGATATTTTTTCCTAGATCAGGCACCATCCAACCTGGCCTTGAACACTTGTAATGGTGCATCCACAGCCTCTCTAGCTACCCTGTTCCAGTGTACACACTGTTCACTTACTGTGAAAAATCAGTTTCACTTAGAAGTCTATCAACTTCTATTTTCGTTCACAACAGACCTGTGTCATGTAGGACTTTTTGGCCTCTAAATGACACCAGTTACCCCTTCAGCTAAGTACTGTAGAATGCAGCTCTCTCAGATCCAGATCATATTTTCTGTCTTACAAGCACTAAGCTGGAGAATTTGGTAGGAGAAGTAAACATCTATACAAAACAAAGTAAAAACCCATGGAAATGAGACGAAGTTCCTTTCTGAGTGGGATTTTTCTGATGG
Organism: Agelaius phoeniceus; assembly: GCF_051311805.1. NCBI lineage: Eukaryota > Metazoa > Chordata > Aves > Passeriformes > Icteridae > Agelaius > Agelaius phoeniceus. The sequence continues at coordinate 53,667,022 of NC_135269.1, read as the reverse complement.
GCCTCTGGTTCTGTAACATGGCAGTCAATGAAAAGGTGCCTGTCTAAAGGCTTCACGCTCCTCCTCTGATCAATCAGCAAGGCTTAACATGATCTGCTAGGAAGGGCTTTCCTTCTCCACTCCAGTTTGGTCTCATCCCTCTCTAAAAAAGAACAGCAGAGACTACCACTCTAAGAACCAGCTGTTGGAATCAATAAGGATCATCACACAGCTCCCTCATGGGTATCATTATGGTTCACTGCTGTCATTACTTGAAAATACAGCAAAAATCTCATTCTCAATCCTCTTGTACTGCAAGGTAATTTTCTTTCTCTTTGAGTGTTCTCTAATGCAAAGCATTCAAACCACAATTGCCTGCCAACCTTGAAGGCACTCGAGTCTGGAGACAAACAGTGAAAGTGCTTCTGGGCATATCCACCTTGTACAGTAGCACTTGTATCGTGGGCCACACTTCATTTCACAGTCTATTGCCACAGCAAGCCTAGCAGTGCTGAGAAGGAGGGCAGGATGGCTTGGGCATAGTGCAGGTTCCAACTAATGTCCCCTAATAATGTCCCCTAATAATTCACCTCTGTAGTGATATCTGGCTGTACTCAAATGAGTAACATGCCTTCAGATCCTAGATCCCACACGTGCTCATCCGAGAGGTCCTTTGTAACAATTCAGAATAATAGGCAGTTGAAGAACTATTTTACCAGACCTCAGAGAAACATGTCAAAAAGACCTGCAGTTTACCTTGAAATAATATCAGTTTGTTGAAGAAGACCCAGCATATATTACATGTCTTCAAATTTCTGCTAGAGAGATTTAGAAGCTCTTTAAAGGACATCAGAAATCCACTAGGGCCAAATAACCTTGCATCTGCTCTGTGCAGGGCATGAAAATAGGCAGTATGTGGAAACTAACTCAAAAGTTCAGGTTCTTGGTAATGCTCATCTTTTAAATTTAATTGGTGCCCTAGGGGAGCATGAAGGCCAGAGTCAACTCTGAGGACTGAAGTAACCAGCTTTTGGAGTTGACCTCCCTAACAATGTGTGAAACCACTACTGTGATTTCAAAGTCTCATTAAGTATTAAATATAGGGCAAGCCAGAAGTGATTTTGCAGTAAATAAAAATGTTCATCCATTTAAATAATCAGACTGTAGTCTCATTACAGCTGTATTGAATGCATGAAGCATTATTTGTAGAGAAGACTTCTTAATCATCCACTTCAGGCAAATTTATAGGGAAACCAGCTTTAGTGAGTTAATTTCAAAGAATAACATGTTTGGTTTTGGATTATTCTTTCACAGCTGAAAAGAAAATCAAAGTGTTTTGAAAATTACTCTGAAAGAACAGAAAATTATAAGCAACATTGAGTGAATGACTAGTAACTGCCCATTTGCAAAACAGAGGAAAACAAGATTTGCAAAACATAGCCTGCCTCTAAATATGAGAAACTGCTGTATGGATACAGCCCTCTGCCCCTCCTATCCCATAGGAATCAGACACTGAAAACTTCAGGGAACAAACCCTCAGACTTTCAGACCTTCCAGATGGAGCATTTTACTCAAAGAGTCTTTTACCCATGAGACAGTGTTGACATTGCTAATGAGAGATGGCAAATATCCTTTTAACTCTCTGTGTGATCTTCTGTATTGCTGTAAACAATATACCTAATAATTGAGAAAATTAAGGCTTTGATGCTCTTACTGACGGGGAGGGGTTTGGGTGACTGGTGTAGCATGTTAGATATTTTGACATTAATATGTATAGATCTGTAGTTTTAAAAAGAGATCTTTTTATTTTCTAAACACTGCAGGCCAGGACGTGCCCTCAAAATGGTATTGTTCTTCTGGCCACGGGCTCATCTGGGAGTTCATAAAATGGGTGTTGGCCTATGCCTGATGCCTGTTGCCTTTCTGTCATGCCGTACCATGAAGAGCCTGGCTCTGTGCTTCAAATGACTTCTTGTTAGGTAATGGGGACTGTCTGAAGGCTGGGCAAGCCCATGTCCCTTAGACTCCCCTCTCAGGGTAAGTGCTCCAGCACAGAGCTGGCACCATGGCCCTGCACTGAATGGGATCTGGTTGATGGATATTTTTCTTGTACTGATCGGGACAAACAGACCAGGCACAGTACTTGAGGTGAGGTCCAACAGCTTCTACACAGAGACAGGTAATGCCTTCCTGGAGTCCTTTCCAATATGAATTTTTACATGATCTAATTAAATGATTGGCTAGTAGGTCCTAAAGGTATAAGCTAACAAGGCTGCAGGAGGTAAATGGACTTCATGTGAGTGTCAATGGGCTGGGTAGTGTGATTGGGTGGGTCAAGATGAAAAGATGAGGGGTGTTAAAGGAGAGAGGCTGTTGTTAAGGTAAGGGAGAAGTCAAAATAAAAAATGGTAGAACAACTCACCTCCAGAAATTCAGTTACATGGTCCAAGGTTTTACTAGAAATCATAGAAATCTACAAATGGAGATGATGAAGTGATTAACTTTGGAAGAAAATTCCTGAAACAGAACCTGGTGGTTTTAGGGTACAAGACAGTGTTAGAACTTGTGATCTCTTTTCTATCATTACTGGTTAATTACTCATTAAAACATTGAGAAGAAGAAATGGATGCAAGAATGCCTGTAGCTTTCTTTGTTTCTAGGCATTCTGTAGCGTGGCAGTACGTGGCAAAAGCTTTTCTTCTCTTGGCTGAGAAGGGAACATAAAATTGCAAAGGGGAGAGCAACAAATAAAACCATTCTGCTCCTCTGAGATGGAGATCAAGCTTGTCACATCAGACTGCATCCTAAGACTCAGGATATTTGTGTTTTCCTAAAGCTCCAGTTTCTAGAACCGAGAAGTGAGCCCTTATGGTTTTAGTGAGCACCTAGAAAAAAAAGGGGACATTTCAAGGTTTAGGGCCTAGAGAGCAAATACTGCCAAACACTCTGTTTCATAGTTTTCTCTTTTTCATTCCTTGTTCCTGGAGTAGTTGGTCAAACTGGCCACCATAACTATGTTTCTACCTCCTGGGACACTAATGATGGAATACACAGTTCAGACAAACCTGTGGTGAACATGAGACATATCTCCTGGTTTTAAGCTTTCTTTTTACCTGGTGACAGTGAGGAGCTGTAGTCACACTTTTGTGCATTACTCTTCTAGGGATTTATCCCTGAGGAGAGAAGATGAGGAGCATGACATGTCCCAGATCTGATGGGTCGTTAGTGCAGCAACCTCCATGTACTGATTTCAATGATGAATGTGTTTGACCTGAGTCATACAAAATCTGCTTTAAAAATTCATATTTCCTTTTTCCTCCTGTTCCCAGAGGCTCAGTGTACTCTTTGAAAAATTACTCACTTCTCTCCAAGACCACTTGATATTCAAACAGCTGAACTACTGCTTTTAACCAATGGTTTATTGAAAGATTTCCACCTGGCCTTGCTAGCTCTTTTGGGCAAACACCTTTTCTGCCTTGCCTTGCAGATGCATTTATGAGTCCCATCAAAGAGCCCAAGCAAAAGGTTTCAAGATAAGTCTTGTCAAGCAGTAGAGGTGAACTTTAGGTTGACATCAAAGTGAGGCCAGAAGTGTGTCAGGCCAGTCAGGCCAAAGCCCTTGTGCAGAGGGTGACATGTCCTGGGCCTGCCCAAGCATGTGCAGCTGTCTCTTCATGCTGTGTGTGCAGCAAAACCACCTAGCTGAAGGAAAGCCATTCTGGGACAGCACAGCTGATGGCACTGGAGGGGGTTGGCTCCTTTGGGTTATATTGTTGTTTTAAATAGATGCTTTGGCAATTTTTATATTCTAAACAATGACAGCTGGAGACAAAAAGCTGCTGTATGTCTGAGAGCTAGTTGAAAAAACTGCAATCACACAAAGAAAATTTTATGCCTTGTTACTCCCTAGAACAGTTAGGAGTGGACGAGGTTTATGTTGATCACAAATATTCACAGATTTTGCTGTCTTTCCTGTAATACCACTATCTACATTTGCTTCTGGAAAATATTCAAGATGCATGGCAGGGATGTTAAATTTTAACTAAGCTCTTTCTTTCATGATATAGCTGTTCTCTTTCTCATTTATGTCTTGAGTAAGTGTTGATAAATGTTCACATTTTCAGTAAAATTCAGAGGCAAAGACAGTTTCATCTTGGTTTTGCAGTGACCATATCTGAGCAGAGACTATTAATATTGATCATCACAATCTAATTCAAAGCAGAGAGCAAACGCAGGGATGTAAAGCCTTGGGCAATTGTCATAATTTACTGTTAAGGAGAAAACTTTATGGTTAGCTGCCTGGATTAAAAATCCCTAAGAGTTTTTCACAGGAAAGTTTTATTAAAGGCATGAAGTATAGTTAAATGTAGTTATACAACACTCCCTCCTCACGTATATAGTTACACGTACATTTATGTATCTGTAAAATCAAATTTCCTTGCTCCTGTTATATGACATTTTACATAATTTGAAAAAGAAAAAGAATTTAAAATACCATATAATTCTTTGTATCACTTATGTTGTATTTTTATAGTATCTTCTGTTTCCTTCAGCTTAACCAAATGCTTTCTCCTCCAAAAAAATCCCCCAAACCAAATCCAGAAGGACCAGTCAGCTTCATTCCTGTCAACATGTCTGCATGGAAACATTTATCCAATCATAGTCAGCTTTGCACCATGGCAATATTTAACTCAGCTTGAGAAAAGCAGGTTGATGGCCTCAAACACCAGCTTGGTGCTGTGAGCTGGGGTGAGGCTTGCCTTGCTCCCTGGGTGTCTCTGTTTGGTGCACTCAGCCAGCCCGTGAGACAGGGACTGTCCTGGGAGAGGGGGCACAGGTTTCCCTTCTGCCACGTCCTGGAGCATGGCAGTGCTCAGCCTGGACTGTGGTGTGTGGTGATGAGTTTTGTCAGGGTTATGCAAAAGCTGGAGCTGACAGCAGCCCAGCGAGCCTGAGCCCTGTGCATGGTCTGGGAGAGGGGCACAATGCAGTTCTTTGCTCACCGAGTGTCCTGCAGGCCTTTGCTCATAGCTGGGGCATGCACAGGACCCCTGTTTGTGAGGATCAGGGATCAGTTTATGCATCACTGGGTGCCTGGTGAGGTAGAATGAGAGGTGTGACTTCTGCAGAACAGGCAGGGGTGCCCAGGTTAAACACCAGCTTAGTGAGGAGCACAGCCAGAGCCCTGGGTGCTGCAGTGGGGCAGTGGACGTGGCCAGAGAGGAGCTGCATTCATCCCTAGGCAGGAGCAAGCTCTGTGGCACAGGTGGTCATGTCCAGCTGGCTGTCCTCTGGGAATACACACTTCACCTACAGGTGTATGTCCACAACACTTTAGGCAAGTATAGATGGTAGCAAAGTTACACTCTAACTTGTTACAGGCTGGCAGGGTTACACTGTACCCACCTTTACAGGATGGGTCAGCCTACATGCTGAGAAACTCTAAAAACCAGGCCTCGCACACCCTTTTCATAAATGCTGAATCTCCGTAGTTTGCAGACTGCAACTTGGGAAATGTATTTTCAACAAAAGGCTTTATATATATTTAAGCACAGACAGGAGTTTTTCTTTGAATGATAGATTTTGAGCACATACCACCCTTGCCAGGCTGGTTTTTCCTGTCTTCACTTTGTGTCTGATTTTTTTTTTCTCTACAAAGCCGTGGAAAATTGTAGCATGGAAATAACAATTTAGCTGGATAAATTTTAGTTTTTCTGTATGTAGCACTGCCACCAGGTTAGATTTAGGATCCAAGGATCTGGAATCTCAAGTTTTATTCTTAGCCATGCAATTGACTTGTGCTCTAACTTAAGGCAAGTTGGTTGTGCCTTCTTTTTTTATTTTTTCATTTTTTTGTTGCATCAACAGGAACAGGATACAACCTCACAGATCTTCCTTACCGTTTGTGAAATATTTCAAGGTTTTTGGATGAAGACAGCAGTCATTCCATATGATAATCCTGATGTCTGATGGCCAGCTCAGGGACTGCCAACGTTCTGTGTGCAGAGCAGGCACTCAGGCCATGGTATCAACCTGATAAATGATCTGCTTGGTTCCCTTCTCTCCCTACCTCAGCCACCTGCATCAACCTCCAGTTTCCTCTCGTGCTGATCATGTTAAAGCACTAGCTGTATTGATTTTAGAGCAAATATAATTGATTTTAGAGTAAATCTCCTAGATATAGCAGGAGAGATTCAGAGTCCATTTAAATGACTAGGGACCCCTGATATGCTTCATTAGATCCAGTGTGAGCAGGGGCAACATCTGCAGCATAGTAATAACCAGATCAAAGCTCCTGCTATGTTAACACATGGGACCACGTTGAAAAGGGAATGAAGATGGACCTGATCCCATCCATTCATCAGTTTCTTTATTGCTTAGTAATTTGGGTGTATTTATTTTCTCATTACAGGCATGGGTGATATGGCTGATACCTGTGTTGTGTGATATGATAGCTGTGTTTGTGTCACATTCTTGAATCTTAGATACAAGCAAAATACCCAATAGTTCTAATGAGAACAAAATTCAACTCCATTTGGAGAAATAAAATACTCTGGATTGCAAGGCTAGAATGTTCTTAGTAAAGGAATTTCCTGTAGTAAAAACAAACCAAACAAAAAAACCCCCAGCAAAGACAGTCATGGTGAAGTGGCGCAAAAAATTAAACTATCTGGGTTTGTTATCAAGGAATGCAGATGTCTGGGTTTGGGGGTTTTTTTTGTTGGTTTTTTTTGTTTGTTTGGTTTTTTTTTTTCATGCAGATAGCCCATAACAAAGCCCAGATATACATTGCTGGAATAACAGTGTCCATATCAGCCTCTATGGAGAAACTTGTAAACAGAGGAGAGTCGCTGGGAAGTATGGAAAAATCTGCTATGACATTCAGCTCTTGTGGAGCATCGTGTGACTGTGAATATGATACACCTCTGTAGTGCAGCCATTCATCAGTGAAGCTAAAAAGGTCTCATAGCTTTAGGAAAAAAAGAGAAAGGGGGCAGGAAACATATTTCCTTAAAATTTTAACATGTTCCTGTTCATTTCTGCAGGAGCACCACAATGGTGAGAGCTTTAGAAATGCAGGTACTTCACAGATGAGCTACTTGTGCACCACAGATTTTCTGATATGGCTATTGACATACAAACTAGTGTTTCCCAGAGCTGTTGGTAACTGCAAAGAGTGGGTGTGAACTGGGTTGTTTCAAACAGGATTTTTAGAATAAGTTCTGTTTATACCTCTGGAGTTCAGAGCTGATTCTGACCTTTGAGGTTTCTTTATTCCTCTTAGCATTGTTCTGCATTGTTTTGACTTTCTGAACTCCAAATTATATTTCAACAAGCTGTTTCATCTGGGTGCTCCTAACAACTGGCCCTGTGAGCCACTCATGTCTCTAGACCCACAGCTGGGAGCTGAGAGCACTGTGAGGGGTGTCTGGGCACAGCAGTGGCTCTTGGTGCCAGCTGTACTGCTCAGCACTGGACATAGAGAGCAGGACCACGCTTCACCAAGGTCTCCCTGTTGTGCCCTGTGCACGACCAGCCATACAGATGCAGTTTCACAGTGTCAGTGCCGCAGCAAACTCAGTGCAGCAATGCTGCCTGCACCAGGTTGTGGTGCAGTTCCTACCCACCTCAGATCCTTGGTAATCAAAAGAAGAAATGGAGATCTTGAAGGCATCTAATGACTGTCCTGCCTGGGAGTCAGTCTGCCTTATCGCTTTCTTGCATGGCAGCAAGGCAGAAAATGGTGCATTCACAGTGATCCTAACTGAGGAGAGTGTCCTACAGGTTACTCTTGCAGCAGCCAGTGTTCAGAGCAGCTCCTGGTCTTGAGGGCTAAGTACCTGTCAAATCAACTCAAAGCTTGGCAAGGCTCAGAGATCTGATCCACTCCCTGGCCTTATGACTCAGGCTTCACAGTGAACTTGTATTTGGGTTTGCCACTCCTTGCTGGCAGGAGGCTAAAATTAGCATCCTTTCCCAGCAGATGGTCAACAGAGGTGTTTTGGCTGCAGACATGCCAATTGGGTCATCACTAGTGGAGCAAATCTTCTGATGAGACTTAAATCACCTGTCCGAGAGCAATTTGACTTGAACAGGAGCTAACCAAAGCCCAGCCTGTAATTAGTTAGACTCAATCAGTTCCTAGAAAACCACAGGAGCCATTAGCCCTTATTTCCCCAGCAGGTGGGGAAATAGCCTTGGCTGGCAGAGCAGCATAAGGGCCCTGTGTGCAGTGCAGAGCCTCCAGCCCTGCTGGCAATCTCCAGCTTACCCCAAGCAGCACATGGGTGCAGGCCCACAAACAGGAATTGGTTAAAAGTCTAAAATGAATAATTCAGGGCTCCTTTGATTTGTTTTAACTACTGCAGAATGTGTGTCCTGCCACATTACTTCAACCTTGGAATGAAGTACAAATAGATGTGATTCAGACTCTAAATATTTAAAGCCAGAATCTAATCTTAGATACATTGTGTGTGCTGTCATCTCAAAAATCCGCTAAAGAGAGACAATGATGGACAGCACAGATTGAAATTAAATTCAAGCTCTGTATTAAAAAACTTGCCCTGCTAGTTGACATGAATGATTAACCACAAAGAAACTTATGTCTGTCAGTGACAGCAGTGCTCAAGTGTTCTTTGTCATCACTGTCTTCGTTAACTTTAGAATAGTCCAAAACCACCTTACAGGGAAAAGACGTCACCTCCCCTTTCTCCCTATTTTCTTAAAGAGATGCAGCTAAACTATTAACTTTTTCCAGTTAAATGCCAAACAAAACATTTCCAATCTTCCTTTCACTGAAAGAAAAAATCACAACCATAAATTAGATCAAAAGCTCTAATAATACTTGGGCAGTTACAGGCTCTTACTATAGCTAGGCAGGTCAAAGCAATCAGCATATGAATCTTCACACACAGCCAGCAAACCCATAACTTGACACAGCTCTCTACAGAATATTATTCTAAGAGGAGTAAGCACACCAGGGCATGACCCTATTAAATACCAAACCTGAAGCTCCAAAATTGCACAAAACCTAGATGGATGATCTCATCTCCAGTAGTAATGTGCCAGAATATAAATAGAGGATTGTCACTGCTTCAAGTGCACAAGGAAACAAAATAAGGCCATGTTAAAATAAAGAGTGGAATATACATTGACAGCTGAGCAGAAGAACCTGCTGCTGCTGAAAATTATGGCGGTCTTTCTGTTCCTTTTGCTGGACATTAAGGCCTCATTATGGGACTTTTGGATATCATAACCATATAGCAGCCTCCCAAGACAAACTTTAGTCCAATAAAAGGAGCAATGAGGCTAAACGCCCACATCAAGCAAGTAAGCTGTAGAAATCTAACCTTGTCTAAAGGTAAAATGATGTTAATATCTACGCCATTTTCTAGTTTAGGGCTAGCATAGTGCAGCCACCAGGCCAGGGTAGAGTGCTGCAGAGTTTAGGTGGAGTTCAGACCAACTAAAAAGGACCATTTATACATCAGATGTGAATGCATGCACATCAGATGTGAATAGTAATGTATGTGTAGGGTACATTTTTAACAAATGTCTTTTACCTTAGACAGATGGAGATGTTTGATGTTTCAGTAAAGTTGTCTGCTCTAACACAAAAAAATCCACTTCTATAATTTTCCAGTGAGCTGAGCCTGGGAGGGTCTGAATGCCCATGGGGCGCTTTGGGGATGAAAAGTGCATAATTAATCCAGGCAGTGATTGTTTCCTTCCTTGGGCTTTCAGAGGAATGTAGCATTGTGGTTCAGAAAGTGCCAGTGAAACACAAGGTGAAAACTCACACGAAGAAGGATCACATGAAGGAAGATGAGGAAAGCAGCCAGACCCACGATAATAGTATTTCAAATAACAGCCTGGAGGCAATTTTACAATTGTGAGCATTGCCACAGACCTAGATGTAGCTGCAGGAAACATGGATTTGGGTTTGTTTTAAATCCCATGGATTGGCATCCAGGCTCTGCAACTAGCAAGTATGATCTCTTACTGAATAGGAGCATAGCCACAGGAGAGAAAAGATCAAGGGTATCAAAGGAATACATTTTTTCATTTCACTCCTTTCTTATTACAGTAGATTAAAAGAAAAAAGTGAGTTTTGTTCAACATTCAATTTTGAGGACAATTAAATAAGCCAAAAACATTGTTCAGAATTAGAGCACTGAATAAAGGATTTCAAAAACTCAGTGTGGGGTTCATGGTGGGATTTTTATTTCCTTTTAAGATGAGCCATATACATCTGTATGAGATCTATTGTCCTCTGTCCCACTGAAGAAATAGTTTCTTTCTGAAGCGTCCAATCTGTTAAGACACATAGGTTCTTTAAAAGCTTAAAAAAAGAAGGAAAGCACTCAAACTCTCTTCTGGTTCAGATGGCAATTATCTGAGAAGCAGCAGAGAAACAGGAATACATGGGTAAATGAAATAGCTTTTGATAGCCTGGCTATGAATGACAGTAGGATTTGTCCTCTTTGGTAATGACATGCAGCAGCAAGCAGTATGCACCAGCAAGACAGAAGTCAGCCCCGACTGTCTGGTACAACAGCAGTGATCTTTCACAGCATAGATGGTTATTACAAGACTGCACAGGGGAAACCACTTTATTCTCTAATGGATGGAGAAATGTTCCTTGATACTGAGGCAAAAGGGTACACCATTTAAAGAAAACAAAACCTTTGAAAACTTCCTTGTATCTGTGGGTCTGGAAAGTCTCTTTTCCTTCTGTTCTGCTGGAACTGTCAAACACCAAGAATTCCACCATCACTTTTGGGCCCCATCAAGACAAAGGCTAACAAAAGAGGGAGGCTAAAAGACCAACTCTAGTTTACAATTCCAGCTTTCAAACTCATCATTCATCAACTGAAGGAGGGTTTCTCAAAATATAAAAACACAGACTAGGTATGTAGAGTATGAGAAAAAAAAATCACTGATCATTATAGCTTGTGTGCTGCTATAATTCATTCTCCAGGGAATCCTCTGCTCCAGGCAGATCTGGCAAAACAGACAACTAAGAAAGGAGCTTTGTGTGATGGAGAACCTGGAATGCTTCAGGCACAGAGTTTGACTGTACTGACTGGAATGAGGGATGAAAGCAAGTCACAAGGGCAACAGTGCTTACGTTTCCATTGCATCAACTCTAGTGACTGGAAGTGCCAAATTTCAGCTCCTCAGAGTGTAAGGCAGAATAACACAGGACTCAAGTCAATGGTTGGTAGAAAAATGGCACATAGACATCCTCCTTTAAACCTCTGAAGCTAACTGTCTCACTGCTCTGAATGGTATCTCTAGACAGAGATAAAAAAGACAAAAAAAAGCCCAAACAATTTCCCCGTAAGTTTTTTCTAAGAGAAGACAACAGATTTGGGAAAAGTCTTAAGCAATCTTTGCTCAAGATCAAATTCTTTAGAAAGGAACTCCTCAGAGAACTGTTACACCTCATGCTGATGTGCGTATGGGAACCCTGACTAGAACAATTACCAGGATAAACAGAGGTTTTGGAACCCTAGGAAGCATGTCAAAGAGGGGGTACCCTATCAGATTCAGAGACTGGGTTTTTTTAGGCCATGTAGGTACATATCATCAAGGGCTGAAAATGGTTGTGTTACTTATAAGGCTGGAGAACCTGGAATGGTAAAGTACTGGCCACAAAAACTCATCAGTGCTGGTAGTCCAGGACAGCTGAATTTCAACCTCAGAACCATGTTAAGTCTTTATGCAGCTGGCTAAAAATCCTCCCGTGTTACGACAGTTTGTGAATTTGTGAATTCCAGTTTGAATTTCTGAATTCCCTGTATGGTTTTGTTTATAGTGATGGCTCTGTTTATTTTTAAAAGGTTACCAGAAAGGCCAGCTTCAGAGAGTGCATGTAAATACAGCTCAGACTCAGCAGGATGAGAAATGTGTCCAACACATCAGGGTGCAGAAGGCAGAGGATCAATTAGGGTGTAACAGACTGATCAGAGAAGTCATCCTCAGGAGACATTATGAATGCCTCACATACGTGAGCTAGCCAAGGCCCTCTCCACCCATAACCACTTGCTTATAAATCTTTAGCATACAGAGAGCAGCAAAAAGATCAAGTAAGGTGTCAGAGGGAAAACTGGCACTAAGGAATAGAGAGTGAATTCTTGGCCAGAGACGACAAAAAAAAACCCCATTCCTGTTCAGTTGGGTGAGTTACTACATATCAAACAAGTAGGATCAGGGACCTTGTCCTATCATAAGAGATCTCTATTTGCTTGTTTGCTGGTAAGGAGGCAAGCAAAACCTTGGAGAGACTGCTGTCAGCAATGGGATTCAGACCTGCTGGTGGTGCCTGTACCAGCCTCCAGTCTTGGTCTGGGAGATGTCCAAGCAAAGGAACTTCACTCACAGCTGCTGCTTTGGAGTAAAGTGATTCCTCTTTGGCAGCCAGAAGGTACTTGTGCTTTAAGAAGTGCCACTTAGAGGAGCTGCAGAAGGGGTGAAAGGAGGGAGACCCCCAGTGAGCTTTTTCCTTTTATCTTGTTTACAAGATGAACCAGGTGTCAGGAGCAGCGGAAACCAAATGAGGAGCATGAAGGTTTTAAGAACCAGATTGCTAAAATGTAATGAAAACTGAACTAGGCCTGGACAAAACAGAGCATCAGAGTGGAAAAACAAGCACTGGAGGAGCTTAGCCAAAAGGGGAAATGATAAAATAAATGAGCTCAGTTCTTCAATTCAAATTCCAACTTTGTGCTTTCAGGACAGGGGACTTGAAGAAATTGAAGAGCTGGCATTAAGTTTCTTTGTAGCTGCAGCTGCTCACAGTAATCTGCCTCTGTGTTCCCTGGCAGGCGGCACAGCAGCACTGATAGCCTACAAATTTCCCAGGATGTGAGAAAAGGGCACCAAGAATGACAAATGGATCCAAGATGAACTGGCACATGCCAGCAGACACACATGCCAGTTGCCTCACAGGTAGGATCCAGCCAGAGCCCTGCTGCATCCCACAGGTGCAGCCTGCAACTGCTCTGTGTCAAGTCACTGCTGATGGGGGACATTAAATGTTCCCTCTGAAAGCCCTGCTTGCTCAAGCAGGGCTTTCTGGTCTCTCTGGAGAGATGCTGCTGAGACTGTATTTTAATTGGCTTTCAAATCCCAAGATACATCAGGCAAGAAGACCTCACTCTGGTATGTTGCACTACATCCTTGCTTCTCCAGAGTACTGTCATTTTTCAGAGCAAATGCCAATAAAAAGGGCATGATGTCAGGCATTCCATCTGCAGGATGTGTGGCGCTCCTCCTTTCCCAACTACAGACTGATGGACGCTGCTGCTCCATCACTCCCGGAGGGAGCATTACAAATCCTTTCAACACCCATCCCCCCAGTTTCAGTAAAGATCCACTGACACTTGGTGGAAAAAACAACATTGTATTTGATTTACAATTAACAGGATTTACAAATAATGAAAAAGAAACAGATTAGCCATGAAATTAGGATGCCTTTGTTGATGAAAGAATAACTGGCAAAGCACCTTGCTGTAGGAGTCATATAGCTCAGTCCTAAACAGTATAAAATAAGTTACAGCCCAGGCAGGTTCAGGAATGATTATAGACAAATGCGAGAAGTCGAGTACAAAGCAAACAAAAAACTGCTTGCAGCCTACTGGGCAGGAAACCAGTTCTGGTGAGGCTTTTGATTTTCAGAAACTGAAAGAAAGGCCCACTGACAAATACTAGGAAATTTTCAAAATGGGAGAAAAAAAAAATATCAACAGACAGTAAAAGTCAGTGTGTGACAACCTACCAGGCAGGGAGAGCGGGCGGCAGACCTGGATTAGCTTGCTGAGAGTCAGCAGAGTCCGGGTGCTTGGCAGGACAATGAATGAAGGAGTACAGATGGCAGCACTTCATTAAAATGCTACTTTACTGCCAAAAACTTGCAAGACAAAGAGAAGTAAAGTTCTCTGATGTGCAATACAGCAATTTAAGAAGACGTACCTAACTTTCTGATTTGTACGGCGCTTACCTATATTGTAAACACACACTTTCTGACAAGTTATTTCAATTTTCTTTGCTATGGATTATAGTGTGTATTCAATCAAATGCAGCATTCCAAGGCTCAAAACTGACTGAGTGGTTTTCAATAGATGAGTATATGATTTTTTCCAATATCATAGTAGTATTTTACATCACAGATACAATAAAAACAAGTGATGGTATTTCTAGGACAGTTCCAAGATTCAAATAAAAAATCATCAGAACCATTCTAAAAGAGGGTATTATACATAATCAAATCATGTTAAACAGCACACTCTCGGCAAGCAGCTAATTACAAGCATTCTGCTGGTCATGTTTTTCACACAAAAGTCATTCAATAGCACATAAATACTTATTTTTCTGCTCTGCTTCTTTTTACAAAACCATTCATCAGATTCACAGAATTAGTACAAGTAAGGCACATTAGCATATATCATAAAACTCACAATAATAACAAAGAGTTTTAAAGTTTTAAGGACTGATTCCTTCTTTGCAGTGATTTCTGAACCGAACAAGACTTCATCAGTAGAACTCTTCTATACTGACATTACTCTTATTTCTCTCACATCCAACTGTGGTGGTGCATCACCCTTAAGATAAATAATTAAATTAGAACCATGAGTGGTAGCAAATCCCATTTTTAGATCTTGCAGAGAAATCGGACACTTTGTTCGATATGTTCATTATGAGCACAGACCAAGTTTTAGAGCTCTATGGAAGTCAATTTCCAGTTATCAAAATAAAAGGGGATATTGCCTGTGTCTCTGAGTATGTTATTGTTTTCCTAGTAGAAATATTGCTTAAGGTAGAAAGGATGCTATGGTATTGAATTTACTTGCATAATGAATTCTAAATGCTGATGTCTCAGATTCTACTAAATCAAATGAAGGATAGGTTTTTCTTCTTCCACCCCCCACCCTGCCCCCAACCAAAGGACTCTCTTTCCCACAGAAGATTCATTTACACACAACACGGCTTTTAATTAGAAGCATAATTTACAGTAAAAATTCTTTACATTACACCTCTGCTATCAAAAAACCATGAAACCTTTCATTTAAAGTTGTAATTATACATTAAAAAATAGAACACTATTTCCTTAACAGGAAGAATGAATTTGAACATCTTCAGATCAGATTTCTTTATTGCGGCTTTTGAGTCAAAGGTCAGTCACTTTATTCTCTAGCGCAGCTGCTATTTGCTGTAAACGGAAGGCAAGCTGCATTTTTTGTGCAGCTGGATCCTCTTCAAGTGCATTTATAATCTGGAAGATAAAAACACAGAAAGTTTAGAACAATTTAGCTTAAAATGTATGACATAGTTCTGAGACCAAGTGTTTGATACTACTTTGGTTGTAAACAGTCTTTTGCATTCACTCCGTACCAAAGTCTGTATATTAGGCCCCATGTTTTATTTTTTCACAAAGGCAGTAAAAATGATTGTTACTTTATCTAAGTTGCTGTAATGTTTCCCATTATGTTGGGATACAAGCAAATTAATAGGTAGCACTTTATCTTGTAAAATATTCCATTCCAAGATGGAGCAGGCAGGGGAAGAATTTCCTCAGAGCTATTTAAGAAACAGTGCTTTTACATACAGTGCACCCTACACAGCTTGAGGGTCATTTACCATCAGTAATTACATCCCATCCCCATGAGCTGTAGTTATGAGAAGCTCCTGGGTGGTCCATGCACAGGCATGTGGCAGGACCACGCAAGGTCTCCTGTGCCTCTAGGCAATATCAGGAATAAAGCCAGCAGCTCCCTTTTGGCTATCACCAAGAAGTGCCAAGACTCTGGCCCAGCACAACATAGCTCAGGAAAGCAAATAGCTCCTCTGAGGAGCCCCCAGCATCCCACAGCCTCTGCTGTACAGAATATCTATAAGAGGATATGACTCTTAAGACACAAGGGATTTGAAAACAAGAGCTAGTAAAGGTCAGCTGTTATGAGAAGGCTTTTCTTCAAATAGAGTTTTCAGGGTTTCCCAGATCAAATTCAAAGGTTTTCATTTCCACCATCCTTTAGGAAAACTTTCCCACCAGCTATTAGATTTCTCCATTAGAAAAATGTGTTACGTGACAAAACCATTCCTTGTCTAGAACTGGCTTTATTAATATAAGTCTGACAGTGTAATCAAGCAGAAACCTTTAGCACTGTTTAAATACTATATAGACTTGCAAGTACAAAGATGGAAAAATGGAGTTTGCCTGTCACTACCTGTGGTTCTTATTACTTCTTGAACACCACTGACAATGGAGATTAATGCAGTCAGAATCAATCTAGCCAATAATTTCACTTTGAAGGGCTGGTATAGTGTTTGCATTTCCAACACTGGAGCAAATTTGTTTAGAAATAATTATTTTAATGAATTTGTTTTTAAAGCGTGAAAATATTTGTACAAGACAGACTTAATAAACACTTATTGCAGTATTTAAACTGGGCCTGATTTAATTTGATATTGTTTCCTTAATTTAAACAATTATATCTAGCTGTAACTCCTCAAATTTAGACTAAATAATTCATGATTATCTCTACTGGTGAATATATCCTTCATATAAATGTGGACAATTAGAATGTACCCACTTAGTCATTGTCAAGCCCTGCAGAGATGCAGAAGGTAGAGCACATGCTGGGAACCACTGTGTCAGTAATAAAGACAAGGGCAGCTGCAAAATGTTCCAATTTATGCAAATTAAAACATTTTCATGGAAAATAAATAAGCTTGATTAATTTTACTGAATGGTTCTTGACAGATTATCTCCACAATTCTGAATTAGCAGCCTTTTCATCAGATGTACCTCATTGTTACACAGTGACGTACATGGAAGGGAAGAGCTGCAGCTATGTACTGGGGTGTGCTGGCCTGCCACTGACAAAGTCCCACAGGCTGGTGGCTCTGCCTGGGGTGTGGATGAATCAGGGATTTACAGTTCAGCTGTCATTCAGGGTCCCCAAGTGTTTTTGTAAGAGGTCAAACTACGGACATATTTGGGAAGGTGCTGAAAGCCAGCTTAGCACTGGTGGTGAGGGAATGCCATGGGGCTGGCCTACATTCCTCTGTCTGCTTCCCCACTGACCATCATTGCAAGACTTCTCAGGATGATTTGATTTTCCCTGCTCGCATCTGTTTAAAAGCTGTGACAGGCTGGCTGCTCCTGTATAAAGCAGCTGCAGTGAAGGATGCGACTCGCTGTCTTTAGTGCTGAATGTAAGTGAAAACACGAACTGTGCTGAGGTGCAAGACTAAGCGAATAGAGCTCACATGTACTGTGCTCTTTTTTGATTCAGCATCTGTTCTTACTTGCTTTAATTCTGAGAGTTTTCTGGAGGCATTCATTTCCATGGAAACCTTTGAATAAAAGTTTCCTTCTCTCTTTTTGTCTTCAGATTAAGTTTGGAGAGCCATAGCCACAGCCCAGCTAGTCTGGGATATTCTTTGTCCCCCTTTCCACAGGGTGTGAAAAACCAAAGAAACTTTTTAAACTGAAGCTGTGAGCCTGCTTTTGAATCAGGCTACATTCAACAGTTACTCTACTTTTGGTTTACTGCAGGCAGGCACTTCACTTGGCATGGCAAAACAGAGATGGTACCTTGCAGGGAAGTTTAAAGAGCATTTTAACTAATAAAAATGTCATGGCTCCAATTCCTACAAGCAAAACAAGTTTAACAGATTTTTCCTAATAAAAAGGCATGCTGTCTTGAAACCTGATATAGCTCTGATGACTTTTTGCTTGGTGACATTGTTATATATTTATTAGGATGGCAGTACTGAAGAGAAGTGATTTTTAAATCTATTTATCTTTCAGATTTTGTTAAACTATCCATTAAACTATCCCTACCAAAATCAGATAGTGATGAAATTGTTCATAATGAAATTGTTCATTTATAAGGATGTTATCTTGACCAGTGTAATTGCCAAGCAGGGTATATAACTGCAAGGTTTTTGTTCAGCATTGCTTTTACCTGATCATTCAGTGAAATCCAGAAGTCACTCCTTTAGACTAATGTTAACTTTCATAACCTTTTACCATTGACATTAAAGCATGAAAACAAAAGGCATAACTTACCTCATCATAGTATTTGTTAGTGTACTGGTAGAGTTGGTGTAGAGCCACAAGCGTGTTTAAGGAATCAGTATGTGCCTGTTAACACAAGCAGGCAGCAAACATGTCAAAATAGGATCACACACAGCTGAAACTTATGCACATGCACAACTGTTGGGTACAACTGACAAAATTTCCAAATGCAAACTCTGTGTTTAATTTTTGTTGAATGACACTTGGGGCAGAGAAAAGGAGTGAGAAAACTTTTGGTTGGTGATTTTTAGATCAAGGCTTTCCCTCTGCTATTTTTCCAGCCTGCCCACAACTCTTAACATTGGAGGGGGAAGATATTTTGAATTCTGAACGTCAAACCATAGGCTACAGCTCAACAGCTCAAACATCTGTTAGCAGCATGGGTGTGAAAAGCTAAAGCATTTACTCAGTACAATCTACATATTGTTGAGATATTACGAATTGGTTCTGACACGGTCATCATGGGTGTTTGAAATCCTTTCTCCAGCTCTTTTTACATCCTGGAAATTATTCACACTCCACTACAGCAAAGGTGTAACTCATCAATATCATGAGCACATGTACATTTGGAAAAAGCCACCCGAAACATGATGATAGAAAGGTGGGGGGCAGGGGATGGTGAGAGGAGAGAGAGAGAGAAAGAACTTCAAATGAAGCAGGAAATAACCCTTCCATTACCTTATCTTCCCCCTCCCCCCATACATATGACTTATTTAGTGAATGTGCTCTACCTGTCTGAACAGATGTTCTTCATTCAAATGTGTAGGATTCAAGTCTCTAGCTATGCCTTTAGTCTTTTAAGTTAGTTAAGAAAATGAAGAATTGCAAAATATTGCTACTGGCATAAATGATTACCCCAGGGATAAAGCAGCAGAGAAACATCCATCTTCCCTTGCTCTATAAAAGTCACTTTTAGAGCTGGTCAAAATTTACAGTGTTCAATCACTCCTTCCATATTAATTTTGATCATAATTTATAATGAAAATAGAAAGGAAGAACATATCCCGCTGATGTTAAAACATTATATTGAATTTACTTTTAATCACCAAATGTTCTAATTTTATATACATCTCAATTTATGTAATAAATAAAGTGAACTGTAAAATGAAATGTCACTGCAGATGAGTTTTGTAGTAAATGACTGAAAATAGAAATGCTCTCATGAGGATGTTGATCTGCAAAATGTTAGGTCCTAAGGGCACTGAAATAAACAAACCGCAAAAAATTCCCCAAACATCCTCCTTACGCTAGAACTCTTCAACTAAATTAAGCAAATGAGCAAACCAGCCGGTAAATACACTGCCCTCTTGCTCAGGCTAAACAACATCTTTGGGGCTGGTGAGGGACTCTCCGGGTTCTCCAAGTTAAGTAGAGTGCTTCAAAGGCAAGAGCCTGCCCGAGCTGAGCCGAGCTGCAGAGCAGACAGGATCTTTCAAGGCTGAAGCAGGTTTTGAAATGACTTTGTTCCACCCATCTCCAACCAAAGTCCCAGACAGCAACCACCACACTCTGCTCTTCTCCATGTGAGGTAACCCAAATCACCTACACTGCAAAATCTGCCACTGAGCAAGCATGATGAACTTCTTACATGTAGCATAAAGCAGAAGTATTGCCCCTGTATAGAAAATTCTAAAATATGCTATACTTAATGTTCATGCCTCCTCTTTAATTTCTGGAATCTAATTTTTGCTGTGGTAGCACTGTGAATTCAGTCACTACTCGTTGTCAGTATGATCAATGCTAAACATCCTCTATATGCTGTGGAGAGAAAGCACAGTTCAAGAGTGTATAATTTTTCCACAATGGCTCTGAAAAATTCAAACACTGTGCTCTATTCCCTGCATAACTCAGATAGATTAGTGACAATAAGGATTCTTGATTCCATTCAATAATCAACATTTCAAAGGTTGAAATATTGGCATGACTACAATGAACAGGAGTATTTCAGAGATTTATGAAATCATCTGATATTTGCACATACAAAAGACCCCATTTGTTGAGATAGAAAGAGAAGACAAAAAAACCCAGTATTACACTTGGCTCCAATTTCACTACAAAAAATGCATTTTATTCTTACCCTAGAAATCTCTGCTAGATGGGTATTCATGTCTTGGTCACTCACTGGCACCATCTGACGAATACCTTTGTAGTAACTGCAAGAGATTAAAAAAGAGTTTCAGTTAGGAAAATAAACTGTTTCTTTCTGGTAATTCTGCCATTATTTCAAACATGCTTCCTTACTAACACAGGAGGAAGACATAACAGACCAATGATTCCTTCAGCAATCCTGCCTTCCGATATTAGTACTTTTGCAGTAGAGGTAAATCTTACCTGATTGTACAGGAACCTACCGCAGGAGAAAAAAATCTATAATTACAGATAATGATTATTTTAGGTCTTAAAACTGTCAAGAGTTTTCTTGTGTGGCAGATCTTCCATGATATTAACAGAATTTCCAATTTGTAAATGAATAAAGTCAGAGACAGAAAAAAGGAATGTTTATGAAAATGTTTTCAGGATTTGGTCTCTACTGACTTCTGGAAGTGCAGCATTTGTTAGACAGATCATGTGGGTAGCAAACTGCAGAAAACAGCATCATATTTTCTTCTGAATAAATCCCTTCTTCTGTCTGTACAGACAAGAATATGCACTGGGTCCTAATGGAGCTCCATTTCAACTCTGCCACTGCCACCACCAAGGGGATCTTTAGACCTTTGGGTGTAAATTTTTTAATATTTGACAGCTGACTTTGACTATATCAGCACTCCCTTTTCTTCTTACACAGGCTTAAAATCCTAACAACAACTGAATAACCATGAAAAGAGTTGATACTTACTCTTCCACCATTTTCTTATAGTTAGAGATTTCTTTTGCATAAAGTAATTTGTTACTTGGAGAATCCTGAAAAATTTAGAATACGGAAAAATGTAGGTATTTATGAATATTTCTAGGAAGCAAAAGAAAGTCAAGAATGTAAGATCAAGCCTTTATATTCACATACACTTGAGCTTTACAGATATTAACATTTGGATACTTGTTAACAAAGGTGGGATTATTTAATAAAAAGATGGTGCTTACACATGGTATAACTGCTGAGTTTTACAAACGTATCAATGCAAGGTGATAATAAATTACTGGTGGACCTGACATAATCAGCTCTTAAACATGCTTTTTATAAAAGCAGTTGCTATCTTCTGCTTTTTCAATAGCATCAATTGGCAGACTACACAGAAATACTGACAGTTCACCCACCTGTTAAGTGGTGAAATGTTAACTTCATTATAAAACTAAAAAGAAACGATCAAGGCTGTATCTCCTCAGAGAATGGGTATTGTCTGTGAGGATGCCTTTTGTCTCGTCAGGCATGAGCATAGTCAGGATGTAGAATGCAAATCACTTACTCTGCTTAATTTGTGCTCTGTTCTTGTGCAAGCATCCATGAAAGTCTGTGCAATGACTGACAAGGAAGCATCCACTACTTCATGAACATGAACATCAAAGATGAAATGGGGATTTTTCAGTATGTTTACCCAGAATCTAAGAGGCAGGCTACAAAGCAAAGAAAAAGATAAATAATCCTTTTTACACAATAAATATTCTACAACAAGAAAATCACATGAAATCAAGTATGGGCTTTGCATTTCCATCTCCTCACAAGAGTGATGTTTAATTTTATATTTCAATGTTTATACAAGCTTGTTTGGGTTCCATGCTTAAAAACCAGCTCTTTACTCTCAGAAAAACTCATATGAGAAGGATCTTGAGTGCCCCAAAAGAGCAAGGAAGAATGTATGCATGGTCAGAGAAACTATCAAGTAGTATGTGTTAGATTTTGTGATTTGACAGGTAAATCTGGTCCCATTTGTCTCTTGCTTTCCTCTTCTCCGAGGAAAGACAAAAAGTAAAACATGGTAAATCTGCCAGTGACAATCCCATAGGTAAACCGGTTTCATTTTTTGCCGCTTCTAGGCTTACAGGGAATCTTTTTCATCACACAAACATATTATCTCAAAATTCTGAGGATTATAAATGAAATTTACTTTGATTTATGGTAAGAGTGTTAGTATACACCTGGGAATTATACTCTTATTTCTCTGCAATGACTCTGTTCATACTGTACCTGTTCGTTTTCCAGATGTGAATGGTATCTTCATCCTTGATGTCATGTTTTTCTGCTTGCTCATCAAGAAAGTCAAAGAAATACTTCACAGCTGGTGGTACCACATGGTTTGAGTTGAGCACACTATGAAAGAAGTCATCTACAAACTGCTGAAGTGTCCCCTAAAAGCAAATTTTAAAAAATGAGTTTCATTTGTGTTACAAGCTGAACTCAGCATCTTTTATTCCTATGGACATAATCCAGTTGCTGTCACTGATGGCCTTTATCCTGAGTGCTAAGAGTGACAAAAAGTAAGCAATTTCTTAGAGCAGTGAATTTGTAAACTGCCAACACAGTAAAGACCTTCTTATGTTCTAGACTCAAAGGTTGTGACTTCACCAGAAATCCTGTGGTTTGCACAGCAAGATGTGCCTTCTGCTTGACAGAAGAAGAGGAAATTGGTTGCTACATTTACCCTTCAGGATCATTGTGCACATGAAATAATTTTTAGCCACTTTTTAAAGGTTTTGCAGCTTCCCACTGAATCCAGTTTCTCTGACAGCAGAGCACTGCAATTTTTAAGGACAGACTGAGAGGAAGAAGTGCTAGTGAGCATTTGCCCTTTTTGTCTAAGGGCAAGCACATGGGCCTCATCAGACATCCAGTCTGACTCAGCTTCATGGGATCCACAGAGCCCAAGGAGTGAAGTGTCCAGAAGTGAAGTGTCCAAGAAGTTCTTGGATTCTGGCATCTGCCTGGATCTTAGTAATGGCAACCTCAGAGACTGTCCCCTTGTTTTAGAGAGGACCCTGTTGAGGCAACACAGAGCTCATCCCCAGTCAACTGATTGGCCCTACAGGGACCCTTGAAGGGCTGCATCCTCTTCCCAACCATGACTCCAGCTGACAGCCTCCAAACAGGAAAGGGACCCAGATGGCAAGGAGCTCTAACACATTCTACTCTCAGCCAGAACACACAAGTCCCAGGGCTGAAGGGGTAGATGTGATCTCAGCTGTAACACCTCACCAACATTTTATGAGTCAGTAAAGCTCCAGACTTGGTAATAACTTATAAAATGGCTATTGGGAATACAAAGCAGTGGCTTTATTATCAGAAGAAAGGGATGCAAGCATCTTTTTGGTTCTTCATCCTGAGTCTATGTCATCTATCTGAAGACTTTCCTTCATATCCACTTCCATGCTTGGACAAGTGGCCTTAGCTGGAGCCAGACTGACATCATTTTCACAAAAGGAGCCTGACTTCGTGGTCATTAAACACATTATTGTAAATTCTAATTCTTTCTCCATGGAGAAATGTTTAAAAATTTATTTTGCTCATTATCAATTCTGCAGTATAGGCACTAAAAATTCTCTAAAAGCACTATTATTATTTGGAGACTTGGGTTTTTTTGGGTTTTACTGGAACATTGATCACATACAAGAACAGGGAAATATAATAGGAAATATAGGAGTTTATAAAGCATTCCGTTCAAAAGAAAACCCAACAAAGTATTATCTAAACAGGTGGCACTGAGCAAAATATCCATCTTTGTCTTGCAAGGAAAATCCTTATTTAATGATCACACAATCATGGTTCTCAGCTTTGAGCAGGAGTTGTACATTATCTCCTCAGGGCATGTTAATCACTTGAAGCCTTGAACACCAGCTTGTATGTACATGGCACATATTCCAAATTGCAGATGAACACATGACTAGTATTTGCATGTATTGCCTCAGTTGTATCTCAAAATCTATAGAGGTAAAGTTAACTACAGCACATCTGAGTCCTACCTTCACAGAAAGAAGTCTGGTCAGGTAGATCTCTGTAATAGCTTTGGTCCTCTCTTTTTCTTTCACACTGCCCCGCTTTGATTTCCCTTCATCCATTTCATCCACTGGCCGGACTAGATGCCAGACCTTGTTTTCATCTTCCAGGAGTGCATGCCCTAGAAACAGTAATTGCAATAATTATAAAAAACATCCAACCCCAAAACAGCAACACAAAAGTAATCATATACATATATACATGTTCCCTATCCTTAACATACCTGTCCTCTTGCCAAAGGGATCTAGATTACTCTATTCCTGTCCAACATACACAACTCAAGTACTAAATGTTCAGTGGCACAGAGCTGAAAAAAACTTGCTTTTGTCAAGACCAAAGGGAGAGGAAAGAATCACGCAATAGGAAAACTTCAAGCCAGGACAGGGATAATTTTTGCAGTAGCCAGGAGGAGTCATGGCTGGGACCTGGAGGTTGTTCTAAATCACCTCATGTCATTGTCACAGGTGGGGAGAAAGGAGTTTCCTCTGGGGAGAAGGGGTTCCTTCCAGTGGAGTAAGTGTGGAGGGAGCAGTGGGGTACTGCCAGTTTCAGGCTGGAGGGAGCAGTGGGAATAGCATAACAGAGGGAGCAGTCAGGTACTGTCTGTTGTTGGGGGTTTCTATGGTGAGCAATGTTTCTTTTCTTATATCCACTGTCATTAGTTTTCTTTTCTCATCTCTTTGCTGTTTCCAGTAAATTGTTATCTCAACCCATGATTTTTACCTTTTGTGTCTCCCATTGTCCTCTCCATCCCACTGCAGGGGAGGGGGAGGTGGAGGGGGAAGCGAGCAAGCAGTGCATGGCTTGGAGTGGTAGAAGAGTAAATTGAATAATACCATTCCTAAATCACAACAGTCATGTAAACACAGTATGTGTATGTTTTGAGGTCCACACAATTAAGTTCTTTTCTTCTTTGTGAATTCTCAAAGACATGATCAAGTTATAGAATCTTAGCTAGGTCTGACCCCATAGCCACCACAGAAATACAAATTGCAGCCTACTCCTGGTACAACGTTTTCTCTAGGTAAAACCATTACAATTCACATCTTCACTTCACTTGCTGAGGTCAAAGTATGGTACCTCAGTTCAAACTTTCCTTTTATCAGCTTTGATAAGCACCACTTGACTTTGTAGTTGAGAGGAGGAAAAATACATCCCCTCACTGAGATTACATGAATTTCAGCAGCCAGAGATAATGACTGAAGCAAATTCATATACATTCTAATAAGATTTAAAAAAAAAATTGTTTGTCAGTATTCATAGTTTAAACCAGAGGGAGAGACTCACATCAAATCTGTTACAATAAAGCAGAAACAGGAGTAAGCACTTGGATGATAATGGATGGTTACAGTGCCCCACTGTGCTGCCTGGAGCTTGGCCCTGCACCCAGTGCCAGGGCTTGGACCAACAATCACACAGTGCATAAAAGCAGTTTTGCATTTCAGCATCACACTATTGCTCAAACTCCATGCCTAAGGAGCTTCTGTTACAGACAGCTCTAAAAGAGATGATACAATTGTTTTAACTTGCCATTAATATTCCTTGAAAAGGGTTTCTGTGTCACTTTCAAATCTCCTAGTTTTGTTTGCTCTTCCTTTAATTCCTGAACTTTTGCATAGTCCCTAAAATCAATGGTGCTTTTCCAGTGGAAGTTATTGAATCAGTATATTTAAAATTATTGACATCTTAAAAATATGAAAGTCATTTTTCCCATAAAAATTGTGATTCAGCCCCACTGTACAAATTATTTCGCATTCTGCTAAGTTTTATGCCTTAATATACACCTCTAAACATAACTGAATCCCAGTTACAGCACAAAATATCAGTTTTTAATTGCATTAACTTTGACCATAATAGTTAATTAACTAAGTTCCTCAACAGCTACATTGAATTTCCCCATTTGCATGTACATTTAATATTTTACATCACAGGGGAAAATAACATTTAAGAGTAATCTGGCTAAGCCAACACTTTTGCTTGAATCTACTTTATATATTCTCATGAAAAGCATTAGTTATGCAGTCTTCTGGGACATTTACTTCTTTTTAACAAGGTAGGGAAGAAATATAAATCCCACATTAAATCACATTGTCCTTTGAGAGTCCTTAATTCAACTTGGAAGTTCATGTGAATGAAGCCAGAAAAAATAAAAGCTATCACTTTATTTTGAAGCAGTTGTGATTTCACAATAGATGCCATTCATAGCAATCATCTGCCAGTACAGTAAGAACCACTGCTGGGCATGAAGTATGGAATTTCTTTTGCATCCCCTGTTATTCACTTTTGGAAATTAACAGATCAAATCATGCAGTTAGACCAGAAACTATATTCCAGCCTTATGTCAGTTCTTTAGTACACTCCTGCTTCCTGCTTTGAATCAAAGGAATTCATTCTCTCTTTGCCCTCCTGATGGTATATGGTCCAGTTTAGCTTTGGACAGAAGAGGAAACTGCTAAAGTGGTTTCCACTGAGATCACTGGCTCTTACATGCAGCTGAGTTTGTTCTGTGTTTGTTTAGCAACAGCAGAATTGGCTACTAGTGGAATAGTAGTTATTTCATAGGAGAGTAAGGATCAAGAGACTACAGCTCAAGCAGATGAACTTCTGCAACACGAAGAGCTTACTTCATTGCTATAAATAGCAGGAAAAAAGAGGAAGAGAAATTCAGAACATGGACCAAAAAAACATGTTAGCAATATGGTTGCTAAGAGAAAATAACAGTTTTATGAGATGATATTTTCCTCAATGGGAAAGTAGGAAATGAAGAAAATAAAAGATAGGGGGAAATACCTCCTTTTTATCTCCTTAGTTGCACTAAGCATCAAGCTGTAAGGAGGAAGAAGATTGTGTCCAGGGGGTCAAATGCTTCCCCCGAGCTCTTTGTCTTGGCCCTTGGACATTCTTTGGCCAATATAAAAAAATTATTGGGGAGTTGGGGGGAGTGTTAATGGCAAAAATTGACTGTGCTCACTAGTTACAGTGGTAGGAACCATGATGTAAACATCAGACAATGCAGCCCCTTTCCCCTTTTGCAACCTGCAGCAAATTATCTTCCTTCCAGTCTCCCCTACCTCATGAATACTGTTCCATGGAGATCGAGGAAGGGCTGCCCTAACAGATCTGCTAATTAGTATTTCTGATCTGCAGCCCTGTGTCTATTTTTATTCATAATTTTAAAAGGGAAAAAAACCCCAACAAAACAAACAAAAAAACCCCAAAACATAATATCAGGAAAAAACAACCAAAACAACAGAATGTGTTGTTTTGGTTTATAGTTCAGTACAGAAATACTAGTATGAAATCACTGGAACCATTCTCCTTCTTGATATAAATTAGTAACTGCATTTATTGTTTCCAGAAGCAAAAGATGCTGCATTTAATTTGTCACAATCTCCAGCTTCCAGTGTCTTCCTGTTAAAAGCTCTGAATAAAAGCAGCACAGAAGCAATGCCAGGATTTAGAGCAACATCTCTGAACATGGTTTTACATTTTCAGTTGGTGCAAAGCCTCCTACTTTGGCTGACAGTCAATGGCTTCAGCTGACACTTCTCAATGCAGAAGGTGCAAGTTAATGAGACTGAATAAAAGGAAATCCACTTCGTCACAAGCCTCATTCATAGTCAGGATAGGATTTCTGTTTATTCAAACCCTGTAAATCCCTGTGCCATATAAATGTGTATGTGTGGGAGGGGAAGCCTCTGATCCTCTCCTCTCCCTTTTATACACAGTGTCTCACAAATCATGGTCACAGCAGGCTCTCACTTTGTACCAGCTTTGTAACATTTTATAGCTTTCCAAGAGAACAAGTTGGCACCAGATAGCTCTGAGGACCTTACAGTGCTAAAGAAAGCAGGGTAGCTTGGCATGAAACACCGTCATCCCAAATTTGTACACTACCATGGTGCAAGACAGGTGTAGAGAAGAAACACGGTGGAAGCTGTTAGCACTTGATACTTTGGGATCTGAATTCTCTGCAGACTTTTCTCTAACATGCAAGAGCCCTTGTGTGACAGCACTGTCCCCAGAAGTCTGCTTTTCCTTTACAATTTAGTATGCCACACAGATAACTAATGAATTCACCTTGGAGTACAGATAGATTATGCTTGTTCAAAGAGCTTCATCATACTGAATCATATTGAATGATATAATTGCAGAGAAGAAGGAAAGGAAAAAAACCTAACCTAAGAAAAAAAGAAAAACACCTGATCTGGTCCTCTACTGCCTGCCACAGGGGTAGAGAGGTGAGGAGGATGAAGATTGGCAGTGCAGAACAGAAGGCTGACCACTATTCTATATCAAGAAAGCAAAGCAAGTTAAGGGCACCACCAGGCTGCATTCACAGCCCACTCCACTTATGTAGAGGTGAGGTGACCATAGCCCCAGCCACCAGAGCAGGCAAACTGAACAGGGACTAGGAATCAGCACCTTGCCTGGCTGCACTCCACTGCCTTCTATATTAAACTGGATGGCTTTTAAGTTAACATGCTGGGTCGGCACCTGCTGTGACAGAACAGTCACTGCTTGGCCAGCTATGCCAAGCACTTGTAAAAGAGTGAGGATAGCAGCAGCAGTGTACACATGACCATTAGAAGACTCTTCTTTCTGGTGGAAAAAAGTCACAAAAGAAAGAATCCAGGAGGACAGAGTAAAAAGTAAACAGTAAGTAATTCTGCCCATCTTAATTTCCTGTCCAACACTCAAAACAAATGAAAGTCTGAACCTTTCTGCTAAATAGCCATATATGTCAGAGCTATCAGCTGAGACCCATCTTTTTGAAAAATGTACATTTCTGGCATATTGTTTCCAACCTGCTTAACTGCCCAGCCCTCAAAACATATTAAATCTAAGATCAGTAAATCTGTTTAAAGGAATGAAACTATTAGGTGAAGTAATGGCCTTTGCAATCAGTGCTAGAGAGAAAAGCATATCAAATGAGTTCATGGGAGGAAGAATGATCTCAACAATTATTGTTCCATAAATCTAACTTCTACCTCATGTAAAATAACTGAATATAAGGATAAAAAAACCCCAGAGAAACTGAACATCTGAAGTCAGTAAAGGAAATACATGTGACAAAGAACATACAATCACAAGTAAATATTGCCATAAAAATCTGAGTGCATTCAAGGCTGTAATGGATATTGTGTCTCAAGATATTTTGAAATATAGAAAATTGGTCTAGACAGAATACTAACACACAAAAGTAAAAGCTTTTAAGATGGGTTGCAAGTTAACAGGTTTCTTCTGTGTTGCAAAGTCCAGGATACTATAGCAGACAGCAATACAGCAGATGCATTAGTGATGTGAAAGAGAAGAAACATTACAAGGAAATTCCTGATGCTCACTTACAGAGGATTGAAAACCTCAAAAAGAGCAAAGGAATTGTGAAAAACGGTGCATCTAATAAAGAGACAAAATTCATGGAACGATCAAAGTCAACTAAAAAGCCCTGGGGAAAAACAAGTTAGCATAGCTGGTGAAACATCACTCAAAAGGAAGGGAGACGCAAAATCTGGAGGTACAGAGATGAGTTTGCAAGGCAACACAGTTGTAAGAAATGCTACAAAAAATTACATCAGATTGATTATGGGAGAGGGGAGCTAGTCTGCACTGTGCTTCATCTAGAGCACTGCATTTAATTCTCAGTCTAATAAGAAGTGAAAGAAATTTGAAGAGGAAAGTGAGTAAAGGCTTTAGAAAGGAGAAAAAGAGATAAAGCTCTGGGAAGATGAAATGTACAGTTTGAGTATAGATGTAGTGTGATTAAAAAACAAAATATGGAAGGAAATGTTTAACAAGAGTGCTTTCTATTAAGTTGGGGCATGGACTCACAGCAATTATGGTTAGAGTCCTAGGGTTCAAGACTTTTATAATGAGGGCAAAGAAAACCATTGCAAGTGTACAGTGGGTAACACAACAAATAAACTCGGTATAGTCTGGTGGGGAATATCTAGCTCCATGGAAATGCTTGATAAACAAAATCAAAATGGCAGCATCACTATGTGTGTTTTGACTTCTGATCATCTTGGGAGGTAGGGAAGCCACAAGACACTTACTTTCCCCTGGGACATCTTGCTGATTATCCTCTGGCTGCTGGGAAATCCCCATTTTTGATAAGATAAGCGTGGCACCATCTCGGACCTTTGGAAATAGAAACACAGAGATATTTTTCAAAAGAACCACGTGTTACTGAACCTCTTTCTTAAACCCTAAACTGGGGTTTCTGTGATTGGTTGCAGGGAATCTCTGACTAATGCTAACCTTCCTAGGCTCTTTGGACAACTGGCTGTGCAATTCAGAACAGACTCCCTCCCACTCTCTAAGAGATCCCATCAACAGCTCCTCTGACATTACTGAAACATTAGGAGAACTTTGAGGCTTAAATAGTTCCTCAACATGGTGTGGGTGCTCTCTGGACAAAAATGGGGTTTATAATGAAGAATCAGACCTGTCTGTTTTCTCAAGGAAAACTAACCAACTTTTCTCTTCCCAATCAGGATCAACTGTTGTTAGAAAGCAATAAATAGCATAAAAAGGAAAGATAAGTGCATGGTAGAGTGCACAGTATGAAACCTAAACCAGACAGTACAACAACATCAACATCTGCTCTCCTGATTGGGGTTTTGAACAAAGCAGACCAACTCAAAATCTATTTAGCAGCACAGCAAGGACAAAGACAATTCTCAGGGGTAGAAAGTGGTGGAGAAAAGAAAAGATGAATATGAGGCCCAGCAAAAAGTTGAATGTTCAAATTGGAATTTGGATTCAGATACTCCAATGTTGAAGAAACCAAGGCACTGGCATTTAGGTTTTGTGTTATTATATAAAACGCTTAGGCAGAATGCCTAGACCCAGACTTTCACAGTCCAAACCTTTTACTGACTAGACTCAGACCTGTGTTTTAATTTTGATTCTTTATCATCTTCTCTGGGCAACCTCTACGTATCACTGAAATTTCTCTATAAACAAATAAAGATTTTATTTATTACAAGAAAACAGGTAACAGGTGTGAACAATATTTTTGAAACACCTTACATTGTAATGCATTAGTGTGTTGATACGTTTCCATCTGCCATCTCTTTGGGATGTTAAATCCAAGTCTGAGAGGATCTGTGCAGTAGAACCTGGACGCCATTCTAAGGGGCAATTAAAGTGAGAAAAAACAATTAAAAAAACCCAAAACAAAAAAACCCACAAAAACAAAAACAACCCAAACCAAAACAAAACAAACTACTCCAAGGAAGTTTTACAGACCCACTGACACATTGTGGAACATCAGAAGTAATGTGGCACATGCCCCAGTGTGTGTTTTTTATTACTTAATCATTTGGTCTTTATTACAGAAGTTTGCATGAACTATTCCTAACCATGCATAGGACTTCTGATTATCTTCCATAAAAACTTTAATTCCTTCTCATAGAATTCAATAAATATATATAGTAAGATCTGCTATTGGTCCCAAACAGAGTAGGATTTCATGGAATAGAAAAGACATTTTTAGGGGATTTACTAGGATTTTCTGAAGTGCAAGATTTTAATCTTCTACTTTCAGATTAATGCAGTAATGAAACTATTGAAAAAATTATCAATTGGAGCTTTAATTCTGAGTCTATTAGGCATTTTAAGGAACACCATTTCCTTTTTTTTTTTGTCAAGAAGAGAACAGCTATTTTGAAAGCCTTCAAGGAGGATGATTTCAGAGACTAAGTGGTACATCATCTCCTAAAAGTGCAGTTCCTGTAAGTTATAATTCTTTTGAATAACCATCATTAAGGCAACTAAAAATCAGTACCAGTTTCTGAAATTGCATCATTACTTCTCCATCAGTTAATTATCCATGCTGTCATTATCACATTAATTAGTACCTGAGATACTGACTCTGTCAGACATGAATTCATTTGTGCCAATAATCATTAACAGGCTCTTACAATGCTGATGACAGTATACCAAAACTTTAAGAGTCAAAAAATGTAACTCATAAGAAAATATTAATTTTTAAAGCATATTCAGATTGCTGCAAAATACTGTATTTTTCCACTCAGCTGAACATGAATTGAGCTTTTTAAAAAAAACCCAAAAAAACAACAAGTCAAATCATAACCAAGCAATAATATCCTCTTACAGACATTTTTTCCAGAAAATAAGAAGACACACAACAGATCTCAGCTGTTCAATATACTATCACAAGTAGCTACGTACCAAGAACTACACTGTCAGCTTTTGGCCACTGAGAACACGGCAGGTTTCGATAGACTTGGTCTATTATCTTTTCCTTCACTTGTGATATGGTGTCACAGTTGAGCACTTTCACAGGTATGGAATCATTTCCTCCCTCCTGCACATATACATTAACTGTCTGTGAAGAAAAGAATGTACAGGGTTATTAAGGCAAATCAGTGCTGAATTACCTCTGAATCTGTTCCTCTGGGTGGTTTCAATGCAAACAGTATATGAAATTCACCATGCAATGATTATTGCACAGCAATGCATATTTGCAATGGGAGTATAGATTATTTGAAGGATCTTTTGCTGTTATGCAGCCAACCAGCTAT
This sequence comes from Agelaius phoeniceus, assembly GCF_051311805.1. Classification (NCBI taxonomy): domain Eukaryota; kingdom Metazoa; phylum Chordata; class Aves; order Passeriformes; family Icteridae; genus Agelaius; species Agelaius phoeniceus. The sequence continues at coordinate 53,634,477 of NC_135269.1, read as the reverse complement.
CATAAATTCCAGTTAATTTCTCCCACTAAAACAAGACAGAAAAGATACAGAGTAGATTTAGTCATGTCTAATATGCTAATATTATTAAGTCTTGGGAGTTTATTAAAGAGAAACATGCAAGAACAAAGCAGTTGGACCACTGTCTCATTACATGCATCACATTTAACCTGATAATATAAACATAAAGAGGCCAAGTATTGCAGTGCCTAAATTTCATGAGTTCCCAAGCATAATTTGAACTGTACTTTATTGAACTCTCAAATATTATGTGCTTTTGCCTTCCTTTATGCTTGCTTCATGGCAGTGGCTTTAAAGATGAGCAGACTACTTCTGTACATATGGTAATTTAACATGGCTCAACTGATGAGCAATGAGTAGCTCAGCTCTCCAAAATTTTACTTCCTGTTACCAGCTGTTTATTAAACACACACACACACACACACACACACACACTTACATACATATAAAAGTAATTTCTATAATCTTGTGTATTTGAATACCTCATTTACTGCCTACTGTTGTCCTAATAACCCTAATAGCTGCAGGGAATACACCTAAGTAGCTTATGCTAGTTCCAGCATTTTAAATATTACTGTTTTCTGATAGTATTGTCATGATTTTCTTAATGTTAAAGAGAATTTCTTGAAAGCCTGTAATTTGCTAAATCTAGAGTGATTTTTTTGAAAGAAGCTTTGCTATGTAAGTGTCAGTTTCAATATAGAAAAAAACAAATAAGAAAACCATGGCCAGAATACCTCCCCAGACAGGAAAAAAAATTTAAAGCCCAAATAGATACTATAAAAAGCCTCCTTCTTTCACTAGCTGAATCAGTAGTACAGCTTAGAGCCCTTGTGGATCTTTTTCCAGTCAGGTAACTTAGGAGGCCAGGCACATGTGAAGCACTGCAGCTCTCAGACACATACAGTCCTGCCAACCACAATGCCTGAATTTATCACATCAGACCTCAGAAATAAACTTGCATGGCTGGTATTTTGAAAAAGTGAAGAAAAGCTATGCCATACGGCAGTCAAATTAAACATGATTGCACTGTCCCTTGACAGAATGCTCAAACTAATCATGAGATTTCACCTTCCTTTTCCTATTAGCTTTATGGTAATTAGACATGATTTTGCTGCTGGTTCAGTATGCAGCATGTCAGTGTAACCAGTGATGCAAAACAGATTCATCTTTTAAATAAGAACAATTAGAGAGCAGACAACTGCTCTGTGCTGTACTTACCCACCTTGTCTCACTTTCAGGAAGAAGTGAAGGAATTAACTCATGCTTTAACCTACACTGGTGCACAAATGCTCCCTAAATGTTCGGTTACCACAGCATCATCATCATCATCATGCCAAAGATCCCAAAAACTAATGGTAATAGTACCCCCTCCATAATCTTTTATCATATCTATATACACATATACATACATCTCATCAACTTCCACTCATGCACATACAAAAAATATTTGTTTGATGGGAAATCTGTAGAGTGTGGATCGAATACTGCTATTGTACAATATTATAATGTTTAAATCTAGCTAATAAGTGTGTTGTGCCCATATCTGATTGCATTCGTGAATTTTCTGATTCACACTGAGTCATATAGCTTAATTGCAGGTTCTTTTTTTAAATGAAAAGAAACAGACTAAATAAAGAATTATTGCCATTAAGACTTACATGATGTACAGTGCAAATAAATTTTGTTTTCCATACATAACAGAAATTATAGCCGGCATTGCCAGTCAGTGTGTTTTCTGTGGGTGGCACTTATAAAGATGGTACCTAAACTAATCCCCAACTAGTTGAACTAATCCCCATTAGTTGAACAATTAGTTCAACTAATCAAACTAATCAGTTCAACTTTAAATTTCTTCTTGCTCAACACATTCTTCATCAAGCTACTCTCTAAGGTCACAGTCTGGTGACTCCATGACTCCAAGTCCTACAGAACTCTTCTCCTATCAGCCCTCCCATCAGAATCCTTTCAGAATACATAAAATGGTGATTTTTTCCCCCCAAACAAGGACTTAATAAAGCTTTTTATTAAATTTCTTTTCTATGCTGCATATATGTTACTGCATCTTTCTCAGTTGAAGACAACTACACATGACTCCTAACATGTCAATAAAAAAGAAGTTAGAAAGGGAAAAAAAATCATAAATTGGTCTCTGAAGGACAGCCTGTGCATCTTTGATATTCACTACACTGTACCCTGAAGAAAACCAGCAAGACTGTCAGAAAGAGTAACACTAGATTTTACACTCCCTGAAGAGCTAAGGAGTGGGCTGCTTGAGTTTTTCCAAAAGGACAGTTAATCTGTGTTCTGGAGTATGTTTGAAAAGTGGTTGAAATTTCTGACAGTGAACAGAATCCAGTTAAAGTAGAATTCATAATAGAAAAGAACTAGACCATGGCACTGGTGATCAGATAGAGGGGGAGGTTGAGTTCAGAGGGGAGTTCCCTTGCCAGGAATATCCATTTCTTCCCACTTGAAGCAACTAACACAGGTCTCCAGAACTGGCTGTAGAGGCACTGTAGGGAATTATTTCCCAGAGAGGAAATAAACTACTTTCAATGCCAGTTGGGCTGCCCATGTTCAGGAGATCTTGACTCACACAGAAAAAAATGTAGAAAGAGGTTCATAAAGTGTTCTGGAGATTGTGGAGCCATCTCACAGGACTGCAGAGGAGCACAATCTGGTATACTAATAAAATGATCTCTAAAATGCTGTTCAGTATGCTGATCAGCAGCAATCACAAGGGAGAAAACCTGAAGTTCAGGCATAATGGCAGTGCAAGAATTCTGCAAAAATCAATTGCCAATGAATTTAGATGGGAAAAGGGGAGGAGCCAAACATCCTGACCACTTTTCACATCGACTGAGAATTATGAAAGGGATTTAATGAAATGGATTCTGCAGTGGCAGGATTTGAATTTTACTTTAGAAGATACTTTGTAATTTTGTTTTCCTGCTTGGAGACTTGTTTTGGTCAAACTACCGACAATCCTGCCCATGACCAGAGTTTTTATGCAGTTCACAGTAGTCTAGAAAACTCTGTACAGACTTAACACTATGGGAATTAATTTTAAAATAAAAAAAGATTTTAAAATCTATTAATCATGCTTTGCTTACCAACTGTGTGTACTCTACATCATCTCCTAGTAAGCCTGTGTCATTCAGTGTATACTTTGCTTTCTTCAGCACAGCATCCACTGGGCCTTTTTCTACCTGGTGTTTGATAGCCTTGAACAATTTATAAAGAGGCTCCCCAGCATTGTCCTATGTAAAGAAAAGGAAATAAAAGAAAATCAAAAGACATACACAAGTGCAGCTTTGTTAATTATTACTGATTAAAAACAACAAAACAAACACAGGCAACAGACTTCAACTCTTACCTTGAGGTACTGATATAAACAAATAGACATCCAGTTAGACAACATTCTCTCAACAACCGTTTCAGATCTGAAAAAAAAAAAAAAAACAACCCTGAATATAGCAAGGGCACTTAATGACAAGGTTTTAAAAAAAACCAAAAACCACTGCTTGCTTGAAATATAATATTTTTACATGCTTAACTGCATTCAGTCTCCTAATGCAATGATTTCCCTATAGAGTCTTGAAAGCATATATTTGCTTTATGATAAGTGCTTTGTATTACTCATCAGTCCTGAGTAGGTGCCTTCATCTCACTGCTGAAAAGCACACATTCTTTATTCAAAATCTTAAATTGGATCTGCACTGTGAGAGCTAAAAACTTAACCCAGTTGTGCAGTTACTGGGAAACAACCTACAGATTACAAAACTACAACATACACAGAGCAAGATCTATTGAAATTTATTGGGAGTAACAGCTGGGTTAAAACACTAGAGCAAGCCCTCACTGAAGGCACAATGCAGCCGATTGTGTGTGCTCATTATGGAGGTGATGTGTGGTATAAATGCTGGATCATTTGGCATAAAGTTAGATTAAAAAGTAAATTAAATGTTCAGTGTGGTATTTCAAAGTAAGGTAGGTGTTTCTACACCACAGTATTTGAATAAGCAGTCCTGTCCAGCATCCTGCTGGTGCCTTCCACAGCTGCTCCTGGTGGGCTTGTCTTGCCAATATGCTTGGGCCAAGTTATTTCTGATTTTACAGATAGCTGGCATTTTACCACAGTCACACCGCAAAAGAAACACATTTACAAAAAGCCAGAGACATACAGAAAATATGACAATCATTCAAACCTTCTTAGCATCAGCTTTGGGTTTTTGGCCACAACATACTGCTCCATCAGTTCTAAGAAAAGCGTCCTCATGATGTCAGTGTAGTATTCTAGTTTTCCATGTAAAGCAACAGTCAGTAAAGATGCAAAATACACTTTAGCTCGAGCAGAGAACTCCCTTTGGTTTTCCAGTGTGTGAATAAACTGAAAAAGAAAGAAAATGTAAAATGAAGTCACATTACAGGTTTCTGAAGAACCTCAATACTTGTCTGCACTAAGACAAGCAATATTATTTTAATATTCAATCTCCTAAGTGCTGAATCAAAAAGTTTTCAGAAGTTTGAAAGAACTTATATAAAAATGTTGCCTAAATTTTGATTTTAGATATACAATGTACTAGACCGACCTAAGGAATGCTTATATACTTCTCTAAAAACTTATCTAAAAAGGATGTTTTAATTAAATGTAAAATAGTGTTCTGTGACAATTTTAAAAGTGAAAATCAACTCCCCTCTCCCCCAAATTCCCAGTCCTTTCACATCAAATTACAAAGACACTAATGTAAGTACACCTGTAAATGTGCTCTCATCTGCCATGAACTCTAATTCTACCATTAACTAGCTCAGCAGTAGATTCTCATTAAAAAAAAAAAAAAGAGAAAAAGCTAGAAGCCTAAATCTATATTTAGGTGTCTGACAATGAGCTTCAGTTTTTGAGAGTGAGCAATTATAAGTCTCTTCAGAGCAGCTGTGAGCACTCATCAGTCTTGTTGAATAGGCCACTTGAGGAGCCTCTACCTTCATTGGGGCAGAGATTCTGGTAGATGGCTGTCCACAAGTGACTCCTGTGAGGAGCCAGGATGGAATCAGCACTCTCTGATCACATTTCTTAAAAGGCTAAACCAAACTTGTAACACCAGTTTTTATGCCAGATTGGGAAATACCTGCTTTTTACAGCCACTGCAATGTTCACTAACTCCATATTGCATGACCTGGCACAGAAATGTGAGATCCAACATGAACCTCTGGCTGTGATGCCACATATCTGCAGTGGTTACTGTGAAATCAGAACCATATGAAAATCACTTATTTTTATGAATTTTTGTTCAGTTGTGCTTGCAAACCTTGCAAACCTTCTGTCTTGCACACATACACACAGGTATGCCTAGCTAAGAGACAAGGTGCATCTAGTTCAGTACTCACGTTAATGAGAAATGATTTGCTGTTGAGGAGGTTGGAGAACTGGTACAAAGCCTGCTCCACAGTCTGGCGCCTGGCCTCAGGAATATCCAGCTTTCCTGTAATCATCACATCCTTCTCTCCATCTTTGGAGGGCAAGAAGAAGACTCTGTCGGTGTACGTTTTGTAGTCTAGTACTGGAATTCCAGCTTCGTTGATATCATTTGTCTGATCCTCCATCTCTATCATTAGATCTGCAATATGCAATGTAGTTCAATGGTTCAGTTTAAAAACTCTGCAGGTTTTTAGGTAATACAAGGTCTTTGAGTGCCTTGTAATAGTGAAAAGGCAACTCAGCAGCAAAAACTTATTTAATCTCACATTTTCTCTTGCTATTTTTAACAATCATCCTATTAACTATAACCACAGCTTATCCTTTGGTGACATGAGGATAACTGCCTTTAGCACTGATGGTTTCCTTGTTGTTGCCTATCTGTAAAAAGACCTTTATGGCATCTGAGTGAGCTCATATAGATGAATGTAGGTTTATAGTACAGAACACAAAAAAGACATTGCAATATTTTTTGTCTTGTTTTAGTTTTAGTTTTCTTTTTTCCCAATCCATCGTCTATACCCTCTGAGTCCAGTTAGTACAGATAGTTATTTTAAAAACACAGCAATCCAGGAAAGAGAGGTTTAAAGTGTAAAGCAAACTAATTTACTAAAAAGGAAGGGGATGGCAGAAAGGAAGAAGGTTAAATGGTTCACTGAAATGAATGGAAATATTTCTGTGGGACTCAAAAGCCTGAAGTTTTTAAAAGGGACAAAAATTAGAGAATCATCCTTTGGAGCAGCTACTCTAGCTGAAGGCTTTCCAATTACCCAATATTGCTGATTGATTGGAACACCATGTTAATTAATATAGCAACCTATTGTCTCAGGAGTTTTATTGCTCTTACTCATTCATTTGCCTCTTATTTTATAGCATTCATCAAAGATGAGGGACAAAGAATCTTCTTGTTTCCCTCTGTGTGGTATTAGAACTTCCTTCCCGCTGTCCCCTTCCTTGGCTATCTTTGTTCTTGTGTATTTTAGAGAGTTTGCACTTTGTGCTGTTGACATTACAGTTTCACAGTATGGAACCAGAATGTGCTTTGACTTCAGTGTTTCATTTAACCGTAAGTCAAGGTGGATGTAGTTTAGGAACTGGATTACTCCTTGGATGTGCATTCTACTCCCCCGATGCTTGTGCTTCGTGGAGCAGAGAAGAAACTTCCAACCCAACAGGTAGTAGGAATGTGTAACTCTCTACTCTTGTCCCAGCAAGGGAAAGGTACCTTCTCCTTTCAGAAATGGGTATGACGTGCCCAGGGAGAGGGAAGAGAGAGAGGGAGAACCTTGATAGATCCTCTCACAGTTCAAAATGTTTTTGAACTGTGAGAGGATTTGAAATGAAGTTTCACAGTTTGGAATGAAGCCTATTTGGGATTGACTCAAACATTTGCTTCTAGTTTGTGTCCAGAACCTGGAAGGAGTTGGTTTTCCAGAGAAAGCAAGCTTGTACAAGTAAAGAACATCCTGTCCCAGAAATACCAGAAAAAAAATGACTGAGGGAGGCTTCCAGCATGGCCGAAATCTTTGAGATACTCAGAACTTCTTAAATTAATGTCAAACTTAAACCTGAAATTGCTGTTTTATTCAATCTTGCTTTTTAGCCACTGTCAATATGAAATAGTGTTTCCTCTATAGCAATAAAGCATGTGGGTACTTTTTTAATAGAGATTATTTCAACATGACCCAACAGCAAGTATAATTCAGATAATGAGGTGACATTTCATGGTAATCATTTAGGCCAATATTTGCAAAGTTTGCACTTAGATGCCTAATTTAAGCTTTGTGATGAGTAGTCCAACATGTAAAATGCTGAGCCTTAACACATCCTGCTGCCTTCCCTGGGATGATGCCTCTACATTTACACAGAACAATTAGCTAGCTCCCCTAATCAAGCTTAAGATTTTCCCATGGTGAACAGGGTAAAATGCTATTTTTTTCCTGTGAGCTTACCAAATTATCCCTTTGTATGCTGATGGCTGCAAATAAATTTTGCAGCTCTGAAAACAGTTTTTAATGTGCATACATTGTACACACAATCATTGTGCTAAATATTATGTGCATGTTAGTCACTATAAAGCATTCTTATCTTTGTGTTAATAACCAATCATATTAATAACTATAAGCAACCCCAATCTCAGCTAGTTTTTACTCCAAATTTCTAACTCTGTTCTTCCTTTAGACTAAAATAATCAATTTATTTTAATAATCTCAGGTACCTATTTTATTTTATCTACTTCTCTCATACATAATAGCAAAATACCTGCTCTATGTCAATGCCAGTAATGAAGACTACTAAGATGTATTGATTATTTCTTCCCAGAAGACAGTTTTAGTGAGCTAGCACCATTCCTCCAGCATGTCTTGATTGCTGAAGAGGACCCACAGCAGTGAAAATATCTGTAATACCTGTGAACTCCTTCTTGCACCGGTCTCTGACACTCTCCTCCAGGCCTTCAAGTTGTGACTTAATTTTTTCATACTCTCGTTCTGCTTGTTGGCTCTTGCGTCTTTATGGAACAGAGGTAAGAATGAAAAAAGGTTACAAAATGCAAAAGCAAATAATTTGCAACAGCTCTGAGAAGGAAGCCCAAGGAATGGAAGAAATTTTCATGGCTTTGATTTTTTTAAATACAGCAGAAAGAGAATGGAGGAGAAAAACAGCAACAGAGGCCAAAATCTTCATTCCATGTAAAGCGACTTGGCACTATCATGGGCTGGTTGCTTCAAAGCAGACTTGGGCCAGTAATTTGAAATCCAGTAAGAAGTAGTTACAAATGCTTTCAATCATATATCAAGTACAGGAAGTCAGTTTGAGCAAGGATTGCTTGCAACATGTCCTGTACTGGCTCTAAGCCACCCAGGACAGTGTCTGGTTTCAAACTCAGAAGGTTTGATGGAGGCTCACAAGAACTGTACAGCACATGCTTCAGCTGTATTGATATGTACCATAAGAGTGAAATCCACCCCTTCCTGAGGGGGAGGGCCCTCATTACTAACCTTAAAATTGGTTTAAGTAGTCAAAAACAGACATATATTCTGGCCCTTTATGAAGCATGAATTCTGACACTAATAATGAAGTTTGTGCGTGGGTAATTTAGCTGGAAAAACAAAACCGACCCCGTAGTAAAAACCATCCAGCTCAAACCTACAGTGCTGACTGAGGCAGCATAAATGTTCATGGGTATTTATACAGAATAAATTATCCATAAGTTATCTCCTCCACAAGTGCAATTTTAGCTGCCATTTCAAAAGGGTATGTGTGCAATTCAGTCTGCAGTTGTTTACTTGGGAAGCCTGGGACCAATTGTGTTTATATATAAAGGAGGGACTGGGCTGACTGACACCAAGGAATTTGGCATGCGTGAGAGGAATAAATTGGTGCTCATACATATTTCCAGCTGTAACTTCCATTCTAAACCCTGCAGCTCATAAAAAAGATGAAGATGGTTTCTGTAGACTGAGCTGAAAACAATCAGGTAGTACCTTGAAAGCTTTAGGAAAACAAAAGCACCTAATTAGAAGAACTTACCTGTAGCAGATGATAGAAATGCCGATGATTACTATCATAGGAATAAGTACCAGTGGCAAAATTAGATTCAGTGGGATATCAGTCACACGGTTATCATATTCCACCCTTCCAAGGATCCATTCCCGGAGTCCAAATTTTACCTAATTGGATAAAAACAGACATTTGTCTCAACAAGTGCAAATGTAAGGTGGTCCACTTCTCAGTTGCACTCTAAATTCTTAGTAATTTTCACAAGTGAATTTCTAGCTCAAACCTCCAAACAAAGGAAATACTTTGGAATATTTTAAACTGACTTTGGGTCACTAGCACTTTATTCCATGAAGTAATTTAATTTTGCTCAGCTGAGGAAGAAAAATCCTAAGTCTGTCTGGCTGGAGTTCTACATTTCTATATAATGAAGGTATTTGGCAGCCTTGAGACTGCTCTTTACGTGTGACATCTTTTATGCAGTAGGCAGAAGCTGGAGGAAGAAAGAACTGCAAAGAGTTTCTTCACAGTACTACAACAACTGTGGAGAACAAATTATTTCAGCCAAGAGGCACAGTAACAGTGTTATTGATACATGAAACTAAATTCCACAGAAAAGGTAACGTACAATGAATTCGGGAAGATTATTGATGGTATCTCTCTTCTGCCGTTTCTTTGGCTGAGGCTGTACTTCTGGTGGCTCACAATATAAGTCTGTTTCAGTCAGAGTTTTTATATTGCAAGGCTCATCACCCACAAAAGCTTGGGCCTCATCAATTGTCATGGCTTTGTTCAGGTTACTGCCCTAGACAGAAAATAAAAAGCTGAGTTATCATCACAAAGTCTTGGGGGACAAGAAATCCTGAATTGCAACTTTCCATTTGGATCCCTTTCAGCAGCAGATATGATTTGCCCTGCAGCCTACAGAACAGCAGAGTGATTGGGAACTATGTGATTCCCCTCCCTTCCTTCCTGGTGTGAGATCAGATGCCCCTTCCAGTTCCTGGGAGGTCTATTGGGGAGGGCGTTTCCAAATGCAAATGCCAGACTCAGCAGGAGGGGGCATCCTCGGCAAACCCAAAGTACAGCTAAAAAAGATAGGAATTCTTTCTGAGAAGGGCTGTGGGGAGAAAAGGGGGGCTGCCAATGTTCATCATCTAGCAGAGGTAAGGGACTCTACCAAGAATTTGAGGTATGGCACCAAATGTCTAATAAGGCTTTGAGAAACGAAAGAAAAATTCCATACATGCTTCAAGGACAAAATGAGCAAGCACCAACTTTTGACAAGTTTACCTTTGCATTAATAAGTTTGTTGACTTGTTTTTTGATGCCATCTGTGAAGTTTTCAAAAGTTGGGTCTGCAACATAGGCAAAGGAGTGGCTCTCATTTTTTACAACCAATTTATAATGATCCATTAGAATAACAGTGGTAATGTTATAGTTTTCTGGGTCTTCCAGTATTGGTGGGGAAGAAAAAACCACTGTGGTTTCATTAAGTCTTGTAACAACCTTTCCATAAAACTGTAAGAAACAAGACAAGAAGAAGAACATGCACATTTTAGAGTCCAATTCCTTTCTGTACATAACTGTTGATAACTTTAGACCATAGAAATAAAACCACTGAATTTATATCCTCTCCATACAGCAGAAATACCACAATATAAAATATTTTTGAAAAAGAAAATGAAATAAATTTGTTGATGGTAATAAATCATTGATTCACTTTATTCCAGCAATTGCCTGCAGAAGAAGCTTGGGCTATGGGTTAGTTTCCATTGCCTCCAATTTGTTTGGCTCTTTACCACTGGACTGATACCATCAAATTCCTCTCAGATTAGGAAGTTAACATTTCACCCTTAATCCTGATCATCTTCTGTACCTTTGAGTAGCTTGGGTCGATTATTTTCTGCTTACACCATATAATACCTCACTAGATTTCAATACAATCATTAAGTGAAATTTTGGAATAAAATTCAACAGTTGTTACTTAACCACTCAAGGTAACAACTCAGTTCACCCATTCTCCATCCCCAATTCAACAAATTTTTTTACCCTGACACATTCAGTCATTCAGTAACATCGACCACAGGCAACAACACTAATAGGAACCCCCAATATTTATTCTATCACCACCTGTTTTTCTCACTTCATAACTCAATGCAACTAGATAGCTTCTCCCCAACATTTTTGATATTGCCATGTAAGTGAAAGCAAACAAAAAGATTAGAAAAGCTGAGTAGTCTGCAAAGTCTTAATGAAGAATGTGTGCTATAGGTAATGCTGACTTAAGCTAACAGGCTGAGTATACATAAGAGAAGGTGTAAGAAATGTTGATAAACACTGTAAAGAATGCTAAATAGAATTTTAGATTGTCCTGGGAGTCAAGATTATCAAGATAATCACCTTTTGAAGTTTATGGCCTAAAAAATGTAGTCAGTTTTCCTCTTAATAATCTTTAGGGATATGGTTCTAATGTACCCCAATCCAGTTGGCTTTGGCATCCTCTAAAAGTTGAGTCATGCATATGATTCAAAACATGCTCATTACAAACTCTTTATGGATCATAAGACAGTCTTACACTGAAGAGCCAGCCTTAGCAGAGTCTTATAATGTTCTTACTGGAAGATCACTTTTAGGTCTAAATCAAATAAATTGTGATCTTCACTAGAAGAGGAGGAAATTGATACTATTGGCAATATCTGTTCCTCTTAACAGAAGATGCAAGAAGGAGTTTTTTTAATGCTATTTTCCACAACTTTTTGTGACCTGTTGCAGGTGGAATATGCATGAAGCAAAAAAAAAAAAGAAAAGAAGACTTGGTTCATTGAGATGTCAGGAAAGAAAAGACACTGATTGTGCAAAGCTGAGTAGTCTGCATTGTCTAGATTTAGATCCTCCTTCAGGCAAATTGCTAATGGCTGCATGGGGAGAAGAAGGAGAAAGATAAAGAAAAAACAAACACTTCCAAATTCTGAAATACATCTTTTATCCTTATCTATATTGAATGAAATGAATTTTAAAGCAGAATATTGCAAAGTACAAATGCATGTAAGGCAAGATGGTAGGAAAGTCGAGACTTTCCACAGGAACACCCTGAACAGACTCAGAAATATGTTCAAACCTTATTTCAGTTCAAGCCCAGTGGAGTCCAGTGGGAAAGTTTATATGCAGTTTTTGAACAGATTGTATGTTGTACATGCAATGTTATGCCTTTGGGGGAAAAGAAAGAAAATTACCTTTTTTTGATTCATTCCCCCTGCTTCTGGACGCTCTGCATATATCACCAATGAGAAAGACTGGATGAGCTCAAACCCGGTTCCAGTTACTGTAATATTTCTTCCTCCACTGCAAGACAGAATTAAAAAAGAAGTCAAGTCATTGGCAGACTACCACAGCTGTACACTGCTTCATCCTGCACTGCTACTGCTTCCACTGAAAAAAAACCCTTATGTGTGATGCCTATATGACAATTAGATGTCCTACAAAAAGGACTTCTGTTAAAGCTATTGATGATGAAAGTATTTAAAAGATCAATGTCAACTTAAAACTCTATTTAAAACAGCATGATTGAAAAAAGTACAAATTGCTTTGCCAGGATTTTTGGCTGTACATTGATGGCAATCTTTGTGTGCTTTACTTCTCCAGTGTTACTATTAAAATCACTCTGCCTACAATATGCACATAGAGACAAAGCTGAGATTATATTTTCCAGAGGTCTGTAGGGACCTGGCTTCCGTATTCCCTTTTATTTGCAGCACATTGTTTAAAAAATAATACATTCACATAAGAAGAAGAATTTGCCAGTGGGAATTAAAGTCATTGAAGTGACATGGATTTAGAGGGATAGTAAACCTCAAAGCAATACATAAAAATAGGCTTTAGTTGATATAGAAGAAAAAAAAGTCATTTGAATTCCATGGGATAAATCACTGTTGATCTACCAAAGAAAAATTCCAGGTCCCAAAGTCACCCAACCAAATATGAAAAGGAAACATTACAACCAAATCCTATATTATACAAGTGATTACTCAATATTCAAGAAGACAGGTACTAATATCTCCAAGAGAAGTCAGAGCCAAATTTATTTTTAATGTTCTGTTTGTTAAGTCATGATGTTACAATTTTTACATTGACCTTTGTAAAGGGATAAAAATTAGGAAGTAAACTGAATACTTTCAAACATCAGTTGCAGTTAAGACCACAAGCCCTACATTCCTGAATGTGTGCATTGATAGAGTATAGGAGTTTATCTCAAACAATTCTATATTTAATATTTTTCTTACCTATTACACATATTTTAAGCCAGTTGTGAAGAAAGTTACGACAAACATTTCATTACCTGCTGAAGCTGTTGACTGGCAGGAATTTGGTGACAGTAGGATTCTCACTGTATGTAAACAGCTGTGGGACAGTAATTCTCGTGCTCCCATAGTTCATTGTGACTGGAACAGGTTCAACCTTGTTGTTACGTCCTGTAACGCAGATGATCTCGTCTCCAAATTCAGTACTAGATTGAAGAAGAAAAAGAAGAGGAAACATCTTCTGTTACTAACACTATGGAGTTTTGTATTCTTTTACAGTATACTCCAGAACAAAAATACCAGGGCTCCATTTCTGCTGGTTACAGTAGTTATGAGAGGAGATAACACTTCCATTAGATCATGTAAGCTTTTTAACAAAAGAGATATAGGATGTAACAACGAACATTGTACAAACACAGGAACAATGCAATGTCAGCACACTTAGTGTCCTTCCTTTTTTTTTGAGAAAAGACAAGGGCAACAATTAATAAAAGGAAAAAGAAGGGAGAAGAACAAACCATGGGGGAGACTAGACAATTAGTATTTTATACAAAACCACTGAGGACATGCTGAGTGAAAGCATGGGTGGGTTTGAAGCAGCCAGTCTAGCAGAGAAAGCCAAAAGTGGAGAAATCTTTGGACATCTAAATTCTCCCACTTAAGGTGTTTTTATAGCTGCTCCTTCCGCTGAAGCCTCTGAGTGAGTTTCTGTCTGAGTGTTACATGCAGACCTCCATTGCATGGGAGGAGTCACAAAGATATAGACAAAGGACTTGTTTAATTTATAAAGGGCAGAAAAGGTTGGTGATTTTTTAGGACATAGCTCTGTATAGTTAGTTACTTGGGCTACATACACATTGCAAGGCTGGCTACCGACTGTAACTTGAACATCTTTCTTGGAACCAGTGGCCAGATTTATACCAGAGATGGTAAGTCTGGTTCCACCTGCTTGTGGACCACTTTCAGGCCTTATGTGAGAAGGATGAGGTTCCTGCAAAGAGAAGATGGTCAAACTAAGTGAGAAAATTAAAATAAAATTTATACCAGTATTATTTAGCTTAATAGGTAATATAAGTTTAATATCACTACCTGAAAAATAATAAAATTAGAGCAATGATAGACAAATCTTCTAAAATAAAACAAAATCTTTTACTATTCATGTTGAAATAAGTAACAGATAATGTGAATACACTTTTTTTCTTTATTGTATTTTATGAGGCTTTATACAAGTTTCAATTCCCTATCACAAAATGTAGAGTTGGCAGCCATTAAGTTTGTGAGAGCTTCCTGTTGGATTTCCTGGTTTCATACTTATTTTAAGATTTCTCTCTTCTTTATGGCTAGGTCTACCTTCATCTTTCCTTACCCTTTCCTATGTTCTGTGTCAGCTACAGGAGACAAAGAACAAGGTTTTCAAAACTTGCACTAAACAGAAAGAATATGAAGATCTCTTTTATCTCAAAAGGCTCTCAATAACTGTGGTAAAACTGTTAACCTATTCTTAGGCAATAAACTTGCAAAGAAAGAAAATCAGAAAATGCTCAGATTCTCTTAATGTACCTAGAACCTTGAAGTGGGTTCCTTAAAACCAATTAAATCAAGCAGACACATTTCAAATTGTTATAAAATTTGTTTTATATTTAAATTTTTCAACAAGTTCCCTCCTTTTGTTCTCAATTCGGTCTTTGTTTCAATGATTGTATTCTGGGAGCTCCACCGTAAATTAACAGTAAGGGCTTTTCATGAGCAGCATGATTTAATTTGTCAGTAAGTAGTTCCTGCTTCCAGTTGAGAAAAGCATCCTTATTCAGGACCACACTGAAGCTGCTGAATCAAGAGGATGATGGAAGCCGAGCAGGCCACGAGATGTGGCCTCCAGCTGGCTCTGGGTGCCACTGCCTGCTGACCCCACGGCTCCCCATGCCTGCAGACGTGCCACAGCCCTCGTGCCATGGGGCCACAGCTGCTGTGCCTGCAGGCACCACTGTGCCCTTGGCTAGGCAGCACTGTGCCCTGGGCAGGCAGCACTGTGTCCTGGGCAGGGATCACTGTGTCCTGGGCAGGCACCACTGTGCCCTGGGCTGGCAGCACCATGCCCTGGGCTGGCATCACTGTGCCCTGGGCAGGCAGCACTGTGCCCTGGGCTGGCATCACCGTGCCCTGGACAGGCAGCACTGCACCCTGGGCTGGCAGCACTGTGCCCTGGGCAGGCAGCACTGTGCCCTGGGCTGGCAGCACTGTGCCCTGGACAGGCAGCACTGTGCCCTGGGCTGGCAGCACCATGTCCTGGGCAGGCAGCACTGTGTCCTGGACAGGCAGCACTGTGCCCTGGGCAGGCAGCACCATGCCCTGGGCTGGCATCACCGTGCCCTGGACAGGCAGCACTGCACCCTGGGCAGGCAGCACTGTGTCCTGGACAGGCAGCACTGTGCCCTGGACAGGCAGCACTGTGCTCTGGGCAGGCAGCACCGTGCCCTGGACAGGCAGCACTGTGCTCTGGGCAGGCAGCACCGTGTCCTGGGCTGGCAGCTGCCCTGGTGTTGCACACAGATACAGGATGCCAGGTCTAAGAGTGTGGCTGGTGAATTAGGCTGGGGCATTGCTATGAGGGAACCTGATCCTGTGTTTGCTGAAGCATACTAGATCAAGGCCTTAGGGGAGGCTGTGAATAGGTGATGCCTTTTCTGATATTCAGCGGTACTGCTCCACCATACTAAAACAGGCTTTTCTTAAATGAGTCAAAAAAAGTAATAAGCTTTTTTCCCAGACTCATGTATATTTGTAAATGACAGCTGTTCTCCTCCTCTTGCATAATCTTGCAAAAATGGTCGACTGATAATAAAGTCCAGGCTTGGGGCTATTTCATATGAAGGACATGCAAATAAAGCAAGAGGAATGAAGTTTGAAAATGTCCCTTGCTGATGAGAGTTTCCTTGATCACTATCACACAGCACTGATCTTCCACTTGAAGGAGGAAAAGCCCTTCTCAGAGGCAGAGAGCAACACTCCCACTTCT
This sequence comes from Agelaius phoeniceus, assembly GCF_051311805.1. Classification (NCBI taxonomy): domain Eukaryota; kingdom Metazoa; phylum Chordata; class Aves; order Passeriformes; family Icteridae; genus Agelaius; species Agelaius phoeniceus. The sequence goes on along the minus strand of NC_135269.1, from coordinate 53,618,165 downwards.
TCCTAGTCATGCAGCAAACCCCCTTCTCTCATGTAGCTTTGCTCAGGCACAGACCATCTCTGTGACAGCTTACAGCCACAAAGCCAAGGGCACACCAATTGCAGGGAGGAAGGGACTGATATACTGTATTTCAGTTCAAAGCTCGGTGACTCATCAACAGGTTTTTAACAAGCAGCAGGAATCCATAAAAATGCATCCAGCTGACTTCATGGTTACTTTACAAATTTGTTTTATTGAAGCTCAGATATTAGAGAAGCACAGAGAACTCTTATGTGCTCTGCTTTTTTTATACTTTCATGTCTAGGCAAGTTCCCTCTGAAGGAATGCATCATGGTTCAGCACACTTCACAAATCCACAATGACAACCGTAATTTGCTCTCGAGTCATTGAGCTTTAGGAATATGCTTTAACTAATTGGGTGTCAATTGCTTTTCTTCCCCGAGAGAAATCTGTTTGTAAACCCTTCACTCCTCAAGAGTGAGCATATGACTGCTCTCATGCACTACCCTTTGATTTAGCTTTAATTTAATACATCACTCAGGTTACAAGATTTTTATATAGGGAAGTCACTAAAAGTAATTTAAAAGCATTTTAAAAGCTCATTTAGGTCTATATAACCCTGTGTGTGCATCCTCATATTTGGATTTAATTGCTTGCTGATTGAGGCGAGATTGAAACAAGACACACCAGCGTAAACAAAAAATTTTAGGGGGTCAATTTTAAAAATAACATTTGAAGTTTAAATTAGAATAAGTCCAGATATGCACCTTATAGGAAAAACTCATTTGTGCTTCTTTATAACAGAATTCTGTTGCTAAAAAGATTACAATTAGAACTGTATATGAAATACACAGTTAATAAATACACAGTTTATAAAAATGGGTCAAATACTTTAAGCATAACCTTACCACATGGACAGAAAACCATACCTTTTATTAAGTTCAAATTATATCCTAATTGCTATAAATTGTTAACCATGCTGGACTTCTGTGCTTTCCATGGGAATTATTATCTGCATAGCATGCTTAGGATAGCTTTCAGATTAATGTTTTCCTCAAGAACTACTAAAGAAGCAGTATAGGCAAATTCTTACTCTATGAACCTCTGAAAAAATCTCTTTAAAATTTGTAGCCTTTTCCCTAAATACTACCTCCACTGGAAGGTTAGGCTCCAAGGACAGGCTTAAAAAGAAAATGAACAAGAAACTACTAAAAGCAAGCCTTTAAACATAGACTAAGGAAACAAAGAAAGAAAATAAGGGTTTCTGAATCATCACACACACTATTCTCTGTAACCTCAGCACAACGAATGAAAGGAAGCTTGCTAGGAACTTCAGTGGACAGCTGTATTCCTTTCTCTTAGCAAAAGTGGGAGTTAGAGCTCTGTTGGGTTATCTGATGGGTCCTTTTGGCAGGGCTCAGCTGTCCCTGTTGCCAACAATCAGTAAATGCAGAGTGAGCCACAAACTTGAAGTTGAACCACTCAGCATCACTGTCTTTGAAGGACCTGTTAGTGGTTGCCTGCATTTATCTCCCTAGGAATAGGGATGTAGAAGTAGCCAGCTAGCAAAGTTATCTCTGAAAAACATAGTTCTAAGGGGGAAATGAAAGAACTATCTGTTCTGTTTTCCACAGAAACTGGTTAGTTTTTTTTCTGTTTTCTTAGAAAGGCATCAACTCCACCTCTTGGAATTGAAACTCAGCTACACCAGACAGGAGAGCTCACCACCCACCCCTCATGCATCCATTGTGCACACACATCTCAGTTGCACTTCAGGCTGAATGGAAAACTGGGGCCAAGAACCACTCTGGGAACTAACACAGAGGGCAGCCAAAGAGGAAGTGGAATGGTTATGGCTAACCCTTATTTTGTCTTTAATTGCTGATCTTGCAGCTGTCCCTCAAAGGCCTATTTTAAAAGTGCTTAATTCAAAATATTCGTATTTAACACATTTAAAGTAGTTCTGCAAATACCAGGAGCTCTCAAGAGAACAAATAACGTGGATGCTTCATAAAGATGATCTAATAAGGAGAAGCTGAACGATGCTTTGTGTGCATGCAGAGAAATTCTTCAGCATGACTGCTAACACTTTGTTATTATAAACTTGGAAGGAATATTACTTGATTAATTTTAACTTGCTATTTTCTGTTTCCTATTTCCCCTCTTTCCCTTCCTCCTAAGGACCTGCCAGAAAAAATAAGCAGCTGAAATAAATTATCAAGAATTTTAACAATTTTAATAATCATTTTATTGCAAAACCAATGTGCTATGAATAAGTTTTATTGCTTCTCTAAAGTATTCATGGATGGCTCAAAGAACAAAGCTCCATTGGCCCACCTGGCAGTCTTCTTAGGAGTACCAATAAAGGAAAAAGTAAGGTCATGCAAATGCTCAACCAGAAAGCATTTTTCAAAAATGCAATTAGGTAGATAGGATCAGGAGGAGAACGATACTTTACTGAATGCCAAGTTAATTTGAAGAAGTGCCATCAGTGGTGATCCAAGACTTCAACAAGAACTGTGTTACCTAAGGAGAAGGCAGCCCATTCCCATGGCTCAGCAGTCAGACAGACACATACGGGCCCTTGCAAGGTGCCAGCTCTAATCTCATCTTACAAGGTCTTATCTTGTGCAGCCTGGCAAAGCTGCACCTGACCCACAGCTCTATGTTGCTACCAAAATCCTACATGAGATTCCTTCTCCTTGCAGAGGAAGACAAGGGGCAGACAGTAAATCTGTCTGTGCAAGCCTTCTTTGAGGGATAATAAAAATGCTGCTTTTACCAAGAGCCCTTTAAACTGAACTCAACCTGAATGTTCAACTGTTACAAATGGGACTGATAAGCCTCCAACCTCAAGTGCTGCAGTATCAGTGATGCTATTTTTTTCCAAATCCCCTCAAGGATTTCTTCTCTCCTTCTTTCTGCCCTTCTGTCATTTCAGTCTCCGAATCAGAAGTACACCTGCTGTCATGATAAATACCTCCCTTTCTTTTTCAGCCCTCTGCACCTTGAGATCTTTGTTGGCTCCGTCAGAAGACACCCGGGGGAACTCAGACTTTCCATAACATCACTGTAACATCACACTGCAGTGCTCAGTGCAATTATGATGTTAAACAGAACATTTGATAATGTGTCCTATATGGAATTTGTAGCAGTCCTGTAATAATTCTTCTGGAAAACATCAGCCCTTGTGAGGACTTGGCAATACTTCATTTCTCATGGACACAGTAAAATTTAAACAACCCTGCAAATGATGATTTAACCCTTGTTTTATAATTCCTTTAAGTGTAGAAAATAATTCAAACATATTTCAGTTTTTCTCTTATTTTGCTTGAAATGGAGGAATGTTTTTTCAGGTCTATACTTCTTTTGTCACCAGGAAAATACTGTTCATGTCTTCCAGGTAGTTTAATGCTTGAGCATAAATATATTCTGCAATAACAGGCTACCTTGTTATGAGGGCTTTTTGATAGTTTAGCTTGAAAAAGCCTATTCCAATGTCTGTCAGCTGTTCAGTGGCCTGGTTTTTGAAGAGTCTGGTAAGCCATTTCCCAGCAGAGGGACTTTGTGCCACCAGGACTCACCGCTGCTTTTCGTTCTCATGATCATGCCCTGTGTTTGCAGAAAGTGGATTTGCAGTTTTGATAAAGCCTGTGCAAACACACAGCTATGCTGTCCAGAATAAAATTCAATACAATAGTTCAGTTGGGAGTGATCTTCAATCACCAGGTGTAACTTGCTCCCTACTGCATGATTTATCCCAAAAAATTATTTGATCTAAACAGGATTTCTTGCTTGTAGGTCTGACGAGAATGTAGCCTGGAATGAGAAATTTGAGTACTTCACACATAAATCTTCCTAGGCCATACCTAGATGTAATAATGTTGAGTTCAAGATCTCAAAGTCCACCTGCAACCCAACTTTTCCATCTTATATCAGACTGCTGGGTAAGTATTACTGAACTGATAAGTAGTTTTCCCAATGCTTTGATAACCACAAGGCTATTTTCCTTATTGGAAGGATAAAAGTGCTATAAATAGGTTATCTCTTGTTCTTTTACACCTGTGGTTAGTACCCATCCTGTTGCTATGGTTTACCTAAAAGCAGTGGTTATCTGCTCCAAGCAGTGAGACAACACTTGTACATTGCTTTTGGTACCTAATGTTCAAATAATGAGAGCATGTTTAGTAGCAAATTCATATTTCCTCTTTGTAATACCAATGCAAATGTGGCATTTAGATTCCTGTGTGCCACTGTCTTATCCTTGCTTCATCAGCACAGAAGTACTGGAAAAAAACCCAAAGAAAAATATTGACAAAAAGGCTCCAGCTGGCCCAAGTATATCTGTGACTTCACGTTCAGGCCATTTTTCAGTGTCCTGTATTTTTCATCACAGCCAGAAATCTCTTCTTTGCTTGCTTTGTTTTTATCTTTTGCCCCTTACTTAAAAATCTGTTCACAGAAATGCTGTGTATTTTTCATTGTAGTTTCATGCTTTCTGTATGCTAGAGGGTAAATTATCTCCATGTCTGTTCCACTTATAATCACATTTAGACATGAACTTGCTTATTAGCAGTGTACATGGCTGCTGCTCTTACACAGCTACTGTAGATGCTCTGAGCATTCACATTTAGCTCTTACATTTTTTATTCTGTTTTTTATCCTGTTTAATCTACAATGAACTTTAAAATCTTTAATATTTTATGAGTTGCAATTAGTCTTTCTGCAGAGTTAGGAAGGTGATATCTTATTTCTTCAGATTTTTTACTTCTATTTTAGTAAAAAAATACCATTTGTAATCTGAAAATTCTCTAAGAGAGCTCCTAGCATTTTAGATCTCTGTGGTCTGCTGGTGTTAAATCAAAGCCCATCTTTTACCTAGCTAGCAATGGGTTTATTCCTTTTTTCTTTCTTTTTTCTTTTTTTGTTTCCTGGTTTTTCACAATTTTCTTTGCACTTAAAGATATAGAGGTGTAAAAGAGAACCATTCCCCCAGCCTCTTTTTCGCTCACCCATCTTGCATCTGATATTGGATTTTCCAGACAGATTCATGTTCTTTTTCACTTGTTCTGTTTGCTCTGCAGCTTTCCTGGTTTGCACTGTCATGTCCAGCCAACTCACTTCTGGTCCCTTACAAACCATCCAAGAACAAGAGGAGTGCACACCCATGGAGCATCACCAAAGTTCTGCATGTCTTCTTTATCTATTTCTCTGCTTTTCCATTTGTCTGTCACCAAGCACAACCTCATCTATACAAAGTTTCCTTTCCCAGAAGAATTCCTGGACATGACTCTGTAAATAAGGGACACTGTCTACTATGGTATCCATCTGTGGTAAGCAGTTTCTAGCCCATGAACTGCACTACTGAGATAAAACTGGTTGCCCTTTATTCTTCACTAATGTAGAAAATCAAAGACAGAAACAAAAAACCACCAAGGAAGCTACTGGTGGATCACAAGAGGGGCCAGAAATTCAAGAACAGTTGGACAGCAGCAGAGGAGAGGAACCTAGCAGAGATGCACAGAAACCTTGGCATGAAGTCTGTGCTTCAGAGGGGGATGCTGGAAAAAACACAACTGTGCCAGATCACAAGCAGAGACACAACTGGGAAGGGAAAAGAGGATGGTGTCAGAGCATGGCCCCGTGATGCTGAGAGATGCCAGCTGCAGCACAAGGGGAAGCCAGCAACAGATGGAGGTGTTCAAACGGACATGATGGGCAGCAAATGGCAAAGCCACCTACGCTCCCTTCTGTTGGCTCCTGCAGGCACTGACCTCCATTTGGGGGTCTGCCTTTGATGCAAGTGCACTTCTTCACAAGTAGGAATGGGCTCCTGTGCTTCCACACAAGCAGAGAACAGGGATGCTGTTTCCAAGACCTCATGACAGTGCACACAGATGTGGATAAGATTCTCACAAATGTACAGGCCATGTTGTTGCTGAGCCTTTATCACAGCCATCTTTCCTTCACAAATCCTTCCCTCTCCTCATCCTGGTTCCAGCTGCAGTAAATTCTGGCTCTTGAAAAAGTAATTTTTTACCAAAATTGTCTGCCTCACACTGAAAGCCAAATTATTCTGCCAACTCTTGCATGTTATGCACACAAAAATAAAAGGCATAGCCCGTGAAGTGCTGTAGACACCAGCCAGCTTCTTGGAGGTCAAAATGGCATTTCATGGACTATAAAGGTAACCACAGGAACTAAATTAAACCTCTGAGTGGGGAACTCAAGCCATTAGGATCTGTTCTTTCCCCCTCAACTTCCCTCCTTTCTCAGACTCAAGGGAGCCTGTTTCTTGTTTTTTCAGACAAGCCACCCACTCACAGGATATTCAAGCAGAGAATTTCCACTGTGCATTCTTGGCAGTCTGGTGCTCACCGCAGTGGCTGACCTGACCCCCTAGCTCTCCTCATCACAGCAACCATAACACAAGTCAGTTCCTGCAACAGCAGATAGATGAGGAGCTGAGTCCTGCCTTTCTGGGGCTGCTTTGTCCAAACCTTACACCATGTAAGCTGACCAAACACTTCCAGGTACTCCAGGTGCCCAGGCAGAGCATTTGCCTGGCAATGTGCAATGTGTGTTGGCTGCTGTGGATGGGACACTTAAGCAAAGGGCTGGTATGTTAAACAACTTATTCTTTGGACTGAAAGCAGCATCTTTTTATCATGAGGCAGACACCACATGATTTTCTGAAACACCACAGAGCTCTTCTGACAGGTTTGATGGAGAAATGGGAGCATGCATGACTGGAAAGTCTGCACTATCATACATCCAGTGTTTACTGGCAGCTCTCGGGCAGAATCATGAGTACTGCATGCTGGGACATGTATTTAAATGCATGGCTCAGAGGATAGAGAGTTAAGACTAATAATAGCCACATGAATAAGGGCCAACTTCACTAAAACTCTCAGGTATCCAGGAGCTCTCCTGTCCCCCATACGGACTGACACACAAAGAAGATGTACGGCAAGACTTAAGAATAAAATAAGAACCTCTGGAAGCAGTTCCAGACTTCTGTGGATGTGTGGTTTATCAGCATCAATCATAATGGCAACAAGTATGTAATTTTCCCCACAAAAAAACCCACCCAAAGCCCCCAGCTACAGTGTAAAAGGAATGTAAAATTGGGGCAACAACTCAGAGTGAAAAATCAAGGAATGAGCTGAAACCTCCACAAAAGCCTTGAGGCACTGATCTGGTGAAAGCTTCCAGGGCAATTTCTTCAAACATCACAAAGCAAAGCAGAGGATGGATGCACGTAAGAGGAAACTGCCACATTTGGGGGTAGATTGAGGTGGAAGAGTGCACCTTGTTAAATGGTAACTGTGCTGTTCATTTCACATTCAAACTTCCAGTATGGTGAATGTTCATGTTTGTTCTCAGGTCAGGCTCTAATTTATCCTCCCTTCCTCCTCTTTTTGGTTATTCATCTCATTTAGGTAAATAGACATCCTGGTTTACAAGAAGTCATTTTTTCCAAGCCAGTTCCTAAACTACCTTCAGCACCTCAGAAATGTACTACACTTTTGCAAAGTTCTATCTCTAATTTCACCATCTTAGGTTTATTTGAGCTTTCTGAAAAGTCATTCTAACCTGCACAGCCTAAACCTCACAAAATCGTTCCGACAAATGCTGGAGGTGCCAGAACCATCCACAAGCTCTTGTCCTGGTGCCTTGAGTCTAAAGAAGAGGTGTTCTGAGAAAAGAATCAGCACTTGTATGGGATCAGCAAATCTGGGCCATACACATTGGAAAAGCTTAACTCCTTCCTTTGAGACTGCTTCTCACTGCCATAGCAACAAGCAAATCAGATAAAGTTAACAACAAATGAAAAAGCAGGACTGGCCTTTAGCCATGTTACTGCTCCACCTGCTCAGAGACCAGCCAAGCTCTCAGTGCTCCAGATGTACTGCATAGCTGGATATTAAAATTTAGCAGGAGTTCATTTCTATTTCACTAAACAGGAGAATGGTTATTGCCTGAGCCTGCTTATAGTGAAACAATAGAAATGTCAGCAGAGGATGACTGGGTTATCAGAATTTAATTTTATTGGGACTGTACTTGAACTGAACTCAGGCTGGATAGAGAAATTGTGATGGGTAGGGAGACAAAAAGCTTTCTTCTCCTGTTGTGCAGCAAATAGAGTATTTACTGTACAGCACAGACACTTCTGGACCAAGGCATTTTTGTTCAGAAATAATTATAAATTGAAACCATGGCTTCCCTTTTAACTGGATTTTTGACCCATTTCATGAAGGTCTTGCACATTTGTCAGTTCTGAAATGCTCTGTAGTGGCAGACAGGAAAGAAGCATGAGTCTGAGACCCAAGTTGTTCTGACTATTGATTCTCATCAATCCACCTTTAAAAATAAATCACACTGTTCAGACTGGGTATCAACAAGAGCCAAACAGTACTACTTCTAGAATCATGGAATGGTTCAGGATGGAAGGGACCTTCAATGCCCACCTAGTCCCACACTCCTGCCATGCACAGGGACACCTTTCCCTAGACCAGGTTGCTTGAAGTCCCATCCAACCTGGCTTGAACAGTTCCAATAATGGGGCAGATACAGCTTTTCTGGGCAACTTCTTTCAGTGACTCACCACTCTCATCATATAATTCTTTCTTATACTCAATCTACTTGATACGTGCTTTTGGTGGCAGATACTAATCACATGTATGAGGCTGAGGCAGTGGGGTATATGGTGATACCTCTGGTACACACAGACACATCAGGATGAGCATCTCCAGTGTCTCCTTGTGCACTTCTGCCCTGTCATGCCACACGCTGCATTTAGAACAGTCACTGCTAAAGATGAAACTATTCTGCTTCAAGTAGTCAGAGCTCACAGTAAAAACAATAATAGTGACCAGCAGAAGGCTATCCATCCCATGTGCCAAAGAAACAGGGAAATACATGAGAGAAAATTTATTTTAGAAGGGTTCTTGGAAAGAAGATTATTTTCTTTCCTTTGTATATACTGAGTAGAAGAGGTTTTACACAAAGCATAGATTTTGCATGTCTGTGAAAGAGGTCTGAAAAAAGCACTGAAACAAGACTGCAGCTTTTAAGCCAACATTAACTGATGCAACTGTCTGCTCTGATTGTCTGTTCTCATGCCAAAGCATTTGTGCCACACTTGTAGAGGTGCACATCAGTGTGACACCCCATACTGACTTCAATCCTACAGTCCAAAGTTGGCTTCATTTTCTTGTGGAATTAAGGGAAATGAAACTAGAAATGAATATCATCAATTTTCAGGTGTGAATTGTATTATTTGTCAATGCTTTCCATATTGTAAATAGGGTCCACATGGAAAGAGTCTTGCAGTAAATAAAAATGCTCTTTATCAGCAGTTGGCTTAGGCCACTGATTTTTCAGTGATCTCAATGCAGGCAGAGACTGACACACAGAGATTCTTGGACTTGCAGGAGGACATCCACCCAGGTAATGCTCATGCACAGCCACTTCTCCCATCACCTCATTGATAGGCAGTTAAGAATCTTTCCCTGAAGTGGCCAAAAGCAATGGCTCCTTATGTCCCTTTCAGATGTGCTGAGGAGGGAATCACACCAAAACAAGTCCAAAGACAGGCTCCAAAGCCTACATGGTTCAGGTTTCAACCCATTCCATAATAACTTCACGTTTTCCATGAAAATCATGGGAAGATCTTTATACACAGAAGGATAGGAGAACTGGTGTGGAACACACCCAACAGATTCATGTCAAAATCTCATGTAGGTCTTACTGCCATAGTCTCTGTCCTAGAGACCACAAACATACACATGGGAGATTATATAACTGTTTCTGGTTAAGATCATATCCTACACTTCCACAAAGGAACACATGCCATATTCAAGCAACAAGGGTAGTTGTTTTTTGCAGCAGTGTCACCAGAGAGAGGAGGTATTTGCTTGGAAATTACAGAAACCCCACTTCTAGCCTGTTTTGTGAAAACAAGAATGTCCTCTTCTCCGTTAAATGTCATTCTCGACTTATTCCACTGCTGAATCCTTTCCTTTACTTCTCACTTGACATCAAGAATTAATGAGACAGAAGTTTAAATAAGGGAGAAGATAAAAGCCTAGCACACAAGTTATGTTTTATAGTTTTATAGGTCTAATTTTAAGTATCATTATGGGGACTGATATTATTTAAACCTCTCAACTATCACATGATCTTATAAAATTTGAAGACCTCATAGATACAGATAAAGCTACTTGCTGCTAAAAGCACAGGCTAGACCAGCTATAAGCTAGGGCCACGTTTAGAGCAAAGCAATTAACATAGAAATGAAATTCTCTTTCACAGTCACACTGAAAACAAAGCACATAAGTAATATGAACACACATCACGCTGTCTGTGGCTCTGCATGCCATACTTTTGAATGAAATAAATTATTAAAGAAATTAATGTACCTTCATTACTTATTCTTCAGCTGCTCTGCATCCATTCTTCTAATTAAGAAAATTGCCTAGACTAAATACCGTGATTAAAATAGTGCACCATGTATCTAGAGAATACCTAATTTTTTGCAGTGCTGACTTTTTTATTTAATAGTGATACTTCAGAGATATTATGTTACTAGTGAATAAGTTTATTCCACTTGCTTTTTTACCACATCTTTTTAACTTAGATGGCAAATGACATCATCCTATTTTAAGACTCTTAATCTATTGATCAGAATTGATTTTTGGTACTCCTTTTGTATATAGAAATGCTGGAATTAAGTGTTTTCAAATATTTTTCAATGGCAGTGCTATTGATGAAACAGTACAACAAACACAAACAATTCTGTGCTTAACTTTAAGTTATGTCATACACAAAGTATAAAACAGATCTCCGAAAAAATGCACTTACCTGGTATGTAAACAACACTTCACTTGGTGATCTACCTAATTTTCCATTGATGTTAACTTCAATTTGACCTTGCTGTGGTTCACTCATTGGTCCAACTTGACAGACAATCCTAAAAGGAAAGAATGTAAGCTTATCTGTTAGAAGTGACAGCTGCAATACCAGGGCAATGTATGTGAGCTACCACACACACTGCCAGCAAGAGCACCAACTCTGCTTTATCCTATTCTATGTAATCCAGTGCTGCCTCAGATTCCCAGCAAAACCACCCAAGAATAGTTTGCTTGTCTATCCAAGGGCTGGTAAACCCGAAACCTGAGCACTGTACACAGCCACTTCAGCAGTCTGTTAGTAGAAGTGCCTTCTCAGAGGACTCAAATTCAGCCCCATAAGTCAGTTGAACCTCTGCAACCTGACACAAGATTTACTGTGGTCTTTGTGATGTTAAAAAAACCCAAACCCACAAAGGAGCTCCCACCTCCTTGATGCAAACATCAGACCATCAGCTATCTTATGATTTTGTGTGTTTTAACTGCTGATAATTTTGTTGCGCATCTTGCTACCTTTCAGCTTCAAACGTTTTCACACCTATGATCAAAATCCCTTCAGAATTACTGTTCTCTGAAAATAAATTCACAGATAACACATGCAAAATCAGAGGTCAAGGAGCACTGGCCAAGAAAATGCTGCCTTAGAACTAACACTGCTGTTGAGTGATAGCTAGGATGTTTAAATTGTTATTTCAAACAGGTAAACCACAGAATAATAGCATGAAAAGACAATAAGGATTTGACACACTTGAAAACTGGGACAAATGCTTAATGGAGAGCTGATAATACAGTTAGATATGGAGGGATATAGCGCTCATAGCCTGCTCAGTCAGTTTCATATAGGCCACACCCTATGATCACTGCTCATTTCTGTCACTCTCCCTCCAAGATTATTGCTATTCTTCTTTAAACAGTGCATGACTTCTTAAAAAAATCTAAAGTAGCAAAAAATCCCTCAATGACTCCAAATTTCTGGGTATAATGTACTTAAATCAGGACTTATAATAAAAGGATTGTCAAGTCCCTCTGCAAATCACTCCAGACTTTTTTCCTGGGTACTGGCAAATGGACAAAATTCTCAGAATTCTTGCATGTCCTGGCATGTGTATGGCTGCCTGAGCCTGTTCCTCATCATCTCTCTACTGTATTCTTGGAAGTTGTATCTTCATGTCAGGCAGAAACAGGAAATGGTGCCTTTGGAGGAATTTTTACCATATGTCAAGCTAGGGAAAGCAGTCGGGGGCCGGGGCCGGGGGCTGTGGGGGAAACATCGTAGCAGGGATTTTAATTGGAAAAGTTCCCTCCCTTCCCAGCGCTGGCATTGCCTCCCTTCCCCCACATTACTAATGGAAAACTACAAAGAATGACTTCTCCAAGGCCAACAATTAAATCACCACAGAGCCAGAAAGCACCCTTAAGTGTCTTAAATCTTGCTGTGCATGGGAGCCACTGTCCCCTAAAAATACTAGCTTTTAACTGAAGAAGGATAGGGGAGCAAGACAAGGCACTTTTAATTAATTTTTTTTAAATTTAATTTTATAAAAAGAAGGTAATAATAATAAAAAAGAACAGAGGGAGATAAATACAGAAAATTAAAGATATCTATTTGAAGATTTTGACAACTTCTTTTTTTAAGCTTCCCTAGCCAGGAACATCCTTCAAAACCCACTAATTTGTTGATAAATGACATGATGCAAGTTGCATTTGTTCTCACCCATTACTACATTGCCAGAACTTAGGAAACCAGTAATGTTGCTATGATACAAGGAACCAGTCATCTCAGTTCTGGCTCCTTTCCATGTATTTAAAAATATCAAAAAGCTTTAGAAAAAGCCAAGAGGATGGGGAAATTCTTGTAAGGCTATGTCGCAACTCAGTGTAGCTTTTGCAAACACTGAAAATAAGGAATGGGGAAAGATGACTGGTTGGAAGTGCATGTAAATGCAGGAGTGCTGGGAATAAAATTGGGAAGCAGTAAGAAAAAACCAGCTATTCTTTACCTTCTTCAGTCCTAGAGGCCTGGGAAGCTTCTAAATGCCTGATCCATACATTGACTAAAGTTAAATATTTTTCAAAAGCTAAAAAAAAAATCACTTAGGTATCTTCAAAGTCACTTTCAAAACATGCCACAGAAATAGCAAAAAATTACTGTGTTACAATTTAAATTCTAGGAAGGAAAAGAAAGCCAAGGTTTCAATTGCAGCTTTCAAAAGTGAATGAAAGAAAAAGCCGTCATTACTCTTAATATTACAACTGAACCTTCCTGCAACGCTTTTCATCAGTTAATATCAAAAGGGTATTTCCCTCTTGAAATTAGAAGCTTGATATAATCTGTAGTAAACACCTAGATACCTACCTAGAAGAATTTAAGCATTCTGTTTTAATTTTTGGCACTGCTTAAGAGTGTGACAAGCAATCCACAAAACATCTACCAACCTGCTTAGGCAATTCAACATCCATGGACTTGTTGGCTTTGAGATGAAACTTAGTCATCTACAGCTAAACCTAAACTCTGGGCTCCCTCCCTGTCCCCAGGCAAGAAACTCTGTGGCTGGACTAGACAGATTTTAAGCTTCCTCTTGTTTTCCCTACTTTCCCATAAATCTTGTATGCTTGCCTTCACTGTGGTTCAGATTTAGCAAAGTTTTAATGACTAGATGCACATGTAGATTGCCTTTAATTTAAAAACAAATAGTCTTGATATATGTGCAGTAACAGTTTATGAAAGCTTTTCAATCAAGTAAGGAAAAAACTTCAATCAGGAGCAGGATGGTAGTACACCATTGTAAATTTGTTGCTGTATTACAATCTAAAACAATTTTAAATAGAGAGTCAGACATTTTACTATGAAATATTGCATGTATATCATAGCAATAGTTATTTTTTCAAATGGTAACCTTTTGTAACCACTAGAAGATCATCTTTTCTTGAAAATGCACAGAGGTTCCTTTTTTCTTCTAAAATCTTGTGAAAAGCATCCATCAATTACCTTGTGGAAACAGAGTAGAACTCCTCTTTAAAAAGACATTCCTTGTCTGCCACTGTTACATTTTTTACATCTTCTGCCTTTATTCCCAAATTAGATCCCATTATGGTCAAAAGAATTCCACCACTTAGTGGTCCAGTTTTTGGCTCAATCTGTGTTTGCATAAGGGACAGGAAAAAAAAAAAAAAAGCAAAATTAAATACTGCAGTGATTATGTTGCTCTTCTATATTATTTAAAGCTACTTTGACTTACCAACATTTGAAATGTAGATGTTTCTTGTAGGACAAACAAAAAACAAGCTATGCAACTTTTTAATGTTAATTAATCATCTGTTAGCTCAGAACTAGTATTCAACAAGATTTCATGTCTCCTGTGGCAGACTGTTATGTACAAAACCCTTGCCTGGTGCTTATTCTATTTTAAGTTTGCTTCCTCCACTGAAGTACTGTGATTGTGAAAAGCAAATTCATCGCACTCTTCTCACAATCCTTCCCCAGAGCTTTTCCAGCATTTTGTTGTTCTGATTTTATCCCTTTAGGTTCACAGCAGAGCAGTGCACCTTTCTAACACACAGTGCCCACAATAGTGTTTTCAAAATTTCCTCCAGTCCCTTGATTTCCCTTAGTGCATCTCATGGTAGGGTGCTGCAGCATGGGCTGATGGTAACCAAGTAATTTGCAAATAAAATGAGGACAGAGAAGACTGTGCAGTTGCAGTGGAGTGCTTAGACTGGAATATGGCCCTAACAGGCACTTCAATTCAGAATATTTGCTGGGAGGCTAACCTGCTTTCCTACACAATGCTTGGAGCACCTTCAGCAAGACCTTTTCAGGCCTTCAGCTTTGGAGGGCTGCAAGTTTGCCATCAAGAAAAGTGAGGTTGCACTTCAATGCCTGCTCCATCAAAATCGGTCTCTCAGGTCTAGGCAAGCCTGAGCACAGCGATGTGGCTGCCTCTGCTGGCTGCCTGGCCACTGGCTGTCCATCTGCACTCAACCCATACACAAACTAGCTGAAACATTACTCAACTGTTTGCCTAGCTCTTTCCAAATGTTATGTTCATATCTAAAGCTAATGTAAGGTCTGAAAACCTAAAATATTTTAGTATCTTTTTTTTGTCCACAATAATGTAGAAAGAGGATCCCAGGTGAAAACACTTTTTTTTTTAGATTTTCCTTTTCCTTTTTTCTCAAGTCATGTTTACCTGGGCACAGATACTATACAAGTACTCTTCTCCACACATTTTGTCAATCTTCTAGGGTATTTACCTTCCTTGGCAGACTTCAGCTGTTTAACAGCTGTTTCTTCTCAGATGTGCCCTCATGGCCAACCTTCCTCAGTGTTCTGCAGGTCTGCCAGTAGGCACATTGCACCTCTGACTGCACAGTCTCCAGGAATGCAGTGTCTCTGCCACTTTGAGCCACAGGTTTCAGACAGTCCCTACTGAGTGAAACATCCCTTCTACAACTCTCAACCTGTGTCACACAGTTACCACATTTTGTGATGGCTTGAGATGTGTTCTCATCAAACAGTGTGTCTGAGTTTTTAAGTACTGATATCACTGCTACAGCAATTTACATTTGCCCAGTGGAAGCATGTATCACTCTTTTCTCAACAATTATGCCCAAAAAAGCAGCATTGGCTTGTTTCTGGAAAGGACATGGATTTATGACTTTCTTTGCCTTGCTGACCCACCACAGTGGACAACAACCTTCCCTGACTCTGAGTGAATGCTCCGACTGCAGAGTAAGTCAGGTGCACATTTGGCCTCTCTGACTTCTTACATTCAGTTCCTACAGCCTTGGATTTGATGCTGGTGTGGACTGAAAAATATCACTGACACCTGGAAAACACTTTGTGACACAGAGCAGAAAAAATCTGCTCCCTTATTAAATGCTATTTCAAAGTCTAGCTTGAAGCCTGTAAAAGAGCTGTTGTATGTATTTGTAGTTCCAGGAACAGTGAACCTCTATTACAGACTAATTTCAGGTAGAAAGGAGAAAAAAATCCATGCTAAGAATGCCAGAATCAAATGCCACGTTTTAAGCATGCACTGCTACCCTGGCTTCTGATACAGGGAGGACAAGGCTTGAGAAACAAGGAGGCTCAAAGAATCCATTCAGTCTCTTATTTTGAGTCTTTACAAATCTCTCACACACATCACTACTGACATTATTTCCTTTCAGCTATTTCAGAGGCTTGCTTAAGGAAAAAAACCTGCCTTTCAGTATGAGCTCACTCGGCTGCTTTCTCATGAAAAATATGATGCTGGTAGGGAGAGAAAAAATCAATCTTACACCAGTGATTTCTGGAGGAGGACACGTGTCGGTGGGGGCAGCGCGACAGAGCTTTTCATAAACGCACTTGCTGGGCTTGCCATCCTCCTCACACCACACACACCTGTACTCAGGTGGGGCAGCAAGGCACAGGCTGCAGTCGCTTCGTCCGTAGGAGCAGTTGTACAGAGTCACTGAAAGATGAACAGCAAACATATTTAGATGTTTCTCTCTGTTTCAAGGATATTCAGTGTCCTTTAGGAAGGAAAAGTAACCCTCTGTATAAAGTTCAGTGGAGTCACGTGAGTAATATGTACAGTCTGTTCTCAACCCCTGAATGATGCTGAGAGAAAATTTTATTTTTTCTCTATGGAAAAACCTGACATTTATCCATGTGCAGAGTATGACTAGCCTGCAAATATATTTTTGTCACTCAGGCACTGTCAAAACATTCAAGTACAAAGTCCTTACTTTGACTAACCTCAATAACACATACAATTGTTTAAAGATTAATTCAAAAATCAGGTCCTTGGAGCATCCCAAGTCAGATATGGAAGGTATAGACTCTGCATAGATGTCAGTAGGGGTGGACACCAGTGGGCATGGGACCTCTGCCAGTTGCAGGATTAAAGGAAGACAGCTGCCTTTGTAGGCTGTTTCCAGGACATTTGGGACTTTCCATAATCATCACTCATGCCTGAACCAAATAGAAAGTTAACACTTAATAAAATGTTAACCTTTGTTCAAGTTAATACCTCTGTGTTTCTTCATGCTTCTCTATTTTCTTGCTTTTGTTTTCCCTTTTGTCTTGAACTGTCATCCTGATGTACACCTTGTTCCTTTTGTAGTGGGGTTTAGTTCTAGCTTTTCTGAGCCAAGAAATCAAATCTGATAGTTGTATCTCCCTTACTGATGAAGCAGAGACCAACTGTCCCAGACACTAAGCTTGTTTTGGCCCCCATCAATCTTTAGCATGATGCACAGTCCCTGAATCAAACTAATTTTCCCAAATAGATGCAAAGCCTTGAGACATATCTCGGTGGTTCAACACCATAAGGAGAGCCTGGGCTTACAAAAAACCATATGGAGATGCACTTGAGAACTAGCCCAGAAGAAAACAGACTGAAAAGATACCACGTTTCTCTAGGGAAAGTGAGCAAGTTGCCCAGATTGCCCAGCATGGGAGTGCTGTGCCTCCCTGGACAGGTGGGATGATTATTGTAAAGAGGAAAACATCTTCCTGCCTGCTTTTCTGCTCCATTTTCCCTTCCTTCTCTCCACTCTTTGCTGCTCTGTATTTCTGGCCACACAGCCTCTCACCCTCTGCCACTGAGGCTCTGTCACTTTTTGAGTCTTGTAAATCAACTTAACTTACCAGAACAGCAGAAAGCTTTTTAGGCTTCCTCCTGTGCTCTTTCAAGAGTTAAATGTGCTTGCAGATGGGAATAGGGTATACAAGACAGAGCCTTAACATCTTCCCCTTCCCCTTCCCTTCATTAAGTCCCAAGAAACAGTAGCCTTAGTGACACTGGATTCTTTTCAAAAGAGGTTCATACTTAAAGATGCAGGAAATAAAGGAAAGTAAACAGATGTGGACAAAAGTAAATCCTTTTGAGATGCATACAGTAAAGGCCATTAAAAGCATCTATTTAAAATGAGCTTTTACTCTCAGAGGAGCAGGGCTTTACAAAGGACACTGGCAAAACCACCCTCCAGTCAGTAGCATTTCAATACACTTGCTATCTTCCTAGATAACAGCAGCAGCAGTAGCCCTTGAAATATAATTCCAAGAGACTACCATGTCAGATTTCTAGTGAAATGAAATTAAAATGAGAATGCTAGTTTTCCATTATTTTTTCAGCAGTGGCCTTATTCTCCTGCTAGGCATGAACAATATTGCAGATGCCCAAGTCTTGGCTAGCCTCTGCCACTTGCAGGAGAACATGTAATCCCATACAGGCAGTTTTTCTCTAAATGCTGTGTGTTTAAACCCGTCAGCATTCAGTTTCACAGCTAGTCTTTAAGATAATAACAGGTTTTTTTCTTTCCCTTACAATGAAGAGTTAATGCAATGATGCAGCCTGATTTTAACCCTTTCTTACCTATAGTCAGCATATCCACTTGATTTTAAGTACCTTTACAAGCACAAAATTAGCTGAAGAAACATTAGAGGTGCATGCAAAACTAAGGGACTTTGGCATTTGTAAAAATGAATCAATGAGAAAGAGCATCCATTTGATTTAATCTCTGTCTTGAACTTCCAAGGAATTGATGAGCACAAAGCAGGAGTAGCATCATTTGCTTCATAAACTGAGCACATCAATATGAAAGGCACTGAGCAACAAACATAAACCAAGCCATATTTCCTGCAGTTTGTGTGTCAGTTATCCCCTCTGTATGTTGTTTTGTGGATATAGTGCTGGGGAAAGGCACCAGACTGACAGCCCATGTATGCTGCTCTTTGCCTTGTGGACAGTGGCAAGGACAAGTTTCCTTGCTGGGAATCGCTTTTATAGAAACCAGATTGCTTTCTTATGAAAGACTGCTACTGCACAGACACTTCAACAGGAAATATTGTTGAGCAAACCTTCTCCTTGGCTTCCCAAACCTTGCATTTCCCACCCAGACAACCACACGGCCATCAGGTAGAGCATGGGAATTTGTTTACTCAATTACTTCATTATCCTTCACTGGCTGGACAGGGATTCATATTCCATCCCTCAGCAAACAATGTCAGCCCTGCGAAGTCTTGATGTCCCTCACATCCAGTTGCTTAAATGCAATGAAGAAAGCCACGGCCTCAAAGCATTAACTGCTCCCCTTGTTCACTGATCAGCTCATTATTTGTACCAGCAGCAAGCTACTCATTAGATTCAGACTCTTATCCATCACCTTTAGATACCAGCTGTGATATCATCGATAAAAGAACAAAGGATAAAAGGGATATATTGGATTTCACACTGTTCAGAACCCCTGATGGCTCGAGATGTAAAAATGCTATCATAACTTAGTATTCACTAAGTGTCATACAAAGAAAGGGTTCTTTCACTGGCAGGTTCAAAGGTGCTTCTCAGCAGCAGCCATACACCCAAAGCCAATTCTTTTCAAGATGAGATGCATAAAAACACATTATGCTCTGGATTTCATATGGCAAGGGAGTCTGAAAGTCAGAAAGAATTTGGATTTTAAAAAATCCCTTTTATACTAAAAAGAGACATCTGTTGATAATTTTTCAAGTTCCCTCTTGGAAGTGTTCTATATTTCAATTTGAATTATAACATTTCTTTAATAATTTAGCAACTTTTTTGTTTTGTTTTGTTTTGTTTTTAATGTTTTTTCCTGACTTGGAAAAAAGATGTTGGGATTATTTGGTTAAAATTCTGCAGTTTTAAACATGACAGCCTCTGGAATGGAAATTAAGACAGTCTGAGATTGTAATATAACCTCCCTATAAAATTTGTGCCAGGTCCTCTTTTAAGTCTTTTAACACTGCACACAGAACTATAGGGAAAATCTTCTAAAAACATAGTTCGTGCTGCCAGTATGAAAGAGAATAAATTTAAATATTGTACAGTTGGAAAAATGGTCTGAAGATTTATTCTGCAGAGGAAATTACTTGGGGGACTAGGATTTTCCTGATGCTGTCCCATAATGCAAGTAACAAGAGGGTTGCCTCATGGGTTTTGCAAAATTCTGCCTTAAATGTCAGTCCAAAGACATGTAAGCTGGGTCCTAGATACTGCTCCATTGATTTTAAAGCAGTTTTCTTACCTTAGGACTAGGATTCATTGTTTCATTATTGTATGTTGAAAACAAATGAAATTTATATTCATAAAGAGATTTTTATCAGAGATCAAGTCTTTGTGCTATAATTTTAAATTTATTTTTAATAGAAATAAATTAATAGAGTAATGATCTGAAAACACACTGAATGTTTCTGTGTTTTCTTGATTGCCAGCTAACATAGGGACTGCAGAATCTGCCTGAACTGAGACAAGCTAAGAGATGAGATTTCAGGTAAAGTCCATATGAGTGGCTGTGACAAGGATCCTCTTTCTGCTGTTAGATGAGGAAAGTTTATTGAGGAAAGGAAAAGATCATTGAAAGAAAAAAATCAAAATGCTTAAGTGTTTAATTTTCATACTTAAGTATGAACTGGGAAGCTTTGCTATTAGGATTGTACTTCAGAGCAAAAGCAATCTTGAAAATTATAGAATCATAAAATCAGAATACTTTGGGTTGGAAGAGACATTTAAAGGTCACCTAGTCCAAATCTCTGCAATGAGCAGGGACATCTTCAGCTAGATCAAGAGATTTTTGAGATTGTCCTGTGTACAGCCAGCAGCTGCACTTGATGATCCTTGTGGGTCCCTTCCAACTCAGGATATTCTGTAATTCTGTAACTCTGTGATTCTACACAGAGGCCCATCCAGCCTGAACCTCAATGTTTCCAGGTACAGGGCATCTACTATCTCTCTGGTATCCACAACATAGCCCTGTATTAGTCACTGTGAAGAAAACAAACTCTACTCCAGCTGAAACCAGCACAGCAACCTGTGCCAGTGTTCACCAGCCTCCTTCCTTATATCTAGTCTAAATCTACCCTCTTTCAGTGTAAAACCATTACCCCTTGTTCTAGTGCAACAGTGCCTGCAAAAATTTAGTCCTTATCCTTTTTATAAACGACCTTTAGGTACTGAAAAATTGCAACAAGGTCTCTCTGCAACATTCTCTTCTCCAGGCTGAACAACCCCAACTCCCTCAGCCTTTCCTCATAGGAGAGGTGTTGCAGCCCTCTGATCATCTTTGTGGCCCTTCCTACTCTGTTCTCATTCCAACAGGTCCATGATGTCCTTCTTACGTGGCAGGCCCAGAGCTGGGTGCAGCCCTGCAGGTGGGGTCTGAGAGAGGAGCAGAGGGAGAGAATCCCCTCTTTCACCCTCTGGCCACGCTGCTTCTCATCCAGCCCAGGACGTGACTGGGCTTGCTGGGCTGCACCCACACATTGCTGGGTCCAGCTTGTCATGCCCTGTAGGACTGCTCTCAATCCCTTCATATTCCAGCTTGTATTTGGGATTTCCCCAGCCCATGTGCAGGACCCTGCACTTGGCCTTGTTGGCCCTCATGAGGTTTGTGCAGGCCCAGCTCTGGTGCCCATTAAAGGCCCTCTGGATGCCATCCCTTCTCTCCAGCACGTCACTGCACCACACAGCTTGGTTGGTGTCCCTGGCAAACTTGCTGACAACACAGATGTTTAAAGCTTTAGTTTAACATTAATAACTTCTGATCTGTCAGATTAATTGTTTCACCCAAACCAGTAAAACATACAAACATTCTTATTAACAAAACTCCAAATTATGAAGGAATTGATTTCTGCTTACTGTAATTAATCTCCCTTTAATCCCATATTTCATACTTACCCATCAGTTTGCTGTCAATCTTGACCTTATCTGTTTTTATGGATAAATTAAGTTGTAGGGTCTCATTTGCACTATAGGAAAACTAGAAAAGATGACATAATAGAGATATTTATACCTTCATTTGACAAGATTAATTTAATGCATTTTCTACGATTCTCAATAATCAGACCTGTGAAGGTTTTAGAAACTCTCCCAAGCCTTATGCCCTTTTTTCATTTTGGGCAGATACATTTATAGAAAAACGTTTTAATGAACCTAATCCTTCACAATCAGAATTTTCAAGTACCAAGGGACAGCAATATCCGAAAACTCTCTTTTCATTAATTTAATTTACATTTGGTTAGAAGTATCAAAGCAGCAAAAGTGCTGTTCAGAGGCAGTAAGTATAGCTGCTGACCCTGCTGAGTTCTCCCTTCCCACACCATCTGGCCCCATTACTTCTGTGGGCACAGCAGACTTGCACCACATGGAGGGGAAATCTCTTGCATCTTTTACAGTGCAGCCTCCTCATTTTACAGCCAAATCATAAGGTTCACATGCTCCAAAACATGAGCTTCTGCTCATGCTGAAAGAGCAGCAATGACAATTGTTGGGAAACAAGAAGAACAAATAAAAATACAAACGCTTGATAAAGCAAATGCTTTGTGCTAGGCACAGATGATGCAGAAATGCTCATTAATTCTCAAAACTAGTTAGTGAGCTTGTAAGATATAAAGTCAGCATAACATTTGTGAGTCAAACTTGGAGCTTAGAAAATAGACCATTTTTAAAATATTATTTCCTTTTGCAATAAAAAAAGTGAGAGTGAAAGAAGCATAACTACTAGGTAGCCAAGCAACAGCATATTGTTACCATTCTTACCATTCCCATTTTTATAGATACAAAATGGGAAAGATAATGAATTGGAATGTGGAGAGGGAGAGCACTGAAATTCTTGCATTTTATCATCAATGATTTCACTAGATTGCATAAAAAGTGAAGAATAAAACATTAGTGGTCTCAAATTCCTCCAGAGACAGTTCAATAATTCCATGGGTTACACAGGTAGAGAAATCAGGGAGAAAGATTGAGGGCTTTGAGGGGAGACTTCAGGAGCTCTGAGCCAAAATGGTAGCCTTTCACTACTACTGCCAAAGGAAAATCTCCATCAGAGGTGACTTTCTTTTCTGAAGGAAACACATATTACCTGTGTAATTCTGGACACATGTGGCTACGGGAACAATTTAGAAGAACTGAGCATATTTAGTAGGTGAATAATATTTTCACATTTACCTCTTTACTCACGAATGAAAATTTTCCTTCATCTGACTCATCAACAGAAGCTTCAAATTCAAATTGGCTGTTTCCAACCACAAATTTTTTATCCTGAGGATGAGAAAATTTCAGTTTAGAATTTGTATAGAATCACCAAGCACAGTAAAATATCACCAGGCGATATCCTGTTCAGCACTGGAAGTAATCAAATCCAAAGGGAGAAGGCTAACTGGTTACAGTCATCTTCTAAAGCAATGCTAGAGAGAAGCTGAGCCAGAGCAATCTGTGATTTTGCTGCACTCCTCCAACATTCATTCATGGTAGGCACACCAAGAAGTTCAAGGAAAGCAAGATCATATATAGCAGTCTGTTTTAGGGAGCAATAAGAAAAAGATGAGAGATGTGAATACTGGATGGCTTCACACATCAGATGTGTTATTAACAGAGCTGTGTGAGTTCTGCCCTTAAAGGTTTTCTCTGTAGGGATTCTGGGCAGAGCATCAATGCAAGAGTTGCATGGGAAACTGGAATGAACATCTCTCAGCTCTTCCTGCCTTTCTCCTGCCTTATCGTGACTCCAGCTGTATTTTCACAGGACAGTCTTCAATGGCAGCACTAATTTAAGGGTGTTACTACCTCCTAGACATCTTCCCCTCTCTTCTCCCTAGATCCCAAATCTATTGATTCCTGTCTTAAGTCTGTAGCACATATTGACTTTCACTGCTCTCACAAAACTCTCAGCTTGGCTGCTCTGTGATTCAAAGAACTTGGCTGGCTAAAAGCCTCATCCCATGACATTTTTTCTGTGCTGGGTCATTCTCCTGCCCATTTGACAGACATGCAAACAGTTTTGCCAGAAGAATATTAGAAAGAAGTGAGTAGCAAGGATATTTTCATACACTACTGTTGGTAAAGACTTAGGAAATCACAACTCACTTGGGGACAAGACAACATTCACCTTTAGAGAATCACAAAATAGTTTGGGTTGGAAGGGACTTTCAAAGACCATCTAGTCCAACAATCCTGACATAAGCAGGGACACCCTTCCTTAGACCAGGTTGTTTGAAGCCCCATACAACTTGGCTTTGAACATTTCTAGGGATGGGGTACACACAAGTTTCTTGGGTAACCTGTTCCAGTCTCTCACCATCCTCATTGCAAGAGACTTCTTCCTTATCTCTATAAAACTACCCTTTCTCACTTTAGAAAATGTTGCCCTTTTCTCTGACCCTACAGACCCTGGTAAAATGTCTCTCTCCATCATTCTTATAAGCCCTCTTAATATATTGAAAGTCCACAAAAATGTTGCTCAGGAGCTTCCTCGAGGCTGGACCACCTCAACTCTGTCAGCTTTTCTTCATAGGAGATGAACTCCAGCTCTCACCTTCTCCCTGATCATTTCCATGTCTCTTCTCTGGACCTACTCCAACAGGTCCACCTCTTTCTTGCACTGGGAGCCCCAGAGTTGGATGCAATACTCCAGCTGAAGTTTCAGGAGAGTGGACTGGAGGAAGATAGATCACCTCCCTTGACCTGTTGGCCACACTTCTTTTGATGCAGCCCAGGACACTATTGGTTCTGGGCTGCAAGTGCACATTTCCAGCTCACATCTAATGTTTCATTCTCAAGTCCTTCTCCACAAGGCTACTCTCAATCCATTCAACCCCCACTCTGCATTGACCCAGGTGCAGGACCTTCTCAGTGGCCTTGCTGAATTTCTTAAGAACTTCACTGTGGATGTAAAGAACTAGTCCCTGGTTTTGACCAGAGCCATCTGAGTCTGGAGTGCACCTGGCAAAAACATAATGGTTACTGGATTCCTCTTTTCTGCTCCAAAGGTTAAGTACATTGTCTCCTGCTATCATCTAAGTCTTGTGTATGAGCATCTTGTCCTTTTTATTTGTAGCAACTTCTTCAGTGTCGGAAACACAGGTACCTTCTGGTACCTAGGTTTTATCTAATAATCTGGTACACTAGGTTTATCTAATTAATGCAGTGGAAAGCTTTCCTACAGCACCTTCACTGTGACAGGTTGGGCAGTGAACATGAGCCCACCAAGGTTTGGGGCTGAGGAGGACAACATGTATCTGGACAACTAACCAGATAAAGGTTAAAATAGACTTGAGGCTCTGGGTGGTTATTTTATAGAAGAAAACAAACCTTTTACTTCTTCCTTCTAGGAAGCTAGATATAGAAAATAAGCTGCTGCCTGAACTCTCAAAAGCCTTGTCTGAAAATTTACAGCCTATTCTGCCTTACAGAAAACATCTACATAATCCAGGTTTTAAACCATATCCTTACAATTATTTTTTATAGGAATGCTGCCTTGTTTTCCTTGCACCACATATTTTAATATAATGTGATTTTCAAAAGTGTTCAAATTCTGCTACTGCTATGTAAGGCTTTCCCACTCGCTTAACAGCAGGCTCTGGGAGAGGAGGAGAGCTGTGGTGTGTGTGACAGCTGATACCTGGAGTGCACTGAAATCAGAAGCTGTTTACCAGGCTCTTGAGCAGAAGGCAGCAGAGCTCACAGTCAGTAGTCTGGGGGCAAGAGATGTGTAGCAAGCACTAGGAAGCAGGTTACACATCAGACACACATGGCAAAGACAAATCCAAGTGGGAAATTACTTTTAACGAAAATCTTTGGCGGGCTAATAAGATTATCTTGATGCTGGTACATCTGTCTCTCCTACTGTGCCAATCTTTCAAGGACTCAGCTGGAGAATGCCTCTCAGAAATTGCATGCAATATGACTGATCAGTACTAGACTTCCCTCCCTCTGCCTGTCTGGGATGGCGCTACTCCCACAAGAATGACAACAGCTTGGATTTCTCTCTCCTTCCTACTGAAATTCTTTCAGAGGAAGGAAGGACAGAATAGTCAACAGCTCCTCCTCTTCTAGGCTATTTCCCTCCAGTGGAAGCTATCATGAGGAGACTTATTCTTTGTACTTTAAGCATTTACAAGTTTACAGGAGCATACAAAACGTGTGAGTTTATACTTCCACCCTCAATGGAAGTATAGCATTTCTATATTTTCAGTATAGAAATAATTCTTGATATAGTCCAGCAACAGCAGTTTTTAAAGCCATTTTCCTCTCCTACTCACCAAGTAAGCCCTTTAATGTTCATCTCCACCTAGAGATGAAGATTCTTATATGTACAATGTTGGACAGTGCACTTAGTCACCCATGGCAAGGCTGAGTGTGCAACACCCCTTTAAGTAAAGCACAGATTAAAGCAAGATAATAGAACTGGTAGTTCAAAGTGACATCATAACATTAATTTTCTGCTTTTTCTAAGCAAAAATTTAGGCAAGTAAAATAGGAGGAAAATGGATATACCAACATCCTAACCAATAAAGACCTTAAATGTGCTCATAGCTGCATGACTGCTAGCTTCAAAGATGCTGTAATGCCCAGCATATCCTGTGGCAAAATTGTTCCACATGAGAAGCCAAATGCTATTTAGCATTTGGGCTGTGGGTCAATCCCTACAAAATATCCATCCATGGCTTCTCCTGAGCCACCCTGTTTTCCATGAAATGTTTACCAAAGGCTAAGTGTAAGTTATGCCCTTTATTCAAATGAACTTTCAATCATCAAAGTTTCTTCTTCAGATAGAATAATCCCACAGGCATGAGTGCCTATGTGATTACCACTATTTCATGCCTTATTTGTCTGTTATCACATGTATTAAAGGGCTGTGTATATAGCTGTAGTCACTGTGTGTGTTTGTTGAAGTCCTGTCACTAAAGGCATTCTTGTTCTGACTTAAGAACACACCTCTGTACTTACTCCTCGTAAGACTTCCCAGTTCCAAGCTAAATAAATACATTCTGTAGGCAAACTGTTAAACATTGCTACCCATGACAAAGCATCCCATCCACAGGATGTGTCTTAGCATTTGTTAAATGCAATTGATATCTCACAGAATTAAAAAAGCCCAGTGCCTTTTTCTCCATTCCCTTTTTGTTACTAGTAGTTCAGAAGGATTAAAGTGCTTATCCATAGAATAATAAACTAGATGAAGGAGTTTTTGCATTCCTGTTGCTGTTTCTCCTTGGAGGACAAGGGTCCACTAGAAGTCAAATTCAGCACATCTAGATTATGCATCTAGCCTGAATTTCTCTAGAGAGAGAAAAGGCTCTTCCAATTATAACAAGGGAGCAGGAAACGATTTTCCTCTTGGGCAGAAAAACACCTCTTGCCAATGTAAGCAAAAGTAATAAAGTATAATCTCCAGAATACTTTTCAATTAGCTGTGGATGTAGGAGAGGTGTTGTATTCCACATGTTGCACACAGCCACATGTCCTACCAGGGACCAGTTCTGGCATCTTGGAGAACAGACCAAATTCACCAAATTTGCATTTCACTGTCTGCATATATTTTAAGGTCTTCAAACAAAAGTGTTTATTATTGAACATGTGTTTTTATAGCACAATTTTCATATATGTCTATAGTAGTGACACACATCATGGTCTTTACATGGTGCTTACAGGTTGCTTTTTGCACTTCTCTGAATACCCTTCTTATATTGCTGCTCTTCAGGCCTGTTGACTCTTTTCCATCCCTTGGCAGGAGCAGCAAAAATGATAGAAGGAATTTAGAAGCTATACAGCATTCCAATTTGAAAAAGGAAAAAAAAAAACCCTCAAAAAGAAGAGCCTTCTTTCCCATGATAGATGGCCAGTAGTAAAAGAAATCAATGCACTCCCCAGTGCATCTATCATCAATTCCCATTTACACAAAGACAACACAGAAACAAAGAATAGAAACTGATAACAATACTTGAGCTATCACCTAAAAATGGTTTTAAAGCTTCATTTTCATCCCACTAACAATAACATTTTATGCATTGTCTAGACTAGAATGCAATTAAAACCCTGGGGTCTATCTGACTAAGAGACTTTGTAATTTATTTTCTGGAAGCAAGTATTAAGAAAGAGAAGCCTTTGCTATGGGTGAGAGAATACCTGATCTTCTGGTTTGATGGTCACACACACACACACACAAAAGTGAAAGATGATATCCAAACTAAGAAACATTAAATGTTTAATGAGTGCATTTTTGTATTTAAGGTGGAAACTTAAAAAAAAAATTAAGCACACAGAGTGATGTCATTCTAGAACAATAGCAGTAAAACCCACAAAGTATTTAATTTGAAAAAGATGTGAAGCATTCACAATTCTTACAGTTCCTCACATTTCACTACATGAAAAATAACTGTCCAGTGTTTTAATAGGTCCAGCTTACATTCTTTAAAATGCCCCCTCCATTTTAATAGTTAGAGTATTTTCTCCAGCTCTCTTGGTGATGACTCTACCACAGTAACCAATATTATATCAAACATGAATGTGCAGCCCTTTTCTTTCTTTAAATTACAAGCAGGATCTCTAAGGCACAGGAACTAATTCTTTAGTTTAGGGATGTGGATGCAGTTTAAGAGGCATTCAAATGACAGCTAGCATTGAATTAATCTGCTTACCTGATAATAATCTAGATGTTTTCCCTCAAAATACACAGTTGTTTGGTACTCCATAGGTATTATTGAAGGGTCAGGGTTTAGAAACTGTGGGCATTCTCCTTCCTGGGGAGAGATACATTTTA
Organism: Agelaius phoeniceus; assembly: GCF_051311805.1. Taxonomy (NCBI): domain Eukaryota; kingdom Metazoa; phylum Chordata; class Aves; order Passeriformes; family Icteridae; genus Agelaius; species Agelaius phoeniceus. The sequence goes on along the minus strand of NC_135269.1, from coordinate 53,589,705 downwards.
TATGTTATTACAAATAAAAAAACTTATCACAACAAGCTCCAATGGCCTTTGGACAATAGAATGATTGTTCTGAAGAACTTCATGCTTAAAATACGGTGACAGATTTGATTACACCCTTTCAAATTAGACATGCTAAAAATGACTGCAGCATATGTCAAAGCTGTGGGTGATTATCTCTCCCTGCCTTGAAATCTCGTTCCTCCCATTGAAGCAAAATAGTAAAAGGCACAGAAATATCCTTTCAGGAGTTATTCAGTCTCACTGCCCCGCCTCAATCACACCCTTAAATTCCCACCCCCGCACTGTCACTAAAAAAAAACCACCTTACATTTCTGGAGTTAACTTTAGAATCATTTTCAAATCTCTAATTCAACCAACTGATATGAGAGATCCAGCGAACAAAATATTGAAGTGTTCTAATAAAAAACCTAATAACCTTATTTTTAAACATTACCATATTTTGTTTAATCACATCTTGTACTGAAGAGGACTCTTCACAGATATGTCTCTTCCAGTCCCACTGGCAATTCCATCTATTGCTTGCACAGGAATAGCATCTACAAATATAACATGGTAGTCATGACAAATTGTCAGGCTTTTTCCCCCGCTAACAAGAAAAGTAAATGAAATTCCATATATATTCACAGAGGGTAAATCAGTCTGTTAGAGTGTCCTTACTATATTAAGATCAAAACTTCACAAGAACAGATCAAGAACCCCAAAAAGCTATTTTATCCTTTAAATAAATATTTGAGCAGGGATCAGAAAATCATAGCATTTGCAAAAACTTTGAGATCAAGCCTGAGAGGACTGGAAGTGATTTTGATCAACCTTCATACACAGGGATGAACAAAGGCTTTGGGCTGGCTGCACCTGCCCTGTTTGAAGGCACTGCAACCCAAAGCACCAAATTACCACCATCATTACAAGGAACAAGTAGGCACACAGATGTCCACCTTGCTCACCTGCAGACACATTAGCAGCTCCAGAAATGGCAACACAATGAACTGGCCTTAATTATAGGTGCCATGAATATTGCTATTCCATGCTTTATGTTGCTGGCTCTCCAGGTGCCTGTCGCAGACATCTTTCATGAAAAATCCTTTCTTAGGATTTTTCCTTGTGAGAAGCTGCAGTTTTCAGCAACCAAAGTAAACAATGGTTATCTGCTGCTGTGGAATGCAACAGGTGATTGGTCTCCTGTGGGTGTTTGGATTTCTTGACCACTCATGGCAGAGCTGGCTCTTGCTCTGTCTGAGACACAGATCTTTGTTATTCATTCCTTTTCTATTCTTAGCTTAGCTAGCTGCTGAAGAAACCTTTCCTTTCTATTGCTTTTTAGTATAGTCTAATGTAACCTATATCATAAAATAATAAATTAAGCCTTCTGATCATGGAGTCAACATTCTCGTCTCTTCTTCACCCTGAAAACCCTTGTGACCGCAGTCACAGGTGCCCTTCAACCATTTTTAAACTCCGTTAAAATGTAAGAAAAAGGATTTGGACGCTGGCAAATTTTGAGTGCCAAAGGCTTAATTATGAAATGATTGAGTAATTCAGGTGCCAGTTACCTAACACACCAAGCTACAGGATCTAAACATTTAAGAAGCTGAAATACTCACGGCTGATTTTCAATAAGATTCATTGCTTCTTCACAGTCATAGAAAGGGTAAGTATGTGATGCAAAAAAAATCTTGTTCTTTTCAAAGGTTAACTGAAGTGGAACTGAAACATGATCTATCACAAAAGAAAAAAAAATTATCAAAATGGTTGTTGAATTCTTCAGCTCTTGAGCCGAATGATACAATGATAACAGTTTTATTAATTTACAGGACATAAGCAAATATTTAACTATACTGTTAACACTCTGGATCTCATGACCTAAAGTCTGTTTTGTCTTTTTAAGCTTTACAAAATTTTTCACGATTCTCAGAAGAAAAACAGAGAGAGAAAAAAGGGAAGAAACATAATTAAAGAATAGTTTTGTTTTATGGAAGTGTTTTTCAGTGGTGCTATCATCATGCTAACTTTAAAAGAGTCTAGAAGAACAAGGAAAACTGATTAAAAACATAATTGAACACAGACGAAAACTGGCACAAGAACAGTAATTTTAAATAAAACATTTTCTTAAATATGAATATGTCTGCATGTAAAATTACTCCTTTCATTTGTGAATTAAAAATGTTACGTGAATTCAAGCAAGTGATCTTTGTGGTTAATGCCCAACAGTGCCTGCAACAGTTACCACAGGCATTTGTGAGCTTCAGTTTGCCATACACAATTTCTCCACAAATGTACTTCTAGTCAGGATTATTACTAAAGAGTGAAACTGTTTTAAATACCTTTTGCAGAAATCATTAAGCCCTTATGACAAGCTATTTCACAAGCTATTGAGCAACTTCAAACTCTGCTTTCCTTCAACAGGTTCTTGGAAGACCATCAGCTGCTTGGCTGGAAGTTACCTCTGCCTGCACTGGGTCCCCTTGAATATTTCAGACTCACAGCAGCAACAGGGGATTTCCTAACAACAGGACTGAGAAAAGGCATCCTTCCTAGAAATTCCTTTTGGAACCAACCAACCAACCACAACCCAGACTTGTCCAACGTCAATAGGGCTTCTTAACAGTAACTGGATGTCTCAGGACTGCCAGGAATATACATATACCATGCATACCAATATATTAAGGGCAGGTGTCAAAAGATTGGGGCCAGACTGTTCAGACAGAGCAAGGAACAACAAATTGAGACATAGGAGGCCCATCTGAATAGGAAGACAAAAGATCTTTACTTTGAGGGTGACAGAGCACTGGAAAAGGCTGCCCAGAGAGGTTGTGAAGTCTCCTTTGGAGACATTCAAAACCCACCTGGACGAGATGCTGTGCAATCTGCTTTAGGTAAACCTGCTTTAGCAGGGGGGTTACACTAGGTAACCTCCCCAGGTCCCTTCTGCCCCTAAAAATTCTGTGGTTCTGTGAATGCTTGTAGCTGCCTGCCTTCTCCTGGTGTCTGCTGAGTTTCTGAGCGCCCTAATATTGCTCTTGAACATCCTTTCAGATGTGCAACCAACTCAGAGAGTCATATTATTTCTAGATTGCTTGTTTATTCTAATGCCTTCTCTGATGGGCTTCTAGTCTTACATTTAGTGCTGGATGACATCCAGATATCACATTTATCAACCCCATTGCTTTATGTCCTGCTTTACAAATATTTAGGGAATGTGAATTGGCCTTAAATAACAGTGTGCTGCTTTAACACTTAACAGAATCTGATATACCACAATATACTCCAGCTAGTGTAAAATTCAATAATGAGATTTTAATGTAATTACTCTCCCTGCAACTAAAATTAGATTTTACCTGTTTCAGCCTTAAGAGAATTGAAACTTATCTTAAAAAGTGCTTCCAAGTACCACTTTGACAGTTCATGACTGTTAAAATGCATATAAAAGACTTATCCTCAGGGGTATGTCTGCAAGCTGTAAGAGCACGTGTTTTCTGCTTGTAATTTCTCTTCAGATTTTTAAACTTGATACATAATAAACAGTGTTGTGTAATGAGTTTCATTCCATGTGTTTATGCATCAAGATATATGAACTATGAACAAAGCACTGTCTAGGAAACTGCACAGAATTATGGCTGGCAACAGACCTCAGGCCTATAATCAGTGCTTCAGAACAATGGTGCAGTCTTTAATTATATGATGAAGTATTTTTCCATCAGGCTTACTGCTGCAGAATTTGGAGGACACACAGAAGAAGAGACAGAGGGCTGGATGCTAGGAAGGATAACCTTGTAACATGAACCAGAGAAAAGGCCACTGAAGTATTGTTGTCCAGAGCAGACTAAGAAGTCAGACACGAATTCCTTCATAGCTGAAGCAGGTAGAAATCTCTTCTGTCCCCACAAGTCAGAGTGCTTAGGCTTAGAGTAGGGTAACTGGGTTTTGTTTGTTTGGGACACAGAATAGCACCTCTCTGACTCCATGTCTATGTCTCTCCCAAGCTACTGTTTCAAGTTCCCAGCAGAAACACTGGGAATGCTACAGATTGTAAATATATCAATAGAAAAAGTTTGAGCAAACTGACAGTTCAGCAACAGACTATTTGGGGAGAAGGACTGGAAGAGGAAAAAAAACCATTTTGTAGGCACCTCATATAAGAGCATAACATTGGAAACAACAGTCTATGTTCTGTTCTTATTATCCATGTAGGGTAGCAATATTTCTTTACCTTGATGTTTTGGTGTTGGAGGAATTATATCAGGGGGATCACAGATAATAACCCCTTCTTTCAACTGAGCAGAGTGCACTGTTTCACCAAAGGTACAGCAAACCTTGTCACTCTCAGTCAAAGTTGGCATGGGACTTACAGTCAGTTCCACCTGGAAATAAAATTTTAAAAGGGTAAAATATTTGGAAGAAATGAGATAAGACCCAGTAAGACTTGGAAAATTTCAATTTCAAAGGTGATATTTTAGCTAGCATCACAGAACATGACTCTTCTTTTCAATTTTTACTTCTTCCCATCTCTTAATCTTTTCTCCTTAAACCCCTACCAGTCTTTCCAGGCTGGGTCTTTGTTGAAGCAGACTGATACAAAAACCTCTTGTCCTGTCAATGCATCAGACCAGAACAAAATTGTCTGAACAGACACACCCAAAACCTTTTATTCTTGTCCTCAGCATCCAGTTTAGCAACAGTAAACAGAATACTTAACACTTAAACCCTGACAAAATTAATTAATACTACATTAACCTCAGGTGTTCTTAGTGAATAATGAAAACAGAACTGGATAGGCGGGAAATGGTGGAGTTTGAAAGGGATGAACAGAAAAGTGGCTTCCTCAAGACTCCATGCAAATGCAAAAAATCCAATACTGAGAAAGGATTTCTGAATGGTGATGAGATCTTATCTTCCTCAGAGAAAGAAAGCATTTGAGAAACTAAAAATAAGTAAATAAGATGGGAAAACATAACAAGGAAAGAGAAAACAATCCAGCTGAAATTTGGGATCTTGTTCTTGACTTAATGTTTCAAGTCTGTTAATTATACAGTCTAACTTTCCATTTTGTATTGTCAGTAGAAAAGACAATTATCCCTTTCTCACTGAAAGCAGTTATACTCTACTAATATTTTTATTCGCCATAGAAATGGCCTTAACACAATGCTGTTTACATAATTTAGAAGTGGAATTGAAGTGACTTGAAAGAAATTTTCTTTATTTCTGATTAAGAGGAATTAAAAGCCATTTTATTGATTTTACTTGCTGAACACCCCCAGGAAGCACTCAGTCTGCATTGGCATGCCTCATTTGGAATTACAGCAAGCTATGACACCCTAATCACACTCCAAAAACTCAGTTTTGTAGTTTTGTTGCCATAGAGTCATTTTGCATGCTGAATTTACCTTCTCCATGTATCCGCTGTGTAGGCAAATCCACTGCTGATTTTAAAGCAACATCTTATGGCTTCACTGCTTACTTAAGTTCATGCTCAAGTAAGCTGAAAGGGCAGCATGAAATCTCCCCTACCAATTACTTTTTATGGGTTATACAACACTGTGCAACACTTTCATAATATTCAGGTAAGTGCTTTATCATCCATACTAGTGCATCACTTTGGTTTACATAGGTCAGAAACGTGAACTCAACCTGCAAGAGCAGCAGGCAAGAAAGAGCACTGTAAGAAATGACAGAGACTGAGACACCAAAACAGCCTCCTATTCCTAGTCTCCACTGTGCATAAAGAAATCAGATATTCATCTTTCTGGTAGTCACACCAATGTGCTTAAAGAATATTTATGGAAATCATCATCCTGTTATACCTTAGCAGGAGCTCTGCGACTCATATTTAGAGGGTCTGCACTAATGATAGTCACACATGTGCCACTTGGACTCCACAGCCAGTGGTTCTCCTTATCAGCTGTACCACAGTCTGCCTTCTTTGTGCACCTGAAAAAACAAAAGGAACAAAACCCAAGGCAGTATTATAGCTGGACTCTGCTTTCTCTGAATTATGCAACAATTTCATGATTAGAGACTGAAATTGCAACACAAGATGTCTACAAATTTGCTTTAATATTGACTAGTGGGGTTGCTATTAGAGAATTTTTAACAAAATTAGTGGTGCAACTACAATTGATGGTTTGACATGCCAAGAGCAAGTGCCTATACTGTTTTGGACAACACCTTGAATTAGACAACCCAAATCCAGGCAGTGACAGCATAGGAACCATGGGGCAGTGGAGCTATCTGAAATCAAGCTGATAATCTTCATTGCAATTTGCAATAACATCCTGAATGAGAGGCCACAGACTGTTTTTTCCCTGCAGGTCAAGTGGCAGACACCTATGTATTGCCACTGATAAGACACAGCACTCAAGAGAGCAAGATGCAACAGAGAAGTATTGCTGGGAGCATACAAGCTTGTGGATAATGTCTGTGTAACCCCAGTGCTACAAATGTTATTTTGTAGGGAATGTTTTCCTTAACAACTGCCAGTATTTAAAACCTCTTTCTGCCAAGGCAGTGTTACAATTGTGGAAGACAAGAGCAGTTGTGCAGCCTCACCAAAAACACCAGAAGATTTTCCCAGCTCAAGTACAGGAAGAAATGCTGCAGTACAGAAGCTGCATGGGGCTACAAAAGCTTGTTGAGGTGGGGACAGTCTCATGTGTATTCTTTCCATTCTGTGCAAAGTTTAAAAGAAAATGCTGGAGTATCTCTGCTCTAGCAGAAAGTTGACTATTAACTCATCAGGGGCTTTAATGCAGTGCAGCTGTTGCACAGCACTATCAAACCTCCTTTAAACAAATCATTTACATACAGAGTAAACATTCACATAATATATCCCTAAACACACTACTAAGTGCTGTGTGTAATCATGAGACAGAACAGAAACTTAGAATGAAGCACTTTTTTTCTCCCCTTTGGAAATAATATTAGCAAATGTGAAAATACATGTTTGCCTGTTCTCAGAAACCATTAATATTTTGATATATTGAGGTCAGTGGTCATATCAGAAACCTGAAGGGAAATCTAAGGAAAATTGCCTTTTTTATGATATATGCCAAAGCCTTCAACTCCCAGCAGCCCAGGAGGAGTTTGAGGTTACATTCCAAATTCTCAGGTTTCATCCACAGCAACTGAAACCCCAGGCTGGAGGAGTTACAGTATATTACATAAACCTGCACACACCACATAAGTTTCTCTGCAGTGCTCCATATTATGCTACATCAGGCTGATAGGTAACCTAATGCGATAGTTCACATTTTCAGGCAGGAAACTAGAAGCCTGAAATTCATCTGCATATTATAATTAAACAGCCCCTTTGTTCCAACAGCAAGAAGTTAGAATCACGAATTCCCAACCACTCATGCCAAGGGGTTAATTAACTTAGTAGTCAAAAAGAGAACTGCAGGACTGCTCTTCCCTCTCGGCACTCTAATCAATGCAGAGTGTAAAGAAGAGATATTCCAGGGCTGTTCAGTGCTGTCCTAGTTTACATGTGCTTGAATATTCATTCAGTGAACCTCTGCAGATAGTCAGCAAAATGTCACTTTCTGCTCTCCTACAGGCAGGTGAGGGTTCCCTGTAGCTACACGTCTTGATAGATGATTATGTAAAACCAGCATTTGAACTATACACTCTGTTTTAGACATGGAACACTTTTTTCTTTTATGTTCTTTTTCACACTTTACTGATGTACTTAAAATACATGCTATAGTTTCTGAATCTGAAATAGAGAGCATTTTTTTTAAATTTTCTGTGACTGTACAATTGAAAGAGTGATAAAACATACAGTTAGAAGATGTATAATCATTCTCAGTACCAGCAGAAAAGTATATATTTTCCCAAACTAATCAAATCTGAAAAAGTCAACGGGGACTTTTTTGTGTGCACAGAATATTGATATCAATGTCTGCGTGATAAAATGAAATGACTGCCAGAAGCACAGGGCTGAGTACCAAGGGCTGGGATCAGCATGCCCAGCAGTCCCACAGAGCACAGGCCAGAGCTGGAGCAGCAGCAGTGGCTGCAGCTGAGCACCCCTGGCAGCACTCACCTGCCCTCCCGCACGCACCAGCCGCAGTACGGATCCCTCGCCTGGGCACACTTCTCACAGTCCGAGTACTTGTGGCAGTCCTGCACGGGCAATCGGTACACCTGGAAAGCCAAAAGCAAGACAAACCTAACAACTGAAGGTGGCATAAGGAGGTGGAAATATTTGTGGACCTAGCTGTACAGCCTCATTGCCTGTGGCAGCTGTATTATTATACTCAGAGCTCAGCCTGAGTTTATTAAGTATATTATACATATTTTCTTTTCCCCCTTAACAAAGTCTAAATTCACATACTTTTTTCTGCTTTTTTTCCCACTCCAGTATTATTGAATCTGTCTTCAAAGTAATGTAGGGCATTGTTATAATCAAGAATTATAAGCAAGCTTTACAAAAATTGAGCTTTTCAGTTCCTCCAGTTATATTACTTGTGGAAATCTGCACCTCAGGATAGAAACGGCATCAGCGATGCTCTGAATTCAAGAAGCAGCTACTGCAGGGTGGATACTTTCAAAAGACTAACTTGGTACTGACTAGAGCATTTTTTAAAGAGAATATTCTCCTCTCCCCATCACTACCATGGAGGTGAAATTGTTTGGAAATGCACTTCCAGCCAGAAGGCATTTCAGAAAGTCTGCAAGCGTGAGAGAGCCAGGGTGTTTTGGGTTACTGCACTTCTCTGTGCATAACCTTCCACCATGGAATACATTCACTAAATAAAATGGAAATAATTATGACAGGAAGCAGCAGGAGAAAGAACATCATCAGTTCTCATGTCTCATTCCCCCAGTAAATTTACAGCTTCTAGTTTTGATTTCCTTTGGTGCGGAGAATTAACAACATTTTCTTTGGCTCACAGAAAGAAGAGCCATTCCTTTTAGCTATGCTGCTGCAATGATGCAAGAGGAAAACAGGACATACATCTTCCAGTTTATGACTACATGGTACTTTTAAGGAGCACAAAAAGTGTAGAAACAGAAACTCTGAGATATAGGCTTTATAGTCTCATTTCAATATAATGCCATTCTCATCTCACTGGCAATTACAAAGTTACTTTGACAGTCTGAGTTTGGCCTTTTCTTCATATTCAGAGAGTTAAAGAAAATGACTCAGTTAAGGAAAATGTCAATATGGTCTAATTTTCTTGCATTTATTAATACAGGGGTTTACCTTTTCAGCATTCTCTTCTTTTTAGCTAACTGGAGCTGCGTCACTGGCACTCACTCACTAACTGGTACCCATAAGTAATTTAATAGCCAGTCAATGATTTTTTTTTTTATTTGACAAAATATTTGTTTCACAGTTCTGGCAGGCATAAACAAGCCCTAGAGATTGCTGTCTCTGCAAGTTTTGTGTGACCTTAAAGACAAAAAACCCCACCAAACCAAAATCAAAGCCAAAAAACCAGCTCCTTTAACAGCCAATTACAAAATGCAAATAAATTAATTTTAGAGCTTTGCAAGTTGGCCCACTAAGTCAAAAAGTGTAAAAACTAAAACAAGTAAACAAGCTTGATCATGGTAAGTGACTACCACAGTGACTGCTTTCCTCCAAATACATTAAGTACCTTAAGGAATCTGGGATCCTACCAGTGATGTACACTTGGAATGAACCAGCATGAGCAGCACAGAGGTGCTAAGCTCCTTTCCAAGTCCCACAAGAAGGTGCAAGGGGTTTCTCCTGCTCTCTGTTTAAACTTTAGGAGCAGAGGGGACTGACTGCTGAAAGCATTTGCTGAAAACCCCCACTGCTCTTGGCAGCCAACAGAAGCTGGGAGAAAAGAGGGGAGAAAGGTGAAACAGGAAAGGAAGAACTTGATTCTCACTATGGATCTTAACTTCTCTATTGTTTTTCCCTGATTTCTGTGTTTCTCTGATTTCTTTTTAAAGAAGTTATCACCTACCACATCACCACTTCCACTTTATTCAAGTGCTCACAGAGCCCACGCAATTAATTTCTAAATGCTGGGGCAGTCTGCATCTGCCAGGTAGCTCAGCAGCATGAATGCCTGTCAGCGCAGCCAGTTGCTCTTTATTGTTTACCTTTAACCATTAAAACACACAAATCAGAGTTCTGATATCTCTATTCCCACAACCCACAGCTATGCCTAACCCAAAAGTACATATTTCATCTCTTATTCTTCCCCTCTTGCTTATGTCACCTTATTTCTCCCAGCTCCAAAGGCCTCCATTCTCCTCCTGTCTATCTGCTTCTAAAAGTGGGTGGGACTGCTCACTGTAATTAACTCCTGGAGATGACAGTAATGCAATGCCATTACAGAGCTCCCAACTTTAGCTATTCATATTTAAGCTAAACAGGTTTTGTAAAAGAAAACTATTATTCATATTATTCAGAAACTGCAGTGTCTACGAGAGCTACTTGGAAAAGATTGAAGTAAAATCCTTTCTTCAGCAGAAATTTGCTGCATTCTAAATTTAAATGTTTTGTAGTGATTGATTTTTTTTTTGCAGGTTTTCTCTGAAAAAAAGTTGTCTGCTGTCTTTCTAAATTCTACCATTTTAAGCTGACTGTCATCAGAAAGCTTGTCTTCCTTCAGTGCTGCTGTTATCCCTTACATTGCTCAGCAGCACACACAGTAGCCTGGTGCAGACCTTGGGGCTTTTGCATAATGTGCCAGCTTGTCAAATGGGGGGCCAGGCCACCCAGAGTTTTGTGGACAATATTGAAGCTTGGAGTTGTGTTCCAAAGTCGAACAGGAGCCAAATGAGAAGTAACAACCGCTCAAAAAAAGGAAAAAAAAAAAAAAGTAACCTCTCTCTCACACAGTCATATTATTAAATGCTTTATCTGTTGTTTTTCTGGCATTTTTTCCAATGTTCTTTCTAGCCTAAAAACCTTCAGCTAGGCTATAACATTCCCGCAGCAGGAATTTATATTAACCCCTCTATAAAACAGCCAGAAAACATTTTTCTTGCACTGTCTTCCCAAATACTCTCCTTTCACAGTCCCCTCATTCTCCCTGTCTTAGTGGTGCAGAGCATTTCCATGTTGCATTCCATGTCACTGGCAGGGCTGCAGATGGTCACAGCCTGTCACCCACCTTGTCCTGGAAAGCTGCTGAATGAAGTGTTTGAGGCTGGCAGCTCCAGCCTCCACAAAGAAAAGTGTCAAAAGAGGATTACCCCTGGGGGTGGAGAAGAATCTGGCATTCCTCTCATTTCCTACTTGCTTTTTTTCCTCCCATTTTTTACAGACCTCCATTGTGCCTTCACCTTACAGGAAAAAGAAGGGGCCTAGGAGAGATTGCCCATGCCTTTCCTAGTGAACTTGAACTTTTCCTACTGTACCCAGTTCTAGCAGAAGCTTGAATGAAAGTGTTTCCCAAATATATAATTCTCTCCATTGGTTCTTAGTTTTTGACACCAAGACTCACAAAAACCACTGGTGGCTTTACAGACGTGTCAGTGAGAGCACATCAGGAGAGCACCCCGAGTCCTGAAGTGCCCTTGAAAGGATCTGATGGTACCACAGCACCCACTGGTACCCCACACATCCCACACTGAGCACTGAGGCTGCCTGACCCTGAGGCGTGCTGGTGCCAAACATCTCCACTTCATCCCTCCCACAGAGCCTGTGTGACAGCTCCAGAGGGGATCTCACTTCCCATCATTCCCTGTCGCTAAGCATCACGGACATTACAGTTCTCCGAGGCACAACAAGTCCATCAGCTTAGACTTGAGAAAGGTCTTCATACACACAGAGTAGGGGGAGTCCCACCAAATAGGGCAATTTCCAGGAACAACTGGAAAATGTATAAATCTCAGGTTAAGTTGCAGAGAAAGTGAAAGAGGGCTGGGTCCTTAATGCAAGCAGAACATGTTACCTTGTCCGTGGTCATCACATACAGATTTTCCTGGGTTTGATCAAGGACCAGGTCCTTCTTTACAGCTTTGTTTGGTTCAATAGTAAGAGAGCTGTACTCAGTTGCAGTGGATGACAGGAATACCTATTTTGTGGAAGAAAAAAACAGGTGGTTAATGTTGCCTTTTCACCACCATTATCCTTATACCTGGCTACTGCTGTAAAAGACAATGAAAATGTTTCTAAAAATAAATTAAGAACAAAAGGAGGACTAAGGCAAATTTTCAAGAAAGACATTGAGAGGCTGGAGAGTATTCAGAGAAGGGCAATGGATCTGGTGAAGGGTCTGGAGGACATGTCTGATGAGGAGTTCAGTCTGGAGAAACAGAGGCTCAGAGGAGGCCTTAGCACTTTCTACAACTACCAAAAAAAAAAAAAAAGGAGGCTGTAGTGAGGTGGGGGTGGTCTCTTCTCACAACTAGCAAGCAAGAGCAGGAGAGGGAAAGGCCTCAATTTGTGCCAGGGGAGGTTCAAATTAGATATTGGGAAATACTTCTTCACAGGAAGGTTTGTTGACCATTGGAACAGGCTGCCCAGGCAACTGGTTAAGTCACCATCCCTGAAGATATTTAAAAGATATAGAGGTGTGTCACTTAGGGACATAGACCCACAGAATCACTAAGGTTGGAAAATACCTCCAAGATCACAGAGCTCAACCACTAAACTAGCATCACCATGTCCACCACTAAATCATGTGTCTAAGCATCACATCCATGTGACTTTCCATGTGGTTTGGTGGGACTTGGCAGTGGTAAGTTTAAGGCTGGACATGCCATCCCTCTCCTTCAAGCAAAATAAGGTGTTTGGTGTTGCAGTCTTGATATTTTAACACCACAAACATGTAAAGCCTTGAGCGCCACACAACCTGAATTTATCAGAGCTTCAGCTTGGGCTTTGTATTGCCACCTCTATTCACTGAATGGCCAGAATGACTACAAAATGAAAAGTTGCTCTTAAACCAGTGTGAGCTTGAATAGAGATAAGGCTAAAGCTGTTAGATTACCTAAGGCTGTTTATATAAAGCTCTCAGTACGGATGTAATCCTTCAGGAAAAGTGTCATTCAGGCAATACTAATTCAATCTGTGTATCACATAGCTGAGGTACATTGGAAATAATGCGTCTTTCCTTTGAGATGAAAAAAACCAAGCTCCATGAGAATTTGCTCCTAGTATGAGATCTTATAAATCCATTTTGACTTTCATAACCTTTCATATATACACCTTCCAGTCTCCCAATCCAGTTGGTTACCTTAAGGATTTTCCCATCCGACGTTCCCAGAAAGGCCACGGTGTGCCCGTTCTCCACGGCCACAGTGACGGCCGTGAGGTTCATCCCTTCCTTCTGCAGCACCGGCTTCTCTACAACGCCGTTCCTGCTGCCCAAAAGGTACGGCAGGTGTTCGGAGCCACAGGGAAAGTTTTTGCTTGCGTTCTAATAAGGAATAGCAATACAGAGTGATGTTAAACATGCAGATCACTAATTCCTAGCTAAGAGTGAAGTGCAGCCCTATTACTAGACAATATAATACCCCTCAGACACTGAAGAGTAGGAAGAGAGAAATGGATTGTCTAGGCATTTGCCCCCAGCCAAAAGGCAGTAATCAGACAGCAGCCTGCTAATTGAGAACTGCTTCCATGCTTTCACTTTCCAGGAGGCGCAGGGAGAGAATTTTTTTTTCTGTTTCATAATAGCAGCGGTTTAAAAATTAACTAGTTGGTTTAATTAAAATGAACGTGTCATAGAGACTGGTTTAACCAACTTTGCCTTGAAGACTGCTATTTTAATTGCTGTTTTGTTTCTTACTTTGCTGCAATCCATAAAATAGCAACTCCCTGGCAACTGTCTCATGAACTTCGAAACACTCCCTCTTCACTATGCTTTAAGCCTGAGTGGCAGCAAGAGCTACCAGAAGGAAGTTCATTCACACCTTGCCTTTCCTGCTATATTTGGTAACAAAACCATGTTTCTGATCTGAAATCCACACCTTATTTTTGTCAGGAGCCACGGCCACTCATCACATTCAGGATTTCTGTGTTTGATGCTCACCCCATATGCAGGGTACTGCCGCAAGTAACACTGGCAGTTCGAAGAAAAATGTGTAATTTTGACTCATCAGCGCTAGTGACCTTACTGTGTGGGAGATGGCTTCAGTCTCACAAGATGAAGAATTATGGGTCAATACCAAAAAAAGGTATTCCCATGCCCCATCTCTTCAGCTGTTCACTCTTCTCCCCGAACTATAGCACACCACTTCTCAAGTTGTGCTCAAACAGATGCTTATGCAAGTGTGTACCTTGCTCAGGCTGAGAAATTAAGACATCCTCTTAAAAGCTGGCTGAGTTATTTTTAAGATTATTCAATTTCTCAACGCATTTTAGGGTTGGCTGCAGTAATGAATGAGTGGCATGCACAAGTGGGGCTTGGGAATAGAGTGATGTGGGCAAAACAATCATAAAGCCAACAGAAAGATTGAAGAACAGTAACTGAATGGTTGTAACAGTACTCTTCAAAAACCTTATAGTCAAGGTAATGACAGGCCATAAAAAGATGGCTGTCATGCTGTACAAGTATTTTGAGCCACACCAAAAGAAGAACACCACCTGAATACAGGAAATCTGGGTATTTCAGTTGTCTAACGATACAAACACAAGTGAGAAAAAATGCTGAATTACAGATACCATCTAAAAGAGTCTTAATACTATTTAAGAGCATTGTAAATACACTGACTGAAACTACAATTGTCTACAGTGATTACCCCGAAGCTGATCATGGATGTAAAAAATCCCTGCATTTGACTCAATAAGTCCTATACCAGAAGGAGCCCTTTAAAAGAAATGCTTTTAGAAAAGCAGCACTTATCTTTGAGAAAACATCAAATCCTTTTTAAGACACTCAAAATTTTGTCACTTCTTACTTAACCTGGTCCACCACCCCCCCATATTCCATTTCTATAGTGAATCCATCTCTTGAGTTTTCAGTCATCTTAATACAGTTTAGCTCAAAGCCACCCTAAAACACGTCGTTGTATATTTTCCACAAACTTTAACACAGATTCTAAAACGAATAATTATATTATTCATATTACCAGTCCATGTAATGCACATGGGTTTTCTGCTGAAAAAAGTTTGTAAAATGAGCTGGTATTCTTTTTAGTGTAGCAATCGTTCCGGTTTTTTTCCATCTTTTCATTGATCTGCCGCAAGGAAAACACACACATGGCAGATTTTAGAGAGCCATCATCTTTGTTTACTTTGCTGAAGAGTGCAAGAAGAACTTTGTCATCTGAGGGAGTATCTGCAGGTTGTCCCTGCTGAGCCATGCTCTCAGCCAGTTCTTTCCCAGGGGTAGTGATGTAAGCAGAATGACAGTGGTCATAGGCACCATCATCATCATCTTTGCAACCCAAGTCCATTTCAAAGTAGGAATAATAATGGGCATCGTCCTTGCACAGACGTGCAATCAGTGTGCGGTTGTTGACAGGTTGTTTCTCTTGTTGATTAAAAATAAAATAAACATAATTTTTATCCTCAAAAACTGCCACAAATTGTTGTGTGCTTGATGAATGATAAGCTGACTTAACAGCTGCTGAGTCTGTATACATTTCAAAAATGTCTTTCCCATCCCTGGCGTAAAGCTGCCGAGTGCTGATTATGATGCCATTGTCATTTGGTCCATTCCCTTTCCCAACAAACAGCACCCGGTCGTTATTCAAGGAAGTGATCAGTCCCACAGTTGATACATTCTCATCGTTGCTTGCTACAAAGGACTTTTCTCCACTGCTGTCTACGTAGTACTTCTCATCGCTAATGTTTTGTAGATCTCTGATGGCACAGATTCCCTTAAAAAGGCTTCCACATACCACAGTTGTATTATCCACCTTGTTCAGCAACAGCAATTTGTTGTAATTGTCAGTCAGTACGGCCTCTTTACATTGATTTTCATCAATGGGAGGTGTGCATTTTTTGTTGTCCTTTCTTGGACCCGTTTCTACAGATCTGATTACTTCCAGGTTTTCTGTAAGCTGGTACAGGGCATTTACCACTCCCAAATAGATTATGCCAGTGTCATTATCCACTGTTAGATGATTTAGCTCTGTAGCACTCTGAAAAAATTTCAGTTCCTCATTTCTGGATAAGGTGATGCAAAAACAGCTCAAGATGGTCAGTGGCCAGATCCATAAAGCCATTTCTATGTAGTACCTAAAAAGGGAAAGAAAATAATAACATGAAAAATATAGAAAAATACAATTTACACAAAACTGAGAAATATGGAAGTTTTTCATTACTTAAATTCACTTATCCTTGTGGATGTGTAGGCAGCATGAAGATTATGGAAAGCCTCAAATCCTGTTAATTGCCTAGCAATTTAATCTGTTGGGGAAGGATTTAACAAGGTCATATGTCTAAATGATGATCATATAACCAATTAGATTGATTATATGATTGTGCTAAAGCACAATGAGAACAGCCAATTTGAAACAACATGGAGTGACAAAATGTGGTAGGGCTTGTCCAGACAGCATCATACTGTGCCAATTATTTACTGCTGAGGTTTTAAAAATAATTTGGAGAATCCCAGTTTCGGGTAGCTCCTCCTTAAGAGGTGTGGGGGGGAATTTACATAAAAGTGTTGGAAACATTTTGTATTGTGGGGTTTGCCCAGAAAGGAAAAAACCTTCCCCTCCAAGCAAGTCTGGATCTAGATGCTTTTTGAGAAGGCATTACACTAACCCTTCATCAATGTAAAGCCAGAAGATGGTAGATCCCTTAACATGTAACATTGCCTTTTACTGTTGGTATGCATTAAGCTCCAACACTTTCATTCACTAGAGCACTGCAACTTAATAGTTTCAAATCTGTCTTAAGAACATCATGTAAAAATTTTTTGGGATTATGATTCTGTTACCTTTTTTTTTAAAAAACCCTTTCAGAATTGTTAGTTCCCAAGCAGATCGCCTCGCTGTTGGAATTAGAAAAAACCTTCTGAAACTTGTAAGAAGGGTTCTAGTTCTAATCTGAAGAGTTAAATGAGGAGTCTCATCTGACTTCCTGAAGCCTGAACATTTTGTTAATGTTTTCTCAAAGTGTTTAGTTCTGAGAGCAGAAAATAAAAGGTGGCATGCTTCGACACATTGATGTTAGGGGGAAAAGATGAATACTGTTTGGAGGAAGGTCAAATATAATCCACCATATTTTCATTTTCAAAGTCAGCCATGGGATTCTTTAATCTGATGAGGAAAGAACCTATAAATTTACAGGGAATTTCAAGTTAAATCTGAAAATATCTGGAGTCTAAATAGAAAGGAAACTATTAAAAACACAGAAAAGACAAGAGAACCATTTAACAAAGCAATCTAACAGGCAACAGTCTCATAGGATGAAGAAAAGAACATGAAATGCCAAAACCAGAAACTGAAAAAATAAAACTTTAAAAAATAACAAAGGAACCATCCTCCTTTGTCACTTAGTCTGTTTTGGCAAGAGCAATAGAGTCCGGTGGGATATGAAAGAGAATGGCTGAATCATCACTTATACTGGATAACTAAGACTAAATGTTAACAACCTGGATGTAAAAGTTTGAACAGGGAAGGAAGGACTTTTGTTGTGAGCATAAGTCATCTGTGAGCTTCCCAAACCACCACAGCACTGCCAGCAATGCATAAAGACAATGCCTGTCCTCTGGCATTTGAGTGTGTGTTTTGCTCCTCTATGGAGAAAATGCATGTGCAATGGTGAGAACAACTGCCCTAAAATCAGAGTGAACTAAACTCTGAATCCCCCAAAGCCTACTATGTGTAACTCAGGATAAATAAACCACTAACTTCAAGCTTGTTTTGCTGAAGCTCCTATCATGTACCAAACTGAGTAGCTAGCTATAAAATGATGCCAAAGACAGGAGAGTACATCACCAGCAGCACAAGATGGACTTTCTAATGATAGATTGTGTTCCTATGACAGTGACCAAGAAAAGGCTAAGACTTATAACCTGTTCTCCACACACACAGGCTTTAGCACATGCTTTGCAATGTAATGAAGAGTTGGATCTCTTTACAACAACAGTTGACCTGCTCTAAGGAACCCAGAGTTCTTCTGAATTCTTCTCTTTTCTTACTGTTCCCAAGGACTTCAATTTTCCAACTTTGATCCTATCTTACTTCTCCATTGTTAAATGATATGTGATAATGCTTGTCATCTAGTTTCAAATATTATCCCTTACAGTTGTCTGCAATGGAATAAAAAACCATCTTGACATGCTACTGCAGTGTTTTTTCACACCAGTTTTATCACTCTATTACCTATTGTACAAAGATCAAATGCAGAATTGAGATTAATTTGTTCCTGCTTTTCTCACAAGGTAATTATTTTTAGATTATTATATTCTCTGCTCTCAGTCAAAGAAACCCCCATAAATAGCTCTACTTACAAAAAGTGCCTTAAATGAATGGAAAATAATTCATTGTACCTTAATTTCAGTACTCAGTTCCCCTCCTCGTTCCTGTATTTCAGAGGATTGAAAAAACACATTTTGTCCATTGGTGGCACCCAGGACACAAAGGCTGCATTTGCAATACTCCTGCCTTTGTCCCAGGAGAATGAAGAGTCTTGCTGGTCCATGCCAGAACCAGAACTTA